>NW_027362765.1:272072904-273476404 GCF_046119375.1 Phyllobates terribilis
GGTTGTGCTTTCACACTCGTGGTAGCATGAGACGTACTCTACAACCCACAAAAGTTGCTCAGGTAGTGCAGCTCATCCAGGACGGCACATCAATGTGAGCTGTGGCAAGAAGGTTTACTGTGTCTGTCAGCGTAGTGTCCAGAGGCTGGAGGCGCTACCAGGAGACAGGCCAGTACACCAGGAGACGTGGAGGGGGCCGTAGGAGGGCAACAACCCAGCAGAAGGACCGCTACCTCCGCCTTTGTGCAAGGAGGAACAGGAGGAGCACTGCCAGAGCCCTGCAAAATGACCTCCAGCAGGCCACAAATGTGCATGTGTCTGCACAAACGGTTAGAAACCGACTCCATAAGGGTGGTATGAGGGTCCGACGTCCACAGGTGGGGGTTGTGCTCACAGCCCAACACCGTGCAGGACGCTTGGCATTTGCCACAGAACACCAGGATTGGCAAAGTCGCCACTGACACCCTGTGCTCTTCACAGATGAAAGCAGGTTCACACTGAGCACATGTGACAGACGTGACAGAGTCTGGAGACGCCGTGGAGAGCGATCTGCTGCCTGCAACATCCTTCAGCATGACCGGTTTGGCAGTGGGTCAGTAATGGTGTGGGGTGGCATTTCTTTGGAGGGCCGCACAGCCCTCAATGTGCTCACCAGAGGTAGCCTGACTGCCGTTAGGTACCGAGATGAGAACCTCAGACCCCTTGTGAGACCATATGTTGGTGCGGTTGGCCCTGGGTTCCTCCTAATGCAGGACAATGCCAGAACTCATGTGACTGGAGTGTGTCAGCAGTTCCTGCAAGATGAAGGCATTGAAGCTATGGACTGGCCCGCCTATTACCCCAGACCTGAATCCGATTGAGCACATCTGGGACATCATGTCTCGCTCCATCCACCAACGTCACGTTGCACCACAGACTGTCCAGGAGTTGGCGGATGCTTTAGTCCAGGTCTGGGAGGAGATCCCACAGGAGACCATCCGCAACCTCATCAGGGGCATGCCCAGGCGTTGTAGGGAGGTCATACAGGCACGTGGAGGCCACACACAATACTGAGCCTCATTTTGACTTGTTTTAAGGACATTACATCAAAGTTGGATCAGCCTGTAGTGTGTTTTTCCACTTTAATTATGGTAGTGACTCCAAATTCAGGCCTTCATTGGTTAATAAATTTGATTTCCATTGAAGATTTTTGTGTGATTTTGTTGTCAGCACATTCAACTTTGTACAGAAGAAAGTATTAAATGAGAATATTTCATTCATTCAGATCTAGGATGTGTTATTTGAGTGTTCCTGTTATTTTTTTGAGCAGTGTATATAGGATTTAGAACATATCATAAGGAGTATGCAATAAGTGTGAACAAAAATGGTAACTTGTTGCTACTGTGCCTCAGTACAACAAGCATGGCCAAGCCCTGAACTTGTCCATGCAATTAGAAATGCTGGTGTATTCATATGTAAAAGATGGACCTTTTGGACTCATTGGGGCTGCAGGGTCCAGGTATGACCCCCTTATAGTTAAAGGGAATCTGTCTCCCCCTGGCACTTATCTGACCTCTAATATGGGCATACAGTTGATAGAAATGTAAATCTATACCTACCTGTATGCCTCATATTAGAGGTCTTGTTGCTGTGAAATGTCTTTTTATTCAATCAAGTTTCTGATGCTTGTGGGCTTCGGACCCACAAGAAATCCCCACGCAGGAAGAAGTGCTCCTTGCGTAAAAGGTGAAGTGCGCAGGAGCGGGATTTGGCAGCGGCAACTGCATGTTACAGGGCACTATGTTGTGCAGTGGAGGGGGGAAACATTGTAATTCACACAGGAGGTGGGGATTTCTTCAGGGCCTCGGGCCCGCAAGCATCAGAAACCTGATTGAATAAAAAGACATTTCACAGCAACAAGACCTATAATACGAGGCATACAGGTAGGTATCAATTTAAATTTCTATCACCTGTATGCCCATATTCGAGGTCAGATAAGTGCCAGGGGGTGACAGATTTGCCAGGGGGTGACAGATTCCCTTTAAATTGTTGAGTGACACATTAGCCCATCTGTAAGCGAACATTAAGGCTATGTGCCCACGTAGCGTTTTTGCGGCATTTTTACGGCTGCAAAAACGCTTGCAAAACCGTCTGCCATGCAAAGCAATGTGAATTCGGATGTGCTGCGCACATGATGCGCTAATTAGCGCGCCGTATTCGCATTGCGTTGCAAAACGCAGCATGACCATTTCTACCGCGATTACGCTGCAAATTCGCGGCCATTGAGGAACATTGAAACGCAGCAAACCCGCAGGTATATGTGGATTTGCTGCGTTTCAATTAAATTCAATGGCCGCGAATTTGCAGCATAATCGCGGTGCGTGTGGTACCTGGGATGAAGAGGAGACTATAACTCCTCTTCATCCCGGCTACCACGCTGTGAAAAAAATAAATAAAAAAGTTAAAAATAAACAAAACCTGTATATTCACCTCTCCGGCGGCCCCTGGTCTGCTCCCGGCCACGTTCTCTCTCCTTGGCGTCCCGCGGTGTACTGTCAGGACCTGCGGTGACGTCATTTAGTCACCTGATGGTCATGCGACCGCTGACGTCGGTGGTCAGGTGATGGTCGCGTGACCATCAGCTGACTAAATGACGTCACCGCAGGTCCTGACAGTACACCGCAGGACGCCGAAGAGAGAGGACGCCGCAGGGAGCAGACTGGAGGAGACGGGAGAGGTGAGTATACAGATTTTTTTTTATTTTTAATGTTTTAATTTTTTTTTTTTTTACTATAGATGCTGCATTTAAAGCATCAGTTGTTCACACATTATAAATGCAAGCCGGTTGCATGGATTTATATTGTGTGATCAACTTGTCAAGCACTTTTTCAAGTGATGCTCAAAATCGCTTGGAAAAGTGCTTGAAAAAACGCATGTAAAAATGCTGAAAAAACGCTTCTCTCTGGCAGAAAAAACGCATGTAAATCTGCATGTAAATCTGCATGCGTTTTTTTTCTGCCAGAGAGAGGCAAAAACACTCTGCATCAAATCTGCTACGTGGGCACATAGCCTAAGACTGGATATCCCACAAAGGCAAAATGAACAACCTTATCTTATGTGCCATTCACTTTGCCTCCTCAAAGAGTCTTTTTTATGGGTTTATGTTCCAATTTGCATTGCTGTGTAATCTGTTTTATGTACACAAAAAAATCTGTGATAAATGACATTTTTGGGCTTCTGTTTTTTTTTTGCAGACCAATTCACTTGAAAGATTGCGTTTCTTCCACTAATCGGACCAGAATAGGACATGTCCATGTTCATTTTTATGCTCACCATCGGCCCGTGGGTAAAATGTTTATGTGAATAGTGCTATAGAATATAATGGGGGTGATTCACTAAAGCGGTCTAACTTTTACACAATGCAAATCGCCAGCAGAATCTTCCTGTATAAGCCGTGGCTGCTATAGGATCATCACCTGTAGCTTCTGTTTGGTTTCTAAGCCGCGAACAAGTCTTATCGTTCTGCATATGGTGTCGTATAAAGAACAAGATAATGGAGATCAAATATCAGCCGGCAGCACTACACACATCACCAATAAATGCAGTCACCAAGATGCAACTGGATACAAGGAAAAACAGACAGGGATGAATAGGAGAAATAATTATTTGCTAAAAAGTCTCTGTTAGAGAACTGCATATATAGCAATCACCTAATATATTGTTAAGATCATCAATATATAACTGGTACCTGTCATTTATCATCGTCAATCCAGTTAAACATTTTCATTGTATACCTATCTCCAGTAAGCGGAGTTACGCTATGGGCTTCGTGAGTTGAGGATGCCCAGTGCTGAGCGGTCGGCCCACCTTCCTGGCATCTGAATTTCAAATGTATCTGCATCCTCAAAATGTAAATACAGTCCAATACAATGGTGGAACGTATCATTCTGGAACAAAGCATCAATGGACTAGATGAGTAGGTTTTTTTCATGCCGTCAGTAATTGTGGGGGAGAGGAACTGTGGGGTCATCATACAGTTTGGAGGGGCTGTGGAGACCATCATACAGTGTGGAGAGCATGTGGGGGCCATCACGCTCTGTGCGGCTGTGACGGCTATCATACTGTGTGAGAGGGACAGTGGTGGTATTATACTGTGTGGGGGAACTGTGGGTACATAATACTGAGGCAGGATCTCAGTGGGGGAACATCATATTGTGGAAGGAAATGAGGGAATATCATACTGTTTGAGGGGCATTGTAGAGGCATCATACTGCGTTGGGGAGTGGTGGGGGCATTACACCATGTTGGGAGGAGTCACTGTGGGGCATCATACTTCGCTGGTGGCAGTGTGAGTCATCAAACTGCGGGTGTGGGGGACGCTGTTGGGGAATTCACTGTGGTGGTATCATACTGTGTTTGGTATAGGTATTTTACAGGGCATCATACATTATGGGGCCATGAAATGGGTATTATAGTGGGTAAGAACACCACCAGGCTTCAGTTGGGGTATAATTACTCTGTACGTGCCAAAATACATGTCCCTCCCTGGTATGCCCCACTGTGACAGCATCTGTGGGCCGTGATCACGCCTACTTTTGAATAATTTTTTTTGCTTTTTGTTTGGTGAGGTGCCCAATTATGTACACCCTTGCTGAGCTACTATCAGTATGATTTTCATTACATATACAGTACTCAGTGGCGTACCGCCAATGGCGGCAGACCACGCAGCCGCTATGGAGCCTGTGAGTCGGGGGTGCCCGATGACAGCGCTGGTACCGCCCCCACCATGTCGTGCTTTCAACTTTTTCAGCATCCTGGATGCTGTTACAGTTGAAAACAATGATGGGAGGGGGAGCATCTCCCATCATTCCCCCACTGTGTCTGAACTCTGTGACGTCTCAGAGCAGAGGGCACGATGATGTCACTACAGCGCGCCCTCTGTGCTGAGCAGTGCAGTGGGTCAGAAGACGCTGAGGAGACCAGAGCAGTGGGGAATGAGGAGAGGTGAGTCTTTGTTTATTTTTTATGTATGGGGCACTATATGGGGCCCATTATACTGAATGGAGCAATATATGGGGCTCTTTATACTGAATGGAGCAATATATGGGGCCCATTATACTGAATGAAGCAATATATTGGGCCCATTATATTGAATGGAGCACTATATGTGGCCCATTATACTGTATGGAAGACTATGTAGTGCCCATAATACTGTATGGAGGACTATATAGGAGGAAAATGACTTTGCAAAAATATTAAGGTTATTTTTTGGGGGGAGGGGGGCAGACATGACTGCCATGGGGCCTCATGATTTCTATGTACGCCCCTGACAGTACAGAGCAAAAGTTTTACTCAGCAAAAAGTGCTGCAAAGAAGGAATGCTTTCAAAAATAGAAGTGTTAAAGGGAACCTGTCACGTCCTAGCTGCCCTCTAGACTGCCCCCATAGCGTAGTTAGTGATGCAATGTGCATCACTAACCAGCTGTTTTCATGAAAATTGGTGCAGCTGTAATTATTTTATAACGTTTAATATACTTAGATCTTACCTGCGTTTTCAGTCATGCGCAGTGAAGCTGTGTAGTTCACAGCTGCACTGCGCATGAGCCATGACGCTCTATTCCGCGCGCATGCGCAGTGAGGCTGTGTGATTACTGGCTTCACTGCACATGGGCTATGACTTTGTGTGTTCCCCGTGCGTGCGCAGTGAAGCTGGTAATCACACAGGCGGCCGGACATATACAAGTGAGCCTGGGCCCCACAATATCAGCGCTTGCTGGGAGCAGGATTCAAATACATGGGTGGTGCCAGCAGTGAGTGAATGCTGCGCTCTCCCATGACTGAATATGACAAGCACACCCCTATGACTGAATGATACAAGTATAAATATTTCACGTTAGGAGGGGGCTTTCAGGGGCATAACTATCATGGACTCAGAGGGTGCGACATCGTTCGGGCCTGTGCGGGAGGGTGGACTGCCGACACCAACGCATATTTCAGCCGGATGTGCATCCCTGCACGGTAATACAATTTACTGGTAGCACATGGCAGTGACGTCATGCACTGTCCATCGTTCGCACACTGAAGTCAAGGGCCAGCGACAGGAGAGTCTTTGGTGTGGGAGAAGGTGAGTATAATCGTTATTTTTTTTGCGTACATACCAGGAAGGGGGACATTTATACCAGGATGGGCCCAGGATGAGAGACATATATACTAGGATGGGGCCCAGGATAAGGGACATATATACCAGGATGAGAAACATATATACCAGGAAGGGTACCAGGATGGTGAACATATACACCAACAAGGGGCCCGGGATGGGGGACATATTTACCAAGATGAGCCCAAGATGGGGACATATACCAGGATGAGCTCAGGAAGGGGGACATACTGTATATACCAGGATGGGGCGCATACATAACAGGAATGGGCTCAGGATGGGGGACATGTATACCAGGAAGGGGCCCAGAATAGGGGACATATATACGAGGATGAGCCCAAGATGGGAACATATATACAGTGGGGAAAATAAGTATTTGATACACTGCCGATTTTGCAAGTTTTCCCACCTACAAGGAATGGAAAAGTCTGTAATTTCTATCATAGGTACACTTCAACTGTGAGAGACAGAATCTAAAAATAAAAAAAACAGAAAATCACATTGAATGATTTTTAAATATTTTATGCAATAAAATGCAATTTAATTATTTGATCACCTACCAACCAGCAAAAATTCTGTCTCTCAGAGACCTGATCGTTTTTCTTTAAGAAGCTCTCCTGCCCTGCACGCACTACCTATATTAATTGCACCTGTTTGAACTCATTACCTGTATAAAAGACTCCTGTCCACACACTCAATCAAGCACACTCCAACCCCTCCACCATGGCCAAACCAAAGAGCTGTCTAAGGACACCAGGGACAAAACTGTAAACCTGCAAAAGGCTGGGATGGGCTACAGGACAATAGGCAAGCAGCTTGGTGAAAAGGTAACAACTGTTGGCTCAATTATTATAAAATAGAAGAAACAAAAGATGACTGTCAATCTTTCTCGGTCTGGGGCTCCATGCAGGATCTCGCCTCATGGGGTAAGGATGATTCTGAGAAAGGTCAGGAATCAGCCCAGAACTACACGGGAGAACCTGGTCAATGACTTGAAGAGAACTGGGACTACATTCTCAAACATTACCTTTAGTAAAATGCTACGCAGTCATGGATTAAAATCCTGCAAGGCACGCAAGGTCCCCCTGCTCTCGCCAGCACATGTCCAGGCTCGTTTGACGTTCGCACAATGACCATCTGGATGATTTAGAGGAGGCATGGGAGAATTTCATGTGGTCAAATGAGACCAAAATAGAACTTTTTGGTATCAACTCCACTCGCCGTTTTTGGAGGAAGAAGTAGTATGAGTACAACCCCAAGAACATCGTTCCAATCATGAAGCATGGTGTGGAAAACATCATACTTTGGGGGTGCTTTTCTGCAAAGTGGACTGGACAAGTGCACCGTATTTAAGGGAGGATGGATGGGGTCATGTATCACGAGATTTTTGCCAACAACCTCTTTCCCTCAGTAAGAGAATTGAAGATGGGTCGTGGCTGGGTCTTCCAGCATGACAATGACCCGAAACACACAGCCAGGGCAACTAAGGAGCGGCTCAGTAAGGTCCTGGAGTGGCCTAGCTAATCTCCAGACTTGAACCCAATAGAATATCTTTGTAGGGAGCTGTAACTCAATGTTGCCCAGTGACAGCCCCGAAACCTGAAGAATCTGGGGATGATCTGTATGGAGGAGTGGGCCAAAATCCCTGCTGTGTACAAACTTGGTCAAGAACTACAGGAAACATCTGACCTCTGTAATTGCAAACAAAGGTTTCTGTACCAAATATTAAGCTGTTTTTCTATTAATACTTAATTCATGCAATAAAATGCAAATTAATTGTGTAAAAATCATACAATGTGATTTTCTGGATTTTTTTTAAATTCTGTCTCTCACAGTTGAAGTGTATCTATGATAAAAATTACAGACCTCTCCATTCTTTGTAGGTAGGAAAACTTGTAAAATCGGCAGTGTATCAAATACTTATTTTCCCCACTGTACCAGGATGGGGGACATATACACTGTGTGCCGAATTATTAGGCAAATGAGTATTTTGATCACATGATACTTTTTATACATGTTGTCCTACTCCAAGCTGCATAGGCTTGAGAGCCAACTACCAATTAAGTAAATCTGGTGATGTGCACCTCTGTAATGAGGAGGGGTGTTGTCTAATGACATCAACACCCTATATAAGGTGTGCTTAATTATTAGGCAACTTCCTTTCCTTTGGCAAAATGGGTCAGAAGAGAGATTTGACGGGCTCTGAAAAGTCCAAAATTGTGAGATGTCTTGCAGAGGGATGCAGCAGTCTTGAATTTTCCAAACTTTTGAAGCGTGATCACCGAACAATCAAGCGTTTCATGGCAAATAGTCAACAGGGTCACAAGAAGTGTGTTGGCCAAAAAAGGTGCAAAATAACTGCCCATGAATTGAGGAAAATCAAGCGTGAAGCTGCCAAGATGCCATTCGCCACCAGTTTTGCCATATTTCATAGCTGCAACGTTACTGGAGTATCAAAAAGCACAAGGTGTGCGATATTCAGGGACATGGCCAAGGTAAGGAAGGCTGAAAAATGACCACCTTTGAATAAGAAACATAAGATAAAAAGTCAAGAATGGGCCAAGAAATATCTTAAGACTGATTTTTCAAAGGTTTTATGGACTGATGAAATGAGAGTGACTCTTGATGGGCCAGATGGATGGGCCAGAGGCTGGATCAATAAAGGGCAGAGAGCTCCACTCCGACTCAGACACCAGCAAGGTGGAGGTGGGGTACTGGTATGGGCTGGTATCATCAAAGACGAACTTGTGGGACCTTTTCAGATTGAGGATGGAGTGAAGCTCAACTCCCAGACCTACTGCCAGTTTCTTGAAGACAACTTCTTCAAGCAGTGGTACAGGAAGAAGTCGGTATCGTTCAAGAAAAACATGATTTTCATGCAGGACAATGCTCCATCACATGCATCCAACTACTCCACAGCGTGGCTGACCAGTAAAGGTCTAAAAGAAGAAAAAATGACATGGCCTCCTTGTTCACCTGATCTGAACCCCATAGAGAACCTGTGGTCCATCATAAAATGTGAGATCTACAGGGAGGGAAAACAGTACACCTCTGGGAACAGTGTCTGGGAGGCTGTGGTGGCTGCTGCATGCAATGTTGATCGAAAACAGATCAAGCAACTGACAGAATCTATGGATGGAAGGCTGTTGAGTGACACCATAAAGAAAGGTGGCTATATTCATCACTAATTTTTTTGGTTTTTGTTTTTGCATGTCAGAAATGTTTATTTCTAAATTTTGTGCACTGATAATGGTTTACCTGGTGAAAATAAACAAGTGAGATGGAATTATATTTGGTTTCTATTAAGTTGCCTAATAATTCTGCACAGTAATAGTTACCTGCACAAACAGATATCCTCCTAAGATAGCCAAATCTAAAAAAAAAAACACTCCAACTTCCAACAATATTAAGCTTGGATATTTATGAGTCTTTTGGGTTGATTGAGAACATAGTTGTTGATCAATAATAAAAATAATCCTCTAAAATACAACTTGCCTAATAATTCGGCACACAGTGTATACCAGGATGGGGGACATTACTACATAATGAGGAATGGGGGTGGAGGGGGCAACATGTATGTCCTTAGAGGATTTAGAACGCTATAAGGGTTCATACAATTGACCAACATTCAGGTGGGGTCGGCCCAGGTCTAAATTTTGCACCGAGACCCATCAGACTCTAGTTACGCCACTGGGGACTTTATTACAGATTCTGGATGTGGGATCAGATGCTTTGAAGGAGTTGTCCACTACTAGACAACCCCTTTTCAATGTCCATAATATGCCGCACCGGCGCTGGTGACGCAGTGCTCGGAGCAGAGCAGACTTATTTTTACATTTTACTTGGCACATTAGGGACACTGAAAGGTGTTGTCTAGTAGAGGACAACTACTTTAAGTTATACCTTTCTTTATAGCACAGAAAGTGTGAATATGCACTGTATGTGCAGTTATTTGGCAGAGTGGGCAGTTTCAGTGTCCAGTGGGTCTAAAGTTTCTGTTCAGCCTACTTAGATTCACGAAGAATGGCAACACTGGTTGGCTACAGAAGGACTTAAAGTTAACCTGACAGATGATAAATACTGCATGAGTTAATGCATATATATTTGACTCAGAAATGCAGCAGCATTTCAGAGGAAAATATAGTTTAAAAGCTGGGAACCGGGTTGACTAGTCAGACAGGTGGGTCTCTGGCGGCCTCTCTGATTGACAAGTCTCTCCCTATACACTTACGAAGGGAGAGAGCTGTCACTCCAGGGCAGCGGGCGTAAAGAAGCTACCAGTGACCACCCGCCTGTTCGACTAGTCTCCCAAGCGGCTAGATCCCCGGTGGCCTTTAAACTATGCTTTGTCTGAAACGCCGCAGCATTTCAATTTCAATACATATGGCTGAACTCATACATCCAGTGATTGATACATGCTGCCCGTAGATCAGGCAGCATGTAACAGCTATAAGGTTCCTTTTACAAGATGACCAGTAAAATACACTCTACTATAATGCCTCTGCCCAATCTAAGCAGTCTGACAGAGGGATTGAGGTAGGGAGTTTTGTAGACGTGCCAGTAGACTTTTGTCTTGCGTACATTTTACCCAGGCATTATAAATGCAGCAGTGTTCACATCTATATAGTGCTCTCCGCTGAGCATTATATCAGAATTTTTGTCAAAATCCCCCAAAAATCGGATTCCGATAACAACCCTGACAGAGCCATTCACTTCAGTGAAGCTAAAGTCACTTTGGACACTGTTTGCCCTCTCTCCTTGCAGTATTCATGTTTTCCTGACATGCACAAAAACGAGGTCTGCGTAAGGGGCATGACAGCCTGCTTGATGTTCTTGTATGATATCATGGGGCTTCAGAGTAGAGTTACATTGTCCCATTGAACACTGCCAGAATGCATCTTCCCTGCTTGTTGCTGGACGCAGTGGGTGCGTGATATGGGACTACACTACATCTTATGACGCCATCTAGCTGAAGCTTTGATCACTGCATGCACCACTGCAGAGTTTCACACATTGGTAGCCAAAAGCCATATGTAACAAATCTGAGATTTGAGAAATAAAACAAAATGTACAGTACATATTTGTGATACATATTGCCACGTTTCTACTCCATTGTGACTGTTATTTTGTCAATTATTCACTGTCAGATCCACAGCCACAATGGTTATAACTTTTTCAGTGGTATTAATCATTTCTGAGAGCTGGTGAGTGAAGCTGGAAATAACATTATTAATTGATCTATTAAGTAAAAGTGCTAGTATGGCTCTGTTTGACATCATAGCATTATAACTGGTGTTTGTATGATAAGCAAATGCTGGAAAATACACTGGGAATAAAGAAAGTTACTAATGAGGTTTAATAGGGATTGTGCTAATCCGTATACAATGAGTTACCCAGGCAGAGCTGCCCATTAGACACAGCATGAGACCTTCCCTGCCCACCCGCCACTGACTGGCAGCTTTCTCACTTTCGGCTATAGATGGGTGGTGAAGCTCATGAAGAAGGAGGACCCCAGTCCATACTGAGGGGACAATACAGTTAGTGCTGTCAGATGCAGCCATGCTGCAGATTGTATTGCAATACCAGAAGTGAAAAAAATTGTAGGTGCATTGCTACTATGAGATGCCTAAGGAGGTGAAGCGAATAAAGCAAATTGTCGCTCTTGGCCATAAGGGGTGTGTGTAGGTTATATAAATCACTCCCACATATGGGTGGTTATTGGTAAGGTTCGGTGGAGCCAGTGCAGTACTAAAACAATACTAAGTTGCTTGCACAAACGCTGGAAACTATATAAAAACATTCCCTATATCAGACCTGGGTAAAGTGCGGCCCGAGGGTCACATCCAGCCCTCTGGCTGTTCCAGTCCTGCCCACGGACCGAGACAACAGTGCTGAAACAGTGGCCCACAGGTCGCACAGTGCCCTCCCCCCGCCGATCACTGTCACCGCTCTCCGCATCCTCAGGATGCAGACGGCAGTGAATACATTGGCGGAGGACGGCGCCGCTGGCTCCATCTTCCACCAATCGGCATGTGAGAGAGCCGTCACGATGATGACATTACGTGGCGTCAGTGCATCGGAAGGAGCAGAGACAGAGCGTCGGGGGAATGGGAGGAGGGTTGAGTATGTGTTGTTTTTTTTTTCCTGTGTATGGGATATTTGTATGTATATAGAGGGCTGTGTGGGGCTCATACTGTATATAGGGGGCTCATGCTGTACATCAGAGGCTATGTGGGGCACATGCTGTATATCAGAGGATACATGGGGTTCATGTATATCAGAGGCTATGTCGGGGCACATGCTGTATATCGTGGGGCTACGTGGGGGCACATGCTGTATATTGGGGGCTACGTGGGGGCACATGCTGTAATATTGGTGGTTACGTGGAAGCCCATGCTGTATATTGTGGGGTTACGTGGGGGCACATGCTGTAAATCGGGGGCTATGTGGAGGCACATGCTGTATATCGTGGGGCTACGTGTGGACACATGCTGTATATCGATGGCTACGTCGCGGCACATGCTGTATATCGGGGGCTACGTAGGGGCACATGTTGTATATCAGGGGTTACATGGGGGCACATGCTGTATATAGGGGACTACTTGCTGTATATCAGTGGATACATGGGGGCACATGCTGTATATCCAGGGGCTGTCAGCATACTTATTTCTGCTCAATATTAAGTCATACAATTAATATTAATACAAAATAATTATAATTAAAATGTTAATATTACTATTGAGCAGAATTCATTTTAGCCTATTGGTTCGGCCTCCAGACCAGTCACGGTCTCTTATGTGGCCCCTCAGGAAAATTAATTGCTCACCCCTGCCCTATATTCATGAACTGTGCAAAATGCCTTACACAGCGTGTGCCCTTATTATGCATTTTGCCCTTTCATATTTTTCTTGCAGCACTATTGAGAAATGTGCCCAATGCAAGTGATCATGGCAGCAGGAGCTGCGTACATGGCAGTCATCCTGGCACAGGGCTGGAATCATTTTACTTTATTGATGGCTTAAAAAGCAGTCGGAGTAGGCAGACCAAGATGCCACAACCTAAACCAAGCTGACAAACACTGAATGAGGACCCTCTTTCAGACTGGAGCTTACAGTCCATGGGAACACAGCGCAACCTTGGCACGATTCCCAGATGTCTTACAGAACAGAATCACTTGTCCAGCCATGCCAAGCAGGGAACCATCTCTGCGTTCTTGTTCTCAGACATATCCCCTCATTTTACAAGTCCTTCATTCATTGGGGCTAACAGTGAATACAGTACTAATGCTATATGGGCTGGATTGCTAGAGGTCATTAACAGTAACCCAGCGTATACTTGACTGCTATGGGAAGAAATGTCTTTGCTCAGCTGACCTGATAAACTACATTTACCACAGTATTTCTATAGTAACTATAAGCTCAGCTCCTGTCATGCAATGTAATAGATTTTTTATATACAGGAATGATAATAAACTACACAACAATCCTTTATTAACCCCTTAAAGGGGTTGTATAGTAGTGCAAAAGGTTTGGTTACTTTCTCTAAAACAGCGGGACCCTTGTGTTTGGGCTCCTACAGTATGGCATTTCAGCTTGGATCAAGTGAACGAGACTGAGCTGCATACCAGCCATTACCCATGGACAAGAGGGTCATAATTAATAATGCTTTATTAACTCATTAAAGGTACGTGACGTGTATATTTGTCATTAATGGCAGCGGCTGACTCAGGGCAAGGATGCTAATCATGCTGATCGCGCGAGCACCGCAATGGTGGTGGTGTAATCTAGAGCAAGGTAATGGCTGTAGTACACAGCCGCAGCCCCACTCTAATTCCATGATCATCGGATTCAAAGGTAGGGACCGAGAGGAGATCCCGGTATCAGGGCCAGTATGCTGTATGGGCTGACAGCGCAGAAGGACCAGAGGGTTGTTGGACCAAATGCATTTTCTTAGTAATTATAAAAGTATAGCTATACAGTATATGCTAGTACTTTATAGTTAAAACACACAAAAAAAATTCCATGATGGGCATAATATTTTTTAAAAAGCAAAAAAAAAGTGAAAAACGCATTGTATACATAAATAAACTTTATTAAAAAGAAATCCTAAAACATTACATAACAACACATATTTGGAACCGCCGTACCCATAACAACATGTACAAATAAATGTATACAATCATTGATGATAAGCGAGGTAAACCATAAAAAAACAACAACTGATAATGTATTTGTATAAACATCTCTTACAACTAATCCCGCAAAAAGTCATACAGCTAGAAAATAAAAAAAAAAAACTTATGGTGGAATTTTGTTGGGCTCAAGGGATAATTTTAGACAAAAGGAAATAGACTAAACATGGCACAATTTGTGAATTACAGCCCTATATATATAAAGAGTGAAATGATCACTGCTGTTTTAACAAATTTTGCTAAATTTAATAGTAAACAGAAATAAAAGAAACTATGTAATATATCTTATAAGAAAAATCTGATTCTTTCCCCACTTATCTACCATTTTTTACACTCTCACTGCCTCCTCTCATCATTCACTCTGAAAAAAAGCTCAAATCAGTCTTGGTCAAAGCAGGTTACACCTCTTATTATACTCTATGGAGAGGAGAGAGAGAAGAGGAGGAGGATAGTCTTGAAGATTGTGACTGATCTGCCTTGCCCCAGAGTTGCATTCACATTCACACTGCTCAATACTACTGAATGATCTCCTCCATTCTGCTGCTTCTCATCATGTGCCACACTGAGAAAGAAGCAGGAATCTCGGTCTCTGTGTACAGCGCATAGGAGACAGAGCAGCTGGTCTCTATCCACTAGATCAGAAAATATAAAATTATAGAGCCTGTAGAACTACAGTTACAATTGTGTGGTTAGTAAGTCAGCATCTCTATACAGGTCTGCAGAAACAATCAGCTCTTTATGAAAAAGAATGCTAAACTTTGACAATTTACTATGAGAACCTGTATTCTGTTGACCGAGCAGGCTCTAACCAACCTCACATACCTACATACCCTTTAAAAGGAAAACGTAAGGCTGATCATTGAACGGGGAAGAGATTTGTGGTTGACACAGAGCACAGATGGCTTTGTGCAGATAAAGGCATAATGAGGAAGGTTTCTGCCAGTCAGAGAGCAGCTGCTAAAATTCCATTACAAAGCAGCAAACCGGTATTTGAAGCTGCTGGTGCCTCTGGAGTCCCGCAAACCTCAAGGTGTAGCATCCTCCAGAGACTTGCAGTTGTGCATAAACCTACTATTCGGCCACCTCTAAACAGTGCTCACAAGCAGAAACGGTTGCACTGGGGCTATATATACATTTCATGGTCCAAAAAGAAAATCCATTTTATCCATAGAAAAATCATCTTCATGCATCACAATCTCATGATGCAAAGAGTACCTCTGAGTCATTGGCTGCTATGGGCATAAAAGGAGAGAAGCTCATGTTGTGGACACCATCCTCTCCTGACCGCAAACCTATAGAGAACCTTTGGAGTATCCTCAACCAAAAGATCTATGAGGGTGGCAGGCAGTTCACATGAAAACATCAGCTCTGGGAGGCTATTCTGTTCAATGTTCAATGGATGCAATAATTGTGACAGTGATATCAATGAAGGGTCCTATGTTAACATGTAACTTGGCCTGTTAAGATGTTTTTGGTTGAAAAATCTTTTGGTTTCAGTAAATGTAACCTGTTAATGCTGCAAATTCAATAAATAACCATTTTTAGTTCTTTACAACCCATACAATGTTTGGAAACTCTGCTGTGCACAATAATTTGGAACAGTGCATTTTGAGTTTTTTTAAAGCTTCGCTTGTTGCTGGGACATCAATGAAAACTAAGCATGCTAACAATGATTAGCCCATAAATAGTCCCTGCTGCAGCGCAGCCCAGATGACTGTAAGGAGTATATGTCAGAATGTTAAATATATTTTCTCAATGATTCGAATTATTCAAAGTTACCAAGGGGCAGGCTTGGCTCTTAGAACCTGTCCAGTCGTTTAAGGTGATCTACATATTTTGACTACTAACTGGAACCAGCATATGACTGGAGGTCATCAAATAAGGTTGCTACTCTGCAGAAGTGCTTGTCCATATATTTATCAGATAACTGGAAATAAAAATGTACCATTAATGAGCTTTAAATAAGAGTTTTAAAGGGAACCGGTCACATTGAAAATGGTATCTGAGCAGGAGCAAAATGAACTGATCAGACTGACGTACATTGTTGGAAAAGTTTAAGTAAAACTTGTATTTAATTCATTGAAAACAGTGTTTATATGCATGTGAGTTCGGTGGGCGGTCCCACTAGTGACAGTCTTCCCTGTATGTCTGCGCATGCAGAGATATATGTGAATCACTAGTAGGACCGCCCACTGGACTCGTATACAAGCACCGGGGATTTCAATGAACAAAATACAAGTTATACTGAATCTTTTCCAACAAACCCATCTTCTCCTTCTCTGCACCGTGCTGTCCTCAGATCGGACTGCGTGTATCACCATGACTGGTTCCTTTTGAGCAAAATGTAATTGTACAGGGCTTACAATCGTGATACCTATGCCTTGAGGGAAGTCATTTCAGTAACTTAATAGATGTCTACAGAGTTTGTAAATTAAGATAAGATCATTTACTAATCACTGAGGATCACGCAGAGTGAAGAAGACAATTCACACTTATTAGTTCAGTTATCACCTGAAAAGGGAAGCAACTGCTCCATTCAACTTAATCAGTCTCGTATGTTATAGTTCCGGATTTTTGGAGTGTTGTGGGACCCTCTGCCCTTTGTCTGTTTATTATTCAATGAATGACTGGGCTTCTCAGAAACTTTCCTCAAGGAAGACTGTTTTGTATTTTGATTCCTCAGATCTGGCTGAATTCTTGTAGTGGTCACTATATGTAGAACATAGACATATTATTAAGAGACATCACATTATAGAAAGCTCTAGGCACAACCTGTATGCATTACAATCACCACTCACACCACCGTTCACATATCACTTTTCAAGCCAGTTAAAAGTAGATATTGCTGATGATTATGGTCACAGAGGTCACAACCAGAGGTGACCAGACCCGAGCAGATGGGAGCCCGTCGATGCGCCCCGCCGGGTCCGTGCGTGGCAATACATGCTGCCGGCCAATCAGAGGCCAGCAGCTGACGTCGACGTGCACTCTGAAGTTAGCTGCTGGCCTCAGAAGAGGACGCAGTGAGGCAGGGGAGCCGATGGGAGTATAATGGTTTATTTGTTTTCGATGCATTAAAGAACAGTGTCAGAACGGGGGACATATACCAAGATGGGGGATGTACAGTTGAAACCAGAAGTTTACATACACTATATAAACAGACACATATGCATGTTTTTCTCAATATCTGACATGAAATCAGAATAAACCTTTCCCGTTTTAGGCCAATTGGGATTACCATCATTTTTAATATTTGCCAAATGCCAGAATAATGAGAGAGAGAGAGAATGTTTTAAGGCATTTTTATTACTTACTGCAAAGTCAAAAGTTTACATACAATAAGATTACTATGGCTTTAAACAATTCTGGACTGCCCATATGATGATGTCATGTGTTTGGAAGCTTCTGATAGTTTTTTGGAAACATCTGAGTTAATTAGAGACACACCGGTGGATGTATTTTAATGCACACCTGGAACATATTGCTTCTTTGTGTAGCATCATGGGAAAGTCTAAAGAAATCAGCCAAGATATCAGGAAGAGAATTGGGGACTTGCACAAGTCTGGCTCATCCTTGGGTACAATTTCAAGATACCTGAAGGTGCCTCGTTCATCTGTACAAACAATTATACGCAAGTACAAACAAGATGGGAATGTCCAGCCATCATACCGCTCAGGAAGGAGACGGGTTCTGTGTCCCAGAGATGAACGTGCTTTGGTCCAACATGTGCATATCAAGCCAAGGACAAAAGCAAAAGGCCTTGTGAAGATGATGGCGGAAGCTGGTAAGATTGTCAATATCCACAATGAAACGAATACAGTATCAACATGGGCTGAAAGGCTACTCTGCCAGGAAGAAGCCATTACTCCAAAAGAATCATAAAAAAGCCAGATTAATGTTTGCAAATGCACAAAGGAACAAAGACCTTAATTTTTGGAGACGTGTCTTGTGGTCTGATGAAACTAATATTTAACTTTTTGGGCATTTCAAGCAAAGGCATTCGCGAAATGTGTGAATTTAGTAGTGTGGCCTGTGGGGTGTTGGCTGCGTATTTGTTCTTGCGTTCCAAGGACTGGGTTAGCGACAACTGAACGCTGCGCTGGGGCAAGGACGTGGACGTGCTTGCTGATGCTGCTAGTTGAGAGTGTTCAATGACAGGTGCAGGGTGGGAGGCATCTTGGCATCTGAGAAAATAAAGAACCTCAGCCACAACTACCACAAAAGACTTCAAGCTGTCATTGTTGTTAAAGGGGGCAATACACGGTATTAAGAACTGGGGTATGGGAACTTTTGATCAGGGTCATTTGGATGTTTTTGGTTGTCATTAAGATTTAAAAAGAGAAAACACAATAAATGGCTTCACCCAACCAATAACCATGAGTGGAGAAAAAGTTTTTTTGTTATCATTCATATTCTCTGAAACAAGTCCAAGAAAGAAAAAATTCTGCTGGGGTATGTAAACTTTTGAGCACAACTGTATACACACATCAGAGTGGGGGTGTGGCCCTGGTCCAGGTCTTGCACTGGGGTCCTTTGGACTCTAGTTAGGCCACTGATTGCTTAAGATGCTGATTTGAATCCTAGCATATTTATATGGAGTGTAGGTGGTTGTGGGCTCTTTAAGGGTCTGTTTACCCCCTACAACCAGTCATTGGCTGCAGCTGAGATATAAAACAATCCCTTTAGGTCAAGACTTACATAAGCTTCATTACATATATATTTGCATCTACAAATGTGATAGGAAAACTAGCTATGTTAACTTTACCGAAGTGATAATCATATATCATAAAATGCTTTAATTAAAAATGGCTGAATGTTATCTTCTGGAGGTTCTCACAGCAAACTCAGGAGAGGTTCACGCTGGCAAATGATTTACTAACACTCTGCAATGTGTGGCATCTCACCCAGACGGAAAGTTCATAATAGCCCAATAGCCTGATGTGAACACTGTTGACATTATGTCTGATGGGGAAGTGGTGTGATAACCCGCTGACAGCTCCAAACTGGATGAGGCAATTATGCTGCAGGTCAATGAAACGCTCTGCAATGCTGCTCTGCAGTTACAACACAGGAAAGGAGACTGGGTGAAATATTGACACTGGAGACGTATCATGCCATATGACGTAACTGTGCACAGGTCTTTTCACTGTCAGCCAGGACTAGAATCCACATGTGAAATACAATGATCTGCATTGGACTGTGGTTGGCATCTAGAAGGCAATATAGTCTCCTCAGTGGTCCTGCTCTATGGGAGCCCAAGCATGTTTCTGCTGCCTTTAGGTGGTATGGGCGATGTGAAAATGGGCACAAAATAGGAGTATACAGATTCATTTTATTGTCAGTAAAGCAGCAGATAACATTGGGGCTGGGGAGTCAGAAATCAGAGAAAAGTAATCATTTGGGTGGATTTCACATTCCATATAGTCTGTGACATCCATCGAAAAGGAGTCCTGGAAAAGGAAACTGGTCCCTGACAGTGTGTGAGTTGAGGGAGGTGTTAGTTAGTTTTTTTTATAATTTTTTTTAAGGGTGTTTTTAACTTTATGAAAAGTGGACTCCAAAAAAAATCTAACATAACACACAGAAAGCAGGTACTCGCCTCTAATGTTGGCTCCCTGCCTCTGCTCGGGTCTCGGCGTTTTGCCTGCAGTAGAAAAGTCACGTCAACTGCAGATTACTGCTGCAGCCAATTATTGACCTCAGCGGCTCGTGTCGTCAACCACGGCACAGCTGCTGAGCTCAATGATTGGCTGCAGCGGTGCTGTGAGCTGTCAACCTGATGTCTGCGTTCGAGGCAAAACACAGATTGGAGCAGTGGCAGGGAGATTGGTGGTGGACCCATGGAGGGTGAGCACCTGTTCTGCTATTTTAGGTACAGTCATGGCTGAAAAAGTGTTGGCACCCTTGAAATTGAAGCAGAAAAAGAAGTATTTCTCCCAGAAAATTATTGCAATTACACAATTTTTGTTATGCACATGTTTATTTCCTTTATGTGTATTGGAACAACACAGAAAAACTGAAAAACGGCAGTTGGACATAATTTCACACAAAACCCCAAAAATGTGCAGGACAAATTGTTGGCACCTTTCCAAAATTGTGGGTAAACAACTTTGTTTTCAAGCATGTGATTGCTTGTTCAAACTCACTTGTGGGCAAGTAACAGGTGTGAGCAATATGAAAACCACACCTGAAACCAGATAAAAAGGGGAGAAGTTGACTCAATCTTTGCATTGTGTCTGTGTGCGCCACACTAATCATGGAGAACAGAAAGAGGAGAAGAGAACGGTCTGACGACTTGAGAACCAAAATTGTTGAACAATATCAAAGGGGTAACGTTTCTCCTTGTGGAGAGTGACACACCAGCTCCGGCATGACAAAGTTAAGGAGGCTTATTCACCATGCAATGCTACTCTGGGAAATTTAATATGCAAATTGCCTCTTCAGAGAAAAAGAGGACTTGAACTCTATAGCACCACCTATTGGAAGCAGCAATCCTACAAGTCACAATCAACCCTTTAACGAGTCGAGAAATATGACTTAGGATAAAAGTCAAATCAGAATCTCAATTTGCAGACACGGTGTTTCGGGCTGTTGGCCCTCATCAGTGCAAAGTATGAGACCTGATTTGGCTAGGTGAGAGGCTCTCTGGACTGAGTACTGCTTCCAATAGGTGGCACTATAGAGTTCAAGTCCTCTTTTTCTCTGAAGAGGCAATTTGCATATGAACAATATCATCAATCTCAAGGTTATAAGTCCATCTCCGAAGATCTTGATGTCCCTTTGTCTACAGTAAGTAACATAAAAGGGGGGGGGGGGGCACAGGCCCAAGAGGATGAACCAGAAAACAAAAAATATGAAAAATACCAAAAAAACTTTATTGTTAAAATATACAGGTGAAGGGGGAGTGAAAGTGCATACATACAAACATCCAAGTGGAAATAGTAGCAGCGCCAAGACATATAGCTACTTTGTTAAAAAGATTCATGAGTTTCTACCACCATTGAAAGGGCAACCAAATCCTCCTTGCATATACAAATACATTTCACATATATCCCTCATTACAATGGTAAGTACATGGAACTCCCTATATCTTATCTTAATTTGTACTGTTCACCACACGATCCAAGTATGACCAAAACCCCCAATATAAATGTCAATGCATATTCATATAATAATGGTAAATTACCTGAGGTACACAACGGTTGTAAAGGTGACCGACACGTGGGTTCACCTTTACGACCTCAGGTAATTTACCATTATTATATGAATATGCATTGACATTTATATTGGGGGTTTTGGTCATACTTGGATCGTGTGGTGAACAGTACAAATTAAGATAAGATATAGGGAGTTCCATGTACTTACCATTGTAATGAGGGATATATGTGAAATGTATTTGTATATGCAAGGAGGATTTGGTTGCCCTTTCAATGGTGGTAGAAACTCATGAATCTTTTTAACAAAGTAGCTATATGTCTTGGCGCTGCTACTATTTCCACTTGGATGTTTGTATGTATGCACTTTCACTCCCCCTTCACCTGTATATTTTAACAAAAAAGTTTTTGGTATTTTTCCTATTTTTTCTGTTCTGGTTCATCCTTTTGGGCCTGAGCCCTTCCCCCCTTTTGTGCTAGATTAAGGTGATGAACTTACTATACACCAGGTCTTAGATACGCAGTACATATTATGGAATTTAATCAATATAGATTTCTATTGATTATACTGTTTTCCTCTAGAAGTTTACATGTAGTATGCAACATAATCCAGAAGTTTACAACCTGTGTCACTGTAGCTAATCTCCCTGGACATGGACGGCAGAGAAAAATGAATGAAATGATGCAAAGCAGGATAATCCGGATGGTGGATAAGCAGCACCAATCAAGTTGTAAGGAAATTCAAGCTGTCCTGCAGGCTCAGCGTGCATCAGTGTTCATTTTCTGAAACAATTTCAAGGGTGCCAAATCTTTTGGCCAAGGCTGTATAGAAGAGCATTAAGGGTCCATTTTCCTTAAAGTGGAGGAAAGCTGGGATATATGATCTGTGTGATCCCAGCTTTCCTATATATGGACTGCAGACAGTGATCTAATACATCACGATTCCCAGTGCTCTACTCACAAAAGATAGATGGGGGGGCACAGGTAATGCTCCTCGTCCCACCAGACTGTTGGAATCAGTGACGTTATCATGGGTTTCAATGGCTTTTTTTTGTGTCATTTGAGCTCCCGGTCACTGTTCCAGGATTGGGCTGACACAGCATAATCTGCCATTAAAGAGGACCCTGTATATAAATATATATATATATTTATATATATATATATTCTATATTTCTATAGCATAATGCATGTGCTGCAGTGATGTAAAGAGTCAGATTGGTGACATGAGAGGCTTATCTGATGACATGCTGCTCGCACACTGCTCAGGACACAGAACTTGGCATCTCATCCACCGGGAAGGAATCCACAGATAACACAAATCATGTAGAGGTGTTGTGCAATAAGGCATCACACAGCAAACACAGCACGTGAACTGAAGGTAATGCCCGGCAGTAACACCTCCGCTCAGCGCAGGTTACTACAGGTCAGTGCACTGGGAATCATTTACCAGACATACAGGGAAATCTCTAGAAAAAAAGTGCTGACACAGCGCTATTAATGTTACATGTGTTTCGGCACCATCGACAGTTCTTCTCTAGGTCAGAGCATTTGTACATGTTCCAGAACCCTGTGAAATTAAAGACTACCCTTTTTCACTTTAATATTTTTCCCTAGCTTACATGCCCTGTAGATCGGTGGGGTTCCAGGCACTAAGACCCCCACCAATCACTCAAAAAACTGAACTGAGGAGCGCTGCTCTGCAGGCAGGAGCAATGAGCTTCTGCAGGAGCATGTGAGCAGAACGCAGTACGGGCTCAATAGTAAGCATAAACCTTCTGCTAGAATCCTATTACACGCGTCCAGATCACTGCGAGTGCGGACTTGTCTGACATTGTGATCAAGCTCATCTGTATCTTCAGAATATATTAAAGCTGTTCATATGCATATGCCAGTCATTGCCAGTGTGCAGGGCTCCTGCCTATCAGATATAAGGTCATACGAGTGTATAACAAATCGTTTGATTTTCATCCAGAAAATATGGGTGTAGGGCCGACTGTTCGCCACTGCCCCAGTCTCTGTTGTTTGGCTGCAGCGGTGATGTCATGTTTACAGTGCTCTGCCCGCGTAGACTGTATGAGTCACTGAGCTGACTGACTGATGGCAGCACAATCAACCATACATTACTCCATACAACAGAATGGAGTAGCATTGGGGAGCCAGCACTGGATCTAAAGAGGGTAAGTAATGCTCAGTGTGGTTTTTTAACTCAATGTACGGTATAGTTTTCTGAAAGAATACAATCCCTTTAACTGGACTGAAGTGTAAATTGATCTTCTGTGCCTCTAAATCACCGGACCAGGAGTTTAATAGAGGCCATATAAGTGCCCAGCATTCCCCCAGAGGAAAATAGCCAGGAAATTGTGTAATACCATTTCAACAACCGAAAAACAAGGAAAACTTACAAAATGTAAAGTACCACTCCGAGATTTATTTTTTATTTTGCCACCAGATAGGTAATGTACGTTCCTTGTCTATAGTACAATACTTACCTCTGTCTTCTACTGTTTCCAGTGCCACTCTGGTCTCTCTCCGCCATGCTGTTATCGCAGGTCTGACTGTGATGGTAATGGTTACTATATTGTCTATGACAGGCTCATTCTGAGTCTCATAGAATTGCACCCGGAAGTGACTTCCAATCCGCCCCGCAAACACTGGACTGGTCACTACTTCAGTCACATGGTGTTAAAGTGGACCGGAACAGTAGAAGTCCGTGGCTGGTAAGTATTTTACTAGACAGGGAGCATACATTAGTAGTGAAATAAATAACAGAAAAACAAAGTGGTACTTTAAACCACATTTTCCCTAAAATTTCATCAGTCGATATTTCATCCTCACCTAGTGGAGCATCATCTTGGGAACTTATCAGTGATGGACTTGACCCCATATCCAATATTTTCCAGACCTCTTGTGAAGACGAGTCTCCTTCTATCCAAGACGACGGCCCTGAATGAATGGATTTAGCGCTGTTCACGAGATGTCCACGTGGTGATGGGGAAATGTTTTTTTTCCGCGGTGATGGAGACATGTTCTCTTTCCGTGTAGGTTTGGGGTCTACAGAGGTAGAGGGCTGTACAAGCAGATTTCACTGTAATTCCAAGTTACATCAGTAATAGGAAATCACACAATCTGGCCATTTATGATGGCCACTGCTGACAAAATGTGGAAAGAAGTAGAAGGAAGAGATATAAAAAAATGGAATATATATATTTATGCTGGAATAGTTTATGGGCACCGTTTGCAGAGCCCCTGAGGTGCCAGAACAACAGAAAAGCCCCAAAAGTGACCACATTTGGGAAATTACACCCCTCAGGGAACTCATCTAGGGATGCAGTGAGAATTTTGACCCCACAGGTTTTTCCAGAAATTAATACACAGTAATTCTTGTGTAAATTGTAATTTTTTTTCACAAATATTAAATTTCAGTTTTTAAAATATTGTGCTCAATTTGTGCCACTGTGAAAAGACAGTTCTCTAATTGCTATGCTGGGTTTCTGGGTTTCCTGATTTCGGAAATGTCCTGCAGGTGACCTTAATGTCTTACCTGAACATACAGCATAACTAAGGTGTGAATGAGTAACCCATTTTAGGAACTACACCTCTCAAAGTATTTATCAAGCGATGAAGAATACGAGCCCACCCACAATAGCTTAGGAGAGGCTCAGCATGAGACATGTATTGACAAACAGTTTGCTCTTCTCACTTCAGTGCGATGAAATGTGCTGGAGCACAGCAGAGCCGAATGTGATTAAGGAAGCTCTCCCATTAAGTTTTTTTTCATGAAATCTTTGTATATGTGCATGTAGTGTAGCGTGAGTGTTAATATACTCACATTCTGCCGCTTTCTCTGATATGTAGCACAGTTATTCTCCTCTTCATAGTGATGTGACTTTGCGGGTCACACTGTGTTCTGCGTGACCTGGAAGTGGATTTTACAATGTAAGCTTATGGAATGTCAGATGAGGCTCCACGGGCTTATATTGTAAAAGAAACTGCCTGCTCCTACATATAGTATAGAGTGAGCCGGCTAGTATGGAGAGCGGTGACGTCATTGAGGAGCGGAGCAGAACGGCCCTACATACCACAGGTGGCAGTAGTAAGTGATTAGAATAGTACACTCTCATAACACTATATGCACATATACACACGTGGTCAAAATTGTTTGTACCCCTCGTTTAATGAAAAAAAAAAAACCACAATGGTCACAGAAATAACTTGAATCTGACAAATGTAATAATAAATTAAAAATCTATGAAAATGAACAAATGAAAGTCAGACATTGCTTTTCAACCCTGATTCCACAGAATTAAAAAAAAAATTAAACTCATGAAATATCCCAGGACAGAAATGATGGTACCCCTGAAAATAATGTGACAAAAGGGACATGTTAAATCAAGCTGTGTCCACTAATTAGCATCACAGGTGTCTACAATCTTGGAATCAGTCAGTGGGCCTGTATATAGGGCTACAGATAGTCACTGTGCTGTTTGGTGACATGGTGTGTACCACACTCAACATGGACCAGAGGAAGCAAAGGAAAGAGTTGTCTCAGGAGATTAGAAAGAAAATTATAGACAAGCATGTTAAAGGTAAAAGTTATAAGACCATCTCCAAGCAGCTTGATGTTCCTATGACTACAGTTGCACATAATATTCAAAAATTTAAGATCTTCGGGATTGTAGCCAACCTCCCTAGACATGGCCGAAGGAAGAAAATTGATGACAAATCAAAGAGACGGATAATACGAATGGTAACAAAAGAGCCCAGGATAACTTCTAAAGAGATTAAAGGTGAACTTCAAGCTCAAGGAACATCAGTGTCAGATCGCACCATCCGTAATTGTTTGATCCAAAGTGGACTTCATGGGAGACGACCAAGGAGAACACCATTGTTAAAAAAAACTCATAAAAAAGCCACACTGGAACAACCCTAACAAATTAATAGGGAGTCTCCCCAAGCTACTACATACCTGGCTTATATTGGCGAAAAAACAGCTCCTAAAACATTGGATAGATCCCAATATCCCCCCCATTATGGACTAATAGCACAAATGAAGCACTATGTGGAGGTAGAACAACAAGATGCCCTATGTAATAAAGAGAAGAAAGCAGGAAAATTCCTTCTAAAATGGAAACAGTTTATTATAAATTGTTGTTCAATATAGGACAAAAGGAAAATGGTAGAACCCTTTACATCTACAGCATGATATATACTAGAGGATCTCAAAAATAACTTAGGTCCACTTCGTTTAACTTAAAATGAAGAAGAGAATAGTGAGGAGATCAATGGGCCAGGACTTCTGGCATAGATATAAATGCATTAATTATTCATGATGGCTTCAATGAGATATAAGACATACTGTCAACTAATTCATTTTGTTGTTTGTTATATCTGTTATACCAATTAAATATGTGAATAGAGTTGTCATAGACCCAGTCTGCGTACGGGCACTATTACCTCTCGATGTACCAGATTAGATGTATATTATGTATTTGTGTCTTGAAAAATCAAATAAAAATGATGCTGGAAAAAAAAGCCACACTGGAATTTGCCAAAATACATGTTGACAAGCCACAAAGCTTCTGGGAGAATATACTATAGACAGATGAGACAAAAATGGAAGTTTTTGGCAAGGCACATCAGCTCTATGTTCACAGATGGAAAAATGAAGCATATCAAGAAAAGAACATTGTCCCTACTGTGAAACATGGAGGAGGCTCTGTTATGTTTTGGGGCTGCTTTGCTGCATCTGGCACAGGGTGTCTTGAATCTGTGCAGGGTACAATGAAATCTCAAGACTATCAAGGGAAAGAGAGAAATGTGCTGCCCCATGTCAGAAAGCTTGGTCTCAGTCAAAGGTCATGAGTCTTGCAACAGGATAATGACCCAAAATACACAGCTAAAACCACCCAAGAATGGCTAAGAGGAAAACATTGGACTATTCTGAAGTGGCCATCTATGAGCCCCGACCTAAATCCTATTGAGCATCTTTGGAAAGAGCTGAAACATGCCGTCTGGAAAAGGCAACCTTCAAACACGAGACAACTGGAGCAGTTTGCTCATGAGGAGTGGGTCAAAATACCTGTCGAGAGGTGCAAAAGTCTCATTGACCGTTACAGGAATCGTTTGATTGCAGTGATTGCCTCAAAAGGTTGTTCAACAAAATATTAAGAGTACCATCATTTCTGTCCAGGTCTATTTCATGAGTTTAATTTTTGTAAAAATTCTGTGGAAGCAGAAAAGCAATGTCTGACTTTCATTTTCATAGATTTTTAATTTATTATTACTTTTGTTAGATTCAAGTTATTGACCATTGTGGGTTTTTCCTTCATTAAACGAGGGGTACCAACAATTTTGACCACATGTGTACACAGATTTAATGAAAAAAATTTTCATGGAAACGCTTCTTTAACTGACAACTTTAAGCTCTCATCTCTGGCAGTCAGTGTGGGGGGGAGTAGAAGTGCTGCAGAGCTGAGTCTTATTACAAACACTTCTAGTAGCTTTCCTCTCATAGTGCTGTCAGCTCTGCCAATCATAAGCAGGCATCAACATACAAGGGCAAAAAGAACACACCCCCACCAAAAAGTGATCACAAGTGCCTGAAGCATAACAGATCTGAGTGTGATTAACAGATTTCAGCTTTTATCTCCAGCAGCAAGTGTGGGGAGAGGAGCAGTAAAGCAGAGTTGGCAGCACTATACTAGCTTTGGCACTGCCAATAAAGCGCATGTATATTTGCGAGGAGAGCTACTAGAAATGTTTGTAATGAGATTCAAATTCAGCAATACTGCCCCCCCCCCCACTGACTGCCAGAGATGAGAGCCGAAAGCTCTACAGTGAGGAGAGCAAACGGTTTGTGATTGCTGTTAAGGGAGCGTGTTCTTCTTCCAACAGTGTGTTCCTGCCTGCTTATGATTGGTCAGCATCATAGAGAGGAAGAAGTACACGCCCCCAGTGAAATCTCTCCAGTAATGCCCACTTGGTTTAAAAAAAATTAACTGTTTAAAAACTAGGATTTTTTTTTTTTATAGCTCATTAAACTACATGTAAGAAAATGAGAACTCGTTAAAGAGGATCTGCTTGTTCTCCTCATGTCTAATTCAGTAAATATTTGCATTCTCCATGATATAACAATTCAGGAGCATTGTTTCTCAGATCCCTACATTGAGCAGTTTCTCCAATATTTCTCGTAGAAATCAATGAATAATTTGACAACTGGGTGTTACTAGCTTGGGGAGTGTCCCTACGCAGCCTGATAATGTCCGATCGGGGCTGACAGCATCACATTGTGTAGGGACATGCCCCTTTATCATGGCAAATACAAGTATATCCGAATACAAGTATTTACTAAAACTGACGTGTCAGAGGAGGTGGCAGGCTTTCCTAAAAGGGGTATTCTGATCTCATACAGTGATGGCATATTACTAGGTTAAGGACTTCAACCCCTGGGACTGTCACTGATTCTGATAATGGAGCCCAGTAATCCAGTGCAGAGAAACCAGGGGAGGATCAGAGGGAAGGCCAGTAGGTATAGTGACTATACTTTTGTAATGTAGTCACATATATTATGGGGTTGGAGGGTCGTTCTAATGGAGCAAAGTGTCGGTTTTGAGGAGTCACAGAGAGTCAAGAACAAAAGTGTTGCCTACATGTTATGAACATGTGGAACATTTTACATAATAACATATAGTATAGTCATCTTCTACATACACTTGTAAAGCAGGATCCTATGTCAAAGAAAATATGGAACATATCCGTCTAATTGTGACAGGACTATTCCCCACTCCTGCAGAAAATATCCACTCAGGGCCCAGCCAACATTACTCATTTACCTGCATTGTACCTAACGCTACAGATGTGTCGCCGTCCATTTTAGCTGCTGTAGTGGTGTGATCCTTGGTAAATTTCTGGTACTGCGCGAATTGTAACTCCTTGAGAAGATAAAAGATAAAAAGAGAGTATAGTGAGAAACCAAGAGGGAATTTCTCATCTGAACACTTTAGGCTATGTGCACACGTTGAGTTTTTTGATGAGTACTTCTGCACCATTTCTCGTCAGGAATAATGCAGTGGCAAAGACGCTTGTTTTTGCATGCGTGGGAACTTATTTTTTTAATAAATTGGTTTACCAGAGAAAGTGTGGGGGAGTGATTATTTGAATTAAGTATTCTTACTGGACTAGTGATCGGGATGTCTGATAGACCCCTCTCCATTACTAACACCAGGGCTTGATGTCAGCTGTGTTTTTGGGCAATTTACAGCTGACATCAACCCCAAGCCCCATTACCCTGATTGCCACATCTGGGTTATTGGAAAGAGCCGGGCAAAGCGCCAGAATTTGAGCATCTAATGTGATGTACCACTTCTGGGGCAGCTGCGAGCTGGTATTTTTAGGCTGGGAAGGGCATAAGAACCATGGACCTTTCCAGCCTGCAGCTGTCTGCTTTACCTTTGCTAGTTATAAAATATAGGAGGGGGGACCCCATGTCTTTTTTTTTCCCATTTAATTAATTAATTAATTTATTCATAAAAAGCTGCCTGATAAGCTTCACAGGGTTCAATTTTATAATATGTTGGGGGCTGTGCAATTATATATCTATACGTCTGTCTGTCTGTCTCTATCACTGTTGTCTAAAAACGCATGCAAAAATGCTACAAAAACGCAGCAAATCTGCAATCATTTTTAGACCTGCATTTTTGACTGACTTCATTGAAGTCAATGGATTAAAAAACGTTCCAAAACCGCTGAAAAGAATTGAGATGCTGCAGATTTACAGCTGCACTACATCTGCAAGTAACAAATAAGCAACGTGTGCATAAGACTTCAGGAATCTCATTCACTTTGCTGGCATCGGATTCCCTTCACGTTTTGTGACAAATCCGCGTGACAAAATCGTGACGTGTGCACACAGCCTTACAGTTACTAAACAGATATTGTCTCAAAATATCACAAACATTTTACAGTGCCAGCAAAGTGCGTGAAATTTTAAGAAATCTCATGCACATGCCTTGAATTATATCTGCAGCATGTATTGACAGGAGCTGTGGTTTCAAGATACACAGCATGTCAATTTATGCTGCAGATGGAGATGCATATATATAAAGCCATATACATCATGGTGAACGTGATTCCTGAGAGCAGTGGATACAATGGGATAAAACGTTATGCAGTTCATAGAAATCTACATTTTCCGTTAGATGGTTTTCACAAATACATTGTGTACCGTTACTGTATACTACAGAGATACATTATTAAGACAGATATGCATCTCCGCCCAAATAATAAAGCATTACATGGGCACATGGATATTCCCATTCTGCTGTTTCATAGCATTTCACTTCTAAGAACAGAAGTTTGTGCTTCAGAGCTGCTGTTTATATTGTGACTAAGTGCAAAATGTTTCAACCTCTGATGACAATTTTGAAGTTCGGGAATTGAAATTACTAGTGTTCCAATTACTGAACGATACGTAAAAAATTACAGTTGTCTGCCTCTCTCCCCCCACCTCCATTCCTGATCTCCTTATTTTAAAGAGAGGGCACTTTTCCTGTTTATAGTGTTACAGCAGAACCCCCTCTGTGAAAGAAAAGGACTAGTAGTACTGGTAGGATGTCAGCTAACAATAGCCTACCTGTGAGGTTAGCTGGTACTGAAGACCCTCCAGCGCTGAAAGGCGATTCTGCATTTCTGGTGGATGAAGTTTAGAAGGAGGTGTTTTGATGACTTGAGAAACGGGGTCCTTTGATGTATTTCCTGCAAAGGGGAACATTTACCAAATACAGTCTATCCAGATAAAAACGGAAAGGGTTAACAATACATTAGAGGAGTGACGCCAGGATTACTTAGAGAACTAACACCAAGAAGAATAGATGAAGAAACACAGTCATGTTGTTTTACTACAGTCTGAGAAGTGTCCAAGGCACCGGATGTATTCCGGATGTATTCTGTATTAATCACAACATATACAGAATAAAAAGCAATGTTTCGGCCATGAACGGCCTTTATTAAGTGACAAATGGGACAATGAGAATTACTTACCGGTAATTTGATTTTCCTGAAACCCAGGACAGCACCTGAGACAGTAGGAGCCACCCCTATTACTGGACAGGACGCCAAGAACACAAAATGAAAAGGCAACTCCCACCCCCTCCTTCAACGTGGTCTCCAAGAAGTCAAGTAGGAGTCACCCAAAGTATAATCATTATTCTTGCTATTATTTATACATTCACTCAAACCCATTCTTCATTGTGAGAAGAGAAGATTGAAAACCATCACCAACCATAAGTCAGAGGTAGGGAATAAACAGGGGTGCCATCATGGTTAGGAAAATCAAACTACGGGTAAGTAATTATAATTTTTCCCCCCACCCATGACAGCACCTGAGAGACTATGACCAAGGAGCACCCCTGTAGGATCTTACACCCAAAAAAAGAACCCAGGAATATCGTAACTCAACTGATAGTGCTTAAGGAAGGAAGATTGTGAAAGGTTTAGATATCATTCAATTAAGATAATGTCTCTATTGATTTGGAGCACCAACAAGAGTAAAAAAAAATTATTTTACTGGTTACAATAACTTTTTTTTTTTTTTTTTTTTAAGAGAGGGTCTATATTTACAGACTTCACTGATATGTATGGTAGGTTATCTTCCTCGGATACAACTAGATATTCTGTACTAGTTAAATCACCTAACCAACAACTGAAGTATATAGGAACTAGTACTAAGACTTAGCATGTTAATGGAAGGAGAAGTCAAGTGATTCAAAGAACCTTGTAACCCTAACTAGGCTCTGAGTAGGGTCCCTAGTGGCCTACCAAGGGGACAAACTGGGACATGGATGTTAAATGCGGACCAGTTCAATATGCTATCCAAGTATGAGGGATGGACTGGAAAACTGTTGGACTCACCAGCTACCCCCAGGACTGTATTTTATTAAGGCACCTCCTTGTTGTTTAATAGAATCACTACAGACAGACGGTATCATCTGGAAGCCATCCTTACCAATATCAGCAGTATTGCTAGTAAAGGGTAGTAACGCTTTGAGACAGTAGTGAAAACAGACCTACAAGCCCCAAGTTGGCGGGCTAACTAAACAAAAGCCATGGCCTCCAAAGTTATACATACCACTGAAAGTCATACTCCACAGAAGGCCTCATAAAGTCACACCGTGAGGCAGAGGCAGCCGAAGAAAACCCTAGACCTGAGGTGGCAGGCTATTCAACAACTACAAAGCGGCCAGAAAACTTTCAGGCATGCCAAACATGAGACACAAGGCCAGACCAAACACCAGACATGAAGTGGCAAGGCAAACATGAGAAATGAGGCCATACCTGAGGGGGCAGGCCAACACCAGACATGAGACAACAGGCCAAAACACCCGACATGAGGTGGCTGGCCCAACATGCAAGACATGAGGCCAGAGATGAGGCAGCCGGCCCAACATACAAGACATGAGACCAGACATGAGGCGGCTGGACCAAAACACGAGGCTGGTGACAAACCACAACACATTCTTTAAGATTCATTCAAGCACTGCTGAGATCCAAACTCCGGATCTCCCGCTCACAAGACAGGTGCCCCAACCAACCACGCCACAGCGCAACCTAAATAAGAAATGCAACGCTGCAAGGCCAAATGAGGAACGCCAGGCTACAAGGCCACACGAGAAACACCCGGCTGCAAGACATGCAGGAATAACAAGGCCGCACGACATGTGAGAATCACAACACTGTAAAACATGCGGGAATCACAAGGCCGCTGTACAAGCGAAAACACAAGGCTCCAGGCCAGACATCAAACATAGGTAAGTGCTGAAGCATTAGATCTAGATTCTCCCAAACTGTTGTTAGCATTTCAGTGCCTAACTAGACCCCTGTACTCGCTGCCATTCTTACTAGAGGTTGCTATAGAACATGACATGGTGTTCCATGATTCACAGCTGCTCCAGCAGAGTGGTCAAGCCTCCTACATCTAAAAAACAGGAAACCACATTGAAGGAGGAAGTGGGAGTTGCCCTTTTATTTTGTGCTCTTGGCTTCCTGTCCAGTAACAGGGGCGGCTCCCACTCTCTCAGGTGCTGTCATGGGTGAGGGGAAAAAGACGATCTCTTTTTACTCTTAGTGGCTTGATTGGTATGACGTCTTTCCCAATTGATAGCTTGATAAAAGCAGTTTGTAGCCGAAACATAGATTTGTTTTCTTCTATAACTGTTGTGATTAATAATACATACATACCTTATGGGAATAAAAGGGCTAGGAATAGGAGGAAGCCAATGTGGCTAAATAAGGAAGTCAAGAGGGCAATGAAAAACAAAAAAAGGGCTTTCGGTAAACTTAAACAAGAAGGCAGCGAGGAAGCGCTAATATCTTATAGGGAAAAAAACAAAATCTGTAAGAAACAAATAAGAATAGCAAAAGAGGAGACAGAGAGACTAATTGCCAAGGAAAGTAAAATGAATCCCAAACTGTTCTTTAACTATATAAACAGTAAAAGGATTAAAACTGATGGAGTTGGCCCATTGAAAAATAACCTGGGTAAAATCATAGAGGGCGATGAGGGTAAAGCAAACCTACTCAATAGCTTCTTCTCCACTGTTTTCACAAAAGAAAACAATTTATCGGAGGAAATGCAGAGTGATAAAGTAAACCCTCCGCTAAATATCACCCACCTAACCCAGGAGGAAGTTCAGAAACACCTAAATAATATCAAAATAGACAAGTCACCAGGCCCAGATGGCATACACCCCCGGGTACTAAAAGAATTAAGTAATGTGATAGACAGACCGCTGTATCTTATATTCAAGCACTCTTTATGGACAGGGACTGTCCCACTAGACTGACGCCAAGCAAATGTGGTACCAATATTCAAAAAGGGGTCTAAAAGTGACCCTGGGAACTATAGACCAGTCAGCTTAACGTCTGTTGTGGGTAAATTGTTTGAAGGATTTCTTAGAGATGCTATTGTAGAATATCTTAATGATAATAACTGTCTAACTCCATATCAACATGGATTCATGAGGGATCGCTCCTGCCAAACAAACCTGATGGCCTTCTACGAGGAGGTGAGCTCACAGCTGGACCGGGGAGAGTCAGTGGATGCTGTATACCTTGACTTCTCCAAAGCGTTTGATACCGTGCCACACAAAAGGTTGGTATATAAAATGAGAATGCTTGGTCTGGGGGATAATGTGTGCAAGTGGGTAAATAGCTGGCTGAGTGATAGAAAGCAGAGGGTGGTTATCAATGGAGTAAGCTCAGGGTGTGTCAGGGTTACTAGCGGGGTGCCTCAAGGGTCTGTCTTGGGCCCTATATTATTTAATATATTTATTAATGATCTAGTGGAAGGGTTGCATAGTAAAATAGCAATATTTGCAGATGATACTAAACTTTGTAAAGTAGTTAATACAGATGAGGATAGGGCACAGCTACAGGAGGATTTAGATAAATTGGGGAGTTGGGCCAAAAAATGGCAAATGGGGTTCAATGCCGATAAATGTAAGGTCATGCACATGGGAAAGAAAAACAGCAGTCACCCATACATATTAAATGGGAAACCGTTGGGGAAATCTGACATGGAGAAGGACCTGGGCGTCTTGGTTAATAGCAAATTAAATTGGAGTGCCCAGTGTCAGGCAGCAGCTGCGAAGGCAAATAGAGTCATGGCATGCATCAGAAGAGGAATAGGGGCATATGATGAGAACATTGTTCTTCCTCTGTATAAAGCGCTGGTAAGGCCGCACTTAGAATATTGTGCACAGTTCTGGGCTCCGGTGCTCAGGAAAGACATATTGGAGCTAGAGGGGGTACAAAGGAGGGCGACTAAGGTAATAAAGGGAATGGAGGGCCTAGAATACCCAGAGAGGTTGTCAAAATTAGGCCTATTTACGTTGGAAAAGAGAAGGCTTAGGGGAGACCTTATAAACATGTATAAATACATCAGGGGGCAGTACAGAGATCTCTCCCATGACCTGTTTATACCAAGGATGGTGACAAAGACGAGGGGGCACACTATGCGTCTGGAGGAAAGGAGGTTCCTGCACCAGCATAGAAGGGGATTCTTTACGGTCAGAGCCGTGAGACTCTGGAACTCTCTGGGAGAGGAAGTGGTGATGTCCAACTCACTTAATGAGTTCAAGAGAGGCCTGGACGCCTTTCTTGAGAACAATAAAATTACAACTTATGCTTAGTGATAGTTAATTAATCCAGGGATTTAATCTGACTGCCAGATTGGTGTCGGGAAGTGAATTTTTCCTCAGTGATGTAAATTGGCCTATACCGCATGGTTTTTTGTTGCCTTCCCCTGGATCAACGCTGCGGAATAGCTGCAGTGCACAAGAAATAGGCTGAACTGGATGGACGCTTGTCTTTTTTCGGCCTTATAAACTATGTAAAAATAATGAAGTCTATTGAGGAAATACATCCGGTTGCCTCAAGACAGCTCGGAGTTAAAGGGGTATTCCCATCTCTAAGATCCTATCCCAATATGTAGTAAGTATAATACTAATAATATTAGCAAATAACTCTAATCAGAAATGTAGCATATTTTTTCTGATTCGATATGTCTCTTTCCTCATGTGCAGCCATTGCAGGACCTTAGGTATCCATGGTTACGACCACTAGCAACTAGCTAACTAACTGTCACTGTATAATGGATATCTAAGGTCCTGCAATGCCTGCACATGAGGAAAGAGACATAGCGAATCAGAAAAACTATACTACATTTCTAATTGGAGGTATTTGCTAATATTATTATTACACCTACTACATATTGGGATAGGATCTTGGAGACAGAAATACCCCTTTAAGGCAGTGGTGAACAGGAATCGTCTACTACAAACTTTTACTATAGTCTCAGTTCAGAAAGTGCAACCCAATGACAATAATACGAGAAATGTCTGTTTTCACTGATAAAGTTATCCATCTTTCTAATTCACTTTCTATATAATTTCCTTTAGTCTGAAGATCTAAAGACTTCTGCTTGTTGTCATTGTATGGAAACCTTTGGTGCTAGTGCACAGCTTGTATAGAGACATGATGTGATCACATAGAGGCATGTACCTATGTGATCACAGTCAGCCAGAATATGTTTCTGACCTCTGGATTTCCATTCAGTGACTACTACTATGTGACGCTGCTGATAATGGCGATAGCCAATGGTCTAAGCAGCGGCATCTGAACCAATTACCTGATTGACAGGGGGGTTGTTTATTGGGTTGTTTTCAGACGCAGCAGGTGAAGTGCTGTTAAAGGGAATCTGTCACCAGGTTTTTGCTGACTCATCTGAGAGCAGCATAATACTGGGGCAGAGACAGAGATATGTCACTTACTGATCGGCTTGCTATCATTTTGATCAGTCTTATCTGCTGCAGATCTAGCAGTTCTGTGAATGCTGAGCTCTGTATAACCCCGCCCACATCACTGATTGGCAGCTTTCTGCCCAGTGTAAACAGAAAGCTGCCAATCAGTGGTGTGGGCGGGGTTATACAGAGCTCATGAATATGGAGGACTACCTGGCAGTAGGTTTACTAGTCCTCTGTTGATAATCACTTTTTGATAGATCAGTGATTTTATCAAAACTACAGCGAGCAGCCTAGTAAGTGACACATCCCTGGAATCAGGGTCTCTGTCTCTACATTATGCTGAGCTCAGTGTAGGTGGCAAAAACCTGGTGACAGATTCCCTTTAAAACTGCATCAAAAACATCATCTGAAAAACTGCATGAAGTTTTGTTGTGGATTACATAAATGAAACATTTAAAATAAAATAAAAAATTCCCTCTGAAAACAACCTCGGTGTTGAAAACCACAGTAAAACCACCAGTGCTTTTCCAGATGCAGTTTTTTCTGGATGCAGATTTTTCTTACAATAGTACCAATTCACCTTACCTTCTGCTCGCAGTCTGTTCCCCATGTCAATGAGCTGTTGTTTCTCCAAACTCAGCTGAGAAATTTTCTTTACTGCTTCCTTCAGCTTGTTTCTGAGTATGTAAGAGTTAGAAGGACCACCGCCTGGGGACGTGAGAGCCACCAGCTGCTGACGAAGAGTTAAGATCTCTTCCCGAAGCTCCTTCACGGTCGCGGACTAAAAGTAAAGTAACACTTCAAGTACCAACACAACGAAAAAACTAGGAAAGGGTTAAAACCATTGCATCCCATGAACATAAATATGGAGACTCTGTCTTGATGATACAGGCCCCTGAAGGAGTTCATAAGTACCGTATACACCGGCCACTGGGCAGTGCCAACCGAAAACAAGTGGTCTCCTGTGGAAAGCAGAACATTTTCCATAAGTACATACCTCGCTGAGGACCACCGGGACCCGCTGACTGGCCAGCTCCAACTTCAGGGCAGAAACCTACAAATCAGTAATGCTATGATATAGTAATCCTATGAGAAAAGCTGTGATATAACCTGAATGCTGTGCAGCTTTCCATGCAAGACTATTAATAATAATGTGGTTTTCCCAAACAGTTATGGCCAAAAGTGTTGGCACCCTTGAAATTGTTCCAGAAAATGAAGTATTTCTCCCAGAAAATTATTGCAATTACACAGGTTTTGTTATACACATGTTTATTTCCTTTGTGTGTATTGGAACAACACAAAAAACAGAGAAAAATGTGGATTAGACATAATTTCACATAAAACTCCAAAAATGGGCCAGATAAAATTGTTAGCACCTTTTCAAAATGGCAGGTAAATACCTTTGTTTCAAGCATGTGATACTCAATGAAACTCACCTGTGGCAAGTAACAGGTGTGGACAATATGAAAATCACATCTGCAGCCAGAGAAAAAGGGGAGCAGTTGACTCAATCTTTGCATTGTGTGTCTGTGTGTGCCACATTAAGCATGGAGAACAGAAAGAGGAGAAGAGAACTGTGTGAGAACTTGAGAACCAAAATTGTTGAACAATATCAACCATCTCAAGGTTACAAGTCCATCTCCAGAGAACATGATGTTCCTTTGTCCACAGTATGCAACATAATCAAGAAGTTTAAAACCCATGGCACTGAAATCTCCATGGACGTGGATGGCAGAGAAAAATTGACGAAAGGTTTAAATGCAGGATAGTCCGGATGGAGGATAATCAGCCCCATTCAAGTTCCAAAGAAATTCAAGCTGTCCTGTAGGTTCAGGGTGCACTAGCATCAGCGCGAACTATCCACCGACATTTGAATGAAATGAAACGCTATGGACGAAGACCCAAGAGGACCCCACTGCTGATACAGTGACATAAAAAAGCTAGACTGCAGTTTACCAAAATGTACATGAGTAAGTCAAAATTCTTCTGATAAAGCGTCTTGTGGACAGATGAGACCGAGAGAGAGCTTTTTGGTAAAGCACATCATTCTACTGTATAGATGGAAACAAAGTGCTGGAGAGTTCTGAAGTGGCCAGCAATAAGTCCGGATCTAAATCCCATTTAACTCCGATTGATTGCAGTTATTTATTCAAAAGGGTGTGCAACCAAATATCACGTTGAGGGTGCCAACAATTTTGTCCAGCCCTTTTCTGGGGTTTAGTGTGAAATTATGTCCAATTTGTCTTTCTCTCTCTGTTTTTTTTGTGCTGGCCAATACACACAAAGGAAATACATGTGTGTGTAACGAAATATGCGTAATTGCAATAATTTTCTGGAAGAAATACTTCATTTTCTGGAACAATTTCAAGGGATCCAACACTTTCGGCCTTGACTGTAAATGTTGCGGTTATCCCCCACTCAATGGCGGCCATACACAATAGATAACAGGAGTTTGGTGGTTGAACAATCATTATTCAATCGTTCATCTGGTGAATGATTATGGCAACACAGTCATACACATTTTAGTCCATATTTGCCATTAGTTCTTCCACCTGGCCATTCATGTTCAATGACATTGGGCAAGGAATGAACAATCTCTCTAGGAATATGCTTTCAATGAAAGATAACTAGTTCATGGAAGTAAAGCTCTTTCATTTGACTACTGACCCAAGGCATCAAGAACATACAAATTAATTTCATGTGATGGCAATATGTGATTAATTGGCCATAACAATCATTTGTTCTTAAAGGGGTTGGTCACAATTTATTTATTGATGACCTACCCTTAGGACAGGCCATCAATATCTGATTGATGGGTGTGTGATTATCTGTTACCAGCAGCTTCTCTGGCAGACCTGTCATCTTTATAGTGGCCGTGTCCGGGTACTACAGGGGGTGGATCAGTAGTACCCTCACTATAGTTTTGGCAGAGCTGCTGTGTTCTGCCAGCATCTGAGGCATCCTAAAGATTGCCATCAATAAAAAAGGGTTAGAAAAACATCATTAAATGATGGAATTCATTTTGCGGATACAAGATAGAAAATGTCATATGGGGTCTTCAAAACGCCTCGACTAATTTCCACTAATACAATAAGATCATATCATAATGAGGGGATTACCAAAATAACCATGAACATAACTGGCAAACTAAGGCCATTAACATCTGCTATAACTGCCATCTACAGGATGCACATAGGTACTGCAATTATTTGCTCTAAGACCTACACTATATGGACAAATGTTTTGGGACACACTTCTTAATCACTGAATTCAGGGTTTTCTTTCAGTCCCATCACCACAAGTGTATAAAATCCAGCCCCTCGCCGTGCAGTCTGTCTTTACTAACATTTGTGAGAGAATGGGTCATTCTAAAGAGATCGCTGATACCAGGGTGGTCCGGTAATAGGAGCCTTCATACTAAAAAGTCAGTTCATGAAATTTCTTCCCTCCTAAATATTCCACAATCAACTGTGAGTGGTAATATTGAAAAGTGAGAATGTATAGGAACCCATGAATTGGGGACCAAGTAAAGTTACAAAGCAGGGTCTATAGGTGTTGAAGGGCATGAAAGTCCTCAATGTTCTACTGACTACAAAGCTCTTCTAGGGTTAACATCAGCACAAAAACTGTGCCACGAGCTTCATGAGATGGGTTTTCATTACTGAGCAGCTGCATGCAAGCCTTACATTACCAAGCACAATGCCAAAAGTTGGATGGAGTGGTGTAAAGCTGCCACCTCTGGAAACATGTTCTGTGGCGTGATGGATTACTCCAGTCTGGATGGCCAAGTCAGGATTTGGTGAATAGCAGAACATCACCTGCCTGACTGCATTGTGCCAATGTAAGATTTGGTGAAAAGTGAATAATGATATGGGATGTTTTTCAGGGGTTCGCCTAGGCCCCTTAGATGCAGTGAAGGGAAATCTTGATACTTCAGCATACCACGACATTTCGGACACTTGTACCTTCCAACTATGTGGGAACAGTTTAGGGAAGGCCATTTTCTGTTTCAATATGACTGTGTCCAGTGCACAAAGCAAAGTCCATACAGACATGGTTGGGTGAATTAATGTCTATGGGTTTAGAAAGGGATACTCCTGTAGGTGTCCCAATACATTTATCCAAATAGCGTATATTGACTTACATGCTATAAAACAGGGGTCTCCACCTGTAGCTATTCAGTTTTTACAAAAGTGTAAATTCCATCATACCATGACAGCCACAGACATAACGGTTTGAGAACGCTAGGAGTTGTAGTTCTTCAACAGCTGGAAAGCCACTGTTTTTGTGGAGATTGATACCACAGTAAGATAGTGCCCTAATGGGTAGATGCAACTGGTATAACCCTCCGCCCAAGAGGTGATAGAAGGTGCCCCGGATACAGCGGCCACAGGACCTGTCACTTTAGCTCTATACAGAGATTATTTGCTTGGACAACCTCATTCCCAAGCTCCACCGTTTCCAGGTTTTGCTTTAGGTTTCCTTTGAAGAATTCCTCTGCCTCTTTCCGAGCCTCGGTGAGTTGCATTTCTAGCTCAGACTGCCGGTGCCGCAGGCTGGAGATGGCGGCTTGGTTGTGCCGAGTCTCACTGTTCAGCTGAAACTGCAGCTGACTGATTTCTGCCTGTTTCTGCTGGACCTAAAGAAACATGAGAGCAATCAGACCTTTATCTCACAGGCTAGTCATGGTGTCAAGTACCATCCATTCCATTCAGCCGTTGGATAATACATATAACCCAGTACCTCTCCCTAGCACTTCACCCCATCATTTCAAATTGATCTGGAAATTAAAATCCCTCATTTGTCGTCATCTGTTAGGGGGTATAAATGTTACTCAGATGATTATTAGTCATGTGTTTCTGTTTTTTAGGAACATACACTATGGGCAAGATAGAAATACTGGGCTGTGCCTAGTGCAGGAAGGGTCAAGGCATGGGTCATGCGGGCATCCCACAGTCATGTACTGTTCACCCTTCGGCTCTACATTACATATAACACAGCAGGGAAGATTTATTAAGATATGTGCACCAGAATTCAAGCTCAGTTTGTGCCAAAAAACAATTTTTTGTGACATGCCCAGTTTTAGGCACTTTCTGACAGGGTTATAGCTGTGCTAAAAGAGGCCAAGTAGGTATTGCACATGGTCAAGTGTGACGCACAGTGCAACAAAATGGGCTAAAATTCGGGTAAAAAAGTTCTAGCACCGGCGTCAGGTGGTTTATACCTAGAGTAGACAGTCTAAAGATGCACTAGATTTGTTAAACGGCATGGACCTTTATGACAAATGTGTATATTTTAGGAGTATCCAGCCTAAGGTCTTACACCTTAGGACAGCTTGTAATCATCTGTTTACACAGGCAGACCGCATGCCCCACGTGCACTGAGTGACCGAATAGATCATTCAGTGTCCTTCAGTGCCATTGTTCTCGGCAGCACAAGTCCTGTTTACACAGGACAATGAGCTGCATAGAGATGATCTTTCATGCAGCACAAAAGATAATTTCACCTTATATACGTTTTGCTCGTTCATCAAACGATTGGCAGCCTGTTTACACTTAAAGATTATTGTGAAACGAGCGTTTCTAGGAATGCTTATTCATGACAATCCTTCACTGTAAACGTACCTTAAGTTTGCACTAGGAATTAGACCGTCCTGATAAATTAGGCCTCACTGTCTAATTTTGCCTTGAGTCTTATTAATTAATTTAGGAACGAACCTTGTGTGTGAGTTCTGTAACCAGAGACTCTAAGTGAGCTGCTCTTGCCTCCAATTTCTTATGAGACGCAGACGAAGCAACTTTGTCAGCTCTTAATGCTCCTGAAATAAAGCAAACATAACAGGGGTATTTAATTCAGGCTCTATCTACATCATATTTCTGCTTTACGTTCACATACAGTAGTGTTCAAAATAATAGCAGTATGTTCAAAAACATGCGTTAAACACAAAATCGTTATACTAGTTTTTATTTCCTTGCATTGGGAACATTGCACATTGTTTTCTAATTCAAAACATGAAGAGAAATGTATATAATTTTGAACTACGTTAAAGAAAATAACAAAAAATTAACATTGGGTTGTTCTAAAAAAATAGCAGCATCAGCATTTGTCTTTACAAACTCACAATACGTACTCTTTTTTTGAGGGTTTAACATTCCTGTGAATCACTAATCTAATATTTAGTTGTATACCCACAGTTTTTTAGAACTGCTTCACATCTATGTTGCATAGAGTCAACCACCTTCTGGCACTTGTCAACTGTTATTCCAGCCCAGGATGCTTTGACTACATCCCACAATTTTTTGGCATTTATTGGCTTTGCCTCAGAAACTGCATTTTTGATGTGACTCTATAAGTGTTCTACTGGATTCAGGTCCGGTAATTGGGCTGGACACTCCAGAACCTCAATTTTGTTGTACTGGAACCAAGATACTGCTCATTTACTGGTTTGTTTAGGGTCATTGTCTTGTTGAAACACCCATTTCAAGGGCATATCTTCTTCAGCGTAAGGCAACATGACCTCTTCAAGTATTTTCATATATGCAAACTGGTCCATGATCCCTCGTATGCGGTACATACATCCGGCACCATAGTAAGAGAAACATGCCCATATCATGATGCTTGCACCACCATGCTTCACTGTCTTCAGAGTGTACTGTGGCTTGAATGCAGAGTTTGGAGGTCGTCTGACAAACTGTCTGAGGCCCTTGGACCCAAAAACAACAATTTTACTTTCATCAGTCCACAAAATGTTTCTCCATTTCTCTTTAGGCCAGTTGATGTGTTCTTTGGCAAATTGTATCCGCTTCAGTACATGTCTTTTTTTTTTTTTTCTAACAGTGGGACTTTGCGGGGACTTCTTGCTAAGAGATTAGATTCTCACAGGCGTCTTCTAACTGTCACAATACTCAAAGGTAACTTGAGACTGTCTTTGATCATCCTGGAGCTGATCATTAGCTGAGCCTTTGCCATTCTGGCTATTCTTTGATCCATTTGAATGGTAGTCTTCCGTTTTCTTCCACGTCTCTCTAGTTTTGCTTTCCATTTTAAAGCATTGGAGATCATTTTAGCTGAACAGCCTATCATTGTCTGCACTTCTTTATAACTTTTACCCTCTCCTATCAACTTTTTAATCAAACTACACTGTTCTTTTGAACAATGTCTCGAACGACCCATATTTCTCAGGCTTTCAAGGAGAAATGCATGTACAACATGTGCTGACTTCACCCTTAAATAAGGGCCACCTGATTCACACCTGTTTCTTCACAGAATGATTGACCTCACTAATTGAACTCCACACTGCTATTATATTTGAACACAGCCCCTTTCAATGAATTATGCAAATACACAGACTCAAAAATGTGCAGATACTGAATGAGGAGTTTGTTGGTTTTCTTAGAATCTACTGCACCAACTGGTAAATTGTTTGACATGTGGTAATATAATTTATACCAAAAACAGTGATTAATCTGGTTAGTCATATTGGACAGTTATTATTTTGAACACTACTGTAAAACAGGTTTTGCTAAATCCTATTTTTTTATTGTTAACTTGATTCCTATTATGCTGGCGGGTAGATTACGTGTTTTCGAGTCTGTTCTGAGCAAATTATCAGAGATAATGAGTGGATGCTGTAATTGTCTTTTCTGCCTGAACTTTCAAGATCGGTGTTAGCTACACCAACTGATGAACGTGTGTCTCCACATTTCCCTATTAGATTAGTTCTCGGGAAGTATATAATAAGGCATAGAAACCTCAGAACAGAAGGAGAAGCTGCTCGCTACACTGACAAGTGCATTAGAGGCATGTGCGGGCTCGCTCCTGCAGTCACACTGTATGCACATGTGATGGAGGTTTCTATCCAGGCACAGCTCCCTCTGGCCAAGCAATGTCCATCAAGTTACAGGGACGCGATGCAATGATGGACAGAGCACGGATTGTACCAAGCACCCTCATTTGCATGGAGAATAAAGATTAACTATAAAGACCGTGAAATCAACGATACAGATATGGTTTTTATAGGGGTTAAGTCCGTAGACTATGCTCTTAGTTTAAACTGTATTTCAGGGGTGACAGTCTTCTACTGAGCATGAATAAGTGCACATACAATTAGATAGAGGCAACTTTTTAGCACTTTTTCATGCAGGTTCCAGGCGGAGTACCCCTGAAAAAGACCAAAAGGGTGCACAATCCTTACTGATCATCTCTTAGGCCTCCACTATCTAACAAAATTTCTATCTAGTGGCATGCTTCTTTCGTGCCAAATAATAGTGGTATTTGTTCCTAGAAGCTCCAAGGGCAGAATATCTGTGACATATGACACCAAGAAGATGAGCCCATGGGGACACATGAAAAAATAGTTTTCATTGTACGTTAATTTTGTTTAGCATTTACCAATAGTCTCATTCAGGCTACTAATGTGGTTTTGGATGTAGGCATTGTCTGGAGAAACTGCTTTTGCTGTTGAAGGCAGCTCAGAATTGTCCTTTGGTGACAGTGCTTCCTGAAGCTTCTCCTCGCTCAGTCGGTTCTTCTGCTTTAGATCTTGGATTTCCGCTTCCAGTGACCTCACGTAATCTAAACACAATGGCAGAATTACAAAGAGAAGAACCAAAGAGAACAAGTGTTATGATACGACACAGGCGTATTTGGGGAGGGGAGTGGGGGGTAGGAGGGCATATGCCACGGGCGCAGCTGGCAGGGGCGGTCTGAGGTGTCTCCCAGGTGGCTGTATTTTGCTGTTCCCCGGAATGGGAGTTGACCATTCTCTGAGCCGGCTGTCAAGCTGACAGCCGGCTCAGAGAAAGTGTAGCGCGCCGGCTCTCAGTGATCAATTGCACTCGAGTCTTTTCAGGCGTGAGTGTAATTGAAGCCCTGACAGGGCAAGTCAGCAGCGTGATCATGTTATGTGATCACGCTGCTGATGTCTCTCGCCGCAGCACAAACAAGATTAGTGGTAAGTGCTGCAGTGGAGCTGAAGACACCAAAGATTTAGTGCAACAGGGAGTCAGAGGGATTAGTGAAACGGGGAGGGGGGGTGAATTAGTGAAACAGGGTGGAGGATTAGTGAAATGGGAAGGGTGGGAGGTAATTAGTGAAACGGGAGGGGTGGGAAGATATGAGGACACAGTTTGGGGAGAAATTTGAGGACACAGTATTAGGAGCAAGTGGGGAGATAGGGGGCATGTAGGAGGGGGGCATGGGTGCAGACACAGTATGGTGAATGGGGGAATGGGTGCGGACACAGAATGAGGAGCAAGAGGGGAATGTATGAGGGGGGGATGGGTGCAGACATAGAAAGGTGAATGGGAGAATTGGTGCAGACACAGAATGGGGAGGATGGGTGTGGACACATTATGGGGAGCGAAGGTGGGGATGTATGCGGGCATAGTATGAGGAGCGAGGGAAAGAATGTATGCGGACACAGTATGGGGAGTGAGGGTGATCGGATAGGTGTGGACACGGTATGGGGAGTTGAGGGGATATGTGAGGAGGCAGTATGGAGAGCAATGAGGTAAATATATGAGGAGACAGTATGGTTAGCAGGGAGGACGTGAGAGGAGACAGTATGAGGAGGAATAGTTTGAGGAGACAGTATAGGGGGAAGAAAAGTGTGAGTGGGCAGTGTTGTAGTAGTGTGGAGGGGGAAAAGGGGTAGCATGGGGGGGGACAGAGTAAGGACACAGCCAGGAGGGGACAGTATGCCAAGGAGGGGCAGTGTGAAGAAGGGGCCCAGTATGGAAAGGAGAGAGGAGTGTTGAGAGCATGTCCCATAAAAGGGACAGTGTGTGGGTCATATTTTGTGCAGGGAATATAGTGAGGGGCAATTATTTATTCAGGGACTCAGCATAAGGCAGATATTTTTATTCAGGAGTATTATAATGACAACGTTATTTTTAAGGGTATCGTGTGGGGATGTGCTGAAGAAGACCGGAGAAGATGGAAGTCTGTAGAGACGGGCTGTGTATGTGAAAAGCCATCATGGCGTCTGGACAAGATGAAGAAAAGAAAGAACGACTCCAATCAGAGTCACGGTCATCTATCAGGTGCCTGGATGTAAATGTTTATTTGTGATACTACATAGTTGTTTTTTTTTTAAGGTTGAAGGAAGACTAAGTCCATCTAGTTCAACCCATAGCCTAACATGTTGATGCAGAGAAAGGCAAAAAAAAAAACCCATATGGCAAACACTAAGCTCCACAATGGGGAAAAAAATTCCTTCCTGACTCCATACGACAATCAGACTAGTTCCCTGGATCAACGTCCTATCAAGGAATCTAGTATTTCTAACCTGTAATATTATACTTTTCAAGAAAGGCATCCATGCCCTTCTTAAATTTCAATAGTGAATGACTCATTACAACATCATGCGGCCGAGAGTTCCATCGTCTCACTGCTCTTACAGTAAAGAATCCGCGTCTGTGATTATTATTAAACCTTCTTTCCTCCAGATGTAGAAGATGCCCCCTTGTCCCCGTCTCAGGCCTCAGAGTAAAAAGATCAGTAGAAAGGTCTTTGTACTGTCCCCTCATATACTTGTACATAGTAATAAGATCACCCCTAAGCCATCGTTTTTCCACAATAAATAACCCCAAGTGTAATAACCTGTCTTGGTATTGCAGACCCCCCAGTCCTCTAATAACATTGGTCGCTCTTCTCTGCACCCGCTCTAGTTCAGCTATGTCTTTCTTATACACCGGAGTCCAGAACTGTACACAGTATTCTAAGTGTGGTCACACAAATGCCTTGTATAGAGGTAAAATTATGTTCTCCTCATGAGCATCTATGCCTCTTTTAATGCATCCCATTATTTTATTTGCCTTTGCAGCAGCAGCCTGACACTGGACACTAAACGTGAGATTGTCGACCACCAATACACCCAGGTCTTTTTCAGTTACAGTTTTGCCCAATGTTTTACAATTAAGCATATAATTATACATTTTATTTCCTCAGCCGAAGTGTATTACTTTACATTTATCCCCATTAAAACTCATTTGCCATTTATCAGCCCAAGCTTCTAGTTTACATAGATCCTCCTGTAATATAAAATTGTCCTCCTCTGTATTGATTACCCTGCAGAGTTTAGTGTCATCTGCAAATATTGAAATATTACTCTGTATGCCCCCTAAAGGTCATTAATATATATGTTAAAAAGAAGGGGGCCCAATACTGACCCCTGTGGTACCCCACTGTTAACTGAGACCCAGTCTGAGTGTGTTCCAGTAATAACCACCCTTTGTTTCCTATCACTGAGCCAATTCTTAACCCACATACATATATTTTCCCCTATCCCCATTGTTCTCATTTTATGTATCAACCTTTTGTGTGGAACCGTATCAAAAGCTTTTGAAAAGTCCATATACACAACATCCACTGCATTTCCTTGGTCCAGTCCAGAACTTGCCTCCTCATAAAAGCTGATTAGATTAGTTTGACAGGAACGGTCCCTCGTAAACCCATGTTGATATTGGGTCATGAGGTTATTCTTCGTTAGATAATCTATTATAGCATCTCTTAGGAAACCCTCCAGTATTTTACCCACAGTAGAGGTTAAGCTTACCGGCCTATAATTTCCAAGTTCAGTTTCCAACGGTTGATCATCTCTCAACCGTTGGAAATTTGCCTTCCTGAAGTTTAGTGTCCTTGTAACCCCTCTACTACACATCTTATTAAAGGTTACATGAAAACTTATTATTTTGTGATCACTATTACCCAAGTGACCCCCAACTCGTATGTTTGATATGCGGTCTGGCCTGTTGGTTAATATTAGGTCTAGCAGTGCCCCCCTACTTGTTGGGTCCTGAACCAGTTGTGAAAGGTAATTGCCTCTCATAGTTGTCAAAAACCTATTACCTTTGCTTGAACTACATGTTTCTGTCCCCCAATGTATTTCAGGGTAGTTGAAGTCTCCCATAATAATGACTTCTACTTGAGTCGCTGCTTCATCTATTTGCTTTACGAGGATATTCTCCGCTGCTTCCATTATTTTTGGAGACTTATAACAAACCCCTATCAGTAATTTATTATTTTTTCCCCCTCCCCTTATCTCCACCCACAGGGACTCTACATTTTCATTAGATTCACATATATCCTCCCGCAAGATGGGTTTTAAGGATGATTTTACATATAAACACACACACCTCCCTCGCTTGTTTGTACGGTCATTTCTGAACAGACTATAGCCCTGTAAATTAACTGCCCAGTCATGGCTCTCGTCCAGCCACGTCTCAGATATCCCTACCATGTCATAATTATTTTCCAACAAAATTAATTCTAATTCCTCCATTTTGTTGGTGAGGCTTCTGGCATTAGTGTACATGCATTTTATTTATCTCTCTGTAACTCTATTCCTTCTTACTTTATTGACTGTTCTAACCCCACCCCCAATTTCTTTATTTGTGCCCAGGTCGCTATCTGCACTATCTTCCCCACCTATAAAATGAATACCCTTCCCCCAATCCCTAGTTTAAACACTCCTCCAACCTTCTAGCCATTTTCTCCCCCAGCACAGCTGCACCTTCCCCATTGAGGTGCAGCCGGTCCCTAGCGTAAAGTCTGTAGTCAACTGAGAAGTCTTATCAGTACTGGGGTTCCTGTGTGGTCCACAGCCTGATGATGACTGATAGCAACAACTCCCAGTACCTCCTTACCATTGTTAAGGACGTACTGAAAGTTGTACATTTATGCAATAGAAATGTATAATGGTCTAACCTGACATTACAATTGATGTACCATGTACTGATGGTGGTTACGTTATACATGGCTATCTTAATAAAGTGTTGTGTCATCTGACAAGTTAAGGGTTACTATGTTTTTATTTATGTTAAGAGCATTAAATGGGTTGTCCAAATTTGTGATGAGTCTGCAGTCATTCTATGTGACATCAGACATCTGAATTCTCACAGTGTGCACAGCACGCCATCAGGATTCTCTGGTTCCGGAAGTGAGAGTGGGAAGTCACGAAACCGCAAGTATGCGATTTGCTGACTAGACATGCATGGCCTCACTCAATGAAAATGAATTGAGCGAGGGTGTACTCGTCTAGTCGGTATGTGGCCAGAAGTCTACAAATCTCAGACTTGTGCTCTCATGACCGGCCACTCTTGCCACCAGCAAGGGAGAAACCTAAAAGTGTGCAGTGCATGTGCTGTGAGAATTCAGAAGCCCACAGTCACTTAGAGTGCCAATCTTAACAGCGTGTAATATACTCACTGTCAGGATTCAGGTTCCAGCAGTCATTACATGGCCACTTTACCCATATACGATTTTCACACTTACGGTCGCGTGACAACTAGCTTTTCTTCCTGCTTCTCTCAGTTTTTCACTGAACATTGAGAGACTTAGGATGAGCAGCTAGTCAGCAGGTGACTAAGTGTGAAAATCGCATATGTGTTCAGGGTGCATATGAGTTCTTTCCCCGGGTGCTGGAAAACTTAGATACACCTCTATGATACGACATCTCATGGTGGTATCTCACCAACAGTGACCATATTCTCTGTGGTGTTACCAGGTGTGGGTTCTGTTCCTTTAAGGGGTGCAGGAGAAATCTGGTCACATAAAGACTCCATTTCTTTTCTCATTTGATCTATGACTTCCCGCAACTCTGAATTTTGTTGCTGCAGCTTCTGAATTTCCTTTGATGCAAAGTCTGGCACAGGTCCTGGTGTCTGCAAGAAGATAGAAGCTGTTTAATAAGTTGTTTTACAAGTAATTCATCTTAACAATAAATTACACTAAAATACAGTAGTGATGACACAATGATGGCTAATAGTTATCATTACACATAACATGGCACTATTGCGCTCAGGTCCTGACACTTCAACTAGAAAGGCAGAACAATAAAACGGATCCGTCAACAACAGCTTGTGGTCAGTTTCCAAGCAGCAACAGTAACACCCATCTACAACAGCTACGGGCACTTGAAAAAACTTTTAGAAAATGGACGTTTTGACCTTTAGAAGACCACTGGAGTAAGGTGCTCCAGATTATTAAAAGTTTTCTTAAATCGGGCCGTCTGTGCACCACAAAGTGGAATCAATGCCAGTTGTGTTGGTCAAGGTTGGCTATGTCCACTGCCACTGAGCACCATCCACTTTCTAGAAAAGTGATGAGAGTAACATAAAAATAAAAAAAGTTACAATATTTTAGCGCAAATATGGGTTTTACAAGAATTTGTGACTTTGTGGCAGAAAACTAGCATATAGGAAATAATATTAGCAATAAAAAAATTCCCTCAATTACTTTTGTGGCCATTTGTCCTGCTCCAGAAACAGGACTGAGCGGTGGTGGAAGCTCCGACCCCTGGAAGCAAGCATCTAAGACTCTGTACACATTGGGGCACATTCATGCGCACACCAGTCTTAATGAAGAGCTTGCTGGAGTACAGCATGTCGACTGCATTAATAACTGCCCACCATTTAATGAATTTGGCGCATGTTCTCAGTGGCGTGCACCTCCTTGTGCCTCGCCAGAAATGTTACTTTAGTCAGGGACTGGTGGAAGAAATGCCGGCACTTTTGTAGAATTTGACAGGTAGGTGTAGCCCAGGCCCAGCCATTTTGATGGAGCCGCTTCAAAATTGTGTGAAAATGCCAAACGTCACAGATTTTTTGCGCAACTGCGCGATGCACAAAAATTTTGAGAGTTTTCAAAGAGTTTTACGCAGGTTTTCTGATGACTCACCCCCTTATATAAGGAGCCTCCATTTGGTGTATACGTTAGGAAAACTGCATCTATATGGCTCCATGGATCTAGCGGCTAAAAGAATCTCCTTTTGGCCTCATCGGGCCAATATATTGTAATTATAGGTTTATAACAGCTCTCTGGACACTACTACTCTTCTCCATGTACCGCTCCTTTGCTTCTGATGACATTTCCTTCACATCTAGAACAGTGGCTTTGAAAATCACAGTATACAATTGTCTCATAGATTAGATAAGTGGTCATGTCTTATTAGGTTCATATCTAAATGGCAGGTTCCCAGGAGTTTTAACTCCATAACGACCACATCTTGGTAATTTATAGCATGTGGTCATGGCGGGTGTAAGGAGTGGGCTCAGAAACTGGGCCTGCCCCATATCCAGCACATGCCGACTGTGCTACATAGCTGGCATCTATCTGGCAGTCAGAGCTTACTCTAATCACTGCCATTTAACCATTTAAATGCCACTGTTGCGACAAGATAGAGGGGAACCGATGGATTGTCGTGGCAGCCTGCTGAAGGTGAAGCTCCGCCACAGAAAACACTCAATTTCAATATCACCAATATATTGGCATACTGAAATATTACAGTATATAGAATAAGTGATCAATGGAAGGTTCAAGTCTCCAAAAGAACTAAAAAGTAATGTAAAAAAGTTAAAAAAATATATAATCCCCCCAAATATACATAAACCCCTATTACCAGTTAAAAAAAAAATAAACATATTTGGTATCGCCATGACCACATAAGTCTGATCTGTAGGAATCTAAAATTATTTACTATTATTATATACTAAACGCCAAAAAAGGAGAAAAAAAAAGAAGCTGAAAAGCAAAAATGGAAAAAGATCAAATTGTTGTGTGCACTCCAAATTGTATCAATAGAAATGTAAGCTCAGCTGGCAAAAGACAAGCTCCCAAACAGCTCTATTAGCCGAAAAATAAAGAAAGTTACAAAAGTGAGAAAATGGTGACACAAACAAAATGTTTATTTTTTTATTTTTACAAAAGATTAATTTTTTTTACCAATATAAAAAAGAAACCTTATTAAGCTATGTGCACACAATGTCTTTATCAGGCGGATTCCACCTGAAAAGGTTTAAAAAAATAAACAAAAAAATAAAATTTGAACCTCCCGCTTTCCACCATTTAAAATAAAGATCTTAATTTTTTTAAAAATACACATATATGTGCTTATCGCTATCTCTCTAAAAGTCTTATCTATCAAAGCATAAAATTAATTAACCCAATTGGTAAACGCTGTAAAGAGAAAAAAAAAAACGTATAAAAAATCAGTTCCATCCGGAAAAGTGGGACAATTTTTTCTCACTTGTCATCCCTTTACAAGCTGTTTTTTTTTTCCAGTAGCAATTAATCATTTAGTTGCCTATTTTACAGAACTGCAACACATCTGTAAAATTGGATGTTATACCATGGCTCCACATGGCATCCAATTTTTTTACCGAACCCATAGACCCGAGTCTCATCCGATTTACAGAAGACACTAGTGCATAGTGATATTTTTTTTAACACGCAGATTAGGTCAGTGAAAAAAATGGGTCATCTGCATTAATCCAATGAATAACATTGGTCTGAGTGCTAGCCGTTTTTTTCACGAACAGCACTCGGACCGAAAATCCGGTCGTATGAACGAACCCTAAAAGCGAGTGTCTACTGTCTAATGTGAACGTTGCATATTCTCATACTATTCACCAACCCCTACATAAGGATATAGAGATACATTCTCACCTGCTCTCTTGGGCATGTACTTGCCATCTTACGAGCTTGATCCCTTTCCCAGGAGAGCGTGGACACCAGCAGCTGCAGCTCCTTCATTCTCCTGTCCTTTTCCTTCATGTCAGCCTCCAGCTGTAAATAAGTTTTCATGTTAGTTCTGGGAAAACTAATCCTCTTTACCTTTAACGACCCTGTTCACTTTTGCAACCATTTTTTATTATAAACATAGTCCTGGAGGATTTCTGAAAGACTTCTTTGGTTCTACAGCACCAGCATGGGAGACCAAGGACTCAAAGATAAAACAGGGGCGCTCAACAGGGTAACACTGATTTATTCCCTTATCGGCCTGGGTCTTATGTTTCCCACATCACTTATATTAGTCTTTTAAAAACTGTCTACGATGTTCCTTTTACTAAGCCTAAAGAAGAAGTCAGATCGATTTAGGCTTTTATATGTTAATGAATGTTTTACTTTTTAAACACCTTTTAGCTCCTATGTGACAATGCCCACTACAAAGCCCCTTTTCTACTCTCATGGGAGACCATGAGTGACAGACTACAAACTCGGTGTAGTCTGATCCGAAAGTCATATAAGCTTCCAGCTGTTACCCACATGCTAACATACATTGGGTAGAGATGTAAGAAGTAAGAGGCAGAAAGAAGAAACAGCTAACGCAGATCAGCTACTTATAACTGTAAAACCATGTAGGCTATCCTGCGGAATCGAGCATGGATTGAGTATGTTGGATTTCAACATGATCCTCTGCTCCAAGTCTAGTTTAATGGGGTCATCTGGGTGGTAAAAATAAAAAAAATTCCCAGGGGCTTGGATCTGTAAAAAATAACAAACTAATTGATTCTCGCCCTCTAGCATTCCCTATGTTGCTCCTTGGTCTGTGCGGACACAGGAAGAGGAGACATCACCTGGCTGGCTGCAGTATTCAGGTGACATGAGCAGATGTAACCCGACTGCTGCAGTCAATCACAGACTGCAGTGGTCCTGCCGGTGGAACGGTGACGTCTCCTCTTATTGGTGAAAAGATATCCGACACTCTGTGAGTGGACTAAAATCTTCACATTTATTTCAGGAACATAAATATAGACAGGACAGCCTAGGCAGAAAAAAACAACGCGTTTCGACCAGAAAGTCTTAACCTTTTTGGTGTTTTAGTCTGATTCATCCATTGCAACTTTTTAAAAAGTCACAAAATTTGGTGCAACTTCACACCAGCCTCACTCCCTGGTATATATAGGATCGCATAGGTGAACATCTAGGGGATATTCGAAACAGAAGAGATACACCCCTAGCGAAACATGTCAATGTACACCATGGAGGAGATTTAAACTCCATTACGTTTCGTTCTATTGACGTGGTCAGTCCCCCAGTCCGACAGGGGGACTGGGACAGGAGAATTTTACAGCGGGAGTCTAGATGGAATTTCTGGCTTGAATCTCAGAATCCTGGAGGTATTAATGAACAGTTAAACTTCTCTAGCTTTGTGTGGGCCCCCTTTTGTCTCTATTAGCCTCTACGGACAAAATCAAGATCAGCCTCTCTAAGTGTATAGTTATGTTTAGTCCCAGTGTGCGTATTTTGTATACTGGTTGATTGGGACATTCTTTATTTATTGATATTTGGTTGTGAATGGACAATATGCTACCTATCAATACTCTATGGTTTGTACACACATTTGCCTGATTATGGTGGAGTATTCAGCACATTTAATCTAATTATCTCATTTCTTTTCTCCCCCACCCCCTTTGACTGGGTGATGAGACTAGATAGGTTAGGTTTGATGACACGCTTCTTGGTCATTATACCAAGGTGATTGGGAGCGGCATTATTATTGTTGATCTATTTTCATTGCTTTATGAGTCTATACGATATATGTAATAGCGTGCTTTTTGATGGCAGTGCTAACCTTTTTTGTGTCCCCACTGTGTAACTGAGGGTTGCGTATTTTCCTATACAAATAGTGAAACGCAGCTTGCGTTCCACTCTCAGCAATATCGGTAGTTACGTAACCAGGAAGTGACGTATGGTATAGCAAAACACAAATGGGGAGTATATGGACTTGTGTACGCAGTTTGCGCTCCACTCCCTAGTTAACACTGGTAGCTACGCAACCGGAAATGACGTCTGGCGTAAGAACCGGAAGTGATGCAAAACCTAGCAGTACACGATGGGGAGTTCTTGGAACGCGGCTTGCGTTCCACAGTCAAGGTCATTTTGGGATTAATCACAGGTGAAACTAATCCTGCGATACGTAGTACTTTGAGGGGAGGTATAAAGAGATGACGTTTACTATTCAACATACGGTTGGACTCCGGTATGGAAGCACCTATTATGCGTGCACCTACTATGGTGTATCTCCTCTAATACTTTTTGTCCCCTGATGAGCCCCGCATTGAGGAGGGGGTGAAACGCGTTGGGACTAACTTGAAGGGACATTTAATTGCTGATGGCTTTACACCAGCCTGAGGGACTATGAAAACGGATGCCTGGGTTGGTTGGAATCACTCTGTGAAAGTTCTTGATTATGGCTTTCTTCTCGGACTGAGTTTATACAGCTACCTATTGAGGGGCTTATAAGGAATATCGCTCAAGGCATCTGCTGGAACCTCAGATGGACTAGAGAGAAGTCCATTGTTTTATTCTTTTGATATTTCTGACCAGTAGATATCTTTATCTGTGTGAGTGGACAATTCTCACATCTAGGCGATTTATTCCTCGGTGTATTCACATATATATTTTTGGTTCACTCCCCACTGACATAAATTCTGTGTGTTTTCTGTTGCGTAGCATGTCAATTATGACATGACTAGTTTTTATGACTGGTCTTTATATGTGTGTTATTTATTTGTGTGCTTGTTTAGGGATACCTAGGGAAAGGTGAGGGACAGCCTCCGAGGAGCGGGACACCAATCTGAACTTGTAGGGTGAAAACACTCCACTGTCAGGTAGGGAGAGCCATTCCATTAGGACCATTTAGGGTAAGCCTGACTGTATTATATAGTACCATACTATCCCTCCCTCATATGGTGTTTCTATGTTGATATGGGTAGTTTTGTCCCATTTGTACTATTGAGTACACTTTTAAGGATAATTATTAAAAGTTAATTTTTATTGGGTATTTTTTCTTTCTCTGGTTCTTTTTTTATATATCGGAGTATGCCAAAACTTTGCTGCAGTTTTTTGGGCGACTTTTGGCACCAAATAAAAGTTTGAGACAGGAAGAAAGCCAATTTTTACTTTGTGCCAAATTCATGAATAATGTGCATCATTTTGATTAATTTGGCACCAAAATCAGCAATTAAGATCACAAAACCACAAAAAAAGCAAACAAATTAAAAAAAAAAAAAAAGGAAATGAAGAATAATTGTTTTATGTCCTGACTAGTGATGAGTAGTTACAGCTGCTCGGTGATATGGTTGAATCGCTCCCGTGTGCATGATTTGCAACTGTTTGACAGCTTTAATACATGTGAGGAATGTCTGCTTCTTACACATTCCTCACATGTACTAAAGCTGTCAAACAGTTGCAAATCATGCACACGGGAGCGATTCAACCATATCACCGAGCAGCTATAAATACTCGGAGCTCGCCCGAGCATACTCGGCGAAAGGGTTAACAGAACATACTCGCTCATCACTAGTCCTGACATATACCCCAGACAGAAGGATTGCAGCAATGTGCACTGAGCTTACCTACAAAATACTGCAATGTATGTGAGAAGAAGACAGCTATGGCATAAGACATGCCCAATATGTAGCTATTATTCTCCAGAAACCTTACCTGTTCCTTGGCCTTACTGAGATTCTCTACCAGTTCCTCTGATTTCTGATACTGTGCTTTCTCTACCTGTTCACAACGCTTCTGCCAGTCCAATTCCACCTGTACCCTGGCCTGCTCTAAAATCCTCTCCCGTTCCAATGAGCATGCCAGTTGTTGCTGGTACCTGATGGAAAGTAAAAAATATAATCACACCCAAGTAGACATGTGTAAGTCCCATCTTCTATAAGACCATTGAGAAATGAAAGCAGGAATGTGAATGGTCTCTTTGGACGTCTGCCCCTCTTTGGACATCTTTGACGTCAGGTGTTTTTCAACACCTGAAGTGGAAGAAAAATGCTAGAAAAACTAAACAGCAAAGTGGTTTTACAATACAAATGAATAGGAAGAGTCTTTCAAGCGATTTTTAAGTGATTTTTGGGGTATTTTTTAAGCATGCCTGTTTAAAAAAACTCCTCAAAGACTATATGCACATACCCTAAGCACATGCGGTTTTTGGTGTGGTTTTGCAAGGACACGAGTTATTTTACGTTGTTCTAATGTGGCTTTTGGAGTGTTACCCGATGTTGGTTGTGGTGCGGTTTTTTAATTCATGAAGTGTATCAGTATGGTGTGATTTTTGATGCATTTCTGATGCAAAAATTTGATAAAAAAAACAAAAAAAAAATCAAAAAAGAACTACAAGCCAAAAAACTGATATGATGCTTTTTTTTTTAACACACGTTAAAAAGCATGTGTAAAAAAGCACGACATGCACTATAGACAAGTTTTCTCATTCAAATGAATGGGAAGCTACTTGCAAACAGAAGTGGATTTTGACTTGGAATCCATGCCCAAAACCACGTCAAGAAACGCAGTGTGAACATATCCTTACAGCTTCTTCTGTGTATTCTTCAGTTCATCAATGAAATTAAACAATCTGCTTACTAAAACAGATGTCTTCTGGTGTCCATCTAATGGTTGCCCTGGGACGTTACCATTGATGAAATGTCACAGCAGCCAGAAAATACAGTCACATTACATTACTCCAGATGCCTAGAAAATACAAAAGGCCGAGGATACCCCTATGTCAGTGGTAAGTTTATTAATTGCAGATTTGGGGAGGGAAACTTTTTTGAACCCCTAAAATACCTTTCTAGTGAAATCCGCTAGGTTAGGGGAGGTTCACAAAATACAATGGTGTTTAATACGGAAGCTGCCAAACACAAATCTGACCCCACAGGAAACTATCAGATCCGTTTTATCATCAGCTTCCCGCCAGTATTTTTTTTAATTATACTAAGGGAAAAATAAGATTAGGGAACCATAATAGTGAGCAGAGACATACTAGATGTAAAAGGCTCCTACGTGACCCTTACAATAAGAAAATGGTGCCACCTAGTGGCCACAATAACAATGTCCTCCCAATACCATAAAATATAAAATCTCTACGTTTTCTCCCAGTGACATGCTAAGTGAACATGGTTGTGTTGTCTGTGATATAGGCCATCAATGTGAGATTGGTGGATTACTCTAGAAGACTGCGGTTGTGCAGAGATTGACACTGCGTCTTTACTGACCAACGTAGCACCATAATGTGCGGCTGACTGAAATAAAAAATCATTATCTTCTACTGACAACAACCTCCCCTCCTAATTTACCTTTCAATGTCTTTTTGGTACTTAGTCATTTCAGCTTTCATCTTGTGCTCTTCTCCCTGCAAAGCCTGAATCTGGAGGTCTTTACTGACAGTATCTTTAGATACTTGGGTAACATAGGAATCCCAGCCGTTCTTCAGCGCGGAGACATCATCCTTCAACCTTTAGAAAAAAGGAGCTGTATTTTAGTAACCCTAGTTTTAGAAAATCGGCTTATTCCAGACTATAAGAGAATATATTTTCAAGAATTCGGAGACTCTTCATATAATTGTCTGGGGTAATGGCAAATGGAAAAACTTAGGTAGCCCCTCTCAAATTCCTGCATGGTCAAAAGTTAGCTGTTACTCACCGGCTCAGGACCAGGCCTTGACTCCTTCTCCTATGGCTAGCTTCCTCTGTACTAGGCCACGCCAGGTTACTCTAGTCACCTGGCAGGCATCTCTGATGTCATCACCCATCACCTGTTAAGGCCAGCTCAGGCATGTGGGCCTGAGTATTCAGGAAAGTATAGCACTTAGCTACTACATGCTTTTGCAGGAGTTTGCCTCGTCCACCTCAAGACTCTGTTTTAGCCAGTAGACTAATTACGTTCCCAGGACCTACTGACTACTGACCAGTATCTATCCTGCAAATGACCTCTCGGCTCTGCTGATTCAAACTACAACTCGCTCATTTCTCTTATCAAGGTACTGGATTGCATATACGTCCCTGATATTAAAGGGAACCTGTCACATCCAGAAAGTTTACTTACCTGCAGACAGTGTTTGCAGGTCTCCTGCAGATATAGGTTTCCTTCAACCATATCCCTGCTGTAAGTTCCTCATTGCATGTACTTCTCTGGTGTCCTGTGTGCGACTAAATCTAGCACTTCCAATTTCGCTTGCTCATCTGCTGTCCTGCATACCCTGCTGTCCTGGTCCTTACTGATTCACCTGCTGTCCTTTTCCACTGCATCACTACCTCCAGTCCGTGCTGCTCACCCTAACCTATAGCTTACCATAACATCAGCCCTTCCCAAGTCATATGCAGACTAAGGGTGCGATTCATTCCTGCATTTGCGCATGTTTTTTGTCAAGTTTTTGATGTTTTGCGCATTTCTTTTGTTTGTTTGCACCAAATCCATCTTTCCATTTCTGCTTTTTATTAAGTCTATTTTGTTTGTGTTTACCTGTTTTTTTTTATATTTGTTACTGTGGTCGTGGTTTAGCGCTTTCCACATGTTTTCATTTAATTCATAAAAGGCAACTTTTTGAAAAGTCACAAAATTTGTTGCAAATGCACCAATCACTCTCTGGAGTGATTTCATGTTCACCAGACCATTTCTGAGCAGGTTTGTAACTTTTTATGTTTAAATGTTGTAAAAAAAAAAAAAAAAAACAGGCAAAAGAGAAACATTACATTTACATATGTCTACTTTACATCAGCATCATTCTACAAATGTCCATTTACTTTTCAGATTTTCAATAAAATTTACAACTGTTATTTAAAGGACCACTGTTGAAGTGACTGAGGGGCCTAAATTTCAGAGAACCCTCAAACAAGACACCATTTAAAAACTGTACCCATCAAAGTATTCAGAACCGCATTTAGGAAGTTTCTTCAGGTGCCTCATAGGTGTTAAGGCAAACTGGAAGGAAAAAAAATAAAAAAATTTCCATTAAAATGGTGCTACTAATCCTGCAGAGAAATCCTTTCTCTGTTTGGATCTGATCAGAGCGATGCGTCACTATCTGATGGTGACAGCTTCCTTCAGACTTTCAGATTCCCTGTTCATCACCCTAGAAGGACATCAACGAGGACTCTCTGCCTAAGGCGACTATTGCCCACTGCATTGCCCTCCTGGAAGCTTATGACAAAGTGTCCTCGCCAGGAGGTCAAGACTCATTCCACTTGAGCAGTGAGAGCTTTCGGGAATGTCAATCTTGCAGCTTTGTAAGGATGCTACTTAGTACTCCTTTCACACTTTCTTAAAATTCTACAGAGTTCACACTTTCGCCTCGGAGGATAAGAGTCTGGGTAAAAAGTTTCTACAAGTGGTAGTGGCTGGGGTTATCTCCCGAGGGATTTACCTCACAGATTTATACATATTTCACACTCTAGGGACTGCTTTGGTACAGAGAAAAGATTTTTGGCCTTAACATAAAATCCCTTTCTCGTAGCCTTCATTGGGGGACATAGTACCCACCCTTTGTTTATGTTGCCCCGTTGGGTGTGTGTGTGCATTAATAATAGTAAAAAAAAATTCTGCTTCTCCTACTGCTTTGCTTACTAACTGAATAACTGATGCTGGTAGGTGGGTGCAGCCTGCTGGAAATGAACCGACATTTTTACATAAGGTTGTAATTCATAGTGTCAGCCTCCTGGTGGCAGCAACATACACTCATGGTTTCCTGTATCTCCCAATGAAGGCTACAACAAGAAAGATATTATATGGTGAGTCCAAAAATCCTCTTATTTAGTGATAAAACATTTTTCCATGATATTTTAGTGTTTCATTATTACAAATTTTATTAAACTTTTTTTTCTACTCAGTCTCACTTAGGGACTTCAGCTATTTATATCTTAAAATCGCTAGTCAAATAGACTTCAATACCAATGTAATACAGTACATTAGATCAGTCTGTATTAGATTGACAAATGACCTGTTAGACCCTACTTGTGGCAGGGCCTAACAGACCGACTGTAGCTGGCAGACCTAGAGTCTATTAAATAGCAACCATCGACGCTCCGCAATCGGATTCCCATGAAAAAATGGAGGCAATGCAATGAAAGATAGAGCCCCTCCCTCTCACAACCATCGAGAGAACATGGTCATGGTCACTTTTTGACTACCTCATTGAGAGGGTAAACTGAAAAAAGACGTGCTAGCACTCACCATGGTCATTGCAGCAGAGAGACACCCATTGCCGATGGCTTTGCCTACTTATGTGAAGCTACTGAATGCATCCAGCATTTACACAGATACAAGAGATTCAGCTGTGTGTATCTGTGCAAGCATTGCATGCATTTAGTGTCTGCTCAGCAGTGGAGACAGCAGAGGAGGTGGTCTTGGAGTGTAATCATATGACCGTCACCCACATCATCATCATCCTAATGCTGCGGAGAATGCCACATTAATTTCTTACACTGCGGCTAGATGGGCAGCTGGAGGCCAATATTGGCACAACAGGAGAGCCACATACAGGTGCTTTTCCCAGAACAAAGAGATTGTTTCTGGAAGAAAGTGGACAATCCCTTTAAACATCATTTTACAGCTTTTATCTATATATAATTTATATAAAATGTTCATTCATTTTGCACACAAAGTTCTATTCTTATCGTCTACAGATTCTTGTAGCCTCTATTATTGTCCAGTGCAGTATTCACTAGTTCTTCTCATTAAAGTGTTTGTCTGGATCTAACATATCAATGACTTATCTGTAGGACAGGTCTTCAACATCTTATCACTGGGGTCTGACACCCGGCACCCCCAGCGGCAGATGTAAACAATGTGCAGAGAAGAACACTAGCTCCATACAGTGTTTAGTGGCCGCTGCCAGGTACTGCAACTCATCTTCTTTTCGCTGGGTATCGGACCACCAATCTGCTATTGAGGATGTATCCTCTGGCTAGATCATCAATATGTTAGTCCAAGGTCATCTCTTTAATTAAAAAAAATGATGAGCAAAGCAAGGATAATCACATAAGACTACATAAAACGTAGCCATAGCACTTTATACACGTACAGAGTGTCACACAACCTTATCTGTATGATATATGTTTATGGGGTGACTGTCTGTCTGTAAATTATAAACTTTAGGGCACTGTCTCCACTATCTCAGCACTTCTTGGAAGTTATCCAGAAAGGTCTCCCATTACTGAGACACAGAGGAGAACAGGATAAACATGAGATCATCGCTCTCCGAGGATACAGCCTGAATCCAATAATGCCTCAAGTACAACATGAGATCACTGAATTAGAGGACACATATCATGTCCCTGAAGCTCCTCTCACAGGCTTCTGATAATGCAGAACAGGAATCATTTGCCTTTAGGACACATCTCTTAATTATGCCACGACAATCAGAGGTTAAACTATTAATATAACCCACTGCCAACTGTACACCACAGATTCATATATCCAATTAGTCTTGTGTTTTTCATACACAAATGGCAGAAAAACATTCTGTGTGTATACAATACTTATGGTATAAAGTTACTTTAGACACTTTCTTTGGGAGAAGGCTGCGATCTGTCGTATATTCTTAAAAGCACCACTCCAGCATTTTTATTATTGCAGCGTGGAGTGGTGCTACTACTGTAAGATCACTGCACCTAATATCATACTCACCACCCGCCGTCTTCAGCTATTCCCAGCACTGCTCCAGTCCCACGCCGCCATCTTGTAACCGCAACTTCTGATTGACTGAAAATCAAAAGGTAGCAATCACAAGCTCTCAATGTTAGTCTATAAGAGCCAGAACCAGACTCTCAGACTTACGTTGAGAAGTGACCATTGGCTCGCTCCATGAAACACTGAAGCGATCCGGCAGGTCACAAACTGCTGTAGACCGACTGGAGTGGTGCTGAGAACAGAAGAAGACGGCCGCTGGTAAGTGTAAGACTAAGTGCAGGGGCCTTACATTAGTGGCATTTCTTCAGGGCTACAATAAAAAAACAATTGAGTGGTGCTTTACTCGCGACATTGACTTACTGACTTATAGTGTAGCTACTTGCCATAGGTGACACAAGCAAGACACTACCGTTTTCTGGAGGAGGGCTAATTTGCACATCACGAAGCACAACCTTGTATTTAAGATTCCTCGTGCCAGCTGGAGAAACAATACTTTGCCACAGTGTACACCACTATAAAGCTATTAGAATTACAACTACTGCTGAGCCAGTAAAGCAGGCATTATGCTGGGATTGCTTGATAATCTATGTGCTAAACGCCAATCCTTGTGTGTAGAGAGAGGCTGTATAGCAGGACACATCTTTTGAAGTTAATATCTACACCGCTTCCGGGAGATAATGTTCTCCTAAAACTCGGTATCATGTTAATATCACAGTATTCGGTGCTGACGCGTTTGTACCTACTTGTCAATGGCGGAGTCCTTTCCTGCCAGCACTGCTTGCTGACTGCCCTGAGCTCTTTGCTGCTCCACCTGTAGCGTTTCTACACACATCTGCAGCTCCTTCTTCTGCTTCTCCAGCTGCTGCACATGCTCAGTATGCGCTTCCTTCATAGATCCCTGCGCCGACTCCTTCTCACGAGCAAGGCGGTCTAGCTGCACATGTCTGCAATGTCACATCAGAAAATAGTCATTTGTATCTTTATTATATTGGTTCAGTCTTTGTTTCTAATGCAGGTCGGTCATGAGGACAACATTACTGCTCAAACCCTGGACGGGTAGCCATTCCATTTTTCGAGCAGTTTTGTCAATGGGTGCCAAATACTGTCTTTCAATAAATTATGCTTTTTTTAGCACTGTTTAAAATTCAGATTTTCCTTTTTTTTTGGTCAGTAAATTCTAGCAGCCCTAGCTTCAAGCTTTCTCACAGAGAACAGTATTTTAGGGTGCATCACCAGGACCATATTTTGTTGTCCGTATTTGGGCCACAGACTCTTATATGCCTATGAGGCTTATACAGTGGGTACGGAAAGTATTCAGACCCCTTTAAATTTTTCACTCTTTGTTTCATTGCAGCCATTTGGTAAATGCTAAAAAGTTCATTTTTTTCTCATTAATGCACACTCTGCACCCCATCTTGACTGAAGAAAAAAACAGAAATGTAGAAATTTTTGCAAATTTATTAAAAAAGAAAAACTGAAATATCACATGGTCATAAGTATTCAGACCCTTTGCTCAGTACTGAGTAGAAGCACCCTTTTGAGCTAGTACAGCCATGAGTCGTCTTGGGAATGACGCAACAAATTTTTCACACCTGGATTTGGGGATCCTCTGCCATTCTTCCTTGCAGATCCTCTCCAGTTCCGTCAGGTTGGATGGTGAACGTTGGTGAACAGCCATTTTCAGGTCTCTCCAGAGATGCTCAATTGGGTTTAGGTCAGGGCTCTGGCTGGGCCAGTCAACAATGGTCACAGAGTTGTTCTGAAGCCACTCCTTTGTTATTTTAGATGTGTGCTTAGGGTCATTGTCTTGTTGGAAGGTGAACCTTCGGCCAAGTCTGAGGTCCAGAGCACTCTGGAAGAGGTTTTCATCTAGGATATCTCTGTACTTGGCCGCATTCATGTTTCCTTCAATGGCAACCAGTCGTCCTGTCCCTGAAGCTGAAAAACACCCCCATAGCATGATGCAGCCACCACCATGTTTCACTGTTGGGATTGTATTGGGCAGGTGATGAGTAGTGCCTGGTTTTCTCCACACATACCGCTTAGAATTATCACCAAAAAGTTCTATCTTCGTCTCATCAGAGCAGAGAATCTTATTTCTCATAGTCTGGGAGTACTTCATGTGTTTTTGAGCAAACTCTATGCGGCCTTTCATATGTCTTGCACTGAGGAGAGGCTTCCATCAGGCCACTCTGCCATATAGGCCCGACTGGTGAAGGGTTGCAGTGATAGTTGACTTTGTGGAACTTTCTCCCATCTTCCTACTGCATCTCTGGAGCTCAGGCACAGTGATCTTGGGGTTATTCTTTAACTCTCTCAACGAGGCTCTTCTCCTAGGATTGCTCAGTTTGGCTGGACGGCCAGGTCTAGGAAGACTTCTGGTGGTCCCAAACTTCTTCCATTTAAGGATTATGGAGGCCTCTGTGCTCTTAGGAACCTTGAGTACTGCAAGTACTGCAGAAATTGTTTTGTAACCTTGGCCAGAACTGTGCCTTGCCACAATTCTGTCTCTGAGCTCCTTGGGCAGTTCCTTTGAGCTCATGATTCTCATTTGGTCTGACATGTACTGTGAGCTGTGAGTTCTTATATAGACAGGTGTGTGCCTTTCCAAATCAAGTCCTATCAGTTTAATTAAACACAGCTGGACTCCAATGAAGGAGTAGAACCATCTCAAGGAGGATCATAAGGAAATGGACAGCATGTGACTTAAATATGAGTGTCTGAGCAAAGGGTCTGAATACTTATGACCATATGATATTTCAGTTTTTCTTTTTTAATAAATTTGCAAAAATTTCTACATGTCTGTTTTTTTCAGTCAAGATGGGGTGCGGAGTGTACTTTAATGAGAAAAAAAAATGAACTTACCAAACTTAGAATTGAACTTAGAATTTACCAAATGGCTGCAATGAAACAAAGAGTGAAAAATTTAAAGGGGTCTGAATACTTTCCGTACCCACTGTAGTGCAAAGGAGTTGGGCCGGGCATTGCAACTACCATAAAATAAAGTTGTGTGAACACACCCTTACTCTGAAACTCAGAAAAAAAGAAGATCCAGCTCAGGGAGAACTATCGGCTTTGCTTGGCTTGATTGACAGGTCTCTCCCTATATGTAAATATAGAGAAAAGTTGCCTTTCAGAGTTAAGCATAAAGAGCCTGTTGGTATTTCATGCTGCCTGAGGTTAGGATAGCATGAATTTCTTGACAAGTTCCCTTTACCAGACAGACTTCAACTGTGATTGACATCAACTCTGTCACAGTCACTGCCTCGTTCTGATGCTTCATAGACTTTACATTGTAAGATCGACATCCGGCTCACACGTAAACCCCAATGTGATCCGACAAGTCGGAATAGTCATCACGTGACCCAGAAGCTGGAAACTGGAGAAGGCGATCGGTGAGTATATCACCACAATTACCCTACACTACATTTAAGTTTAGGCGATAAAAAGTTTTGTGGGAGAGCTTCTTTAAAGACTTCACCTCTTATAGTCTTTAAAAAGGTTGTCCATTTTTGGGGCAATTTTTTTTTTTTTGCTAAAGCCCCACTCCGATGAATTTTTTAATTTACCCGTTTTTTAGAGATCATGTGTGTAAGTGTAATGGTAGTGGTAACATACTCATGTTCGCGGTGTTCTGCATTTTTCAGAAGCTTTCCGATGTCACATGATTGCATTTGAGACTTTCCGACTCACACAGTTGAATTTAATCAATGCAAGTCTGAGACTCAGAAAGAGACACTGCGGTCTTGTTCTGAGTCTCATAAACTTACATTGAGAAAGTGCCCACTGCTCCACACAGTGAGCTGGCAGGTTACAGATGTGGTGACGTGACGCCAGAAGAACCTGGAGCACCACTGAAACTGGAAGAAGATAGCAACCGGTGAGTATATTACTACTACCATTACACTTACACACACGATACCTAACAAACAGGCAAATTAAAAAAAAATCACCGGAGTGGGGCTTTAAATACATGTAATTGGGGCTAAAAGTCATTTTTGCAATTAGTTTTCATTAAAATTTTTGCATGGATTTCCTTCTATAGCTTCTGTGTTGCACTGTCTATTGCTGATTGCAGAATCAGTTAAAGGGGTCGGCCACATTATCTTTACTGTACCAGATGTGTTGGACACAGGATTTTGTGGCCCTTACTATGATATAAGGATTACAGGCTCTCCGCCTGCCATTGTTACTGCTGCTTTCCTCGCAGACTGCACAGTTCTCCATGCAATGGCCACTGGTGGAGAAGCATGTGACCAGAACTGTCCATCAGTCTCCTCCAATTGGAAAACACCGCACAGGGAAAGCTGCTTTTCTATTGGAGGAGACTGATGGACAGGTCTGGTCACATGCTCCTCCACCAGCGGCCACTGCATGGAGAACTGTGCAGTCTACGAGGAAAGATGCACTAACTAGAGCAGGAGAAAAACCGGTCATACCTTTATCATAGAAGATGTACACAATATCCTGTCCCCAATACATCTGATAAAGTAAAGTAGCCAACCCCTTTAAGAGGTTGTCCAGGATCAATACTTAGTTAACAAATGCATCTGCTTTCCACCAGGAGGGCTTGTGAAATGGACTGGGATTATGAGTTTTTCACATATGCCTGCTTTTCATACTCAGTATAATATTGGTTACTCTTGTTTTTTAGTTCTTGCAGGTTGCCTTCCTTTGCTCACCACAGGTCACATCCTTGATAATTCTATTTAAAGGGGTTGTCTACTAGTATTATATTGAGAAGCCTTAGAATAGGTCATCAATATCAGATCATGGGGGTCCAACACCCCATGGATTAGCCATTACCAGCTCTGGCAGTAAGCAGTGTACAGTGAGTAGTACGACAGGTCTGTACACAGGTCTGCCATAGTGAGGCTTCGCTTCTGGTGCCCAATGTGACCAGAGCAGCTGTAATACAACAGGGTGCAGATTCCCAAATGGAAATAGATACATGGTCATGACAGATTACAGATGACAGATCCTCTTTAACATTCTGCACTATCATTCATGGAAATTACAGGATGGAAATATGTTATCTTCAGGGCTATAAACAGCTTGTAAATATAGGACGACATGTTGCTTGGTTTTATTAAAGCTTCATTAATATTCCACGTTACTAGGATATCACAAGCAATTTACTGTATGGCAAACAAAAAGCCCATATGCCCCATCGTGATACCAGAACAAGAGAACTCCATCCTTCTCAGGCTCATCTTCTGTAATTGATTACCTCCCCCTCCCCCATCTGCAGGTTATTAATTAGGTCTTACAGCATCTGTTCTACCACAGCATGTTCCTAATAACAGCTACATGCTACAAAAAATACTATTTAAACTATTGTACAATTTTTTTACTCACTTACATAGCGCCATTAATTCCACAGTGCTTTCCAGACATCACCCTTATAATTGCACTATCATTACATTCCGATGCCAAAGGACATTTCACCTATTCACCAACATATATTAAGGAAGAAAGAAAATAATATACGGTTCTGTGCTAAAGTTTTATTGGAAAATAAGAATACAAAGTAAGAATGCTTTCACAAATAGAAGTGTTAATTTATTTTTACCAATTAACAAAACGGAAAGTGAATGAACAAGAGAGAAATCTAAATCACATCAATATTCGGTGTGATCAACCCTTCCCTTTAGAACAGCATCGATTCTTCTAGGTACACTTGTACCTAGCAGGGAGGTTGTTCCAAACATCTTGAAGAACTAACTACAGATCTTCTGTGGATGTCGACTTGTGCAAATCCTTCTGTTTGTTCATGTAATCCTAGACAGATGCAATAATGTTGAGATCTGGGTTCTGAGAAGACATATCATCACTTTCAGGACTCTTTGTTCTTCTTTATGCTGAGGATAGTTTTTAATGACACTTGCTTTATATTTGAGGTCATTGTCCTGCTGCAGAATAAACTTGGAGCCTATCAGATGCCCCCTTGATGGTCTCCAAGATGTTTGGATCAACCTCCCTGCCAAATTCCTTCAAAATCTGTGTACAAGTGTACCAACTATTGATCTGATTTCTTTTTTGTTCGTTCACTTTGTATTTTGCTAATTGATAAAAATAATGTATTAACACTTCCATTTCTGAAAGCACAGGTTGTACCAATGGTATGTCCAGCCTGCTGTGTACATAAACCTGCGTATTCTAAATAGTAAGCCAAGTAGGCATCGCTTACTCCCCTGCCACTGTACAGAGAGGCACAAACCTCCAATAAATTACCGCTATATACTGTAACAGTAATGCAAACATATAACAGAAGAGGATGTCTATGAACTCCTGATTTCTTTTTGGGTTCTGATATGGTTAAAGGGTAACTGGTAAAAGTATGATTTTTTCATTTATAAGTATTGATTAGATTTCTGGCGATAGGCAGTGTATGAGTACATTTATATTTCTGCTTAGCAACAAACTATACCGCCAGAGAGTGACACTGATGAATATCTATGCTCCTGGAAAAACAAACATAGACCCTGCTGGAGGGGTTCTCTAGTCCTACTTACTTTCTTTGGAATGTCTCCTCTTGCTTCACCATCTGATGCTGCAGTGACTGTAGTTTCTCATCCAGTTCCTTTATTCTACAAGCCATAAATAGAAACAATAGATCCATGAGTGGCACATACAGAGACCGGCAGTGTGCTAGTACACTGACAAAGTGCCATAGCTGGGCCACTGACAGAGATCGGCAGTGTGCTACTACAGTGACAAAGTGCCATAGCTGGGCTACTGACAGACCAGCAGTGTGCTAGTACAGTGACAAAGAGCCATAGCAGAGCTAATGACAGAGACCGGCAGTGTGCTAGTACACTGATAAAGTGCCATAGCTGGGCTACTGACAGACCGGCAGTGTGCTAGTACAGTAACAAAGTGCCATAGCTGGGCTACTGACAGACCGGCGGTGTGCAAGTACACTGACAAAGTGCCACAGCTGGGCTACTGACAGACCGGCAGTGTGCTAGTACAGTAACAAAGTGCCATACCTGGGCTAATGACAGAGACCGGCGGTGTGCTAGTACAGTAACAAAGTGCCATAGCTGAGCTAATGACAGAGACTGGCAGTGTGCTAGTACAGTGACAAAGTGCCATAGCTGAGCTAATGACAGAGACCGGCAGTGTGCTAGTACAGTGACAAAGTGCCATAGCTGAGCTAATGATAGAGACCGGCAGTGTGCTAGTACAGTGACAAAGTGCCATAGCTGAGCTAATGATAGAGACCGGCTGTGTGCTAGCACAGTGATAAAGAGCCATAGCTGAGCTAATGACAGACCGGCGGTGTGCTAGTACACTGACAAAGTGCTATAGCTGAGCTACAGACAGACCGGCAGTGTGCTAGTACACTGACAAAGTGCCATAGCTGGGCTACTGACAGACCGGCAGTGTGCTAGTACAGTAACAAAGTGCCATAGCTGGGCTACTGACAGACCGGCGGTGTGCTAGTACACTGACAAAGCGCCATAGCTGGGCTACTGACAGACCGGCAGTGTGCTAGAACAGTAACAAAGTGCCAAAGCTGGGCTACTGACAGACCGGCGGTGTGCTAGTACACTGACAAAGTGCCACAGCTGGGCTACTGACAGACCGGCAGTGTGCTAGTACAGTAACAAAATGCCATAGCTGAGCTAATGACAGAGACCGGCAGTGAGCTAGTACAGTAACAAAGAGCTATAGCTGAGCTAATGACAGAGACCGGCAGTGTGCTAGTACAGTAACAAAGTGCCATAGCTGGGCTAACGACAGAGACCGGCAGTGTGCTAGTACAGTAACAAAGAGCTATAGCTGAGCTAACGACAGAGACCGGAGGCGTGCTAGTACAGTAACAAAGTGCCATAGCTGAGCTAATGAAAGAGACCGGAGGCGTGCTAGTACACTAACAAAGTGCCATAGCTGGGCTAATGACAGAGACCGGCAGTGTGCTAGTACAGTAACAAAGAGCTATAGCTGAGCTAATGACAGAGACCGGCAGTGTGCTAGTACAGTAACAAAGAGCCATAGCTGGGCTAATGACAGAGACCGGCAGTGTGCTAGTACAGTGACAAAGAGCTATAGCTGAGCTAATGACAGAGACCGGCAGTGTGCTAGTACAGTGACAAAGAGCCATAGCTGAGCTAATGACAGACCGGCGGTGTTCCAGTACTGGGACAAAGGCCCATAGCAGGGCTAATGACAGACCGGCGGTGTGCTAGTACAGTGACAAAGAGCCATAGCTGGGCTAATGACAGAGACCGGCAGTGAGCTAGTACAGTGACAAAGTGCCATAAATGGGCTAATGACAGAGACCGGCAGTGTGCTAGTACAGTGACAAAGAGCCATAGCTGAGCTAATGATAGAGACCGGCAGTGTGCTAGTACAGTGACAAAGAGCCATAGCTGAGCCAATGACAGAGACCGGCAGTGTGTAGTACAGTGACAAAGAGCTATAGCTGAGCTAATGACAGAGACCGGCAGCGTGCTAGTACAGTAACAAAGAGCTATAGCTGAGCTAATGACAGAGACCGGCAGTGTGCTAGTACAGTGACAAAGAGCTATAGCTGAGCTAATGACAGACCCCGGCAGTGTGCTAGTACAGTAACAAAGTGCCATAGCTGAGCTAATGACAGAGACCGGCAGTGTGCTAGTACAGTGACAAAGAGCAATAGCTGAGCTAATGACAGAGACCGGCAGTGTGCTAGTACAGTGACAAAGAGCTATAGCTGAGCTAATAACAGAGACCGGCAGTGAGCTAGTACAGTGACAAAGTGCCATAGCTGAGCTAATGACAGAGATCGGCAGTGTGCTAGTACAGTAACAAAGAGCCATAGCTGAGCTAATGACAGAGACTGGCAGTGTGCTAGTACAGTAACAAAGTGACATAGCTGAGCTAATGACAGAGACCGGCAGTGTGCTAGTACAGTGACAAAGAGCCATAGCTGAGCTAATGACAGAGACCGGCAGTGTGCTAGTACAGTGACAAAGAGCTATAGCTCAGCTAATGACAGAGACCGGCAGTGTGCTAGTACAGTGACAAAGAGCCATAGCTGAGCTAATGACAGAGACCGGCGGTGTGCTAGGGCAGTGACAAAGAGCCATAGCTGAGCTAATGAAAGAGACCGGCAGTGTGCTAGTACAGTGACAAAGACCCATAGCTGAGCTAATGACAGAGACCGGCGGTGTGCTAGTACAGTGACAAAGAGCCATAGCTGAGCTAATGACAGAGACCGCAGTGTGCTAGTACAGTGACAAAGAGCCATAGCTGAGCTAATGACAGAGACCGGCAGTGTGCTAGTACAGTGACAAAGTGCCATAGCTGAGCTAATGACAGAGACCGGCAGTGTGTAGTACAGTGACAAAGAGCCATAGCTGAGCTAATGACAGAGACCGGCAGTGTGCTAGTACATGGACAAAGAGCCATAGCTGAGCTAATGACAGAGACCGGCAGTGTGCTACTACAGTGACAAAGTGCCATAGCTGAGCTAATGACAGAGATCGGCAGTGTGTAGTACAGTGACAAAGAGCCATAGCTGAGCTAATGACAGAGACCGGCAGTGTGCTAGTACAGTGACAAAGTGCCATAGCTGAGCTAATGACAGAGACCGGCAGTGTGCTAGTACAGTAACAAAGTGCCATAGCTGGGCTACTGACAGACCGGCGGTGTGCTAGTACAGTAACAAAGTGCCATACCTGGGCTAATGACAGAGACCGGCGGTGTGCTTGTACAGTAACAAAGTGCCATAGCTGAGCTAATGACAGAGACCGGCAGTGTGCTAGTACAGTGACAAAGTGCCATAGCTGAGCTAATGACAGAGACCGGCAGTGTGTAGTACAGTGACAAAGAGCCATAGCTGAGCTAATGACAGAGACCGGCAGTGTGCTAGTACAGTGACAAAGTGCCATAGCTGAGCTAATGATAGAGACCGGCAGTGTGCTAGTACAGTGACAAAGTGCCATAGCTGAGCTAATGATAGAGACCGGCTGTGTGCTAGCACAGTGATAAAGAGCCATAGCTGAGCTAATGACAGACCGGCGGTGTGCTAGTACACTGACAAAGTGCCATAGCTGGGCTACTGACAGACCGGCAGTGTGCTAGTACAGCAACAAAGTGCCATAGCTGAGCTACTGACAGACCGGCAGTGTGCTAGTACACTGACAAAGTGCCATAGCTGGGCTACTGACAGCCCGGCAGTGTGCTAGTACAGTAACAAAGTGCCATAGCTGGGCTACTGACAGACCGGCGGTGTGCTAGTACACTGACAAAGTGCCATAGCTGAGCTACAGACAGACCGGCAGTGTGCTAGTACACTGACAAAGTGCCATAGCTGGGCTACTGACAGACCGGCAGTGTGCTAGTACAGTAACAAAGTGCCATAGCTGGGCTACTGACAGACCGGCGGTGTGCTAGTACACTGACAAAGTGCCACAGCTGGGCTACTGACAGACCGGCAGTGTGCTAGTACAGTAACAAAATGCCATAGCTGAGCTAATGACAGAGACCGGCAGTGAGCTAGTACAGTAACAAAGAGCTATAGCTGAGCTAATGACAGAGACCGGCAGTGTGCTAGTACAGTAACAAAGTGCCATAGCTGGGCTAACGACAGAGACCGGCAGTGTGCTAGCACAGTAACAAAGAGCTATAGCTGAGCTAACGACAGAGACCGGAAGTGTGCTAGTACAGTAACAAAGTGCCATAGCTGGGCTACTGACAGAGACCGGAGGCGTGCTAGTACAGTAACAAAGTGCCATAGCTGAGCTAATGAAAGAGACCGGAGGCGTGCTAGTACACTAACAAAGTGCCATAGCTGGGCGACCGGCAGTGTGCTAGTACAGTGACAAAGAGCCATAGCTGAGCTAATGACAGAGACCGGCGGTGTGCTAGTGCAGTGACAAAGAGCCATAGCTGAGCTAATGACAGAGACCGGCAGTGTGCTAGTACAGTGACAAAGAGCCATAGCTGAGCTAATGACAGAGACCGGCAGTGTGCTAGTACAGTGACAAAGAGCCATAGCTGAGCTAATGAAAGAGACCGGCGGTGTGCTAGTACAGTGTCAAAGAGCCATAGCTGAGCTAATGACAGAGACCGGTAGTGTGCTAGTACAGTGACAAAGTGCCATAGCTGAGCTAATGACAGAGACCGGCAGTGTGTAGTACAGTGACAAAGAGCCATAGCTGAGCTAATGACAGAGACCGGCAGTGTGCTAGTACAGTAACAAAGTGCCATAGCTGAGCTAATGACAGAGACCGGCAGTGTGCTAGTACAGTGACAAAGAGCCATAGCTGAGCTAATGACAGAGACCGGCAGTGTGCTAGTACAGTGACAAAGAGCTATAGCTGAGCTAATAACAGAGACCGGCAGTGAGCTAGTACAGTGACAAAGTGCCATAGCTGAGCTAATGACAGAGATCGGCAGTGTGCTAGTACAGTAACAAAGAGCCATAGCTGAGCTAATGACAGAGACTGGCAGTGTGCTAGTACAGTAACAAAGTGCCATAGCTGAGCTAATGACAGAGACCGGCAGTGTGCTAGTACAGTGACAAAGAGCCATAGCTGGGCTAATGACAGAGACCGGCAGTGAGCTAGTACAGTAACAAAGAGCTATAGCTGAGCTAATGACAGAGACCGGCAGTGTGCTAGTACAGTGACAAAGAGCCATAGCTGAGCTAATGACAGAGACCGGCAGTGTGCTAGTACAGTGACAAAGAGCCATAGCTGAGCTAATGACAGAGACCGGCAGTGTGCTAGTACAGTAACAAAGAGCTATAGCTGAGCTAATGACAGAGACCGGCAGTGTGCTAGTACAGTGACAAAGAGCTATAGCTCAGCTAATGACAGAGACCGGCAGTGTGCTAGTACAGTGACAAAGAGCCATAGCTGAGCTAATGACAGAGACCGGCGGTGTGCTAGGGCAGTGACAAAGAGCCATAGCTGAGCTAATGAAAGAGACCGGCAGTGTGCTAGTACAGTGACAAAGACCCATAGCTGAGCTAATGACAGAGACCGGCGGTGTGCTAGTACAGTGACAAAGAGCCATAGCTGAGCTAATGACAGAGACCGGCAGTGTGCTAGTACAGTGACAAAGAGCCATAGCTGAGCTAATGACAGAGACCGGCAGTGTGCTAGTACAGTGACAAAGTGCCATAGCTGAGCTAATGACAGAGACCGGCAGTGTGTAGTACAGTGACAAAGAGCCATAGCTGAGCTAATGACAGAGACTGGCAGTGTGCTAGTACATGGAGAAAGAGCCATAGCTGAGCTAATGACAGAGACCGGCAGTGTGCTAGTACAGTAACAAAGTTCCATAGCTGAGCTAATGACAGAGACCGGCAGTGAGCTAGTACAGTAACAAAGAGATATAGCTGAGCTAATGACAGAGACCGGCAGTGTGCTAGTACAGTAACAAAGTGCCATAGCTGGGCTACTGACAGACCGGCGGTGTGCTAGTACACTGACAAAGTGCCACAGCTGGGCTACTGACAGACCGGCAGTGTGCTAGTACAGTAACAAAGTGCCATACCTGGGCTAATGACAGAGACCGGCGGTGTGCTAGTACAGTAACAAAGTGCCATAGCTGAGCTAATGACAGAGACCGGCAGTGTGCTAGTACAGTGACAAAGTGCCATAGCTGAGCTAATGACAGAGACCGGCAGTGTGTAGTACAGTGACAAAGAGCCATAGCTGAGCTAATGACAGAGACCGGCAGTGTGCTAGTACAGTGACAAAGTGCCATAGCTGAGCTAATGATAGAGACCGGCAGTGTGCTAGTACAGTGACAAAGTGCCATAGCTGAGCTAATGATAGAGACCGGCTGTGTGCTAGCACAGTGATAAAGAGCCATAGCTGAGCTAATGACAGACCGGCGGTGTGCTAATACACTGACAAAGTGCCATAGCTGGGCTAATGACAGACCGGCAGTGTGCTAGTACAGCAACAAAGTGCCATAGCTGAGCTACTGACAGACCGGCAGTGTGCTAGTACACTGACAAAGTGCCATAGCTGGGCTACTGACAGACCGGCGGTGTGCTAGTACACTGACAAAGTGCCATAGCTGGGCTACTGACAGACCGGCAGTGTGCTAGTACAGTAACAAAGTGCCATAGCTGGGCTACTGACAGAACGGCGGTGTGCTAGTACACTGACAAAGTGCCATAGCTGGGCTACTGACAGACCGGAGGTGTGCTAGTACAGTAACAAAATGCCATAGCTGAGCTAATGAAAGAGACCGGAGGCGTGCTAGTACACTAACAAAGTGCCATAGCTGGGCTAATGACAGAGACCGGCAGTGTGCTAGTACAGTAACAAAGAGCTATAGCTGAGCTAATGACAGAGACCGGCAGTGTGCTAGTACAGTAACAAAGAGCCATAGCTGGGCTAATGACAGAGACCGGCAGTGTGCTAGTACAGTGACAAATAGCTATAGCTGAGCTAATGACAGAGACCGGCGGTGTGCTAGTACAGTGACAAAGAGCCATAGCTGAGCTAATGACAGACCGGCGGTGTTCCAGTACTGGGACAAAGGCCCATAGCAGGGCTAATGACAGACCGGCGGTGTGCTAGTACAGTGACAAAGAGCCATAGCTGGGCTAATGACAGAGACCGGCAGTGAGCTAGTACAGTGACAAAGTGCCATAAATGGGCTAATGACAGAGACCGGCAGTGTGTAGTACAGTGACAAAGAGCTATAGCTGAGCTAATGACAGAGACCGGCAGTGTGCTAGTACAGTGACAAAGTGCCATAGCTGAGCTAATGACAGAGACCGGCAGTGTGTAGTACAGTGACAAAGAGCTATAGCTGAGCTAATGAAAGAGACCGGAGGCGTGCTAGTACAGTAACAAAGTGCCATAGCTGGGCTAATGACAGAAACCGGCAGTGTGCTAGTACAGTGACAAAGAGCCATAGCTGGGCTAATGACAGAGACCAGCGGTGTTCCAGTACAGTGACAAAGAGCCATAGCTGGGCTAATGACAGACCGGCGGTGTTCCAGTACAGTGATAAAGAGCCATAGCTGAGCTAATGACAGACCGGCGGTGTTCCAGTACAGGGACAAAGGCCCATAGCAGGGCTAATTACAGACCGGCGGTGTGCTAGTACAGTGACAAAGAGCCATAGCTGGGCTAATGACAGAGAACGGCAGTGAGCTAGTACAGTGACAAAGTGCCATAAATGGGCTAATGACAGAGACCGGCAGTGTGCTAGTACAGTGACAAAGAGCCATAGCTGAGCTAATGACAGAGACCGGCAGTGTGCTAGTACAGTGACAAAGAGCCATAGCTGAGCTAATGACAGAGACCAGCAGTGTGCTAGTACAGTAACAAAGAGCTATAGCTGAGCTAATGACAGAGACCAGCAGTGTGCTAGTACAGTGACAAAGAGCTATAGCTGAGCTAATGACAGAGACCGGCAGTGTGCTAGTACAGTGACAAAGAGCCATAGCTGAGCTAATGACAGAGACCGGCAGTGTGCTAGTACAGTGACAAAGAGCCATAGCTGAGCTAATGACAGAGACCGGCAGTGTGCTAGTACAGTAACAAAGAGCTATAGCTGAGCTAATGACAGAGACCGGCAGTGTGCTAGTACAGTGACAAAGAGCTATAGCTGAGCTAATGACAGAGACCGGCAGTGTGCTAGTACAGTGACAAAGAGCCATAGCTGGGCTAATGACAGAGACCGGCAGTGTGCTAGTACAGTAACAAAGAGCTATAGCTGAGCTAATAACAGAGACCGGCAGTGTGCTAGTACAGTGACAAAGAGCTATAGCTCAGCTAATGACAGAGACCGGCAGTGTGCTAGTACAGTGACAAAGAGCCATAGCTGAGCTAATGACAGAGACCGGCGGTGTGCTAGGGCAGTGACAAAGAGCCATAGCTGAGCTAATGAAAGAGACCGGCAGTGTGCTAGTACAGTGACAAAGACCCATAGCTGAGCTAATGACAGAGACCGGCGGTGTGCTAGTACAGTGACAAAGAGCCATAGCTGAGCTAATGACAGAGACCGGCAGTGTGCTAGTACAGTGACAAAGAGCCATAGCTGAGCTAATGACAGAGACCGGCAGTGTGCTAGTACAGTGACAAAGTGCCATAGCTGAGCTAATGACAGAGACCGGCAGTGTGTAGTACAGTGACAAAGAGCCATAGCTGAGCTAATGACAGAGACCGGCAGTGTGCTAGTACATGGACAAAGAGCCATAGCTGAGCTAATGACAGAGACCGGCAGTGTGCTAGTACAGTGACAAAGAGCCATAGCTGAGCTAATGACAGAGACCGGCAGTGTGCTAGTACAGTGACAAAGAGCCATAGCTGAGCTAATGACAGAGACCGGCAGTGTGCTAGTACAGTGACAAAGAGCCATAGCTGGGCTAATGACAGAGACCGGCAGTGTGCTAGTACAGTGACAAAGAGCTATAGCTGAGCTAATAACAGAGACCGGCAGTGTGCTAGTACAGTGACAAAGAGCCATAGCTGAGCTAATGACAGAGACCGGCGGTGTGCTAGTACAGTGACAAAGTACCATAGCTGAGCTAATGACAGAGACCGGCAGTGTGCTAGTACAGTGACAAAGAGCCATAGCTGAGCTAATGACAGAGACCGGCGGTGTGCTAGTACAGTGACAAAGTGCCATAGCTGAGCTAATGACAGAGACCGGCAGTGTGCTAGTATAGTAACAAAGTGCCATAGCTGAGCTAATGACAGAGACCGGCAGTGTGCTAGTACAGTAACAAAGAGCTACAGCTGAGCTAATGACAGAGACCGGCAGTGTGCTAGTACAGTGACAAAGAGCTATAGCTGAGCTAATGACAGAGACCGGCAGTGTGCTAGTACAGTGACAAAGAGCCATAGCTGACCTAATGACAGAGACCGGCGGTGTGCTAGTGCAATGACAAAGAGCCATAGCTGAGCTAATGACAGAGACCGGCAGTGTGCTAGTACATGGACAAAGAGCCATAGCTGAGCTAATGACAGAGACCGGCAGTGTGCTACTACAGTGACAAAGTGCCATAGCTGAGCTAATGACAGAGACCGGCAGTGTGCTAGTACAGTAACAAACAGCTATAGCTGAGCTAATGACAGAGACCGGCAGTGTGCTAGTACAGTAACAAAGAGCTATAGCTGAGCTAATGACAGAGACCGGCAGTGTGCTAGTACAGTAACAAAGAGCTATAGCTGAGCTAATGACAGAGACCGGCAGTGTGCTAGTACAGTGACAAAGAGCTATAGCTGAGCTAATGACAGAGACCGGCAGTGTGCTAGTACAGTAACAAAGAGCTATAGCTGAGCTAATGACAGAGACCAGCAGTGTGCTAGTACAGTGACAAAGAGCTATAGCTCAGCTAATGACAGAGACCGGCAGTGTGCTAGTACAGTGACAAAGAGCCATAGCTGAGCTAATGACAGAGACCGGCGGTGTGCTAGGGCAGTGACAAAGAGCCATAGCTGAGCTAATGAAAGAGACCGGCAGTGTGCTAGTACAGTGACAAAGACCCATAGCTGAGCTAATGACAGAGACCGGCGGTGTGCTAGTACAGTGACAAAGAGCCATAGCTGAGCTAATGACAGAGATCGGCAGTGTGTAGTACAGTGACAAAGAGCCATAGCTGAGCTAATGACAGAGACCGGCAGTGTGCTAGTACAGTAACAAAGTGCCATAGTTGGGCTAACGACAGTGACCGGCGGTGTGCTAGTACAGTAACAAAGAGCCATAGCTGGGCTACTGACAGAGACCGGAGGCGTGCTAGTACAGAAACAAAGTGCCATAGCTGAGCTAATGAAAGAGACCGGAGGCGTGCTAGTACAGTTACAAAGTGCCATAGCTGGGCTAATGACAGAGACCGGCAGTGTGCTAGTACAGTGACAAAGAGCCATAAATGGACTAATGACAGAGACCGGCGGTGTTCCAGTACAGTGATAAAGAGCCATAGCTGAGCTAATGACAGAGACCGGCAGTGAGCTAGTACAGTGACAAAGTGCCATAAATGGGCTAATGACAGAGACCGGCAGTGTGCTAGTACAGTGACAAAGAGCCATAGCTGAGCTAATGACAGAGACCGGCAGTGTGCTAGTACAGTGACAAAGAGCCATAGCTGAGCTAATGACAGAGACCGGCAGTGTGCTAGTACAGTGACAAAGAGCCATAGCTGGGCTAATGACAGAGACCGGCAGTGTGCTAGTACAGTGACAAAGAGCTATAGCTGAGCTAATAACAGAGACCGGCAGTGTGCTAGTACAGTGACAAAGAGCCATAGCTGGGCTAATGACAGAGACCGGCAGTGTGCTAGTACAGTGACAAAGAGCCATAGCTGAGCTAATGACAGAGACCGGCGGTGTGCTAGTACAGTGACAAAGTGCCATAGCTGAGCTAATGACAGAGACCGGCAGTGTGCTAGTACAGTGACAAAGAGCCATAGCTGAGCTAATGACAGAGACCGGCGGTGTGCTAGTACAGTGACAAAGTGCCATAGCTGAGCTAATGACAGAGACCGGCAGTGTGCTAGTATAGTAACAAAGTGCCATAGCTGACCTAATGACAGAGACCGGCAGTGTGCTAGTACAGTAACAAAGAGCTACAGCTGAGCTAATGACAGAGACCGGCAGTGTGCTAGTACAGTAACAAAGAGATACAGCTGAGCTAATGACAGAGACCGGCAGTGTGCTAGTACAGTAACACAGAGCTATAGCTGAGCTAATGACAGAGACCGGCAGTGTGCTAGTACAGTAACAAAGAGCTATAGCTGAGCTAATGACAGAGACCGGCAGGGTGCTAGTACAGTAACAAAGAGCTACAGCTGAGCTAATGACAGAGACCGGCAGTGTGCTAGTACAGTGACAAAGAGCCATAGCTGAGCTAATGACAGAGACCGGCAGTGTGCTAGTACAGTGACAAAGAGCTATAGCTGAGCTAATGACAGAGACCGGCAGTGTGCTAGTACAGTGACAAAGTGCCATAGCTGAGCTAATGACAGAGACCGGCGGTGTACTAGTGCAGTGACAAAGAGCCATAGCTGAGCTAATGACAGAGACCGGCAGTGTGCTAGTACAGTGACAAAGTGCCATAGCTGAGCTAATGACAGAGACCGGCAGTGTGCTAGTACAGTGACAAAGAGCCATAGCTGAGCTAATGACAGAGACCGGCGGTGTGCTAGTACAGTGTCAAAGAGCCATAGCTGAGCTAATGACAGAGACCGGCAGTGTGCTAGTACAGTGACAAAGTGCCATAGCTGAGCTAATGACAGAGACCGGCAGTGTGTAGTACAGTGACAAAGAGCCATAGCTGAGCTAATGACAGAGACCGGCAGTGTGCAAGTACAGTGACAAAGAGCCATAGCTGAGATAATGACAGAGACCGGCAGTGTGCTAGTACATGGACAAAGAGCCATAGCTGAGCTAATGACAGAGACCGGCAGTGTGCTAGTACAGTGACAAAGAGCCAAAGCAGAGCTAATGACAGAGACCGGCAGTGTACTAGTACAGTGACAAAGTGCCATAGCTGAGCTAATGACAGAGACCGGCAGTGTGCTAGTACAGTGATAAAGAGCCATAGCTGAGCTAATGACAGAGACCGGCAGTGTGCTAGTACAGTGACAAAGTGCCATAGCTGGGCTACTGACAGACCGGCAGTGTGCTAGTACAGTAACAAAGTGCCATAGCTGAGCTACTGACAGACCGGCAGTGTGCTAGTACACTGACAAAGTGCCATAGCTGGGCTACTGACAGACCGGCAGTGTGCTAGTACAGTAACAAAGTGCCATAGCTGGGCTACTGACAGACCGGCGGTGTGCTAGTACACTGACAAAGTGCCATAGCTGAGCTACTGACAGACCGGCAGTGTGCTAGTACACTGACAAAGTGCCATAGCTGGGCTACTGACAGACCGGCAGTGTGCTAGTACAGTAACAAAGTGCCATAGCTGGGCTACTGACAGACCGGCGGTGTGCTAGTACACTGACAAAGTGCCATACCTGGGCTAATGACAGAGACCGGCAGTGTGCTAGTACAGTGATAAAGAGCCATAGCTGAGCTAATGACAGAGACCGGCAGTGTGCTAGTACAGTAACAAAGTGCCATAGCTGGGCTACTGACAGACCGGCAGTGTGCTAGTACAGTAACAAAGTGCCATAGCTGGGCTACTGACAGACCGGCGGTGTGCTAGTACAGTAACAAAGTGCCATACCTGGGCTAATGACAGAGACCGGTAGTGTGCTAGTACAGTGATAAAGAGCCATAGCTGAGCTAATGATAGACCGGCGGTGTGCTAGTACACTGACAAAGTGCCATAGCTGGGCTACTGACAGACTGGCAGTGTGCTAGTACAGTAACAAAGTGCCATAGCTGAGCTAATGACAGAGACCGGTAGTGTGCTAGTACAGTGATAAAGAGCCATAGCTGAGCTAATGACAGACCGGCGGTGTGCTAGTACAGTAACAAAGTGCCATAGCTGAGCTACTGACAGACCGGCAGTGTGCTAGTACACTGACAAAGTGCCATAGCTGGGCTACTGACAGACCGGCAGTGTGCTAGTACAGTAACAAAGTGCCATAGCTGGGCTACTGACAGACCGGCGGTGTGCTAGTACAGTGATAAAGAGCCATAGCTGAGCTAATGACAGAGACCGGCAGTGTGCTAGTACAGTGACAAAGTGCCATAGCTGAGCTAATGATAGAGACCGGCAGTGTGCTAGTACAGTGACAAAGTGCCATAGCTGAGCTAATGACAGACCGGCGGTGTGCTAGTACACTGACAAAGTGCCATAGCTGGGCTACTGACAGACCGGCAGTGTGCTAGTACAGTAACAGAGTGCCATAACTGGGCTACTGACAGACCGCCAGTGTGCTAGTACAGTAACAAAGTGCCATAGCTGGGCTACTGACAGACCGGCGGTGTGCTAGTACACTGACAAAGTGCCATAGCTGAGCTACTGACAGACCGGCAGTGTGCTAGTACACTGACAAAGTGCCATAGCTGGGCTACTGACAGACCGGCAGTGTGCTAGTACAGTAACAAAGTGCCATAGCTGGGCTACTGACAGACCGGCGGTGTGCTAGTACACTGACAAAGTGCCACAGCTGGGCTACTGACAGACCGGCAGTGTGTTAGTACAGTAACAAAGTGCCATACCTGGGCTATTGACAGAGACCGGCAGTGTGCTAGTACAGTGATAAAGAGCCATAGCTGAGCTAATGACAGAGACCGGCAGTGTGCTAGTACAGTGACAAAGTGCCATAGCTGAGCTAATGATAGAGACCGGCAGTGTGCTAGTACAGTGATAAAGAGCCATAGCTGAGCTAATGACAGACCGGCGGTGTGCTAGTACACTGACAAAGTGCCATAGCTGGGCTACTGACAGACCGGCTGTGTGCTAGTACAGTAACAAAGTGCCATAGCTGAGCTACTGACAGACCGGCAGTGTGCTAGTACACTGACCAAGTGCCATAGCTGGGCTACTGACAGACCGGCAGTGTGCTAGTACAGTAACAAAGTGCCATAGCTGGGCTACTGACAGACCGGCGGCGTGCTAGTACACTGACAAAGTGCCATAGCTGAGCTACTGACAGACCGGCAGTGTGCTAGTACACTGACAAAGTGCCATAGCTGGGCTACTGACAGACCGGCAGTGTGCTAGTACACTGACAAAGTGCCATAGCTGGGCTACTGACACACCGGCAGTGTGCTAGTACAGTAACAAAGTGCCATAGCTGGGCTACTGACAGACCGGCGGTGTGCTAGTACAGTGATAAAGAGCCATAGCTGAGCTAACGACAGAGATCGGCAGTGTGCTAGTACAGTGACAAAGTGCCATAGCTGAGCTAATGACAGACCGGCGGTGTGCTAGTACACTGACAAAGTGCCATAGCTGGGCTACTGACAGACCGGCAGTGTGCTAATACAGTAACAAAGTGCCATAGCTGAGCTACTGACAGACCGCCAGTGTGCTAGTACACTGACAAAGTGCCATAGCTGAGCTACTGACAGACCGGCAGTGTGCTAGTACAGTAACAAAGTGCCATAGCTGGGCAACGGACAGACCGGCGGTGTGCTAGTACACTGACAAAGTGCCATAGCTGGGCAACTGACAGACCGGCAGTGTGCTAGTACAGTAACAAAGTGCCATAGCTGAGCTACTGACAGACAGGCGGTGTGCTAGTACACTCACAAAGTGCCACAGCTGGGCTGCTGACAGACCGGCAGTGTGCTAGTACAGTAACAAAGTGCCATACCTGGGCTAATGACAGAGACCAGCGGTGTGCTAGTACAGTAACAAAGTGCCATAGCTGAGCTAATGACAGAGACCGGCAGTGTGCTAGTACAGTAACAAAGAGCTATAGCTGAGCTAATGACAGAGACCGGCAGTGTGCTAGTACAGTAACAAAGTGCCATAGCTGAGCTAATGACAGAGACCGGCAGTGTGCTAGTACAGTAACAAAGTGCCATAGCTGAGCTAATGACAGAGACCGGCAGTGAGCTAGTACAGTAACAAAGAGCTAAAGCTGAGCTAATGACAGAGACCGGAGGCGTGCTAGTACAGTAACAAAGTGCCATAGCTGAGCTAATGACAGAGACCGGCAGTGTGCTAGTACAGTAACAAAGAGCTAAAGCTGAGCTAATGACAGAGACCGGCAGTGTGCTAGTACAGTAACAAAGTGCCATAGCTGGGCTACTGACAGAGACCGAAGGCGTGCTAGTACAGTAACAAAGTGCCATAGCTGAGCTAATGACAGAGACCGGCAGTGTGCTAGTACAGTAACAAAGTGCCATAGCTGAGCTAATGACAGAGACCGGCAGTGTGCTAGTACAGTGACAAAGTGCTATAGCTGAGCTAATGACAGAGACTGGCAGTGTGCTAGTACAGTAACAAAGTGCCATAGCTGAGCTAATGACAGAGACCGGCAGTGTGCTAGTACAGTAACAAAGTGCCATAGCTGGGCTAATGACAGAGACCGGCAGTGAGCTAGTACAGTGACAAAGAGCCATAAATGGGCTAATGACAGAGACCAGCGGTGTTCCAGTACAGTGACAAAGAGCCATAGCTGGGCTAATGACAGAGACCGGCGGTGTTCCAGTACAGTGATAAAGAGCCATAGTGAGCTAATGACAGAGACCGGCAGTGTGCTAGTACAGTGACAAAGAGCCATAGCTGAGCTAATGACAGAGACCGGCAGTGTGCTAGTACAGTGTCAAAGAGCCATAGCTGAGCTAATGACAGAGACCGGCAGTGTGCTAGTACAGTGACAAAGTGCCATAGCTGAGCTAATCACAGAGACCGGCAGTGTGTAGTACAGTGACAAAGAGCCATAGCTGAGCTAATGACAGAGACCGGCAGTGTGCTAGTACAGTGACAAAGAGCCATAGCTGAGCTAATGACAGAGACCGGCAGTGTGCTAGTACAGTAACAAAGAGCTATAGCTGAGCTAATGACAGAGACCGGCAGTGTGCTAGTACAGTACCAAAGTGCCATAGCTGAGCTAATGACAGAGACCGGCAGTGTGCTAGTACAGTGACAAAGTGCCATAGCTGAGCTAATGACAGAGACTGGCAGTGTGCTAGTACAGTAACAAAGTGCCATAGCTGAGCTAATGACAGAGACCGGCAGTGTGCTAGTACAGTAACAAAGTGCCATAGCTGAGCTAATGACAGAGACCGGCAGTGTGCTAGTACAGTGACAAAGTGCCATAGCTGAGCTAATGACAGAGACTGGCAGTGTGCTAGTACAGTAACAAAGTGCCATAGCTGAGCTAATGACAGAGACCGGCAGTGTGCTAGTACAGTAACAAAGTACCATAGCTGAGCTAATGACAGAGACCGGCAGTGTGCTAGTACAGTAACAAAGTGCCATAGCTGGGCTAATGACAGAGACCGGCAGTGAGCTAGTACAGTAACAAAGAGCTATAGCTGAGCTAATGACAGAGACCGGCAGTGTGCTAGTACAGTAACAAAGTGCCATAGCTGGACTAATGACAAAGACCGGCAGTGTGCTAGTACAGTAACAAAGAGCCATAGCTGAGCTAATGACAGAGACCGGCAGTGTGCTAGTACAGTAACAAAGTGCCATAGCTGGGCTACTGACAGAGACCGGAGGCGTGCTAGTACAGTAACAAAGTGCCATAGCTGAGCTAATGAAAGAGACCGGAGGCGGGCTAGTACAGTAACAAAGTGCCATAGCTGGGCTAATGACAGAGACCGGCAGTGTGCTAGTACAGTGACAAAGAGCCATAAATGGGCTAATGACAGAGACCGGCGATGTTCCAGTACAGTGATAAAGAGCCATAGCTGAGCTAATGACAGACAGGCGGTGTTCCAGTACAGGGACAAAGGTCCATAGCAGGGCTAATGACAGACCGGCGGTGTGCTAGTACAGTGACAAAGAGCCATAGCTGGGCTAATGACAGAGACCGGCAGTGAGCTAGTACAGTGACAAAGTGCCATAAATGGGCTAATGACAGAGACCGGCAGTGTGCTAGTACAGTGACAAAGAGCCATAGCTGGGCTAATGACAGAGACCGGCAGTGTGCTAGTACAGTGACAAAGAGCCATAGCTGAGCTAATGACAGAGACCGGCAGTGTGCTAGTATAGTGACAAAGAGCCATAGCTGAGCTAATGACAGAGACCGGCGGTGTTCTAGTGCAGTGACAAAGTGCCATAGCTGAGCTAATGACAGAGACCGGCAGTGTGCTAGTACAGTAACAAAGTGCCATAGCTGAGCTAATGACAGAGACCGGCAGTGTGCTAGTACAGTGACAAAGAGCCATAGCTGGGCTAATGACAGAGACCGGCAGTGTGCTAGTACAGTGACAAAGAGCCATAGCTGAGCTAATGACAGAGACCGGCAGTGTGCTAGTACAGTGACAAAGAGCCATAGCTGAGCTAATGACAGAGACCGGCAGTGTGCTAGTACAGTAACAAAGAGCTATAGCTGAGCTAATGACAGAGACCGGCGGTGTTCTAGTGCAGTGACAAAGAGCCATAGCTGAGCTAATGACAGAGACCGGCAGTGTGCTAGTACAGTGACAAAGAGCCATAGCTGAGCTAATGACAGAGACCGGCAGTGTGCTAGTACAGTGACAAAGAGCCATAGCTGAGCTAATGACAGAGACCGGCGGTGTGCTAGCACAGTGTCAAAGAGAAATAGCTGAGCTAATGACAGAGACCGGCAGTGTGCTAGTACAGTGACAAAGTGCCATAGCTGAGCTAATGACAGAGACCGGCAGAGTGTAGTACAGTGACAAAGAGCCATAGCTGAGCTAATGACAGAGACCGGCAGTGTGCTAGTACAGTGCCAAAAAGCCATAGCTAAGCTAATGACAGAGACCGGCAGTGTGCTAGTACAGTGACAAAGAGCTATAGCTGAGCTAATAACAGAGACCGGCAGTGTGCTAGTACAGTGACAAAGTGCCATAGCTGACCTAATGACAGAGACCGGCAGTGTGCTAGTACAGTGACAAAGAGCTATAGCTGAGCTAATGACAGAGACCGACAGTGTGCTAGTACAGTGACAAAGAGCTATAGCTGAGTTAATGACAGAGACCGGCAGTGTGCTAGTACAGTAACAAAGAGCCATAGCTGAGCTAATGACAGAGACCGGCAGTGTGTTAGTACAGTGACAAAGAGCTATAGCTGAGCTAATAACAGAGACCGGCAGTGTGCTAGTACAGTGACAAAGAGCTATAGCTGAGCTAATGACAGAGACCGGCAGTGTGCTAGTACAGTGACAAAGAGCTATAGCTGAGCTAATAACAGAGACTGGCAGTGTGCTAGTACAGTGACAAAGAGCCATAGCTGGGCTAATGATAGAGACCGGCAGTGTGCTAGTACAGTGACAAAGAGCCATAGCTGAGCTAATGACAGAGACCGGCAGTGTGCTAGTACAGTGACAAAGAGCCATAGCTGGGGTAATGACAGAGACCGGCAGTGTGCTAGTACAGTGACAAAGAGCCATAGCTGAGCTAATGACAGAGACCGGCGGTGTGCTAGTACAGTAACAAAGTGCCATAGCTGGGATAATGACAGAGACCGGCAGTGTGCTAGTACAGTGACAAAGAGCCATAAATGGGCTAATGACAGAGACCAGCAGTGTTCCAGTACAGTGACAAAGAGCCATAGCTGGGCTAATGACAGACCGGCGGTGTTCCAGTACAGTGACAAAGGCCCATAGCAGGGCTACTGACAGACCGGCAGTGTGCTAGTACAGTAACAAAGTGCCATAGCTGAGCTACTGACAGAGAACGGCAGTGTGCTAGTACAGTAACAAAGAGCCATAGCTGAGATAATCACAGAGACCGGTAGTGTGCTGGTACAGTGATAAAGAGAAATAGCTGAGCTAATGACAGACCGGCGGTGTGCTAGTACACTGACAAAGTGCCATAGCTGGGCTACTGACAGACCGGCAGTGTGCTAGTACAGTAACAAAGTGCCATAGCTGGGCTACTGACAGACCGGCAGTGTGCTAGTACAGTAACAGAGTGCCATAGCTGGGCTACTGACAGACCGCCAGTGTGCTAGTACAGTAACAAAGTGCCATAGCTGAGCTACTGACAGACCGGCAGTGTGCTAGTACACTGACAAAGTGCCATAGCTGGGCTACTGACAGACCGGCAGTGTGCTAGTACAGTAACAAAGTGCCATAGCTGGGCTACTGACAGACCGGCGGTGTGCTAGTACACTGACAAAGTGCCATAGCTGGGCTACTGACAGACCGGCAGTGTGCTAGTACAGTAACAAAGTGCCATAGCTGGGCTACTGACAGACCGGAAGTGTGCTAGTACACTGACAAAGTGCCACAGCTGGGCTACTGACAGACCGGCAGTGTGTTAGTACAGTAACAAAGTGCCATACCTGGGCTAATGACAGAGACCGGCAGTGTGCTAGAACAGTGATAAAGAGCTATAGCTGAGCTAATGACAGAGACCGGCAGTGTGCTAGTACAGTGACAAAGAGCCATAGCTGAGCTAATGATAGAGACCGGCAGTGTGCTAGTACAGTGACAAAGTGCCATAGCTGAGCTAATGATAGAGACCGGCAGTGTGCTAGTACAGTGATAAAGAGCCATAGCTGAGCTAATGACAGACCAGCGGTGTGCTAGTACACTGACAAAGTGCCATAGCTGGGCTACAGACAGACCGGCAGTGTGCTAGTACAGTAACAAAGTGCCATAGCTGAGCTACTGACAGACCGGCAGTGTGCTAGTACAGTGACAAAGAGCCATAGCTGGGGTAATGACAGAGACCGGAAGTGTGCTAGTACAGTGATAAAGAGCCATAGCTGAGCTAATGACAGAGACCGGCAGTGTGCTAGTACAGAGACAAAGTGCCATAGCTGAGCTAATGATAGAGACCGGCAGTGTGCTAGTACAGTGACAAAGTGCCGTAGCTGAGCTAATGATAGAGACCGGCAGTGTGCTAGTACAGTGATAAAGAGCCATAGCTGAGCTAATGACAGACCGGCGGTGTGCTAGTACACTGACAAAGTGCCATAGCTGGGCTACTGACAGACCGGCAGTGTGCTAGTACAGTAACAGAGTGCCATAGCTGGGCTACTGACAGACCGCCAGTGTGCTAGTACAGTAACAAAGTTCCATAGCTGGGCTACTGCCAGACAGGCGGTGTGCTAGTACACTGACAAAGTGCCATAGCTGGGCTACTGACAAACCGGCAGTGTGCTAGTACAGTAACAAAGTGCCATAGCTGGGCTACTGACAGACCGGCGGTGTCCTAGTACACTGACAAAGTGCCATAGCTGGGCTACTGACAGACCGGCAGTGTGCTAGTACAGTAACAAAGTGCCATAGCTGGGCTACTGACAGACCCGCGGGGTGCTAGGACACTGACAAAGTGCCACAGCTGGGCTACTGACAGACCGGCAGTGTGTTAGTGCAGTAACAAAGTGCCATACCTGGGCTAATGACAGAGACCGGCAGTGTGCTAGTACAGTGACAAAGAGCCATAGCTGAGCTAATGACAGAGACCGGCAGTGTGCTAGTACAGTGACAAAGAGCCATAGCTGAGCTAATGATAGCGACCGGCAGTGTGCTAGTACAGTGACAAAGTGCCATAGCTGAGCTAATGATAGAGACCGGCAGTGTGCTAGTACAGTGATAAAGAGCCATAGCTGAGCTAATGACAGACCGGCGGTGTGCTAGTACACTGACAAAGTGCCATAGCTGGGCTACTGACAGACCGGCAGTGTGCTACTACAGTAACAAAGTGCCATAGCTGAGCTACTGACAGACCGGCAGTGTGCTAGTACAGTGACAAAGAGCCATAGCTGGGGTAATGACAGAGACCGGAAGTGTGCTAGTACAGTGATAAAGAGCCATAGCTGAGCTAATGACAGAGACCGGCAGTGTGCTAGTACAGAGACAAAGTGCCATAGCTGAGCTAATGATAGAGACCGGCAGTGTGCTAGTACAGTGACAAAGTGCCATAGCTGAGCTAATGATAGAGACCGGCAGTGTGCTAGTACAGTGATAAAGAGCCATAGCTGAGCTAATGACAGACCGGCGGTGTGCTAGTACAGTAACAGAGTGCCATAGCTGGGCTACTGACAGACCGCCAGTGTGCTAGTACAGTAACAAAGTTCCATAGCTGGGCTACTGACAGACCGGCAGTGTGCTACTACAGTAACAAAGTGCCATAGCTGAGCTACTGACAGACCGGCAGTGTGCTAGTACACTGACAAAGTGCCATAGCTGGGCTACTGACAGACCGGCAGTGTGCTAGTACAGTAACAAAGTGCCATAGCTGGGCTACTGACAGACCGGCAGTGTGCTAGTACACTGACAAAGTGCCACAGCTGGGCTACTGACAGACCGGCAGTGTGCTAGTACAGTAACAAAGTGCCATAGCTGGGCTACTGACAGACCGGCAGTGTGCTAGCACAGTAAGAAAGTGCCATAGCTGGGCTACTGACAGACCGGCGGTGTGCTAGTACACTGACAAAGTGCCATAGCTGAGCTACTGACAGACCGGCAGTGTGCTAGTACACTGACAAAGTGCCATAGCTGGGCTACTGACAGACCGGCAGTGTGCTAGTACAGTAACAAAGTGCCATAGCTGGGCTACTGACAGGCCGGCGGTGTGCTAGTACACTGACAAAGTGCCACAGCTGGGCTACTGACAGACCGGCAGTGTGCTAGTACAGTAACAAAGTGCCATACCTGGGTTAATGACAGAGACCGGCGGTGTGCTAGTACAGTAACAAAGTGCCATAGCTGAGCTAATGACAGAGACCGGTAGTGTGCTAGTACAGTGATAAAGAGCCATAGCTGAGCTAATGACAGACCGGCAGTGTGCTAGTACACTGACAAAGTGCCACAGCTGGGCTACTGACAGACCGGCAGTGTGCTAGTACAGTGATAAAGAGTCATAGCTGAGCTAATGACAGAGACCGGCAGTGTGCTAGTACAGTGACAAAGTGCCATAGCTGAGCTAATGATAGAGACCGGCAGTGTGCTAGTACAGTGATAAAGAGCCATAGCTGAGCTAATGACAGACCGGCGGTGTGCTAGTACACTGACAAAGTGCCATAGCTGGGCTACTGACAGACCGGCAGTGTGCTAGTACAGTAACAAAGTGCCATAGCTGGGCTACTGACAGACCGGCGGTGTTCTAGTACACTGACAAAGTGCCATAGTTGAGCTACTGACAGACCGGCAGTGTGCTAGTACACTGACAAAGTGCCATAGCTGGGCTACTGACAGACCGGCAGTGTGCTAGTACAGTGACAAAGTGCCATAGCTGGGCTACTGACAGACCGGCGGTGTGCTAGTACACTGACAAAGTGCCATAGCTGGGCTACTGACAGACCGGCAGTGTGCTAGTACAGTAACAAAGTGCCATAGCTGAGCTACTGACAGACCGGCGGTGTGCTAGTACACTCACAAAGTGCCACAGCTGGGCTGCTGACAGACCGGCAGTGTGCTAGTACAGTAACAAAGTGCCATACCTGGGCTAATGACAGAGACCAGTGGTGTGCTAGTACAGTAACAAAGTGCCATAGCTGAGCTAATGACAGAGACCGGCAGTGTGCTAGTACAGTAACAAAGTGCCATAGCTGAGCTAATGACAGAGACCGGCAGTGAGCTAGTACAGTAACAAAGAGCTATAGCTGAGCTAATGACAGAGACCGGCAGTGTGCTAGTACAGTAACAAAGTGCCATAACTGAGCTAATGACAGAGACCGGCAGTGTGCTAGTACAGTAACAAAGTGCCATAGCTGAGCTAATGACAGAGACCGTCAGTGAGCTAGTACAGTAACAAAGAGCTATAGCTGAGCTAATGACAGAGACCGGCAGTGTGCTAGTACAGTAACAAAGTGCCATAGCTGGGCTACTGACAGAGACCGGAGGCGTGCTAGTACAGTAACAAAGTGCCATAGCTGAGCTAATGAAAGAGACCGGAGGCGTGCTAGTACAGTAAAAAAGTGCCATAGCTGGGCTAATGACAGAGACCGGCAGTGTGCTAGTACAGTGACAAAGAGCTATAAATGGGCTAATGACAGAGACCAGCGGTGTTCCAGTACAGTGACAAAGAACCATAGCTGGGCTAATGACAGAGAAAGGCGGTGTTCCAGTACAGGGACAAAGGCCCATAGCAGGGTTAATGACAGACCGGCGGTGTGCTAGTACAGTGACAAATAGCCATAGCTGGGCTAATGACAGAGACCGGCAGTGTGCTAGTACAGTGACAAAGAGCCATAGCTGGGCTAATGACAGAGACCGGCAGTGTGCTAGTACAGTGACAAAGAGCCATAGCTGAGGTGATGACAGAGACCGGCAGTGTGCTAGTACAGTGACAAAGAGCCATAGCTGAGCTAATGACAGAGACCGGCAGTGTGCTAGTACAGTAACAAAGAGCCATAGCTGGGCTAATGACAGAGACCGGCAGTGTGCTAGTACAGTGACAAAGAGCCATAAATGGGCTAATGACAGAGACCAGCGGTGTTCCAGTACAGTGACAAAGAACCATAGCTGGGATAATGACAGAGAAAGGCGGTGTTCCAGTACAGGGACAAAGGCCCATAGCAGGGTTAATGACAGACCGGCGGTGTGCTAGTACAGTGACAAAGAGCCATAGCTGGGCTAATGACAGAGACCGGCAGTGTGCTAGTACAGTGACAAAGAGCCATAGCTGGGCTAATGACAGAGACCGGCAGTGTGCTAGTACAGTGACAAAGAGCCATAGCTGAGGTGATGACAGAGACCGGCAGTGTGCTAGTACAGTGACAAAGAGCCATAGCTGAGCTAATGACAGAGACCGGCAGTGTGCTAGTACAGTAACAAAGAGCTATAGCTGATCTAATGACAGAGACCGGCAGTGTGCTAGTACAGTGACAAAGAGCTATAGCTGAGCTAATGACAGAGACCGGCAGTGTGCTAGTACAGTGTCAAAGAGAAATAGCTGAGCTAATGACAGAGACCGGCAGTGTGCTAGTACAGTGACAAAGTGCCATAGCTGAGCTAATGACAGAGACCGGCAGTGTGTAGTACAGTGACAAAGAGCCATAGCTGAGCTAATGACAGAGACCGGCAGTGTGCTAGTACAGTGACAAAGAGCCATAGCTGGGCTAATGACAGAGACCGGCAGTGTGCTAGTACAGTGACAAAGAGCCATAGCTGAGGTGATGACAGAGACCGGCAGTGTGCTAGTACAGTGACAAAGAGCCATAGCTGAGCTAATGACAGAGACCGGCAGTGTGCTAGTACAGTAACAAAGAGCCATAGCTGGGCTAATGACAGAGACCGGCAGTGTGCTAGTACAGTGACAAAGAGCCATAAATGGGCTAATGACAGAGACCAGCGGTGTTCCAGTACAGTGACAAAGAACCATAGCTGGGATAATGACAGAGAAAGGCGGTGTTCCAGTACAGGGACAAAGGCCCATAGCAGGGTTAATGACAGACCGGCGGTGTGCTAGTACAGTGACAAAGAGCCATAGCTGGGCTAATGACAGAGACCCGCAGTGTGCTAGTACAGTGACAAAGAGCCATAGCTGGGCTAATGACAGAGACCGGCAGTGTGCTAGTACAGTGACAAAGAGCCATAGCTGAGGTGATGACAGAGACCGGCAGTGTGCTAGTACAGTGACAAAGAGCCATAGCTGAGCTAATGACAGAGACCGGCAGTGTGCTAGTACAGTAACAAAGAGCTATAGCTGATCTAATGACAGAGACCGGCAGTGTGCTAGTACAGTGACAAAGAGCTATAGCTGAGCTAATGACAGAGACCGGCAGTGTGCTAGTACAGTGTCAAAGAGAAATAGCTGAGCTAATGACAGAGACCGGCAGTGTGCTAGTACAGTGACAAAGTGCCATAGCTGAGCTAATGACAGAGACCGGCAGTGTGTAGTACAGTGACAAAGAGCCATAGCTGAGCTAATGACAGAGACCGGCAGTGTGCTAGTACAGTGACAAAGATCCATAGCTGAGCTAATGACAGAGACCGGCAGTGTGCTAGTACAGTAAGAAAGAGCTATAGCTGAGCTAATGACAGAGACCTGCAGTGTGCTAGTACAGTAACAAAGTGCCATAGCTGAGCTAATGACAGAGACCGGCAGTGTGCTAGTACAGTGACAAAGTGCCATAGCTGAGCTAATGACAGAGACCGGCAGTGTGCTAGTACAGTAACAAAGTGCCATAGCTGAGCTAATGACAGAGACCGGCAGTGAGCTAGTACAGTAACAAAGAGCTATAGCTGAGCTAATGACATAGACCGGCAGTGTGCTAGTACAGTAACAAAGAGCTATAGCTGAGCTAACGACAGAGTCCGGCAGTGTGCTAGTACAGTAACAAAGTGCCATAGCTGGGCTACTGACAGAGACCGGAGGCGTGCTAGTACAGTAACAAAGTGCCATAGCTGAGCTAATGAAAGAGACCGGCAGTGTGCTAGTACAGTAACAAAGTGCCATAGCTGGGCTAATGACAGAGACCGGCAGTGTGCTAGTACAGTGACAAAGAGCCATAAATGGGCTAATGACAGAGACCAGCGGTGTTCCAGTACAGTGACAAAGAGCCATAGCTGGACTAATGACAGAGACCGGCGATGTTCCAGTACAGTGATAAAGAGCCATAGCTGAGCCAATGACAGACAGGCAGTGTTCCAGTACAGGGACAAAGGTCCATAGCAGGGCTAATGACTGAGACCGGCAGTGTGCTAGTACAGTGACAAAGAGCCATAGCTGAGCTAATGACAGAGACCGGCAGTGTGCTAGTACAGTGACAAAGAGCTATAGCTGAGCTAATGACAGAGACCAGCAGTGTGCTAGTACAGTGACAAAGAGTCATAGCTGAGCTAATGACAGAGACCGGCGGTGTGCTAGTACAGTGTCAAAGAGCCATAGCTGAGCTAATGACAGAGACCGGCAGTGTGCTAGTACAGTGACAAAGTGCCATAGCTGAGCTAATGACAGAGACCGGCAGAGTGTAGTACAGTGACAAAGAGCCATAGCTGAGCTAATGACAGAGACCGGCAGTGTGCTAGTACAGTGCCAAAGAGCCATAGCTGAGCTAATGACAGAGACCGGCAGTGTGCTAGTACAGTGTCAAAGAGACATAGCTGAGCTAATGACAGAGACCGGCAGTGTACTAGTACAGTGACAAAGAGCTATAGCTGAGCTAATAACAGAGACCGGCAGTGTGCTAGTACAGTGACAAAGAGCTATAGCTGAGCTAATAACAGAGACCGGCAGTGTGCTAGTACAGTGACAAAGAGCTATAGCTGAGCTAATAACAGAGACCGGCAGTGTGCTAGTACAGTGACAAAGTGCCATAGCTGAGCTAATGACAGAGACCGGCAGTGTGCTAGTACAGTAAAAAAGAGCCATAGCTGAGCTAATGACAGAGACAGGCAGTGTGCTAGTACAGTGACAAAGTGCCATAGCTGAGCTAATGACAGAGACCGGCAGTGTGCTAGTACAGAAACAAAGAGCCATAGCTGAGCTAATGACAGAGACCGGCAGTGTGCTAGTACAGTGACAAAGTGCCATAGCTGAGCTAATGACAGAGACCGGCAGTGTGTAGTACAGTGACAAAGAGCCATAGCTGAGCTAATGACAGAGACCGGCAGTGTGCTAGTACAGTGACAAAGAGCCATAGCTGAGCTAATGACAGAGACCGGCAGTGTGCTAGTACAGTGACAAAGTGCCATAGCTGAGCTAATGACAGAGACCGGCAGTGTGCTAGTACAGTGACAAAGAGCCATAGCTGAGCCAATGACAGAGACCGGCAGTGTGCTAGTACAGTGACAAAGAGCCATAGCTGAGCTAATGACAGAGACCGGCAGTGTGCTAGTACAGTGACAAAGTGCCATAGCTGAGCTAATGACAGAGACCGGCAGTGTGCTAGTACAGTGACAAAGAGCCATAGCTGAGCCAATGACAGAGACCGGCAGTGTGCTAGTACAGTGACAAAGAGCCATAGCTGAGCTAATGACAGAGACCGGCAGTGTGCTAGTACAGTGACAAAGAGCCATAGCTGAGCTAATGACAGAGACCGGCAGTGTGCTAGTACAGTGACAAAGAGCCATAGCTGAGCTAATGACAGAGACCGGCAGTGTGCTAGTACAGTGACAAAGAGCCATAAATGGGCTAATGACAGAGACCAGCAGTGTTCCAGTACAGTGACAAAGGCCCATAGCAGGGCTACTGACAGACCGGCAGTGTGCTAGTACAGTAACAAAGTGCCATAGCTGAGCTACTGACAGAGAACGGCAGTGTGCTAGTACAGTAACAAAGTGCCATAGCTGAGCTAATCACAGAGACCGGTAGTTTGCTAGTACAGTGATAAAGAGCCATAGCTGAGCTAATGACAGACCGGCGGTGTGCTAGTACACTGACAAAGTGCCACAGCTGGGCTACTGACAGACCGGCAGTGTGCTAGTACAGTAACAAAGTGCCATAGCTGAGCTACTGACAGACCGGCAGTGTGCTAGTACACTGACAAAGTGCCATAGCTGGGCTACTGACAGACCGGCAGTGTGCTAGTACAGTAACAAAGTGCCATAGCTGGGCTACTGACAGAACGGCGGTGTGCTAGTACAGTGATAAAGAGCCATAGCTGAGCTAATGACAGAGACCGGCAGTGTGCTAGTACAGAGACAAAGTGCCATAGCTGAGCTAATGATAGAGACCGGCAGTGTGCTAGTACAGTGACAAAGTGCCATAGCTGAGCTAATGATAGAGACCGGCAGTGTGCTAGTACAGTAACAGAGTGCCATAGCTGGGCTACTGACAGACCGCCAGTGTGCTAGTACAGTAACAAAGTGCCATAGCTGGGCTACTGACAGACCGGCGGTGTGCTAGTACACTGACAAAGTGCCATAGCTGGGCTACTGACAAACCGGCAGTGTGCTAGTACAGTAACAAAGTGCCATATCTGGGCTACTGACAGACCGGCGGTGTCCTAGTACACTGACAAAGTGCCATAGCTGGGCTACTGACAGACCGGCAGTGTGCTAGTACAGCAACAAAGTGCCATAGCTGGGCTACTGACAGACCCGCGGGGTGCTAGTACACTGACAAAGTGCCACAGCTGGGCTACTGACAGACCGGCAGTGTGTTAGTGCAGTAACAAAGTGCCATACCTGGGCTAATGACAGAGACCGGCAGTGTGCTAGTACAGTGATAAAGAGCCATAGCTGAGCTAATGACAGAGACCGGCAGTGTGCTAGTACAGTGACAAAGAGCCATAGCTGAGCTAATGATAGAGACCGGCAGTGTGCTAGTACAGTGACAAAGAGCCATAGCTGAGGTGATGACAGAGACCGGCAGTGTGCTAGTACAGTGACAAAGAGCCATAGCTGAGCTAATGACAGAGACCGGCAGTGTGCTAGTACAGTAACAAAGAGCCATAGCTGGGCTAATGACAGAGACCGGCAGTGTGCTAGTACAGTGACAAAGAGCCATAAATGGGCTAATGACAGAGACCAGCGGTGTTCCAGTACAGTGACAAAGAACCATAGCTGGGATAATGACAGAGAAAGGCGGTGTTCCAGTACAGGGACAAAGGCCCATAGCAGGGTTAATGACAGACCAGCGGTGTGCTAGTACAGTGACAAAGAGCCATAGCTGGGCTAATGACAGAGACCCGCAGTGTGCTAGTACAGTGACAAAGAGCCATAGCTGGGCTAATGACAGAGACCGGCAGTGTGCTAGTACAGTGACAAAGAGCCATAGCTGAGGTGATGACAGAGACCGGCAGTGTGCTAGTACAGTGACAAAGAGCCATAGCTGAGCTAATGACAGAGACCGTCAGTGTGCTAGTACAGTAACAAAGAGCTATAGCTGATCTAATGACAGAGACCGGCAGTGTGCTAGTACAGTGACAAAGAGCTATAGCTGAGCTAATGACAGAGACCGGCAGTGTGCTAGTACAGTGACAAAGTGCCATAGCTGAGCTAATGACAGAGACCGGCAGTGTGCTAGTACAGTGACAAAGTGCCATAGCTGAGCTAATGACAGAGACCGGCAGTGTGTAGTACAGTGACAAAGAGCCATAGCTGAGCTAATGACAGAGACCGGCAGTGTGCTAGTACAGTGACAAAGATCCATAGCTGAGCTAATGACAGAGACCGGCAGTGTGCTAGTACAGTAAGAAAGAGCTATAGCTGAGCTAATGACAGAGACCTGCAGTGTGCTAGTACAGTAACAAAGTGCCATAGCTGAGCTAATGACAGAGACCGGCAGTGTGCTAGTACAGTGACAAAGTGCCATAGCTGAGCTAATGACAGAGACCGGCAGTGTGCTAGTACAGTGACAAAGTGCCATAGCTGAGCTAATGACAGAGACCGGCAGTGTGCTAGTACAGTAACAAAGAGCCATAGCTGGGCTAATGACAGAGACCGGCAGTGTGCTAGTACAGTGACAAAGAGCCATAAATGGGCTAATGACAGAGACCAGCGGTGTTCCAGTACAGTGACAAAGAACCATAGCTGGGATAATGACAGAGAAAGGCGGTGTTCCAGTACAGGGACAAAGGCCCATAGCAGGGTTAATGACAGACCGGCGGTGTGCTAGTACAGTGACAAAGAGCCATAGCTGGGCTAATGACAGAGACCGGCAGTGTGCTAGTACAGTGACAAAGAGCCATAGCTGGGCTAATGACAGAGACCGGCAGTGTGCTAGTACAGTGACAAAGAGCCATAGCTGAGGTGATGACAGAGACCGGCAGTGTGCTAGTACAGTGACAAAGAGCCATAGCTGAGCTAATGACAGAGACCGGCAGTGTGCTAGTACAGTAACAAAGAGCTATAGCTGATCTAATGACAGAGACCGGCAGTGTGCTAGTACAGTGACAAAGAGCTATAGCTGAGCTAATGACAGAGACCGGCAGTGTGCTAGTACAGTGTCAAAGAGAAATAGCTGAGCTAATGACAGAGACCGGCAGTGTGCTAGTACAGTGACAAAGTGCCATAGCTGAGCTAATGACAGAGACCGGCAGTGTGTAGTACAGTGACAAAGAGCCATAGCTGAGCTAATGACAGAGACCGGCAGTGTGCTAGTACAGTGACAAAGAGCCATAGCTGGGCTAATGACAGAGACCGGCAGTGTGCTAGTACAGTGACAAAGAGCCATAAATGGGCTAATGACAGAGACCAGCAGTGTTCCAGTACAGTGACAAAGGCCCATAGCAGGGCTACTGACAGACCGGCAGTGTGCTAGTACAGTAACAAAGTGCCATAGCTGAGCTACTGACAGAGAACGGCAGTGTGCTAGTACAGTAACAAAGTGCCATAGCTGAGCTAATCACAGAGACCGGTAGTTTGCTAGTACAGTGATAAAGAGCCATAGCTGAGCTAATGACAGACCGGCGGTGTGCTAGTACACTGACAAAGTGCCACAGCTGGGCTACTGACAGACCGGCAGTGTGCTAGTACAGTAACAAAGTGCCATAGCTGAGCTACTGACAGACCGGCAGTGTGCTAGTACACTGACAAAGTGCCATAGCTGGGCTACTGACAGACCGGCAGTGTGCTAGTACAGTAACAAAGTGCCATAGCTGGGCTACTGACAGAACGGCGGTGTGCTAGTACAGTGATAAAGAGCCATAGCTGAGCTAATGACAGAGACCGGCAGTGTGCTAGTACAGAGACAAAGTGCCATAGCTGAGCTAATGATAGAGACCGGCAGTGTGCTAGTACAGTGACAAAGTGCCATAGCTGAGCTAATGATAGAGACCGGCAGTGTGCTAGTACAGTAACAGAGTGCCATAGCTGGGCTACTGACAGACCGCCAGTGTGCTAGTACAGTAACAAAGTGCCATAGCTGGGCTACTGACAGACCGGCGGTGTGCTAGTACACTGACAAAGTGCCATAGCTGGGCTACTGACAAACCGGCAGTGTGCTAGTACAGTAACAAAGTGCCATATCTGGGCTACTGACAGACCGGCGGTGTCCTAGTACACTGACAAAGTGCCATAGCTGGGCTACTGACAGACCGGCAGTGTGCTAGTACAGCAACAAAGTGCCATAGCTGGGCTACTGACAGACCCGCGGGGTGCTAGTACACTGACAAAGTGCCACAGCTGGGCTACTGACAGACCGGCAGTGTGTTAGTGCAGTAACAAAGTGCCATACCTGGGCTAATGACAGAGACCGGCAGTGTGCTAGTACAGTGATAAAGAGCCATAGCTGAGCTAATGACAGAGACCGGCAGTGTGCTAGTACAGTGACAAAGAGCCATAGCTGAGCTAATGATAGAGACCGGCAGTGTGCTAGTACAGTGACAAAGTGCCATAGCTGAGCTAATGATAGAGACCGGCAGTGTGCTAGTACAGTGATAAAGTGCCATAGCTGAGCTAATGACAGAGACCGGCAGTGGGTAGTACAGTGACAAAGAGCCATAGCTGAGCTAATGACAGAGACCGGCAGTGTGCTAGTACAGTGACAAAGAGCCATAGCTGGGCTAATGACAGAGACCGGCAGTGTGCTAGTACAGTGACAAAGAGCCATAGCTGAGGTGATGACAGAGACCGGCAGTGTGCTAGTACAGTGACAAAGAGCCATAGCTGAGCTAATGACAGAGACCGGCAGTGTGCTAGTACAGTAACAAAGAGCCATAGCTGGGCTAATGACAGAGACCGGCAGTGTGCTAGTACAGTGACAAAGAGCCATAAATGGGCTAATGACAGAGACCAGCGGTGTTCCAGTACAGTGACAAAGAACCATAGCTGGGATAATGACAGAGAAAGGCGGTGTTCCAGTACAGGGACAAAGGCCCATAGCAGGGTTAATGACAGACCGGCGGTGTGCTAGTACAGTGACAAAGAGCCATAGCTGGGCTAATGACAGAGACCCGCAGTGTGCTAGTACAGTGACAAAGAGCCATAGCTGGGCTAATGACAGAGACCGGCAGTGTGCTAGTACAGTGACAAAGAGCCATAGCTGAGGTGATGACAGAGACCGGCAGTGTGCTAGTACAGTGACAAAGAGCCATAGCTGAGCTAATGACAGAGACCGTCAGTGTGCTAGTACAGTAACAAAGAGCTATAGCTGATCTAATGACAGAGACCGGCAGTGTGCTAGTACAGTGACAAAGAGCTATAGCTGAGCTAATGACAGAGACCGGCAGTGTGCTAGTACAGTGACAAAGTGCCATAGCTGAGCTAATGACAGAGACCGGCAGTGTGCTAGTACAGTGACAAAGTGCCATAGCTGAGCTAATGACAGAGACCGGCAGTGTGTAGTACAGTGACAAAGAGCCATAGCTGAGCTAATGACAGAGACCGGCAGTGTGCTAGTACAGTGACAAAGATCCACAGCTGAGCTAATGACAGAGACCGGCAGTGTGCTAGTACAGTAAGAAAGAGCTATAGCTGAGCTAATGACAGAGACCTGCAGTGTGCTAGTACAGTAACAAAGTGCCATAGCTGAGCTAATGACAGACCGGCGGTGTGCTAGTACACTGACAAAGTGCCACAGCTGGGCTACTGACAGACCGGCAGTGTGCTAGTACAGTAACAAAGTGCCATAGCTGAGCTACTGACAGACCGGCAGTGTGCTAGTACACTGACAAAGTGCCATAGCTGGGCTACTGACAGACCGGCAGTGTGCTAGTACAGTAACAAAGTGCCATAGCTGGGCTACTGACAGAACGGCGGTGTGCTAGTACAGTGATAAAGAGCCATAGCTGAGCTAATGACAGAGACCGGCAGTGTGCTAGTACAGAGACAAAGTGCCATAGCTGAGCTAATGATAGAGACCGGCAGTGTGCTAGTACAGTGACAAAGTGCCATAGCTGAGCTAATGATAGAGACCGGCAGTGTGCTAGTACAGTAACAGAGTGCCATAGCTGGGCTACTGACAGACCGGCGGTGTGCTAGTACACTGACAAAGTGCCATAGCTGGGCTACTGACAAACCGGCAGTGTGCTAGTACAGTAACAAAGTGCCATATTTGGGCTACTGACAGACCGGCGGTGTCCTAGTACACTGACAAAGTGCCATAGCTGGGCTACTGACAGACCGGCAGTGTGCTAGTACAGCAACAAAGTGCCATAGCTGGGCTACTGACAGACCCGCGGGGTGCTAGTACACTGACAAAGTGCCACAGCTGGGCTACTGACAGACCGGCAGTGTGTTAGTGCAGTAACAAAGTGCCATACCTGGGCTAATGACAGAGACCGGCAGTGTGCTAGTACAGTGATAAAGAGCCATAGCTGAGCTAATGACAGAGACCGGCAGTGTGCTAGTACAGTGACAAAGAGCCATAGCTGAGCTAATGATAGAGACCGGCAGTGTGCTAGTACAGTGACAAAGTGCCATAGCTGAGCTAATGATAGAGACCGGCAGTGTGCTAGTACAGTGATAAAGTGCCATAGCTGAGCTAATGACAGAGACCGGCAGTGGGTAGTACAGTGACAAAGAGCCATAGCTGAGCTAATGACAGAGACCGGCAGTGTGCTAGTACAGTGACAAAGAGCCATAGCTGGGCTAATGACAGAGACCGGCAGTGTGCTAGTACAGTGACAAAGAGCCATAGCTGAGGTGATGACAGAGACCGGCAGTGTGCTAGTACAGTGACAAAGAGCCATAGCTGAGCTAATGACAGAGACCGGCAGTGTGCTAGTACAGTAACAAAGAGCCATAGCTGGGCTAATGACAGAGACCGGCAGTGTGCTAGTACAGTGACAAAGAGCCATAAATGGGCTAATGACAGAGACCAGCGGTGTTCCAGTACAGTGACAAAGAACCATAGCTGGGATAATGACAGAGAAAGGCGGTGTTCCAGTACAGGGACAAAGGCCCATAGCAGGGTTAATGACAGACCGGCGGTGTGCTAGTACAGTGACAAAGAGCCATAGCTGGGCTAATGACAGAGACCCGCAGTGTGCTAGTACAGTGACAAAGAGCCATAGCTGGGCTAATGACAGAGACCGGCAGTGTGCTAGTACAGTGACAAAGAGCCATAGCTGAGGTGATGACAGAGACCGGCAGTGTGCTAGTACAGTGACAAAGAGCCATAGCTGAGCTAATGACAGAGACCGTCAGTGTGCTAGTACAGTAACAAAGAGCTATAGCTGATCTAATGACAGAGACCGGCAGTGTGCTAGTACAGTGACAAAGAGCTATAGCTGAGCTAATGACAGAGACCGGCAGTGTGCTAGTACAGTGACAAAGTGCCATAGCTGAGCTAATGACAGAGACCGGCAGTGTGCTAGTACAGTGACAAAGTGCCATAGCTGAGCTAATGACAGAGACCGGCAGTGTGTAGTACAGTGACAAAGAGCCATAGCTGAGCTAATGACAGAGACCGGCAGTGTGCTAGTACAGTGACAAAGATCCACAGCTGAGCTAATGACAGAGACCGGCAGTGTGCTAGTACAGTAAGAAAGAGCTATAGCTGAGCTAATGACAGAGACCTGCAGTGTGCTAGTACAGTAACAAAGTGCCATAGCTGAGCTAATGACAGAGACCGGCAGTGTGCTAGTACAGTGACAAAGTGCCATAGCTGAGCTAATGACAGAGACCGGCAGTGTGCTAGTACAGTGACAAAGTGCCATAGCTGAGCTAATGACAGAGACCGGCAGTGTGCTAGTACAGTAACAAAGAGCCATAGCTGGGCTAATGACAGAGACCGGCAGTGTGCTAGTACAGTGACAAAGAGCCATAAATGGGCTAATGACAGAGACCAGCGGTGTTCCAGTACAGTGACAAAGAACCATAGCTGGGATAATGACAGAGAAAGGCGGTGTTCCAGTACAGGGACAAAGGCCCATAGCAGGGTTAATGACAGACCGGCGGTGTGCTAGTACAGTGACAAAGAGCCATAGCTGGGCTAATGACAGAGACCGGCAGTGTGCTAGTACAGTGACAAAGAGCCATAGCTGGGCTAATGACAGAGACCGGCAGTGTGCTAGTACAGTGACAAAGAGCCATAGCTGAGGTGATGACAGAGACCGGCAGTGTGCTAGTACAGTGACAAAGAGCCATAGCTGAGCTAATGACAGAGACCGGCAGTGTGCTAGTACAGTAACAAAGAGCTATAGCTGATCTAATGACAGAGACCGGCAGTGTGCTAGTACAGTGACAAAGAGCTATAGCTGAGCTAATGACAGAGACCGGCAGTGTGCTAGTACAGTGTCAAAGAGAAATAGCTGAGCTAATGACAGAGACCGGCAGTGTGCTAGTACAGTGACAAAGTGCCATAGCTGGGCTAATGACAGAGACCGGCAGTGTGTAGTACAGTGACAAAGAGCCATAGCTGAGCTAATGACAGAGACCGGCAGTGTGCTAGTACAGTGACAAAGAGCCATAGCTGGGCTAATGACAGAGACCGGCAGTGTGCTAGTACAGTGACAAAGAGCCATAGCTGAGGTGATGACAGAGACCGGCAGTGTGCTAGTACAGTGACAAAGAGCCATAGCTGAGCTAATGACAGAGACCGGCAGTGTGCTAGTACAGTAACAAAGAGCCATAGCTGGGCTAATGACAGAGACCGGCAGTGTGCTAGTACAGTGACAAAGAGCCATAAATGGGCTAATGACAGAGACCAGCGGTGTTCCAGTACAGTGACAAAGAACCATAGCTGGGATAATGACAGAGAAAGGCGGTGTTCCAGTACAGGGACAAAGGCCCATAGCAGGGTTAATGACAGACCGGCGGTGTGCTAGTACAGTGACAAAGAGCCATAGCTGGGCTAATGACAGAGACCCGCAGTGTGCTAGTACAGTGACAAAGAGCCATAGCTGGGCTAATGACAGAGACCGGCAGTGTGCTAGTACAGTGACAAAGAGCCATAGCTGAGGTGATGACAGAGACCGGCAGTGTGCTAGTACAGTGACAAAGAGCCATAGATGAGCTAATGACAGAGACCGGCAGTGTGCTAGTACAGTAACAAAGAGCTATAGCTGATCTAATGACAGAGACCGGCAGTGTGCTAGTACAGTGACAAAGAGCTATAGCTGAGCTAATGACAGAGACCGGCAGTGTGCTAGTACAGTGTCAAAGAGAAATAGCTGAGCTAATGACAGAGACCGGCAGTGTGCTAGTACAGTGACAAAGTGCCATAGCTGAGCTAATGACAGAGACCGGCAGTGTGTAGTACAGTGACAAAGAGCCATAGCTGAGCTAATGACAGAGACCGGCAGTGTGCTAGTACAGTGACAAAGATCCATAGCTGAGCTAATGACAGAGACCGGCAGTGTGCTAGTACAGTAAGAAAGAGCTATAGCTGAGCTAATGACAGAGACCTGCAGTGTGCTAGTACAGTAACAAAGTGCCATAGCTGAGCTAATGACAGAGACCGGCAGTGTGCTAGTACAGTGACAAAGTGCCATAGCTGAGCTAATGACAGAGACCGGCAGTGTGCTAGTACAGTAACAAAGTGCCATAGCTGAGCTAATGACAGAGACCGGCAGTGAGCTAGTACAGTAACAAAGAGCTATAGCTGAGCTAATGACATAGACCGGCAGTGTGCTAGTACAGTAACAAAGAGCTATAGCTGAGCTAACGACAGAGTCCGGCAGTGTGCTAGTACAGTAACAAAGTGCCATAGCTGGGCTACTGACAGAGACCGGAGGCGTGCTAGTACAGTAACAAAGTGCCATAGCTGAGCTAATGAAAGAGACCGGCAGTGTGCTAGTACAGTAACAAAGTGCCATAGCTGGGCTAATGACAGAGACCGGCAGTGTGCTAGTACAGTGACAAAGAGCCATAAATGGGCTAATGACAGAGACCAGCGGTGTTCCAGTACAGTGACAAAGAGCCATAGCTGGACTAATGACAGAGACCGGCGATGTTCCAGTACAGTGATAAAGAGCCATAGCTGAGCTAATGACAGACAGGCAGTGTTCCAGTACAGGGACAAAGGTCCATAGCAGGGCTAATGACTGAGACCGGCAGTGTGCTAGTACAGTGACAAAGAGCCATAGCTGAGCTAATGACAGAGACCGGCAGTGTGCTAGTACAGTGACAAAGAGCTATAGCTGAGCTAATGACAGAGACCAGCAGTGTGCTAGTACAGTGACAAAGAGTCATAGCTGAGCTAATGACAGAGACCGGCGGTGTGCTAGTACAGTGTCAAAGAGCCATAGCTGAGCTAATGACAGAGACCGGCAGTGTACTAGTACAGTGACAAAGAGCTATAGCTGAGCTAATAACAGAGACCGGCAGTGTGCTAGTACAGTGACAAAGAGCTATAGCTGAGCTAATAACAGAGACCGGCAGTGTGCTAGTACAGTGACAAAGAGCTATAGCTGAGCTAATAACAGAGACCGGCAGTGTGCTAGTACAGTGACAAAGTGCCATAGCTGAGCTAATGACAGAGACCGGCAGTGTGCTAGTACAGTAAAAAAGAGCCATAGCTGAGCTAATGACAGAGACAGGCAGTGTGCTAGTACAGTGACAAAGTGCCATAGCTGAGCTAATGACAGAGACCGGCAGTGTGCTAGTACAGAAACAAAGAGCCATAGCTGAGCTAATGACAGAGACCGGCAGTGTGCTAGTACAGTGACAAAGTGCCATAGCTGAGCTAATGACAGAGACCGGCAGTGTGTAGTACAGTGACAAAGAGCCATAGCTGAGCTAATGACAGAGACCGGCAGTGTGCTAGTACAGTGACAAAGAGCCATAGCTGAGCTAATGACAGAGACCGGCAGTGTGCTAGTACAGTGACAAAGTGCCATAGCTGAGCTAATGACAGAGACCGGCAGTGTGCTAGTACAGTGACAAAGAGCCATAGCTGAGCCAATGACAGAGACCGGCAGTGTGCTAGTACAGTGACAAAGAGCCATAGCTGAGCTAATGACAGAGACCGGCAGTGTGCTAGTACAGTGACAAAGTGCCATAGCTGAGCTAATGACAGAGACCGGCAGTGTGCTAGTACAGTGACAAAGAGCCATAGCTGAGCCAATGACAGAGACCGGCAGTGTGCTAGTACAGTTGCAAAGAGCCATAGCTGAGCTAATGACAGAGACCGGCAGTGTGCTAGTACAGTGACAAAGAGCCATAGCTGAGCTAATGACAGAGACCGGCAGTGTGCTAGTACAGTGACAAAGAGCCATAGCTGAGCTAATGACAGAGACCGGCAGTGTGCTAGTACAGTGACAAAGAGCCATAAATGGGCTAATGACAGAGACCAGCAGTGTTCCAGTACAGTGACAAAGGCCCATAGCAGGGCTACTGACAGACCGGCAGTGTGCTAGTACAGTAACAAAGTGCCATAGCTGAGCTACTGACAGAGAACGGCAGTGTGCTAGTACAGTAACAAAGTGCCATAGCTGAGCTAATCACAGAGACCGGTAGTTTGCTAGTACAGTGATAAAGAGCCATAGCTGAGCTAATGACAGACCGGCGGTGTGCTAGTACACTGACAAAGTGCCACAGCTGGGCTACTGACAGACCGGCAGTGTGCTAGTACAGTGACAAAGTGCCATAGCTGAGCTACTGACAGACCGGCAGTGTGCTAGTACACTGACAAAGTGCCATAGCTGGGCTACTGACAGACCGGCAGTGTGCTAGTACAGTAACAAAGTGCCATAGCTGAGCTAATGATAGAGACCGGCAGTGTGCTAGTACAGTGACAAAGTGCCATAGCTGAGCTAATGATAGAGACCGGCAGTGTGCTAGTACAGTAACAGAGTGCCATAGCTGGGCTACTGACAGACCGCCAGTGTGCTAGTACAGTAACAAAGTGCCATAGCTGGGCTACTGACAGACCGGCGGTGTGCTAGTACACTGACAAAGTGCCATAGCTGGGCTACTGACAAACCGGCAGTGTGCTAGTACAGTAACAAAGTGCCATATCTGGGCTACTGACAGACCGGCGGTGTCCTAGTACACTGACAAAGTGCCATAGCTGGGCTACTGACAGACCGGCAGTGTGCTAGTACAGCAACAAAGTGCCATAGCTGGGCTACTGACAGACCCGCGGGGTGCTAGTACACTGACAAAGTGCCACAGCTGGGCTACTGACAGACCGGCAGTGTGTTAGTGCAGTAACAAAGTGCCATACCTGGGCTAATGACAGAGACCGGCAGTGTGCTAGTACAGTGATAAAGAGCCATAGCTGAGCTAATGACAGAGACCGGCAGTGTGCTAGTACAGTGACAAAGAGCCATAGCTGAGCTAATGATAGAGACCGGCAGTGGGCTAGTACAGTGACAAAGTGCCATAGCTGAGCTAATGATAGAGACCGGCAGTGTGCTAGTACAGTGATAAAGTGCCATAGCTGAGCTAATGACAGAGACCGGCAGTGGGTAGTACAGTGACAAAGAGCCATAGCTGAGCTAATGACAGAGACCGGCAGTGTGCTAGTACAGTGACAAAGAGCCATAGCTGGGCTAATGACAGAGACCGGCAGTGTGCTAGTACAGTGACAAAGAGCCATAGCTGAGGTGATGACAGAGACCGGCAGTGTGCTAGTACAGTGACAAAGAGCCATAGCTGAGCTAATGACAGAGACCGGCAGTGTGCTAGTACAGTAACAAAGAGCCATAGCTGGGCTAATGACAGAGACCGGCAGTGTGCTAGTACAGTGACAAAGAGCCATAAATGGGCTAATGACAGAGACCAGCGGTGTTCCAGTACAGTGACAAAGAACCATAGCTGGGATAATGACAGAGAAAGGCGGTGTTCCAGTACAGGGACAAAGGCCCATAGCAGGGTTAATGACAGACCGGCGGTGTGCTAGTACAGTGACAAAGAGCCATAGCTGGGCTAATGACAGAGACCCGCAGTGTGCTAGTACAGTGACAAAGAGCCATAGCTGGGCTAATGACAGAGACCGGCAGTGTGCTAGTACAGTGACAAAGAGCCATAGCTGAGGTGATGACAGAGACCGGCAGTGTGCTAGTACAGTGACAAAGAGCCATAGCTGAGCTAATGACAGAGACCGTCAGTGTGCTAGTACAGTAACAAAGAGCTATAGCTGATCTAATGACAGAGACCGGCAGTGTGCTAGTACAGTGACAAAGAGCTATAGCTGAGCTAATGACAGAGACCGGCAGTGTGCTAGTACAGTGACAAAGTGCCATAGCTGAGCTAATGACAGAGACCGGCAGTGTGCTAGTACAGTGACAAAGTGCCATAGCTGAGCTAATGACAGAGACCGGCAGTGTGTAGTACAGTGACAAAGAGCCATAGCTGAGCTAATGACAGAGACCGGCAGTGTGCTAGTACAGTGACAAAGATCCATAGCTGAGCTAATGACAGAGACCGGCAGTGTGCTAGTACAGTAAGAAAGAGCTATAGCTGAGCTAATGACAGAGACCTGCAGTGTGCTAGTACAGTAACAAAGTGCCATAGCTGAGCTAATGACAGAGACCGGCAGTGTGCTAGTACAGTGACAAAGTGCCATAGCTGAGCTAATGACAGAGACCGGCAGTGTGCTAGTACAGTAACAAAGTGCCATAGCTGAGCTAATGACAGAGACCGGCAGTGAGCTAGTACAGTAACAAAGAGCTATAGCTGAGCTAATGACATAGACCGGCAGTGTGCTAGTACAGTAACAAAGAGCTATAGCTGAGCTAACGACAGAGACCGGCAGTGTGCTAGTACAGTAACAAAGTGCCATAGCTGAGCTAATGAAAGAGACCGGAGGCGTGCTAGTACAGTAACAAAGTGCCATAGCTGGGCTAATGACAGAGACCGGCAGTGTGCTAGTACAGTGACAAAGAGCCATAAATGGGCTAATGACAGAAACCAGCGGTGTTCCAGTACAGTGACAAAGAGCCATAGCTGGACTAATGACAGAGACCGGCGATGTTCCAGTACAGTGATAAAGAGCCATAGCTGAGCTAATGACAGACAGGCGGTGTTCCAGTACAGGGACAAAGGTCCATAGCAGGGCTAATGACTGAGACCGGCAGTGTGCTAGTACAGTGACAAAGAGCCATAGCTGAGCTAATGACAGAGACCGGCAGTGTGCTAGTACAGTGACAAAGAGCTATAGCTGAGCTAATGACAGAGACCAGCAGTGTGCTAGTACAGTGACAAAGAGTCATAGCTGAGCTAATGACAGAGACCGGCGGTGTGCTAGTACAGTGTCAAAGAGCCATAGCTGAGCTAATGACAGAGACCGGTAGTGTGCTAGTACAGTGACAAAGTGCCATAGCTGAGCTAATGACAGAGACCGGCAGAGTGTAGTACAGTGACAAAGAGCCATAGCTGAGCTAATGACAGAGACCGGCAGTGTGCTAGTACAGTGCCAAAGAGCCATAGCTGAGCTAATGACAGAGACCGGCAGTGTGCTAGTACAGTGTCAAAGAGCCATAGCTGAGCTAATGACAGAGACCGGCAGTGTACTAGTACAGTGACAAAGAGCTATAGCTGAGCTAATAACAGAGACCGGCAGTGTGCTAGTACAGTGACAAAGAGCTATAGCTGAGCTAATAACAGAGACCGGCAGTGTGCTAGTACAGTGACAAAGAGCTATATCTGAGCTAATAACAGAGACCGGCAGTGTGCTAGTACAGTGACAAAGTGCCATAGCTGAGCTAATGACAGAGACCGGCAGTGTGCTAGTACAGTAAAAAAGAGCCATAGCTGAGCTAATGACAGAGACAGGCAGTGTGCTAGTACAGTGACAAAGTGCCATAGCTGAGCTAATGACAGAGACCGGCAGTGTGCTAGTACAGAAACAAAGAGCCATAGCTGAGCTAATGACAGAGACCGGCAGTGTGCTAGTACAGTGACAAAGTGCCATAGCTGAGCTAATGACAGAGACCGGCAGTGTGCTAGTACAGTGACAAAGAGCCATAGCTGGGCTAATGACAGACCGGCGGTGTGCTAGTACAGTGACAAAGAGCCATAGCTGAGCTAATGACAGAGACCGGCAGTGTGCTAGTACAGTGACAAAGAGCCATAAATGGGCTAATGACAGAGACCAGCAGTGTTCCAGTACAGTGACAAAGGCCCATAGCAGGGCTACTGACAGACCGGCAGTGTGCTAGTACAGTAACAAAGTGCCATAGCTGAGCTACTGACAGAGAACGGCAGTGTGCTAGTACAGTAACAAAGTGCCATAGCTGAGCTAATCACATAGACCGGTAGTTTGCTAGTACAGTGATAAAGAGCCATAGCTGAGCTAATGACAGACCGGCGGTGTGCTAGTACACTGACAAAGTGCCACAGCTGGGCTACTGACAGACCGGCAGTGTGCTAGTACAGTAACAAAGTGCCATAGCTGAGCTACTGACAGACAGGCAGTGTGCTAGTACACTGACAAAGTGCCATAGCTGGGCTACTGACAGACCGGCAGTGTGCTAGTACAGTAACAAAGTGCCATAGCTGGGCTACTGACAGAACGGCGGTGTGCTAGTACAGTGATAAAGAGCCATAGCTGAGCTAATGACAGAGACCGGCAGTGTGCTAGTACAGAGACAAAGTGCCATAGCTGAGCTAATGATAGAGACCGGCAGTGTGCTAGTACAGTGACAAAGTGCCATAGCTGAGCTAATGATAGAGACCGGCAGTGTGCTAGTACAGTGATAAAGAGCCATAGCTGAGCTAATGACAGACCGGCGGTGTGCTAGTACACTGAAAAAGTGCCATAGCTGGGCTACTGACAGACCGGCAGTGTGCTAGTACAGTAACAGAGTGCCATAGCTGGGCTACTGACAGACCGCCAGTGTGCTAGTACAGTAACAAAGTGCCATAGCTGGGCTACTGACAGACCGGCGGTGTGCTAGTACACTGACAAAGTGCCATAGCTGGGCTACTGACAAACCGGCAGTGTGCTAGTACAGTAACAAAGTGCCATAGCTGGGCTACTGACAGACCCGCGGGGTGCTAGTACACTGACAAAGTGCCACAGCTGGGCTACTGACAGACCGGCAGTGTGTTAGTGCAGTAACAAAGTGCCATACCTGGGCTAATGACAGAGACCGGCAGTGTGCTAGTACAGTGATAAAGAGCCATAGCTGAGCTAATGACAGAGACCGGCAGTGTGCTAGTACAGTGACAAAGAGCCATAGCTGAGCTAATGATAGAGACCGGCAGTGTGCTAGTACAGTGACAAAGTGCCATAGCTGAGCTAATGATAGAGACCGGCAGTGTGCTAGTACAGTGATAAAGAGCCATAGCTGAGCTAATGACAGACCGGCGGTGTGCTAGTACACTGACAAAGTGCCATAGCTGGGCTACTGACAGACCGGCAGTGTGCTAGTACAGTAACAAAGTGCCATAGCTGGGCTACTGACAGACCGGCAGTGTGCTAGTACACTGACAAAGTGCCACAGCTGGGCTACTGACAGACCGGCAGTGTGCTAGTACAGTAACAAAGTGCCATACCTGGGCTAATGACAGAGACCGGCGGTGTGCTAGTACAGTGACAAAGTGCCATAGCTGAGCTAATGATAGAGACCGGCAGTGTGCTAGTACACTGACAAAGTGCCACAGCTGGGCTACTGACAGACCGGCAGTGTGCTAGTACAGTAACAAAGTGCCATAGCTGGGCTACTGACAGACCGGCAGTGTGCTAGTACAGTAACAAAGTGCCATAGCTGAGCTACTGACAGACCGGCAGTGTGCTAGTACACTGACAAAGTGCCATAGCTGGGCTACTGACAGACCGGCAGTGTGCTAGTACAGTAAGAAAGTGCCATAGCTGGGCTACTGACAGACCGGCAGTGTGCTAGTACAGTAACAAAGTGCCATAGCTGGGCTACTGACAGGCCGGCGGTGTGCTAGTACACTGACAAAGTGCCACAGCTGGGCTACTGACAGACCGGCAGTGTGCTAGTACAGTAACAAAGTGCCATACCTGGGTTAATGACAGAGACCGGCAATGTGCTAGTACAGTGACAAAGAGCCATAGCTGAGCTAATGACAGAGACCGGCAGTGTGCTAGTACAGTGACAAAGAGCCATAGCTGAGCTAATGACAGAGATCGGCAATGTGCTAGTACAGTGACAAAGAGCCATAGCTGAGCTAATGACAGAGACCGGCAGTGTGCTAGTACAGTGACAAAGTGCCATAGCTGAGCTAATGACAGAGACCGGCAGTGTGCTAATACAGTGACAAAGAGCCATAAATGGGCTAATGACAGAGACCAGCAGTGTGCTAGTACAGTGACAAAGAGCTATAGCTGAGCTAATAACAGAGACCGGCAGTGTGCTAGTACAGTGACAAAGAGCCATAGCTGAGCTAATGACAGAGACCAGCAGTGTGCTAGTACAGTGACAAAGAGCTATAGCTGAGCTAATAACAGAGACCGGCAGTGTGCTAGTACACTGACAAAGAGCCATAGCTGAGCTAATGACAGAGACCGGCGGTGTGCTAGTACAGTGACAAAGAGCTATAGCTGAGCTAATGACAGAGACCGGCAGTGAGGTAGTACAGTGACAAAGAGCCATAGCTGAGCTAATGACAGAGACCGGCAGTGTGCTAGTACAGTGACAAAGTGCCATAGATGAGCTAATGACAGAGACCGGCAGAGTGTAGTACAGTGACAAAGAGCCATAGCTGAGCTAATGACAGAGACCGGCAGTGTGCTAGTACAGTGCAAAAGAGCCATAGCTGAGCTAATGACAGAGACCGGCAGTGTGCTAGTACAGTGTCAAAGAGCCATAGCTGAGCTAATGACAGAGACCGGCAGTGTGCTAGTACAGTGACAAAGAGCTATAGCTGAGCTAATAACAAAGACCGGCAGTGTGCTAGTACAGTGACAAAGAGCTATAGCTGAGCTAATAACAGAGACCGGCAGTGTGCTAGTACAGTGACAAAGAGCTATAGCTGAGCTAATAACAGAGACCGGCAGTGTGCTAGTACAGTGACAAAGTGCCATAGCTGAGCTAATGACAGAGACCGGCAGTGTGCTAGTACAGTAACAAAGAGCCATAGCTGAGCTAATGACAGAGACAGGCAGTGTGCTAGTACAGTGACAAAGTGCCATAGCTGAGCTAATGACAGAGACCGGCAGTGTGCTAATACAGAAACAAAGAGCCATAGCTGAGCTAATGACAGAGACCGGCAGTGTGCTAGTACAGTGACAAAGTGCCATAGCTGAGCTAATGACAGAGACCTGCAGTGTGTAGTACAGTGACAAAGAGCCATAGCTGAGCCAATGACAGAGACCGGCAGTGTGCTAGTACAGTGACAAAGAGCCATAGCTGAGCCAATGACAGAGACCGGCAGTGTGCTAGTACAGTGACAAAGAGCTATAGCTGAGCTAATGACAGAGACCGGCAGTGTGCTAGTACAGTGACAAAGTGCCATAGCTGAGCTAATGACAGAGACCGACAGTGTGCTAGTACAGTGACAAAGTGCCATAGCTGAGCTAATGACAGAGACCGGCAGAGTGTAGTACAGTGACAAAGAGCCATAGCTGAGCTAATGACAGAGACCGGCAGTGTGCTAGTACAGTGACAAAGAGCCATAGCTGAGCTAATGACAGAGACCGGCAGTGTGCTAGTACAGTGTCAAAGAGCCATAGCTGAGCTAATGACAGAGACCGGCAGTGTACTAGTACAGTGACAAAGAGCTATAGCTGAGCTAATAACAGAGACCGGCAGTGTGCTAGTACAGTGACAAAGAGCTATAGCTGAGCTAATAACAGAGACCGGCAGTGTGCTAGTACAGTGACAAAGAGCTATAGCTGAGCTAATAACAGAGACCGGCAGTGTGCTAGTACAGTAACAAAGAGCCATAGCTGAGCTAATGACAGAGACAGGCAGTGTGCTAGTACAGTGACAAAGTGCCATAGCTGAGCTAATGACAGAGACCGGCAGTGTGCTAGTACAGAAACAAAGAGCCATAGCTGAGCTAATGAAAGAGACCGGCAGTGTGCTAGTACAGTGACAAAGTGCCATAGCTGAGCTAATGACAGAGACCGGCAGTGTGCTAGTACAGTGACAAAGTGCCATAGCTGAGCTAATGACAGAGACCGGCAGTGTGCTAGTACAGTGACAAAGAGCCATAGCTGAGCCAATGAAAGAGACCGGCAGTGTGCTAGTACAGTGACAAAGAGCCATAGCTGAGCCAATGACAGAGACCGGCAGTGTGCTAGTACAGTGACAAAGAGCCATAGCTGAGCCAATGACAGAGACCGGCAGTGTGCTAGTACAGTGACAAAGAGCCATAGCTGAGCTAATGACAGAGACCGGCAGTGTGCTAGTACAGTGACAAAGTGCCATAGCTGAGCTAATGACAGAGACCGGCAGTGTGCTAGTACAGTGACAAAGAGCCATAGCTGGGCTAATGACAGACCGGCGGTGTGCTAGTACAGTGACAAAGAGCCATAGCTGAGCTAATGACAGAGACCGGCAGTGTGCTAGTACAGTGACAAAGAGCCATAGCTGAGCTAATGACAGAGACCGGCAGTGTGCTAGTACAGTGACAAAGAGCCATAGCTGAGCTAATGACAGAGACCGGCAGTGTGCTAGTACAGTGACAAAGAGCCATAGCTGGGCTAATGACAGAGACCGGCAGTGTGCTAGTACAGTGACAAAGAGCCATAGCTGAGCTAATGACAGAGACCGGCGGTGTGCTAGTATAGTAACAAAGTGCCATAGCTGGGCTAATGACAGAGACCGGCAGTGTGCTAGTACAGTGACAAAGAGCCATAAATGGGCTAATGACAGAGACCAGCAGTGTTCCAGTACAGTGACAAAGAGCCATAGCTGGGCTAATGACAGACCGGCGGTGTTCCAGTACAGTGACAAAGGCCCATAGCAGAGCTAATGACAGACCGGTGGTGCTAGTACAGTGACAAAGAGCCATAGCTGAGCTAATAAGGTAACTAGAAGGAATATAGAGCGCACATAGGGTCTTATCCGAGATAAAAGGAGTATTCGTGAAAGATAATTCAAATTCACTCACCTATTGGGGTTGTGTAAGACACAACCACTGTACTTAGCATTGGCGGCTGCTGCAAACCCCGAAGCAATGATCCTTTGTTGGGTGAAGAGAATGGGGCATCAAAATGTGCTACTCGCCTACCAGAATAATGTACCAGAGGAATCCAAGTCGATGTAATGATGAAATAGATTTTATTTCTACGCGTTTCGTGGAGATCGATCACACCACTTCCTCGGGACAGTCTATACCATCTACTTGGATTCCTCTGGTACATTATTCTAACAGGCGAGCAGCGCAGTCTGATGCCCCATTCTTTTCACCCAACAAAGGATCATAGCTGAGCTAATGACAGAGACCGGCAGTGTGCTAGTACAGTGACAAAGAGCCATAGCTGAGCCAATGACAGAGACCGGCAGTGTGCTAGTACAGTGACAAAGAGCCATAGCTGAGCCAATGACAGAGACCGGCAGTGTGCTAGTACAGTGACAAAGAGCCATAGCTGAGCTAATGACAGAGACCGGCAGTGTGCTAGTACAGTGACAAAGAGCCATAGCTGGGCTAATGACAGAGACCGGCGGTGTGCTAGTACAGTGACAAAGAGCCATAGCTGAGCTAATGACAGAGACCGGCAGTGTGCTAGTACAGTGACAAAGTGCCATAGCTGAGCTAATGACAGAGACCGGCAGTGTGCTAGTACAGTGACAAAGAGCCATAAATGGGCTAATGACAGAGACCAGCAGTGTGCTAGTACAGTGACAAAGAGCTATAGCTGAGCTAATAACAGAGACCGGCAGTGTGCTAGTACAGTGACAAAGAGCCATAGCTGAGCTAATGACAGAGACAAGCAGTGTGCTAGTACAGTGACAAAGAGCTATAGCTGAGCTAATAACAGAGACCGGCAGTGTGCTAGTACAGTGACAAAGAGCTATAGCTGAGCTAATGACAGAGACCGGCAGTGTGCTAGTACAGTGACAAAGAGCCATAGCTGAGCTAATGACAGAGACCGGCGGTGTGCTAGTACAGTGACAAAGTGCCATAGCTGAGCTAATGACAGAGACCGGCAGTGAGCTAGTACAGTGACAAAGAGCCATACCTGAGCTAATGACGGAGACCGGCAGTGTGCTAGTACAGTGACAAAGAGCCATAGCTGAGCTAATGACAGAGACCGGCAGTGTGCTAGTACAGTGACAAAGTGCCATAGCTGAGCTAATGACAGAGACCGGCAGTGTGCTAGTACAGTGACAAAGAGCCATAGCTGAGCTAATGACAGAGACCGGCAGTGTGCTAGTACAGTGACAAAGAGCCATAGCTGAGCTAATGACAGAGACCGGCAGTGTGCTAGTACAGTGACAAAGAGCTATAGCTGAGCTAATAACAGAGACCGGCAGTGTGCTAGTACAGTGACAAAGAGCTATAGCTGAGCTAATAACAGAGACCGGCAGTGTGCTAGTACAGTGACAAAGTGTCATAGCTGAGCTAATGACAGAGACCGGCAGTGTGCTAGTACATGGACAAAGAGCCATAGCTGAGCTAATGACAGAGACCGGTAGTGAGCTAGTACAGTAACAAAGAGCCATAGCTGAGCTAATGACAGAGACCGGCAGTGTGCTACTACAGTGACAAAGAGCCATAGCTGAGCTAATGACAGAGACCGGCAGTGTGCTAATACAGTGACAAAGAGCTATAGCTGAGCTAATGACAGAGACCGGCAGTGTGCTAGTACAGTGACAAAGTGCCATAGTTGAGCTAATGATAGAGACCGGCAGTGTGCTAGTACAGTGACAAAGAGCCATAGCTGAGCTAATGACAGAGACCGGCAGTGTGCTAGTACAGTGACAAAGAGCCATAGCTGAGCTAATGACAGAGACCGGCAGTGTGCTAGTACAGTGACAAAGAGCCATAGCTGAGCTAATGACAGAGACCGGCAGTGTGCTAATACAGTGACAAAGAGCCATAGCTGAGCTAATGACAAAGACCGGCAGTGTTCTAGTACAGTGACAAAGAGCCATAGCTGAGCTAATGACAGAGACCGGCAGTGAGCTAGTACAGTGACAAAGAGCCATAGCTGAGCTAACGACAGAGACCGGCAGTGTGCTAGTACAGTGACAAAGTGTCATAGCTGAGCTAACGACAGAGACCGGCAGTGTGCTAGTACAGTGACAAAGAGCCATAGCTGAGCTAACGACAGAGACCGGCAGTGTGCCAGTACAGTGACAAAGTGCCATAGCTGAGCTAATGACAGAGACCGGCAGTGTGCTAGTACAGTGACAAAGTGCCATAGCTGAGCTAATGACAGAGACCGGCAGTGAGCTAGTACAGTGACAAAGAGCCATAGCTGAGCTAATGACAGAGACCGGCAGTGTGCTAGTACAGTGACAAAGAGCTATAGCTGAGCTAATGACAGAGACCGGCAGTGTGCTAGTACACTGACAAAGAGCCATAGCTGAGCTAATGACAGAGACCGGCATTGAGCTAGTACAGTGACAAAGAGCCATAGCTGAGCTAATGACAGAGACCGGCAGTGTGTAGTACAGTGACAAAGAGCCATAGCTGGGCTAATGACAGAGACTGGCAGTGTGCTAGTACAGTGACAAAGAGCCATAGCTGAGCTAATGACAGAGACCGGCAGTGTGCTAGTACAGTGACAAAGAGCCATAGCTGGGCTAATGACAGAGACCGACAGTGTGCTAGTACAGTGAGAAAGAGCCATAGCTGAGCTAATGACAGAGACCGGCAGTGAGCTAGTACAGTGACAAAGAGCCATAGCTGGGCTAATGACAGAGACCGGCAGTGTGCTAGTACAGTGACAAAGATCCATAGCTGGGCTAATGGCAGAGACCGGCAGTGAGCTAGTACAGTGACAAAGTGCCATAAATGGGCTAATGACAGAGACCGGCAGTGAGCTAGTACAGTGACAAAGTGCCATAAATGGGCTAATGACAGAGACCGGCAGTGTGCTAGTACAGTGACAAAGAGCCATAGCTGGGCTAATGACAGAGACCGGCAGTGTGCTCGTACAGTGACAAAGAGCCATAGCTGAGCTAATGACAGAGACCGGCAGTGTGCTAGTACAGTGACAAAGTGCCATAGCTGAGCTAATGACAGAGACCGGCAGTGTGCTAGTACAGTGACAAAGAGCCATAAATGGGCTAATGACAGAGACCAGCAGTGTGCTAGTACAGTGACAAAGAGCTATAGCTGAGCTAATAACAGAGACCGGCAGTGTGCTAGTACAGTGACAAAGAGCCATAGCTGAGCTAATGACAGAGACGAGCAGTGTGCTAGTACAGTGACAAAGAGCCATAGCTGGGCTAATGGCAGAGACCGGCAGTGAGCTAGTACAGTGACAAAGTGCCATAAATGGGCTAATGACAGAGACCGGCAGTGTGCTAGTACAGTGACAAAGAGCTATAGCTGAGCTAATAACAGAGACCGGCAGTGTGCTAGTACAGTGACAAAGAGCCATAGCTGAGCTAATGACAGAGACGAGCAGTGTGCTAGTACAGTGACAAAGAGCCATAGCTGGGCTAATGGCAGAGACCGGCAGTGAGCTAGTACAGTGACAAAGTGCCATAAATGGGCTAATGACAGAGACCGGCAGTGTGCTAGTACAGTGACAAAGAGCTATAGCTGAGCTAATAACAGAGACCGGCAGTGTGCTAGTACAGTGACAAAGAGCCATAGCTGAGCTAATGACAGAGACCGGCGGTGTGCTAGTACAATGACAAAGAGCCATAGCTGAGCTAATGACAGAGACCGGCGGTGTGCTAGTACAGTGACAAAGAGCTATAGCTGAGCTAATGACAGAGACCGGCAGTGAGCTAATACAGTGACAAAGAGCCATAGCTGAGCTAATGACAGAGACCGGCAGTGTGCTAGTACAGTGACAAAGAGCTATAGCTGAGCTAATAACAGAGACCGGCAGTGTGCTAGTACAGTGACAAAGAGCCATAGCTGAGCTAATGACAGAGACCGGCGGTGTGCTAGTACAGTGACAAAGAGCCATAGCTAAGCTAATGACAGAGACCGGCGGTGTGCTAGTACAGTGACAAAGAGCTATAGCTGAGCTAATGACAGAGACCGGCAGTGTGCTAGTACAGTGACAAAGTGCCATAGCTGAGCTAATGACAGAGACCGGCAGTGTGCTAGTACAGTGACAAAGAGCCATAGCTGGGCTAATGACAGAGACCGGCAGTGTGCTAGTACAGTGACAAAGAGCCATAAATGAGCTAATGACAGAGACCAGCGGTGTTCCAGTACAGTGACAAAGGGCCATAGCTGAGCTAATGACAGAGACCGGCAGTGTGCTAGTACAGTGACAAAGAGCTACAGCTGAGCTAATGACAGAGGCCGGCAGTGTGCTAGTACAGTGACAAAGAGCCATAGCTGAGCTAATGACAGAGACCGGCAGTGTGCTAGTACAGTGACAAAGAGCTATAGCTGAGCTAATAACAGAGACCGGCAGTGTGCTAGTACAGTGACAAAGAGCTATAGCTGAGCTAATAACAGAGACCGGCAGTGTGCTAGTACAGTGACAAAGTGCCATAGCTGAGCTAATGACAGAGACCGGCAGTGTGCTAGTACAGTAACAAAGAGCCATAGCTGAGCTAATGACAGAGACCGGCAGTGTGCTAGTACAGTGACAAAGAGACATAGCTGAGCTAATGACAGAGACCGGCAGTGTGCTAGTACAGTGACAAAGTGCCATAGCTGAGCTAATGACAGAGACCGGCAGTGTGCTAGTACAGTGACAAAGAGCTATAGCTGAGCTAAAGACAGAGACCGGCAGTGTGCTAGCACAGTGACAAAGTGCCATAGCTGAGCTAATGACAGAGACCGGCAGTGAGCTAGTACAGTGACAAAGAGCCATAGCTGAGCTAATGACAGAGACCGGCAGTGTGCTAGTACAGTGACAAAGAGAAAAAGCTGAGATAATGACAGAGACCGGCAGTGTGCTAGTACATGGACAAAGAGCCATAGCTGAGCTAATGACAGAGACCGGTAGTGAGCTAGTACAGTAACAAAGAGCCATAGCTGAGCTAATGACAGAGACCGGCAGTGTGCTACTACAGTGACAAAGAGCCATAGCTGAGCTAATGACAGAGACCGGCAGTGTGCTAATACAGTGACAAAGAGCTATAGCTGAGCTAATGACAGAGACCGGCAGTGTGCTAGTACAGTGACAAAGTGCCATAGTTGAGCTAATGATAGAGACCGGCAGTGTGCTAGTACAGTGACAAAGAGCCATAGCTGAGCTAATGACAGAGACCGGCAGTGTGCTAGTACAGTGACAAAGAGCCTTAGCTGAGCTAATGACAGAGACCGGCAGTGTTCTAGTACAGTGACAAAGAGCCATAGCTGAGCTAATGACAGAGACCGGCAGTGTGCTAGTACAGTGTCAAAGTGTCATAGCTGAGCTAATGACAGAGACCGGCAGTGTGCTAGTACAGTGACAAAGAGCCATAGCTGAGCTAATGACAGAGACCGGCAGTGTGCTAGTACAGTGACAAAGAGCCATAGCTGAGCTAATGACAGAGACCGGCAGTGTGCTAGTACAGTGACAAAGTGCCATAGCTGAGCTAATGACAGAGACCGGCAGTGAGCTAGTACAGTGACAAAGAGCCATAGCTGAGCAAATGACAGAGACCGGCAGTGTGCTAGTACAGTGACAAAGAGCTATAGCTGAGCTAATGACAGAGACCGGCAGTGTGCTAGTACACTGACAAAGAGCCATAGCTGAGCTAATGACAGAGACCAGCAGTGTGCGAGTACAGTGACAAAGTGCCATAGCTGAGCTAATGACAGAGACCGGCATTGAGCTAGTACAGTGACAAAGAGCCATAGCTGAGCTAATGACAGAGACCGGCAGTGTTCTAGTACAGTGACAAAGAGCCATAGCTGAGCTAATGACAGAGACCGGCAGTGTTCTAGTACAGTGACAAAGAGCCATAGCTGAGCTAATGACAGAGACCGGCAGTGTGCTAGTACAGTGACAAAGAGCCATAGCTGAGCTAACGACAGAGACCGGCAGTGTGCTAGTACAGTGACAAAGTGCCATAGCTGAGCTAACGACAGAGACCGGCAGTGTGCTAGTACAGTGACAAAGAGCCATAGCTGAGCTAACGACAGAGACCGGCAGTGTGCTAGTACAGTGACAAAGAGCTATAGCTGAGCTAATGACAGAGACCGGCAGTGTGCCAGTACAGTGACAAAGTGCCATAGCTGAGCTAATGACAGAGACCGGCAGTGTGCTAGTACAGTGACAAACAGCCATAGCTGAGCTAATGACAGAGACCGGCAGTGTGCTAGTACAGTGACAAAGAGCCATAGCTGAGCTAATGACAGAGACCGGCAGTGTGCTAGTACAGTGACAAAGTGCCATAGCTGAGCTAATGACAGAGACCGGCAGTGTGCTAGTACAGTGACAAAGAGCCATAGCTGAGCTAATGACAGAGACCGGCAGTGTGCTAGTACAGTGACAAAGAGCCATAGCTGAGCTAATGACAGAGACCGGCAGTGTGCTAATACAGTGACAAAGAGCCATAGCTGGGCTAATGACAGAGACCGGCAGTGTGCTAGTCAGTGAGAAAGAGCCATAGCTGAGCTAATGACAGAGACCGGCAGTGAGCTAGTACAGTGACAAAGAGCCATAGCTGAGCTAATGACAGAGACCGGCAGTGTGCTAGTACAGTGACAAAGAGCCATAGCTGGGCTAATGGCAGAGACCGGCAGTGAGCTAGTACAGTGACAAAGTGCCATAAATGGGCTAATGATAGAGACCGGCAGTGTGCTAGTACAGTGACAAAGAGCCATAGCTGGGCTAATGACAGAGACCGGCAGTGTGCTCGTACAGTGACAAAGAGCCATAGCTGAGCTAATGACAGAGACCGGCAGTGTGCTAGTACAGTGACAAAGAGCCATAGCTGAGCTAATGACAGAGACCGGCGGTGTGCTAGTGCAGTGACAAAGAGCCATAGCTGAGCTAATGACAGAGACCGGCAGTGTGCTAGTACAGTGACAAAGAGCCATGGCTGAGCTAATGACAGAGACCGGCGGTGTGCTAGTACAGTGTCAAAGAGCCATAGCTGAGCTAATGACAGAGACCGGCAGTGTGCTAGTACAGTAACAAAGAGCTATAGCTGATCTAATGACAGAGACCGGCAGTGTGCTAGTACAGTGACAAAGAGCTATAGCTGAGCTAATGACAGAGACCGGCAGTGTGCTAGTACAGTGACAAAGAGCCATAGCTGAGCTAATGACAGAGACTGGCAGTGTGCTAGTACAGTGACAAAGTGCCATAGCAGAGCTAATGACAGAGACCGGCAGTGTGCTAGTACAGTGACAAAGAGCTATAGCTGAGCTAATAACAGAGACTGGCAGTGTGCTAGTACAGTGACAAAGTGCCATAGCTGAGCTAATGACAGAGACCGGCAGTGTGCTAGTACAGTGACAAAGAGCCATAGCTGAGCTAATGACAGAGACCGGCAGTGTGTAGTACAGTGACAAAGAGCCATAGCTGAGCTAATGACAGAGACCGGCAGTGTGCTAGTACAGTGACAAAGAGCCATAGCTGGGGTAATGACAGAGACCGGCAGTGTGCTAGGACAGTGACAAAGAGCCATAGCTGAGCTAATGACAGAGACCGGCAGTGTGCTAGTACAGTGACAAAGAGCCATAAATGGGCTAATGACAGAGACCAGCAGTGTTCCAGTACAGTGACAAAGAGCCATAGCTGGGCTAATGACAGACCGGCGGTGTTCCAGTATAGTGACAAAGGCCCATAGCTGAGCTACTGACAGAGAACGGCAGTGTGCTAGTACAGTAACAAAGTGCCAAAGCTGAGCTAATCACAGAGACCGGTAGTGTGCTAGTAGAGCGATAAAGAGCCATAGCTGAGCTAATGATAGACCGGCGGTGTGCTAGTACACTGACAAAGTGCCATAGCTGGGCTACTGACAGACCGGCAGTGTGCTAGTACAGTAACAAAGTGCCATAGCTGAGCTAATGACAGAGACCAGCAGTGTGCTAGTACAGTGACAAAGAGCCATAGCTGAGCTAATGACAGAGACCGGCAGTGTGCTAGTACAGTGACAAAGAGCCATAGCTGAGCTAATGACAGAGACCGGCAGTGTGCTAGTACAGTGACAAAGTGCCATAGCTGAGCTAATGACAGAGACTGGCAGTGAGCTAGTACAGTGACAAAGAGCCATAGCTGAGCTAATGACAGAGACCGGCAGTGTGCTAGTACAGTGACAAAGAGTTATAGCTGAGCTAATGACACAGACCGGCAGTGTGCTAGTACACTGACAAAGAGCCATAGCTGAGCTAATGACAGAGACCGGCAGTGTGCGAGTACAGTGACAAAGTGCCATAGCTGAGCTAATGACAGAGACCGGCAGTGTGTAGTACAGTGACAAAGAGCCATAGCTGAGCTAATGACAGAGACCGGCAGTGTGTAGTACAGTGACAAAGAGCCATAGCTGGGCTAATGACAGAGACTGGCAGTGTGCTAGTACAGTGACAAAGAGCCATAGCTGAGCTAATGACAGAGACCGGCAGTGTGCTAGTACAGTGACAAAGAGCCATAGCTGGGCTAATGACAGAGACCGGCAGTGTGCTAGTACAGTGAGAAAGAGCCATAGCTGAGCTAATGACAGAGACCGGCAGTGTGCTAGTACAGTGACAAAGAGCCATAGCTGGGCTAATGACAGAGACCGGCAGTGTGCTAGTACAGTGAGAAAGAGCCATAGCTGAGCTAATGACAGAGACCGGCAGTGAGCTAGTACAGTGACAAAGAGCCATAGCTGAGCTAATGACAGAGACCGGCAGTGTGCGAGTACAGTGACAAAGTGCCATAGCTGGGCTAATGACAGAGACCGGCAGTGTGCTAGTACAGTGACAAAGAGCCATAGCTGGGCTAATGGCAGAGACCGGCAGTGAGCTAGTACAGTGACAAAGTGCCATAAATTGGCTAATGACAGAGACCGGCAGTGTGCTAGTACAGTGACAAAGAGCCATAGCTGGGCTAATGACAGAGACCGGCAGTGTGCTCGTACAGTGACAAAGAGCCATAGCTGAGCTAATGACAGAGACCGGCAGTGTGCTAGTACAGTGACAAAGTGCCATAGCTGAGCTAATGACAGAGACCGGCAGTGTGCTAGTATAGTAACAAAGTGCCATAGCTGAGCTAATGACAGAGACCGGCGGTGTGCTAGTACAGTAACAAAGTGCCATAGCTGGGCTAATGACAGAGACCGGCAGTGTGCTAGTACAGTGACAAAGAGCCATAAATGAGCTAATGACAGAGACCAGCAGTGTTCCAGTACAGTGACAAAGGGCCATAGTTGAGCTAATGACAGAGACCGGCAGTGTGCTAGTACAGTGTCAAAGAGCTATAGCTGAGCTAATGACAGAGACCGGCAGTGTGCTAGTACAGTGACAAAGTGCCATAGCTGAGCTAATGACAGAGACCGGCAGTGTGCTAGTACAGTGACAAAGAGCCATAAATGGGCTAATGACAGAGACCAGCAGTGTGCTAGTACAGTGACAAAGAGCTATAGCTGAGCTAATAACAGAGACCGGCAGTGTGCTAGTACAGTGACAAAGAGCCATAGCTGAGCTAATGACAGAGACGAGCAGTGTGCTAGTACAGTGACAAAGAGCTATAGCTGAGCTAATAACAGAGACCGGCAGTGTGCTAGTACAGTGACAAAGAGCCATAGCTGAGCTAATGACAGAGACCGGCGGTGTGCTAGTACAATGACAAAGAGCCATAGCTGAGCTAATGACAGAGACCGGCGGTGTGCTAGTACAGTGACAAAGAGCTATAGCTGAGCTAATGACAGAGACCGGCAGTGAGCTAATACAGTGACAAAGAGCCATAGCTGAGCTAATGACAGAGACCGGCAGTGTGCTAGTACATTGACAAAGAGCTATAGCTGAGCTAATAACAGAGACCGGCAGTGTGCTAGTACAGTGACAAAGAGCCATAGCTGAGCTAATGACAGAGACCGGCGGTGTGCTAGTACAGTGACAAAGAGCCATAGCTGAGCTAATGACAGAGACCGGCGGTGTGCTAGTACAGTGACAAAGAGCTATAGCTGAGCTAATGACAGAGACCGGCAGTGTGCTAGTACAGTGACAAAGTGCCATAGCTGAGCTAATGACAGAGACCGGCAGTGTGCTAGTACAGTGACAAAGAGCCATAGCTGAGCTAATGACAGAGACCGGCAGTGTGCTAGTACAGTGACAAAGAGCCATAGCTGGGCTAATGACAGAGACCGGCAGTGTGCTAGTACAGTGACAAAGAGCCATAGCTGAGCTAATGACAGAGACCGGCAGTGTGCTAGTACAGTGACAAAGTGCCATAGCTGAGCTAATGACAGAGACCGGCGGTGTGCTAGTACAGTAACAAAGTGCCATAGCTGGGCTAATGACAGAGACCGGCAGTGTGCTAGTACAGTGACAAAGAGCCATAAATGAGCTAATGACAGAGACCAGCAGTGTTCCAGTACAGTGACAAAGGGCCATAGCTGAGCTAATGACAGAGACCGGCAGTGTGCTAGTACAGTGACAAAGAGCTATAGCTGAGCTAATGACAGAGGCCGGCAGTGTGCTAGTACAGTGACAAAGAGCCATAGCTGAGCTAATGACAGAGACCGGCAGTGTACTAGTACAGTGACAAAGAGCTATAGCTGAGCTAATGACAGAGACCGGCAGTGTGCTAGTACAGTGACAAAGAGCTATAGCTGAGCTAATGACAGAGACCGGCAGTGTGCTAGTACAGTGTCAAAGAGCCATAGCTGAGCTAATGACAGAGACCGCCACTGTGCTAGTACAGTGACAAAGTGCCATAGCTGAGCTAATGACAGAGACCGGCAGTGAGCTAGTACAGTGACAAAGAGCCATACCTGAGCTAATGACAGAGACCGACAGTGTGCTAGTACAGTGACAAAGAGCCATAGCTGAGCTAATGACAGAGACCGGCAGTGTGCTAGTACAGTGACAAAGAGCCATAGCTGAGCTAATGACAGAGACCGGCAGTGTGCTAGTACAGTGACAAAGAGCTATAGCTGAGCTAATAACAGAGACCGGCAGTGTGCTAGTACAGTGACAAAGAGCTATAGCTGAGCTAATAACAGAGACCGGCAGTGTGCTAGTACAGTGACAAAGTGCCATAGCTGAGCTAATGACAGAGACCGGCAGTGTGCTAGTACAGTAACAAAGAGCCATAGCTGAGCTAATGACAGAGACCGGCAGTGTGCTAGTACAGTGACAAAGAGACATAGCTGAGCTAATGACAGAGACCGGCAGTGTGCTAGCACAGTGACAAAGTGCCATAGCTGAGCTAATGACAGAGACCGGCAGTGAGCTAGTACAGTGACAAAGAGCCATAGCTGAGCTAATGACAGAGACCGGCAGTGTGCTAGTACAGTGACAAAGAGAAAAAGCTGAGATAATGACAGAGACCGGCAGTGTGCTAGTACAGTAACAAAGAGCCATAGCTGAGCTAATGACAGAGACCGGCAGTGTGCTACTACAGTGACAAAGAGCCATAGCTGAGCTAATGACAGAGACCGGCAGTGTGCTAATACAGTGACAAAGAGCTATAGCTAAGCTAATGACAGAGACCGGCAGTGTGCTACTACAGTGACAAAGAGACATAGCTGAGCTAATGACAGAGACCGGCAGTGTGCTAATACAGTGACAAAGAGCTATAGCTGAGCTAATGACAGAGACCGGCAGTGTTCTAGTACAGTGACAAAGAGCCATAGCTGAGCTAATGACAGAGACCGGCAGTGTGCTAGTACAGTGACAAAGTGCCATAGCTGAGCTAATGACAGAGACCGGCAGTGAGCTAGTACAGTGACAAAGAGCCATAGCTGAGCTAATGACAGAGACCGGCAGTGTGCGAGTACAGTGACAAAGTGCCATAGCTGGGCTAATGACAGAGACCGGCAGTGTGCTAGTACAGTGACAAAGAGCCATAGCTGGGCTAATGGCAGAGACCGGCAGTGAGCTAGTACAGTGACAAAGTGCCATAAATTGGCTAATGACAGAGACCGGCAGTGTGCTAGTACAGTGACAAAGAGCCATAGCTGGGCTAATGACAGAGACCGGCAGTGTGCTCGTACAGTGACAAAGAGCCATAGCTGAGCTAATGACAGAGACCGGCAGTGTGCTAGTACAGTGACAAAGTGCCATAGCTGAGCTAATGACAGAGACCGGCAGTGTGCTAGTATAGTAACAAAGTGCCATAGCTGAGCTAATGACAGAGACCGGCAGTGTGCTAGTACAGTGACAAAGTGCCATAGCTGAGCTAATGACAGAGACCGGCGGTGTGCTAGTACAGTAACAAAGTGCCATAGCTGGGCTAATGACAGAGACCGGCAGTGTGCTAGTACAGTAACAAAGTGCCATAGCTGGGCTAATGACAGAGACCAGCAGTGTTCCAGTACAGTGACAAAGGGCCATAGTTGAGCTAATGACAGAGACCGGCAGTGTGCTAGTACAGTGTCAAAGAGCTATAGCTGAGCTAATGACAGAGACCGGCAGTGTGCTAGTACAGTGACAAAGAGCTATAGCTGAGCTAATGACAGAGACCGGCAGTGTGCTAGTACAGTGACAAAGAGCCATAGCTGAGCTAATGACAGAGACCGGCAGTGTGCTAGTACAGTGACAAAGAGCCATAGCTGAGCTAATGACAGAGACCGGCAGTGTGCTAGTACAGTGACAAAGAGCCATAGCTGAGCTAATGACAGAGACCGGCAGTGTGCTAGTACAGTGACAAAGAGCCATAGCTGAGCTAATGACAGAGACCGGCAGTGTGCTAGTACAGTGACAAAGAGCTATAGCTGAGCTAATAACAGAGACCGGCAGTGTGCTAGTACAGTGACAAAGAGCTATAGCTGAGCTAATAACAGAGACCGGCAGTGTGCTAGTACAGTGACAAAGTGCCATAGCTGAGCTAATGACAGAGACCGGCAGTGTGCTAGTACAGTAACAAAGAGCCATAGCTGAGCTAATGACAGAGACCGGCAGTGTGCTAGTACAGTGACAAAGAGACATAGCTGAGCTAATGACAGAGACCGGCAGTGTGCTAGTACAGTGACAAAGTGCCATAGCTGAGCTAATGACAGAGACCGGCAGTGTGTAGTACAGTGACAAAGAGCCATAGCTGAGCTAATGACAGTGACCGGCAGTGTGCTAGTACAGTGACAAAAAGCTATAGCTGAGCTAATGACAGAGACCGGCAGTGTGCTAGCACAGTGACAAAGTGCCATAGCTGAGCTAATGACAGAGACCGGCAGTGAGCTAGTACAGTGACAAAGAGCCATAGCTGAGCTAATGACAGAGACCGGCAGTGTGCTAGTACAGTGACAAAGAGAAAAAGCTGAGCTAATGACAGAGACCGGCAGTGTGCTAGTACATGGACAAAGAGCCATAGCTGAGCTAATGACAGAGACCGGTAGTGAGCTAGTACAGTAACAAAGAGCCATAGCTGAGCTAATGACAGAGACCGGCAGTGTGCTACTACAGTGACAAAGAGACATAGCTGAGCTAATGACAGAGACCGGCAGTGTGCTAATACAGTGACAAAGAGCTATAGCTGAGCTAATGACAGAGACCGGCAGTGTTCTAGTACAGTGACAAAGAGCCATAGCTGAGCTAATGACAGAGACCGGCAGTGTGCTAGTACAGTGACAAAGTGTCATAGCTGAGCTAATGACAGAAACCGGCAGTGTGCTAGTACAGTGACAAAGAGCCATAGCTGAGCTGATGACAGAGACCGGCAGTGTGCTAGTACAGTGACAAAGAGCCATAGCTGAGCTAATGACAGAGACCGGCAGTGTGCTAGTACAGTGACAAAGTGCCATAGCTGAGCTAATGACAGAGACCGGCAGTGAGCTAGTACAGTGACAAAGAGCCATAGCTGAGCAAATGACAGAGACCGGCAGTGTGCTAGTACAGTGACAAAGAGCTATAGCTGAGTTAATGACAGAGACCGGCAGTGTGCTAGTACACTGACAAAGAGCCATAGCTGAGCTAATGACAGAGACCAGCAGTGTGCGAGTACAGTGACAAAGTGCCATAGCTGAGCTAATGACAGAGACCGGCATTGAGCTAGTACAGTGACAAAGAGCCATAGCTGAGCTAATGACAGAGACCGGCAGTGTGCTAATACAGTGACAAAGAGCCATAGCTGAGCTAATGACAGAGACCGGCAGTGTTCTAGTATAGTGACAAAGAGCCATAGCTGAGCTAATGACAGAGACCGGCAGTGTGCTAGTACAGTGACAAAGAGCCATAGCTGAGCTAACGACAGAGACCGGCAGTGTGCTAGTACAGTGACAAAGTGCCATAGCTGAGCTAACGACAGAGACCGGCAGTGTGCTAGTACAGTGACAAAGAGCCATAGCTGAGCTAATGACAGAGAACGGCAGTGTGCTAGTACAGTGACAAAGAGCCATAGCTGAGCTAATGACAGAGACCGGCAGTGTGCTAGTACAGTGACAAAGAGCCATAGCTGGGCTAATGACAGAGACCGGCAGTGTGCTAGTCAGTGAGAAAGAGCCATAGCTGAGCTAATGACAGAGACCGGCAGTGAGCTAGTACAGTGACAAAGAGCCATAGCTGAGCTAATGACAGAGACCGGCAGTGTGCTAGTACAGTGACAAAGAGCCATAGCTGGGCTAATGGCAGAGACCGGCAGTGAGCTAGTACAGTGACAAAGTGCCATAAATGGGCTAATGATAGAGACCGGCAGTGTGCTAGTACAGTGACAAAGAGCCATAGCTGGGCTAATGACAGAGACCGGCAGTGTGCTCGTACAGTGACAAAGAGCCATAGCTGAGCTAATGACAGAGACCGGCAGTGTGCTAGTACAGTGACAAAGAGCCATAGCTGATCTAATGACAGAGACCGGCAGTGTGCTAGTACAGTGACAAAGAGCTATAGCTGAGCTAATGACAGAGACCGGCAGTGTGCTAGTACAGTGACAAAGAGCCATAGCTGAGCTAATGACAGAGACTGGCAGTGTGCTAGTACAGTGACAAAGTGCCATAGCTGAGCTAATGACAGAGACCGGAGGCCTGCTAGTACAGTAACAAAGTGCCATAGCTGAGCTAATGAAAGAGACCGGAGGCGTGCTAGTACAGTAACAAAGTGCCATAGCTGGGCTAATGACAGAGACCAGCGGTGTTCCAGTACAGTGACAAAGAGCCATAGCTGGACTAATGACAGAGACCGGCGATGTTCCAGTACAGTGATAAAGAGCCATAGCTGAGCTAATGACAGACAGGCGGTGTTCCAGTACAGGGACAAAGGTCCATAGCAGGGCTAATGACTGAGACCGGCAGTGTGCTAGTACAGTAACAAAGAGCTTTAGCTGAGCTAATGACAGAGACCGGCGGTGTTCTAGTGCAGTGACAAAGAGCCATAGCTGAGCTAATGACAGAGACCGGCAGTGTGCTAGTACAGTGACAAAGAGCCATAGCTGAGCTAATGACAGAGACCGGCGGTGTGCTAGTACAGTGTCAAAGAGCCATAGCTGAGCTAATGACAGAGACCGGCAGTGTGCTAGTACAGTGACAAAGTGCCATAGCTGAGCTAATGACAGAGACCGGCAGAGTGTAGTACAGTGACAAAGAGCCATAGCTGAGCTAATGACAGAGACCGGCAGTGTGCTAGTACAGTGCCAAAGAGCCATAGCTGAGCTAATGACAGAGACCGGCAGTGTGCTAGTACAGTGTCAAAGAGCCATAGCTGAGCTAATGACAGAGACCGGCAGTGTGCTAGTACAGTGACAAAGAGCTATAGCTGAGCTAATAACAGAGACCGGCAGTGTGCTAGTACAGTGACAAAGTGCCATAGCTGAGCTAATGACAGAGACCGGCAGTGTGCTAGTACAGTAACAAAGAGCCATAGCTGAGCCAATGACAGAGACCGGCAGTGTGCTAATACAGTGACAAAGAGCCATAGCAGGGCTAATGACAGAGACCGGCAGTGTGCTAGTACAGTGACAAAGAGCCATAGCAGAGCTAATGACAGAGACCGGCAGTGTGCTAGTACAGTGACAAAGAGCCATAGCTGAGCTAATGACAGAGACCGGCGGTGTGCTAGTATAGTAACAAAGTGCCATAGCTGGGCTAATGACAGAGACCGGCAGTGTGCTAGTACAGTGACAAAGAGCCATAAATGGGCTAATGACAGAGACCAGCAGTGTTCCAGTACAGTGACAAAGAGCCATAGCTGGGCTAATGACAGACCGGCGGTGTTCCAGTACAGTGACAAAGGCCCATAGCAGGGCTAATGACAGACCGGTGGTGCTAGTACAGTGACAAAGAGCCATAGCTGAGCTAATGACAGAGACTGGCAGTGTGCTAGTACAGTGACAAAGATCCATAGCTGAGCTAATGACAGAGACCGGCAGTGTGCTAGTACAGTAACAAAGAGCTATAGCTGAGCTAATGACAGAGACCGGCAGTGTGCTAGTACAGTAACAAAGTGCCATAGCTGAGCTAATGACAGAAACCGGCAGTGAGCTAGTACAGTAACAAAGAGCTATAGCTGAGCTAATGACAGAGACCGGCAGTGTGCTAGTACAGGAACAAAGTGCCATAGCTGGGCTAATGACAAAGACCGGCAGTGTGCTAGTACAGTAACAAAGAGCTATAGCTGAGCTAACGACAGAGACCGGCAGTGTGCTAGTACAGTAACAAAGTGCCATAGCTGGGCTACTGACAGAGACCGGAGGCGTGCTAGTACAGTAACAAAGTGCCATAGCTGAGCTAATGAAAGAGACCGGAGGCGTGCTAGTACAGTAACAAAGTGCCATAGCTGGGCTAATGACAGAGACCAGCGGTGTTCCAGTACAGTGACAAAGAGCCATAGCTGGACTAATGACAGAGACCGGCGATGTTCCAGTACAGTGATAAAGAGCCATAGCTGAGCTAATGACAGACAGGCGGTGTTCCAGTACAGGGACAAAGGTCCATAGCAGGGCTAATGACTGAGACCGGCAGTGTGCTAGTACAGTAACAAAGAGCTTTAGCTGAGCTAATGACAGAGACCGGCGGTGTTCTAGTGCAGTGACAAAGAGCCATAGCTGAGCTAATGACAGAGACCGGCAGTGTGCTAGTACAGTGACAAAGAGCCATAGCTGAGCTAATGACAGAGACCGGCAGTGAGCTGGTACAGTGACAAAGAGCCATAGCTGAGCTAATGACAGAGACCGGCAGTGTGCTAGTACAGTGACAAAGAGACATAAATGGGCTAATGACAGAGACCAGCAGTGTGCTAGTACAGTGACAAAGAGCCATAGCTGAGCTAATAACAGAGACCGGCAGTGTGCTAGTACAGTGACAAAGAGCTATAGCTGAGCTAATGACAGAGACCGGCAGTGTTCTAGTACAGTGACAAAGAGCCATAGCTGAGCTAATGACAGAGACCGGCAGTGTGCTAGTACAGTGACAAAGAGCCATAGCTGAGCTAATGACAGAGACCGGCAGTGTGCTAGTACAGTGACAAAGTGCCATAGCTGAGCTAACGACAGAGACCGGCAGTGTGCTAGTACAGTGACAAAGAGCCATAGCTGAGCTAATGACAGAGACCGGCAGTGAGCTAGTACAGTTACAAAGAGCCATAGCTGAGCTAATGACAGAGACCGGCAGTGTGCTAGTACAGTGACAAAGAGCCATAGCTGGGCTAATGACAGAGACCGGCAGTGAGCTAGTACAGTGACAAAGTGCCATAAATGGGCTAATGACAGAGACCGGCAGTGTGCTAGTACAGTGACAAAGAGCCATAGCTGCGCTAATGACAGAGACCGGCAGTGCACAGTACAGTGACAAAGAGCTATAGCTGAGCTATTGACAGAGACCTGCAGTGTGCTAGTACAGTGACAAAGAGCCATAGCTGAGCTAATGACAGAGACCGGCGGTGTGCTAGTGCAGTGACAAAGAGCCATAGCTGAGCTAATGACAGAGACCGGCAGTGTGCTAGTACAGTGACAAAGAGCCATAGCTGAGCTAATGACAGAGACCGGCGGTGTGCTAGTACAGTGTCAAAGAGCCATAGCTGAGCTAATGACAGAGACCGGCAGTGTGCTAGTACAGTGACAAAGTGCCATAGCTGAGCTAATGACAGAGACCAGCAGAGTGTAGTACAGTGACAAAGAGCCATAGCTGAGCTAATGACAGAGACCGGCAGTGTGCTAGTACAGTGACAAAGAACCATAGCTGAGCTAATGACAGAGACCGGCAGTGTGCTAGTACAGTGACAAAGAGCTATAGCTGAGCTAATAACAGAGACTGGCAGTGTGCTAGTACAGTGACAAAGTGCCATAGCTGAGCTAATGACAGAGACCGGCAGTGTGCTAGTACAGTAACAAAGAGCCATAGCTGAGCTAATGACAGAGACCGGCAGTGTGCTAGTACAGTGACAAAGAGCCATAGCTGGGCTAATGACAGAGACCGGCAGTGTGCTAGTACAGTGACAAAGAGCCATAGCTGAGCTAATGACAGAGACCGGCAGTGTGCTAGTACAGTGACAAAGAGCCATAGCTGAGCTAATGACAGAGACCGGCGGTGTGCTAGTATAGTAACAAAGTGCCATAGCTGGGCTAATGACAGAGACCGGCAGTGTGCTAGTACAGTGACAAAGAGCCATAAATGGGCTAATGACAGAGACCAGCAGTGTTCCAGTACAGTGACAAAGAGCCATAGCTGGGCTAATGACAGACCGGCGGTGTTCCAGTACAGTGACAAAGGCCCATAGCAGGGCTAATGACAGACCGGTGGTGCTAGTACAGTGACAAAGAGCAATAGCTGAGCTAATAAGGTAACTAGAAGGAATATAGAGCGCACATAGGGTCTTATCCGAGATAAAAGGAGTATTCGTGAAAGATAATTCAAATTCACTCACCTATTGGGGTTGTGTAAGACACAACCACTGTACTTAGCATTGGCGGCTGCTGCAAACCCCGAAGCAATGATCCTTTGTTGGGTGAAGAGAATGGGGCATCAAAATGTGCTGCTTGCCTACCAGAATAATGTACCAGAGGAATCCAAGTCGATGTAATGATGAAATAGATTTTATTTCTACGCGTTTCGTGGAGATCGATCACACCACTTCCTCGGGACAGTCTATACCATCTAGTTGGATTCCTCTGGTACATTATTCTGACAGGCGAGCAGCGCAGTCTGATGCCCCATTCTTTTCACCCAACAAAGGATCATAGCTGAGCTAATGACAGAGACCGGCAGTGTGCTAGTACAGTGACAAAGAGCCATAGCTGAGCTAATGACAGAGACCGGCAGTGTGCTAGTACAGTGACAAAGAGCCATAGCTGAGCTAATGACAGAGACTGGCAGTGTGCTAGTACAGTGACAAAGAGCCATAGCTGGGCTAATGACAGAGACCGGCAGTGTGCTAGTACAGTGACAAAGAGACATAGCTGAGCTAATGACAGAGACCGGCAGTGTGCTAGTACAGTGACAAAGAGCTATAGCTGAGCTAATGAGAGAGACCGGCAGTGTGCTAGTACAGTGACAAAGAGCCATAAATGGGCTAATGACAGAGACCAGCAGTGTGCTAGTACAGTGACAAAGAGCCATAGCTGAGCTAATGACAGAGACCGGCAGTGTGCTAGTACAGTGACAAAGAGCCATAGCTGAGCTAATGACAGAGACCGGCAGTGTGCTAGTACAGTGACAAAGAGCCATAGCTGAGCTAATGACAGAGACCGGCAGTGTGCTAGTACAGTGACAAAGAGCCATAGCTGAGCTAATGACAGAGACCTGCAGTGTGCTAGTACAGTGACAAAGAGCCATAGCTGAGCTAATGACAGAGACCGGCAGTGTGCTAGTACAGTGACAAAGAGCTATAGCTGAGCTAATAACAGAGACCGGCAGTGTGCTAGTACAGTGACAAAGAGCTATAGCTGAGCTAATAACAGAGACCGGCAGTGTGCTAGTACAGTGACAAAGTGCCATAGCTGAGCTAATGACAGAGACCGGCAGTGTGCTAGTACAGTAACAAAGAGCCATAGCTGAGCTAATGACAGAGACCGGCAGTGTGCTAGTACAGTGACAAAGAGACATAGCTGAGCTAATGACAGAGACCGGCAGTGTGCTAGTACAGTGACAAAGTGCCATAGCTGAGCTAATGACAGAGACCGGCAGTGTGCTAGCACAGTGACAAAGTGCCATAGCTGAGCTAATGACAGAGACCGGCAGTGTGCTAGTACAGTGACAAAGAGAAAAAGCTGAGCTAATGACAGAGACCGGCAGTGTGCTAGTACATGGACAAAGAGCCATAGCTGAGCTAATGACAGAGACCGGTAGTGAGCTAGTACAGTAACAAAGAGCCATAGCTGAGCTAATGACAGAGACCGGCAGTGTGCTACTACAGTGACAAAGAGACATAGCTGAGCTAATGACAGAGACCGGCAGTGTGCTAATACAGTGACAAAGAGCTATAGCTGAGCTAATGACAGAGACCGGCAGTGTTCTAGTACAGTGACAAAGAGCCATAGCTGAGCTAATGACAGAGACCGGCAGTGTGCTAGTACAGTGACAAAGTGTCATAGCTGAGCTAATGACAGAGACCGGCAGTGTGCTAGTACAGTGACAAAGAGCCATAGCTGAGCTAATGACAGAGACCGGCAGTGTGCTAGTACAGTGACAAAGAGCCATAGCTGAGCTAATGACAGAGACCGGCAGTGTGCTAGTACAGTGACAAAGTGCCATAGCTGAGCTAATGACAGAGACCGGCAGTGAGCTAGTACAGTGACAAAGAGCCATAGCTGAGCAAATGACAGAGACCGGCAGTGTGCTAGTACAGTGACAAAGAGCTATAGCTGAGTTAATGACAGAGACCGGCAGTGTGCTAGTACACTGACAAAGAGCCATAGCTGAGCTAATGACAGAGACCAGCAGTGTGCGAGTACAGTGACAAAGTGCCATAGCTGAGCTAATGACAGAGACCGGCATTGAGCTAGTACAGTGACAAAGAGCCATAGCTGAGCTAATGACAGAGACCGGCAGTGTGCTAATACAGTGACAAAGAGCCATAGCTGAGCTAATGACAGAGACCGGCAGTGTTCTAGTATAGTGACAAAGAGCCATAGCTGAGCTAATGACAGAGACCGGCAGTGTGCTAGTACAGTGACAAAGAGCCATAGCTGAGCTAACGACAGAGACCGGCAGTGTGCTAGTACAGTGACAAAGTGCCATAGCTGAGCTAACGACAGAGACCGGCAGTGTGCTAGTACAGTGACAAAGAGCCATAGCTGAGCTAATGACAGAGAACGGCAGTGTGCTAGTACAGTGACAAAGAGCCATAGCTGAGCTAATGACAGAGACCGGCAGTGTGCTAGTACAGTGACAAAGAGCCATAGCTGGGCTAATGACAGAGACCGGCAGTGTGCTAGTCAGTGAGAAAGAGCCATAGCTGAGCTAATGACAGAGACCGGCAGTGAGCTAGTACAGTGACAAAGAGCCATAGCTGAGCTAATGACAGAGACCGGCAGTGTGCTAGTACAGTGACAAAGAGCCATAGCTGGGCTAATGGCAGAGACCGGCAGTGAGCTAGTACAGTGACAAAGTGCCATAAATGGGCTAATGATAGAGACCGGCAGTGTGCTAGTACAGTGACAAAGAGCCATAGCTGGGCTAATGACAGAGACCGGCAGTGTGCTCGTACAGTGACAAAGAGCCATAGCTGAGCTAATGACAGAGACCGGCAGTGTGCTAGTACAGTGACAAAGAGCCATAGCTGATCTAATGACAGAGACCGGCAGTGTGCTAGTACAGTGACAAAGAGCTATAGCTGAGCTAATGACAGAGACCGGCAGTGTGCTAGTACAGTGACAAAGAGCCATAGCTGAGCTAATGACAGAGACTGGCAGTGTGCTAGTACAGTGACAAAGTGCCATAGCTGAGCTAATGACAGAGACCGGAGGCCTGCTAGTACAGTAACAAAGTGCCATAGCTGAGCTAATGAAAGAGACCGGAGGCGTGCTAGTACAGTAACAAAGTGCCATAGCTGGGCTAATGACAGAGACCAGCGGTGTTCCAGTACAGTGACAAAGAGCCATAGCTGGACTAATGACAGAGACCGGCGATGTTCCAGTACAGTGATAAAGAGCCATAGCTGAGCTAATGACAGACAGGCGGTGTTCCAGTACAGGGACAAAGGTCCATAGCAGGGCTAATGACTGAGACCGGCAGTGTGCTAGTACAGTAACAAAGAGCTTTAGCTGAGCTAATGACAGAGACCGGCGGTGTTCTAGTGCAGTGACAAAGAGCCATAGCTGAGCTAATGACAGAGACCGGCAGTGTGCTAGTACAGTGACAAAGAGCCATAGCTGAGCTAATGACAGAGACCGGCGGTGTGCTAGTACAGTGTCAAAGAGCCATAGCTGAGCTAATGACAGAGACCGGCAGTGTGCTAGTACAGTGACAAAGTGCCATAGCTGAGCTAATGACAGAGACCGGCAGAGTGTAGTACAGTGACAAAGAGCCATAGCTGAGCTAATGACAGAGACCGGCAGTGTGCTAGTACAGTGCCAAAGAGCCATAGCTGAGCTAATGACAGAGACCGGCAGTGTGCTAGTACAGTGTCAAAGAGCCATAGCTGAGCTAATGACAGAGACCGGCAGTGTGCTAGTACAGTGACAAAGAGCTATAGCTGAGCTAATAACAGAGACCGGCAGTGTGCTAGTACAGTGACAAAGTGCCATAGCTGAGCTAATGACAGAGACCGGCAGTGTGCTAGTACAGTGACAAAGAGCCATAGCTGAGCTAATGACAGAGACCGGCGGTGTGCTAGTATAGTAACAAAGTGCCATAGCTGGGCTAATGACAGAGACCGGCAGTGTGCTAGTACAGTGACAAAGAGCCATAAATGGGCTAATGACAGAGACCAGCAGTGTTCCAGTACAGTGACAAAGAGCCATAGCTGGGCTAATGACAGACCGGCGGTGTTCCAGTACAGTGACAAAGGCCCATAGCAGGGCTAATGACAGACCGGTGGTGTTAGTACAGTGACAAAGAGCCATAGCTGAGCTAATGACAGAGACTGGCAGTGTGCTAGTACAGTGACAAAGATCCATAGCTGAGCTAATGACAGAGACCGGCAGTGTGCTAGTACAGTAACAAAGAGCTATAGCTGAGCTAATGACAGAGACCGGCAGTGTGCTAGTACAGTAACAAAGTGCCATAGCTGAGCTAATGACAGAAACCGGCAGTGAGCTAGTACAGTAACAAAGAGCTATAGCTGAGCTAATGACAGAGACCGGCAGTGTGCTAGTACAGGAACAAAGTGCCATAGCTGGGCTAATGACAAAGACCGGCAGTGTGCTAGTACAGTAACAAAGAGCTATAGCTGAGCTAACGACAGAGACCGGCAGTGTGCTAGTACAGTAACAAAGTGCCATAGCTGGGCTACTGACAGAGACCGGAGGCGTGCTAGTACAGTAACAAAGTGCCATAGCTGAGCTAATGAAAGAGACCGGAGGCGTGCTAGTACAGTAACAAAGTGCCATAGCTGGGCTAATGACAGAGACCAGCGGTGTTCCAGTACAGTGACAAAGAGCCATAGCTGGACTAATGACAGAGACCGGCGATGTTCCAGTACAGTGATAAAGAGCCATAGCTGAGCTAATGACAGACAGGCGGTGTTCCAGTACAGGGACAAAGGTCCATAGCAGGGCTAATGACTGAGACCGGCAGTGTGCTAGTACAGTAACAATGAGCTTTAGCTGAGCTAATGACAGAGACCGGCGGTGTTCTAGTGCAGTGACAAAGAGCCATAGCTGAGCTAATGACAGAGACCGGCAGTGTGCTAGTACAGTGACAAAGAGCCATAGCTGAGCTAATGACAGAGACCGGCAGTGAGCTGGTACAGTGACAAAGAGCCATAGCTGAGCTAATGACAGAGACCGGCAGTGTGCTAGTACAGTGACAAAGAGACATAAATGGGCTAATGACAGAGACCAGCAGTGTGCTAGTACAGTGACAAAGAGCCATAGCTGAGCTAATAACAGAGACCGGCAGTGTGCTAGTACAGTGACAAAGAGCTATAGCTGAGCTAATGACAGAGACCGGCAGTGTGCTAGTACAGTGACAAAGAGCCATAGCTGAGCTAATGACAGAGACCGGCAGTGTGCTAGTACAGTGACAAAGTGCCATAGCTGAGCTAACGACAGAGACCGGCAGTGTGCTAGTACAGTGACAAAGAGCCATAGCTGAGCTAATGACAGAGACCGGCAGTGAGCTAGTACAGTTACAAAGAGCCATAGCTGAGCTAATGACAGAGACCGGCAGTGTGCTAGTACAGTGACAAAGAGCCATAGCTGGGCTAATGACAGAGACCGGCAGTGAGCTAGTACAGTGACAAAGTGCCATAAATGGGCTAATGACAGAGACCGGCAGTGTGCTAGTACAGTGACAAAGAGCCATAGCTGCGCTAATGACAGAGACCGGCAGTGCACAGTACAGTGACAAAGAGCTATAGCTGAGCTATTGACAGAGACCTGCAGTGTGCTAGTACAGTGACAAAGAGCCATAGCTGAGCTAATGACAGAGACCGGCGGTGTGCTAGTGCAGTGACAAAGAGCCATAGCTGAGCTAATGACAGAGACCGGCAGTGTGCTAGTACAGTGACAAAGAGCCATAGCTGAGCTAATGACAGAGACCGGCGGTGTGCTAGTACAGTGTCAAAGAGCCATAGCTGAGCTAATGACAGAGACCGGCAGTGTGCTAGTACAGTGACAAAGTGCCATAGCTGAGCTAATGACAGAGACCAGCAGAGTGTAGTACAGTGACAAAGAGCCATAGCTGAGCTAATGACAGAGACCGGCAGTGTGCTAGTACAGTGACAAAGAACCATAGCTGAGCTAATGACAGAGACCGGCAGTGTGCTAGTACAGTGACAAAGAGCTATAGCTGAGCTAATAACAGAGACTGGCAGTGTGCTAGTACAGTGACAAAGTGCCATAGCTGAGCTAATGACAGAGACCGGCAGTGTGCTAGTACAGTAACAAAGAGCCATAGCTGAGCTAATGACAGAGACCGGCAGTGTGCTAGTACAGTGACAAAGAGCCATAGCTGGGCTAATGACAGAGACCGGCAGTGTGCTAGTACAGTGACAAAGAGCCATAGCTGAGCTAATGACAGAGACCGGCAGTGTGCTAGTACAGTGACAAAGAGCCATAGCTGAGCTAATGACAGAGACCGGCGGTGTGCTAGTATAGTAACAAAGTGCCATAGCTGGGCTAATGACAGAGACCGGCAGTGTGCTAGTACAGTGACAAAGAGCCATAAATGGGCTAATGACAGAGACCAGCAGTGTTCCAGTACAGTGACAAAGAGCCATAGCTGGGCTAATGACAGACCGGCGGTGTTCCAGTACAGTGACAAAGGCCCATAGCAGGGCTAATGACAGACCGGTGGTGCTAGTACAGTGACAAAGAGCCATAGCTGAGCTAATAAGGTAACTAGAAGGAATATAGAGCGCACATAGGGTCTTATCCGAGATAAAAGGAGTATTCGTGAAAGATAATTCAAATTCACTCACCTATTGGGGTTGTGTAAGACACAACCACTGTACTTAGCATTGGCGGCTGCTGCAAACCCCGAAGCAATGATCCTTTGTTGGGTGAAGAGAATGGGGCATCAAAATGTGCTGCTTGCCTACCAGAATAATGTACCAGAGGAATCCAAGTCGATGTAATGATGAAATAGATTTTATTTCTACGCGTTTCGTGGAGATCGATCACACCACTTCCTCGGGACAGTCTATACCATCTAGTTGGATTCCTCTGGTACATTATTCTGACAGGCGAGCAGCGCAGTCTGATGCCCCATTCTTTTCACCCAACAAAGGATCATAGCTGAGCTAATGACAGAGACCGGCAGTGTGCTAGTACAGTGACAAAGAGCCATAGCTGAGCTAATGACAGAGACCGGCAGTGTGCTAGTACAGTGACAAAGAGCCATAGCTGAGCTAATGACAGAGACTGGCAGTGTGCTAGTACAGTGACAAAGAGCCATAGCTGGGCTAATGACAGAGACCGGCAGTGTGCTAGTACAGTGACAAAGAGACATAGCTGAGCTAATGACAGAGACCGGCAGTGTGCTAGTACAGTGACAAAGAGCTATAGCTGAGCTAATGAGAGAGACCGGCAGTGTGCTAGTACAGTGACAAAGAGCCATAAATGGGCTAATGACAGAGACCAGCAGTGTGCTAGTACAGTGACAAAGAGCCATAGCTGAGCTAATGACAGAGACCGGCAGTGTGCTAGTACAGTAACAAAGAGCTATAGCTGAGCTAGTAACAGAGACCGGCAGTGTGCTAGTACAGTGACAAAGAGTCATAGCTGAGCTAATGACAGAGACCGGCAGTGTGCTAGTACAGTGACAAAGAGCCATAGCTGAGCTAATGACAGAGACCGGCAGTGTGCTAGTACAGTGACGAAGTGCCATAGCTGAGCTAATGACAGAGACCGGCAGTGTCCTAGTACAGTGACAAAGAGCCATAGCTGAGCTAATGACAGAGACCGGCAGTGTGCTAGTACAGTGACAAAGAGCCATAGCTGAGCTAATGACAGAGACCGGCAGTGTGCTAGTACAGTGACAAAGAGCTATAGCTGAGCTAATGACAGAGACCGGCAGTGTGCTAGTACAGTGACAAAGAGCCATAGCTGAGCTAATGACAGAGACCGGCAGTGTGCTAATACAGTGACAAAAAGCCATAGCTGAGCTAATGACAGACACCGGCAGTGTGCTAGTACAGTGACAAAGTGCCATAAATGGGCTAATGACAGAGACCGGCAGTGTGCTAGTACAGTGACAAAGAGCCATAGCTGAGCTAACGACAGAGACCGGCAGTGTGCTAGTACAGTGACAAAGTGCCATAGCTGAGCTAATGACAGAGACCGGCAGTGTGCTAGTACAGTGACAAAGAGCCATAGCTGAGCTAACGACAGAGACCGGCAGTGTGCTAGTACAGTGACAAAGAGCCATAGCTGAGCTAACGACAGAGACCGGCAGTGTGCTAGTACAGTGACAAAGAGCCATAGCTGAACTAATGACAGAGACTGGCAGTGTGCTAGTACAGTGACAAAGTGCCATAGCTGAGCTAATGACAGAGACCGGCAGTGTGCTAGTACAGTGACAAAGAGCTATAGCTGAGCTAATGACAGAGACCGGCAGTGTGCTAGTACAGTGACAAAGAGCTATAGCTGAGCTAATGACAGAGACCGGCAGTGTGCTAGTACACTGACAAAGAGCCATAGCTGAGCTAATGACAGAGACCGGCAGTGTGCTAGTACAGTGACAAAGTGCCATAGCTGAGCTAATGACAGAGACCGGCGGTGTGCTAGTACAGTGTCAAAGAGCCATAGCTGAGCTAATGACAGAGACCGGCAGTGTGCTAGTACAGTGACAAAGTGCCATAGCTGAGCTAATGACAGAGACCAGCAGAGTGTAGTACAGTGACAAAGAGCCATAGCTGAGCTAATGACAGAGACCGGCAGTGTGCTAGTACAGTGACAAAGAGCCATAGCTGAGCTAATGACAGAGACCGGCAGTGTGCTAGTACAGTGACAAAGAGCTATAGCTGAGCTAATAACAGAGACTGGCAGTGGGCTAGCACAGTGACAAAGTGCCATAGCTGAGCTAATTACAGAGACCGGCAGTGTGCTAGTACAGTAACAAAGAGCCATAGCTGAGCTAATGACAGAGACCGGCAGTGTGCTAGTACAGTGACAAAGAGCCATAGCTGAGCTAATGACAGAGACCGGCAGTGTGCTAGTACAGTGACAAAGTGCCATAGCTGAGCTAATGACAGAGACCGGCAGTGTGTAGTACAGTGACAAAGAGCCATAGCTGAGCTAATGACAGAGACCGGCAGTGTGATAGTACAGTGACAAAGTGACATAGCTGAGCTAATGACAGAGACCGGCGGTGTGCTAGTACAGTAACAAAGTGCCATAGCTGGGCTAATGACAGAGACCGGCAGTGTGCTAGTACAGTGACAAAGAGCCATAAATGAGCTAATGACAGAGACCAGCAGTGTTCCAGTACAGTGACAAAGGGCCATAGCTGAGCTAATGACAGAGACCGGCAGTGTGCTAATACAGTGACAAAGAGCCATAGCTGAGCTAATGACAGAGACCGGCAGTGTGCTAGTACAGTGACAAAGTGCCATAGCTGAGCTAATGATAGAGACCGGCAGTGTGCTAGTACAGTGACAAAGAGCCATAGCTGAGCTAATGACAGAGACCGGCAGTGTGCTAGTACAGTGACAAAGAGCTATAGCTGAGCTAATGACAGAGACCGGCAGTGTGCTAGTACAGTGACAAAGTGCCATAGCTGAGCTAACGACAGAGACCGGCAGTGTGCTAGTACAGTGACAAAGAGCCATAGCTGAGCTAATGATAGAGACCGGCAGTGTGCTAGTACAGTGACAAAGAGCTATAGCTGAGCTAATGACAGAGACCGGCAGTGTGCTAGTACAGTGACAAAGAGCCATAGCTGAGCTAATGACAGAGACCGGCAGTGTGCTAATACAGTGACAAAGAGCCATAGCTGAGCTAATGACAGAGACCGGCAGTGTGCTAGTACAGTGACAAAGTGCCATAAATGGGCTAATGACAGAGACCGGCAGTGTGCTAGTACAGTGACAAAGAGCCATAGCTGAACTAACGACAGAGACCGGCAGTGTGCTAGTACAGTGACAAAGTGCCATAGCTGAGCTAATGACAGAGACCGGCAGTGTGCTAGTACAGTGACAAAGAGCCATAGCTGAGCTAACGACAGAGACCGGCAGTGTGCTAGTACAGTGACAAAGAGCCATAGCTGAGCTAACGACAGAGACCGGCAGTGTGCTAGTACAGTGACAAAGAGCCATAGCTGAACTAATGACAGAGACTGGCAGTGTGCTAGTACAGTGACAAAGTGCCATAGCTGAGCTAATGACAGAGACCGGCAGTGTGCTAGTACAGTGACAAAGAGCTATAGCTGAGCTAATGACAGAGACCGGCAGTGTGCTAGTACAGTGACAAAGAGCTATAGCTGAGCTAATGACAGAGACCGGCAGTGTTCTAGTACAGTGACAAAGAGCCATAGCTGAGCTAATGACAGAGACCGGCAGTGTGCTAGTACAGTGACAAAGAGCCATAGCTGAGCTAATGACAGAGACCGGCAGTGTGCTAGTACAGTGACAAAGTGCCATAGCTGAGCTAACGACAGAGACCGGCAGTGTGCTAGTACAGTGACAAAGAGCCATAGCTGAGCTAATGATAGAGACCGGCAGTGTGCTAGTACAGTGACAAAGAGCTATAGCTGAGCTAATGACAGAGACCGGCAGTGTGCTAGTACAGTGACAAAGAGCCATAGCTGAGCTAATGACAGAGACCGGCAGTGTGCTAATACAGTGACAAAGAGCCATAGCTGAGCTAATGACAGAGACCTGCAGTGTGCTAGTACAGTGACAAAGTGCCATAAATGGGCTAATGACAGAGACCGGCAGTGTGCTAGTACAGTGACAAAGAGCCATAGCTGAGCTAACGACAGAGACCGGCAGTGTGCTAGTACAGTGACAAAGTGCCATAGCTGAGCTAATGACAGAGACCGGCAGTGTGCTAGTACAGTGACAAAGAGCCATAGCTGAGCTAACGACAGAGACCGGCAGTGTGCTAGTACAGTGACAAAGAGCCATAGCTGAGCTAACGACAGAGACCGGCAGTGTGCTAGTACAGTGACAAAGAGCTATAGCTGAGCTAACGACAGAGACCGGCAGTGTGCTAGTACAGTGACAAAGAGCCATAGCTGAGCTAACGACAGAGACCGGCAGTGTGCTAGTACACTGACAAAGAGCCATAGCTGAGCTAATGACAGAGACCGGCAGTGTGCTAGTACAGTGACAAAGAGCTATAGCTGAGCTAATGACAGAGACCGGCAGTGTGCTAGTACAGTGACAAAGAGCCATAGCTGAGCTAATGACAGAGACCGGCAGTGTGCTAATACAGTGACAAAGAGCCATAGCTGAGCTAATGACAGAGACCGGCAGTGTGCTAGTACAGTGACAAAGTGCCATAAATGGGCTAATGACAGAGACCGGCAGTGTGCTAGTACAGTGACAAAGAGCCATAGCTGAGCTAACGACAGAGACCGGCAGTGTGCTAGTACAGTGACAAAGTGCCATAGCTGAGCTAATGACAGAGACCGGCAGTGTGCTAGTACAGTGACAAAGAGCCATAGCTGAGCTAACGACAGAGACCGGCAGTGTGCTAGTACAGTGACAAAGAGCCATAGCTGAGCTAACGACAGAGACCGGCAGTGTGCTAGTACAGTGACAAAGAGCCATAGCTGAACTAATGACAGAGACTGGCAGTGTGCTAGTACAGTGACAAAGTGCCATAGCTGAGCTAATGACAGAGACCGGCAGTGTGCTAGTACAGTGACAAAGAGCTATAGCTGAGCTAATGACAGAGACCGGCAGTGTGCTAGTACAGTGACAAAGAGCTATAGCTGAGCTAATGACAGAGACCGGCAGTGTGCTAGTACACTGACAAAGAGCCATAGCTGAGCTAATGACAGAGACCGGCAGTGTGCTAGTACAGTGACAAAGTGCCATAGCTGAGCTAATGACAGAGACCGGCGGTGTGCTAGTACAGTGTCAAAGAGCCATAGCTGAGCTAATGACAGAGACCGGCAGTGTGCTAGTACAGTGACAAAGTGCCATAGCTGAGCTAATGACAGAGACCAGCAGAGTGTAGTACAGTGACAAAGAGCCATAGCTGAGCTAATGACAGAGACCGGCAGTGTGCTAGTACAGTGACAAAGAGCCATAGCTGAGCTAATGACAGAGACCGGCAGTGTGCTAGTACAGTGACAAAGAGCTATAGCTGAGCTAATAACAGAGACTGGCAGTGGGCTAGTACAGTGACAAAGTGCCATAGCTGAGCTAATTACAGAGACCGGCAGTGTGCTAGTACAGTAACAAAGAGCCATAGCTGAGCTAATGACAGAGACCGGCAGTGTGCTAGTACAGTGACAAAGAGCCATAGCTGAGCTAATGACAGAGACCGGCAGTGTGCTAGTACAGTGACAAAGTGCCATAGCTGAGCTAATGACAGAGACCGGCAGTGTGTAGTACAGTGACAAAGAGCCATAGCTGAGCTAATGACAGAGACCGGCAGTGTGCTAGTACAGTGACAAAGTGACATAGCTGAGCTAATGACAGAGACCGGCAGTGAGCTAGTACAGTGACAAAGAGCCATAGCTGAGCTAATGACAGAGACCGGCAGTGTGCTAGTACAGTTACAAAGAGCCATAGCTGAGCTAATGACAGAGACCGGCAGTGTGCTAGTACATGGACAAAGAGCCATAGCTGAGCTAATGACAGAGACCGGCAGTGTGTAGTACAGTGACAAAGAGCCATAGCTGAGCTAATGACAGAGACCGGCAGTGTGCTACTACAGTGACAAAGAGCCATAGCTGAGCTAATGACAGAGACCGGCAGTGAGCTAGTACAGTGACAAAGAGCCATAGCTGAGCTAATGACAGAGACCGGCAGTGTGCTAGTACAGTGATAAAGAGCCATAGCTGAGCTAATGACAGAGACCGGCAGTGTGCTAGTACAGTTACAAAGAGCCATAGCTGAGCTAATGACAGAGACCGGCAGTGTGCTAGTACAGTGACAAAGAGCTATAGCTGAGCTAATGACAGAGACCGCCAGTGTTCTAGTACAGTGACAAAGAGCCATAGCTGAGCTAATGACAGAGACCGGCAGTGAGCTAGTACAGTGACAAAGAGCCATAGCTGAGCTAATGACAGAGACCGGCAGTGTGCTAGTACAGTTACAAAGAGCCATAGCTGAGCTAATGACAGAGACCGGCAGTGTGCTAGTACATGGACAAAGAGCCATAGCTGAGCTAATGACAGAGACCGGCTGTGTGTAGTACAGTGACAAAGAGCCATAGCTGAGCTAATGACAGAGACCGGCAGTGTGCTACTACAGTGACAAAGAGCCATAGCTGAGCTAATGACAGAGACCGGCAGTGAGCTAGTACAGTGACAAAGAGCCATAGCTGAGCTAAGGACAGAGACCGGCAGTGTGCTAGTACAGTGACAAAGAGCCATAGCTGAGCTAATGACAGAGACCGGCAGTGTGTAGTACAGTGACAAAGAGCCATAGCTGAGCTAATGACAGAGACCGACAGTGTGCTAGTACAGTGACAAAGAGCTATAGCTGAGCTAATGACAGAGACCGGCAGTGTGCTAGTACAGTGTCAAAGAGCCATAGCTGAGCTAATGACAGAGACCGGCAGTGTGCTAGTACAGTGACAAAGTGCCATAGCTGAGCTAATGACAGAGACCGGCAGTGAGCTAGTACAGTGACAAAGAGCCATAGCTGAGCTAATGACAGAGACCGGCAGTGAGCTAGTACAGTAACAAAGAGCCATAGCTGAGCTAATGACAGAGACCGGCAGTGTGCTACTACAGTGACAAAGAGCCATAGCTGAGCTAATGACAGAGACCGGCAGTGTGCTAGTACAGTGACAAAGAGCCATAGCTGAGCTAATGACAGAGACCGGCAGTGTGCTAGTACAGTGATAAAGAGCCATAGCTGAGCTAATGACAGAGACCGGCAGTGTGTAGTACAGTGACAAAGAGCCATAGCTGAGCTAATGACAGAGACCGGCAGTGTGCTACTACAGTGACAAAGTGCCATAAATGGGCTAATGACAGAGACCAGCGGTGTTCCAGTACAGTGACAAAGAGCCATAGCTGGGCTAATGACAGAGACCAGCAGTGTTCCAGTACAGTGACAAAGAGCCATAGCTGGGCTAATGACAGACCGGCGGTGTTCCAGTACAGTGACAAAGAGCCATAGCTGGGCTAATGACAGACCGGCAGTGTGCTAGTACAGTGACAAAGTGCCATAGCTGAGCTAATGACAGAGAACGGCAGTGTGCTAGTACAGTGACAAAGAGCCATAGCTGAGCTAATGACAGAGATCGGCAGTGTGCTAGTACAGTAACAAAGTGCCATAGCTAAGCTAATGACAGACCGACAGTGTGCTAGTACAGTGACAAAGAGCCATAAATGAGCTAATGACAGAGACCAGCAGTGTTCCAGTACAGTGACAAACGGCCATAGCTGAGCTAATGACAGAGACCGGCAGTGTGCTAGTACAGTGACAAAGAGCCATAAATGAGCTAATGACAGAGACCAGCAGTGTTCCAGTACAGTGACAAACGGCCATAGCTGAGCTAATGACAGAGACCGGCAGTGTGCTAATACAGTGACAAAGAGCCATAGCTGAGCTAATGACAGAGACCGGCAGTGTGCTAGTACAGTGACAAAGAGCCATAGCTGAGCTAATGACAGAGACCGGCGGTGTGCTAGTACAGTGACAAAGTCCCATAGCTGAGCTAATGATAGAGACCGGCAGTGTGCTAGTACAGTGACAAAGAGCCATAGCTGAGCTAATGACAGAGACCGGCAGTGTGCTAGTACAGTGACAAAGAGCTATAGCTGAGCTAATGACAGAGACCGGCAGTGTTCTAGTACAGTGACAAAGAGCCATAGCTGAGCTAATGACAGAGACCGGCAGTGTGCTAGTACAGTGACAAAGAGCCATAGCTGAGCTAATGACAGAGACCGGCAGTGTGCTAGTACAGTGACAAAGTGCCATAGCTGAGCTAACGACAGAGACAGGCAGTGTGCTAGTACAGTGACAAAGAGCCATAGCTGAGCTAATGACAGAGACCGGCAGTGAGCTAGTACAGTTACAAAGAGCCATAGCTGAGCTAATGACAGAGACCGGCAGTGTGCTAGTACAGTGACAAAGAGCCATAGCTGGGCTAATGATAGAGACCGGCAGTGAGCTAGTACAGTGACAAATTGCCATAAATGGGCTAATGACAGAGACCGGCAGTGTGCTAGTACAGTGACAAAGAGCCATAGCTGGGCTAATGACAGAGACCGGCAGTGCACAGTACAGTGACAAAGAGCTATAGCTGAGCTAATGACAGAGACCGGCAGTGTTCTAGTACAGTGACAAAGAGCCATAGCTGAGCTAATGACAGAGACCGGCAGTGTGCTAGTACAGTGACAAAGAGCCATAGCTGAGCTAATGACAGAGACCGGCAGTGTGCTAGTACAGTGACAAAGAGCCATAGCTGAGCTAATGACAGAGACCGGCGGTGTGCTAGTACAGTGTCAAAGAGCCATAGCTGAGCTAATGACAGAGACCGGCAGTGTGCTAGTACAGTGACAAAGTGCCATAGCTGAGCTAATGACAGAGACCAGCAGAGTGTAGTAAAGTGACAAAGAGCCATAGCTGAGCTAATGACAGAGACCGGCAGTGTGCTAGTACAGTGACAAAGAGCTATAGCTGAGCTAATGACAGAGACCGGCAGTGTGCTAGTACAGTGACAAAGAGCTATAGCTGAGCTAATAACAGAGACTGGCAGTGTGCTAGTACAGTAACAAAGAGCCATAGCTGAGCTAATGACAGAGACCGGCAGTGTGCTAGTACAGTGACAAAGAGCCATAGCTGAGCTAATGACAGAGACCGGCAGTGTGCTAGTACAGTAACAAAGAGCCATAGCTGAGCTAATGACAGAGACCGGCAGTGTGCTAGTACAGTGACAAAGAGCCATAGCTGAGCTAATAACAGAGACCGGCAGTGTGCTAGTACAGTAACAAAGAGCCATAGCTGAGCTAATGACAGAGACCGGCAGTGTGCTAGTACAGTGACAAAGAGCCATAGCTGAGCTAATGACAGAGACCGGCAGTGTGCTAGTACAGTGACAAAGTGCCATAGCTGAGCTAATGACAGAGACCGGCAGTGTGCTAGTACAGTGACAAAGTGCCATAGCTGAGCTAATGACAGAGACCGGCAGTGAGCTAGTACAGTGACAAAGAACCATAGCTGAGCTAATGAGAGAGACCGGCAGTGTGCTAGTACAGTGACAAAGAGCTATAGCTGAGCTAATGACAGAGACCGGCAGTGTGCTAGTACACTGACAAAGAGCCATAGCTGAGCTAATGACAGAGACCGGCAGTGTGCTAGTACAGTGACAAAGTGCCATAGCTGAGCTAATGACAGAGACCGGCAGTGAGCTAGTACAGTGACAAAGTGCCATAAATGGGCTAATGACAGAGACCGGCAGTGTGCTAGTACAGTGACAAAGAGCCATAGCTGGGCTAATGACAGAGACCGGCAGTGTGCTAGTACACTGACAAAGAGCCATAGCTGAGCTAATGGCAGAGACCGGCAGTGTGCTAGTACAGTGACAAAGAGCCATAGCTGAGCTAATGACAGAGACCGGCAGTGTGCTAGTATAGTGACAAAGAGCCATAGCTGAGCTAATGACAGAGACCGGCAGTGTGCTAGTACATGGACAAAGAGCCATAGCTGAGCTAATGACAGAGACCGGCAGTGAGCTAGTACAGTAACAAAGAGCCATAGCTGAGCTAATGACAGAGACCGGCAGTGTGCTAGTACAGTGACAAAGTGCCATAGCTGAGCTAACGACAGAGACCGGCAGTGTGCTAGTACAGTGACAAAGAGCCATAGCTGAGCTAATGACAGAGACCAGCAGTGTTCCAGTACAGTGACAAAGAGCCATAGCTGGGCTAATGACAGACCGGCGGTGTTCCAGTACAGTGACAAAGAGCCATAGCTGGGCTAATGACAGACCGGCAGTGTGCTAGTACAGTGACAAAGTGCCATAGCTGAGCTAATGACAGAGACCGGCAGTGTGCTAGTACAGTGACAAAGAGCCATAGCTGAGCTAATGATAGAGACCAGCAGTGTGCTAGTACAGTAACAAAGTGCCATAGCTAAGCTAATGACAGAGACGGGCGGTGTGCTAGAACAGTGACAAAGAGCCATAAATGAGCTAATGACAGAGACCAGCAGTGTTCCAGTACAGTGACAAAGGGCCATAGCTGAGCTAATGACAGAGACCGGCAGTGTGCTAATAAAGTGACAAAGAGCCATAGCTGAGCTAATGACAGAGACCGGCAGTGTTCTAGTACAGTGACAAAGAGCCATAGCTGAGCTAATGACAGAGACCGGCAGTGTGCTAATACAGTGACAAAGAGCCATAGCTGAGCTAATGACAGAGACCGGCAGTGTGCTAGTACAGTGACAAAGAGCCATAGCTGAGCTAATGACAGAGACCAGCGGTGTGCTAGTACAGTGACAAAGTGCCATAGCTGAGCTAATGATAGAGACCGGCAGTGTGCTAGTACAGTGACAAAGAGCCATAGCTGGGCTAATGACAGACCGGCGGTGTTCCAGTACAGTGACAAAGAGCCATAGCTGGGCTAATGACAGACCGGCAGTGTGCTAGTACAGTGACAAAGTGCCATAGCTGAGCTAATGACAGAGACCAGCAGTGTGCTAGTACAGTAACAAAGTGCCATAGCTAAGCTAATGACAGAGACGGGCGGTGTGCTAGAACAGTGACAAAGTGCCATAGCTGAGCTAATGATAGAGACCGGCAGTGTGCTAGTACAGTGACAAAGAGCCATAGCTGAGCTAATGACAGAGACCGGCAGTGTGCTAGTACAGTGACAAAGAGCTATAGCTGAGCTAATGACAGAGACCGGCAGTGTTCTAGTACAGTGACAAAGAGCCATAGCTGAGCTAATGACAGAGACCAGCAGAGTGTAGTACAGTGACAAAGAGCCATAGCTGAGCTAATGACAGAGACCGGCAGTGTGCTAGTACAGTGACAAAGAGCCATAGCTGAGCTAATGACAGAGACCGGCAGTGTGCTAGTACAGTGACAAAGTGCCACAGCTGAGCTAACGACAGAGACCGGCAGTGTGCTAGTACAGTGACAAAGAGCCATAGCTGAGCTAACGACAGAGACCGGCAGTGTGCTAGTACAGTGACAAAGTGCCATAGCTGAGCTAATGACAGAGACCGGCAGTGTGCTAGTACAGTGACAAAGAGCCATAGCTGAGCTAATGACAGAGACCGGCAGTGTGCTAGTACAGTGACAAAGAGCCATAGCTGAGCTAATGACAGAGACCGGCGGTGTGCTAGTACAGTGACAAAGAGCTATAGCTGAGCTAATGACAGAGACCGGCAGTGTGCTAGTACAGTGACAAAGTGCCATAGCTGAGCTAACGACAGAGACCGGCACTGTGCTAGTACAGTGACAAAGAGCCATAGCTGAGCTAATGACAGAGACCGGCAGTGTGCTAGTACAGTGATAAAGAGCCATAGCTGAGCTAATGACAGAGACCGGCAGTGTGTAGTACAGTGACAAAGAGTCATAGCTGAGCTAATGACAGAGACCGGCAGTGTGCTAGTACAGTGATAAAGAGCCATAGCTGAGCTAATGACAGAGACCGGCAGTGTGTAGTACAGTGACAAAGAGCTATAGCTGAGCTAATGACAGAGACCGGCAGTGTGCTACTACAGTGACAAAGTGCCATAAATGGGCTAATGACAGAGACCAGCGGTGTTCCAGTACAGTGACAAAGAGCCATAGCTGGGCTAATGACAGAGACCAGCAGTGTTCCAGTACAGTGACAAAGAGCCATAGCTGAGCTAATGACAGAGACCGGCAGTGTGCTAGTACAGTGACAAAGTGCCATAGCTGAGCTAATGACAGAGACCGGCAGTATGCTAGTACAGTGACAAAGAGCCATAGCTGAGCTAATGACAGAGACCGGCAGTGTGCTAGTACAGTGACAAAGAGCTATAGCTGAGCTAATGACAGAGACCGGCAGTGTGCTAGTACAGTGACAAAGAGCCATAGCTGAGCTAACGACAGAGACCGGCAGTGTGCTAGTACAGTGACAAAGAGCCATAGCTGAGCTAATGACAGAGACCGGCAGTGTGCTAGTACAGTGACAAAGAGCCATAGCTGAGCTAATGACAGAGACCGGCGGTGTGCTAGTACAGTGACAAAGAGCTATAGCTGAGCTAATGATAGAGACCGGCAGTGTGCTAGTACAGTGACAAAGAGCCATAGCTGAGCTAATGACAGAGACCGGCAGTGTGCTAGTACAGTGACAAAGAGCCATAGCTGAGCTAATGACAGAGACCGGCAGTGTGCTAGTACAGTGACAAAGAGCCATAGCTGAGCTAATGACAGAGACCGGCAGTGTGCTAGTACAGTGACAAAGAGCTATAGCTGAGCTAATGACAGAGACCAGCGGTGTTCCAGTACAGTGACAAAGAGCCATAGCTGGGCTAATGACAGAGACCAGCAGTGTTCCAGTACAGTGACAAAGAGCCATAGCTGGGCTAATGACAGACCGGCGGTGTTCCAGTACAGTGACAAAGGCCCATAGCAGGGCTAATGACAGACCGGTGATGCTAGTACAGTGACAAAGAGCCATAGCTGAGCTAATAAGGTAACTAGAAGGAATATAGAGCGCACATAGGGTCTTATCCGAGATAAAAGGAATATTTGTGAAAGATAATTCAAAGTCACTCACCTATTGGGGTTGTGTAAGACACAACCACTGTACTTAGCATTGGCGGCTGCTTCAAACCCCGAAGCAATGATCCTTTGTTGGGTGAAGAGAATGGGGCATCAAAATGTGCTGCTCGCCTACCAGAATAATGTACCAGAGGAATCCAAGTCGATGTAATGATGAAATACATTTTATTTCTACGCGTTTCATGGAGATCGATCACACCACTTCCTCGGGACAGTCTATACCATCTACTTGGATTCCTCTAGTACATTATTCTGACAGGCGAGCAGCGCAGTCTGATGCCCCATTCTTTTCACCCAACAAAGGATCATAGCTGAGCTAATGACAGAGACCGGCAGTGTGCTAGTACAGTGACAAAGAGCCATAGCTGAGCTAATGACAGAGACCGGCAGTGTGCTAGTACAGTGACAAAGAGCCATAGCTGAGCTAATTTTAGAGACCGGCAGTGTGCTAGTACAGTAACAAAGAGCTATAGCTGAGCTAATGACAGAGACCGGCAGTGTGCTAGTACAGTGACAAAGAGCCATAGCTGGGCTAATGACAGAGACCGGCAGTGTGCTAGTACAGTGACAAAGAGCCATAGCTGGGCTAATGACAGAGACCGGCAGTGTGCTAGTACAGTGACAAAGAGCCATAGCTGAGCTAATGACAGAGACCGGCAGTGTGCTAGTACAGTGACAAAGAGCCATAGCTGGGGTAATGACAGAGACCGGCAGTGTGCTAGTACAGTGACAAAGAGCCATAGCTGGGCTAATGACAGAGACCGGCAGTGTGCTAGTACAGTGACAAAGAGCCATAGCTGAGCTAATGACAGAGACCGGCAGTGTGCTAGTACAGTGACAAAGCGCTATAGCTGAGCTAATGACAGAGACCGGCAGTGTGCTAGTACAGTGACAAAGTGCCATAGCTGGGCTACTGACAGAGACCGGCAGTGTGCTAGTACAGTGACAAAGAGCCATAGCTGAGCTAATGACAGAGACCGGCAGTGTGCTAGTACAGTGACAAAGAGCCATAGCTGGACTAATGACAGAGACCGGCAGTGTGCTAGTACAGTGACAAAGAGCCATAGCTGGGCTAATGACAGAGACCGGCAGTGTGCTAGTACAGTGACAAAGAGCCATAGCTGAGCTAATGACAGAGACCGGCAGTGTGCTAGTACAGTGACAAAGAGCCATAGCTGGGCTAATGACAGAGACCGGCAGTGTGCTAGTATAGTGACAAAGTGCCATAGCTGGGCTACTGACAGAGACCGGCAGTGTGCTAGTACAGTGACAAAGTGCCATAAATGGGCTAATGACAGAGACCAGCGGTGTTCCAGTACAGTGACAAAGAGCCATAGCTGTGCTAATGACAGAGACCAGCAGTGTTCCAGTACAGTGACAAAGTGCCATAGCTGGGCTACTGACAGAGACCGGCAGTGTGCTAGTACAGTGACAAAGAGCCATAGCTGAGCTAATGACAGAGACCGGCAGTGTGCTAGTAGAGTGACAAAGAGCTATAGCTGAGCTAATGACAGAGACCGGCAGTGTGCTAGTACAGTGACAAAGAGCTATAGCTGAGCTAATGACAGAGACCGGCAGTGTGCTAGTACAGTGACAAAGTGCCATAGCTGGGCTACTGACAGAGACCGGCAGTGTGCTAGTACAGTGACAAAGAGCTATAGCTGAGCTAATGACAGAGACCGGCAGTGTGCTAGTACAGTGACAAAGTGCCATAGCTGGGCTACTGACAGAGACCGGCAGTGTGCTAGTACAGTGACAAAGAGCTATAGCTGAGCTAATGACAGAGACCAGCAGTGTGCTAGTACAGTGACAAAGTGCCATAGCTGAGCTAATGACAGAGACCGGCAGTGTGCTAGTATAGTAACAAAGTGCCATAGCTGAGCTCATGACAGAGACCGGCAGTGTGCTACTACAGTGACAAAGTGCCATAAATGGGCTAATGACAGAGACCAGCGGTGTTCCAGTACAGTGACAAAGAGCCATAGCTGGGCTAATGACAGAGACCAGCAGTGTTCCAGTACAGTGACAAAGAGCCATAGCTGGGCTAATGACAGACCGGCGGTGTTCCAGTACAGTGACAAAGGCCCATAGCAGGGCTAATGACAGACCGGTGGTGCTAGTACAGTGACAAAGAGCCATAGCTGAGCTAATAAGGTAACTAGAAGGAATATAGAGCGCACATAGGGTCTTATCCGAGATAAAAGGAGTATTCGTGAAAGATAATTCAAATTCACTCACCTATTGGGGTTGTGTAAGACACAACCACTGTACTTAGCATTGGCGGCTGCTGCAAACCCCGAAGCAATGATCCTTTGTTGGGTGAAGAGAATGGGGCATCAAAATGTGCTGCTCGCCTACCAGAATAATGTACCAGAGGAATCCAAGTCGATGTAATGATGAAATACATTTTATTTCTACGCGTTTCGTGGAGATCGATCACACCACTTCCTCGGGACAGTCTATACCATCTACTTGGATTCCTCTGGTACATTATTCTGACAGGCGAGCAGCGCAGTCTGATGCCCCATTCTTTTCACCCAACAAAGGATCATAGCTGAGCTAATGACAGAGACCGGCAGTGTGCTAGTACAGTGACAAAGAGCCATAGCTGAGCTAATGACAGAGACCGGCAGTGTGCTAGTACAGTGACAAAGAGCCATAGCTGGGCTAATGACAGAGACCGGCAGTGTGCTAGTACAGTGACAAAGAGCCATAGCTGGGCTAATGACAGAGACCGGCAGTGTGCTAGTACAGTGACAAAGAGACATAGCTGAGCTAATGACAGAGACCGGCAGTGTGCTAGTACAGTGACAAAGAGCCATAGCTGAGCTAATGACAGAGACCGGCAGTGTGCTAGTACAGTGACAAAGAGCTATAGCTGAGCTAATGAGAGAGACCGGCAGTGTGCTAGTACAGTGACAAAGAGCCATAAATGGGCTAATGACAGAGACCAGCAGTGTGCTAGTACAGTGACAAAGAGCTATAGCTGAGCTAATAACAGAGACCGGCAGTGTGCTAGTACAGTGACAAAGAGCCATAGCTGAGCTAATGACAGAGACCGGCGGTGTGCTAGTACAGTGACAAAGAGCTATAGCTGAGCTAATGACAGAGACCGGCAGTGTGCTAGTACAGTGACAATGTGCCATAGCTGAGCTAATGACCGAGACCGGCAGTGTGCTAGTACAGTGACAAAGAGCCATAGCTGAGCTAATGACAGAGACCGGCAGTGTGCTAGTACAGTGACAAAGAGCCATAGCTGAGCTAATGACAGAGACCGGCAGTGTGCTAGTACAGTGACAAAGAGCCATAGCTGAGCTAATGACAGAGACCGGCAGTGTGCTAGTACAGTGACAAAGAGCCATAGCTGGGCTAATGACAGAGACCGGCAGTGTGCTAGTACAGTGACAAAGAGCCATAGCTGGGCTAATGACAGAGACCGGCAGTGTGCTAGGACAGTGACAAAGAGCCATAGCTGAGCTAATGATAGAGACCGGCAGTGTGCTAGTACAGTGACAAAAAGCCATAGCTGAGCTAATGACAGAGACCGGCAGTGTGCTAGTACAGTGACAAAGAGCCATAGCTGGGCTAATGACAGAGACCGGCAGTGTGCTAGTACAGTGACAAAGAGCCATAGCTGAGCTAATGACAGAGACCGGCAGTGTGCTAGTACAGTGACAAAGAGCCATAGCTGGGCTAATGACAGAGACCGGCAGTGTGCTAGTACAGTGACAAAGAGCCATAGCTGGGCTAATGACAGAGACCGGCAGTGTGCTAGTACAGTGACAAAGAGCTATAGCTGAGCTAATGACAGAGACCGGCAGTGTGCTAGTACAGTGACAAAGTGCCATAGCTGGGCTACTGACAGAGACCGGCAGTGTGCTAGTACAGTGACAAAGAGCTATAGCTGAGCTAATGACAGAGACCGGCAGTGTGCTAGTACAGTGACAAAGTGCCATAGCTGGGCTACTGACAGAGACCGGCAGTGTGCTAGTACAGTGACAAAGAGCTATAGCTGAGCTAATGACAGAGACCAGCAGTGTGCTAGTACAGTGACAAAGTGCCATAGCTGAGCTAATGACAGAGACCGGCAGTGTGCTAGTATAGTAACAAAGTGCCATAGCTGAGCTCATGACAGAGACCGGCAGTGTGCTACTACAGTGACAAAGTGCCATAAATGGGCTAATGACAGAGACCAGCGGTGTTCCAGTACAGTGACAAAGAGCCATAGCTGGGCTAATGACAGAGACCAGCAGTGTTCCAGTACAGTGACAAAGAGCCATAGCTGGGCTAATGACAGACCGGCGGTGTTCCAGTACAGTGACAAAGGCCCATAGCAGGGCTAATGACAGACCGGTGGTGCTAGTACAGTGACAAAGAGCCATAGCTGAGCTAATAAGGTAACTAGAAGGAATATAGAGCGCACATAGGGTCTTATCCGAGATAAAAGGAGTATTCGTGAAAGATAATTCAAATTCACTCACCTATTGGGGTTGTGTAAGACACAACCACTGTACTTAGCATTGGCGGCTGCTGCAAACCCCGAAGCAATGATCCTTTGTTGGGTGAAGAGAATGGGGCATCAAAATGTGCTGCTCGTCTACCAGAATAATGTACCAGAGGAATCCAAGTCGATGTAATGATGAAATACATTTTATTTCTACGCGTTTCGTGGAGATCGATCACACCACTTCCTCGGGACAGTCTATACCATCTACTTGGATTCCTCTGGTACATTATTCTGACAGGCGAGCAGCGCAGTCTGATGCCCCATTCTTTTCACCCAACAAAGGATCATAGCTGAGCTAATGACAGAGACCGGCAGTGTGCTAGTACAGTGACAAAGAGCTATAGCTGAGCTAATGAGAGAGACCGGCAGTGTGCTAGTACAGTGTCAAAGTGCCATAGCTGAGCTAATGACAGAGACCGGCAATGTGCTAGTACAGTGACAAAGTGCCATAGCTGGGCTAATGAAGAGATTAGGGTGCACTGTCATTACCCACATTACACCATGTACAGCATGATCACAAGTCCATACCCATCACTTAACCTTCCCAAGAAATGTTGGCAGTTGTGTAACACCCAGCAGTGACAGCTGCAGGAGCAGGATATCACACATTAATAGTACTGGCATGATAGATGTGAGGCATTGAAAGATCCCGCTGAATAATAAGCCCTCTGTAAAGACTTTAAACATTTTCAGCTTAGAAAGTAAGACTGCAAATGCAAGAATAATTAATGGGAATGTCTGAAAATGATGAGGGGATTTAATAGATTGTAACCTCTTCCTAAATTTAAAGAATACTTATCAGAAGATTTCTAGGAGGATTTATGACATTTTCAATGGGGATTTTCATATTTCATAGTGTGTGCTGCAGTCATATGTTATTTTAAAGGGAAAAGAAGACCAAGCAAAATTTCAGTGAGAGCTGCTCATGGGATTGCTGGAGAGGCAAATCAGAGCCCCTACTTGACTACAAAAGACATTCAGAAAGATTTAGCAGATTCTGGAGTTGTGTTACATTGTTGTACTGTTCTGAGACACCTGCAAAAATACGGCCTTGATGGAAGAGTCATCAGAAGAAAACATCACCTGCGTCCTCATCATAAAACTCAGCGTCAGAAGTAGGCAAAAGTTTGCAAAATACCATATTCATCATCTTTCCCTTATCTCACTCAAACCCCCCCCCCCCCACAGACATATCCATCAAAGTCAATGGATGCTCACTCTCCGCAGTCCCGCAAGCTCACTGCCTCGGGGTAACCCTTACTCTGCTCTTTCATTCAATTCACATATCCAAGCCCTTTCCACTTCCTGCCGACTCCAACTCAAAAATATTTTCTGGATACGAACAATCCTAACCAAGAATCTGCAAAAACACTAGTGCACGCCCTCTTCCTCTACCACCTTGTCTACTGTAACCTCATGCTCTGTGGCTTCCCTTCTACCACTCTCGCACCCCCCCAATCTATCCTAAACTCTGCTGCCCAACTAATCCACCTGTCCTCGGCCTCTCCCCGCTGTCAATCCTTTCATTGGCTCCCTATTGCCCAGAGACTCCAGTTCAAAACCCTAACCATGGCATACAAAGCCATCCACAACCTATCTCCTCCATACATTTGTGACCTAGTCTCCCGGTACATACCTGCACGGAACCTCCGATTCTCACTAGACCTCCTTATCTACTCCCCTCTTATCTCCTCTTTCCACAAGCGCATACAAGATTTCTTTAGTGCATCCCTTCTACTCTGGAACTCTCTACCCCAACACATCAGACTCTCGCCTACTATGGAAATCTTCAAAAGGAACCGAAGACCTACCTCTTCCAACAAGCCTACAAACCTGCAGTAACCACTGTTCCACTATACCGCTGCACGACCAGCTCTATCCTCACCTTCTGTATCCTCACCCATCCCTTGTAGACTGAGACCGCTCGTGGGCAGGGTCCTCTCTCCTCCTGTACCAGTCGGTGACTTGTATTGTTCATGATTATTGTACTTTTTTTATTATGTATACCCCTTTCACATGTAAAGCTACATGGAATAAATGGCGCTATAATAATAAATAATAATAATCTAATCAAGCCTGATCCATTTTAGAAACAAGTCCTGTGGACTTAAAATAGAACTCTTTGGCCACAATGATCAAAGGTGTGTGGAGAAAAAAGCGCACAGAATTTCAGGAAAAGAACTTCTCACCAACCATTAAGAATGGTGGTGGATCAATCATGCCTTGGTGTTGTGTTGCAGCAAATGGCATGGGGAACATTTCACTGGTAGAGGGAAGAATTGATTTAATGAAATTTCAACAAATTCTTGATGCAAACATAACATTATCTGTAAAGTTGAAAAGAGGATGGCTTCTACAAATGGATAATGATCTTAAACACACATCAAAATCTACAATAGACTACCTCAAAAGGTGCAAGCTGAAGGTTTTACAATGGCCCTCACAGTCCCCTGATCTGAACATCATTGAAAATCTGTGGCTAGACCTCAAAAAGGCAGTGTATGCAAGACGATCCAGGAATTTCACAGAACTGGAAGAATTTTCCAAGGAAGAATGGACGAAAATCCCTCAAACAAGAATTGAAAGACTCTCGTCTGGCTACACAAAGCATTTACAAGCTGTGATACTTTCAAAAAGGGGGTGCTACTTGGTACTAACCATGCAGGGTGCCCAAACTTTTGCAACAGCCCATTTTCTTTTTTGTAATTTTTAAAATGTAAAATATGAAAATATATATATTTTTTTTGCCTAAAATAAAAAGGAAATGTGTCATCTTTAACTTAAGCCCTTTTAGAGATCATTTCATCTTCAACTTCCTTAACTATTCACAATAACGGTAATTTTGACCAGGGGTGCCCAAACTTTTACATGCCATTGTAACATCCTGCCTGCATATCAGATAGTGTGTTTAACATGACAGGTTCCCTTTAATGTCTATAGCAAAATGCTCAAAAGTCTATATCCACAGCGTTTTTGCTTTTTAGGCTCAGTGGCATTTTTTCAAAATGCAGCATGTTGTGCGGAGTATGTCTTTTGGTGGGATTTTCCCTACAGGCTTTATATTCAGGCTACATGTTTTGATACTAAATTGGTGTCTTCATCAAGCCAAGATGACCTTATCCTGATACAGATACCAATGAGTTATGGAAAAGCATAACTGGAAGTACCTATCCAATGAAGGAACCTAGATGACATATTCTATTCTCCGGGAAGCCATTCTCAGCAGCGCCCGTGTCCTGTACTTTCCGCTATACCATCATGTATCTTGCACTGTTATTTCTCCACCAACGCGCAGCTGACAGACGATGATTCTACAAGGCTTTACCCGTGTTCAGCATGTGATGGCACAACCCCCGAAGGTGAGCATTTTTCCCACTAGTCTACCTATATCTCCACATTGTATTGGGTTTATTGCACTAAATGGAGCAGCATATCATTTTTATGTTTTGCAGCAACTAATAGATGTGATGTAAATTGTGATTATAACCATGCAACTTTTTGAGGTAGTTTTGTATTAATGACTGAGGTTTTAATTGTATCGCTGCCCAAAAAAAAAAATCTTGGCTCCATGAGCGTGCACATTTATCATATTTGTCATTTTGGACCTACCGTGCATCTTTGACGGCTGACAGCTCCTTCATTTCAAAGTCCTTCAGTTTCACAGCCTTGAGAAGTCTCTGGTTGGTGGCCTCAGTTTCCTGAATTGTTTCCGAGCCTTTCAGCTCTATTTCTCTCGCAACTTCCAGCTCTTTTGTCAGTAACTTCACCTTAAAATAATAAAATAAAATGTAAAACTTCAATGGAGGCCTCACAATAGCAGATCGGTGGGGATTCCGAAATCCAGTACCCACTGATTGGCAGACATTTGCTCCACCAGCCCCTGGATGTAATTCACTATTTTTGGGATTTTTTTGTAATTTTTCTTTTGTGCCTTGTGGTGTTCGTTGCCATTTTTTGCGTCAAATTCTTCAAAATTGCACAATATTCATGAATCACGCGCATTAAGTCAAAAAGGTTCTTTATTTTTGTCTTTTGCCATTTTCGCAACTCTTTAGCAGAAAAAAGTTGCAAACAAAAATGGTACAAAAATCAGAACAAAATTTCAGGCGTACATAAAATTACTCCATGGAGGGAGTGAAGCACATCTGCAACAAGTATCACGGCTTTTCAAAAGCCACAAATGATGAATCTGAAAATCACAAACCCTGCCCACAATGGCAAGCAGAAAATAACAGGCGAACACATAAAATAGACTTTAAAAAAGATGCAAAACAAAAGGGAGATTAGGTGCCAATGAAAAACAGGCAAAATGCACCAAAACTAGACAAAAAAGAGGCTCAAATGCAATGATAAATTGGGCCCACTGAACGAAGCTACAATGCAGTCTTATTCAGTGTAGTGGCCGCTGCAGGGTACTGCGGAACACCTCCTTTTTAACACCTTCACTCTGAGATTTTCCATTTTCGTTTTTACCTCCCCTTCTTCCAAGAGCCATAACTTTTTTGCTCACTACACGGTAACTTACCTGGTAATATAATTCTCCAGGCCTGTACGATTATGCAGATACCAAACAAATTGGAAATTTGAAAAAAAAAAAAAAGAAAAAACGGCTTGTGTCGCCATTTTCCTAGCCGTAACGTTTCCAATTTTTGGGATATAGGGCTGGGTGAGGGCTTATTTTTTTTTATTTGTGCCCTGAGCTGATGAGCTGACGTTTTTATTGATACCATTTTGGGGTAGACACGATGTTCTGATCGCCTCTTATTGCATCTCAATGCAATGTTGCGGCAGCCAAAAAAATGTAATTCTGGCATTTTGATTTTTTTCTCATTAAGCTGTTTACTGATCGGATTAATTTACTTTATATTTTGATAGATCGGACTTTTACGGAGGCAGCGATACCAAATATGTGTATTTTTTATTCTGTTTTTAATTGTTTGATTTTTAATTGGTCAAAAGGAGGGGTGATTTGAACTTTTGTGGGGGGTTTTTTCTTCAGATTTTTTAAAACTTTTTGTTTTTACTTTTTACTGTATTTAACCCCTTAATGATCGGAGCGTTTTCCGTTTTTGCTTTTTCGATTTTTGCTCCCCTTGTTCCCAGAGCCATAACTTTTTTATTTTTCGGTCAATATGGCCAAGTGCGGACTTACTTTTTGTGGGACGAGTTGTACTTTTGAACAACATCATTGGTTTTACCATATCTTGTACTGGAAAACGGGGAACAATTCTAACTGCGGTGAAATTGCAAAAAAAGTGCAACTGCACAGTTGTTTCTTGTTTTTTACCACATTCACTGGATGCTAAAACTGACTTGCCATTATGATTTTCCAGGTCATTATGAGTTGGTAGACACCAAACATGTATAGGTTCTTTTTTAAGTGGTGAGAAAAAAAATCCAAAGTTTTCTAAAAATAAATGGCACCATTTTCCGAGACCCATAGCGTCTCCATTTTTCGTGATCTGGGGCTGGGTGAGGGCTTATTTTTTGCGCGCCGAGCTGACATTTTTATTGATACCATTTTGGGGTACATGCGGTGTTTTTATCGCCTGTTATTGAATTTTATTGCAATGTTGCGGCGACCAAAAAAATGTAATTCTAGCGTTTAGAATCTTTTTCTCGTTACACCGTTTACCGATCGGATTAATTCTTTTTTTATATTGATAGATCAGGCAATTCTGAACCAAATATGTGTATGTGGTTTTTTTTTTTTATTATTTTCTTTTGAATGGGGCGAAAGGGGGGAGATTTAAACTTTTATATTTTTTCAATATTTTTAAAAACATTTTTTTTTACTTTTTTCATGCTTCTACAGTCTCCATGGGAGACTAGAAGCAGCAATTACCTGATCGGCTCTGCTGCATACAGGGGACGAGCAGATTGCCTGTATGTAGCAGATTTGCTCACTTGCTATGAGCGCCGACCAATGGGCAGCGCTCATAGCAATCTGGACATGACAACCACAGGGGTCTCCTGCAGATCCCGGTTTGTCATGCCAACCCATCGGTGACCCGCAATCATGTGATGGGGTCACCTATGGGCGGGGTAAGTGACGCGCTTCTGGTGCGGCGCTGTTAAATGCCGCTGTCAGAGATTAACAGCGGCATTTAACTAGTTAACAGCCGCGGTTGGATCGCACTTCCCCCCGCGGCTGTTGGGGGCACATGTCTGCTGTATAAATCAGTTGACATGTGCCCGGTTTAGTGTGGGCTCAACGCCGGAGCCTGCGCTGAACCGGGGGTTACGGCGTGGTGCGTACTATTACGTACCACGTCGTAAAGGGGTTACTAGTCCCCTTAGGGAACTGGAAGTATAGCGCCCCGAGGGTTCGGTTGCTACAGGGGTATTGCACCTCAACCAGAGGTGTGATATTCCACTCCCAGGTAAGGATGGAGTGTGGACCAGGGCTCAGTTAGCTGCACACATACATACACACACTCCTCATTTCCGGGGGACAGCTCGACGGTGCTCCCATTTATATATATGCAGGCACAACTGACCTTGTCCCTGGCTGGAGTGGGGAGAGAACCCAGTGGTGTAGGAGCAGAAGGGGATGGTTTCTGGAGCATAGGAAGGAGCTCATTGGTTGCAGGTCACCTGAGCGCAGACACAGTAAAGTAGATAAAAGGTGGGGGCCATCTTAGGAGGGAGTTGAGTTGAGGCAGAGAAGAAGTTCAGCCAGAGAGGGCTGACAGGGAGCTGAGGCTCAGTCTGAGCTCAGCTCCACGAGGCAGGCCTAGGGTGAAGGCCGGAGCCAGAAGGGAGAAGAGGAGAAGGAGAAGGAAGGAAGAAAGGTGGAGAGAAAGAGGAGTAGAAAGGCTCCAGAAACAAGAAGGCAGAAGGGACCCTAAGAACCCACGAGATATCGGGTGAAGGGTCGGGCAGAATAAGGGTACCGGATTCCCAAGTTGGTGGAGGTAAATTATCCCTCAGCCAAAGACCGGAGGTTGTGATCATCTATTGGTGCTACCCCCTGCTATACCCACTAGGAAGGCACCACATAGGGTCAGGGAAACCGGCGACAGGTTTCACCAAGAGAAGGCCCGAGGCAGCTGGACAGAAGTGTGGTCACTGGTGGGGCACGAGAGGCCAGAGGAAGGATAAAAGGGGGTCCTGTGCCATACTCCGGAATTGCCTGGGGGTTGACCGAGCTCCTCACCTGGTGGACGCAGCACGGCTCGGGCAGTCATTGCCGGCAGAAGTGACTCGGATAACAACTGTGAGTAAAAGACCCTGGACTGCATCATTGACTCTGTGTGATTTATGCTGCGCCTGCACCATCACCCCCAGCATCCTACTACACTGCCCTGAGGCTACACTCTTCCCGTGGGGAGTTGTACTACACTCTGCTGCACACACTATCAGCCTCAGTGGACTGCCTTGCAGCAGCGGGTCATCCTGACCGCAATCCACGGTTGGCGTAGTCGGACATTTAAAATACAACAAACAGACTGCCACTGGTTTGACCACCCTGAGCCACGGGACCGGGTCGCCGCCACGGAGACTACAACCCCCAGAGACCCGGCTCCGGGTAACCCACACGCGTGCACACACGACCCAGGGAGGCGCGTCAGAAGATGCAATCGCCTGTTCACTTGTGCTATATATAGCAGTGCTCCGCTCCACCCTTGGCTCTTAAAGACACATAATGGCCATCATCTGCCGGAAAAGATGCGGGCTCGCACATGTACATCATATGTCGTGAAGGGGTTAACAGAGGCTGTGCTGCAGTGCATGGCAAGGGATGCTACACATTGAATGGAGCTGTGCCTTGATCGTTGGGGGTACCCGGTGTTGGACCTCAACCAATGTGATATTGATGATCCATCACATGAATAGGTCATCAGTACGTTGCAACTTGACAAACCCTTTAAGGTTAAAGAACATAACACTCCCATCCATAAAATGATCCTATGATTTTATTGAGATATAGGGCTTAAGTGGGAACTTTTTTCCTTCTGAAGAGTGCCAATTGGCGTAAGAAACTTATATGCCATGCAATGCTCCTCTGGGAAATTAAATATGCAAATAGACTTTTCAGACAGAAAGAGAACTATTGGGGGGTGGGAGGTAGGACAGTAATCCTATAAGTAAATAATGACCCTTTAAAGAGCCTTGCCACATGGCTTACTATTAGAAACCAAACCAGACACACCATTTGATCTGTGTTTCAGGGTGGTTGCCCCTCATCAGAGCATAGTAGCAGGTCTGATATATAAGTGAGAGGCCTTTGACAAGGGGACTAAAGGAAACGTTCCTCCTTGTGGAGAGTGCCAAACTGTCATAAGGAGACTTCTAGACCATACAATGCTCCTCTGGGCAATTAAATATGCAATATCCCAGAAGAGCATTGCATGGCCTATATTAGATTTCCCAGATGAGCATTGCATGGCCTTTAAGTCTCCTTACGCCAACTTGGTACTTAGCACGAGGAGAAACATTCCATCTTAGATTCCCTGTCAGAGGCCCCTCATCCAGCCAAAGCAGACACCCTGCTTTGAAGGGATGTGGGGCAAACACCCTGAAACATGTGTCTGCAAATGGGTGTTTGGTTTGGACTCTTATTCTAGGTCATGTAGCAGGGCTCTTTAAAAAAGTCTGATATTGACTTTTAGGATGCCCCAATAGGTGGCACTAGAGGTCCTGTCCTCTTCCTCTCTGAAGAAGCTCTCTGCAAATCCTAAAATAATAATTTGACCTCTGGGAGCAGATTGAAAAAAATGGCACATTTTGAACATCATCATATTGTCAGCCATGCCTCCCTTTACCACTGCCTATTCTTCTGCTGTGGATACAATTAGTCCATCCAAACCTCTCCACATGTAAGTGTCTCCATGTGGTCAATGTACGTGTACCTTAAGTTCATGGGAGAGAACCACAGTGCTCATCTCATCAAGGCGTAGACGGAACTCATGCTCGCGTTTCTTCATTTCACAATCGAACTCCAAAGACAATTCCTGTAAAATAAAGGCAAACATAATGAAAAGATACATGTGTAAGAAGGCACACAACCACAGCAGCAACTGATTACATATGGCCGGCACGTAACCACTGCAGAGTGTGAACAGTGTTTTATTTCTTTTTTTAGACAATATTCGCAGTGGTTTTTAAAAATTAGACATTGGAGGACCCCTTCAACTATTTAAGAGTGATGTAGTTTTCTTCATTAGAATGGGGGGGGTACTTTGATATTCCATGAATGGCACTTTATATAAGGAACCCAGTTTTAGTGCCAGGGTGTCATAATTGTTCAAAAGGACTCCCTACTGAAGACAAGTTACAAGGAGAGACTGAATTCTCTATAGTTTACGCTCATTAAGTGGACGCCCTACAGGATAAGGCAAGTTTAGTTGTGACATATCTCATACTGTATATATATGCATACATGCAGTGCCAAGACGCCCTTCATTTGTCCCTCAATCATGCTCAGGGGTACAAAGACGTTACACTTTGTGGCAGTGGATCAGGATCTGTTAGAGTTAGAGAATCTGTAAAAATAATTACATCTGGCAATGAAGAAGTAGAACCGTCCTCTACTTTGGATGTATCTGTACAGATCTCACCAGTTGGAGACCAAATAGTTTAAACAGTTAAAGCTTTCAAGGTTGAGCAATCTCTTTAAAATTCTTTTAGGCTATGTGCACACTAAAAGACGCTGGCGAAGAAGCTCAAGTTTTCCCAGGCAGCAGCTTCAGGAAAATTCCAGTGGGTGTTTCCCTGAGGCAACTTCAATGTTGTTCTGGCAGTGGCGGAGCCGCCAGCATCTTTGCTCTATACTTCCAAGTGTAGAGAGCGGGTGGATTCTGAGTGGAAGTTGCCACTTAAAGCACTTAAAAGAAATTACATAAAATGGAACATGTGCACAGCAATGTAGTTTTGACCATGTACAGGCAGGAGCTGATGGATGATGCAGTCACATGACCATGTACAGGCAGGAGCTGATGGATGATGCAGTCACATGACCATGTACAGGCAGGAGCTGATGGATGATGCAGTCACATGACCATGTACAGGCAGGAGCTGATGGATGATGCAGTCACATGACCATGTACAGGCAGGATCTGATGGATGATGCAGTCACATGACGATTGTACAGTATAATATCCAAGTGTAGATCTATGCCTCATTGTCAAAGTAGAATGCTTTCAACCATTTAAAAATTTACTCATACATTTCAAGGAGGAACAAAAAAGGAATGGATCAAGGCGCAATTCTAAGAAAAGATGATTCAGAATTCTTAGTTTTTGGATAACACAAGTATTTCTTATACTTTCCAGGGGAGCGGACAGTACCTGACCTTTCCATAGCCCTATGATGATCAGCTATCTAACTTTTTGACAAAGGTCACATCAGGTCAGCTACGAACACACAGGTCAAGGCAAAGGTCTACAGAGCCGCAGCCCTGCTCCCAACTCCCCCTATTACATGTAACCTTTCTGAAGGTTGCAGAGTTCATTGCTCTTGGACCTGCCTCCTCAGTCTGCATTCTTGTACATTTGCACTCACTGCTCAGGCTGTCAGTAATGGTATCTTTAGTCAGGGTGCCAGACTGAGAACAGCAGCTGCCTGGATCAGCCTGACACGTCATGATTGATCGGACCGCCGCAGAGCTATAAAAGCGCTGGGTGATGGGTGAGATCGATAGACTGCAGGGTGCGAATACACAAGAGATATGGCAAATGTAATGCAGAACCCCTAATACTCAAACCTAGAAAAAAAAAATCACAGAATCTTTTGCCATGAATAATTGTTATCCTAAGAGGCAGCATACATTGTAATGGGAAAATACAAACTGTGGCTTTGCTTCTGTATGCAGCTGCAGCCATGACACCATGACATTTCTACATAACAGAATCATCATACAGCCTGCGCTACTGACAGTCGATCTATAGGACTGTGACAGATCCTAAACGTTTATAAAGCCGTCCTTTAGGGCTTCTGTCTTCTGACAGTGAGAACAGCATCCCATGCTACAACTGCCATCAAAAGTGACGGAAAACCAGACAAGGGGGCTCTGAGTGCACATGTGAACTAAGCCTACACCTTGGATAAATCTTTATGTTAAAGGGTTATTCTCATCTGCATAATTGGGCACTGTTGGATTGTGAATACAAGCAATTTTGCAATTAACTGCTTGTTAAAATTTTCAGCCATTTTTCAGATATTAACACTTTCCTTTTGTATGCGGCTCAATGCTTTGTAGAACAACTATCACTGCTAGACAGAAGAACATGTGCAGCGCTTACAAGCCTTATTCTATTGAGCCTGTAAGCACTGTTTTGAAGCTGGCCAGGATCACTAAATCAAGTGCAGTCACATGACCATGTACAGGAAGAACCTGATGGATGATGCAGTCACATGACCATGTACAAGAAGGAGCTGATGGATGATGCAGTCACATGACCATGTACAGGCAGGAGCTGATGGATGATGCAGTCACATGACCATGTACAGGCAGGAGCTGATGGATGATGCAGTCACATGACCATGTACAGGCAGGAGCTGATGGATGATGCAGTCACATGACCATGATCAGGCAGGAGCTGATGGATGATGCAGTCACATGACCATGTACAGGCAGGAGCTGATGGACGATGCAGTCACATGATCTGTAGCTGTTTATATATACAAAGAAGATCACAGCATCACCAGAACATCTTGCTGCAGATTGCCAATTATTAATGGGATTACATCCATTTTACAGCAGAAATGCCACTATCATGTACAGAGATTACAACACGCATCTCTTACCTGTTTCTGTAGACTCAGGTCTCCTTGCACCTCCTCAATTTTCCTTTCCAGCTGGCGCTTCACATTTTCATACTCCTCCCTGAGATGATCAATGTCACCATTTTTACAGCTGTAAAATACAAAGATAACACAGTGAAAATTCACAGATTATTAAGTGTTTGACAACAAAAAAATATATTTTTAATGAAAACGAAAATAGCGTGCAAAACCCAAGGCTGGACACATCTGGATTTTAAAGCTGTGTTCATACAATGCTTTCTCTTCTTGCTTCAATTTTACGAAAATACAAAAAGTGTTTACTGTGTTTTTGAAAACACATCATGTTAACATGGATTAAAACTGACCTAACCAGCTATTTTGCATACCACTTCTGCACCCTGTGTGCCAGGCTGGGCAAAGGGTGTGCTGCAATTCAATAGGTCTGGATTGGAGATGAATTGGCAGAACTCACTACACTCAGCAAGGAATCTCCTTGGAGCAATCATAGATCATCCAGGACACCTTCAGCGCTGTCAAGATGAAATGTGTAGAAAGGTCTGGTGAAGCGATTAAGTTATAGACCTCTCTGCCTTCCATGTATTGTCCATTCATACTTCGTTACAAGTATGTCCCTTCCTTATATAGTGCAACCATATTCCGCAGAAGACACTATCACATTTTTAGGAAGGTTTATTAGGATATCGCTTATCTTTTCATCCCTTTCTTTTCTCCTTCTGGTCTTAGAAATGTGACCTAAGAATATTTCGTCAAAATGACAGATGATCTCTCATTCATGTGCAGTACTGACAAAGATACAGTATATTGATGACCTATTAGTGATCTGGCAGGGTGATGAGATGGAATTGACCATCTCATTATGAAATCACTCAATGATAACCCCTTCCAAATCATACACTCATACGACAAACACAGATATTTTGGATGTATAATTAATAGTGGATTTGGATGGCCATAAACAGAGAGATGTGCATAGAAAAAGCACATTGCAAATACCCGATTACCCGCTTCATCCATGCGCAGTCATTCCACTATAAGGACGCCCCAGTGGGTCAGTTCGTCATGATGATACGAATCTGCTCAAGGGATCGATCATTCGAGCAACAAAAACTACAGTTGCTATTAAAGAAAAAAGATCATCTTCCTCAGCAGGCTACACCCACCTACTGGAACCAAGCTACTCAGTGAGGAAGCAGTAGGAGAAGCAAAAGGAACAAAAGAAAAACACAATGGAGAATAACCACAAATACGCACGCAACACGGCTGCTGAGCCCCCAATGATGGCTACGCAAACATGTCCCTCGAGCACCTGCGATAGTCGGTGCATACCCAAGCACCCTAGGCAAACTCAAGTAACGAGCACTTGCGCTCATCACTAATTAGGAATGAATACAGAAGGGCCCTAACATTGAAACAAGAAATCTACTACTACAACTGTCTAAGAAATGAGAGAAAGTGATAGTCAGATCCACTTAGTCTCTACTTACACTGGCAGGGGGAGAATGTGAGGGAGGCTCTGTACAAACATTGGTCTATTCTAAAGCCAGATCACAGTCTAGGGTTAAGTCTGGCAGAGGCCCCGCTGAAGACTAAAGGCCCTGTCACACTTAGCGACGCTGCAATGATCCCGACAACGATACGACCTGTCAGGGATCGTTGCTGCGTCGCTATGTGATCGCTGGTGAGCTGTCAAACAGGCAGGCTCACCAACGATCAGGGGAGCAGTGACATCGTGGAAAGAATCTTTCCACGATGTCCTGCTCCTGGTTACGAGCCTGCTGAAGCAGGAGCAGGCTGGTAACTATGGTAAACATCGGGTTACTAGGGGCACACGCGCTCCTAGTAACCCGTTGTTTATCATGGTTACCACTCTGCTACGGTGAGTGGGAGGTTACCGCTCACTTTAGCAGGCTCGTAACCATGATAAACAGTAACCCGATGTTTACCATAGTTACCAGCCTGATCGCTGCTCCCGCTGGTCACACACAGCAATGTGTGCTGACCAGCGGGAGGGCAATGACCAAAAAATGGTCCAGGACACTTTGCAGCGATCAGCGACCTCACAGCAGGGGCCTGATCGCTGCAAAGTGTCACACATAGCGACATCGCTGGTGAGGTCGCTGTTGCGTCACCAAAACCGTGACACAGCAGCGATCTCGCTAGCGATCTCGCTATGTGAGACGGGGGCTTAAGAGGATGGGTAAAAATCTAAAGGATCCTTGGTGCAAAGTCACTATGCAACGAAATAATCTAACCCCTTTGGAAGGAAATTAACCAAAGTAGTGATGTTACACCTTCTGTGACTATTTGCCAATACAATTTGTGCCACTGGTTTCAGATCAGCAATGGCAATTTAGGGATTGCATCTTGTGCACTTCTAACACCACATCATTTTAACATCCCGAGAATTAGGGGTAACTAATAGGGAACGTGCAAGATACTAATGCAACAAGAGAAACTGTTGATCCGTACATATTAAAAATTATACCCATACATTTTAAGGCTTTTCAAGCTGTGACTTCCAAATGTTCAAGGTGGTATTAGGTGGGCGATGTGAAGCAACACCTTGCTCAAACCGAGTATAGAGGTGTGTACAATGGTACCTAAAAGGTTAAACGGGACCTTGAACTTCACATCATTTCTGTCTCAAAAATCTGTAAAAACTGTTTTATTTGCTTATGTTTCACACTTCCATTGCAGAATTTATGTTATATTTCAACAGCCTGGCGTAAAAATAGGGGATTGAGGTCTTCCATTCTTTTTCCCTTCTTATGATATGGAAACCACTGCATTAAATCCAGAAAAAAGAAGACATGGGTGAATGGATGTAAAAGAAAAAAAACTCTGTGGATTGCACTAATCAACAATAGACCCCCGTGCCTGTCATGGCGGTACTGCGGTGAATGCCAGCTTCTAGCTGGTGTTTATACGAGACCATGATTTTTTTGCAATATACAGCAATACGGTAGTACATAGCACAAGTGATCAGACGACTTGAGGTTCAAGTCCCATAACAGGACTAAGAAATACAGTGAAAAATATTAAAAAAAAAAAAAGGTTTTTAAAAATATCAAAAAATATAAAAGTTCAAATCACCCCCTTTTTGCCCCATACATTTTTTTTACATACAAGCGTTGCATAGCTATGTTCGTAAATGTCCAATCTATAAAGATATAAAATTAGATAACTCAATCGGTAATGAGAAAAAAATCTAAAATAAAATCTAAACGCCAGAATTACTGTTTTTCGGTGGCCATAACACTGTATAAATTGAAAGGCGATCAAAACAACATAACTACCCCAAAGTGGTATCAATAAAAACTTCCGCTCAGGGCGCAAAAATATAAGACGTCTCGCAAGCCATGATCAAAAATTTAAAACGTTACAGGTTTTGGAAACTTGTGATTTTTTTTTCACCATCACTTAAATGAAAACAAAATATGCATGTTTGGTACTTCCATAATCGTACTGACCTGGTGAATTACATACCAGTTCATTTTTACTGTTTAGTGAATATGGAAAATAAAAAAATCAATTGTGGAATTACACTTTTTTTGTAAAGTTGATGCAATTAGATATTTATTACAGCTTTCCAGTACATCAGATTGTAAAATGAATGGTGTAGACTGAAAAAAAAAAGTTATGGCTCTTAGAAGGAGGGGAGGAAAAAATCAAAACCTCAAAAATGGGCAATAGCCATGTTTAGAATAGGTTAACAAAGAAAACCTCTTCCCATTTCATGCTGTCAGCAATGGCACCACATGGAAGAGAAATGTCACAAGGCCTGAGAAAGAAAATTTCTTTACACATGAAAGGTGTAAGCTAAAAGAAGATCAGCAAAGCTTTACTTGTCAGTCAGAATAATGGAGCAAAAGTGATTCAGAAATTTAACAGAGAAGGAACTGCAACCATCACACAAAGATGTCCAGGCCAACCACAGAAGTTATCACCTAAACAGGGGCTTCTTCTGATGAGAAGGTTGAAGAAAATCAACATGCAAGTTCACTGCCGTTAGATGAAGAAGTACAAAGCCAAATAAGGGTGTGTATTTCCTGTGACTCAATACACTGCAGAGGAATGGCATACATAGGTGTAATCCACGAAGGAAGCTGTTCCTTAAGTCCATGCATATCAAACCCCCCCCCCCCCATCACCACCCTACAATTCGCGATGGCCAATGCTAAAAAATATAAAGACAACTGGTACTCTGTACTCTGGAGTGATATGAACAAGATAAATGTTTTTGAAATTGATGCCTTCAAAACTGTATGGTGTCACAAAGATGAGGAATACAAAGAAAAATACATGCTGCCTACAGTGAAACATGTTGGTGGCAGTGTCCTTACGTGGGGCTGCATTAGTGCTGCTGCTGGTGTGGGGAGCTATATTTCATTGATGGTATGTGTCATGTACTCACAAATGTATTTCTCTATATTAAAAGAGAAGATTCTACCATCACTCCGTGCTCTTGGTAGATGTGCACTTTTCCCACATGACAATGATCCAAAACACAAATCTGTGTGAAAGTGATTCAGCAGCCAAGTGTCTTCTGATCTGAACCCAAACAAACACCTATGGGGAATTCTGAAGAGACAAGTTAAGCATCATTCTTCATCCAGCTTCTGGGCTCTAAAAGAGGTAATTCTGGATGAATGGAAAAAGACAGATGTTGCAATATGTCGCCAACTTGTTTGTTCCATGCCTAGACTTGGTGCTGTCCTTAAAAATCATGGGCATTATACAAAATACTAGATGTAGTATTTTGTGATCTGGGGTGTGTTCATTTTTGCATGAACTAATCTGAGTAAAACTTAACATTTTGTAATGAAAATTATATTAATCTTACTTTCATGTTATGGGTTAAAAAATGTTGTATGAAACTCATTATTCTTGTATTTGAGTGAGATATTGATTAACATCTTACTTTTCAAAGGGGTGTACTTTTTTATGCTGAGCACTGTATAATTGAATTTTAATGTATGTAATAGGACACTAGGGGCATTGTACACGCCAGTCTTAATAAACGGTGGTTGAGGAATAGATGCGACTAAAGTGGCATACATTTTTACAAAACTGGCCAAGGCTGGCATGAAAACGCCAAACAGCACAATACTTCTGAGCAGCTTCTAGGAAAAACCGAGGTGTAAGTGTTCGATCTCCCAGTAGCTCCACCACAGGGAAATTCTGAAATACACACTGTCTATTGATTCTCTGTGTTACATAAGTAACCAATGTCTACCTCATTCAGGAGATGAGGGCTCTAAACCAAAGACACCACAACTAATAACTCCCTAATATGGTATATGAAAATATTAAAGGTGACCTATCAAAAATACAATATAGTGCCTTCCATCAATGTATCTATAAGGGATAGTCCCAGAAATTGCAAGTCATCCCGTATCCATAGGATAGGTATAAGCTTATTGATCACTGGATGTCCAACCACTGGGACCCCCAGCAATCTCAAGAATGTGGCTCCAGAACCATGAAAGCAGGCCCTGCACAGCCCCATCTTAAATAAAGCGGAGGTTCACAAGCTTGACCTCTACTCCATCCACTCCTTTCTGACTGTCCAGAATAACTAAGCACTGGCATTTGGTTTTCTCTAGTAGTACCATATACAACGAATAGAACGAAAGTCAAGTATGTGCACCTCCGCTCCATTCAAGATGGGGCTCTGCAGAAGGCTTTCCACGACATCTCCAGACTCTATCACGTCTATCACATGCGCTCAGTGTGAACCTGCTTTCATCTGTGAAGAGCACAGGGCTCTGGCAGTGCTCCTCCTGTTCCTCCTTGCACAAAGGTGGAGGTAGAGGTCCTGCTGCTGGGTTGTTGCCCTCCTTCGGCCCCCTCCACGTCTCCTGGTGTACTGGCCTGTCTCCCGGTAGCGCCTCCAGCCTCTGGACACTACGCTGACAGACACAGCAAACCTTCCTGCCACAGCTCGCATGGATGTGCCATCCTGGATGAGCTGCACTACCTGAGCAACTTCTGTGGGTTGTAGAGTCCGTCTCATGTTACCGCGAGTGTGAAAGCACAACCAACATTCAAAAGTGACCAAAACATCAGCCAGAAAGCATTGGTACTGAGATGTGGTCTGTGGTCCCCACCTGCAGAACCACTCCTTTATTGAGGGTGTCTTGATAATTGCCAATAATTGCCATCTATTGTCTATTCCATTTGCACAACAGCATGTGAAATTGATTGTCAATCAGTGTTGCTTCCTAAGTGGACAGTTTGATTTCACAGAAGTTTGATTTACTTGGAGTTATATTCTGTTGTTTAAGTGTTCCCTTTATTTTTTGAGCAGTGTACATTTCTGAGAATAACCCATTACTGTGGGATGTCAAACTTAAACACACAGAGGGCCAACATAAAAAAAATTGGACAAAGTATACAGTATAATGGGCTCTACATAGTCCTCCATACAGTATAAAGTCTCCACACAGTTCTCCATACAGAATAATGGTCCCACATAGTCCTCCATACAGAATAATGGGCCCCACATAGTCCTCCACACAGAATAATGGTCTCACATAGTGCTCCATACAGTATAAAGGCCCCACATAGTCTTCCATGCAGAATAATGGCCCCACATAGTCTTCCATGCAGAATAATGGCCCCACATAGTCTTCCATGCAGAATAATGGCCCCACATAGTCTTCCATGCAGAATAATGGCCCCACATAGTCTTCCATGCAGAATAATGGCCCCACATAGTCTTCCATGCAGAATAATGGCCCCACATAGTCTTCCATGCAGAATAATGGCCCCACATAGTCTTCCATGCAGAATAATGGCCCCACATAGTCTTCCATGCAGAATAATGGCCCCACATAGTCTTCCATGCAGAATAATGGCCCCACATAGTCTTCCATGCAGAATAATGGCCCCACATAGTCTTCCATGCAGAATAATGGCCCCACATAGTCTTCCATGCAAAATAATGGCCCCACATAGTCTTCCATACAGAATAATGGCCCCACATAGTCTTCCATACAGAATAATGGCCCCACATAGTGCTCCATACAGTATAATGGGCCCCACATAGTGCTCCATACAGTATAATGGGCCCCACATAGTGCTCCATACAGTATAATGGGCCTCACACAGTCCTACATACAGTATAATGGCCCCACATAGTCCTCCATACAGTATAAAGGCCCCACATAGTCCTCCATACAGTATAAAGGCCCCACATAGTCCTCCATACAGTATAAAGGCCCCACATAGGGGTGGCGGTTCTGGTGTTGCGGGCCAAAAATAACTACCCCGTGGGCCAGATTTGGCCCACGGGCAGGAGTTTGACCCATATGCTCTACTGAGATATGATTGCTTGCATCCATAGACCACTGTGAGATTCTGATGTGAACATGTCTCCTTCTAGGACACTGCTATTATGACTTGGATGGCGGTAGTTTTGTGGGAATATGTGAAATTGAATTATCTAAAGATATGGATTCATACTTGGGCAATGTAAGCACTAAATGAGCAGCAATTCATGCACTATTTTTATGGGCAAAGTATGGCACTCTTGCTACTGTATATCAATTTTCAGTCACTAAATGCCAACATGTGGGCACTATCGGCTAGAATTCTGCCATTAAACACTTTGAAATGTCTCAAAATGTTGGGAAACTTTTGGCCTATTATCACCAGTCCTGGCAGATCTTCACCAAAGTGGGCAGAAATGGGTTAGGACAGTGTGTGACTAAGCCCGTCCAGAAGAGGTAATCAAATTTTATGCCACTTTAGTAGCATAAGTTACACCAGATATGTACTCCAGTCCCTGACTGGTGTACCATTTCTGGCAGTGGCGCCTCTTAATGAATTAGGTGCATCTTACTCTGGCAGTTCCTTAATTAAAGGGGTTATCCAGGACTATTTTATTTTTTCTCATGGGGCTAAGAACTAACAAGCAGGTAGTAGCTAATTACCTGCTTGTTCTGCCCAGAGCCAGCTCAGAGTGATCGCCGACAGCTCCTGACAGCGTTTCTGCTGCTTCACATCAGCAGAGCAGCTCTTCCTCTCCCGGGCTGCTCTGTGGACGGGACATCACTGCCGACGTCATGCTGATTGAGAGCTGGCTGCCTGCAGTTATGCGGAGGGAAACCGGCTGTCAATCAATATGACATAGGCAGAGACGTCCTGTCAACAGAGCAGAGTGGAAGAGAAGCAGCTGCTGAGTCGACATGACATTACTGGTAGACACAGAATAGGTGGCAGGAGGGGTCCATGACCACTCTGAGCCGACAGACATCGGCGCCGAGCACGATAGACAGGTGATTAGACACTACTCGCTTGTAAGAAAAAGATTCCAGATAACCCCTTTAAGACTGGTGTTCAATAAATCAGGGCCAATATAAGTGAGGTATGGTGCTTGCCAACTCTATGTTACGCTCTACAGCAGTGCATACTGTTTGGCTTCAAGTGGGCGCCCTATGTAACTCTGGTAAAAGTATGGTGTTGTGGTGCATCTACCATGTACTATGGTTAGGGGCAATGATGCGAGTAAGCTGGCACTGTGTGGCAAGTAGTAATAGGATGCTGTATGGCACTCTTTGGGTAATATATCTAGTACTTATCTCTGCACTATATATCCAGGGACTGGTGCTACATTCATATAGATATATGCAAACATGGATTTTATTAAGATGTGAATTAAGGTTGAAAAATGTGCTGCAGTAACAGCAACAAACAATGTCCTGCCCCTTTCCCATCTCAGAAATGCAATAGGCACATAAATGTCATCTGCTTCACACCATGGCCTGTATAGGAGACAATGACATGGCACTACTGCTGCCAAGCTGCTGTCACCTCCTGTGCAGTCACCTCCTGTGCGGTCACCTCCTGTGCGGTCAGCACTGTACCAGGTCGGCTTACAGCTGAGCCCTTCACACACTGTACAGTCAATGCGGCTTATTTGGGGGCAGTAATACCACCTGTCCATTACCTGTTTATTCGCTCCAGATCTAGCTGGTGCTCCTTCACCTTGCGCTGGTAATGGCCTTGTAAGTCACCGTACTTCTTCTTCTCTCTTCGGATCTCTTGTTGAAGTTTCTCGATCTGTATCTTTAAGTCGCTGATGTCGGACTGCTTTGCGTTCTCCAGGACCTTCAGACGGTTGAACATGACTTCATACTGTTCTAGCTCACGGTCCCTCTCGCTCAGCACCTTAAGGTTATGCGTGAAATCCTTCTTCAGTCTGGTAAATTTATCCTTCTGCTCCTGGAGATTTTTCACGGCATCTTTCAGGTTTTGCTGGAGAACGAGGATGTGTCGTTGCTGGAGTTCTTTCCATTCTAGCTCTTTCTTAGCAAGTAGCTCACTTAAATCGGCTTCTTCTGGTAACATTATGCCATGGGCAGGTGCTGCTGAAAAACAGTAACAAACTGTGAATGAAGAAAGCTAAAATGATAGGATTCAATGGTTATACTATGGCCTGTACCTTTAAAGGGCCTGGATTTTCCAACAGCCTTCCATGTTATTATTATAATGCACTCAGATCTAACTAGTGATTAAAACATAGGAGTCCAATCATCCAGCATGCTATGGTGCCAGAATATTGGAAGTTCTAGATAATTTCTACGACGGAAACTCCTTGTGTCCATTTCCCCCATCCTATTAATTCACACAGTACATAGAAGGCAGTGGCGGCATGCTGACCCGGCAATGTTACGTATGTCGGCAGTTTCATCGATGTCCTGAAGAACGACAGTAATATTGGGACCCTCCAGACTCCATCAAGGATTTACAATTCCAGTTTATATAGTAAGATTGAGAACCACTGGGGATCTGATTATAAGAATTAAAGGGGTTATCACCTATTTACAGGAAAGGTGATATCTTGTTGATCGGAGGGGGCCATACCGCTGAGAAAACGGGAACTTTTATCACTATTAGGATGGGTTTACATGAGCGTATATCATAGTCCATATATGGACCACAATGCCCGGTCTGGCGGCGGGTACTTACAAGCTCATATGTGTCTATGAGACTGAAAATTCGAGTCAGGAGAACCACGGTCAGTCATGGCATTGTGGTCCGCACATGGAACGTGAATATGCCTTAGAATAGGGCGGCAGTTCCCATGCCCGAACGCTGGTCCATTCATTCCTATGGGGAAGCCAAAGCTCTGCTTTTTTCTGACATCGGGCAGCCGCATAGGGAATGAATAAAGCGGCGGTCATACAACCTGCCGTGCTTGCTGTAAGGGGCAGACAGACGGCCGTATTTCTCGTGCGAGGATGGCATCGCAGTGCACGGACTGGCGGGCACCTCTCCTGACCATGATGTATTTCTATGCAGCTGTCACGCTCAGGATAGGAGAGCCGACGGTAAGTCCAAGGATTGCAATGCGATCCTCGCATGAGAAATATGACCGTCTGTCTGCCCCCTAACAGGAATAATAGTGCCCAGCTCTGTCCAAGCAGTTGGACACTTAGTCATCAGTCAGGTGCGGTTTGGGGATACCTTGTTTCCCCTGGACAACCCCTTTAACAGGCTATAATAGACACCCCGTATCCTAAGTCAATTTATTAAAGGGGTTATCCCATATACAACAGTTATCACCTATTCCGGTACTGGGACACTCACTCATCCCCAGCACAGGGGTCCTGAATGGAGGGGCAGCACATGGGCGACCAACACTCCATTCACTGAATACGGGAGCAGTGATCACACATGTTCTCTACCGCTCCCATAAAAATGAATGGAGTACATGTCATGTATGTTCACCACGGCTCCATCCACACAGGAGCATAGGACCCCTATTCTAGTGATCAGTGGGACCACCCAGTAGAAAGGTGAGAAATGTCGACCATGGAGAATTCACAAAGGACAGGTGTCTGCGGCCGTCCAATGAGTCTTAATGGGTGCGTGTACTTTCCTCCAGAATTTTCTGGATCACTTCCCCTCAGCAGGCGGACAATATAGCGGGGGCGACAGCGACTATGGCTCCAGCACAGGTAGATCAGAGTGTAACACAAGTGAATGGGATGCCAGGCATAGGGACATGGAAGGTATAAGAGGGAGTGTAGGCGCCCCTTCCCCACATCCCTGACCACGCCCTCACAACATGACTTCTTTGCCCCAGAAGCAGTGACCACCCAGAGTGCCCCCCAGCAGTATGGCGGCCATAGGCAGGGGTACAGAGCTAGCAGCGGCGGCCATGTGTCCTCTACTCACATTCCGGGTTCCAAACTTTCCAGTGGGTCCCAGTCGCGCAGATCTCTTCCTGTACTGCAACCAGGGCCTCGTTTCTATGGTAACCGTTAGACTTCAAATTCCGGTCTCGCGCCTCTCAGGAGCTTCATCTCCATGGCAGCAAGCGCTCGCCAGGAAGGTGCACCGGAAACACTTTCCCCCGGTGGTCAGGCTGCAATAGTTCCCGAGCTCTTCTTGCAGTGTCTGATAGAGACGGAACGAGGAGACCAGGCTAATAATGGACGATGTTTTCTGCTGGAGCTCGGTGCACACTGCGGCCTCCTCATAGACAGGGCTGGGGAGTTACAGCTAACATATGAAGGGCTCATAGAGTGTACTATATGCTCAGTAGAGCTGGAGTCAGAGGTTCAGCTTACCGACTTCACAGCCCTGGCTATAGGAATAAAAGTTATTATTATTATAAGGTCTCCTTTCAGCAGAGACAGTTTAACCCTCTCGTACCGGCGTGTACACCCTGAAAACACCCTGTAAGCTAATACCACAGAACAGACCCCTTATAATATAGCACCCAACCCGCCTAAGTGAATACTGCCCCAGACAGACAACACAAGACCCTCTGATGAAAAAGTGATCCCAATACCCCTAAAAAATACTGACCCAACACTAGACCCCTTTCCCAAAATGTTCATTTGTCCATAGGTTATGAACGCTGGAGGTCCGACTACTGTGACCTTCCATAATCCTAAAATCAGTGCTCTGCAGCTCCTTCTTAAAGGGGTTATCCAACCTTAAGGTGCAAGTCTGTAGTCACGCTACGTGACTTGTGACATGCAGAAGTAGTGCTGTTGCAGAGTGTGACATGCAGAAGTGGTGCTGTTGCTTCCAAAGCATCCAGCAACTATTAGAAGTAACACAAGCACAAGAGACAGGAAGTGTTGTGCTCCAGAAGCATCCAGCAACTGGAAGGGTTAACACAGTCACAGGAGACAGGGAGTGTTTTAGCAGTGCCCCAGGGGGGATTGTGGGGAACTTGTTATTGTAGTCTGGCTGAAGCCAAAAAGAAAGGTAGTGTGTTATCTGGATCTGACAGAGGCAACTGAACAAGATTCAGATCAGGAGAGAAACTAAACACAAGTCAGATAGACTCTCTAAACTAACAGTGCAGAGTATTATCGGGCAGGAAGATAAGGACTGGAAGGAATTGTGTCACAGGGATCATCTCCATGCAGGATAAAGAAAGCTGTGTACTATTGTGTCCTTGTGAAGGAAAAGCCTGTGGTTGTGTATGCATAGAAGTGTGCTGCTAAGAGATCTAATCTATGCTGAATTATGCTACTGTAATACTGTGCCTTGTGAAGAAACTACTGTATTGTTACTGGAGCCGGTTGCTCAAGAAACTCAGACTGTACTGTAATGAAGATTGTTGCTGTAATATTCCTGAATTGCACTGACCGTGGTTCAGATTAAATTCAACTGTTGAAAAAGACTCTTGTCAGATGTGTCTGATCAGTAATTGAATCTATCGTGTGCCTGAGAGAAGCTGCAGCACATGGTCTATGGTCGCCTTGAGTAACGGTTCCCCCAGGATTCCAAAGAATTCATGAAACCTGTCTCGCCCTATCTGAACCTAGCGGCATGCATGTAACAGACTGTAGATTTTTTAATCCTCACTTTGCGCTCATCGCACGTTATGAGAACTCTCCGGGGGCGAGTGCGTGACTGCAAGTATACGAGTTGCATGCATGCAGTCACATGCCGATTAGATGTGTGCGGGCTTACTCAACGCAATCGTCTTGTCAGAATGTGGCCAGGAGTATGCATATTTGCAGTAACATGACCACCCGATCCCAGTACCGGAGAATCCTCAGAGCCCTCAGTGCATGCAAAGTGAGGATTTACAAGTCTGAGTGACTACAGACTTGTCCCCTAGGGCTGGACAATCCCTTTAAATTTAGATGCAAATGCTCAGCTTCTGCTCCTTCATTGTCTTCTGGACTGCCGGAAAAATGTGAATACTGCACTAGGCTTTCTCCAGCAGTCCCATTGACAGTGAATGGGGTGAAGGGCTGCAGAGCAATGACCTCTGGATTGTAGAGTCCCAGCAGTCTGACCTCTGTTATCCACTGTCTTATTTAATTAACACATGGGGAATAAGTCTTTAAAGAGAACCTGTCATGTCTCTAAAGGCTATTAACCTGCATATATGGGGTTAATCTGCAGGTTAATATCGTAACAAAGCTGATACTGAAAGTATCGAGGAAATTAACTTTATTCTTCCCAGCAGCTGGCAGCTTTCAGTCATAGGGGCGTACACGGAGCAGCCAGAGTGGCGGCTGTAAGCACAAGCACAGTTTATTCTACAGGTCATCTGTACAGAGCGAGCTGTCAATCAAAGTGCCGGGTTGTGTGAGCGGTGACTCTAGCTGCACCTATATGACTGAAAGCTGGCGGTTTTCGGGAAGAATAAAGTTAATTTCCTCCTGGTCTTTTACTAAGGCCACAACCCCACTATCAGTATTTGGTCAGTATTCGGTCAGTATTTTTTCTCAGGAGTGGGAGCTAAAACCAGGAGTGGGTGATAAATGCAGAATTGGTGACCTGTTTCTATTTCCTCACCTGGTTTTGGCTCCCACTCCAGAGAAAAAATACTGACCGAATACTGATAGTGGGGCCGTGGCCTGTACATTAACCCTTTATCTGCAGGTTAAAGGGACTGTGTTAGCGCAGGAGTACAGGCGCTCGGTGCTTCACGGCAGGGCCAATCATTTATATACATCTTCCCACCTGCTTAGTTTCCATCTATCTCCTCCCTTCCCCGGCTCAATGAAGCCAGAGCTGTCAATCAAAGAAAAGGGGGGTGTGGAGATGGAGGGAAAACAAGCAGGTGGGAAGATGTATTTAAATGATTGGCCCCACTGTGAAGCACCGAACTGCAGGGCTTAGTTTGAACAGTCATCATGTTCTGACAGCCCCTTTAATAGCGGTTGGGAACCTGACAGGTTCCCTTTAAACACAAATCTCCCCTAGATACATATAAGTCTATCAGGGCATGTACGATAAAATACTGGACAACCTAAATAAATGAAGCCCCAAAACCCTATAAATTCAGACCTCCGAGATAAACGCTGACAACCAGAGCCCCTAAAGAAATGCAGTGTGGTCTGTATTAGGAGGGGTCTGACACAGGCTCTGCAGTTTTTTTAGGGACTTAGGGTGTCTATATTTATGTAGGGGGTCTGAATGTATAGTGTTTGGGGGCTGCATTTAACTCTCAACTTGTGAGGTGGGGTTTGCCACACCCCAGGGAATTTTTGTTCGGCTGCCATTCATTGAAAAATGCTGGTATGAGGATACGTGTCTCACTAGCTTCCATCCATTTGCGGTTGTGTCAAAAATTTGTTATACTCATGTGTAATCAATCGCCTATAAAAAAATGCATTTTCTGTAAAAATAAGAGATTTCTAAACACTGGGGTATAGGAAACCCCACATCACCAGCTGCGTGACAAAAACCCCACCTCACCAGTTGAGGGTTAAATAGTATTTTTTGCTTTTTTTACATGACAAATAGAGCCTTTAACTTTTTTATACCATATCATGGGTTGTCCCATAAACTTATGTAAACTCTCCACAAGATATGATTGTGGGGGCCCCAATGTTGGAAACCCAATCAGATACAGATTTTTATTCTACTATGGACTTAAAAACTAACAGGCAGGTAGTTGCTAACCACCTGCCTGTTCTACCCGGCGCCGGCACAGAGCTGCTCTTGCCAGTGACTCTTAATTTCTCTGTCTTCTCCATTGTGTCTGTGCACGTGCATCCGACTGCACTCAGATGACATCCAAGTGCAGTCTGACGTTTCACCAATAGACTTGTGTGGGTGTGCGTGATCCAGTTATCGGATGTACTCACAGAATGCTGCGATAACATATAATATAGTATAACATTGGGCCCAGTGCTATCTGATAAACATCGCATAGCAGTCAGCCGTGTTATACGCCAGTGTGAGCGAGCCTCAATGTTGACAATTAGAAAAGAGTCATTATTAGATTTTATGTGCAGATATTGGGGTGTAGAGGTAGAAGTTGCATCTTGGCCATTACTGCTGCTGCTCTTATTCACTCGATGCTACATAGGAGATTAGTAGCCTTAGGCTGTGTGCCCACTATGCGTTTTTCAAGTGTTTTTGATGCGTATTTTCGGCAGCGTAAACTCTTGCAAAACGTTTGGTAATCCGTGCCCCATGATCCCCAATGAAAATCTGCATGTTCTGTGCCCATGCTGCGGAATTTTCCGCAGCTGATTTTCCTTGCGGAAAAATCTGCAGCATGTCCATTATTTGTGTGTTTCTGCATGCGGATTTGAGGTCCCAATGCATTTGAAAAACGCAAGGCAAATCCGCATGTAAAAACGCTGGCACATACCCTGATACTGTATGTGTAAACCCAAAAAAGCCTCTGTCAGTGGTGTAAATGGATTATCCACCTTTGGGGCATTACCGCATGTATTTGGGGCCAGAAATCATTATTTTCATTGATTTTCAGTAAACATTTTGCACCATTTGCCTCCTAAAGCCTCTGCGTTGCGCTATTTATTGCTGTCTGCAAAATGAGTTAACCGAGATTCCATCAGTGAGCGTATTCTGATGGTCTTGCTGTAGAGTTTGCAATTTTTTTATCTGTCTTTTTTGTCCCGAGCGTTTTTAAACTACTTTATGACCACATCAAAGTTCAATGTGCAGGGAAACAAAAAGTCTGTAACGTCCAAATGGTACAAAAACTTTAATAAAAGCCATGGCAAAAATTATTATAATTTTTTTTTTAACGTAACTAAATACATTTAAGCTTCATGCAATATGAAATAGAATTATGCAATATAAATAACTATCACGGCATATAAATGAATGAGAGGAGGCCAACCATGAATCAGTGAGAACCACCACTTGGCATCATTGCTTGGCGCAGCATATTCTCCGATAAGCTGTCCATACCCAGCGAGAACAGTCACCAAGTAATATGATAATTACACTTTTCTTTTAAAGGGGATCTCCTAACTGGTCAACACATTGCTGGGGTAACGTGTGGGCATTTATCTTGATGCTGGGAAAATAAAATATTAAATAATAGTGAATAATGAATTGTTCCTTTCTGTGTTTGATGCTATGGATATGATGAGCAGATAATATGCCCCTACAGGATGACATATCAGAAGGCAGGCTGCATGGCTTCCTCCTTGGATCTCATCAGCGCCGCACACATCTGCCATTGCCATTTAAGTGGCAAGGAGAATAGATGGCCTGAGACGAGGAATGATTTCTCAGCTCTGCCCTTGCACTTCTTCCAGCTTGTGATAAAGGTCATATTTTAAAATAGGACTGAGGTCTGTCTTAATGCGTTCATCCTTCTTCTGCGTCTATTGAAATATCTGTATTTACAGGGTAAAAAGAGGTGAATATTAAATGAATATTGATCCAACGACAATGACGCCTGCAGTGATACTGCTAAGGGAGCGATCATACTCCCAGAAAACATACTTCTTATCACGGTGCCTGAAATTAAAGGGATTATACAGTCTTACAGTAAGCATTTCCCATATTGATAGGAAGTCCCATTGATGTATGTTCAGTCCGCCAGTGACTGGATCACCCCCTCATTGTAAATCCCAAAATATGGCAGCACATATAAAGAAGTAGGAATCAATGTAATATAAATGAAGCACTCCCTATTCTACTCTATGGGACATAGGAAACCAACCACACTGCTTCTATATCACCTACAGAATATATATTAAATATACAGAGTATATTGCATATACGGTTTGCTCTCTGCTACACTGCAGTGGAGAAACAACCCTGTGCTTAGGATTAGTGGGAGTTATAGTCATATGCCATAATGGTTATGGTGGGAAAATAATTAATCATTCTATAATAAAAATTAAAAAAAAATAATAATTTTATTTTTTTTAAACATGAACGTTGATGACTTTCCTAATACATCTGATATAGTGCTCTGACCTCAGTTTTATGAGATCCAAATGCCCTGCAGAGGCATAGATGTAAAATATATTATGCTGCATGCCTGCCGCCACCACTAGAGGGAGCTCACTATGTCATTGCATACTGTTATTATTGAGTGCAGTATGACCACGCAGTTAGCTTCTGTGCTCCCTCCAGTGATAGCTGGCAATACAAATTAATGCTTGTGCAATGCTCTGTGTTAGATGAATGGAATTCCTTTTATTATAAAAATCCAGGTATGGTATATTAACTGCAAAGCTAAATCTGAGCTTTTGGTAAAGTGGCTGATGCAAGGAATTTTGTAATGCCCTGTATTCAAAATAGTTAAAGGGAACCTGTCATGTAAAAAAAATCCTATTAACCTGCAGATATGGGCTTAATCTACAGGTTAATAGCTCTCTGAACCTGCCCGACACCCACACTGAGAGCCCCACTGCCGGGAGGAAATTAACTTTATTTCTCCTGGCAGCGTTCGGCTTTCGGTTATAGGGGTTGGCCGGCGCGGCTTCAGTCACCGCTCAGTGTATAGTGAGTGGCGGCTGTCAGTCAGTGCCGGGATGCAGTTACAGGTGCCGCTCACCATACACTGATTGGTGACTGAAGCCGTGCCAGCACCGCCCCTAAGACTGAAAGCTGAACACTGCTTGGAGGAATAAAGTTCAATTGCTCCCGGCGGCGGGGCTCTCAGGGCGGGCACTGGGCAGGTTCAGAAAGCTATTAACCTGCAAATTAACCCTATATCTGCAGGTTAATATTGTTTTTTACATGACAGGTCCCTTTTAAAGAAGACTATTCACTGTATTTTTTTAAACCTTCTCCAATTAACCAGTGCTCCATTGATTCTGGAACAATTTTTCTTATTCTTCTGTTCTCTTATGTTCCAAAGTTATTCCCCCACCCTGATAATAAAGATGCAAGTTTTCCCCTCAACCAATGGGGCATATACCACAGACTTTCTCTGTGGGTCTAGCTGTGTTTTGATTGGTTAGCATTAGAGGAGATAACGCAAACGCCCACAAAGAAGTTCTGTGGAACACGCCCAGTTGGTTGAAGGGAGAATTTTCACCTTTATTACTTTGGAATGGAGGGGCACAAGCGAATAAGGAAAACTGTTCCAAAATCAGTGGAGCAGCATTAATTGGATGAGATACTCAGTTTAAATTAAGATATCCAGAGAAAGGTCCTCTATAAAATAAATGACCTTCTAGCATGTATCCTTTAATAAATTAGCATACTTTTCAAACTGCCTGGATTTTGATGCATCATTATCACGCTTCCTAAATTAAATCCAATTTCTTACATAGGAAAATAACAGTACTTTGCAAAACGATACAAAACACAATGATAATGATTTAATAAAAAGCACATAGAAAATAAAACTGTTCCACATTCAGGTATAAAGTACAGTCATTATGGTGTTTAGCTAAGGCCTAAATAATTAATTGCCTTGAAAATCTGTATTTAGCTCAGTGGACAAAACCTGTTTCACAGAGATCTAGCTGCTGCAAGAAGATGGGATGCCGAGAACGTGTGGACAGCTTTTGGATTATAGGGGTTGTCCTAAATATGACTGCATTTGTTTCTCTGTAACTCCAATGCACCTGTGCCCACTGATCCAATAGTTAACCTATTAAAGGAGCCCAAGAAGCTGGTCCTCTGAAGTTAGAGTTTACTCATGTACATAGCACACAGGTCAGTCCCTGTCCCCATTGGGGCTCATTATCTAAACTGCACATTAACCCATCAGTATCTTTTCAGAGTGTGGGAGAAAACCTAGTCAAAGCAGGGAGCCTTCAACTGAAAGACAACGATGTTAACCATTAAAGGGGTATTCCCATCTCCAAGATCCTATCCCATTAGCAAATGCCTCCAATTAGAAATGTAGTATAGTTTTTCTGATTGGCTATGTCTTTCCTCATGTGCAGGCATTGCAGGACCTTAGGTATCCATAGTTACATCCACTGATAAAGTGACAGCTAGCTGTTAGTGATCGTAATCATGGTTACCTAAGGTCCTGCAATGCCTGCACATGAGGTAAGTGGCATAGTGAATCAAAAATACTACACTACATTTCTAATTGGAGATATTTGCTAATATTATTATTATTACACCTACTACATATACAGGATCTTGGAGATGGGAATACCCCTTTAAGCTACTTTTTGACATGTCGGATTGAAATGTTATAAAAGTAAGTTTTGGGAGTAACCCCATTTGAGCAGTGAATGTATCAGCCACAACTGATGTCTCATGCAGCTGTACTGCTAATCTAATGAAATAATATATACTCTGTGATGTCTGCAGTCAATGTTAGCAGTGTACCAGAAGTGCGCATCTGGGACGCAGAGCAGGAAAAGAGGATGAGCATCAGGAGCAGACATACCACCGGGGCAGCTGGTTCAGCTGCACCGGGGCCCAGAGGTTGAGGGGAGTCCGTGCAGAGGCAGATTATAATAATAGTCAGGGGCCAATGCCCAGATTGCCCTCATTTTAATCAATTTCAGTCAACAATAAGTCACTGAATGTAAATATTTATACTTTATTACTTACAGAGAGATGATTGCAATAATACTCTTGTTTGTGAAGCAACCCCATTATTATGTATAGCACCATCTCTTAGTATATAGTGTACTCACTTATGTATTGCACCATCCCTTAGGATATAGTGTAATCTTATTAAAAATAGCACTGTTCCTTAATACAAGGCATCCTTTCATATTATTTACAGTGCCATCCCTTATTACATAGTTTCCTCCCTTTTTATGTATAACACATTTCATTATTACAAAGTGTGCTCCCTTAAAATTTATAGCACCGTCCCTTATTACATAGCTTCCTCCCTTATTATGTACATCTCCGTCTCTTATTACAAAGCATCCTCCCTTATGTACAGTATAGTGTCGTCCCTTATCGCATAGTGTCTTACCTTGTTATGTGTAGCCGTTGTCCCAATTTGCATAGTGTGATCCCTTGTTATGTCTGGCTCCATCCCTTTATATATAGCGTCCTTTCATGTTATATATAATATAAAATGACTGCTGATGGAGAAACATGTGACCCAGTCCATCAACCTCCTCCAAAAGAAAAGCAGTTTCCCATATATACACACAGTACAGACCAAGGGTTTGGACACACCTTCTCATTTAAAGATTTTTCTGTATTTTCTGACTATGAAAATTGTACATCCACACTGAAGGCATCAAAACTATGAATTAACACATGTGGAATTATATACTTAACAAAAAAGTGTGAAACAACTGAAAATATGTCTTATATTCTAGGCTCTTCAAAGTAGCCACCTTTTGCTTTGATGACTGCTTTGCACACTCTTGGCATTCTCTTGATGAGCTTCAAGAGGTAGTCACCGGAAATGGTCTTCCAACAATCTTGAAGGAGTTCCCAGAGATGCTTAGCACTTGTTGGCCCTTTTGCCTTCACTCTGCGGTCCAGCTCACCCCAAACCATCTCGATTGGGTTCAGGTCTGGTGACTGTGGAGGCCACGTCATCTGGCGTAGCACCCCATCACTCTCCTTCTTGGTCAAATAGCCCTTACACAGCCTGGAGGTGTGTTTGGGGTCATTGTCCTGTTAAAAAATAAATGATGGTCCAACTAAACGTAAACCGGATGGAATAGCATGCCGCTGCAAGATGCTGTGGTAGCCATGCTGGTTCAGTATGCCTTCAATTTTGAATAAATCCCCAACAGTGTCACCAGCAAAGCACCCCCACACCATCACACCTCCTCCTCCATGCTTCACGGTGGGAACCAGGCATGTAGAGTCCATCCGTTCACCTTTTCTGCATCGCACAAAGACACGGTGGTTGGAACCAAAGATCTCACCCACTAGTGAGTAATGTGAAATGGTGCTGTCTTTAATTTATATAATTGTTATATATATATATATATATATATATATATATATATATATATATATATATATATATATACAGTGGTGGCCAAAAGTATTGGCACCCCTGCAATTCTGTCAGATAATACTCAGTTTCTTCCTGAAAGTGACTGCAATCACAAATTCTTTGGTATTATTATCTTCATTTAATTTGCTTGCAAGGAGAAAACACAAAAGAGAATGAAGCAAAAATCTAATCATTGATCATTTCACACAAAACTCCAAAAATGGGCCAGACAAAAGTATTGGCACCCTCAGCCTAATACTTGGTTGCACAACCTTTAGCCAAAATAACTGCGAACAACCGCTTCCGGTAACCATCAATGAGTTTCTTACAATGCTCTGCTGGAATTGTAGACCATTCTTCTTTGGCAAACTGCTCCAGGTCCCTGATATTTGAAGGGTGCCTTCTCCAAACTGCCATTTTGAGATCTCTCCACAGGTGTTCTATGGGATTCAGGTTTGGACTCATTGCTGGCCACCTTAGAAGTCTCCAGTGCTTTCTTTCAAACCATTTTATAGTGCTTTTGAAAGTGTGTTTTGGGTCATTGTCCTGCTGGAAGACCCATGACCTCTGAGGGAGACCCAGTTTTCTCACACTGGTCCCTACATTATGCTGCAAAATTTGTTGGTAGTCTTCAGACTTCATAATGCCATGCACACGGTCAAGCAGTCCAGTGCCAGAGGCAGCAAAGCAACCCCAAAACATAAAGGAACCTCCACCATGTTTGACTGTAGGGACCGTGTTCTTTTCTTTGAATGCCTCTTTTTTTTTCCTGTACACTCTATGTTGATGCTTTTTCCCAAAAAGCTCTACTTTTGTCTCATCTGACCAGAGAACATTCTTCCAAAACGTTTTAGGCTTTCTCAGGTAAGTTTTGGCAAACTCCAGCCTGGCTTTTTTATGTCTCGGGGTAAGAAGTGGGGTCTTCCTGGGTATCCTACCATACAGTCCCTTTTCATTCAGACGCCGACGGATAGTACGGGTTGACACTGTTGTACCCTCGGACTGCAGGGCAGCTTGAACTTGTTTGGATGTTAGTCAAGGTTCTTTATCCACCATCCGCACAATCTTGCGTTGAAATCTCTCGTCAATTTTTCTTTTCCGTCCACATCTAGGGAGGTTAGCCACAGTGCCATGGGCTTTAAACTTGTTGATGACACTGCGCACGGAAGACACAGGAACATTCAGGTCTTTGGAGATGGACTTGTAGCCTTGAGATTGCTCATGCTTCCTCACAATTTGGTTTCTCAAGTCCTCAGACAGTTCTTTGGTCTTCTTTCTTTTCTCCATGCTCAATGTGGTACACACAAGGACACAGGACAGAGGTTGAGTCAACTTTAATCCATGTTAACTGGCTGCAAGTGTGATTTAGTTATTGCCAACACATGTTAGGTGCCACAGGTAAGTTACAAGTGCTGTTAATTACACGAATTAGAGAAGCATCACATGCCAATACTTTTGTCCACCCCCTTTTTTAGGTTTGGTGTGGAATTATATCCAATTTGGCTTTAGGACAATTCTTTTTGTGTTTTTTCATTGAAGACAAATTAAATGAAGATAATAATACCAAAGAATTTGTGATTGCAATCATTTTCAGGAAGAAACTGAGTATTATCTGACAGAATTGCAGGGGTGCCAATACTTTTGGCCACCACTGTATATATATATATATATATATATATATATATATATATATATATACAGGGTGGGCCATTTATATGAATACACCTAAATTAAATGGGAATGGTTGGTGATATCAACTTCCTGTTTGTGGCACATTAGTATATGGGAGGGAGGAAAACTTTTCCAGATGGGTGGTGACCATGGTGGCCATTTTGAAGTCGGCCATTTTGGATCCAACTTTATTTTTTTCAATGGGAAGAGGGTCATGTGACACATCAAACTTATTTAGAATTTCATAAGAAAAACAATGGTGTGCTTGGTTTTAACGTAACTTTATTCTTTCATGAGTTTTTTACAAGTTTATGACCACTTATGAAATGTGTTCATAGTTCTGTCCATTGTGTTAGATTGTTAATGCAACCCTCTTCTCTCACTCTTGACACACTGATAGCAACACCGCAGAAGAAATGCTAGCACAGGCTTCCAGTATCCGTTGTTTCAGATGCTGATACATATCATATGGATACATATAATTTAGGTGTATCTATATAAATGGCCCACCCCATATATACACTGATGAGGTTGCGGATGGTCTCCTGTGGGATCTCCTCCCAGACCTGGACTAAAGCATCCGCCAACTCCTGAACAGTCTGTGATGCAACTGTCTGTTGGTGGATGGAGCGAGACATGATGTCCCAGATGTGCTCAATCGGATTCAGGTCTGGGGAACGGGCGGGCCAGTACATAGCTTCAATGCCTTCATCTTGCAGGAACTGCTGACACACTCCAGCCACATGAGGTCTGGCATTGTCCTGCATTAGAAGGAACCCAGGGCCAACCGCACCAGCATATGGTCTCACAAGGGGTCTGAGGATCTCATCTCGGTACCTAATGGCAGTCAGGCTAAATCTGGTTAGCACATGGAGGGCTGTACGGCCCTCCAAAGAAATGCCACCCCACACCAATACTGACCCACTGCCAAACCGGTCATGCTGAAGGATGTTGCAGGCAGCAGATCGCTCTCCACGGCGTCTCCAGACTCTGTCACGTCTGTCACATGTGCTCAGTGTGAACCTGCTTTCATCTGTGAAGAGCACAGGGCGCCAGTGGTGACTTTGCCAATCATGGTGTTCTGTGGCAAATGTCAAGCGTCCTGCACGGTGTTGGGCTGTGAGCACAACCCCCATCTGTGGATGTCGGGCCCTCATACCCCCCTCATGGAATCGGTTTCTGACCGTTTGTGTAGACACATGCACATTTGTGGCCTGCTGGAGGTCATTTTGCAGGGCTCTGACAGTGCTCCTCCTGTTCCTCCTTGCACAAAGGCGGAGGTAGCGGTCCTGCTGCTGGGTTGTTGCACTCCTATGGCCCCCTCCATGTCACCTGTTGTACTAGCCTGTCTCCTGGTAGCGCATCCTGCCTCTGGACACTACGCTGACAGACACAGCAAACCTTCTTGCCACAGCTCGCATTGATGTGCCATCCTGGATGAGCTGCACTACCTAAGCAACTTCTGTGGGTTGTAGAGTCCGTCTCATGCTACCACGAGTGTGAAAGCACAACCAACATTCAAAAGTGACCAAAACATCAGCCAGAAAGCATTGGTACTGAGATGTGGTCTGTGGTCCCCACCTGCGGAACCACTCCTTTATTGAGGGTGTCTTGATAATTGCCAATAATTTCCATCTATTGTCTATTCCATTTGCACAACAGCATGTGAATAGATTCTGTTGTTTAAGTGTTCCCTTTATTTTTTTGTGCAGTGTGTATATATATATATATATATATATATATATATATATATATATCTTTGTTGCCACAAAGTGTGAGTGGTCCAGACACACTTTTTGCACAGGGCGCCATGTTGTCAGTGTCCGCCTCTCTTGGGCATATGTAATTTTAGCTGTATTTAAGCTTTTTAATTCAGACGCCAGGTCCACTTATTCTTTAAATTCAAGTCATCAATGATGGTCAACAATAAGAACTTTGCACCTCAATTTACCACTGTTAGCTTGGGTGATTTAAATTGTGTTGACGATAGACCCATGAGTCCAATAATCCCTCATCCGACAACAAGCAATTGGATAATACTAATGACAATCAATTAGCTCAGCCCCCCCCCCCCCCCTCAAAATGTGATGATCAGCTGGATTATTTTTTTTGGAGTCTGAAAAAGCTTATAGTCAGTGATGATGACTGTCACAAACTTTTCTATAGCAGCCATGGTTTTAAGTTTTGGGGCTAAACAGCTAGATCATTACCGCATAGTAAAAAAGTTTAGTGAAAGCCCTGTGCATTATTCAGTTTTTCACTTTATTTCAGCTTCTGATTGGCGTCTTTCATCTTTCTTGGCCTGTCTGCCAATATATCAGTTGTCACTACTGGGTGACTGTGAGGGGAGGATCATGATCTGTGGATGGCACACAGTCAAGCCCATTCCTCTTTTCAGAAGCTTCTAGTGAAGACTAGCCAACATTTTACAATCTATGCCTTAGAATAAAACTGCCAAACTGATTTACTTACGCTTGTTGTGGTTAATTTTTTTAATATCTAGATATCATTATTTAGGAAACTACAATTTATATTTTTGCTATGTCTGAAGTCTGCTTGAGTGTTTTCTAATTTTACATTGTGGAATGTCTGACTAAGATACTTGTTTCCTGTAAAGTCCTTGACAAGAAGGTTTATGCTGGGCCAAGGGAAATTTGTTACTAATAAGTCTATTTCGGTTTTCTGTAACAATGAAGTTCTGTTCTGTCTAGCTAATAAATATGGTGAGTCTTTGTTGCCACACCAGAAGACTCTACCTGCTGACAATGCATGTCACATGTATTCAGTCTCTCTTTCTTCATCGATGAAGTATCTTAATTTGAATCTCACTGGCAATGTGAAGACCATTTGCTGTCTATTCCAAAGTTCTCCTTAAAACAAAGAGGGTCTCCATAACAGTACATGGTGCCGAAACCCGGGATTGTCATAACCTGACCTCCTCTGGACCCGTCAACAAGGATCTCTCTGGGAATTACTGAATAAAATCTGCAGTAAGTAATCCCTTGTATTACTACTAATTCAGTACTACCTAGAGGGCTCCAGGAAGGGTAATTGGTGGTCCTAACATGACAATCATTTTTGAACCCTTGCCAGTGATTGAATTTGTTGTCTTATATGTTTTAATATGGTTTTTAGATGTATGATTGACGATTGAATGACGGTTGAATGATAATTGAATGAAGTGACGAGTAATCAACCTTGCCCAGCGTGTCGGGATTAGGCACCTCCGCAGTTCTTCTGTATATTTCAGGAGTCGGAGGATTGTTTTATGTTGTTTGTTTTGTCTACGTCATAAATGTCTGGTATGATATTGTAAACTATGAGGATCCTTGAATATGGGACTGAATGAGTTTTGATTGACCAATAAGGGACTACGGTCTCTGCTTGATAAGGGATCCCGTTAGGTGCGTTCCTTCACATGTGGTGGAGAGGAAAATCGGTCCGTAAGAGGATCAGGGAAGTGTGATTGCCTATAACAGAGGAATCCTTCACGGTAAGGTAGTACTCTGAGGGTATTGAATTCCCCTGTCAATTGATAAGGGCAGCCTCAAGAAAGGGGTAACTTAATGCAGTTTTTAGCCCGAATAAAGCAGGGGGATTAATATCAGCGATTGTGCAGTGTGCATTGAATGATTGACGTATTGTTAAGTCGTTTTTGATGAATCAGAATCGTTGTCCTCAGTGTCTGTGTTCTGTTTTGTGTAAGCTCAAGAGAGGGAAAATCATAGTAGCTGAAGTTCTTGCTTAGCCTGTATACCCAGACAGGGAAACATATAGTATAAAAAGTAACACTTATTGCAGATTTAATTGTCACGCAGTGCCTTTACAAGGTGTAGAAGGAAAACCTTTGAACTGGGAAATGTTATATGATCATGTTGAAATAATTGGAATAGTAAGTGGAGCAGTAGGCTTGGTATTGTTATTTGTTTGGTTGTGTGTAAGAATCTCCCTAGCTCACAGGGCTGGAAAATCTGTGTTAGTACTTCCTTAAAGATCTGTCTTCCGAGGCTCAGAGGAGACTGGGACAGGATCAGATCCATCTTTCGAGGTTAAGAGGAGACTGGGACGGGATCAAATTTAGAGTCTGAGAGGCTCTAGGTGTGCTGAAGAGAGTTCTGCGGTAACTCTGGCACAGTGGTTGCAGTCATGGGGACTGGCAACAGTAAGGAATTGACTAACCTAAAGGGTGTGGCCCCAGTTCCAGCATGTGAGATAGTGGAGAGACTGAAAGGGAAAGAAGCAGTAGAGGGATGTGAAATAATATTGAAGAAATTTGGTATGGGAAAGTGGGGAAATTTGGAAGAGAAAGAATGGGAGAAATATATCTGCAATTGGGAAGGATGGTTGAAAGATAAAAATAAACTAGAGCAGGCTAGGATGTGGTTAGAAGTAGCAAAACGTCTCTCAATGAGTGAACATAAATTAGAGGAAACCAGGCATGGAACTGTCAATGTAATCTATGATAGTTTGAAAAACTCTCAAACCCTTGTAGTCTCTGTACCTGATGTAAATTCTGCACCCCCGCCTTATGCTGGGTCAATGGCATGAACTTGCAGACATTGTGGTCATCAGAATCCACCTGGGGTTAATTGTTGCAGGTCCTGTGGGTCTTCACACCCAGGGACAACACCCAGGGTGCCTCTGTTCCCTATGAGGACCACTAGTCATGTACAGTTTGCAGTTAATGCAGTAACTATAGTGGATACTCCACTTGTACCCAACCCCCCATACTCTCCTGAATCAGGTCCCCTCCACAGCCACCTGTTTCAGTCATTGATCTGGCCAATGCTTTTTTCTCTGTCTTCTTGTCCACGGAGTGTACCTCTTATTTTGCCTTCACCCACAGAGGTGCACAGTATGCATGGGCAGTCGTTCCTCAGGGAGCTGCTAACTCCCCTTCCTTATTTTCCACATCCCTAAAGACTGTACTCGATAACTGGTGCCCCTTTGATTCATCCACCATACTCTTACAATATGTGGATGACCTTCTCCTTTGCTGCACCACTGACGAGATATGCCACAATGAATCTCAATCTCTGCTGATATTCTTAGCAGAAAATGGGTGCAAAGCTTCAAAAGATAAACTCCAAATGTGCAAGTCCACAGTCACTTTCCTTGGGCATTGCCTGTCTCCAGGCATTAAGCATCTCAGCCCAGGGAGGATTGAGGCTATACTAAAAATACCCCTTCCAAGATCTACCAAGTCCCTTCGAGCATTCTTGGGCCTAGTCCAGTACTGCCGTCTCTGGATACGAAACGCCTCTAGTATTATGGCCCCATTGTTTCAATGCCTCAAAACTGAGCATTTCACCATTAATTCTGAGGCTATTGATGCATTTCGCACCCTCAAGCTCACTCTTTCTACCTCACCAGCTCTAGGTATACCGAATTATGACAAGGTTTTTTACTTTGTACTGCCACAAACAGGCTGGACATGCATCTGGTGTCCTTACCCAAGAACATGGTGGTAGGCAGCGCCCTCTAGGGTATTACTCTGTAACCCTTGATCCAGTCATTATGGGTTCTCCTACTTGTGTTAGAGCTGTGGCAGCTGCTTCAGAACTTGTTAAAAAGACAGAGGACATAGTGTTACGAAGCACCCTTCCACTTCAAGTTCCTCATGCTGTATCTGAAATACTTCAACAGGCTCAGACCCGTCACCTCTCAGCATCAAGGTTGACAAAATATGAAGTCTCACTCCTTACACCTCCCCATATAACTATCAAACGCTGTAATGTTCTAAATCCAGCTACACTACTACCAGTGGATTTAGAAAAGGGAGGAAAGTATCAGGATGGGGAAGAGGGAGAGACCATGAGCCAAGATTTGCCCCTGTTTTTCAAATTAGCAGATGAGGAAGCTTATTGTGATATGGCACATGAACATGATTGTCAGGCATTGATGGAAGCTGAAATAAAGGGCTTGGCAAATATTACTGATGTGCCACTCACTAACCCCTCTGTTGAGTATTTTATAGATGGTTCCAGAGCTTGGGACAGTGAACAAAGACGATTCATCACCGGGTATGCAGTAGTCCACAATGGTAAGGCAGTGATACAAGAACCACTCCGCTCCAGCTGCTCTGCGCAAGAGGCAGAGCTTAAAGCACTTGCTGCAGCGTGTAATCTGGGAAAAGGTAAAGAAATTAATGTATTTTCTGCCTCGCAATATGCTTATGGTGTTGCACATGACTTTGGCGCCATTTGGCGAAACCGTAATTTCTTGACCTCTGCTTGCAAACCTATAAGGAATGCACAAGCGGTAGAGCAGCTACTCACAGCACTCACCTTTCCCCGAAGGGCAGCCATAGTCAAAGTGTCAGCACACACTCGGGAACAAACTCCCCTTGCAGTAGGGAATGCTTTGGCCGACCAGGCGGCTAAGGAAGCAGCACGATTACCTCTGACAGAAATACTGGCTATCGCAAGTGCGGGAACCCCAGGAGACTCAGAGTCAGGGAGTGCAGGAAGCCCCCTTTCAAATAAGGAGACATCCCCTGCACCAGTCCCAGTGGCCGTGGACCTCGAACTACTGCAGGTCTTCCAGACCCAGGCTCCCCCCACGAGCAGAATGCATGGGTCAAAGCGGGCGCTGTACAGTCATTGTCACGGGTATGGCAGGTAAACAAACGTATTTGCCTTCCACGCTGTCTGTTCCCCATGATGGCTGCCCTTGCACATTCTCCGGTGCATAACTCAAAGGGTGTTATGTGTGCAATGGTGCTACAAAACTGGTGTGCCCCAGGGTTCCTGAATACGGCTGCAAAGTATGTTCAAGAATGTCTAGTTTGTGCAAAACATAACCCTGGTAGGCCTATTCGAGTCCCACGAAAATGCACACCAAAACCAGATTACCCATTTCAGAGACTGCAGGTGGACTACATACAGCTACCTAAGGTGGGTAATTATGAATACGCCCTGGTATGCATTGACCTTTTCTCTGCGTGGCCAGAAGCTTGGGTGGTGACTAAAGCAAACACAAAAACTACTGCTAAAAAATTGATCAGTGAAGTGGTTTGTAGATATGGGGTGCCCGAAACTATAGAAAGTGACAGAGGAACCCACTTTACTGGGGAACTAATGAAACAAATCATGGTCACCTTGGGATAGAACAGGCTTTCCATGTTCCCTATCATCCACAAAGTAGTGGGAAGGTGGAACGTCTCAATGGTACCTTGAAACTAAAAATTCCAAAGTGCATGGAAGAAACACACTTGTCCTGGGTAGATTGTTTGCCCATAGCATTGTATTCAGTGAGGACCGCCCCAAGGGGGAGGGAGAACCTGTCCCCATATGAAATACTGTTTGGTAGTGTCCCTAAGACAGGGTTGTAATTCCCACAGCAGCTGCAGGCCTCCTATGGTTCTCTCTACTGAATATGTTCTGGAGTTGCATAAACATTTGACTGTTACTCATAATCGTGTTCTTTCCTCTATCCCAGACCCCAATTGCCTCAGCGGCACTCACACTTTGGTACCAGGAGACTGGGTCGTGGTAAAGAGACATATGAGGAGACCACTGGAGCCCAGATACAGCCAATCATTCCAAGAGCTGTTAACCACTGCCACTTCGGTCAAGCTTCAAGGCAAGGACATTTGGATCCACGCCAGCCATTGTAAAAAGATTTTGAGCCCCAGCAGCAGCAAAGATGATGACCCTGTTTGTTTGGACTATGGTGATAGCAACCGTACCTTTTGCCCTAACTCTCCATGAAGTGCTTAAAGAGAACTGGGATAACAAACTGATAAAGCAGGCCTGCAAAATATAATGCCACTTCTTCTATAAACATATATGATGATATTTACAAGCAAGATATTTGTCGGTGAATGGGATTCATCCCCTCCAGGCTTTTATAGCATGGGGAAGTAGCTGATGAATAAATTGTTTTGTAAAATAATAAAAAGGGAGGAGTTGTTGTGGTTAATTTTTTTAATGTCTAGATATCATTATTAATTTAGGAAACTACAATTTATATTTTTGCTATGTCTGAAGTCTGCTCGAGTGTTTTCTAATTTTACATTGTGGAATGTCTGACTAAGATACTTGTTTCCTGTAAAGTCCTTGACAAGAAGGTTTACGCTGGGCCAAGGGAAATTTGTTACTAATAAGTCTATTTCAGTTTTCTGTAACAATGAAGTTCTGTTCTGTCTAGCTAATAAATATGGTGAGTCTTTGTTGCCACACCAGAAGACTCTACCTGCTGACAATGCATGTCACATGTATTCTGTCTCTCTTCCTTCATCGATGAAGTATCTTAATTTGAATCTCACTGGCAATGTGAAGACCCTTTGCTGTCTATACCAAAGTTCTCCTTAAAACAAAGAGGGTCTCCATAACACGCTTGATCCTCATTTTCCATAATATAATAATTTATTATTATATTCCATCTTACCCTGGCCCTGATCATGTAATATTGTACTCAAAATTAGTATCCAGTTGGAAGGCATACTGAACCAGCATGGCTACCACAGCATCTTGCAGCGGCATGCTATTCCATCCGGTTTGCGTTTAGTTGGACCATCATTTATTTTTCAACAGGACAATGACCCCAAACACACCTCCAGGCTGTGTAAGGGCTATTTGACCAAGAAGGAGAGTGATGGGGTGCTACGCCAGATGACCTGGCCTCCACAGTCACCAGACCTGAACCCAATCGAGATGGTTTGGGGTGAGCTGGACCGCAGAGTGAAGACAAAAGGGCCAATAAGTGCTAAGCATCTCTGGGGACTCCTTCAAGATTGTTGGAAGACCATTTCATCAAGAGAATGCCAAGAGTGTGCAAAGCAGTCATGAAAGCAAAAGGTGGCTACTTTGAAGAGCCTAGAATATAAGACATATTTTCAGTTGTTTCACACTTTTTTGTTAAGTATATAATTCCACATGTGTTAGTTCATAGTTTTGATGCCTTCAGTGTGAATGTACAATTTTCATAGTCATGAAAATACAGAAAAATCTTTAAATGAGAAGGTGTGTCCAAACTTTTGGTCTGTACTGTATATATATATTGTAAACTATATTCCATGTACTGATAATGTACGGATTAATTCACCATAGAAACTTACAATATTCATTAAGCTAAATCTACCTCAATTTGAGCCAAAAATTCTTTCATGACTTACTAAATATGGTGTATTTGTTTAGACATATTCTGAGTCTTGTTTGACAAGGGTGCCAAGGGTGATGGAAGTATCCTGCGCTGCTGATTAAATGACAAGCTACGATGAGATGAAGAAATGCTGGTTTAATGACAACGCGTTTCGGAGTCACTCTGACTCCTTCTTCAGGACAAACCACAAATAGTTTTTATTGCTGTGCATATGTAATGGCTGTTGAGCTTCTTTTAACCACTTCAGGTTTAAAAAGACTCAAATCAGTCCTGACCATCAATTGGAAGCCGCTCACTGCTTTATTCAAAAAAGTAAAAAAGAGCCATCGGGGAAGACGAAGCAAAAGACTTCAAAGAACCAACTAAAAAGGCGTCTAAAAAAGAGACTTCAAGACAAAAGACTCTGGCGTGTCCTGAAGCGTCTTCCTCCTCTAAAACTTGGCTGGTACCAAGGTCAGTAATGCTCTCGAGGAAGAAACAGGGGCCTTGCGGTCCTATATTTTCAAAAATACTACTGGGCAATCCACCTTAGATCAATCTATTGGAGCGCCCAGTTTGCTTACTCTAGATGGGTTGAAATTGAGAAATTGTGGCTAGTTCCAGTACACCTTCATACCCCTTTATGATATCACACTCACCCTAGGCCCTATTTTGACCTTATAGGTCCCATGTTTTTAATGAGAAACTTGTGGAACGGTTGTATACATGCTTTGCATTAGTCTGTAGCCAATCTCATATGATTAATCTTTACAATCTAGCATTCCCAGAGAGCCTGACAGCCAGAATGGTCAGACCCTGGTCCTCAGCTGGAATTTTTAGAATAGTGGACATGGTTGATACCCTCACCTTTGAACTATACTTCTTTGGGTGATTGGTCAACTTCAATAAAAAAAAACCCCTAAAGAATATTTCCACTACCAAGAAGTCTGCAACTATGCTATTCATACCCTGGGCTCCCAAACTGTCTCAACTCCAACTCTCTTTGAGAGGCTATGCCGGCAGGGTTTTATCACCATGATCTACCAGATAGTACTCCCCTCTCCGACATCCACCACCCCTGTGCCATAGATACATGGATAAAGGAAACAGGCTCTGGGTTTAAATATCTCCCCAGAAATGTGGCATACTATATGAGACCGAGCCGCTGAATCCTCTATCTGTACCGCCTACAAAGAAATGCAGTTCAAACTACTTATGCATTGGTACCATACCCTCGCTCTCCTTCACTTCCTAAACCCATCAATTCCGCCTACCTGCTGGAGGTGCTTAGCGCATGCTGGCTCCCTTATTCATATCTTCTGGGAGTGTAGTTTTATTACCCCTCTTTGGAGAGGGAGTTTGTAGAGAGCCTCTTCACCATTCGCCTTTCCCTGGACGTTCCAAATTACTTACTGAATATCCCCCTAAGGGGACTGGGAAAGAAGTCAGCCAGGTTGTTCCTATACATTTACACAGCTGCTAAATCTCTGATAGCAAGAGCCTGGAAACAAACAGCCCCCCTCCATCATGTCTAGATTTATATGGACAGCTAAAGGAAGTCCACTTACTGCAGCACCTTATGGCCTCTCTCAACAACACCCTGGACATATTTGCGCAGATTTGGGACCTCTGGAAAGGTTACAACGCCGCAACCAACTTCCTAGAATCCTGATGGAGTCTCGACCATAATACTGTTTTCCATGATCCCTTTTTTCCTAACACACCACTTGTTTTGTGGTATGTTCCCCCCTTCACACCACTTTTCATCATTTCTTTTTCTCTTCTTATCAAACATTATATTGTACATAGTATTAGGAGTTCAGAACACTGGACATTAAACTGTGCCCTGAATTTTGTATTTGAGTTTTGTATTATTTTTAAAATTTCAATAAAAATTGCAGTTTAAAAAAAAACACGTCTTGTACATGTATGTCTAAAAGACGTCATGTGCACATACTCAAACTCCTTTCACAATGGTGAGCATAAAAAACACAGGTGAATATATAAATATAGTTATTATTATAATAGATATATGTTACACGCACGCCGCTAGGTTCATATAGGGGTGAGAAAGGTTACATGAATTCTTTGAAATCCTGGGACACCCGTTACTCAGGGCGACCATAGACCATGTGCTGCAGCTTCTGTCAGGCACATAGGGGTATTGACCCTCAGTTACAGACACGTAGGTTGTTTCACTTGCTGACCAGACACACTTGACAAGAGACCAAGCAATGTGAACTGAGGTCTAAGATGGTAGACATGTAAGAAATAGGAGCATGTTCACACTAGTAAAAAGAAGCAAAACCTACAAAAGACAAAAATATATCTCATACCCTACCATCATTATATATAAATGTAAAGCAAAGTTGCATAATAAATATAGGGTACTTAGTGAACTATTTTTGATCAAAAAAAGTATACAAGCCGTCCCACCAGCGGCAAGGTGACCCTAAATTGGAACGGTACCTATACTGTCTATATTAAAAACCTTACTGTATATCAAAGTTGAAGTAACAAGAGTCCTCATAAACGGTAGAACAGTAGCATTTAAGGGGCCGCACACCAGTGCAAGTTAAGTCTTATGCCCAACAGGATCCAGTGACAAACAGTACAGTTTCCTTAGCAGCACAAAAGTTCACAGTCTTTCCAGTAGTACAGGAAAGCCCATTTCTAATGCAAAGGCACATTAATGAGCACAGCATTCTTTATAGCACAGTGAGATGGAGGAGGGGGGAGGGTTTGCTGAGGGAGATGATCCCTGTTACACTATATCTTCCAGTCCTTATCTTTCTGCCTGACAATACTCTGCACTGCTAGTTCAGGAACTCTATCTGACCTGTGCTTAGCCTCACTCCTGACTTGAATCCTTTTCACTTGAAGGAGCGCATCTGTGTGATACAGAACACACACACCACCTTTCTCTTTGGCTCTTTGGCTCCAGCCAGACAGTAAACAACTTCCCCACAATCCCCCCTGGGGCTCTGCTAAAACACTCCCCTGCTCTTGTGACTGTGTTAACCCCTCTAATTGCTGGATGCTTTTAAAGCACCAGCACTACTTCTGCATGTCACACTCTGCAACAGCACTACTTGTGCATGCCACACTCTTCCCTTCTTATTGAATGTCATCCTCGACATTCATCCTAATTGGTCAATCTGACCAATTCTGAGACAGTGGTGAAAGATGGATAACTTCATATACAAATTGGCATTGTGAAATTGGTATAACGTTCATAAACATTGATAACAACCTAATTGTTAGAACCCTCCTGTTTGTTTTTTCTATCTTGTGTTTTGCGGTCACGTGACCATCTGCCTTTATATTCCAGCTCCGCCCTTTTGGCTGTGCTGGACTTCAGTATTTGACTGTTTCTCTAGCCAGGTGCTTCTGTGCCTTTTTCGTTTGGTCCTTCTGGGACCGCTAGTACCTTTTTGTCTGTTTGTCTTTTTCTGTTCTGCAACAACTTCTCTGTTTAGGAGGTGTCCCATTTTTTGTTCCAGTCCTTAGTTCTTTTAGGGACCCCTTCCCTAATGCTATAGGTCTTCGTTCAGACTAGCCGAGGACTAAGGCGGGTCTGTTCGCTAGGAACAGGCAGCCCGCTACATCGTAGGGATTCAGCTTAGTTTTACTGTAGGGACAGTTTTCCCTTATCTTTCCTTAGTACATGTTGCAAATCATAACAGTGAGTCCAGCCCAAAAAAACTAAAAGGAATGAAATTCGGGGATCGATATGGTTTCCGTCCAGGATTTGGCTCAACGCTTGCAGGGATTGTCTCTGGAGGTGGCCAAGCTCCAGCAACATGTGAGTAGCTGTTCTGAAGCGCATTTTGTGGAACCCAAGGTAGGACTGCCTGATGTTTTTTATGGTAAACAGCAAGATTTTTTTCCCTTTAAAAATGCTTGTTTGTTATATTTTCGTTTGAGACCAAGGTCCTCTGGGAATGAATCACAGCGCATTGTTTTTTTTATGTCACTTTTGCACAAAGAACCACAGGGGTGGGCCTTTTCTCTCCAACCTAAGGATCCATGCTTAAGGTCTGTAGAAGAATTTTTTTCTGCTATGGGGCTATTATATGACGATCCTGATCGAATCTCATCTGCTGAGGCAGAACTCAGGCGTTTGAATCAGGGGTCAGGTGATGTTGAAAATTATTGCACACACTTCAGAAGATCGGCCTCAGAGGTTAAATGGAATGATCCAGCTCTGAAATGTCTATTTCTTGCTGGTCTGAGTGAAAAGGTTATGGATTTGCTAATTGCATTCCCCGCACCTGAGACTCTGCAGGATGCCATGCAATTAGCTGTTCGTGTGGATAGGAGACTGAGATTTAGACAGAAAGAGGTAAAGACTCATGTAATGCCAGGTCCTAGTCCCCAGAAAATCTGCTCTGACGACGGAGATCCGATGGAGGTTGGGGCGAAGTCGCTCCCCTCTCAGGAAAGAGACCGGAGGTTCGCCGAGGGATTGTGTCTTTATTGTGGTAAAGCTGACCATTTGATTAAGTATTGTGAAGATCGTTTAAGTAAAGAAAAAGAAAAGGTCAGTTATGCCCATATAGCTTGTTTACGCTCTGCAGGAGTATTTCTTTCTGGGAATACTACTTTGCAGGAAAATTTGATTGAATTTCAGGTATTTGTGGATTGTGGTTCGACACTTAATGTGATTGATAAAGGGTTTTTGGAAAACCTTAAATTGAAATCCAAACCTTTGTCATCACCTATTTCTGTGATTGCAATTGATAACACTACCTTGAAATGGTTGCTGCATTTCTCCTCACTATCAATGGAGTTCACCAAGAAATTTTGGACTTGGTTGTATTAGATAATTTACCCTCTCTGGTCGTTCTAGGATTGCCTTGGTTAAAACTGCACAATCCTTTGCTGGACTGGTCTACTAATGTGATTAAGTCTTGGAGTCCGAAGTGCTATGATAAATGTTGTAATGGTTGCGTTGCGGCTGTGGAAAAAGGGGAATTACCTGTACCTATTCAAGATTTTTGGAGGTTTTTTTCAGAGGAGGAGTCGCAAGTTTTACCTCCTCATAGGGATTATGATTGCGCCATTGAGTTTGTCCCTGGAGCTACTCTTCCCAAGAGTCGCTTGTTTAATATGACTATCCCTGAAAGAAAGGCCTTGGAGGAGTACATACAGACTAGCCTGGCTGCTGGTCACATTAGACCTTCTAAGTCGCCTGTGGCAGTTGGATTTTTCTTTGTTAAAAAAAAGGACGGGGGTTTACGTCCATGTCTGGATTTTCGTGAAATTAATAAGATTACCGTACGCAATTCCTACCCATTGCTGTTAATTCCTGACTTGTTTAACCAGTTGGTGGGGGCCAAGTGGTTCTCTAAAATTGATCTCCGGGGGGCATACAATTTGTTACGAGTGAAGTAGGGTGATGAATGAAAAACTGCCTTTAACACTCCGGTAGGTCATTTTGAGAATCTGGTGATGTCTTTTGGTCTTACCAATGGACCTGCATTTTTTCAGAACCTTATTAATGACATCCTGAGACCTTTGATTGGTAAGAATGTGGTTGTGTATTTGGATGACATTTTGATTTATTCACCAGATCTAGAGTCCCATTTGCAGAGTGTATGTGAAGTCTTGCAGTTATTGAGTGATAATTCACTCTTTGCTAAGCTGGAGAAATGTGAGTTCGCTGTGCAGAAAATTATTTTTTTTGGGCTACATTGTCTCCAGCGAGGGCTTTGAGATGGACCCGGTGAAGGTTCAGGCTGTGCAGGAATGGCCTAGGCCTATTGGTTTGAAATCTATACAGAGATTTTTGGGTTTTGCCAATTATTACAGGAAATTCATTAAGAAATTTTCTGTAATTGTTAAGCCTCTGACCGATCTCACCAGGAAAGGTGCGAATACGGTCCAGTGGACTACTGAGGCCGTTGAAGCGTTTGAGTATCTCAAAGAGAGGTTCAGTTCTGCCCCTATCCTTATGCAGCCTGATGAGACCAAGCCTTTTTTGGTCGAGGTCGATGCTTCATCGGTGGGGGTCAGAGCAGTTTTGTCTCAGGAGAATAAGGATGGAGTACATCCTTGTGCCTTCTTTTCGAAAAAAAATTCGGAAACCGAACTGAATTATGATGTTGGAAATCGGGAGTTGCTGGCTATTAAACTCGCGTTTGAACATTGGCGTCATTTTTTGGAAGGCGCTAGATTTCCTATTCAGGTTTTCACAGATCATAAGAATTTGATCTATCTGGATGCTGCCAAGCGCTTGAATGCCCGTCAAGCTAGGTGGGCACTTTTTTTTTCTCGGTTTCATTTTTCTGTTACCTATATCCCTGGTACTAAGAATGTTAAAGCCGATGCTTTATCTTGCAGCTTCTCTCTTACGGTCGGTGCTGAGGAGGAGGAGAGCATTTTACAGAAAGGAGTTGTGGCGGCAGCATTGGACTCCGTTTTGGAGAATGGGATTCTGAAAGCTCAAGATGATGCTCCATCTAATACTCCCCATGGGAGGTTGTTCGTACCTAGAGCCTTTAGGAGAGATTTGTTTGTGGAGTGTCATGAGTCTCGGTTGGCAGGTCATCCAGGAATTTCGGAGACTAAGAGACTTATCAGTCTGCTAGGTCAAAGGCTTCACATACTCCTGCTGCGGGGTTGCTTTGCCCTCTGGAGGTTCCTAGTGCGCCTTGGACGCATCTCACAATGGATTTTATAACTGATCTTCCTGTGTCCGAGGGTTTTACTGTCATCTGGGTGGTCGTGGACCGTTTTAGTAAGATGTGTCATTTGGTTCCATTCATTAAGTTGCCCTGCGCCAAGACACTCGCTAAGGCGTTTGTTAAGGAGATTGTCAAGCTCCATGGCGTTCTCACGGATATTGTTTCTGATAGAGGACCTCAGTTTGTGGCTCGCTTTTGGCGTGCTTTTTGTGACAGGTTGGGAGTCCATTTGTCATTTTCGTCTGGGTATCATCCTGAGTCTAATGGACAGACTGAAAGAAAGAACCAGGATGTTGAACAGTTTTTGCGTTGTTTTGTGGCGGACAATCAAGAGGTGTGGTCTGAGTTTCTGCCTCTCGCAGAATTTGCTCTTAACAATCATACATCCCCCTCTGCTGGGTGTTCTCCTTTTTTTGTTGTACTGGGAGACATCCGTCTTTTGGTTCGTTCTCCAAATTGGGGTAGGCGGTGCCAGAGGGGGAGAATTTTTCCGATGATTTGGAGAGAGTTTGGACTAATGTACGTTGTAACTTTCAAGAGGCTAACAAGAAGTCCAAGAAGTATTTTTACAGGAAACGTAAGGAGGTTTTGTTTACTGTGGGTGACATGGTTTGGTTGTCCTCAAAGAACCTGCGGTTGAGGATTCCCTCTAAAAAACTGGGTCCTAAGTTTGTGGGCCCATTTAAAGTGCTTCAGGTTGTTAACCCGTCTGCTGTTAGGTTGGATGTCCCTACTTCCTGGAAGATTAATCCCGTGTTCCATGTTTCTTTGTTGAAAAAGGCTGATGCATCAGATAGGGATGCCACTGTCTCAGTTCCTCCTGTGGTGGAAGACGGCGAATATGAAATTTGTCGTATCTTGAATTCTAGATGGCATAGAGGGAGATTACAGTATCTTGTCTCCTAGAAGGGTTTCGGTCCCGAAGACAACTCCTGGGTAAGGACGGATGATGTCTCTGCTCCTAGGCTTGTTAAAGCTTTCCACAAAAGGTTTCCGGATAGGCCTGGGCCTGGAGGATCCGGAGGATCCTCATAAAAGAGGGGGTACTGTTAGAACCCTCCTGTTTGTTTTTTCCATCTTGCGTTTTGCGGTCACGTGACCATCTGCCTTTATATTCCAGCTCCACCCTTTTGGCTGTGCTGGACTTCAGTGTTTGACTGTTTCTCTAGCCAGGTGCTTCTGTGCCTTTCTCTGTCATTTCGTTTGGTCCTTATGGGACCTCTAGTACCTTTTTGCCTGTTTGTCTTTTTGTGTTCTGCAACAACTTCTCTGTTTATAAGGTGTCCCATTTTTTGTTCCAGTCCTTGGTTCTTTTAGGGACCCCTCCCCTAATGCTATAGGTCTTCGTTCAGACTAGCCGAGGACTAAGGCGGGTCTGTTCGCTAGGAACAGGCAGCCCGCTACATCGTAGGGATTCAGCTTCGTTTTACTGTAGGGACAGTTTTCCCTTATCTTTCCTTAGTACATGTTGCAGATTGTTACGGATCCGGGTGGTGGAACCTCTGTGCTGCGGTGCAAGGAGGGACCCAGAGGGGCGTGACTAAGTATCAACTCGGACCGACCTAGGTCTTGCGGCGGCTATCGACTCCGTGACCAGGGAGGGACCGAGCAGAGGGACCAGGTGCTACTCTGGGGATGACCTTGCAAGAGAGCCGGTGACTCCCACGGGTCAGATGGCTGGGACTGACCGATACTGCAGATGGGCACAGCAGGCAGGCTGATGAGAGATCCGGGTAGATGAACTGGCAGAGACAGCAGGCGACAGGCGGGAGCCTCTAGGTAGGCTGTCAGGTGGTCACGGCAAGTGACAGGCGGGAGCCTCTAGGTAGGCTGTCAGGTGGTCACGGCAAGTGATGGGCGGGAGCCTCTAGGTAGGCTGTCAGGTGGTCATGGCAAGTGATGGGCAGGAGCCTCTAGGTAGGCTGTCAGGTGGTCACGGCAAGTGGCAGGCGGGAGCCTCTAGGTAGGCTGTCAGGTGGTCACGGCAAGTGATGGGCAGCAGCCTCCAGGTAGGCTGACAGGTAACAGGCAGGTGCTTCCAGGTAAACAGGCGGGCAAAGCCCATAGACAGACTGGCGGACTGAACGGAAGACAGACTGTCGGGCTGGAGAGTAGTCAGGCTGGCGGACTGGACTGATAGACAAGCTGGCGGGCAGGACTAGTGGTCAGACTAGCAGCGGGACCTGAGGGCTGAAGCAGAGGTAAGTAAACTGTGCATCAACTATTGCTCGGGCACCTCCATATTGGAGGAGGTGCTTTAAATATGGGAGGGTCTCCGGCAATTGGCCGGGGACTCTTTAGGGCGGCGCGCGCTGTCCCTTTAAGAGGGAAGGAGTGCACGGCGCCCTACGCACAGTGCCCGGGGAAGCTGCGCGTGCCGACAGAAGCAGGAATAGGAGAGCCGGAGGATGCCGGGCGGGGAGCGCGGCGGTGAGAGGGACGGCGTCTCTGCCTGGCAAGGGGGCAGAGACGCCGATGCTACAGTACCCCCCCCCTTTACGCCCCCTCTTTTTTAGGTCAGAAAGAAATTTTTCAAGGAGAAGCGGGGCATGAATGTTCTCCCTGGGTTCCCAAGTTCTCTCCTCTGGGTCAAACCCCTTCCAATCCACCAGAAAAAAGGTTTTTCCTCTTACCCTCTTGGTGGCCAGAATGTTCTCTACCTCAAAAACGTCCTCAGCGGAAACCGGAGCAGGGGGAGTACCTGGATTGTTGGAAAAAGAATTAAACACAACTGGTTTGAGGAAAGATACGTGGAAGGAGTTGGGAATCCGTAAGGTGGCCGGGAGTTTTAACTTGTAGGCCACTGGGTTGATTTGTTTGAGGACTTCGAATGGACCGATGAACCGAGGACCCAACTTGTAGGAGGGTATTTTGAGCCGAACATGTTTGGAGGAGAGCCAAACCTTGTCTCCCGGATGGAATTGAGGCGGATCCAGACGTCTCTTGTCAGCATATCTCTTCATCCGCTCGGAGGAATGAAGAAGTGCGGACCTAGTATTTTCCCAAATGGTGGAAAATTCGCTGACCAGAGACTCCGCGGCAGCGTTGTCCACAGAAGCGGAGACGGGAAAAGGAATCCGGGGATGTTGACCATAGACTACAAAGAACGGGGACTTGGAAGTCGATTCGCTCTCATGGTTGTTGTAGGAGAATTCGGCCCATGGTAGGAGGTCCACCCAATCGGTATAGTGAGCATTAACAAAGTGCCGGAGGTAGCTGGTAAGGATCTGGTTGATACGCTCCACTTGGCCATTGGACTGTGGATGGTAAGCGGAGGAGAAATCCAGGGTGACCACGTAGCTCTCCAGAAGCGTGAGGTGAATTGAACCCCTCGATCCGACACAATGTGGAGGGGTAGGCCATGGAGACGGAAGATGTGAAGGAAGAAGTCCTTAGCCAGCTCTGATGCAGACGGGAGACCAGGCAGAGGGATGAAGTGGGCCATTTTAGAAAAGCGGTCGGCGACTACCCAAATGACTGTACAGCCGGCAGAAACAGGGAGATCAGTGATAAAGTCCATAGCAATGTGTTGCCAAGGGGCAGCAGGTACGGAAAGAGGCAGAAGATGACCGGCTGGAAGATGTCTGGGAACTTTGTTGCGGGCACCAGACGAACAGGCCGAGACGAAGTCTACCACATCCTTGCACAGGGTAGGCCACCAGTAATGCCGGGTAATGAGCAGGAAAGTTTTCTTCTGACCGGCATGGCCGGCTAGTTTAGATGAATGACCCCAGTGAAAAATCTTCTCCCAATCTGGAACCGCTACAAACGTCTTACCGGGTGGGAGACGAGTCAGATCTAAGGGGGCCATACTCATCACTTTGGAGGGGTCGATGATGTGCATAGGCTCCTCCTCTAGATCGGAGGACAGGAAGGATCGGGACAAGGCGTCAGCTTTAATACTCTTGTCCGCCGGGCGGAAATGTAGGATAAAATCGAAGCGAGCGAAGAACAAAGACCACCGGGCCTGACGCGGATTGAGTCTTTGGGCATTCTGGAGACATGCAAGGTTTTTGTGATCAGTATAGATGATCACTGGGTATAGAGCCCCTTCAAGCAGGTAACGTCACTCCTCCAGCGCCAATTTGATAGCTAGCAGTTCTCGGTCTCCTATGGAGTAGTTGCGCTCAGATGAGGAGAAGAGTTTGGAGAAGAAGCCGCAGGTTACCATTCTCCCGGATAAGGATCTTTGGGTGAGCACCGCTCCGGCTCAACCTCCAGGAAGAACTGTTTGTTGCTGTCCGGACGGTGCAGCACTGGGGCAGAGGAGAAGGCTTGCTTTAAGGAAAGGAAGGCCTCCTCAGCTTCGGGCGGCCATACCTTGGGATTTGCTCCCTTACGGGTGAGCGCAGAGATGGGAGCAGTCCGAGAAGAGAAGTACGGGATGAAGAGACGGTAGTAGTTGGCGAAGCCCAGGAATCGCTGAATCGCCTTCAACCCCTCCGGACGGGGCCACTTTAAGAAGGCAGAGAGCTTCTCGGGGTCCATTCGTAGACCTGTCTGGGAGATAATATAGCCCAGGAACGGAAGGGAGGTCTGCTCGAAGAGGCACTTCTCAAATTTGCCATAGAGGTGATTCTGCCTGAGCCTAAGCAGGACCTGACGAACATCGCTCCGGTGTGTGGGAAGGTCCGGAGAGAAGACCAAGATGTCGTCCAGGTACACCACCACACAGGAATATAGAAGGTCACGGAAGATGTCATTGACTAATTCTTGGAAGACGGAGGGAGCATTGCAGAGACCGAAGGGCATCACACAGTATTCATAGTGACCATCCCGGGTATTGAATGCCGTCTTCCACTCGTCTCCTTGATGGATCCGGACCAGGTTATACGCCCCACGTAGATCCAGCTTGGAAAAGATCCTGGCGCTCTTAAGGTGGTCAAACAACTCGGAGATGAGCGGCAGGGGGAATTTGTTTTTGACCGTGATTTGATTGAGTCCTCTATAGTCAATACAGGGGCATAGCGAGCCATCCTTCTTTTTGACGAAGAAGAATCCGGCTCCAGCCGGGGAGGTAGATTTCCGGATGAATCCCCTAGCCAGATTTTCCTCAATGTACTCCGACATGGCCCTGGTTTCGGCCGACGACAACGGGTAAATACGCCCACGGGGTGGAGTGGCTCCGGGTACCAGGTTGATCGGGCAATCATATGGCCTATGAGGTGGCAGTGTCTCTGCTTCCTTTTTGTCGAAGACATCTGCATATAGGACCAGTAAGGTGCCGGTAAACCGGGTAGATTAGCCGGGGTTGGTGGAGGACGAACCGGGCGGACCAGGACCAGGCAGGTCTTATGGCAATCCTGCCCCCAACGGAGAACTTCACCGGATTGCCAATTCAGCACAGGTTCGTGTTTCTGAAGCCAGGGTAGACCTAGCAATAGGGAGTGAGAGAGACCGGAAAGCACATGGAAGGAGATCCTCTCAGAGTGCAGCATTCTCACCTGCAGGGCTATAGGTTCTGTGACAAGCAGGATGGTCACCGGAAGAAGTCTTCCATCCACGGAGGCGACTGCCAATGGTTCAGCCAGAGGTTTGGTGGGAATGTGATATTTCTCTACCAGGGACTGGGAAATGAGGTTCCCAGCAGCCCCAGAATCTAGGTGTGCAATTTCAAAGTAGCGGTTCTCTCCCCAGGAGATGGAGACAGACAAAGTCAGGGAAGGAGAGGGTTTACTTTTGCCAAGGATGACCTCTCCGAGCGGGCCTAGACACTGGCGTTTCCCGGCTTCACCGGGCAGGAATGGATGAAGAGCTCCTTACTGCCACAGTAGATACAGCTCCCCTCGGCTCAGCGTGACTCTTGGCGAGATTTGACCATCTTGGTCTGGTTGACCTGCATGGGTTCGGGCGAGCATGCCCGGGGAGTTGTTAATTGAGAGACAGGTCTCTGGAAAGTAGGAGCAAGACTAGGAAATCTTTGCTCCCGGGTAGTCTCTTTAGCACGTTCCAGGAAACGGATGTCAATCCGGGTAGCTAGCGACACCAAATCGTCCAGGGTGGTAGGAATGTCCCGGCCGGCTAACTCGTCCTTAATCCGACCGGAAAGGCCCTCCCAGAAGATGGACACCAGGGCCTCATTGTCCCAGGCAAGCTCAGAAGCGAGGGTACGGAACCGTAAGGCATATTGGCCCACGGTGAGACTCCCTTGGCGGATACGAAGCAGAGAGGAGGCAGTAGAGGATTTTCGTCCAGGTTCATCGAAGACTTTCCGGAAAGCAATGAGGAAAGACGATAGATCGGACACCAGGGGATCCCCTCTCTCCCACAGGGGATTTAGCCAAGCCAGTGCTTCTCCAATGAGGTGAGACATGATGAACGCCACCTTGGCCTGGTCGGAGGGAAACTGATGTGCCAAAAGATCAAAGTGCAGGGTGCACTGGTTTATGAAACCCCGAGCTAGAGCGGGGTCGCCTCCAAAATGAGGAGGTGCAGAAAGCCGGGGAACTGGGTTGGATGCCGTGGTATTGGTGGGCAGCGGCGCTGCCGGAGCGGGAGCCGCACAACTCGAGACGGACACAGGTGGAACAGTCAGTGTGTCCAGGCGGGAGTTGACACTCCGCAGGAAGTTCAGGATGGTTTCCTGTTGGGATCTGTGACGAGAAACCTCCTGGTACAGGTCAGAGAGCGAAGGAGCTTGGGGGCCACTGGGTTCCATGGCTCGAGCAAACTGTAACGGATCCGGGTGGTGGAACCTCTGTGCTGCGGTGCAAGGAGGGACCCAGAGGTGCGTGACTAAGTATCAACTCGGACCGACCTAGGTCATACGGCGGCTATCGACTCCGTGACCAGGGAGGGACCGAGCAGAGGGACCAGGTGCTACTCTGGGGACGACCTTGTAAGAGAGCAGGTGACTCCCACGGGTCAGATGGCTGGGACTGACCGATACTGCAGATGGGCACAGCAGGCAGGCTGATGAGAGATCCGGGTAGATGAACTGGCAGAGACAGCAGGCGACAGGCGGGAGCCTCTAGGTAGGCTGTCAGGTGGTCACGGCAAGTGACGGGCAGGAGCCTCTAGGTAGGCTGTCAGGTGGTCACGGCAAGTGACAGGCGGGAGCCTCTAGGTAGGCTGTCAGGTGGTCACGGCAAGTGACGGGCGGGAGCCTCTAGGTAGGCTGTCAGGTGGTCACGGCAAGTGATGGGCAGGAGCCTCTAGGTAGGCTGTCAGGTGGTCACGGCATGTGACAGGCAGGAGCCTCTAGGTAGGCTGTCAGGTGGTCACGGCAAGTGACGGGCAGCAGCCTCCAGGTAGGCTGACAGGTAACAGGCAAGTGCTTCCAGGTAAACAGGCGGGCAAAGCCCATAGACAGACTGGCGGACTGAACGGAAGACAGACTGTCGGACTGGAGAGTAGTCAGGCTGGCGGACTGGACTGATAGACAAGCTGGCGGGCAGGACTAGTGGTCAGACTAGCAGCGGGACCTGAGGGCTGAAGCAGAGGTAAGTAAACTGTGCATCAACTATTGCTCGGGCACCTCCATATTGGAGGAGGTGCTTTAAATATGGGAGGGTCTCAGGCAATTGGCCGGGGACTCCTTAGGGCGGCGCGCGCGGCCCCTTTAAGAGGGAAGGAGTGCGTGCGTGCCCTAAGCACAATGCCCGGGAAGCTGCGCGCGCCGACAGAAGCAGGAATAGGAGAGCCGGAGGACGCCGGGCGGGGAACGCGGCGGTGAGAGGGGCGGCGTCTCTGCCTGGCAGGGGGCAGAGACGCCGATGCTACACAGATCATAACACTAATCTTACTACCTTTTTCTTGTAGGATGTCTGTAAGAAATAAACAACACAATTAAAACAATCAGCATCTCTTCATCTGGAGCTTTTCATACGTCTTCAACCAGCTCTCTCTCTCTTTGTGCTTTAACAGTTCTTTGTTTCTACAAAGTCTTTTAAGGAAAATCAAAGCATGAAAACAAGTTTTTCCACCAGGCAACATCTTCCATACTGCCTCTCGGTGATGAATACCACTCAAGTGGGCTTATCTGGTCCACAGGCAGAGATACCTGTTTCCAGTCGACAGTCCTTGGCACTTGACTAGGTTCACCAAGTGTCTCATACGTCAGCAGCATGGGCCTCCTCACTTCTCGAGTCGACATCCTCCTGGTGGGTTGTTCCTCAGAGACCACAGGTTCTTCGGTCACAGAAGTTTCTTCCGCCGCACTCATTTCCTGTGCTTCCTCAGATGCTCTTGGAGCTGCCTCTGTAAGTTCCTGTATTTCTCCTGAGTCGCTTATTTCCGCATGGTCTGGTAATTCCGCTCCTCCTGAGTGTCGATCGGTCTCTTCAGGGACCGGTGTTCGATCATCAGATCTGAATTGGACTTCATCTGTACTCCTTGGTACAAACTCTGGAGACTCAGGACTTAGTTCACTCTACTGAGGATGGTACATCCCTCTCCTTGCCAGTCCATGAAATACGATGGTGTGCTCTTCTTCATCAGAACTTTCAAGGTCGCTATCCACCTTCAGAGCTTCAGTCTGTGGTGGTCCCTTAGTCGATCTCGGATGATGTCGGTCTACTTCTGGGAAGTCTTGTTGTAGTGGGAGATAATCACAGGGTAGTAGTAAATTCCGATGGACTATTCTGGTTTTCTTGTCTCCCATTTCCAATCGGATTTCATACACTGGGCTGTCATCAGCTTTCCTCCTTACGACCACATCCACCTTGTCTTCCCAGTATGAGCGAAGTTTTCCTGGACTGCCTTTCTCACGTACGTTCTTGACTAGCATCCGGCTTCCCGGTGCCAATTCTGCTCCATAACATTTTCGATCATAGTACTCCTTACTCTTGCTCTGTCCATGCGTAACCACTTTGGATGCTATGTTTTATGCCTCTGCCATCCGTTCCTTCCATTTCCAAACGTACTTCGGATACGTTCTGTAAGTCTCTGACACCGGAGTATCGAACATGATATCGATTGGCAGTCTTGGCAATTGTTCATACAATAGGAAAAAGCGTGAGTAATCCAGTGCATCACTCTTTGTACAGTTATAGGCATGTACCAATTTTGACAGAGAACTCTTCCAGTCTTTCTTATAAGCTGCTAAAGTGCGCAACATCGACAATAATGTCCGGTTAAAACGTTCCATTTGTCCATTACCCTCTGGGTCATAGGGCGTTGTGTGGGATCTCTGAATTCTACTGTACCTTCCTAGCTTGGCAAAGAGCTGGTTCTCAAATTCTCTTCCTTGGTCGTGGTGTAATCTCGTAGGGAACCCAAACCTCAAAGCAAAATCATTGAAGATCTTCTCTGCTGTTGTTCGACCCGATTTATTGCTGGTGGTATATGCTTGAGCAAATCGAGTGAAATGGTCCATCACTACCCAGATGTATTCGTAATCACCCTTGCTCGTCTCGAGATGTAGGAAGTCTATTGAGACCATCTCAAACGCATACGTAGTTTGGATGCTGCCCATAGGTGCCTGGGTTGGTGTGTTGGGACATTTATCTTTCAGACACCCACACTCCCTGGTCACTTACCTCTCAATATCTCTCTGCATGTACGGCCAGAAGAAACGTTCACGGATCAAATTTGTTGTCCTTTCCACTCCCAGGGGTCCCATGTTTTCATGGAGTTCTTTGAAGACCAACCTACGGAATACTCTAGGTAGTACCAACTGCCAGTTTTGTCCTCCTTTACAATACAGGATACCGTCTTCACTGAGGTAGAGCTTCGTCCATTCTTTAGTTAAAACAGATACTGCTGGTGACTCATTGTCTCTCTCCCGTTTACTTGGTAACCTATTTTGGTCCACATAAAGTAGTATTCAACCAGTTATCTGATCTTCCCGTTGTGCTCTACGGATTTTGCCTTTTGGTAGTTGTTGAATAGACCGGGGGTGATCTTGTTCTCTTGTTTTTATGGTGGTTTCCACTGTCAACGGACACCGCAATGGTGTGTCTTCCTCCTGATAAGCTTGTACCGTTTGGGTAGTGCTCTCAATTGCTTCCAGACTGACTTCCTCCGAGCATTCTTGCATGAATTCCTCAGGCTCTAGTGGCATTCTTGACAATCCGTCAGTATCCACATTGCATTTTCCTGGCCTGTACTTGATGCTGAAATTGAAGTCAGCTAGTTCAGCGACCCATCTCTGACCTGTTGCATTCAGTTTGACTGTAGTAAGGACATAGGTCAAAGGGTTGTTGTCAGTGTATACCTCAAACTCTTTGCTGTAGTAGAGATAATCTCTAAATCGTTCACAGATAGCCCATTTCAATGCCAAGAACTCCAATTTTCCTGAATGTAGATGGTAATTCTTCTCGGCGTCTGTCAACATTCTAGAACCGTAACCGATGACTCTCATTTTTCCATCTTGATGCTGATACAGAGCAGCTCCCAGCCAACTTGAGAAGTGTCACAATGAAGAACAAATGGTAAATTGAAATCAGGATATCCCAAGATGGGTGGTTTTACCGGGTAGTCTACTAGTTCTTCCAATACCTCCTGGTGGTCTGCTGTCCAGAGAATGGGCTGTTGGGACGAAATGGCGTTGTTTCTTTTAAGCCCGGTCCTACTTGCGTTCTTCTTTTTCTCCATGGGTGTTGTTGTCTCTGTCGTCCCCCCTAAGAGGAGGTATAGTGGGGCGGCAATCCTGGAGAAGTTCCGAACGTAAGTACGATAGTTGGAGAGGAATCCTAATATCTGCCTCAGCTCCCCGACGGTAGAGGGCCGCTTGTCTTTTAAGGCCACTACCAGAGCGATTTCTGCTGAGTCCATGGTATATCCTTCTCCGGACACAATTTTCCCTAGAAATCGGACTTGTCTTTTGAACAGTTTACACTTCTTTGGGGTCAACTTAACTCCGTGTTGTTGATACCGTTGTAATACGGTCCTCACGTGTTCAACATGCTCCCGGGAGGTTTTGCTGTGTACCACATTGTCATCCAAGTATGGCTGGCAGATATCTTCCCTCAATCCTTCTAAACATGTCTCCATTCTCCTCTGGATTTCTGCTGGAGCTGAACTGAGCCCAAACGCTATGCGGATCCACTCATATAATCCCCACGGTGTGATGAATGCTGTTAAGGGTCTACTGGACTCTTCGACAAACCCTTGGGTGGTATGCCTTACCCTGATCGAGGACAGAGAACCAGGTGCTTCCTGATAGGCTATCCAGCATATCTTGAATCTTTGGTATCGGGTGTCAATCAGGTACTGACTTTCAGTTTAGTTCCCGGTAATCACAACAGAGTCTCAGTGTACCGTCCTTCTTCCTAACACAGACAATAGGAGAGGAATAAGACGACTTCGACTTTTGGATTCAACCTCTGTTGATGAGATCTTGTAAATATTCTTTCACTTCACGGTGTAATGGTTTTGGCACAGACATGTAACTTCTGGTTACTGGGGTCGTGTCTTTCAAATTGATTTTCAACTGCAACAATGGGATACAGCCTATATCTGAGTCATCTTTGGGGAACGCATGACACTCTTCTCTCGGCATCTGTTTTAGATCTTCAGCACACAAGTGTTCCAGGGGTACTGGCGGATCTTAGGACTCCGAGGTGGGTCATGCAATTTCTTCCCCTGGGCAACCCCTGTTCCTTGGTGGGGAGACTGAATTCACTGTAGACCCCTGGGCGGGTCTCACACTGGCTGGATATACCGTTTTAACGGTTTCGATGTGACCTAACACAGTCTTTGGTTCCAGTCTAATTTCATGTCTCATAGTATTCATCACCGGTATTGTCACTCAAGCAAACCCACCAGTAGGAATCGTAACTACAGTCTCACTTTGAACTGGGCCTCACGTTAGTTCTGAGGAGTCTTTTGGCATGAACAGTCTTTTCTGGACTTTTCTTCCCGATTCTACCCAAACTCCACACCTCACCCCCACCATTTGGTTTGCAGGGATGATGGTTGGGCGCCAGCCTAACTTGACTTCTTTTAGGTCTATTGTATTCTGTGCTTTCTTTACTCTATGAATCACATTTTCCGCCACGGCGTTGGGTATGGCAAGCGATATGGCAATTGCATTCACCACCAGTGTCCCTGACTTGTGTTTCGTGAAGACCTCACTGAACCTGTAGTTCAGTCTGTGGATGGAGATTCCCGCGTTTGGTAATTGGTGCCGCCCCTCCATCCTCCAACTTCAACCTGGTTAGAAACTGTGTTAGTTCCTGGAGGAATGTCCCCATGACGTCTTCAGCTTCTTTCTCCCCCAGCTCATCCATTTTTGCATTAATGGCAGCTAACAGTTGCCTGCGGTTGTGTGCTTTGGAAATCTGTTCTACTAACATCTTTATATGTTCTGCTACTGTTCTTAATTCTTCACAGGTTAACTGAAGAAGCAGTTCACTAATTCTGTCCCCTTTAACTGGTGTAGCAGAGTTTAGGTGCTGTGCTGCTGTGTTTTTCCAGACACTTTTCCTCTTCTCCCTCTACATGCTAATTCCCGATCAGGATTCCCCGTACGGGCCACAAATGTTGCACGCACTCCGCTAGGTTCAGATAGGGGTGAAACAGGTTACATGAATTCTTTGGAATACTGGGGGAACCGTTATTCAGGGCGACCGTAGATTATATGCTGCCGCTTCTCTCAGGCACACAGGGGTATTGACCCTCAGTTACAGACACGTAGGTTGTTTCACTTGCTAACCAGACACACTTGACAAGAGTCCTCATAAACGGTAGAACAGTAGCATTTAAAAAGCCGCACAGCCAGTGCAAGTTAAGTCTTATGAGCAACAGGCTCCAGTGACAAACAGTACAGTTTTCTTAGCAGCAAAGCAGTTCACAGTCTTCCCAGTAGTACAGGACAGCACAGTTCTAATGCAAAGGCACATTAATGAATACATCATTCTTTACAGCACAGTGAGATGGAGGAGGGGGGGAGGGTTTGCTGAGGGAGATGATCCCTGTGACACCATTTCTCCCAGTCCTTATCTTTCTGCCTGACAATACTCTGCACTGCTAGTTCAGGAACTCTACCTGACCTGTGCTTAGCTTCACTCCTGACTTGAATCCTTTTCACTTGCAGGGGCGCTTCTGTGAGATACTGAACACACACACCACCTTTCTCTTTGGCTCCAGCCAGACAGTAAACAACTTCCCCACAATCCCCCTGGGGCTCTGCTAAAACACTCCCCTGCTCTTGTGACTGTGTTAACCCCTCTAATTGCTGGATGCTTTTAAAGCACCAGCACTACTTCTGCATGTCACACTCTGCAACAGCACTACTTCTGCATGTCACATACATATTTATAAAAGGAGACATTAAAATGAGAATTAGACTCAAATAAAAAGCTGGCAAAAAAGACCAAAAACTAGATATAAAAAGACTCGAATTTAATGAAGAACCGCTTTATGTGAGCTAAAAAATGTACCAAGATTTTGGCACAAGTTTCTTCTACAATGTAAGCAGGCTAATAGGTGGTATAAACAGTCTAAAAATGCACCAGATTTATCAAACAGTATAAATAGCTGAGATAAATTTGGCGACTATTAGGACTGTCTAGTCTTAGTTCGCACGGCCTGAAAGTTAGACAATATTATTCCTGAGTCTATGGTTTCCTTCTTCTCTTTATCTTGTTCTGCAGCTGTAAGATAACAATATAGGACTATATTTGTCTCTTCCTCGGCTAAGCACAGGCACTCTCCATAGGAATTCAATGCCAGTTTGCATATTAACTTCCTGTAAACTGCACATCCAAACAAAATGTATGGACAAAAGGTCCATACAATTCAGATGCAGCATGTCACATAAACTTCCTAAAAGAAAACAATAGGGACTACTGTGACACCCCGGGACTGCATTTGTGTGTCTGTATCTCATGTTTCAAGAAGTTCTTCAGTCGTCATTCATATAACATTATTATTTATTTACATTATTACTACTGCGGAGGGAATTGATCAAAAATTGTGTTTTGTAGATCAAAAAAAGGACATAAAAACAACCAAGCAAGAAAGTTGGCCTTATTTTGATCCGTGTGCGATTCATTTTCATACATTTACATATGAAAATGTACATGATCAAATACAGTTAACTGTATCTGTAATGGAAATGTATCTGTAAAATCAGATGCAACATGGATGTCCTTTGTTGGATTTGATTTTTTTATGCACCCATAGACTTGATTGGATACTATCTAGGGGGAGTCGTACAGTGTGGTGGGCTATGGGGGCATCATACTGTGTGGGAGGGAGGCTGTAGGGGTCTCCAATAATTGCATTGAATCAGGCAAATATCTACACTGTGTGCAGAATTATTAGGCAAGTTGTATTTTAGAGGATTATTTTTATTATTGATCAACAACTATGTTCTCAATCAACCCAAATGACTCATAAATATCCAAGCTTAATATTTTTGGAAGTTGGAGTGGGATTTTTTAGATTTGGCTATCTTAGGAGGATATCTGTTTGTGCAGGTAACTATTACTGTGCAGAATTATTAGGCAACTTAATAAAAAACAAATATAATCCCATCTCACTTGTTTATTTTCACCAGGTAAACCAATATCAATGCGCAAAATTTAGAAATAAACATTTCTGACATGCAAAAACAAAAACCCAAAAAATTAGTGATCAGTATAGCCACCTTTCTTTATGATGACACTCAACAGCCTTCCATCCATAGATTCTGTCAGTTGCTTGATCTGTTTTCGATCAACATTGCATGCAGCAGCCACCACAGCCTCCAAGACACTGTTCCGAGAGGTGTACTGTTTTCCCTCCCTGTAGATCTCACATTTTATGATGGACCACAGGTTCTCTATGGGGTTCAGATCAGGTGAACAAGGGGGCCATGTCATTATTTTTTCTTCTTTTAGACCTTTACTGGCCAGCCATGCTGTGGAGTAGTTGGATGCATGTGATGGAGCATTGTCCTGCATGAAAATCATGTTTTTCTTGAACGATACCGACTTCTTCCTGTACCACTGCTTGAAGAATTTGTCTTCCAGAAACTGGCAGTAGGTCTGGGAGTTGAGCTTCACTCCATCCTTAACCCGAAAAGGTCCCACAAGTTCATCTTTGATGATACCAGCCCATACCAGTACCCCACCTCAACCTTGCTGGCGTCTGAGTCGGAGTGGAGCTCTCTGCCCTTTATTGATCCAGCCTCTGGCCCATCCATCTGGCCCATCAAGAGTCACGCTCATTTCATCAGTCCATAAAACCTTTGAAAAATCAGTCTTAAGATATTTCTTGGCCCATTCTTGACGTTTTACCTTATGTTTCTTGTTCAAAGGTGGTCGTTTTTCAGCCTTCCTTACCTTGGCCATTTCCCTGAGTATCGCACACCTTGTGCTTTTTGATACTCCAGTAACGTTGCAGCTCTGAAATATGGCAAAACTGGTGGTGAATGGCATCTTTGCAGCTTCACGCTTGATTTTCCTCAATTCATGGGCAGTTATTTTGCGCCTTTTTTGGCCAACACGCTTCTTGCGACCCTGTTGGCTATTTGCCATGAAACGCTTGATTGTTTTGTGATCACGCTTCAAAAGTTTGGAAATTTCAAGACTGCTGCATCCCTCTGCAAGACATCTCACAATTTTGGACTTTTCAGAGCCCGTCAAATCTCTCTTCTGACCCATTTTGCCAAAGGAAAGGAAGTTGCCTAATAATTAAGCACACCTTATATAGGGTGTTGATGTCATTAGACAACACCTCTCCTCATTACAGAGATGTACATCACCAGATTTACTTAATTGTTAGTTGGCTCTCAAGCCTATGCAGCTTGGAGTAGGACAACATGTATAAAAAGTATCATGTGATCAAAATACGCATTTGCCTAATAATTCTGAACGCGGTGTACAGGCTTTTATTAAAAATAGACTACTCACGTATCGCAGTATTCACCAGAAAAAGTCATTCTAAATAAATCCTCATGCATATTCCCGCTGGACTACTTTATAGGCAACAGTTTCTATAGACCAGACAATGTGAACTGAGGTCTAAGATGGCAGACATACAAGAAACAGAGGCATGTTCACACTAGCAAAAAAGAAGCAAGACAAAAATATATCTCATACCCTACCATAATTATATATAAATGTAAAGCAAAATTGCATAATAAATATAGGGTACTTAGTGAACTATTTTTGATCAAAAAAAGTATACAAGCCGTCCCACCAGCGGCAAGGTGACCCTAAATTGGGACGGTACCTATACTGCCTATATTAAAAACCTTACTGTATATCAAAGTTGAAGTAATGCATATAAAAGGGTAGACAAATAGGACCGGGTCCCAACTCCAGACCACCTAGGCCCGTGGTAAGCTACATATATACCAATCAGCTCAACAAAGGGCATGCCACACCCTTAAATTGCACAGAATGCAAACAAGTCAAAAAACCAGACAATGTGAACTGAGGTCTAAGATGGCAGACATACAAGAAACAGAGGCATGTTCACACTAGCAAAAAAGAAGCAAGACAAAAATATATCTCATACCCTACCATAATTATATATAAATGTAAAGCAAAATTGCATAATAAATATAGGGTACTTAGTGAACTATTTTTGATCAAAAAAAGTATACAAGCCGTCCCACCAGCGGCAAGGTGACCCTAAATTGGGACGGTACCTATACTGCCTATATTAAAAACCTTACTGTATATCAAAGTTGAAGTAATGCATATAAAAGGGTAGACAAATAGGACCGGGTCCCAACTCCAGACCACCTAGGCCCGTGGTAAGCTACATATATACCAATCAGCTCAACAAAGGGCATGCCACACCCTTAAATTGCACAGAATGCAAACAAGTCAAAAAACCAGACAATGTGAACTGAGGTCTAAGATGGCAGACATACAAGAAACAGAGGCATGTTCACACTAGCAAAAAAGAAGCAAGACAAAAATATATCTCATACCCTACCATAATTATATATAAATGTAAAGCAAAATTGCATAATAAATATAGGGTACTTAGTGAACTATTTTTGATCAAAAAAAGTATACAAGCCGTCCCACCAGCGGCAAGGTGACCCTAAATTGGGACGGTACCTATACTGCCTATATTAAAAACCTTACTGTATATCAAAGTTGAAGTAATGCATTTAAAAGGGTAGACAAATAGGACCGGGTCCCAACTCCAGACCACCTAGGCCCGTGGTAAGCTACATATATACCAATCAGCTCAACAAAGGGCATGCCACACCCTTAAATTGCACAGAATGCAAACAAGTCAAAAAACCAGACAATGTGAACTGAGGTCTAAGATGGCAGACATACAAGAAACAGAGGCATGTTCACACTAGCAAAAAAGAAGCAAGACAAAAATATATCTCATACCCTACCATAATTATATATAAATGTAAAGCAAAATTGCATAATAAATATAGGGTACTTAGTGAACTATTTTTGATCAAAAAAAGTATACAAGCCGTCCCACCAGCGGCAAGGTGACCCTAAATTGGGACGGTACCTATACTGCCTATATTAAAAACCTTACTGTATATCAAAGTTGAAGTAATGCATATAAAAGGGTAGACAAATAGGACCGGGTCCCAACTCCAGACCACCTAGGCCCGTGGTAAGCTACATATATACCAATCAGCTCAACAAAGGGCATGCCACACCCTTAAATTGCACAGAATGCAAACAAGTCAAAAAACCAGACAATGTGAACTGAGGTCTAAGATGGCAGACATACAAGAAACAGAGGCATGTTCACACTAGCAAAAAAGAAGCAAGACAAAAATATATCTCATACCCTACCATAATTATATATAAATGTAAAGCAAAATTGCATAATAAATATAGGGTACTTAGTGAACTAAGGTACAATAAACATCGCTACATTTATGATTTTAGATCAGAAACATTCTTAAACCGAACAATGCTTATTAAAATTCCAGCAGTACAGAGCGCGATTGTAAAAATAAACTAAAGTTGCAATTTTCATTTAACCCTTTAGGTTGTATGGTTTCAAGTTGGACTACCCAATAGACCCAATAGACCTCTCGCTGTAGTAGTTTTTTTCCTATTAACTGTCTTATCTTTTTTTAAATCAAATAGATTTTTATTGAACATATTTCAAATATACAATAAATTCAAAAGTATCACGTTCTTTTGAACAAAAAAGGTAAAGTAAATAAGGAACACAAACCCCTTTATAAACCCTCCCCCCCCACCCTTTCCCGACAGCATCTCTTCCCTTATGTTGTATTATATTGAAAGATAAAGAGAAATATAAAGAAGTTCCATGCCACTAAAGCACTCTCCTATTAAATCGCTCACAAAACCCGAAGGTGTATTCCTGAAATATCAGTTTATACTTCCTTATTCATGTTTGAACTCTGTATTCTTAGATTCCTTTGTATTGTATCTAAGGTTCCCATACTTTTTCAAATGTTTTCTGCTTTCCTCTTTTCCCATATATTCCTCTTTCCATTAGTATGGTGAATTCTATTTGTCTAAAAAATTCTTCCTTGGAAGGAGGATCAGCCCCAATCCAATTTCTCGCTATAACTTTCCTAGCACAATAAAGTATTCTAGCAATAGCTATTTTTATGTTTGGGTCAGCTAATATTTCTTCTACGTAGCCCAGTAAGCATGTTATAGGGTCTCCTGGGACTTCGCAACTATACGCCCCATCAATTGCAGCAAGGACCCGGGACCAAAACCTCAATAGTCTAGGGCATTCCCACATCATGTGAAATATGCCCGCCTCCCCTCCCCCACATCTTGGGCATTAAGAATCACCCCTTAGTCCCATTTTATGCATAATTAATGGAGATCTATAAACTCTATGGATTACATAAATATGAGATAATCTTGCAGGTTCGCTCATTGAGAGTATAGGAATATATTCCAGTATGTTTTCCCAAATGTCGTCCCTTATTAGGCCAATTTCTTCTTCCCATTTACTTTTAGATTTTATTGGAAACTCCAGTAAATACGTATGCATCAAATCTCTATACGTGTTTGAAATTACTCCCCTAGTTGTTCCCTCCTGACAAATATATTCCATAACTAGATCTGATTCCACTATCATACATTTTTTAGTTCCTTGGGACTTGATTGCATGATTAATCTGTCTATAATGATACCATTCTGAGTTTGGTAGCAAAAACTCACTCTGTAGCTGCAAGAAGGGTTTGACACTTTCCCCCTCCATAATTTGATGCATATATTTAATTCCTTTATCTATCCATTCTCTCATGACATCAATCTTTTGCAATTCTGGGAAGTTATTATTATTCCATATAAGGGTAAATTTAGTTAGGCTCTTTATTCCTCTCGCTCTCTTTACCATATTCCAAATTTTATATATAAGTTCCACTGTAGATTTTCCTCCCCCCCCCAATCTATTTATGTCTCCTCCCTCCAAACCCTCTAGTATTTGTCTTTCTCCCATGGAATGTAGATCCGCCAGATCCTTGACATGACCATCCTCTAAAGCAGGGGTCTCAAACACGCGGCCCACGGGCCGCATGCGGCCCCTGAGGCTGCTTTATGCGGCCCGCAGGCACAGACCCCTTGACGATCCCGACCTGGTCCAGGAGGAGCCGCCGACAGCAGCGCTGAATTGCCGCACAGAGACTGTTTCCCAGCACTGCATTTCCAATGCCAGCCACTGGCCAATCAGAGGCCAGCAGCTGATATCTGCGTGTCGGCGCAGCGAGTATGACGTCATTGCCATATGCAAATGTCAGCTGCTGGCTTCTGATTGGCCAGCGGCTGGCATTGGAAATGCAGTGCTGGGAAACAGTCTCTGTGTGGCAATTCAGCGCTGCTGTCGGCGGCTCCTTCTGGACCAGGTCGGGATCGTCAAGGGGTCTGACTCTGTGGTGCCTGCGGGCCACATCTGCAGGAAGGCCGCCGAGGGAACAGAGGACAGGTGAGAATCATCTTTTTTTTTTCTATTTTATGTGTGTGAAGAACAACACAGGGGGCACATAGCCACAAGAGGGGACCTGGATGGGGCACATAGCCACAAGAGGGGACCTGGATGGGGCACATAGCCACAGGATGGGGACCTGGATGGGGCACATAGCCACAAGAGGGGACCTGGATGGGGCACATAGCCACAAGAGGGGACCTGGATGGGGCACATAGCCACAGGATGGGGACCTGGATGGGGCACATAGCCACAAGAGGGGACCTGGATGGGGCACATAGCCACAGGATGGGGACCTGGATGGGGCACATAGCCACAAGAGGGGACCTGGATGGGGCACATAGCCACAGGATGGGGACCTGGATGGGGCACATAGCCACAAGATGGGGACCTGGATGGGGCACATAGCCACAGGATGGGGACCTGGATGGGGCACATAGCCACAAGAGGGGACCTGGATGGGGCACATAGCCACAAGATGGGGACCTGGATGGGGCACATAGCCACAAGATGGGGACCTGGATGGGGCACATAGCCACAAGATGGGGACCTGGATGGGGCACATAGCCACAAGATGGGGACCTGGATGGGGCACATAGCCACAAGATGGGGACCTGGATGGGGCACATAGCCACAGGATGGGGACCTGGATGGGGCACAGAGCCTCAAGATGTGGACCTGGATGGGGCACATAGCCACAAGATGGGGACCTGGATGGGGCACAGAGCCACAAGATGGGGACCAGAGCCACAACATGGGGACCTGGATGGGGCACATAGCCACAAGATGGGGACCTGGATGGGGCACATAGCCACAGGATGGGGACCTGGATGGGGCACATAGCCACAAGAGGGGACCTGGATGGGGCACATAGCCACAAGATGGGGACCTGGATGGGGCACATAGCCACAAGATGGGGACCTGGATGGGGCACATAGCCACAAGATGGGGACCTGGATGGGGCACATAGCCACAAGATGGGGACCTGGATGGGGCACATAGCCACAGGATTGGGACCTGGATGGGGCACAGAGCCTCAAGATGTGGACCTGGATGGGGCACAGAGCCTCAAGATGTGGACCTGGATGGGGCACAGAGCCACAAGATGGGGACCAGAGCCACAACATGGGGACCTGGATGGGGCACATAGCCACAAGATGGGGACCTGGATGGGGCACATAGCCACAGGATGGGGACCTGGATGGGGCACATAGCCACAAGAGGGGACCTGGATGGGGCACATAGCCACAAGATGGGGACCTGGATGGGGCACATAGCCACAAGATGGGGACCTGGATGGGGCACATAGCCACAGGATGGGGACCTGGATGGAGCACAGAGCCTCAAGATGTGGACCTGGATGGGGCACAGAGCCTCAAGATGTGGACCTGGATGGGGCACATAGCCACAAGATGGGGACCTGGATGGGGCACAGAGCCACAAGATGGGGACCAGAGCCACAACATGGGGACCTGGATGGGGCACATAGCCCCAAGACGGGGACCTGGATGGGGCACATAGCCACAGGATGGGGACCTGGATGGGGCACATAGCCACAAGAGGGGACCTGGATGGGGCACATAGCCACAAGATGGGGACCTGGATGGGGCACATAGCCACAAGATGGGGACCTGGATGGGGCACAGAGCCACAAGATGGGGACCTGGATGGGGCACAGAGCCACAAGATGGGGACCTGGATGGGGCACAGAGCCACAAGATGGGGACCTGGATGGGGCACAGAGCCACAAGATGGGGACCAGAGCCACAAGATGGGGACCTGGATGGGGAACATTGCCACAGGATGGGGACCTGGATAGGGCACATAGCCCCAAGATGGGGACCTGGATGAGGCACATTAGTACAAGATGGGCGCCAGGATGGGGAACGTTGCTACAGGATGGGGACCTGGATGGGGCACATAGCCACAGGATGGGGACCTGGATGGGGCACATTAGTACAAGATGGGGACTTGGATGGGGAACATTACTACAAGATGTTTTCTATTATTACTATATGATGCTAATTGTAAGACAATATTACTGTATGTGGCCAATTGGGGGAAATAAAATTGTAAAAAAAATAAAAAATAAAATAAAGCATGAAAAAATATTGGGCACTAAAAATGCTGTTTTATATGTAAACTAAAGTAAACACAAAAAAGTGCACGTTTATTATCGCCACATCCATAACGACCCAAGCCATAAAAAAATAAACACGGCAAAAATGTTCAAAAGGTGTATACAAAAAAAATGGTATCACTAAAAATGTCACATTGAACAAAGAATGCGGCCCCCCAAATTCAAATTTTTTCCATGTGCGGCCCATATACCCAGCCGAGTTTGAGACCCCTGCTCTAAAGTGTTGACTCTGTGCTGCTAGATAATAAATCTCTGGGTTCGGCAGCGCCAATCCACCCTCCTTCGGTCGTTGGAGAGTTTCCAATTTTATTCTTGCCTGCTTCTTTCCCCATACCAGAGCTCTAATCATTACATTTAGGGATTTAAATCTCTTTTTAGATATCCAGATGGGGGCATTATGCAGGATATATAACAACTTAGGCATCAAAATCATCTTAAATAAATTTATTCTCCCCACCACCGTTAAGTGTAATTTATTCCATATATCTATTTTGGTTTTCAATTTTTGAAGCAGTGGCGATAAATTAATGTTGAGATAGTCTAATATCGGTAGAGATATTTGTATTCCTAAGTATTTAAATTCTTTTTTAATCTGTAAGTTATCAACTTCCCTTTCCCCATTTGTCAGTTCCGCTTCTTGGTCTACTTTAAACAATACAGATTTGGACCAGTTAATCTTCAGCCCCGATATCTTCCCAAACCTATCAATTATCTGCATGGCGTGGCTCAATGAGTCATCTGAATCACTCAAAAATAGCTAAATATTATCTGCATATAAAGCAATTTTTTCCTCCAGCACTCCATACTTGAATCCCTGGACTTCCCTCGTCTCCCTGATAAGTGCAGCCAAAGGTTCGATCTCCATGGCAAAAAGAAGCGGCGACAGCGGACATCCCTGTCTAGTTCCTCTGTCCAAATGGAATGTAGGCGATACTGCTCCGTTAACTCTTATCCTAGCCACGGGTTGGGAATATAATAATTGTACCCATTCAATAAACCTTGGTCCGAGGCCAAATTTTTGCATAACTATCCATAGATATTCCCATTGTACACTATCAAACGCCTTTTGGACGTCCAATGAGGTGATTATTCTTCGACCTGGATTATCAGATTTTAATTGGAGGTTAAGATATAATCTTCTTATGTTAGCCGCAGTGGATCTGTTGGGCATAAACCCGGACTGGTCCGGATGTATTAATGAAGAGATTACCCCTGTTAACCTATTAGCTAAGACTTTGGCCAGTATTTTAACATCAGCTGTCAGTAGAGAAATTGGCCTATATGACTCAGGAGTTCTCGGGTCCTTCCCCTCCTTTGGGATCACCACTATCACTGCCTCTCTCATGGAGGCTGGCAGTGTCCCCCCTTCCCTGGACTCATCAAGTACTTCCAGTAATTTAGGCAGCAGGAGTTCAGCAAATTGTTTATATACTTCTGACGGTAGCCCATCTACTCCTGGGGCCTTCTCATTGGCCATTCCATGCAGAGCAGTCTCCATTTCCTCAATAGTAATAGGGGAATCTAATCTTTCTCTATTCTCATTATTTAGTTTAGGAAGTGAGACTGATTCAATAAAGTTATCTATCTCCACCCGTGTCACCACCCCCTCTGAGGAATAAAGTTTCTTATAGAAATCCCCAAAGATGTTCAATATACCCTCCAGCTTAGTAATAGTCTTCCCTTTGTCATCAATCATTTCATGAATAAAGGAATTGTTTCTTTGTGCCGATGCTATAACCGATAACAAATGCCCAACCTTCTCCCCCTCAGCATAAAAGCTAGCTTTCCTGAACGCTTGGATCCTTGCCGTTTTGTCTATCAGAATCTCATTTATTTTATTTTGCGCATTCCTAAGATCACGCTGTACCTCAGGAGTGTTACTGTTTATAGCCTTTTCCTCCGCACTTCTCAATGCTTCTAATCCATCTCTTTCTTCTTTTTGAGTTTGTGATTTGCGCCTACAAATGTCTGTAAACAATAATCCCCTAAGATAGGCTTTCATCGCATCCCATTCTATTAATTTGTTTGTACTACCCTCATTATAAATAAAAAATTCTTTCAATTCTTCTTCTATTCTCTGAACATTAATATATTGTAACCAGACAGGATGCATTTTCCACCCTTCCCTGACTATTCCTTTTTGGGGTCCATACCCAATGGTTACCATAATTGGGCTATGGTCTGAGATTATTCTAGGGAGATAATGTACATCCTTTATCATAGAGTTTACTATTCCATCCACCAATGCTAGATCTATCCGTGATAGTGTACCATATGACGTTGAGTGACACGAATAACATCGTTTCCCTGTATTTCTGACCCTCCATGTGTCAATCAGTCCTATTTATTTTATGAAATAGCTAAAAACTGTATTGGTACCTTCCTGTATACTTGCTTGTCTCCTACTCCTATCCAAAAAATTATCTATTACATTATTAAAGTCCCCCATCATCAAGAGCGGTAAAATTTTCCCCCTTTCTGCATATTCTCGCATCAATCTAATTTTGGTGCTGGAGTAAGGGGGTGGAATATATAAAGCCACTATACACATTGGAATTCCAAAGAAAGTCCCTTTAACTGCTACCCCCTGCCCTTCTGGATCAATGTATACATCCAATTCTTCAAAAGGTGTGGATTTATTAATTAGAATTGAAACTCCTCTAGCATAGTTAGAGAAAGTGGAGTGATAAGCCTTCTGTATCCATCTTCTATTTATAACCTGTGTTGTTTCTTTTTTTAAATGTGTCTCTAAAAGACATATTACCGAGGCCCCTTGATCCTGCATACTTTTAAGTATTGTTGCCCTTCTAGTTTTTTCCGATAAACCCCTAACATTCCAGCTTATAACTTTAAAACTGCCCATAATATACAATTAGCGGTGTTTCTCCTATCTTATTACTCTTTATTGCTGTCCAAACCCTCCCTCCTCCCCTCCACCCCCCCCCCCCTTCCCTCCCCTCCACCCCTCTTTGTATGCTCTCTAGGAGCTGTGGGTTCTCCATTCCTGCTTGGAACTCCCAGTTACAGAATACCCTATCTAGGTATCTCATTTGCATTTTTCCCCCTCCCGCCACTCCCAAAGGTACTTTCTATAACTTAACATCAATATAATTTGACATTAGTATCAACTATTATTGTTAAATTAAAGATCAACATTCAACTCCCACCACCGTCTGGCCCCCCAACACGGGCTCCAAGTTGACATCTCCATGCCTCGCAACTCCTCCTTTCTTCTTAAGTCACCCCTCCCCCTACCTTGGAGGATGAGAAAAAACATAATACAATACATCAACATTGTGAAACCAACATATTCCCGGACCATTACGAAAAGAGATCAAAATATAGATGGAAGGTAAGGGGTAAAAAATAAAAAACCCTCCTCCTATTCATTTGGCCAGGACAATATTATAGGATAGCTTATTGTGTACTGTAAAAAAACAAGTAATCAAATACACAAATCCAGCTATTAGATTGTTGCCGCGAGATATCAAAACGTCAGATCAATAAGTGCTCTCAGCCGACCCTTCCCTTGAGGTAAATTCCTGAGTGTCTTGACAAGTTCTCATTTCTTAACCTGCAGAGACTTAGCATTAACATCAATCCATTCTGTGGCCTCCTCTGGGTTTACGAAAAAGAAAACTTTATCCATAGCAACCACTCGCAACTTAGCCGGGAATAACATTGAGTACTTTGTACCCAGCTCTCTCAGACGTCTTTTAACTCCTCCAAATTGCATTCGCTGCTTCTGGACAGCTACCGAATAATCAGGATATATACCAATCCGTTGGCCATTTATTGTGATCTCACCATCTTCTCTTGCTTTGCGAATAATGATATCTCTGTCTCTATAGTGGAGTAACTTTGCAATCATAACACGCGGCCCTTTTCCCGGGGGTTGAGGCTGCATTGGTACTCTGTGTGCACGCTCAACCGCAAATTTAGTAAGGGAATCTGCCCCTATTTTTTCTTTTAGCCATTTTTCAATGAAATCAGTGGGGTCTCGTCTCTCAGACTTTTCCGGGAGTCCGACTATTCTAATATTATTTCTTCTGGAGCGGTTCTCCAGGTCATCATTTTTGGCCATAATTTCTGATATTTGTTGTTTAAATTGTTTTTCAGATTTTGTAAGTTTATTAATCTGATCCTCTGTCTCTCCCTCTCTAGTTTCCACCTCAGTAGCTCTGATGTTAGCCTTCTGCATATCTTTTTTTAAGGTGGTCACTTCAGATAGCACTCCCAGGACTTGCTGAGTTAGTGTAGTTAGTGCCTGTTTACAAAAGGACACCACAGCAAATACGTCCTTAATAGTGGGATTCTCCTGTATCTCTCCCTCCTCCTGTGCTGTGGGAGATAAGGGTTCACTATCATTACAATTACACTCTGGGGACCTGCCTTCCTCCCCTTCAATTGTCTGTCCCACCATTTCCTCCTCCTCTGTCTCCTCTCCTCTGTCCAGCTCCTGTTGTTCCTTCACCTCCACATTGCGGGCATACCTCTCCAGCTTAGCCGCTGCACTCATGCGACGCTGGCAGGCTGCATTAGCTTTTGCCGCCTCCTCCTTCTTCTCGGCGCCATCTTGGGAGCAGTTACCATCCCCCCATCCTGCGTCCTTCTGTCTTCGGCGGGTCATTTCTGTTCCGCTCCGTGCTTCACCGCTACTGCTCCTGCTGTCCACGGCTCTTCCCTACCCCTCCGGTCGGCTGAGACAGACGGCGGTGGCTGCAGATCTTCTCAAGAATCAGGTAGCAGCGGGAGACCCCGGGACACACGACCGCTCACATCTCCTACCAGGCTCCGCCCCCAACTGTCTTATCTTAGAAAGTATCTAACTCTTTATTACTATTATTATTCCGACACACATAAAAGTGTCTGGCAACAGAAGTAGCCTCAAACTTACATTTATTCTCAAGTGTAATCCCTTGGTAATGCTCACCAGTGTTCACATCATGTGCTGTATATGATATGTACAGAGCAGAGCAGAAGAGAAGATGTTGCTCTGTCGACGTGATGTTACTGGAAGCCGCAGAATCGCCAGCAGGAGAGGTCCATTCGAAAATTATGAGCAAACTCCAGCATAACCCTTTAGTACAGGTAAATGTGCCTTTCTTTTTTGAAGATAAAAAGGTTTTAATGTCATTTTTATCTAACATATAGAAACAATAGACCTCCCTTTAGAATACGCAAATATGGATTCAACTTCACAAAGGACACCTAATTTAGGATCCTACTTCAAAATCCCCCAATCGTCTTTTTTCATTAAAGTAGAATGTTTATCATATTTAGGAGAAAAGACGCACCTCTTCTCTTCTTGGTCTTACATTTGAACCATTTCCATAAGATATATCCATTATTTGAGCAACGTCTCTCTTTATCAAAACTCTAGAATAGCCTTTAAACAAAACATGTTACTCATGACTCCCATGTCACTATCATACTTCTCTCTACTACATGAAATCCTAAATAATTTCATAAACTAACTACGCGGGAGACTTAAATACATGGGGAGCATGATGACTTCTTTAACCCCTTAAGCCCCACGGGTGGTTTGCACGTTAATGACCGGGCCAATTTTTACAATTCTGACCACTGTCACTTTATGAGGTAATTACTCTGGAACGCTTCAACGGATTCCCCTGATTCTGAGATTGTTTTTTCGTGACATATTGTACTTCATGATTGTGGAAAAATTTCTTCGATATCACTTGCGTTTATTTGTGAAAAAAATGGAAATTTGGCGAAAATTTTGAAAATTTTGCAATTTTCAAAATTTGAATTTTTAAGCCCTGAAATCAGAGCGATATGTCACACAAAAGAGTAAATAAATAACATTTCCCACATGTCTACTTTACATCAGCACAATTTTGGAACCAAAATTTTTTTTTGTTAGGGAGCTATAAGGGTTAAAAGTTGACCAGCGATTTCTCATTTTTCCAACAAAATTTACAAAACCATTTTTTTAGGGACCACATCACATTTGAAGTCACTTGGAGAGGTCTTTATGACAGAAAATACCCAAAAGTGACACCATTCTAAAAACTGCACCCCTCAAGGTGCTCAAAACCACATTCAAGAACTTTATTAACCCTTCAGGTGCTTCACAGGAATTTTTTGAATGTGGAAGAAAAAAATGAACATTTAACTTTTTTCACAAAAATGTTACTTTAGACCCAATTTTTTTTATTTTCACAGGGGTAACAAGAAAAAATGGACCCCAAAATTTGTTGTGCAATTTCCCCTGGGCACGCAGATACCCAATATTTGGGGAAAAAACACTGTTTGGGTGCACGGCAGGGCTCGGAAGGGAAGGAGCGCCATTTCACTTTTTGATTGTAAAATTTGCTTGAATAATTAGCGGACGCCATGTTGTGTTTGGAGAGCCCCTGCGTGCCCAAACTTTGGAGCTCCCCCACAAGTGACCCCATTTTGGAAACTAGACCCCCCAAGGCACCTTTATAGATGCATAGTGAGCACTTGGAACCCCCAGGTGCTTCATAAATTGATTCGTAAAAATGAAAAAGTGAAAAAAAAAACACTTTTTCATTTTTACGAATCAATTTGTGAAGCACCTAGGGGTTCCAAGTGCTCACTATGCATCTAGATAGGTGCCTTGGGGGGTCTAGTTTCCAAAATGGGGTCACTTGTGGAGGAGCACCAATGTTTGGGCACACAGGGACTCTCTAAATGCAACATGGTATCCGCTAACAAATTGAATGGAAAATCGGCTCAAATTGTTAGCGGACACCACGTTGCGTTTGGAGAGCCCCTCTGTGCCCAAACTTTGGAGCTCCCCCACAAGTGACCCCATTTTGGAAACTAGACCCCCCAAGGCACCTTTCTAGATGCATAGTGAGCACTTGGAACCCCCAGGTGCTTCACAAATTGATTCGTAAAAATGAAAAAGTGAAAAAAAAAACACTTTTTCATTTTTATGAATCAATTTGTGAAGCACCTGGGGTTCCAAGTGCTCACTATGCATCTAGATAGGTGCCTTGGGGGGTCTAGTTTCCAAAATGGGGTCACTTGTGGGGGAGCTCCAATGTTTGGGCACACAGGGACTCTCCAAATGCAACATGATATCCGCTAACAAATTGAATGGAAAATCGGCTCAAATTGTTAGCGGACACCACGTTGCGTTTGGAGAGCCCCTCTGTGCCCAAACTTTGGAGCTCCCCCACAAGTGACCCCATTTTGGAAACTAGACCCCCCAAGGCACCTTTCTAGATGCATAGTGAGCACTTGGAACCCCCAGGTGCTTCACAAATTGATTCGTAAAAATGAAAAAGTGAAAAAAAAAAACACTTTTTCATTTTTATGAATCAATTTGTGAAGCACCTGGGGTTCCAAGTGCTCACTATGCATCTAGAAAGGTGCCTTGGGGGGTCTAGTTTCCAAAATGGGGTCACTTGTGGGGGAGCTCCAATGTTTGGGCACACAGGGACTCTCCAAATGCAACATGATATCCGCTAACAAATTGAATGGAAAATCGGCTCAAATTGTTAGCGGACACCACGTTGCGTTTGGAGAGCCCCTCTGTGCCCAAACTTTGGAGCTCCCCCACAAGTGACCCCATTTTGGAAACTAGACCCCCCAAGGCACCTTTCTAGATGCATAGTGAGCACTTGGAACCCCCAGGTGCTTCACAAATTGATTCGTAAAAATGAAAAAGTGAAAAAAAAAACACTTTTTCATTTTTATGAATCAATTTGTGAAGCACCTGGTGGTTCCAAGTGCTCACTATGCATCTAGATAGGTGCCTTGGGGGGTCTAGTTTCCAAAATGGGGTCACTTGTGGGGGAGCTCCAATGTTTGGGCACACAGGGGCTCTCCAAACGCAACATGGCGTCCGCTAACAATTTGAGCCGATTTTCCATTCAATTTGTTAGCGGACACCATGTCGCGTTTGGAGAGCCCGTGATGTGCCTAAACAGTGGAGCTCCCCCACAAGTGTCCCCATTTTGGAAACTATACCCCTCAAGGATTTTATTAAGGTGTATAGTGAACATTTTGAACCCAGAGGTACGGCACATAATTTGTTTACATTAGGTCATCATATTGAATAAGTTGTCATTATTCTTGAGCGCAAGTGCTCGCTATTTGAGTTTGCATCGGGTACTCAGGTATGCACCATGTACAGCGTGTGCTCGAGTGACATGCTCGAGTCCCTGCTCCGCATGTTTCACGGTTATTAGACACCCAAAAAAAAACATGCTGGGATCGCTCGTGCATGGCAGGCAATCCCCGTAAAGTTTTTTGGCCGCGAAGCATATGGGGCAGAGACTCGAGCATGTCACTCAAATACCCACGATACTCAATGCATACCAGAGCACCCGATGCAAACTCAAGTAGCGAGCACTTGCTCTCAACACTAGTCGCCATATCGTCATCTTTTTTTCTTACTTTTGAAAAAAATCCCAACCCCAGCCCTAACCCTAGCACAACCCTAGCCCTAGCACAACCCTAGCCCTAGCACAACCCTAGCCCTAGCACAACCCTAGCCCTAGCACAACCCTAGCCCCAGCACAACCCTAGCCCCAGCACAACCCTAGCCCCAGCACAACCCTAGCCCCAGCACAGCCCTAGCCCCAAACCCAGCCCTAACCCTAGCCCAATCCTAACCCAAGAGTTTATTTTTGACGCCGTTCCTTGTGCGGTATAAGTGATTAGACGACTTTATTCTTCGGGTCGGTGTGATTACAGCAATGCCAGAATCATGTGGGGTTTTTATGACTGACAGCTGTCACACACTAAAAGACTCATTTTTTGTAAAATCTAGTTTTTGCATCGCCATATTTTGAGAGCTATAATTTTTCCAGATTTTGGCAGACAGTCATGTGACGGCTCGTTTTTTGCGGGATGACTTGACGTTGTTATTGGTGCCATTTTCAGGCACGTGACATTTTTTGATCGCTTTCTATTCCGATTTTTGGGAGGCAGAATAAACAAAAACCAACAATTCAGGAATTGTTTTTTTTTTTTTTTTTAATTCTGTTCCGCGTGTGGTAAAATTGATGAGGTATCTTTATTCGTCGGGTCAGTACGTTTACAGCGGTACCACATTTGTATCATTTTTCTATGTTTTGGCGCTTATACACAATAAAAGCTATTTTATAGAAAAAAATATTTTTTAGCATCGCTTTATTCTGAGAGCTATAACTTTTTTATTTTTCGGCTGATGGAGCTGTATGGTGGCTTGTTTTTTGCGGGACGAGATGTCGTTTTCAGCGGTATCATTTTTATTTATATGCGTCTTTTTGATCGCGTGTTATTCCACTTTTTGTTTGGCGGTATGGTGATAAAGCATTGTCTTTTGCGTCTTTTTTTTTTTTTTTTTTTTACCGTGTTCACTGAAGGGGTTAACTAGTGGGACAGTTTTATAGGTCAGGTTGTTCCGGACGCGGCGATACCAAATATGTGTACTTTTATTGTTTTTTTTGTTTTTTTTTATAATAATATTTATTGATGGGTACATTATATTTTTATTTTTGGTGGATTATTTTTTTTTAATATTTTTGCTAATTTTTTTTTTATTTTTTTTTCCACTTTCACACAGTTTATACACTTTATTACTTTGTCCCACTCTGGGACTTTCACTTTTTTTTCTCTGATCGCCTGCATGGCACAGGAATGCAGCACCATCCCTATGCCATGCAAGCTGTCAGAAATGCACAGTGTGAAGATTGCTTGGAGATGCACTGCGCATGTCCAAGCAATCTTCCTGCTGTCTGGTGCCCCGGATGTTGTCATGACGACATCGAGTCGTCATGGCAACACCCGGGAAGTCTTTGCAGACTGCGCTGGAAGCCGGAAGAGGAGGTGAGTATCGGCGATCACCTCCCCTTGCCCCCGCAATGCCGCGATCGACTTCGATCGACTTCAATCGCAGCATCGCGGGGGTTAATGTGCTGGGAGAGGAGCAGGACCGCTCCCTGCACATAGTACCGGGTGTCAGCTGTGACAATCAGCTGACACCCGGCGGCTATTGCGCCCGCACAGCCTGTGTGCGCGCGCGATCGCCATGACGTACTAATACGGGTCTGGTTCTTAAGTCCCAGGGCACAGACGCGTATTAGTACGGCAAATGTTGTTAAGGGGTTAATGTAAAATATTATTCTTATTGATGGCTTTACTACATACAAAGAAGTCTAATCTATTGTCTGACTTTACAAGTTGTACATCTAAATAGTTACACAGATGGCTATCATAGTCAAGAGAAAATTTGATAGTCTCAATAGCAGCAATTCAGGTACCTTACAAATCTCAATACAGTGCCCTCATCGTTAGTCCACAACTGACATATATCATCTATGTACCAATTAAAGATCTTAGCTGAAAATTCCTCACGAACAAAGACAAACTTATTTTCAAATGTATCCTATACACAGTACGATGGACCCACAACTCCCTTATACACAGTATGATGGGCCCACAGCTCCACTATATACAGTATGATGGACCCACAGCTCCCCTATACTCAATATTATGGGCATTAAAATAAAGGAAAAATGTGACCAGAATGTCCATATACAGTTGAAACCAGACGTTTACATACACTATATAGAAAGACACATATTCATGGTTTTTCTCAATATCTGACATGAAATCAGAATAAACCTTTCCCGTTTTAGGTCAATTAGGATTACCATAATTTTTAATATTTGCCAAATGCCAGAATAATGAGAGAGAGAGAATGTTTTAAGGCATTTTTATTACTTACTGCAAAGTCAAAAGTTTACATACATTTCATTATTATTTGGTACCATTGCCCTTAAACTGAATGACTTGGGTCAAACGTTTGAGATATCCTTCCACAATCTTCTCACAATAGTTGGTTGGAATTTGGGCCCATTCCTCCTGACAAAACTGGTGTAACTGATCCAGGTTTGTAGGTCGCCTTGCTCGCAACTGCCTTTTCAGTTTTGCCCATAAATTTTCAATAGGATTGAGCTCAGGGCTTTGTGATGTCCACTCCAAAACATTGATTTTGTTATCCTTAAGCCACTTTGTTACCATTTTGGCAGTATGCTTCGGGTCATTGTCCATTTGGAAGACCCATTTCCGCCCAAGTTTTAACTTCTTGGCTGATGTCTTGAGATGTTGCTTCAGAATTGCCACATATTTCTTTTCTCATGATGCCATCTATTTTGTGAAGTGCACCAGTCCCTCCTGCAGCAAAACAACCCCACAACATGATGCTGCCATCCCCGTGTTTCACAGTTGGGATGGTGTTCTTAGGCTTTCAAGCTTCTCCCTTTTTCCTCCAAACGTAGCGATGGTCATTATGCCCAAAAAGTTAAATTTTAGTTTCATCAGACCACAGGACATGTCTCCAAAAATTAAGGTCTTTGTTCCTGTGTGCATTTGCAAACATTAATATGGCTTTTTTATGTTTCTTTTGGGGTAATGGCTTCTTCCTGGCAGAGTGGCCTTTCAGCCCATCTTGATACAGTACTCATTTCACTGTGGTTATTGACACAATCTTACCAACTTCCGCCATCATCTTCACAAGGTCTTTTTCTTTTGTCCTTGGGTTGATATGCACATGTCGGATCAAAGTATGTTCATCTCTGGGACATAGAACCCGTCTCTTTCCTGAGCGGTATGATGCCTGGACATTCCCATCTTGTTTGTACTTGCGTATAATTGATTGTACAGATAAACAAGGCACCTTCAGGTATCTTGAAATTGTACCCAAGGATGAGCCAGACTTGCGCAAGTCCACAATTCTCTTTCTGATATCTTGGCTGATTTCTTTAGACTTTTCCAAGATGCTACACAAAGAAGCGGTGTGTTTCAGGTGTGCATTAAAACGCATCCACAGGTGTGTCTCTAATTAACTCAGATGTTGCCAAATCTTATCACCTATCAGAAGCTTCCAAACACATGACATCATCATATGGGCAGTCCAGAAGTGTTTAAAGGCACAGTAATCTTAGTGTATGTAAACTTTTGACTTTGCAGTAAGTAATAAAAATGCCTTAAAACATTCTCTCTCTCTCTCATTATTCTGGCATTTGGCAAATATTAAAAATGATGGTAATCCCAATTGACCTAAAACGGGGAAGGTTTATTCTGATTTCATGTCAGATATTGAGAAAAACATGCATATGTGTCTGTTTATATAGTATATGTAAACTTCTGGATTCAACTGTATATATAATGGCACTGATTAGGGCAATAGCCTTAGTAATACTAAAGTGTGGATACTATGATCATTGAGGAGGACTATTAGTATCAACATAATGTTTATTTAAAGAGAGGATCATCATAATGAATACACATTACCACAGATCTGCAATATGCATTTTGCAGAATATATACTTAGAGTGAAAACTCTCCCGGAGAATGGCATCCACCCCGACGCGTTGGTGTTGCCTTCATCAGGGGTTGGCGTCATCAAGGGGGCAGAAGTCTAAAAAGAGGCACTGCCATATGGGGTGGCCGGACATGGAGTGACGCATGTATCATCATGGAAGCCTGGAAGTCTGCTGGCACCCACGTCATGTGACTGGTGATGTCAGGATCATGTGGGAGTTACAAAACAGGATTCCGGGTCCAAGGCATGCATGCATGCTGTCCAGTCAGTCCACTAATGAAAACGATGCATCATATACAGTGGGTACTGAAAGTATTCAGACCCCTTTAAATTTTTCACTCTTTGTTTCATTGCAGCCATTTGGTAAATTCTAAAAAGTTCTTTTTTTTCTCATTAAAGTACACTCTGCACTCCATCTTGACTGAAAAAAAAACAGTAATGTAGAAATTTTTGCAAATTTATTAAAAAAGAAAAACTGAAATATCACATGGTCATAAGTATTCAGACCCTTTGCGCAGACACTCATATTTAAGTCACATGCTGTCCATTTCCTTGTGATCCTCCTTGAGATGGTTCTACTCCTTCATTGGAGTCCAGCTGTGTTTAATTCAACTGATAGGACTTGATTTGGAAAGGCACACACCTGTCTATATAAGACCTCACAGCTCACAGTACATGTCAGACCAAATGAGAATCATGAGCTCAAAGGAACTGCCCAAGGAGCTCAGAAACAGAATTGTGGCAAGGCACAGATCTGTCCAAGGTTACAAAAGAATTTCTGGATTACTCAAGGTTCCTAAGAGCACAGTGGCCTCCATAATCCTTAAATGGAAGAAGTTTGGGACCACCAGAAGTCTTCCTAAACCTAGCCGTCCAGCCAAACTGAGCAATTGTGGGAGAAGAGCCTTGGTGAGAGAGGTAAAGAAGAACCCCAAGATCACTGTGGCTGAGCTCCAGAGATGCAGTAGGGACAAGGAAAGCATATATAAAAATATAGGATGAATCCCATCATAATATTCCAGTATACAAGTATACAAGGTATCTATTAGTACATGCTGACAAATAATTATAGATTAAATATATATAAAGAGGTGTGTCCATGTAAAATAGGTATGCCAAAATATTGAATCCACATATACTCTGCTCAAAAAAATAAAGGGAACACTTAAACAACAGAATATAACTCCAAGTAAATCAAACTTCTGTGAAATCAAACTGTTCACTTAGGAAGCAACACTGATTGACAATCAATTTCACATGCTGTTGTGCAAATGGAATAGACAATGGATGGAAATTATTGCCAATTATCAAGACACCCTCAATAAAGGAGTGGTTCTGCAGGTGGGGACCACAGACCACATCTCAGTACCAATGCTTTCTGACTGATGTTTTAGTCACTTTTGAATGTTAGTTGTGCTTTCACACTCGTGGCAGCATGAAACGGACTCTACAACCCACAGAAGTTGCTCAGGTAGTGCAGCTCATCCAGGATGGCACATCAATGCGAGCTGTGGCAAGAAGGTTTGCTGTGTCTGTCAGCGTAGTGTCCAGTGGCTGGATGCGCTACAAGGAGACAGACCAGTACACCAGGAGACGTGGAGGGGGCCGTAGGAGGGCAACAACCCAGCAGCAGGACCGCTACCTCCGCCTTTGTGCAAGGAGGAACAGGAGGAGCACTGCCAAAGCCCTGCAAAATGACCTTCAGCAGGCCACAAATGTGCATGTGTCTGCACAAACGGTTAGAAACCGACTCCATGAGGGTGGTATGAGGGCCTGAGGTCCACAGATGGGGGTTGTGCTCACAGCCCAACACCGTGCAGGACGCTTGGCATTTGCCACAGAACACCAGGATTGGCGAAGTCGCCACTGGCGCCCTGTGCTCTTCACAGATGAAAGCAGGGTCACACTGAGCACAGGTGACAGACGTGTCAGAGTCTGGAGACACCGTGGAGAGCGATCTGCTGCCTGCAACATCCTTCAGCATGACTGGTATGGCAGTGTGTCAGTAATGGTGCGGGATGCCATTTCTTTGGAGGGCCGCACAGCCCTCCATGTGCTCGCCAGAGGTAGCCTGACTGTCATTAGGTACCGAGATGAGATCCTCAGACCCCTTGTGAGACCATATGCTGGTGCGGTTGGCCCTGGGTTCCTCCTAATGCAGGACAATGCCAGACCTCATGTGGCTGGAGTGTGTCAGCAGTTCCTGCAAGATGAAGGCATTGAAGCTATGGACTGACCCGTCCGTTCCCCAGACCTGAATCCGATTGAGCACCACAGACTGTCCAGGAGTTGGCGGATGCTTTAGTCCAGGTCTGGGAGGAGGTCCCACAGGAGACCATCCGCAACCTCATCAGGAGCATGCCCAGACGTTGTAGGGAGGTCATACAGGCACGTGGAGGCCACTCACAATACTGAGCCTCATTTTGACTTGTTTGAAGGACATTACATCAAAGTTGGATCAGCCTGTAGTGTGTTTTTCCACTTTAATTTTGGGGGTGACTCCAAATCCAGGCCTCCATTGGTTAATGAATTTGATTTCCATTGATGATTTTTGTGTGATTTTGTTGTCAGCACATTCAACTTTGTACAGAACAAAGTGTTCAATGAGAATATTTCATTCATTCAGATCTAGGATGTGTTATTTGAGTGTTCCCTTTATTTTTTTTGAGCAGTGTATATGGACATATGCCATCAATAGTTATTATGATGTACTGTTGCATAATATAGATTACTATGATAATACCGCAGTGTACTTAGGATATGGAGACCATATAATATGATCAGTAGGATAGAATAGTACATAGTGGAGGAAGATAATAATGTATACAGTGAGTATTACATAAGATGATTCACATCCGCCATTGTATCCCACGTGCATCAAAAAAACTGTATATACATGAGGTGATTATCAGGTAAAATTATTTTGTTACCACCAATGCGTCATATATGGATTAAGACCACAAATGTATAATATTAGATGGGTAATATATTGGTGTACAATGAAAGGGAACAGTAATATATAAGGTAAGTATAGACTGAAGTGATTTACAACCGTCATTATGTGTTGTATATATCAAAACCAAAATCTGACATACTAAAATTATGAATGTGTGGTAAATACATAGGAGAATAAAGATATGATAGCCACCTATATTGTACAAGCCCACTAGACAAAAATATACTGTACTGAGATGGTGTGTATGTCATGAAGAAAAAAAAGGAAAAAAATTATAAATAAATAGTGTACGCCTATATATAATGCACTAGTCCAGTAAGCCAAATTAGAATTGAAAAATTGCTGTGAAAATAAAAATATTACGTACTGTGACAGAGTCACTGGTATGATTTATGAGGGGAGATATGTGTTACACAGGTTGCTAGCCTGTGTGAACTGAAACCAATAAACTTTCTGCTAGCATGTTATATGCTGAGGGGTTAACTCATTTAAAGGGTGTAGTTTTATGGGAATGACATAGAGATGGGAGGGAAGTCATTCCCCATACCTCCAATTCAGGGTGTGGCTGAGCAAGGTTTAAATGCTCAGTCACCATTTTTTTTCTGTTGTTGTGTTTTGAGAGTCAAGGTCTCCAGACAGGACAGCCATAGCTCAAGAAGGAGCTAAAGGCTGGACTACAACTGGTGTGGGTGAACCGCACACACACATATGGACTGTGCTATCGTTTATCTTCTGTTTGTTGTTTTGCCTGTATGGCCCTGTTTATTTTGGTGGAGCTGCAACGCTTTATGCCATACAATAAAGCCTGCAGAGTAAACCCGGGTTCCTGAGTATACTTCCGGAAGCGGCCGAGTGAGTCGTCTTGCCACAGTTGGTGTGAGAGTGCTGGCAAGATTCCAGGAACACGTGTACCTGCCTCAGAGAACGGTGGATGTCCTGTGTGAAGGCAGTCAGCCAGCCAGAGATGTCCGGAAACATGGAGGAACTGCTTAAGCATCTATTGCGGGCGCAAGAAACACAGCACCAGCAGCAGCAAGCGCAGTTCCAGCAGCAGCTACAGTACCAGCAGCAGTACCTGCAGAGCATGCAGCAGCAGCACCAGGAGATGACCAAACTGTTGCTGCAACAGATCCAACTGCAGCAAAAGGCGCAGCAGCAGCACCAGCCGGAGCAGCAACAGCAGATACAGCTTCTGGCGGACGCCATCCAGGGCAGGGCAACCACCCCACCCCCAGGGCCGACTGATAACTCCCAAGTCAGGAAGGCTGTAAGACAGGCCATGCAGAAGATGACCCCCGGGGATAATGTGGAAGCCTTTCTGACAGTCTTTGAGAGGGTGGCTGATCAAGAGAGACTTCCACCAGAACAGTGGGCAGAGGTTCTGGCACCATATTTGTCAGGTGAACGCTAAAAGGCATATTACGACTTGGCACTGCAGGATGCCAAGGGATACGCCAAGCTAAAGACAGAGATCTTGGCATGCTTGGGAGTTAATTTGGCGGTGAGAGCCCAATGAGTCCACCACTGGGCGTATGCCAGCGACAAACCCCCTTGCTCGCAGATGTTTGATCTACTGCATGTCGTGCAGAAGTGGGTGCAGCCAGAGTCCTCCACTCCGGCCCAGATGGTCGAGCGGGTGGTGATTGATAGATTCATGCACTCCCTTCCCAAGTCGGTACAGACTTGGGTTGCCCAGGGTGATCCCCAGAATACAGATGACTTCATCGGCCTGGTAGAGAGATACCAGGTGGTTGAGAAATCCTTTGGGAAACAGGATATAGTCACTTCCCCGGACTGGGATACCCAAAAGGGGGCTGGTTCACCACGGAAGGGGTCTAGAGCCACCACTGGAGGGCGTCCCACTCCCACTGAAGGTGCTGCAAGAACTGTTGTGAAAGATATAGTCTGTTGGCGGTGTCACAACCCTGGACATGTAGCCGCCCGGTGTTATATGTCCCCTGAGCCTTTGGACTGCTGCCTAGGTAGACGATGTTCCTATTATGCTTATCCAGCCTGCAGTGTGGACTGTCGACCTGGCGAGGGGCTGCAGGCATGTGCTGTGTCCATTAATGGAGTAAAGGTGCTTGGACTCTGGGAGTCTGGTGACCTTAATCAGAGCTACCCTTCCCCACCAGTTGATCCCTTCCAAAACTGTGGGCATTCGGTGCATCAATGGCAACGCCAAGGACTATTCCGTGGCCACAGTGACAGTGGGAACAGACTGTGGTGCCCAGTCCCATGAGGTCGGGGTGGTTAAGGACCTGATACATCCCGTCATACTGGGCCGTGATTTTTCTTTATTTTGGGACTTGTGAGGGAAGGGAACTGGACTAAGTAGCGTGGGGAAAAGCCAGGTCCCTGGAGAAGAACCCCCAACAAAGTCTCAAGTGGATGAGTTCCCACTGTGCGTCCTTGCCAGCGATGAGGGCGAGACAGTGACCGAGGAGGCCTACCTCCCTGAGTTAGATGTGTCTGGACAGAACTTTGGGACTGCTCAAGTTCGGGACCTGACCTTAAAGGGGGCATTTGACCAGGTTATTGTATGTAACGGGGTGGCCCAAGAGCCGGGGGCCGATACCAGGTTCCCCCACTTTGCAGTTCAAGGGGAGATGGTATATCGGGTGGCTAAACTAAGGGGCGGTGAGACAGTCGAACACCTATTAGTGCCGGGGCCATACAGATGGACGGTACTGGATATAGCCCATTCACATATTCTGGGGGACACCTAGGGGTTGAAAAAACTCAGGAGAGAAAAGTGAGGAGGTTTTATTGGCCAGGATGTTACCGGGAGATCTTAAACTATTGTAGGTCCTGCCCCACCTGCCAGATAACCACACCCACCTCCCACTTCCGTAATCCCTTAGTTCCACTACCGATGATAGAAGTTCTCTTTGAGAGGATTGCCATGGACCTCGTGGGCCCCTTAGTTAAATTAGCCCGGGTCCACCAATACATCTTGGTCATCATTGACTATGAAACTCATCCAGTATGAGTATAGCCCGCAAACTTGGCCACATCTTTGCCAGGACCGGCCTGCCGAAGGAAATCCTGACGGACCAGGGAACCCCATACATGAGCAAGGTGATGAAGGAGCTGTGTAAAGTGCTTCAAATTACCCAGCTGCGAACCTCCGTTTACCATCCGCAGACCGATGGCCTGGTGGAGTGCTTTAATAAGACTCTGAAAGCAATGCTCAAAAAGGTAGTCAAGAAGGAAGGTCGAGACTGGGACTACCTGCTTCCGTTTCTACTTTTTTCTGTCAGGGAAGTTCCCCAAGCCTCCACTGGCTTCTTTCCGTTTGAGCTTCAATATGGCCGGCATCCATGGGGTCTCCTAGACATCGCCATGAAAACCTGGGAGGCCGAGGTCACTGGAGCATCATCGAACATGTTGCCCAGTTACAGGAGAGAATGGCGAAAGTGATGCCCATCGTGAACGAACATCTCCGGGCACAGGAAGCCCAGGCAAGGGTGTATAACTGGTCAGCAAGGCTGAGACAGTTCCAGCCTGGGGATCACATTCTGATTCTCATTCCCACTGTCGAAAGTAAGTTCCTGGCCAAGTGGCAAGGCCCATATGAAGTGGTGGAGAAACTCAGTGAAGTGAACTATCGAGTCCACCAACCTGGCCAGAGAAAACCACACCAAGTATACCATGTGAACTTGCTCAAGCCGTGGCGGGACCGGGAACCAGTGGAAACTCCTTGCCTGGGAGCAGCTCCATTGCCAGCCCAGAAGCAACAGTGTCGAGAACTCCTACAGTGAAATCGGGAGTTGTTCTCAGAGCTGCCGGGGCATACTCAGGTGGTAGAGCATGACGTACTGACAGAGCCACATATAAGAGTGAATCTGAAGCCGTGCCGGATTCCTGAAGCACGCCGGGAGGTGATCTCCGACGAGGTGAAGAGGATGCTATACCTCGGGGTGATAGAGGAGTCAAAGAGTGGGTGGTCGAGCCCAATCGTCCTCGTGCCAAAACCCAACGGAGAGTGGAGGTTTTGTAATGACTACCGCCAGCTGAATGAGGTGTCCAAGTGTGACGCGCACCTGATGCCCCTCGTCGATGAACTCATCGAAAGGCAGGCAAGGTACATCACCACTCTTGACCTGATGAAGGGCTACTGGCAGATCCCCATGTCCCAGAAGGCCAAGGAGAAGACAGCATTCTCGACACCTGTTGGGTTCTTTCAATATACTCGGATGCTGTTTGGACTACAGGGGGCCCCAGCCACCTTCCAGAGGGCTATGGATCAGATCCTAGCCCCACATAAGAAGTATGCCGCAGCCTACCTTGACAACATTGTATTCTTTAGCCCAGACTAGGCTAGTCATCTACCTAAACTACAGGCCATTCTGGATGCTCTAAGGAAGGATTTACAATAAATCCGAAAAAATACGCCGTTGGAAAAGAGGAGGCCAAGTACTTGGGCTATGTCGTTGGGAGAGGCGAAATAAAGCCGCAAGTCAATAAAGTGGAGGCAATCCAGACCTGGCCGCAACCGCTCTCCAAGGCCCGGGAAGTTACACGGGAACGCTGATGCCCTTTCTAGAATTCCCTGTCTGGTATCGGAAGGTGCCCAAACCCCTGGCTTTCAGTAGAGGGGGGAAATATGTGACAGAGTCACTGGTATGATTTATGAGGGGAGGTATGTGTCACACAGGTTGCTAGCCTGTGTGAACTGAAACCAATAACTTTCTGCCAGCATGTTATATGCTAAGGGGTTAACTCACTTAAAGGGTGTGGTTTTATGGGAATGATGTAGAGATGGGAGGGAGGTCTCTCCCCATACCTCCACCTCAGGGTGTGGCTGAGCTAGGTTTAAATGCTGAGTCACCATTTTTTTTCTGTTGTTGTGTTTGGAGAGGCAAGATCTCCAGAGTGGACAGCCATAGCTCAGGAAGGAGCTAAAGGCTGGACTATGACCGGTGTGGGCGAACCACACACACACATATGGACTGTGCTATAGTTTATCTCTTGTTTGTTGTTTTGCCAGTAAGGCCATGTTTATTTTGCTGTGCATCCGAGGTCGGACTTGGTGAGGCACCTAGTCACGCCCCTCCAGGCTCTCCTCATATCATGGCACAGTGGTTCCACCACCCAGTCTGTTATACTAAGCCACGAAGTATAGGTACATAGATGGATGCAATATATCATAAGGTGACCAAGTAGTGCATTCCGTATACTGGATGGGCATGGACCAAATCGGCAGCAGCAGAGACATATCAATAGATGAAAAACGGCCTCTGAAGGAATGAAATATTTACATTAAAACACACTCATAGTGTAAAACAAATAGATTAAAATTAAGAAATATGTTGCCAAGATGATAACTAGAGGTCATAAGAAAGGGACGAAACATATATTCTCATTGAGACCCAGGGGATGTATCGTAGTCCATTTAGTTTCAAGTTGCGCTAGCTTTTGACTGATGTTACACGCCCCTGAATATTGTGATCAATTTTATCAATGCCTCTCATTTTGTGGAGAGAGCTGTCACAATTGTGGTGTAATTTGAAATGTCTTGGTACTGTTTTTAGATAAAAAAAATGCAAAGTGCAATAGGGTCATATCCAAGTAAATTGGTGAGAATAAAAAGGTATAAGCTCGCCTGAAGGAGGTTGTGTAAGACACAACCCCTGATGAGGCGAAAATGTCAGCTGCTGCAATATCCACCAGTGTTTTCACAGAGATGCCAGGATAGAGTGGATTTATGATATGCGCTACTGATTTAAACACAAACCAAATGATCTCAGGTGAAAGCGGTTTAATGTCAATGCTTTTCAGAGTTCATCTGACTCCTTCTTCAGGACAACCACAAAATTTTCAAATGACACTATATATATAAAAACGCATGACATTATTCACATGACGCGATTTGTTTCTTCAGGGGTAGGAATGCGACAGCATAGTTCACCACCTTTACATTAGCATCAAGAAAATCAGTCGTGTTCAGGTCATAGTGATATGGGATGTGAATATTGCGGTATTCATATTTAACATATCTACTATATAATCGGCTTATCCCGTCTGTCTGTCCGTCCAGGAAATCCCGCGTCCCTGATTGGTCCGGCCGCGGCCAATCAGCGACGCGGGATTTCAGAACAAGTCGGGAGATAGCAGGGCTGACTCCGCCCATGTGGTCATGTGACTCACCAAATGCCCATGACGTACTGAACATGTTTTGTCAGTCACAGTGTGTGATGTACTTCTGTCACGTTTAATGAATATGTTCCGTCAGTCACAGTGCGACGTACTTCTGTCACGTGTACTAAACACGGTCAGTCAGAGTGTGATGTACTTCTGTCACGTTCAGTGAACACATTCTGTCAGTCACAGTGTGACGTACTTCTGTCACGTGTACTAAACACGGTCAGTCAGAGTGTGATGTACTTCTGTCACGTTCAGTGAACACATTCTGTCAGTCACAGAGTGACGTACTTCTGTCACGTGTACTAAACACGGTCAGTCAGAGTGTGATGTACTTCTGTCACGTTTCATTCACCGTGGTACACGGAACAGGAGACCCCTGGCTGCAGCCGCAAATAGTCGTGATGTAAGCGGAAGCAAGAGCCGGCTGCAGCCGGGGGAATTAGGTGCTGGCTGTGCGTGGTCAGCGATGTTGTCACAAGCAGTATTGACAACATGACGTAATTACAAAATTCATTAGGGACCCCGGGGGGATACATTGGGGGGTTAATTTAAAGTAGTGCACAACCCATTTAAACACTGCTTCGCTGATTAGTCGCGCCCGGTCGGCCACATACATATTCTAGAATACCCGATGCGTTAGAATCGGGCCACCATCTAGTTTATTCATATTTAACATTGTCATGAATTCATTATGAGACTCGGTGGAACCCTGCCAGATCAAGAAAATGTCATTGATGTACAGAAAAGGATGCGGTCCATCAACGTATAATGATCTGATAGGTAGAGGTCCCTCTCCCATAGCCCCAGGAACAGGTTGGCGTAGGAGGGTACAAAGGATGCACCCATGACTGTTCCCTGGAGCTGCAGACAGAAGGACCCCTAAAAAACAAGACAAAATGTGAGATAGTGTAAATTCTAACAATTGCAAAATAAAATTGTTAATTGTAGACAAGGTGTTAGACATCTGTATAAAGAATTTTGTGTCTTGTAAGCCATCAGTAGGTCTAATATTGGTATATAGGGACTCAATGTCCACGGTTACCAATTGGGTGTCATCCACAATATGGAGGTCATCGACCTTCTTTAATAGTTCCCCTATGTCCTGGATGAGTCATGGCATTCAATCATTGGTTGCAAATTGGTATCAATAAATCTATTAACATGTTCAAGGTAGTTGCTCCTATCTGAAAATATAGGCCTTCCAGGTGGTGTAGTGATGTCCTTATGTATCTTGGGAAGGAGATATAGGGTAGGGGTGGTAGGTTCTGTAATCTGTAATGCCGTATACAGCTATTTGATGATCACATCAATATCCATGGCTATTTGAATTTGGGATTATATGTTAATTTATAATAAAAATCCTTGTTTCCCCATTGTCGAAAGGCCTCAGTTTCATACATGATTTTTGGTCAGACGCAGTGGCGTACCGCCAATGGCGGCAGGCCACGCGACTGCTATGGGGCCCGTGAGCTGGTGGGCCCGGTGTCAGCGCCTGCATAAGACCCCCGCCGCCCATCCTGCATCGGGCCCCCTCTTCTCTGGCCAGTCAGCGCCGCGCCCCCCGCTGTGCAGTTGAAAGCAATGATGGAGGAGGCAGCGTCATGTGACGCTCCCTCTCCCATCATTCCTCCTCTGTGTCTGACGCAGCGGCGTGATGACGCGCCACGTTGAGAGAGATGCGCTGCAGAGAGCGGGGGAACGATGCTGCTATGGGGCCCCATGATTTCTATGTACACCCCTGGCCAGATGACAATACTTCCGCCTTTATCCGCAGGTCTGAGGACTACGCCCTGCAGATTTTGTAGCTTTTTCATTGGTATGCCTCTTTGCTGAGATTGTCATGATAGATGTTGTAGGGAATATTTTCAAAATCCTTGTTGACAATCTGAACAAAGAGGTCCACGTTCGGACAAGTAGAGACGAAATTTTTTTTGAACGACGAACTGAAACAGGTATCTTACCTCCTTCGGGAGTATTTTTTTAATATGCTTACCTTGTTTATTGCCATAACCTCCGCTCTTCCTTATGCTTCTCTTTTCTGTTCTTCCAATATCTGTATATATTCATCCTTCACCTTTATTATTTTTTATTATTTATTTTCTATTCTTCATTTATATATATATATTAATTTTAATGTATTATTTTTCATTAATATTTTATAGATATGTTGCGGTGTTGAACTGTTGATATTATTTTTTACTAAGTAGCAGTATAGCTTTCTAATTACTGATAGATTTCAACTGGTGTCATAACTTTCTATGGTTTTTTGACCTCTCTTTCTTCATGTGTTCAATACTTTTTCCCTGTCATTTCTCATTATTAAACATAACTTAATCAAACTAGCTCTAGCTCAGTGAAAGCGTCTTTGAACAGCAATTTTCAAGTCTTCCACAGGTTCCCAATGGGATGCTGGAAGGTGAATCTACACCCCAGAGTCGCAAGTCGTTTGCAGCCTCCAACAAGTTTTCTGCCAGGATTGGCCTGTTTTTAACTCCATCCATGTTTCCATCAACTCTGACCAGCTTTCCTGTCCCTGCAGAAGAAAACCATGCCTACAGCATGATGCTGCCACCACCATATTTGAGGGTGGGGATGGTGTTTTCAGGGTGATGTGCAGTGTTTTGTTTTCCACAACAAATAGCGTTTTGCATTAGCCCAAAAAGTTCTACTTTACTTTACCCAGAGCACCTTTTTCCACATGCTAGCTGTGTCCCCTACATAGCTTTTTGCAAACTGCTAAAGGGAATTCTTATGGCTTGCTTTAAAAAGGTCTTTCTTCTTGCCACTATTTCATAAAGACCAGATTTGTGGAGTATACGACTAATAGTTGTCCTGTGTTCAGAGCTGGGGCTATTTTTTATAACCTAACCATGCTTTACTCTACTCCACAACTTTATTCCTGACCAGTCTGTTGTGTTCCTTTGTTTTCATGATCATGCTTCTGTTTGATCTCTAATGTTCTCAAACAAACCTCTGAGGCCATCACAGAACAGCTGTAGTTATACTGACAATAAATTACATGCAGGTGGACTCAACTTATAATTATTTGACTTCTGGAGACAATTGGTCACTCTGGAACCATCATCCGCGTTGAGATTTTCTGACTGTCATGTGGATTGATAAGCGCCTTGACATACGCCATCTCTAGTTTGAGATTTATTACTGACATGTGGATTGATGAGTACCATGGCACATGCCATTATGATTGATGTAGTCTTTGTTTTAGAATTGTATTTGTTGATAGTCAGCATTTCATGTAGATTCTTCATCAGTAGTATATATGGAGTACGTGACCTTCCTGCCTATATATTGGTGTAAATTAGCTTACCTATTTTTTGTCCCTCTCTGTTTTGCTTAGCTTTTATGGTGTAAAGATCATTACAATATTTTCCTATCGTATTACGTTCCTAGTAATTTCTGACCACCTCATCGTCTAGTTAACCCTTTCCATACAATGGTTGGATATTCAATAGGGCATTTTAGGGTAAACAAGGGACAGATGAGAAGACATGTGAGTGGAGGTGGCATTTGCATACTGATGTTGGGGTGGCAACCCCTGAGGTCAGGAAAGGCTATCTGAGGGCTATCAGGAATAGACGATAAACCTATTTGACTAAACCTTGCTTTTCTTCTTTTTTTTCTGTTTTTATACAACTATAAATTACTGCCCACATGACATAATGTAAATACCTACTAACCTTTAAGAGGTGGATATATTGCTGGGATGTCAATAGAGTAATATCATAGTTTGTTTATAATATGGTTGTGACATTGCCCTATATCAGGGGTATTGGTAAATAGTGAAGGGACATATGAATCTGATGTATTGATTATACAGTATATCTCTCTAATGTATACATAATAATCGCTACATCTTTGACTGACATATTGTATCGTGCACACTCACACTTTTGATGTTGGGAAATTTTCTTTTTATTTGATTACATTAATAAAAGTGAAGTTTTAAGGGGATATGTACAGTACAGACCAAAAGTTTGGACACACCTTCTCATTTAAAGATTTTTCCGTATTTTCATGACTATGAGAATTGTACATTCACACTGAAGGCATCAAAACTATGAATTAACACATGTGGAATTATATACTTAACAAAAAAGTGTGAAACAACTGAAAATATGTCTTATATTCTAGGTTCTTCAAAGTAGCCACCTTTTGCTTTGATGACTGCTTTGCACACTCTTGGCATTCTCTTGATGAGCTTCAAGAGATAGTCACCGGAAATGGTTTTCACTTCACAGGTGTACCCTGTCAGGTTTAATAAGTGGGATTTCTTGCCTTATAAATGGGGTTGGGAACATCAGTTGTGTTGTGCAGAAGTCTGGTGGATACACAGATGATAGTCCTACTGAATAGACTGTTAGAATTTGTATTATGGCAAGAAAAAAGCAGCTAAGTAAAGAAAAACGAGTGGCCATCATTACTTTAAGAAATGAAGGTCAGTCAGTGTGAAAAATTGGGAAAACTTTGAAAGTGTCCCCAAGTGCAGTTGCAAAAACCATCAAGCGCTACAAAGAAACTGGCTCACATGAGGACCGCCCCAGGAAAGGAAGACCAAGAGTCACCTCTGCTTCTGAGGATAAGTTTATCCGAGTCACCAGCCTCAGAAATCGCAGGTTAACAGCAGCTCAGATTAGAGACCAGGTCAATGCCACACAGAGTTCTAGCAGCAGACACATCTCTTCAACAACTGTTAAGAGGAGACTTTGTGCAGCAGGCCTTCATGGTAAAATAGCTGCTAGGAAACCACTGCTAAGGACAGGCAACAAGCAGAAGAGACTTGTTTGGGCTAAAGAACACAAGGAATGGACATTAGACCAGTGGAAATCTGGGCTTTGGTCTGATGAGTCCAAATTTGAGATCTTTGGTTTCAACCACCGTGTCTTTGTGCGACGCAGAAAAGGTGAACGGATGGACTCTACATGCCTGGTTCCCACCGTGAAGCATGGAGGAGGAGGTGTGATGGTGTGGGGGTGCTTTGCTGGTGACACTGTTGGGGATTTATTCAAAATTGAAGGCATACTGAACCAGCATAGCTACCACAGCATCTTGCAGCGACATGCTATTCCATCTGGTTTGCGTTTAGTTGGACCATCATTTATTTTTCAACAGGACAATGACCCCAAACACACCTCCAGGCTGTGTAAGGGCTATTTGACCAAGAAGGAGAGTGATGGGGTGCTACGCCAGATGACCTGGCCTCCACAGTCACCAGACCTGAACCCAATCGAGATGGTTTGGGGTGAGCTGGACCGCAGAGTGAAGGCAAAAGGGCCAACAAGTGCTAAGCATCTATGGGAACTCCTTCGAGATTGTTGGAAGACCATTTCCGGTGACTACCTCTTGAAGCTCATCAAGAGAATGCCAAGAGCGTGCAAAGCAGTCATCAAAGCAAAAGGAGGCTACTTTGAAGAGCCTAGAATATAAGACATATTTTCATTTTTTTCACACTTTTTTGTTAAGTATATAATTCCACATGTGTTAATTCATAGTTTTGATGCCTTCAGTGTGAATGTACAATTTTCATAGTCAAGAAAATAGAGAAAAATCTTTAAATGAGAAGGTGTGTCCAAACTTTTGGTCTGTACTGTATGTTAAATCATTATTTGAATATCCAAAATGAGAAGCAAATTTGACAGTCCTGTAGATCATTTGTATGGAAAAAAAATGCCTGATCAGGAGTACAGGAATATGGTCTGGTCTTGAACTGGTTAAGGTAGTAACATTTTGGGTAAGGCTGTGACAGTGGAATTACTTGGCGGAAATGCAGCAAGAAGAATGGAAATGGTACAGTATTCCCCCTGGCCTCCTGCAAAAGAACTGTCAATGACTCTGGTAGTGACATAGTGAAAGATATTGGATCGGATCGTGTTACATGCAATGTATTTACCAAATGTCTCTGAACAGAATTACATATTACTGTTACAATGTACTGATGAGACAGAGAGGCCTTCAAAATATAAGTGTTCCAATCATATGGCACACACTGAAACCAAAAGAGTCCTAAAAACAAAAATAGTCCAACCCAGTAATTCCCTGGTGACTTTACACAAAGCATTTGCTATCTTATCTTATTATAGACAACAATGGTGGCGAAAATATCTGGTGCAGCTGGAAAAGTAACATTCTGACCACAGATATTTTCAGCCAAGGTAACAATCTATTTAGTACATTTCCCGGTTAGTTGGTATGGAATATAATGGCCACTGTTTTAGGCTTTTGCTTAAATCATTAACAGGTAGGAGAGGAAAAAATTGGACCCCTCTCCTAATATGATCACCATGTCTCAAAGTACCAGAAGTACTTATACATGTTCCTGCTGGATCCAAGTCATCTCAAACTGCATGTATGATTCCAGACTTCCTCATACTTTTAAAATCTGCATATAGAAAATAATGCAGCCATATAATACCTAAGAAAAAACGTCATAAAGTATCAAAATGATACTACTATTTAAATCAGTGCAGATCAGGACTTTGTGGATATGATTTAACAGATTAATAATTCTCTCTATTCTTTGGTCTCCCCTCTGTGTAACTAAGCTCTTTTTAGAATACTGCCATATATTGCCCACACATCATTGATAATCAATGCAATTGGATATATTTAAATATTATATTTTTCTCTCATATGTGAAAAACGTCCATGTTTAATTCAGTGTACTGGACACATGTTTGGGTTTTTACAATCCCTGTTGCATCAGTTTTTATTGAATGAAAAGAAAAATAATTATTGGATTCTCCAACCCATTAAACAGTAAAATACTGACGGCATAAGGGTGACATCCATACGATATCCTTTTTTTTTTTCATGTTGCCATTCACCTGCATTGGCGAGTTTCCTTAACAACACAGATCAAAGTAGAACATGTATCCATTTTTTTTCCCATTGAATCAATCTACAAGAAAAGAACACGTGAAAAGGCTCATTGATTGTCATGGGTACGTCATCGTCCAGAAAATTGACAGATAGCACATGTACCAAAAAATTATGTGTGAAAGAGCCCTAAGTGTCCAAAAAACACCCCATACATTGCCTTAATAATACTCCCATACAATGTAAGTATAGTATTACCCTATAGATCAGTGCAGAGAAGGAGACCGTGAGGACTGCGTGGGTATGGTTTACCAGCTTGATGTTATACAGCAGGAGTGTGGAACCTCAGGTCATGTGCTGTTTGCATTTCCTCCAGACCATGAGCAGAATTCGACGGACCGTAGTGCTTGGGCCACCGGCCCTGTTTTTCCGGCCACCAGCTCTTTACTTCCTCCTTAGACTGCGAGCACATACATAAAGCATTCATTACGTAACTCTACAGTGGATGCAACAAACGATTGCGTCCTGACACTAGGACGTTCTTTGTGGGCAGAGTTAGCCCTCCTATGCAATACAGTAGTTTTTGTGTCTCCTATGTGATATGTATACAGCAGAATCTCAGTGTATCCTATGTGATGTATGCAGCAGTCTCCGTATCTCCTATGTGATGTATACAGCAGTTTCAGTCTCTCTGTCTCATATGTAATGTATACTGCAGACCTCCCACTGCTTGAATTCTATAAATGTTATGTGAGCAATGATGAATTTCCAACTTGAGGAGACATATGGTGTAATATGCATCGTGTTCGGAAATATTTACTGCAGTGAGCTGTTCTTTACAAACTGTAACATCACAAAGAGTCAACTGCACTCCACACTGACTGACACAAACCTAGAAAAGCAGCTGCGAGTAGCAACATCATCATTACTACCTACATCACACATCACACCAAAGAGAAGCAGTTCCAGCCATCACATTAGGACTGAGTTAATTAAATGTTTAACCAAATATAGCAGGATAATGAGTTGGCAGTAAAATCCATCAGTGTTCACATATTTCTCTTCTATTGAGCTATCTTCAAAACTGATTTATGACCACATCAAAGTTCACCTTTCAATTGGTCATAAATTAGCCTGCTAAATTGTTCAGTAGAAGAAAGATAAAAGTTTCAGACTCAGCCATCAGATGAATCTCACTGACAGATTAGCATATTAACTCAATCTGCAGTTCCCATACCTATTGTAATACATAAAGGCTGTAGAAGTGAAACAGTTTTTGTGCAACTACAAAAATGAATTTTAGCCACAAATATGTGCATTTAAGGTCAATAGACACATTTATGGGAAAAAAAAATTGAAAATATTTTTATATGTTGCTGGTTACATTTAGTTAATAAAATTGCACTAAGTTTTAATTTCTAATCTTTAATTTACTGTCAGACCCCCTATTATGCAGTTTGAAGAAAGTTTCAGATTTTTCTCTTGTGGGATTGTTTCTTTCAGTAATTTAGGTTGTATATGAGGTCTAGGTTTATAGAATGTGTTGCTGTCTTGATTATCTCATGTATCTCCACAGTTTATATTCTGCACTTATTTCTTCTTGGATGTGCCTATCTCCTTTTCTATAACCTGTTTTCTCTGCCCTCACTGTGACTGTTGATGCTTTCTCCCCTCTCAACTTTTGCTAAATGTGTATAACCCCATTCCTGCTGCTATGCATAACACTCAGAAAAGGGAGGGGTAGAGAAGAGTGCTGTCAGATTCAGGAGTAGGTGGTCAGACAGATTCAAATCAGTTTTATAAAAGCACATGCATAAAAGTTTTATAAACACTCTGTAGCAGCAAAATAGTAGAATTTTTTTTAATGAAGCCTATAATCTGGCGGAAGATGAACAGTGACATGTAAAAGTTTGGGCACCCCTGGTCTAAATTACTGTTATTGTGAACAGTTAAGCAAGTAGAAGATGAAATTATCTCTAAAAGGCCTAAAGATGAGGATGACACATTTCCTTTGTATTTTAGGAAAAAAAAAAAAAAAAAAAAAATATATATATATATATATATATATATATATATATATATATATATATAGTGATTTTTTTACATTTTAAAAATTACAAAAAGGAAAATGGGCCTATGCAAAATTTTGAGCACCCTTGGAGATTTGTGTGCTCAGATAACTTTGACCAAGGATTCAGACATTAATTAGCCTGTTAACTAACAAACAAAGTAGCACACTGCAACTCTAAGTATGCAAACATGAAATATATAACATTTGAATAGCATTACTGCTCTAGAAAATAGAAATGAATGCGAAATCTTAGGGCATAAATTAGCCAATTCATGTGTACCTGGTAGCCATTTCTCAAAATACCAGGAACCTACCAATGTGAACTCCTCTCTAAGAGACATTAGCCTGCTTGTGCGTGGGATAAGCTAGTTCCAGCTGGAGGTAGCTGCTCCTAGTAAGCACCTGTATACACCTATTTATTGTTTTGGAAGTGCGGGTCAGTTTTTTCTGTTTCTATGTATAAGCTTTGACTGAGCACTCCGCCTCTAGGCCACAGGCAATTTTAATTGCAGCAGGAACTTGCTTATCCCACACACAAGCAGGCTAATGTCTCTTAGAGAGGAGTTCACATTGGTAGGTTCCTGGTATTTTGAGAAATGGCTACCAGGTACACATGAATTGGCCAATTTATGCAATAAGATTTCTCATTTATTTCTATTTTCTAGAGCAGTAATGCTATTCAAATGTCATATATTTCATGTTCGCATACTTAGCGTTGCAGTGTGCTACTTTGTTTGTTAGTTATATATGGAGGTAGCTGCTCCTAGTAAGCACCTGTACACACCTATTTCTTGTTTTGGAAGTGCCGGTCAGTTTTTTCTGTTAATTATCCTGTTATGGCTTGTTCACGGTCATCGTTAGGAAAGGCCAGGTGATGTAAATTTCTTTATAAAAACCCAGCCTCCTCTAACCTTGTGCCAAAAAACAGCAGCCATTGGTTCTCCTAAGCAGCTGCCTAGCACTCTGAAAATGAAAATGGTGGAGGCCCACAAAGCAGGAGAAGGTTATAAAAAGATAGCAAAGTGTTTTCAAGTTTCCCTTTCCTCAGTACGAAATGTAATTAAGAAATGGCAGTTAACAGGACCAGTGGAGGGCAAGATAAGGTCTGGAAGACCAAGCAAAATTTCAGTGAGAGCTGCTTGTAGGATTGCTAGAGAGGCAAATCAGAACCCCCGCTTGACTGCAAAAGACCTTCAGAAAGATTTATCAGACTCCGGAGTTGTGGTACATTTTCTACTGTTCAGAGACACCTGCACAAATATGACCTTCATGGAAGAGTCATCAGAAGAAAACTTCTCCTGCGTCTTGACCATAAAATTAAGCTTAAGAAGTATGCAAAAGAACATCTAAACAAGCCGGTTGCATTCTGGAAACAAGTCCTGTGGACCAATGAGGTTAAAATAGAACTCTTTGGCCACAATGATCAAAGGTATGTGTGGAGAAAAAAGGGCACAGAATTTCAGGAAATCAACATCTCACCAATCATTAAGCATGGGGGTGGATCAATCATTCTTTGGGGTTGTGTTATAGCCAGTGGCACGGGGAACATTTCGCAGGTAGAGGAAAGAATGAATTCAATGAAATTTCAACAAATTCTTGGTACAAACCAAACACCATCTGTAAAAAAGCTGAAGTTGAAAAGAGGATGGCTTCTACAAATGGATAATGATCCTAAACATATGTCAAAATTCACAATAGACTACCTCAAAAGGCGCAAACTGAAGGTTTTAAATAGCCCTCACAGTCCCCTGATCTGAACATCTTTAAAAATCTATGGCTAGACCTCAAAATAACAGTGCATGCAAGACGACCCAGGAATCTCACAGAACTGGAAGAATTTTCCAAGGAAGAATGGATGAAAATCCCTCAAACAAGAATTGAAAGACTCTCATCTGGCTACAAAAAGTGTTTACAAGCTGTGATATTTTCAAAATGGGGGTGCTACTAGGTACTAACTAGTGTTGAGCCACCCCCGTAGTGTTCGAGTTCGGTTCGGTTCGTCGAACACCCGTGTGTTCGCCGAACTGTTCGCAGAAATGTTCGTCGAACACCTTCGAACACCGTTAAAACCAATGGCAGGCAAACAAAAACACATAGAAACACATAGAAAACACCTTCAAAGGTGTCCAAAAGCTGACAAACTGCTCAGAAGACACAACTAACACATGGAAAAGTGACAAGTACATATAGTCATGCGAAAAGAAAAGAGGTGGAGGAGTAAAAGGAGGGGGAGACACAGATATAGGCATGTCATGCCCTTCTAAAATCCAAAAAGTGAGAAGCCGACACGTTCAGTCCGCTCCTGCCCGTGCCACCTCCGTGTCGCCGGGTTTGTGCCAGAGCCGCAGTGGACCCTGACGGCCAGCCCCCCTCTCCCAATACTGGTGCCTGTCCGCTGGTGGGTCGAGCGAGCCCCCCTGTGGTGGAGGCAGCTCTAAGCTTTTTAATTTAAATTGTCTCTCTAATTTGAATGAATACACTTTAAATCCATTTACAAGGATCTATTGGAGGGCAAGTCTCATGCCAGCAGCTGCGTAATTCCAGCTCCAGTAGCGTCCACTAAAGCTGCTGCAGTTAAAAAGCTTTTATAAGGATCGAGCTCGACTGTCCACCGCAAGGCATCCTACTGCCAGTCCCAGGCCCTATGCCTTGGGGTGCCTCCTGATGCTCTTCACTGAGTATCCCGTGGTCCCGAAGCATTTCCTTTGAAAAAATTAAGTGTCCAAACTACAGGTGGTGTAGCTTGCTTAACAGTCGGGATAATCCACTGACTAGCAGACACTGCTACTAGGCACAAAGTATTTCCTGGGCTAGATGCAGTTAAAAATTTGTAATTAGATACTCTCGTTGGATGCTGAGAAAGCATTCCATAGAGTCTCCTGGCACGCCATATATGATTCTCTTACAAAAGCTTGGGGTAGGGGTCTAGGGGACCCTTTTATAGCCAAAATCATGGCCCTGTATCACAATACGTCACCTAGGCTGAAGATAAATGGAACTGTAGCACCCTGAGGGCTCGGTTGCTACAGAGGTATTGCACCTCACCCAGAGGTGTGATATCTCACTCTCAGGTAAGGATGGAGTGTGGATCAGGACCCGACACCTGCATGCATTACACCACATTGCCGTGGGGCAGGGCGACCAATATGCCTCTGAGAAGGGCACGACAGTCCCTGTCCCTGGCTGGAGTGGGGGGAGGGAACACTGAGGAAGGGGAACCCTGTAGTGCAGGAGCAGGGAGGAAGCAGTTCCTGGGTGCATTGAGAAGGGAGTATAAAAGGTGGGCACCATCTTAGTTCAGTGCAGAAAAGTCTGAGCAGAAGTGGCAGGGAGCAGGGGCTCTGCATGAGCTCTGCTCCGGAGGCGGGCCTAGTAACAGAGGCCCAGGCCTGGAAGAGGGAGAAGGAAGGAAGAGGAGCGGAGAAGGCTCCAGGAACGAGGAATGAAGGGATCCCAGGGGTGCGGACGGGCGAGTCGCCACCGCACGCCCGAATCCACCTGCGTGGAGGGGTCAGGCCAAAGGGGGAGACCGGTCCCCGAAACTAGTGGAGGCAGGAAACGACCCTCAGCTAGAAACCGGAGGCTGTGACATTTTATGTGGCGCAGCCCCTCGCTACACCCGCTAGGAAGGCACCACATAGGGTCAGGGAAACTGGCGCCAAGTTTACCAAGAGGAGGCCCGAGGCAGCCGGACAGAAGGGTTGGTAAGAAAGGCCAGACAAAGGACACACAAAGGGGGTCCTGTGAAGCGCTCCAAAGTTATCTGGGAGTTGTCTGAGCCCCTCACCTGGTGAGCACAGTACGACGTGGGCAGCCGTTACCTGCAGACGTGGTCTGGATAATAAGAACTGTGAGTAAAGGCCCTGGACTGCATCACTGACTCCGTGTCGTTACTGCTGCTGCCCTGCACCATCACCCCCATCCTCCGCATACACTGCCCTGAGGCTATACTCCTCCCGTGGGGAGTTATGCTACGCTCTGCTGCACCCACAACACCAGCCTCAGCGGTCTGCCCTGCAGCGGCGGTTCACTCTGACCGCAATCCACGGGTGGCGTAGTCGGACATTTAAACATCAAAACCACATAAATAGTTCCGCCACAGGTTTGACCACCCTGAGCCACGGAACCGGGTCGCCGCCACGAAGACTACAACCACCAGCATCCACCAAAAAGGGTCCGGCTCCGGGTGTCCCAAGGCCCAGGGGGTGCATCAGAACATTTTCATCACCTTTCACAATCACCAATGGGACAAGGCAGGGATGTCCTCTGTCCCCTCTCTTATACATCCTAGTGACGGAGCACCTGCTCTCATCAATTCGCCATAACCCCAATATTAGGTGGATTGAGGTGGGAGGCACCGAGTTCAAGTGCTCTCTATTTGCTGATGATGTCCTAGTATATATCACTCAATCACATATATCCATCCATGCTGTTATGGCTGAAATAGATCACTTTGTTACATGGTCAAATTTTAAAATCAATGCAGCGAAGTCTGAGGCCCTCGATGTCTCCCTCCCCAAATCCATATAGGCTTCCATCCAGTCCAACTTTCCCTTTGCCTGGCCCTCACAGGGTATCAAATACTTAGGAATTCCTATTCATAGAGACCTCTCCCATCTATGTTATCTTAATTTTGGGCCCTTTATTGAACAACTCCATACAGACCACGTTTGGCAAGTTAGAACTGTAAGATTCACTACGTGAACCACTGGTGTTTTGTGGAAAAGCACATGTACACTGTGTTCCAAATTATTATGCAAAAAGTGTTTAGGAGTGATAAGGGAAGAATTTGTTTGTATGTCAGTTAAACTCATTGATGGTGATGTGTGTCAGGGCTCTTTATATCACTGTAAGCAATTGCAGACACCTGTGCTAATTAGTTTGGCAGGTGTGTCCAATGAAAGGCAAGACTACTTAAGAAGGCTGTCTCACATTATTAAGCAGCCTACATTTTCTGCCAAAATGGGAAAGAAAAAGGATGTGTCGGCTGCTGAGAAGCAACAAATTGTGGAGTGTTTAGGTCAAGGCATGACTACAATCAACATTGTGTGATGATCAGGATGAAGTGTCTTGGCAATCAAGAAGTATGTAGCTGATTCACAGTACACACGTGTGCGTGCTGATAAGGGCAAACTGAGGACTCTTTCCTACAGGCAATTACGTCAGGTTAAAAGAGCAGCGGCAAAAAAGCCTTGTCATAGCAGCAGACAAGTTTTTGAAGCTGCTGGTGCCTCCAACGTCCCCCGAAAAACAAGATGCAGGGTCCTTCAGAGGTTTGCAGCTGTGCATACGCCATCCTGTCGACCTCCTCTATCCACTTCACACAAGCAGAAACGGCTCCAGTGGGCCAAACATTACATGAAGACTGATTTCAAAACTGTTTTGTTCACGGATGAGTGCCTTGCAGCGCTCGATGGTCCAGATGGATGGAGTGGAGGATGGCTGGTTGATGGACACCCCACGCAAACACGGCTACAGCGCCAACAAGGAGGAGGTGGAGTAATGTTTTGGGCTGGAATCATGGGGAGAGAGATTGTCGGCCCCTTTAGGATCCCTGAAGGCGCTAAAGATGAACTCCATAATGTATGTGGATTTTCTCAAACAGCACTTCCTGCCATGGTTCAAGAAGAAGAACCGTGTATTTCACAGCAAGATCATTTTTTTGCATGATAATGCACCATCTCATGCTGCACATAAAACATCTGCATCTCTGGCTGATATGGGCATAAAAGGGGACAAACTTATGGTGTGACCCCCATGCTCCCCTGACCTCTACCCCATTCAGAACCTCTGGAGCATCATCAAAAGGAGTGTCTATGATGGCGGGAGGCAGTTCACATCTAAGCAACAGCTCTGGGAGGGTATTCTGTCCTCATGCAAAACAATTGAAGCAGAAACCATCCAAAACCTGACAAATTCAATGGACGAGAGAGTTCAGAAGCTCCTTTCGAACAAGGGGTCCTATGTGAAAATGTAACATCACCTAGAATAAAGTTTTGAGTTGAAAACTGTTTGATTTCAGTTTCTAATAACCTGCTAATGCTTATAATTTCAAAAATGACCATTTTTTTGGTCTTTATTAAAATGAAAAGGTTGATCGAAAAGTTTGGGGGATCTAAGAGTGTGGCAACCCAGTAGTCATGATTACTTCGAATTCTGACAATATGAGGGTCATGTTGCAGGTAGTGCAGCAAGAAGGCACTTATGTGTCTTGCGCATCTCGGAGCCCCAAAATTATTTTCCGGGCTAGATGCAGCTAAAAATTATTATTAATTTTAAATCTGGTGGAGCTTAGTATAGATGGCCTAATAGGATCAGTGCTGCACACTGCTACAAAGCCCAAATTATTTTCCAGTCAAGATACAGATAAACATGATTAGTAATTTTAAATCTGGTGGAGCTTATTATAGATGGCCTAATAGAATCAGTGCTGCACACTGCTACAAAGCCCAAATTATTTTCCAGCCAAGATACAGATAAACATGATTAGTAATTTGAAAGCTTAAAACGGTTGGTAGGGTGATTTTAACCAATCATCAAGCTTTTACTCTCCCCAGGATGACACAGGGGTAGAAAAGTCGTTTCGGATCCATGATTTGTTCATCTTTATGAACGTGAGTCTGTCTACATTATCAGTGGAGAGCCGCGTGCGCTTATCTGTCAGCACACCACCAGCAGCGCTGAACACACGTTCAGACAGAACGCTGGCTGCGGGGCATGACAAGATCTCCAAGGCGTAAGTGGCTAGCTCCGGCCATTTATCCAGATTGGAAGCCCAAAAAGAGCAAGGGTCCAGTGACACAGTCATGGCTTCAATGTTTACTTGGAGATACTCCTGTACCATTGTCTCTAGGCGTTGACTATGTGTCAGACTTCTTGTCTCCTGTGGCCTTGCAAAGGATGGGCTAAAAAAGTGGTGAAATGATTCCGCAAAATTGATGTTACCAGCAGATACTGTGGTTCTGTTACGGTTTGAGTGCTGAACACTTGACGGTCCCACGGTTGGCAAGTTGGAACTGTGAGATTCACTACGTGCACCACTGGTGTTTTGTGGAAAAGCACATGTAAGATTCTGCAACAGTCTCTGCTGATACTCCTGCATGTGACTCGCCCCCTGGGCCGTGGGGCACGCGGATCCGGGCGATAGGGGAACGATGGGGGTAGTAGTAGTGGCGGCCCGGTCCCGCGGCTCAGGGTGGTCAGGCCAATGGTAGTCTGCTATGCTCTCCAAATAATGTCCGACTACGCCACCCGTGGATTGCGGTTATTAGGAACCGCCGCTGCAAGGCAGTCCGCTGGGGCTGATGATGGGTGCAGCTGAGGTGATGTGACTCCCCACGGGAAGAGTGCAGCCCCAGGGCAGTGTAGTGGATGTTGGGAGTGATGGTAGTGCGGGTCCCGGTGCTGATAGTGCTGGAGGCGCGAAGGAGCACATAGACAACGAGTTACAGTCCAGGGTCTTTACTCACAGTTTGTTTGTTCCAGGTCACTTCGGCCAGCAGTGACCGCCCGAGCCGTGCTGCGTCCACCAGGTGAGGGGCTCGGTCAACTCCCAGGCAGTTCAGGAGCATGGCACAGGACCCCCTTTTATCCTTTCTCTGGCCTGTGACCCACTTTTGTCCAGCTGCCGCGGACCTGTGCGGTTAAACGTGGGCCCCGTCCTCCGCTGTCCTATATGGTGCCTTCCTAGCAGGTTTGATGAGGTGTCGCACCAATATATGATCACGACGACCGGTCTTTGGCTGAGGGTTGTTTCTCCTCCACCAACTTGGGATCCGGTACCCTTAATCTGCCTGACCCTGCACCCTGGATTCTCGTGGGTTCTTAGGGTCCCTTCCACCTTCTTGTTCCTGAGCCCTTCTGTTTCTCTGTCTCTCCTTCTTTCTGTTTCTGTTCCTTTCTCTTGGAGCTGAGATGAGCCAGAATCTCAGCTCCCCTTCACCTCCTCCTCGGCCTCTTCTCCAGGCCCACTTCTCCTTCTCCTCTCAGGCCCCGGCCTCTTCCCTAGGCCTGCCTCTGGAGCAGCACTCAGCCTGAGCTGCTGCTCCCTGTCTTCTCCTCTCCACAGAACTGAACTGAACTAAGATGGTGCCCACCTTTTATACCTCCCTCTTGCCATGAGCCCAGGTGACCAGCAACCAATGAGCTCCTATCTACGCTCAGGAACCAACCCCTATCTGCCCCTACAGCACTGGGTGTTCCACCCCCCTCCCCACTCCAGGCAGGGACATAGTCGGTCGTGCCTGCACTTCTGTCTAGTGGGAGCACCGTTGAGCTGTCCCTCGGAAATGGGGTGTGTGTGCTGTATGCAGCTAACTGAGCCCTGGTCCATACTCCATCCTTACCTGGGAGTGGAATATCACACCTCCGGTCTGAGGTGCAATACCCCTGTAGCGGCCGAACCCTCGGGGCGCTACACATGCGTGCATCCCTTTCTATGGCAGGAATAATTTCTGCAAATTTACTTTTGTACCGGGGATCTAACAGTGTGGCAACCCAGTAGTCAGGATTATTTCTAATTCTCACAATTCGAGGGTCATGTTGCAGGTAGTGCAGCAAGAAGGCACTCATGTGTGTTGCGCATCCAGGAGCACCAAGTCCCTGTTGTGTTGGTGGCGAGGTAACAATCATGCTTCCTTCCTCTGTCCTCTCCCCCCAACCTCGCACAACAGAAATGTGATCAAGGTCTCCCTCATCTGATGAGTCTTCCATCAGTTCGTCCTCCACTTCTTCCTGGGCTCCTGCACCTTCCTCACTAGTTTGGCTGCTACCATGCGCCCTGGTAAAACCATCTCCCCCACCCTCACATGCCTGCCGCCTTGGTGCTGCCGACCGTCTGGACCTTGCAGATGTTAGCCCTTCCGCATACAACTCCTCCTCCTCTACTTCCTCCACCTCCTCTTGTGCCACCACCTGACTCCGAATTCTGTTTAACATGTGCTCCAGCATGTAAATCACCGGAATAGTCATGCTGATAATGGCATCGTCAGCACTAAACATCTTCGTCGCCATTTCAAAACTGTGCAGAAGGGTGCATAGGTCCCTGATCTGAGACCACTCCTCCAGCGTGATTTGCCCCACCTCTGGATCTCGTTGGCCCAGGCTATACGTCAGAACGTATTGCACCAGGGCTTGTCGGTGCTGCCACAGTCGCTGCAACATGTGCAGAGTTGAATTCCACCGGGTAGGCACATCGCATTTTAGCCGGTGAAGTGGCAGGCCCAACGACTTCTGTAGAGATGTAAGTCGCTGAGCTGCGGGATGCGAACGGCGGAAGTGAGCACACAGCGACCGTGCCCTCTGCAGAAGGCCATCTAGTCTGGGATAGTGGGCTAAAAATTGCTGGACAACCAGGTTCAACACGTGAGCCATACAAGGCACGTGTGTGACATTGCCCCGGCGAAGGGCCGCACCCAGGTTTGCAGCATTGTCGCACACGGCCTTCCCTGGTATCAGGTCCAGTGGAGACAACCATTCATGAAATTGGTTCTCCAGAGCTGACCACAACTCCTCAGCTGTGTGACTCACATTTCCCAGACATTTCAAAGTAAAAACCGCCTGATGACGTTGAGCCCTACTGCCAGCATAGTAAGGAGGTGTGCAGGATCCCTTCTGCGCAGTTAGAAAGCTTGTGGCATGACCAGACAGGCTTTGGGTGCAGGTGGAAGACCGAGAGGAGGTTGAGGAGGCAGAAGCAGTGGAGGAACTTTGACATAAAGAGGATTGACGCACAACTCGTGGGGACGGCAAGACTTGGACAGCAGCCCCTTGTCCTGCTGTCACCATAGTTACCCAGTGCCCAGTCAGAGACATGTAACGCCCCTGTCCATGCCTACTCGTCCAAGTGTCTGTGGTGAAATGCACCCTGTCACACACAGAGTTTCTCAAAGAAGCGGTGATGTTGTGTGCGACATGCTGGTGGAGCGCAGGCACACCTTTCTTTGAGAAGTAGTGCCGACTGGGCATCTGGTACTGGGGCACTGCGACGGACATAAGGTCTCGAAAATCCTCTGTGTCCACCAGGCGGAAAGGCAGCATTTCTGTAGCCAAGAGCTTGCAGATGGTGAAATTCAACCTGTTAGCTTTCTCATGGCTAGGAGGAAATGGTCTTTTACTTGTCCACATCTGAGGGACCGAGGGCTGGCTATTGTGCTTAGACGGGGTTGATAAGGGTGTCCCCGGCAAGCTGCCGGTCTGTGAGGAAGATGCAGGCGGACATGTTAGGTTGCCTTGATCCAAAGGTGGTGCTATCGATGTCGGACAGCACTCAAAACCAGCTGGTGTTACCACCTCCAAAGAAAATGATGACCTGCCAATCACGCTGGCTGTTGCGGGTAAAGAGGTGGCAGGTCTGCGCCCCAAAACAGGTGTGACTGCTGTCCCCCCAGTCACAGAGGATGAAGAGGCCGCGGATGCACAAGATATGGCAGACGGTGGTTGGCCCGGCCGGCTAGGCCGCATTGTAGCACAGTGAGCTTCCCACTGCAACTTATGCTTCATGTCCATGTGCCGGTTCATGCATGAAGTACTCAAACTATGTATTTTTTGGCCTCTACTTAGCTTTTGCTGACAAATGTTACAGATAACACGAGTTGGGTCATCTTTATCGATCTGAAAAAATGCCCAGGCTATGCAAGGCTTAGCACCCATGCGACCTGAAGAGCCACCACGACTTGTGGTGAGAGGCAGAGTTGTGTTTGAGGATGCAGTTGTTGACGTGCTTCCAGTACTACGTCTCTGTCCAGGAAGGCGCAACCTGACCTCGTCGTCACTAGCATCTTCCTCCACCTTCTCTGCTGACCTCATCTCTTGGCTGACTGTGGGTTGACAGTAAGTGGGATCTCCAACCTCATCATCATCACCCTGTGCGTTATCACACCCGTCGTCCTCAGAGCCAACCTGTTCCTGCCCTGACAAAAAACTAAAGTTGTCGCTCCAATCAGGTATTTGAGTCTCATCATCGTCTTCCTCATTGTCTCCACCAACAGGAGTTACAGTTTGGGAATGAGGGTCTACATTATGGTCAGAACCTTCTGCGTCTGGTCCTGGATCCGACTCATAAAGATTCTGGGCATCAGTGCAGATCATTTCCTCGTCTGGATTCACAGAAGCGCTGGAGTCGACCTCTGATTCCCAGGCTATAGTATGAGTAAACAGCTCTGCAGACTCAACCATCTGTTCTACCTCATACTCAGACGGGCAGCTGGAGATTTGGGAGCTGTGAGGAAGCAAGTGCGATTGGGGTGACACCTTTGAGGACTGGAGTATTTGTGATGTTGAAGTTGATGTGGAGGAGAGCCCACTTAAAGGAGCACTTGATATCCGTTGAAGCACCTGCTGTTTTTGTGCCTCATCTGGAATTTGTAGCGATTGGCGTGGCCGTAAGAAAGGGATCTTATCACATTGTCCGCTAAAAGAAGTAGACATTTTAGTTTGGCTGGAAGATGGTCTTTCTTCTGCAGATGTTACTGTTGCTTTAACACCTACCCCACGGACACAACCTTTTTCCCCTTCCCAACACGCCTATTCCCCTTTCCACCAGCAGCAGGCCTTTTTCCACTCATTTTGGTGGTTAACTAATTCACAACTCTGGAGTTGTTTGCACAAAAAAACAATGGATGGGAACCGAGCAGAGCTGAGTGGCCAAACTGTGGTATTAGGCCAAAACTATTGGCTGGGTTAGATGCAGAAAAAAATTATATTCAATTTGCAACCTGATGGAGGTCAGTATAGATGGACTAATAGAACAAGTCCCACACACAGCTAGAAGCCCAAATATTTTTTCACAGGTAGATGCAGAAAAAAATTGTATTCAGTTTGCAACCTGATGGAGGTCAGTATAGATGGACTAATAGAACAAGTCCTACACACAGCTAGAAGCCCAAATATTTTTTCAGAGGTAGATGCAGAAAAAAAATATATTCAGTTTGCAACCTGATGGAGGTCAGTATAGATGGACTAATAGAGAAAGTCCCACACACTGCTAGAAGGCCAAATATTTTTTCAGAGCTAGATGCAGACAAAAAATTATTTTGAATTTGCAACCTGATGGAGGTCAGTATAGATGGACTAATAGAGAAAGTCCCACACACTGCTAGAAGGCCAAATATTTTTTCAGAGCTAGATGCAGACAAAAAATTATTTTTAATTTGCAACCTGATGGAGGTCAGTATAGATGGACTAATAGAGAAAGTCCCACACACTGCTAGAAGGCCAAATATTTTTTCAGAGGTAGATGCAGAAAAAAATTATATTCAGTTTGCAACCTGATGGAGGTCTGTATAGATGGATTAATAGAACAAGTCCCACACACAGCTAGAAGCCCAAATATTTTTTCAGAGGTAGATGCAGAAAAAAATTATATTCAGTTTGCAACCTGATGGAGGTCTGTATAGATGGATTAATAGAACAAGTCCCACACACAGCTAGAAGCCCAATATTTTTTCAGAGGTAGATGCAGAAAAAAATATATTCAGTTTGCAACCTGATGGAGGTCAGTATAGATGGACTAATAGAGAAAGTCCCACACACTGCTAGAAGGCCAAATATTTTTTCAGAGCTAGATGCAGAAAAAAATTATATTCAGTTTGCAACCTGATGGAGGTCAGTATAGATGGACTAATAGAGAAAGTTCCACACACTGCTAGAAGGCCAAATATTTTTTCAGAGCTAGATGCAGAAAAAAATTATTTTTAATTTGCAACCTGATGGAGGTCAGTATAGATGGACTAATAGAGAAAGTTCCACACACTGCTAGAAGGCCAAATATTTTTTCAGAGCTAGATGCAGAAAAAAATTATATTCAGTTTGCAACCTGATGGAGGTCAGTATAGATGGACTAATAGAACAAGTCCCACACACAGCTAGAAGCCCAAATATTTTTTCAGAGGTAGATGCAGATAAAAATTATTTTTAATTTGCAACCTGATGGAGGTCAGTATAGATGGACTAATAGAGAAAGTCCCACACACTGCTAGAAGGCCAAATATTTTTTCAGAGCTAGATGCAGACAAAAAATTATTTTGAATTTGCAGCGTGATGGAGGTCAGTATAGATGGACTAATAGAGAAAGTCCCACACACTGCTAGAAGCCCAATATTTTTTCAGAGGTAGATGCAGAAAAAATATATATTCAGTTTGCAACCTGATGGAGGTCAGTATAGATGGACTAATAGAGAAAGTCCCACACACAACTTTTCCATCCTGATTTCCATGCAGCCTTCCCTATATCTCTCTGCTCCTACTATATACTAATGGTACGTGACCCAACTTTTCCATCCTGATTTCCATGCAGCCTTCCCTATATCTCTCTGCTCCTACTATATACTAATGGTACGTGACCCAACTTTTCCATCCTGATTTCCATGCAGCCTTCCCTATATCTCTCTGCTCCTACTATATACTAATGGTACGTGACCCAACTTTTCCATCCTGATTTCCATGCAGCCTTCCCTATATCTCTCTGCTCCTACTATATACTAATGGTACGTGACCCAACTTTTCCATCCTGATTTCCATGCAGCCTTCCCTATATCTCTCTGCTCCTACTATATACTAATGGTACGTGACCCAACTTTTCCATCCTGATTTCCATGCAGCCTTCCCTATATCTCTCTGCTCCTACTATATACTAATGGTACGTGACCCAAGTTACACTACCCACCCCCAACTTTCATTTATGACCTTGTTTACTGAACCTTTGAGTATCCTACATCTGGTTCAGCCTTAATCAGCTGATCAAGATGAGCACAGACCACTCCCCTCTGGTTCACAGCTGAATGCATTCTGTAGGCCATATATTGAGAACTAGGAGTCTGTGTCAGACTGAAGTCTGTGTCCCTCAGCTTAAGTGTCCATGAGCTGAAGTGTCTGAAATTTGAATTAATCCTGAATTGAACCTGAAGTGAACTGAAGGTACCTGGATACTAAGTCACAGTAAACAATGTTTGTTTTTGTTTTCACTCTCACCCCCTTAATCCTTCACTTCTTTCAACCACCCCTAATCCCTACACCTGGAAAGGAACTCTTCATCTCTCCCTCCATTCTCCCCACCCATCTCACCTCTTCCTCAGAGCTATTCCACAACATACAATCCTTTGTCTCCAAACACAGACAGCCACCTCATGCCCTCTCCTGCTCCCACCTAATAACGCTTTCTCTGCTCCTCCTTACTGCCGGCGACATCTCTCCAAATCCTGGCCCTCCTCACCACATCCCTACATTCACTTCCACCTCCTACCCCCGATCTATCCCAAACTCTCGTAACCCTTCTAACCTTACACCCATCCGCCCAGCCCCCGCTTCCCCAGTTCCACTAACAGGAGCTCTATGGAACGCTCGCTCTGTCTGCAATAAACTTTCCTACATTCACGATCTCTTCACCACTAACAAGCTTTCCTTCCTCGGAATCACTGAAACCTGGCTCACCCCCTTCGACACAACCTCTCCTGCTGCACTTTCGTATGGCGGATTCCACCTCTCCCATACCCCCCGCCCCAACGGCAAGCACGGTGGAGGAATAGGTTTCCTCCTCTCAGAAAACTGCTCCTTCACCCAGATCCCACTGCCGCCCGCAATTACTCTCCCGTCTTTTGAAGTGCACTGTGTGCGCATCTACTCCCCCTCCAACCTCCAACTGGCTGTCATCTACCGCCCCCCAGGATCAGCCACCACTTTCTTTGACCACTTCACCACCTGGCTACTTCATTTCCTCTCTGTTGACATCCCCACTATCCTCATGGGCGACTTTAACATCCCCATTGATACTTCCCTCTCAGCTGCCTCTAAGCTTCTATCCCTCACTTCCTCCTTTGGTCTTACCCAGTGGTCTTCCACACCCACCCACAAAGACGGCCACACGCTGGACCTCATCTTCACCCGCCTCTGTTCCCTATCTAACCTCTCTAACTCACCTCTCCCTCTCTCTGACCACAACCTACTCACATTCTCTTCTCTCTCCTCCCCGGGGCAACAATCCCCACTCCACAAACTTGAATACCCTCGTAGAAATCTCAAACACCTTGACCTACACTCTCTCTCTGAATCCCTCCTCCCTCTTACAGACATTAGTTCCTTACATGATGCAGATGCTGCTGCCACTTTATACAACACCACAACAGCTGCAGCTCTTGATTCGGTCACCCCCCTCACGCATACCAAGACTCGCACAATCAACAGACAACCCTGGCACACCAGCCTAACTAAAGAACTGCGACGGGCCTCCAGGGTTGCTGAACGTAGATGGAAAAGGTCCCACTCCCATGAGCACTTCATCGCATTCAAACAGTCCCTCACTACCTTCAAGTCCACACTCACTGCAGCAAAACAAACATACTTCACATCTCTCATATCCTCCCTGTCCCACAACCCCAAACAACTATTCAACACCTTCAATTCTCTCCTCCGTCCCCCAGTGCCTCCTCCCTCTCCTCTTATTTCAGCCGAAGACTTTGCCTCATTCTTCAAGCAGAAGATTGACACCATCAGACAAAGCTTTTGCCTAAAGCCCCCACAGCCCCTCCCCACACCTACTCAACCCTCCTCCTCCAAAACTACATTCTCCACCATTTCTGAAGATCAACTTTCCTCCTTACTCTCCAAATCACACCTCACCACCTGTAAACTTGACCCAATCCCGTCCCACCTCATCCCAAACCTTACCACTATCTTCATCCCAGCCCTAGCCCACCTCTTCAACCTGTCACTAACAACTGGTGTCTTCCCCTCATGTTTCAAACATGCCTCAATCACAGCCATCCTCAAAAAGCCCTCCCTTGACCCATCCTCTGTGTCTAGCTATCGCCCCATATCACTTCTCCCCTATGCCTCAAAACTACTGGAACAACATGTCCATTCTGAACTGTCCTCCCACCTCTCCTCCTGCTCCCTCTTTGACCGCCTACAATCTGGTTTCTGACCGCACCATTCTACTGAAACTGCACTGACTAAAGTCACAAACGACCTACTAACCGCCAAATCTAAGCGACACTACTCTGTCCTCCTCCTCCTAGACCTGTCATCTGCCTTTGACACAGTGGACCATTCCCTCTTACTACAGACTCTCTCATCTCTCGGCATCACAGACTTGGCCCTATCCTGGATCTCCTCATACCTAACAGACCGGACATTCAGTGTCTCCCACTCACACACCACCTCTTCATCTCGCCCCCTATCTGTCGGTGTCCCCCAAGGTTCAGTTCTAGGACCCCTGCTCTTCTCCATCTACACCTTAGGCCTGGGACAGCTCATAGAGTCTCATGGCTTTCATTATCACCTCTATGCTGATGACACACAGATCTACCTCTCTGGACCCGATATCACCTCCGTATTAACCAAAATCCCACAATGTCTGTCTGCTATTTCATCCTTCTTCTCTGCTAGATTTCTAAAACTTAACATGGACAAAACAGAATTCATCATCTTTCCGCCATCTCATTCAACCCTCCCAACTGACCTATCCATCATAGTCAATGGCTGCCCACTCTCCCCAGTCCCTCAAGCTCGCTGCCTCGGGGTAACCCTGGACTCGGAACTCTCCTTCAAACCACATATCCAAGCCCTTTCCACTTCCTGCCGACTCCAACTTAAAAATATCTCCCGGATCCGCACATTCCTAAACCATGAATCTGCAAAAACACTAGTGCACGCCCTCATCATCTCCCGCCTTGACTACTGCAACCTCCTGCTCTGTGGCCTCCCCTCTAACACTCTCGCACCCCTCCAATCTATCATAAACTCTGCTGCTCGACTAATCAACCTGTCCCCCCGCTATTCCCCGGCCTCTCCTCTCTGTCAATCTCTTCACTGGCTCCCCATTGCTCAGAGACTCCAGTTCAAAACCCTAACCATGACATACAAAGCCATTCACAACCTGTCTCCTCCATATATCTCCGACCTAGTCTCCCGTTACATACCTGCACGCAACCTCCGATCCTCACAAGATCTCCTGCTCTACTCCCCTTTTATCTCCTCCTCCCACAACCGTATACAAGATTTCTCCCGTGCTTCCGCCCTACTCTGGAACTCTCTACCCCAATGTATCAGACTCTCGCCTACCGTGGAAACCTTCAAAAGGAACCTGAAGACCCACCTCTTCCGACAAGCCTACAACCTGCAGTAACCACCGCTCCACCATACCGCTGCACGACCAGCTCTACCCTCACCTACTGTATCCTCACCCATCCCTCGTAGATTGTGAGCCCTCACGGGCAGGGTCCTCGCTCCGCCTGTACCAGTCGCTGTCACATTGTGTTCAAGATTATTGAAATTGTTCTTGTATTATACCCCCTTTTTCACATGTAATGCGCCATGGAATAAATGGCGCTATAATAATAATAAATAATAATAATAATAATAATAATAACACTGCTAGAAGGCCAAATATTTTTTCAGAGCTAGATGCAGATAAAAATTATTTTTAATTTGCAACCTGATGGAGGTCAGTATAGATGGACTAATAGAGAAAGTCCCACACACTGCTAGAAGGCCAAATATTTTTTCAGAGCTAGATGCAGAAAAAAATTATATTCAGTTTGCAACCTGATGGAGGTCAGTATAGATGGACTAATAGAACAAGTCCCACACACAGCTAGAAGCCCAAATATTTTTTCAGAGGTAGATGCAGAAAAAAATTATATTCAGTTTGCAACCTGACGGAGGTCTGCATAGATGGATTAATAGAACAAGTCCCACACACAGCTAGAAGCCCAAATATTTTTTCAGAGGTAGATGCAGAAAAAAATTATATTCAGTTTGCAACCTGATGGAGGTCTGTATAGATGGATTAATAGAACAAGTCCCACACACAGCTAGAAGCCCAATATTTTTTCAGAGGTAGATGCAGAAAAAAAATATATTCAGTTTGCAACCTGACGGAGGTCTGCATAGATGGATTAATAGAACAAGTCCCACACACAGCTAGAAGCCCAAATATTTTTTCAGAGGTAGATGCAGAAAAAAATTATATTCAGTTTGCAACCTGATGGAGGTCTGTATAGATGGATTAATAGAACAAGTCCCACACACAGCTAGAAGCCCAATATTTTTTCAGAGGTAGATGCAGAAAAAAAATATATTCAGTTTGCAACCTGATGGAGGTCAGTATAGATGGACTAATAGAGAAAGTCCCACACACTGCTAGAAGGCCAAATATTTTTTCAGAGCTAGATGCAGACAAAAAATTATTTTTAATTTGCAACCTGATGGAGGTTAGTATAGATGGACTAATAGAGAAAGTCCCACACACTGCTAGAAGGCCAAATATTTTTTCAGAGCTAGATGCAGATATAAATTATTTTTAATTTGCAACCTGATGGAGGTCAGTATAGATGGACTAATAGAGAAAGTCCCACACACTGCTAGAAGGCCAAATATTTTTTTCAGAGCTAGATGCAGAAAAAAATTATATTCAGTTTGCAACCTGATGGAGGTCAGTATAGATGGACTAATAGAACAAGTCCCACACACTGCTAGAAGCCCAAATATTTTTTCAGAGCTAGATGCAGAAAAAAATTATATTCAATTTGCAACCTGATGGAGGTCAGTATAGATGGACTAATAGAATGATGCTATGCCCAAAAGATTTTACTTCACTAGGTGCAGTAAAACAATTGGTATTCTATACACAGGTGGTATATCTTGCAACACAGATAGGCTACTCCACTGACTAACAGACTCTGTAAAAGGCCAAAAAGGATTAGCTTTGCTAGATTCAGCCAAATGCTGTGAAAAAAACTTGCACAGCACTGGCACAGACCAGCCTGGCAAAAACTGATAGGAACTGATGTAACCTAGTCCTTAAAAGGACTGCAATTACAATTAGTCTTTACTCCCACAAGCTATCTATTTAAGAGCACAGACCTGCCTGATAAAAGTCATATGAAATGATGTAACCTAGTCCTTAAAAGGACTGCAATCACAACTCTTCCCTACTCCAAAGCTATCTGTAGATTTGTGCGAAAATTGGCTTGAAATTAACAAGGTATAGCGCACACAGCAACAGCGGTGCCGTCTAACACGCAGCTGCAGCAGTGAGAAAATGGTGGCGACGGGGAAAATGGCTTGGTCTTATAGGGCAAACCAGGATGGATGAACACAGAACTTAAACACATGCTAAAAAGAAAGAAAGAAATGTTTATTAAATGGAAAGAGGGAGGCATATCTAAAGAAGATTATAATGCAGTCTGCAGATCATGCAGGGCACGTATCAGGTTAGCTAAAGCTGACAATGAATTAAGGCTTGCAAGAGATGTCAAAAGCAATAAAAAAGGATTTTGGGGGTATGTCAAAAGTAAAAGAAAAGTCAAAGATGCTATAGGATTTTTACAGGATGAAAATGGAGAAATGGTAAGAGAGGATGTTGAGAAGGCCGAACTTTTTAATTCCTATTTTGCATCTGTTTTCTCTCAGAAAGAAAATGTAACATCAACTGATCTTCACTGTCCTTTTAAAGGAATAGAGGAATCCAAGTTATCTGTAAACAGAAAGATTGTGAGGGAATATTTAGCTAACATAAATGAGTTCAAGTCTCCAGGTCCAGATGAGTTACACCCCAGAGTACTGAAGGAGATCGTAGAAGAAATTTTAGAACCACTCTCCATAATCTTTGAAAATTCTTGGAGAACAGGAGAAGTCCCAGAAGACTGGAGAAGAGCAAATGTTGTTCCTATCTTCAAAAAGGGGAAGAAGGTGGACCCAGGGAACTATAGGCCGGTGAGTCTGACTTCTATACCAGGAAAGATCTTTGAACAAATTATTAAACAACATGTATGTAAGTACATGGATAAGAATGAAGTGATTAACCAGAGTCAGCATGGGTTTGTAACTAACAAGTCATGTCAGACTAACTTAATTTCCTTCTATGACAGAATCACTGACTGGGTGGATCAGGGAAATGCTGTAGATATAGTATATCTTGACTTCAGCAAAGCATTTGACAAAGTATCTAACACTATCCTTATTGAAAAAATGACCAAGTATGCAATGGACCAGGCAACTGTTAGGTGGATTCATAACTGGCTTAGTGATCGGACTCAAAGGGTGGTTGTAAATGGCTTCACATCCAGCTGGATGAATATCTCAAGTGGGGTACCACAGGGCTCCGTCCTGGGACCTGTATTGTTCAACATCTTTATCAATGATTTAGATGAAGGAATTGAGGGTAAACTGATTAAATTTGCTGATGACACAAAGCTAGGAGGGATAGCTAATACTAGAGAAGAGAGAGAGAGGATTCAAAAAGACCTAAATAAACTGGAGCAGTGGGCAGCAACCAACAGAATGGTTTTTAACAGGGAAAAATGCAAAGTACTACATCTGGGCAATAAAAATGAAAAAAGCATATACAGAATGGGAGGAATAGAGCTAAGCAACAGTACATGTGAAAAAGACTTAGGTATACTAATAGATCATAGACTGAACATGAGTCAACAGTGTGATGCAGCAGCAAAAAAGGCAAATACAATTCTGGGATGTATTAACAGAAGCATACAGTCTAGATCACGTGAAGTCATTATCGGTCTTTACTCCTCTTTGGTCAGACCTCATCTGGAATACTGTGTACAGTTTTGGGCACCACATTTTAAAAAAGACATAGACAAACTGGAGCAAGTTCAGAGAAGAGCGACCAGAATGGTGACTGGTCTGCAAACCATGTCCTATGAGGAACGGTTGCAGGATTTGGGAATGTTTAGCTTGCAAAAAAGAAGACTGAGAGGAGACTTAATAGCTGTCTACAAATATGTCAAGGGCTGTCACATTGTAGAAGGATCATCTTTATTCTCATTTGCACAAGGAAAGACTAGAAGCAATGGGATGAAACTAAATGGGAGGAGACACAGATTAGATATTAGAAAAAACTTTTTGACAGTTAGGGTGATTAATGAGTGGAACAGGCTGCCACGAGAGGTGGCGAGTTCCCCTTCAATGGACGTCTTCAAACAGAGGCTGGACAGACATCTGTCTGAGATGATCTAGTGAATCCTGCTTTGAGCAGGGGGTTGGACCAGATGACCCAGGAGGTCCCTTCCAACTCTACCATTCTATGATTCTATGATTCTATGTGACATACACTGCCAATGACACATGCCCTTGCTTGTGTGAAAAAAAGCACTTCGCTCCGTGTGTGCGCTGCTGATAGGCTGACAGATTGCACCTCCCCACTGTAAATGCGGGAAAGAGCAAAAAAAATGGAGATCTTCATTGTTCCTGCAGAGATCCATCCCCTGCCCCTCCCCCCACCCCGCAGTACACTCAAACTGCGTATTAACATTAATTTTCATCATTACTGAGAAAAAATCCAGTTATGATTTTGGTGCACGAACAGTTATCGAACATAACCTTGAACTGCCGAATTTTTCTCAAATCGTTCGTGTTCGCCGAACGGCTCGAACACCGCCCAAAACAGCTCGAATTTGAGATTGGCGAACAGTTCGAGTCGAACAACGCTCATCTCTAGTACTAACCATGCAGGGTGCCCAAACTTTTGCATTGACTCATTTACTTTTTTGTAATTTTTAAAATGTAAACGATGAAAATATATATATATATATATATATATTTTGCCTAAAATACAAAGGAAATGTGTGTCATCTTTAACTTCAATCCTTTTACAGATCATTTAATCTTCAACTGCCTTAACTATTCACAATAACAGTAATTTTGACCAGGGTGCCCAAACTTTTACATGCCGATGTAGTACCTTAATAACAGCATTTTTTTAAATGCTTGTCACACAGAAAACTAGAGATGTTTAATACTCCTCTATTTTAATTTTTCAACTCACACACAAATATTGGTTTCAGAATTTGTCTTCAGAGAAATTGTGCCTCCTGGTATGTGAGACGGACAATCCATAAGTGATATTTTGTTTGCATTTCTTTTTCCTTGTTTTGTATATATATTAAAAACAAAAAAATCTCCACTTTCCAGAAATGTAAACACAATTGTCTACCTCACAAAGTGTGGAAGTTGTAAAGAAATAAAGAAAAAAAATATATTTTTTACACACTTCCTTGTTATAATAGTCGAATATTAGACCCGTACGCACCTAAAAAGGCATACTGTGTTTTTAAGTAGGCTGTTGGTTACCATTCATTACCATCCATTTTTCCTTAGACAGAAAGGTATAAGTCATTTGGACATTAATAAGGTTGTGTTTGCATCCACCCCTGCAATATTATGTACATGATTGTGGGGGTGATCACATGTGGAGAGGGCTCAGGAGCTAAGATCTCTACATATGTTGCAGATACCGGCTATATTAAAAAGCCAGCATCTATCTCTAACACAGGGGAGCACAACATTTTTGGTGCAAGGGCTGCAATGCTATAATGAACCAACCCCAAGGTCTGCAAAAAGTTTAAGGTGGTACTTACATGTATTAATGTACTGATGGTGGTTCTGGTGATGTATTCATCACCAGAACCAAGTTTTGAGGATTTGAGCAGGATTTGGAGAGACTCTGCTCAGTTTCTGCTCCAAAAGAAATAAGTGTTTTCATACACTAACTTACACTGAGTTTTTGGAGCATAAACTGAGCAGATTCTTTCCAAATCCTCATCATAATCTCAAAACTTTTGAGTATTTTTAAGATTTAACATAGCCATGAAGCATGTTTTGGATTGCTACATGTGTACAAGATCAGAACCACCGTCACTACATGAATGCAGCACCAGAACCACTGTCAGTTTATGAATGCAGTGCCAGAACTACCGTCAGTACATTAATGCAACGCCAGAACCACCATCAGTACATGAATGCAGCGCCAGAACCACCATCTGTACATGAATAAATCATCAAGCTTAGGACAGCGATGAATTGCAATGTCAGGTCAGCCCCATATACAATTGTATCACATGAGCCCGGAACTCCCAGTAATGTATTTAACAATGGCAAGGAGATACTGGGAGTTGTTAACAGTCATCATCGGACTGGTGACCATACAGAAACCACAGCACTAATGAGACACAGGCAATATCACAAATAGACAGTTTCACCTAGGTACCTTTATAGGTGACTTATTCTCATTGAAGTTGTTCCCATCCCTTTTGTCTCCATGTAGCACAGACGGCATGATGAGATTCATGCCCAGAGCTTTTCTCTGCAGACTACCCTCTTCGCCATCTTCAGCAGCACTTCCCTACATGGTGCCCTTAAAAATAAAAGTATCTCCCATTACTGAATACATTTCCTGTGCTTCCTGCACAAAATATCCTCCACTACAGTGCCTCTCTGCAAAATATCCCCCAACACTGCCCCTCTGCAAAAAATCCCCTGCACACTCACCCTCTCCAAAATATCCCACGCACACAACCCTCTCCAAAATATCCCACGCACACATCCCTCTCCAAAATATCCCACGCACACTACCCCTCTCCAAAATATCCCCCATGCACACTGCCCCGCTCTAAAATATCCCTCCGCACACTGCCTCTCTGCAAAAAATCCCCTGCACACTGCCCCTCTCAAAAATATCCCCCCCTGCATACTGACCCTTTCCAAAATATCCCCCACACACTGCGCTTCTGCAAAATATTCCACCCCACAATACATCTTTCCAAAAATATCCCCCACACACTGCCCCTCTGAAAAATATCCCCCTACACTGCCCCTCTGCAGCAAAAAATCCCCTGCACGCTGCTCCTCTTCAAAGTATCCCCCGCACACTGCCCCTCTTCAAAATATCTCCTCCCCCACACACTGCGTCACTCCAAAGAATCCCATGCATACTGACCCTCTCCAAAATTTCCCTATCGCACACTGCCCCTCTGCAAAATATCCCCCTACACTGCCCCTCTGCAAAAAATCCCTCGCACACTGCCCCTTTCAAAAATATTCCCCGTACACTAGGCCTCTCCAAAATGTTCTCCTTGCACATTGCCTTTCTCCAAAATATCTCCCACACACTCCCCCTTTCCAAAATATCATCCCACACTGCCCTTCTCAAAAATCCCCCCCACACACACACACAATACCCTTCTGAATAAATTACCCCACCACCACCACTGCCTCTCACAAAACTGTGCCCCCTTTCACAGTTATCACTGTTATGATCTGCTACAAGAACTAAGGAAAGATAGGAAAACTGTCCCTACAATAGGACTAAGCTGATTCCCTACGATGCAGCGGGCAACCTGTTCCTTGTGAACAGACCCGCCTTCGTCCTCAGCTAGTCTGAACGCAGACCTATAGATATAAGGGAGGGGTCCCTAAAAGTACTAAGGACTGGGACAAAATTGGACTCCTCCTAGCAGAAGTTGTAGCGGAGCAAAAAGACAAACAGACAAAAATACTTAGAGGTCCAAGGACCAAGCAAACTATAGAGATAGGTACAAAGCACCTGGCTAGATTAAGAGTCAAAGTAACACTGAAGTCCAGCAAAGCCAGAAGGGCGGAGCTGGAATAAATAGGCAGCAGGTCACGTGACCACTAAATTGAAAAAAAACTAACAGGAGGTTTTTAACAGTACCCCATCTTCTATGAGGATCCTCCAGATCCTCCAGGCCCAGGCCTATCAGGAAACCTCCTGTGAAACGCTCTGATAAGTCTAGGAGCAGAGACATCATCTGCCCTTACCCAGGAGTTATCCTCAGGACCGAAACCTTTCCAAGCGACGAGATACTGCAATCTCCCTCTATGCCTTCTGGAATTCAGGATACGAGAAATTTCATATTCACCGTCTTCCACCACCGGAGGAACTGTGACAGTGGCATCCCTATCCGATATATCAGCTTTTTTCAACAAGGAAACATGAAACACCGGATTAATCTTCCATGAGGAGGGAACCTCCAACCTAACAGCAGACTGGTTAACCACCTGAAGCACCTTAAATGGTCCCACAAACTTCGGACCCAATTTCTTAGAAGGAATCCTCAACCGCAGATTCTTTGAGGACAACCAAACCATGTCACCAACAGTAAACAAAACCTCTTGACGTTTCCTGTTAAAATACTTCTTAGACTTTTTGTTAGCCTCTTGAAGGTTACAACGTACATCAGTCCAAACTCTCTCCAAATCACCGGAAAAATTCTCCTCCTCCGGCACAGCCGACACCAATTTGGAGAACGAATCAAACGACGGATGTCTCCCAGTACAACAAAAAAACGGAGAACACCCAGCAGAAGAGGATGTATGGTTGTTAAGAGCAAATTCAGCAAGTGGCAGAAACTCAGACCACCCCTCTTGATTGTCTGCCACAAAACATCACAAAAACTGCTCAACATCCTGGTTCTTTCTTTCTGTCTGTCCATTAGACTCAGGATGATACCCAGATGAAAATGACAAATGGACTCCCAACCTGTCACAAAAGGCACGCCAAAAACGAGCCACAAAATGAGGTCCCCTATCAGAAACAATGTCGGTGGGAACGCCATGGAGTCTGACAATTTCCTTGACAAAAGCCTTAGCGAGTGTCTTAGCGCAGGGCAGTTTAATGAAAGGAACCAAGTGACACATCTTGCTAAAACGGTCCACGACCACCCAGATGACAGTGAAACCCTCGGACACAGGAAGGTCAGTAATAAAATCCATTGCAAGATGCGTCCAAGGTGCACTAGGAACCTCCAGAGGGCAAAGCAACCCTCGGCTCGAACACCGCCCAAAACAGCTCGAATTTGAGATTGGCGAACAGTTCGAGTCGAACAACGCTCATCTCTAGTACTAACCATGCAGGGTGCCCAAACTTTTGCATTGACTCATTTACTTTTTTGTAATTTTTAAAATGTAAACGATGAAAATATATATATATATATATATTTTGCCTAAAATACAAAGGAAATGTGTCATCTTTAACTTCAATCCTTTTACAGATCATTTAATCTTCAACTGCCTTAACTATTCACAATAACAGTAATTTTGACCAGGGTGCCCAAGCTTTTACATGCCGATGTAGTACCTTAATAACAGCATTTTTTTAAATGCTTGTCACACAGAAAACTAGAGATGTTTAATACTCCTCTATTTTAATTTTTCAACTCACACACAAATATTGGTTTCAGAATTTGTCTTCAGAGAAATTGTGCCTCCTGGTATGTGAGACGGACAATCCATAAGTGATATTTTGTTTGCATTTCTTTTTCCTTGTTTTGTATATATATTAAAAACAAAAAAATCTCCACTTTCCAGAAATGTAAACACAATTGTCTACCTCACAAAGTGTGGAAGTTGTAAAGAAATAAAGAAAAAAAATATATTTTTTACACACTTCCTTGTTATAATAGTCGAATATTAGACCCGTACGCACCTAAAAAGGCATAATGTGTTTTTAAGTAGGCTGTTGGTTACCATTCATTACCATCCATTTTTCCTTAGACAGAAAGGTATAAGTCATTTGGACATTAATAAGGTTGTGTTTGCATCCACCCCTGCAATATTATGTACATGATTGTGGGGGTGATCACATGTGGAGAGGGCTCAGGAGCTAAGATCTCTACATATGTTGCAGATACCGGCTATATTAAAAAGCCAGCATCTATCTCTAACACAGGGGAGCACAACATTTTTGGTGCAAGGACTGCAATGCTATAATGAACCAACCCCAAGGTCTGCAAAAAGTTTAAGGTGGTACTTACATGTATTAATGTACTGATGGTGGTTCTGGTGATGTATTCATCACCAGAACCAAGTTTTGAGGATTTGAGCAGGATTTGGAGAGACTCTGCTCAGTTTCTGCTCCAAAAAAAATAAGTGTTTTCATACACTAACTTACACTGAGTTTTTGGAGCATAAACTGAGCAGATTCTTTCCAAATCCTCATCATAATCTCAAAACTTTTGAGTATTTTTAAGATTTAACATAGCCATGAAGCATGTTTTGGATTGCTACATGTGTACAAGATCATAACCACCGTCACTACATGAATGCAGCACCAGAACCACTGTCAGTTTATGAATGCAGTGCCAGAACTACCGTCAGTACATTAATGCAACGCCAGAACCACCATCAGTACATGAAGTTGACGCGCCCCTGGGCCTGTGCTGAGTAGCGTTGCGCACGCGGGGGCCTACCCGGAGCCGGATCTGAGAGGGGTAGTAGTTTTGTGGCGGTGACCCGGTCCGTGCCCAGGGAGTCAAACTGAGCGGCAGTATTTAGCAGTAGATGTTAGAATGTTCGACTACGCCACCCGTTGAATGCGGTCATGAGACCGCCGCTGCAGGGCAGACCGCTGAGGCCGGTGATACGGTTGTGCAGCGGGGATGGTATAACCCCCAACGGGAGGGGTATGGCCTCAGGGCAGCGGACGTGGATGATGAAACACTCGGAGACGGTGCGGTGTAGTTCAGGGTCTTTACTGGTGGCAAAGGTAGACCCTCCCGGAGTACTGGCTAGCAATCGGGGCCTGGTCAGTCCGCGAGCAGATGGGATCTCCCCTGGCCAGGCGGAGTTGTAGGCCTCCCCAACTAATCGTACTCTTCTGGCTACCTTGCTAGAGGCTGGTAAAAGTAGCCCACGTCCCTGAGTGTACCGTGTGGTGCTCACCCGTATGGCCGGTGACTCGGGGCCTTTTGGTAGCTTCCGCTCCACGTCGCGGTGCTGGTCCCTTGCGTGTGACCGTGCCTTCGGGTTTCTTGGCCAGAGGACCTGAAATCCCCTGCCGGGCGGTTTCTGCTGCGGGGTAAGGATTAGTCCCCACAGCCTCGGACTCCGGGTCCGGTAAGAACTCTTCAATCAGGGCGAGCTCTACAGCTTCCAGCCCCTGATCTCTTTTTAGCACTGCTCCCACTGAACTCCTGATCTTTCTTTTTCCTAAAGCTGCTCCACTCCAGACCAGACTGTGTCTCTGTCTGTGTTCTCTGCTCTTTCTCTACTCACTAACCCTGCCTCAGCCCCAGCTTTATATAGGGGAAGTTCTTCCCCTCCCAGGACTGGGCAGGAGGTGTGGCATGCATAGGATGTCTGACCAGGAAACCTCCCACCTGCTCACAGACGTAATATTGCTACTACTGTGGGAACCAGACCCCTGGGGTGCCACATTCCCCCCTAGTGAAATTTAGTACTCCGGGACTAAACATATTTTTGTAAAACATAACAAGTAAAAACAGAAACAGTATAACAAAGAAAAACACATTATGATGGTCACGGCGTGTCCGCAACCGGGTGCAGTCTTTGAAGAAAACAAAGGTGTCCATTTCACCAAGAGACCGGGAGCCGTAACCAGGTAGGGGTCTGTCCTGCCCCGAGTCCTTAACAGTCTTTAGTCCATTCCCGGGTTACGCTCCAAACATATGTACAAAGGATTCCGGATAATCCATAAACGACACCTATAAACTAACTAGAAATACACAATTATTTACAAGTAACAGAAAACAGGTAAATACAAATAAACAGTCTAAACACTTAGATCCTCCAACGTACGGGTAACTGGCCTCTAGTGGCTCTAGTGGACCTACGGAGCTGACTGACTGGTCCTGAGCTACGGGGTGTAGGAGCTGTCAAAGATAAACTGGGCAGCTGTCTACGGGCTCTTTGGCTCACTAGGGGTACGGCAGGCTCACTATAAGCAGAGGGTTGATCCTCCTGGTCTGCTTGTGTGGGGTCTTCTGCCTCCTGGACCGGCTGCTCTTCCAGCTCTACCTGTTTCTCCGTAGGTACTTGAGATGCTGGTTGGAGGAAGGTGAGGACGGGTACCACAACTGCGCCATTGACTTGAGTCCAAGACCGAGGGAAGTCTCCGAGCACAGTACTAACCATATCTTCCCTTTCCTCTGCAGGTCGAGGATCTTCTTGTTCTTCTTCAGGGCTTCGTAGCTGTTCGGGACACTTCTTCATGTGATCTCGGGATACAATGGCTGTGGTTTCTCCTCCATCCTTACTGATTATGCAGACTTTCGGGTTCTCATGGCTTGAGGGCAGTATGGTGTACGGGTCCTTCTCCCACTGGTCGTCCAACTTGTGGAGGCGTCTCTTCCTCTTCAAGACCTGCTCTCCAGGTACCAGGGGAACAGCGGGAGCATACTGGTTGTAAGTCTTCTCCTGTCTTTCTCTAGCTTGACAGAGACTTCGCTCCACGCTCTCCTGTACTTTCCGGTACTGCTGCTGCCTTTCAGTGTCCCAGTCTGCTTCTGGTGAAGTGTCCTCGGGTGTCAGGACTCCCATCTCCAGATCAACAGGAAGCTTACCAGGTCTTGCTCTCATTAGGTAAGCCGGGGTACAGTTGGTAGAACCTACCGGGATGTGGTTGTATAGGTCCACCAGATCAGGCAGTTTCTCAGGCCACAGACTGCGTTCCTCCAGGGGCAATGTTTTCAGAAGATCTATCACCACCTGGTTCATTTTCTCGCAGAGCCCATTGGTTTGCGGATGATAGGGTGTTGTTCTTATCTTCCGGCAGCCATACAGAGTACAGAACTCCTGGAAGACTTCCGCTTCAAAGGCAGGTCCCTGGTCCGTCAGCACCTGCTCCGGGTATCCGTGTGGACGGCAGAAGTGCTGCTGGAAGGCTCTAGCTGCTGTTTGAGCCGTTAAGTCCTTGACCGGGACCACCACCAGGAACCGGGAGTAATGATCTACGATTGTGAGGGCGTAGACATACCCAGATCTGCTTGGAGTCAGTTTCACATGGTCCAGGGCTACCAGTTCCAGTGGCTGTCGGGTGATGATGGGCTGCAAGGGAGTCTTCTGGCTGGCACGGTCCTTCCTTCTTAGGTGGCACGGTCCACAGTCTCTGCTCCACCTCTCGATGGTTCCCCTCATACCTACCCAGTGGAACCGCCCACGCAGCAGGAACTCCAGCTTCTTCCACCCGAAGTGCCCAGCTCCGTCGTGGTATGCCTCCAGTACCATAGCCGCGTCTCTTCTTGGCACCACTACTTGCCAGATCAGTTCATGCGTCCGGGAGTTAACCATTCTGCGGCACAACTTCCCCTTGTAAAGGAACAGTCGACTCTTCTCAGCCCACAGTTGCTTGGTCTCCTGCCGGAGCGTCTGGGTCAAGGTGGGCATCTGGCTGAGTCAGCATCTCCTTCACCAGTCGGACGGCGGGGTCACTGTCTTGCGTTTCCGCCCAGTTGTAATGAGGTAAGGGGTTGAACGTAGCGGATTGCTTACTCCTTACACGGTGGGAATACTGGATAGTCCCATGGCGGTGGAACGCGGGAAGTTCAACCTCTTCCAGTTCTTCTGGATCTTCCCCCACGTCCGGTAGGTTTGGCATTCTGGACAAGGCATCCGCGTTGGTATTGGAGCGTCCTGCCCGGTATTTGATTGTGAACTCAAAGTTGGACAGGCGGGCCATCCATCTCTGCTCCAGGGCACCGAGTCTTGCTGTGTCCAGGTGTGTCAACGGGTTGTTATCCGTGTACACGGTGAACCGGGAAGAGGCGAGGTAGTGCTTAAAGCGTTCGGTGACTGCCCACACCACTGCCAGGAATTCTAACTTGAATGAGCTGTAATTCTCAGGGTTTCTTTCGGTGGGTCGCAGTTTTCGGCTGGCGTAAGCAATTACTCGTTCTTTCCCCTGCTGGATCTGGGACAGTACAGCTCCTAGCCCGATGTTACTTGCGTCGGTGTAGAGGATAAAGGGCTGGCTGTAATCCGGGTACGCCAGGATTTCATCCCCCGTGAGGGCCATCTTCAGCTGGCGGAAGGACTCTTCTTCCAGCTTCTCCCATCTGAAGGGCGGCTTCTGGTTCTTGGCCTTCCTGGACTGGCCTATCAGGAGGTCCTGCATAGGAGCTGCCTTTTTGGTGAAACCGGGAATGAATCTTCGGTAGTAGCCTACCAACCCGAGGAACTGCCGCACTTCCTTTACGCTGGAGGGGCTTGGCCATTCCTTAATTGCGGTGATCTTATCAGGGTCGGGAGCCACTCCGTCAGCACTCACCACGTGTCCCAGGTACTGCACCTTTGGTTTCAGGAGGTGACACTTGGAGGGTTTCACCTTTAGGCCGTAGTTTGCCAGGGCTTCGAACACTTCTGCCAGGTGTTTTAGGTGGTCCTCGTAGGTCTTGGAGTAGACGATGACATCGTCCAGGTATAACAGGACCGTCTCGAAGTTTCGGTGTCCCAGACAGCATTCCATCAACCGTTGGAAGGTTCCTGGTGCGTTGCAGAGTCCGAACGGCATGCAGGTAAACTCGCTAAGTCCCATCGGGGTGGTGAATGCGGTCTTCTCCCGGTCCGCCTCTGCTACAGGAACCTGCCAGTACCCGCTAGTGAGATCCAAAGTAGAGAAGAAGTTAGCAGATTTTAAAGCAGCCAAAGACTCCTCTATCCTTGGTAAGGGGTACGCATCTTTGTGTGTGATACGGTTGATTTTCCGGTAATCTACACACATTCTCATGGTGCTGTCTTTCTTTTTAACCAAGACTAGTGGAGCTGCCCAGGGGCTACAGCTATCCCTGATTACCCCAGCCTCCTTCATGTCTCTAAGCATCCCCTTGGCGTGTTGGTAGTGTGCAGGGGGTACGGGTCGGTATCTCTCCTTTATGGGAGGATGGTCTCCCGTGGGGATGTGGTGTTCTACCCCCTTTACTCGCCCGAAGTCTAACGGGTGTTTACTAAACACTCTCTCGTACTCTTGAACCACCCGATAGACTCCCTGTTTCTGGTGTGAGGGAGTGGAGTCAGTACCCAAATGTAGTTGCTGACACCAGTCCTCTATTGTTTTCTTAGAGCCGTTACCTTCCTCTGGTTGAGATGGAGGCAAGGGTTCCACGGCCTGTACAGAATTCTGGTTTATGGTGAACAATTTAGCTAGCGTGGCATACCGGGGCAGGTGTACTTCTCTCTTCCCGATGTTTATTATGCGAACGGGCACCCTCCCATGGCGTACATCAACCACCCCCCATGCTGTCAAAATGGTGGGCCTACTGTCTGAGTAGACGGGTTCTACCATTGCTTGGTAGTCTCTACCTCTTAGACCAATAGCTGCCCGGCACCAAATCATCATTTCACTTTTTGGGGGCATTGCAATAGGGAAAGGGTCACACATTCTCACGCTTCCAATCTCACCACCGGAGAGTTCCACCTGTTGCCGTCGCATCAGTGCCTGGATCTCTTTTTGGAGCACTCGCTGCTGGCCGGAGCTGGCGTTCTTGGCAACCTGCTGTAAAATGAAAATCACCTCTGCAAGACAATTTTCAATCACATTAGTTCCTAGCGTTATCTTTGGGTGACTCTCGCGCTTGTCAATGTCTACAATGATCAGTCCCTGTGCTGCCAGTTCGACTCTACCGATTTTAATGGTCACCTCTTTGAATCCGATCTGTGGCACGGGTTGACCATTGCTGGCGATGATACTCAAGTCGTCGTCAGGGTAGCGGGTTATATCCGAGTCATTCCAGTACTGCTTGAAGAGCACGTACGGGATGGTGGTGACCTGTGATCTGGTGTCAAGTAGGGCACTCATAGGAATGCCATCCAGTACCACAGGCAAGACTGGACGTCCTCCCACATATTTGTCACGCCAGTTCGATGGGCCTGGTGATCTTATTCCTGGGGGTTGGCCCTCTACCCCAGGTTGTGCCAGTTTAAAGGACAGTACCTTGCCATATGTCCGGGTTGATTGCAGCGGCGGCAGATGGGTTGTCCGTCCTCGTTGTACCGGTCGCTGGGTCTTCCTCTGGCCGGTGGGGTCCTCCTTGGTCGACGCCACGGGATGTCCTCCGGTCCGGATGCCAGCTGGATCTTCCCTGGAGCAGAAACCTGTAACGACTGCACAGTTCGGGTTAGCGCGGCAACGCTTTTAGCTAGCTCTTGGACCTGATGGTGCAGGTCTGGAGCCGGGTCATTGTTCAAAGCCTGCGCATCAGCCCCCACAGGCCCTGCCGACAAGGGCGCCGCCTCCTGGTGGTAAGCGGTAGTAGGGCGCCTGTGGGTCACAACGCCACCCGGTGCCGGTTCTCTGAGCACCCGGATGGCTCTGTCCTTGAACTGTGCAAAGTCCAGATGAGGATCCTGTAAGGCCATTGCCCGCAACTGGGTTCGGTGGGCATTGCAATATAGTCCCTCTATAAATTGTTCGGTCAACAGCCTGTCCTCGTTTCCCACGCCGTCAGGGTCGGCCTGCTTAATGGCCCTCAGGGCCTCTTGTAGGTTTAGTGCATAGTCCCTTATATTCTCATGTGCTCGCTGTTTGCACCCGTAGAAACTAAGCTTTATCTCAGCTGAGGTGCGGGTATCAAAGGTGTCCTTCAGCCGGGTTAATATCCCTGCTACAGTCCTCCTCCCAGGTGGCCAGGACTTTACCTCCCTTTGGGCTGCCCCGGTTAATTGGGCCACCAGGATGCTCACTTTTTGCTCTTCTGTGAGGGGGTACACCTGGAAGAGGCTATCCAGCTTTTCTCTAAAGTCATTCAGGGTATGTGACTCCCCTGAGTACTGGGGTAGCCAGGCTGCCCCCGGGATATAGGGCATCGTGAAAGGCATGACCGCTGCAGCGGTGGCGCTGGCGGTGGCTGTGGCAGTGAAGCTCTCCTCCGTATCCGACATCCTCCTCCCCCCTAGTGGACCGTGGCCTACCTTGCGATGATCCTCTTCCGTAGACCGCGGCTCCGCAGTGGATCGTCAGGGTCGAGGACCTTCCGTCGCGCTCCTGTGACGTCGGCGTCTGCTGGGCTCCTTCCAGGACCTTACGCAACGTCCGGACGTGAGGCGGGGCTTCAGTTCTCGCGGGCTTTTCGGAGTCCACGCCCCTTTTCTTCCCGCGCGGCGTCTTCAAGATGGCGTCCAACGGCGGGAAAACTCCACGGATGGCGGGAAGAAGGCAGAAGATGGCGTCCAACGGCGGGAAAACTCCACGGATGGCGGGAAGAAGGTAGAAGATGGCGTCGGATGGCGGGAATCTTCACCACAGGTAAGTTTAAAAGTCTCTTTTTCAGACACGCAGTACCCGGTGGTTGCGGGCACGAGATCCTGCCGACTACGGCAAAAGTTGACGCGCCCCTGGGCTTGTGCTGAGTAGCGTTGCGCACGCGGGGGCCTACCCGGAGCCGGATCTGAGAGGGGTAGTAGTTTCGTGGCGGTGACCCGGTCCGTGCCCAGGGAGTCAAACTGAGCGGCAGTATTTAGCAGTAGATGTTAGAATGTTCGACTACGCAACCCGTTGAATGCGGTCATGAGACCGCCGCTGCAGGGCAGACCGCTGAGGCCGGTGATACGGTTGTGCAGCGGGGATGGTATGACCCCCAACGGGAGGGGTATGGCCTCAGGGCAGCGGACGTGGATGATGAAACACTCGGAGACGGTGCAGTGTAGTTCAGGGTCTTTACTGGTGGCAAAGGTAGACCCTCCCGGAGTACTGGCTAGCGATCGGGGCCTGGTCAGTCCGCGAGCAGATGGGATCTCCCCTGGCCAGGCGGAGTTGTAGGCCTCCCCAACTAATCGTACTCTTCTGGCTACCTTGCTAGAGGCTGGTAAAAGTAGCCCACGTCCCTGAGTGTACCGTGTGGTGCTCACCCGTATGGCCGGTGACTCGGGGCCTTTTGGTAGCTTCCGCTCCACGTCGCGGTGCTGGTCCCTTGCGTGTGACCGTGCCTTCGGGTTTTTTGGCCAGAGGACCTGAAATCCCCTGCCGGGCGGTTTCTGCTGCGGGGTAAGGATTAGTCCCCACAGCCTCGGACTCCGGTAAGAACTCTTCAATCAGGGCGAGCTCTACAGCTTCCAGCCCCTGATCTCTTTTTAGCACTGCTCCCACTGAGCTCCTGATCTTTCTTTTTCCTAAAGCTGCTCCACTCCAGACCAGACTGTGTCTCTGTCTGTGTTCTCTGCTCTTTCTCTACTCACTAACCCTGCCTCAGCCCCAGCTTTATATAGGGGAAGTTCTTCCCCTCCCAGGACTGGGCAGGAGGTGTGGCATGCATAGGATGTCTGACCAGGAAACCTCCCACCTGCTCACAGACGTAATATTGCTACTACTGTGGGAACCAGACCCCTGGGGTGCCACAAATGCAGCGCCAGAACCACCATCTGTACATGAATAAATCATCAAGCTTAGGACAGCGATGAATTGCAATGTCAGGTCAGCCCCATATACAATTGTATCACATGAGCCCGGAACTCCCAGTAATGTATTTAACAATGGCAAGGAGATACTGGGAGTTGTTAACAGTCATCATCGGACTGGTGACCATACAGAAACCACAGCACTAATGAGACACAGGCAATATCACAAATAGACAGTTTCACCTAGGTACCTTTATAGGTGACTTATTCTCATTGAAGTTGTTCCCATCCCTTTTGTCTCCATGTAGCACAGACGGCATGATGAGATTCATGCCCAGAGCTTTTCTCTGCAGACTACCCTCTTCGCCATCTTCAGCAGCACTTCCCTACATGGTGCCCTTAAAAATAAAAGTATCTCCCATTACTGAATACATTTCCTGTGCTTCCTGCACAAAATATCCTCCACTACAGTGCCTCTCTGCAAAATATCCCCCAACACTGCCCCTCTGCAAAAAATCCCCTGCACACTCACCCTCTCCAAAATATCCCACGCACACAACCCTCTCCAAAATATCCCACGCACACATCCCTCTCCAAAATATCCCACGCACACTACCCCTCTCCAAAATATCCCCCATGCACACTGCCCCGCTCTAAAATATCCCTCCGCACACTGCCTCTCTGCAAAAAATCCCCTGCACACTGCCCCTCTCAAGAATATCCCCCCCTGCATACTGACCCTTTCCAAAATATCCCCCACACACTGCGCTTCTGCAAAATATTCCACCCCACAATACATCTTTCCAAAAATATCCCCCACACACTGCCCCTCTGAAAAATATCCCCCTACACTGCCCCTCTGCAGCAAAAAATCCCCTGCACGCTGCTCCTCTTCAAAATATCCCCCGCACACTGCCCCTCTTCAAAATATCTCCTCCCCCACACACTGCGTCGCTCCAAAGTATCCCATGCATACTGACCCTCTCCAAAATTTCCCTATCGCACACTGCCCCTCTGCAAAATATCCCCCTACACTGCCCCTCTGCAAAAAATCCCTCGCACACTGCCCCTTTCAAAAATATTCCCCGTACACTAGGGCTCTCCAAAATGTTCTCCTTGCACATTGCCTTTCTCCAAAATATCTCCCACACACTCCCCCTTTCCAAAATATCATCCCACACTGCCCTTCTCAAAAATCCCCCCCCCACACACACACATTACCCTTCTGAATAAATTACCCCACCACCACCACTGCCTCTCACAAAACTGTGCCCCCTTTCACAATTATCACTGTTATGATCTGCTACAAGAACTAAGGAAAGATAGGAAAACTGTCCCTACAATAGGACTAAGCTGATTCCCTACGATGCAGCGGGCAACCTGTTCCTTGTGAACAGACCCGCCTTCGTCCTCAGCTAGTCTGAACGCAGACCTATAGATATAAGGGAGGGGTCCCTAAAAGTACTAAGGACTGGGACAAAATTGGACACCTCCTAGCAGAAGTTGTAGCGGAGCAAAAAGACAAACAGACAAAAATACTTAGAGGTCCAAGGACCAAGCAAACTATAGCGATAGGTACAAAGCACCTGGCTAGATTAAGAGTCAAAGTAACACTGAAGTCCAGCAAAGCCAGAAGGGCGGAGCTGGAATAAATAGGCAGCAGGTCACGTGACCACAAAATTGAAAAAAAACTAACAGGAGGTTTCTAACAGTACCCCATCTTCTATGAGGATCCTCCGGATCCTCCAGGCCCAGGCCTATCAGGAAACCTCCTGTGAAACGCTCTGATAAGTCTAGGAGCAGAGACATCATCTGCCCTTACCCAGGAGTTATCCTCAGGACCGAAACCTTTCCAAGCGACGAGATACTGCAATCTCCCTCTATGCCTTCTGGAATTCAGGATACGAGAAATTTCATATTCACCGTCTTCCACCACCGGAGGAACTGTGACAGTGGCATCCCTATCCGATATATCAGCTTTTTTCAACAAGGAAACATGAAACACCGGATTAATCTTCCATGAGGAGGGAACCTCCAACCTAACAGCAGACTGGTTAACCACCTGAAGCACCTTAAATGGTCCCACAAACTTCGGACCCAATTTCTTAGAAGGAATCCTCAACCGCAGATTCTTTGAGGACAACCAAACCATGTCACCAACAGTAAACAAAACCTCTTGACGTTTCCTGTTAAAATACTTCTTAGACTTTTTGTTAGCCTCTTGAAGGTTACAACGTACATCAGTCCAAACTCTCTCCAAATCACCGGAAAAATTCTCCTCCTCCGGCACAGCCGACACCAATTTGGAGAACGAATCAAACGACGGATGTCTCCCAGTACAACAAAAAAACGGAGAACACCCAGCAGAAGAGGATGTATGGTTGTTAAGTGCAAATTCAGCAAGTGGCAGAAACTCAGACCACCCCTCTTGATTGTCTGCCACAAAACAACACAAAAACTGCTCAACATCCTGGTTCTTTCTTTCTGTCTGTCCATTAGACTCAGGATGATACCCAGATGAAAATGACAAATGGACTCCCAACCTGTCACAAAAGGCACGCCAAAAACGAGCCACAAAATGAGGTCCCCTATCAGAAACAATGTCGGTGGGAACGCCATGGAGTCTGACAATTTCCTTGACAAAAGCCTTAGCGAGTGTCTTAGCGCAGGGCAGTTTAATGAAAGGAACCAAGTGACACATCTTGCTAAAACGGTCCACGACCACCCAGATGACAGTGAAACCCTCGGACACAGGAAGGTCAGTAATAAAATCCATTGCAAGATGCGTCCAAGGTGCACTAGGAACCTCCAGAGGGCAAAGCAACCCTCGGCTCGAACACCGCCCAAAACAGCTCGAATTTGAGATTGGCGAACAGTTCGAGTCGAACAACGCTCATCTCTAGTACTAACCATGCAGGGTGCCCAAACTTTTGCATTGACTCATTTACTTTTTTGTAATTTTTAAAATGTAAACGATGAAAAAATATATATATATATATATTTTGCCTAAAATACAAAGGAAATGTGCTATCTTTAACTTCAATTCTTTTACAGATCATTTAATCTTCAACTGCCTTAACTATTCACAATAACAGTAATTTTGACCAGGGGTGCCCAAACTTTTACATGCCGATGTAGTACCTTAATAACAGCATTTTTTTAAATGCTTGTCACACAGAAAACTAGAGATGTTTAATACTCCTCTATTTTAATTTTTCAACTCACACACAAATATTGGTTTCAGAATTTGTCTTCAGAGAAATTGTGCCTCCTGGTATGTGAGACGGACAATCCATAAGTGATATTTTGTTTGCATTTCTTTTTCCTTGTTTTGTATATATATTAAAAACAAAAAAATCTCCACTTTCCAGAAATGTAAACACAATTGTCTACCTCACAAAGTGTGGAAGTTGTAAAGAAATAAAGAAAAAATATATATTTTTTACACACTTCCTTGTTATAATAGTCGAATATTAGACCCGTACGCACCTAAAAAGGCATACTGTGTTTTTAAGTAGGCTGTTGGTTACCATTCATTACCATCCATTTTTCCTTAGACAGAAATGTAGCACCCTGAGGATTCGGCTGCTACAGGGGTATTGCACCTCACTCCAGAGGTGTGGTATTCCACTCCCGGGTAAGGATGGAGTGTGGGACTGAGCTCGGTAGGCTGCATGCACTACATACATCCCATTTCCGGGGGACAGAACTACGGTACTCCCACCAAGTATATGTGCAGGTACGACAGCGTCTGTCCCTGGCTGGAGTGGGAGGGGGGTGGAACATCCCAGTAGTGTAGGGGCAGATAGGGGGAGTAGTCTGGGTAAAGCTAGGAGCTCATTGGGTGCTAGTCACCTGGGCTCACACATAGAGGGAGTATATATGGTGGGCACCATCTTAGATCAGGGTTCAGTTCAGAGAGGAGGAGAACCAGAGCAGAGGAGCTCAGCCAGGAGGGCTGACAGGGAGCTGTGGCTCCGGCTGGGCCCAGCTCCAGAGCCAAGCCTGCAGAGGAGAGAGGAGAAAGAAGGACCCAGAGAGAAAGACAGAGGGAACCCCAAGAACCCAGAAACAGACCAGAAAGGGTGAAGGGTTGGCGGACACGGGTACCGGAACCCGAACTGGTGGAGGCCACTTATCCTCAGCCAGGAACCGGAGGTCGTGGTCAAGATTTGCCACGACCCTCACCAAATCCACCAGAAAGGCACACCAAGCATAGGGTCAGGGAACCCAGAGGAGGTTTGACCACTAAGAGACCCGAGGGAGCCGGCCAAAGGTGGATCCCTGGTGGGAACGGCCAGAGACAGAGAGAGAGAAGGGAGCTAAGGACCACGCTCCAGAACTGCCTGGGGGGTTAGCCGAGTCCAGGACCTGGTGGACGCAGCACGGCTCGGGTGGTCACTCAAGGCCAGAGTGACTGAGAGAACAACCGTGAGTAAAAACCCTGAAACTGCACCTCAAGTCTCTGACTCTCCTTTCTACAACATAACTACACCCATCATCCACACCTGCTGCCCTGAGGCCATACCCCTCCCGTTGGGGGTTATACCATCACTGCTGCACATATACCACCGGCCTCAGCGGACTGCTCTGCAGCGGCGGCTTCAAAGCCGCACTCAACGGGTGGCATAGTCGATCAAATTAACATCTACTGCCATAGACTGCCACTTAGTTTGACACCCTGGGCACGGACCGGGTCACCGCCACAAGGACTACTACCCCCATCGAGATCCGGCTCCGGGTATCCCCTGAACATGGCCCAGGGGGCGCGTCAGAAAGGTATAAGTCATTTGGACATTAATAAGGTTGTGTTTGCATCCACCCCTGCAATATTATGTACATGATTGTGGGGGTGATCACATGTGGAGAGGGCTCAGGAGCTAAGATCTCTACATATGTTGCAGATACCGGCTATATTAAAAAGCCAGCATCTATCTCTAACACAGGGGAGCACAACATTTTTGGTGCAAGGGCTGCAATGCTATAATGAACCAACCCCAAGGTCTGCAAAAAGTTTAAGGTGGTACTTACATGTATTAATGTACTGATGGTGGTTCTGGTGATGTATTCATCACCAGAACCAAGTTTTGAGGATTTGAGGAGGATTTGGAGAGACTCTGCTCAGTTTCTGCTCCAAAAAAAATAAGTGTTTTCATACACTAACTTACACTGAGTTTTTGGAGCATAAACTGAGCAGATTCTTTCCAAATCCTCATCATAATCTCAAAACTTTTGAGTATTTTTAAGATTTAATGTAACATACCTGGCGGCGTCCTTGCATGGTGGTCCATCTCCCACTGTGCAAGAGGGCGCACTTGATCTCCTGTCCAGAATGTCTCTCTGGCTTCCCTCCATGCTGTCTGTTTGTGTCTGTTTCTGCTGCTTAAGGGCGGCGCCCGATCACTTCCTGCCTTTTGTACCTGCTGTGGGTCACACCCCTTGTGCGTCCTCAGCCTATTGCTGTCTGTCACTTGGTATATAGCTCAGCAGCTCCCTTCTATCCCTGCCTGAGCATAGTGTTTCCTTCAGTGTGTGCTTGCACTCTGAAGGTGCCAGGTCCCGTTCTTTGTTTCCTTGTCTGCCTTTCCTGGAGGCTGTATTTCCAGGCCTGTCTGAACTGAGTCCTGTATGTCTTCTGCTTTGCGGTATCAGCTCCCGTGTCTGAACTGAGTCCTGTATGTCTCCTGCTTTTCGGTATTAGTTCCCGTGTCTGAACTGAGTCCTTTCTGTGTTCTCTTGTCTGTCCTGTCTGAACACGCTCCTAGCCTGTTCCTCCTGCCTTCTAGGGGCCGATTACCTAGACCCGTTCCTGTATCTTGTCTGAACACGCTCCTAGCCTGTTCCTCTCGCCTTCTAGTGGCCGATTTCCTAGACCCGCTCCTGTGTCTGGTCTGTCCTGTCTGAACACGCTCCTTGCCTGTTCGTTCCGCCTCTCTGGGGGCCGTATTCCCAGACCCGCTCCTGTATCCCTCTGCAGTGTCGGTCTCCTCCGTACAGTCAGTTCCAGTCTGAACTCTCTCCTGTCCTTTACCTGTTCTGCCTGTATTGTTCCTTAGTCCCGGTGTGTACTGGGTCCTATCCCGCCTGTGTTCCTACCTGCTAGTGCCTCCCTGTCTGCACTCTAGCTGTGCTTGCCTTTACCCCCCTGCCTGCATACCCGCCTGCCTGCATACCAGTTGTGCCTGCCTATACCCACCAGTCTGTGTGCCAGCCTACCAGCCTGTTCCTGTATTCCCCTGTGTGGGTCAACAGCCGTGTCCGGGGTCTGTCCTGGAGTAGCACCTGGTCCCTCTGCTCGGTTCCTCCTTGGTGCACTGGCGTCGTATGCCGTCGTGCGACCCTGGTCGGATCGGGTGAATACCTAGTCACGCCCCTCCAGGCATTCACTCTCCGGCACGGTCCAGTGGAATCACTACCAATCACACGCACACGCCGCTTAGCCCGGGCGTGTGCATAACAGCATGCTCAGGCCATGGTTCCCGTTGAGCCCCACGGCCTTCGCTCTTTGAGAAGTTTTTCCAGCGAATACATGCATTAAAATAAATAAATAAATTTTTTTCCCCCTTTAGCTGAGTTCCAGGTGAATTACGCACCCGTCCAGATGGATCTATCAGCTCTCGTTCCTGCGGATCCGCCACGTTACTATGGGGATCCAAGACAGTGTCGTGCATTTGTGGAGCAATGCATGCTACACTTTAAGGCCTACCCTCTCTATTTTCCTTCCGATTGGGCTAAAGTGGCCTTTATGATTGACTACCTAGCGGGTGATGCCTTGAAATGGGTCACCCCCCTATGGGAAGCATGGGATCCTGTCATCCTTGACCTGCAGGCCTTCCTGGTGGCCTTTCGTATGGTCTTCGAGGACCCTAACTCTGAAGCCCCTGCTGAAGCTTCACTTCCCAATATCCCGGAGCAGCCCCGACGGGTAATGTGTGTGGGTAGCGCAATAGTCCTCCAGCCCAATGAGACTACTGCCCACCCAGAATCCTCACAGGGTGACTACGCTTTCCGGAATACTTCTCTCAACCTCAAGAGGCAGTCCAGACGTGCTAGACTTAGAGGCAAGCCGTCACGCCAGGGTCTGTCCTCCCTGAGACCTCCTGACCCCAACCTTGAAGTCCCTACTGAAGCTTCATCTCCCTGTATCCCGGAGAAACCCCAATGGGTAATGTGCGTGGGTAGTGCACCAGTTCTCCTGGCTGAAGAGACTTCTGCCCATCCAGACTCCACACAGGAGAACTTCCTGCACCCGGCATCAGATGCTTCTCTCTCTTTAACCGGTGTGCATGTCCAAGGATGCTCCAAAGCTGTGGTTACCTCAGAGTCTGTGCACCTCTACTACCTGCCGGAGGATCCCCTGTTGCCTCCTGAACCCTCCGGGATACCACTCGATGACAAATGGAGAGAGACTTCTCTACACCCGGTACACAATACTTTGTCCGCTTCGTCCTGTGAGCCTGACAATGGGTACCCCAAAGTGGTAGTTACCTCCGAGTCTCTACACCCCTCCGACCAGGCGGAGGATCTCCAGTTGTCTCCTGAACCCTTCGGGGTGCTACCTGGTAGCGAAAGGACAGAGACTCTCCTATACTCTGTACCTGATACCTCGCTCGCTTCGTCCAGTGAGTCCAACCTAGTGTACTCCGAAGCAGAGGTTACTCCTGAGTCTCTACACCCCTCCGACCAGGCGGAGGACCTCCAGTTGTGTTCAGAATCCTTCGGGGTGCCACCTGGTGGTGAATGGACAGAGACTTTCCTATACTCTGTACCTGATACCTCGCTCGCTTCGTCCAGTGAGTCCAACCTAGTGTACTCCGAAGCAGAGGTTACTCCTGAGTCTCTACACCCCTCCGACCAGGCGGAGGACCTCCAGTTGTGTTCAGAATCCTTCGGGGTGCCACCTGGTGGTGAATGGACAGAGACTTTCCTATATCCTGTACCTGATACCTCGCTCGCTTCGTCCAGTGAGTCCGACCTAGTGTACTCCGAAGCAGAGGTTACTCCCGAGTCTCTACACCCCTCCGACCAGGCGGAGGACCTCCAGTTGTGTTCAGAACCCTTCGGGGTGCCACCTGGTGGTGAATGGACAGAGACTTTCCTATACTCGGTACCCGATACCTCGCCTGCTTCCTCCAGTGAGTCTGACCTAGTGTACTCTGAAGCAGTTGTTTTCTCTGAGCCTCTGCACTCTTCTGACCCGGCGGAGGACCTCCAGTTGTTTCCTGAATCCTCCGGGATACCACCAGATAACAAAGAGACAGTGACTTTTCCTCATTATGTACCTGATAACCCGTCTATTTTTTCCTGTGAGCTTGACAAGATGTACCTCGAAGCAGAGATTACCCTCAAGTCTCTGTCCCCCTCCAACCCAGTGAACGACTGGTCCTCGAATTCCCTGCGGAAGATTCTGGCAGGCCTGAAGAAGAGGGGGCGTAAGGGGGGAGGTACTGTAACATACCTGGCGGCGTCCTTGCATGGTGGTCCATCTCCCACTGTGCAAGAGGGCGCACTTGATCTCCTGTCCAGAATGTCTCTCTGGCTTCCCTCCATGCTGTCTGTTTGTGTCTGTTTCTGCTGCTTAAGGGCGGCGCCCGATCACTTCCTGCCTTTTGTACCTGCTGTGGGTCACACCCCTTGTGCGTCCTCAGCCTATTGCTGTCTGTCACTTGGTATATAGCTCAGCAGCTCCCTTCTATCCCTGCCTGAGCATAGTGTTTCCTTCAGTGTGTGCTTGCACTCTGAAGGTGCCAGGTCCCGTTCTTTGTTTCCTTGTCTGCCTTTCCTGGAGGCTGTATTTCCAGGCCTGTCTGAACTGAGTCCTGTATGTCTTCTGCTTTGCGGTATCAGCTCCCGTGTCTGAACTGAGTCCTGTATGTCTCCTGCTTTTCGGTATTAGTTCCCGTGTCTGAACTGAGTCCTTTCTGTGTTCTCTTGTCTGTCCTGTCTGAACACGCTCCTAGCCTGTTCCTCCTGCCTTCTAGGGGCCGATTACCTAGACCCGTTCCTGTATCTTGTCTGAACACGCTCCTAGCCTGTTCCTCTCGCCTTCTAGTGGCCGATTTCCTAGACCCGCTCCTGTGTCTGGTCTGTCCTGTCTGAACACGCTCCTTGCCTGTTCGTTCCGCCTCTCTGGGGGCCGTATTCCCAGACCCGCTCCTGTATCCCTCTGCAGTGTCGGTCTCCTCCGTACAGTCAGTTCCAGTCTGAACTCTCTCCTGTCCTTTACCTGTTCTGCCTGTATTGTTCCTTAGTCCCGGTGTGTACTGGGTCCTATCCCGCCTGTGTTCCTACCTGCTAGTGCCTCCCTGTCTGCACTCTAGCTGTGCTTGCCTTTACCCCCCTGCCTGCATACCCGCCTGCCTGCATACCAGTTGTGCCTGCCTATACCCACCAGTCTGTGTGCCAGCCTACCAGCCTGTTCCTGTATTCCCCTGTGTGGGTCAACAGCCGTGTCCGGGGTCTGTCCTGGAGTAGCACCTGGTCCCTCTGCTCGGTTCCTCCTTGGTGCACTGGCGTCGTATGCCGTCGTGCGACCCTGGTCGGATCGGGTGAATACCTAGTCACGCCCCTCCAGGCATTCACTCTCCGGCACGGTCCAGTGGAATCACTACCAATCACACGCACACGCCGCTTAGCCCGGGCGTGTGCATAACATTTAACATAGCCATGAAGCATGTTTTGGATTGCTACATGTGTACAAGATCAGAACCACCGTCACTACATGAATGCAGCACCAGAACCACTGTCAGTTTATGAATGCAGTGCCAGAACTACCGTCAGTACATTAATGCAACGCCAGAACCACCATCAGTACATGAATGCAGCGCCAGAACCACCATCTGTACATGAATAAATCATCAAGCTTAGGACAGCGATGAATTGCAATGTCAGGTCAGCCCCATATACAATTGTATCACATGAGCCCGGAACTCCCAGTAATGTATTTAACAATGGCAAGGAGATACTGGGAGTTGTTAACAGTCATCATCGGACTGGTGACCATACAGAAACCACAGCACTAATGAGACACAGGCAATATCACAAATAGACAGTTTCACCTAGGTACCTTTATAGGTGACTTATTCTCATTGAAGTTGTTCCCATCCCTTTTGTCTCCATGTAGCACAGACGGCATGATGAGATTCATGCCCAGAGCTTTTCTCTGCAGACTACCCTCTTCGCCATCTTCAGCAGCACTTCCCTACATGGTGCCCTTAAAAATAAAAGTATCTCCCATTACTGAATACATTTCCTGTGCTTCCTGCACAAAATATCCTCCACTACAGTGCTTTTCTGCAAAATATCCCCCAACACTGCCCCTCTGCAAAAAATCCCCTGCACACTCACCCTCTCCAAAATATCCCACGCACACTACTCCTCTCCAAAATATCCCACGCACACAACCCTCTCCAAAATATCCCACGCACACAACCCTCTCCAAAATATCCCACGCACACTACCCCTCTCCAAAATATCCCCCATGCACACTGCCCCGCTCTAAAATATCCCTCCGCACACTGCCTCTCTGCAAAAAATCCCCTGCACACTGCCCCTCTCAAAAATATCCCCCCCTGCATACTGACCCTTTCCAAAATATCCCCCACACACTGCGCTTCTGCAAAATATTCCACCCCACAATACATCTTTCCAAAAATATCCCCCACACACTGCCCCTCTGAAAAATATCCCCCTACACTGCCCCTCTGCAGCAAAAAATCCCCTGCACGCTGCTCCTCTTCAAAATATCCCCCGCACACTGCCCCTCTTCAAAATATCTCCTCCCCCACACACTGCGTCGCTCCAAAGTATCCCATGCATACTGACCCTCTCCAAAATTTCCCTATCGCACACTGCCCCTCTGCAAAATATCCCCCTACACTGCCCCTCTGCAAAAAATCCCTCGCACACTGCCCCTTTCAAAAATATTCCCCGTACACTAGGGCTCTCCAAAATGTTCTCCTTGCACATTGCCTTTCTCCAAAATATCTCCCACACACTCCCCCTTTCCAAAATATCATCCCACACTGCCCTTCTCAAAAATCCCCCCCCCACACACACACATTACCCTTCTGAATAAATTACCCCACCACCACCACTGCCTCTCACAAAACTGTGCCCCCTTTCACAATTATCACTGTTATGATCTGCTACAAGAACTAAGGAAAGATAGGAAAACTGTCCCTACAATAGGACTAAGCTGATTCCCTACGATGCAGCGGGCAACCTGTTCCTTGTGAACAGACCCGCCTTCGTCCTCAGCTAGTCTGAACGCAGACCTATAGATATAAGGGAGGGGTCCCTAAAAGTACTAAGGACTGGGACAAAATTGGACACCTCCTAGCAGAAGTTGTAGCAGAGCAAAAAGACAAACAGACAAAAATACTTAGAGGTCCAAGGACCAAGCAAACTATAGAGATAGGTACAAAGCACCTGGCTAGATTAAGAGTCAAAGTAACACTGAAGTCCAGCAAAGCCAGAAGGGTGGAGTTGGAATAAATAGGCAGCAGGTCACGTGACCACAAAATTGAAAAAAAAACTAACAGGAGGTTTCTAACAGTACCCCATCTTCTATGAGGATCCTCCGGATCCTCCAGGCCCAGGCCTATCAGGAAACCTCCTGTGAAATGCTCTGATAAGTCTAGGAGCAGAGACATCATCTGCCCTTACCCAGGAGTTATCCTCAGGACCGAAACCTTTCCAAGCGACGAGATACTGCAATCTCCCTCTATGCCTTCTGGAATTCAGGATACGAGAAATTTCATATTCACCGTCTTCCACCACCGGAGGAACTGTGACAGTGGCATCCCTATCCGATATATCAGCTTTTTTCAACAAGGAAACATGAAACACCGGATTAATCTTCCATGAGGAGGGAACCTCCAACCTAACAGCAGACTGGTTAACCACCTGAAGCACCTTAAATGGTCCCACAAACTTCGGACCCAATTTCTTAGAAGGAATCCTCAACCGCAGATTCTTTGAGGACAACCAAACCATGTCACCAACAGTAAACAAAACCTCTTGACGTTTCCTGTTAAAATACTTGTTAGACTTTTTGTTAGCCTCTTGAAGGTTACAACGTACATCAGTCCAAACTCTCTCCAAATCACCGGAAAAATTCTCCTCCTCCGGCACAGCCGACACCAATTTGGAGAACGAATCAAACGACGGATGTCTCCCAGTACAACAAAAAAACGGAGAACACCCAGCAGAAGAGGATGTATGGTTGTTAAGTGCAAATTCAGCAAGTGGCAGAAACTCAGACCACCCCTCTTGATTGTCTGCCACAAAACAACACAAAAACTGCTCAACATCCTGGTTCTTTCTTTCTGTCTGTCCATTAGACTCAGGATGATACCCAGATGAAAATGACAAATGGACTCCCAACCTGTCACAAAAGGCACGCCAAAAACGAGCCACAAAATGAGGTCCCCTATCAGAAACAATGTCGGTGGGAACGCCATGGAGTCTGACAATTTCCTTGACAAAAGCCTTAGCGAGTGTCTTAGCGCAGGGCAGTTTAATGAAAGGAACCAAGTGACACATCTTGCTAAAACGGTCCACGACCACCCAGATGACAGTGAAACCCTCGGACACAGGAAGGTCAGTAATAAAATCCATTGCAAGATGCGTCCAAGGTGCACTAGGAACCTCCAGAGGGCAAAGCAACCCTCGGCTCAAACACCGCCCAAAACAGCTCGAATTTGAGATTGGCGAACAGTTCGAGTCGAACAACGCTCATCTCTAGTACTAACCATGCAGGGTGCCCAAACTTTTGCATTGACTCATTTACTTTTTTGTAATTTTTAAAATGTAAACGATGAAAAAATATATATATATATATTTTGCCTAAAATACAAAGGAAATGTGCTATCTTTAACTTCAATCCTTTTACAGATCATTTAATCTTCAACTGCCTTAACTATTCACAATAACAGTAATTTTGACCAGCGGTGCCCAAACTTTTACATGCCGATGTAGTACCTTAATAACAGCATTTTTTTAAATGCTTGTCACACAGAAAACTAGAGATGTTTAATACTCCTCTATTTTAATTTTTCAACTCACACTTTCCAGAAATGTAAACACAATTGTCTACCTCACAAAGTGTGGAAGTTGTAAAGAAATAAAGAAAAAATATATATTTTTTACACACTTCCTTGTTATAATAGTCGAATATTAGACCCGTACGCACCTAAAAAGGCATACTGTGTTTTTAAGTAGGCTGTTGGTTACCATTCATTACCATCCATTTTTCCTTAGACAGAAAGATATAAGTAATTTGGACATTAATAAGGTTGTGTTTGCATCCACCCCTGCAATATTATGTACATGATTGTGGGGGTGATCACATGTGGAGAGGGCTCAGGAGCTAAGATCTCTACATATGTTGCAGATACCGGTTATATTAAAAAGCCAGTGTAGCGCCGGCGTCCCTGCCCTCTGCTAGGCAGGGACACTGTTCCCCTCACCTCTCTGCTCCGTGCCCGGCGTCCTCCTCCCGCTCTGCTGGCAGCGCGCGCTCCTTCCCGGCCACTGTGCTTAGGGCGCGCGCGCGCGCTCTCCCTCCCTCTTAAAGGGGCCGCGCGCGCCGTCCTAAGGAGTCCCCGGATAATGGCCGGAGGACTTCACCATATATAAGGCACCTCCTCCAAAATGGAGGTGCCCGAGCAATGTTGTTGCACTGTTCACTACTCTGCTTCAGCCCTCAGGTCCCGTTGCCAGTTACCTGCCAGATACCTGCCAGATTCCTGCCAGCTTGCTGTCTTATTCCTGTCTGATTATCTGCTACCTGCCTGCTAGTCTGAGGTCCGACGGTCTGCCTTACTACTCCTGTCAGTCTGTCTAAGGACCAGCCTGTCCGCTCACCTGGGAGCGCACTTCAGCCACCTGCCTGCTTGCCTGAGGTCCGACGGTCTGCCTTCCAACTCCTGTCAGTCTGTCTATGGACCAGCTTGCCTGCTCACCTGGGAGCACACATATGCTACCTGCCTGCTAGCCTACCTGGAGGCTCCGCCGTCACGTGCTGTGACCACCTGCCTGTCCAGTGACTCCTGCCCGCTCACCTGGGAGCGCTCATCTGCTGCCTGTCTGCTAGCCTACCTGGAGGCTCTGCCGTCACGTGCTGTGACCACCCGCCTGTCCAGAGACTTCTGCCCGCTCACCTGGGAGCGCTCATCTGCCGCCTGTCTGTTGGTCTTCCTGGAGGCTCCGCCGTCACATGCTGTGACCACCCGTTCATCCAGAGACTCTCGCCTGCTCACCTGGGAGCTCACGTCTATCATCAGCCGCCACAGGTCGTACCAACCCTTTACCCAGAGACTGCCCCGGTCACTTGCCGTGACCATCTGCCCGTTCATTCAGAGACTGCCCCGGTCACTTGCCGTGACCATCTGCCCGTTCATTCAGAGACTGCCCCGGTCACTTGCCGTGACCATCTGCCCGTTCATCCAGAGACTGCCCCGGTCACTTGCCGTGACCTCCAGCCCGTTCACTCAGAGACTGTCCCGGTCACCTGCTGTGACTTCCTGCCCGTCTTCCCTGGTCGCCACCCGCTCCCTTACAAGGACCGCCCCCTTGTATAGTAGCTCAGAGGTTCCGCCTCCCAGACCTGTTACAGCCAGCATCTATCTCTAACACAGGGGAGCACAACATTTTTGGTGCAAGGGCTGCAATGCTATAATGAACCAACCCCAAGGTCTGCAAAAAGTTTAAGGTGGTACTTACATGTATTAATGTACTGATGGTGGTTCTGGTGATGTATTCATCACCAGAACCAAGTTTTGAGGATTTGAGGAGGATTTGGAGAGACTCTGCTCAGTTTCTGCTCCAAAAAAAATAAGTGTTTTCATACACTAACTTACACTGAGTTTTTGGAGCATAAACTGAGCAGATTCTTTCCAAATCCTCATCATAATCTCAAAACTTTTGAGTATTTTTAAGATTTAACATAGCCATGAAGCATGTTTTGGATTGCTACATGTGTACAAGATCAGAACCACCGTCACTACATGAATGCAGCACCAGAACCACTGTCAGTTTATGAATGCAGTGCCAGAACTACCGTCAGTACATTAATGCAACGCCAGAACCACCATCAGTACATGAATGCAGCGCCAGAACCACCATCTGTACATGAATAAATCATCAAGCTTAGGACAGCGATGAATTGCAATGTCAGGTCAGCCCCATATACAATTGTATCACATGAGCCCGGAACTCCCAGTAATGTATTTAACAATGGCAAGGAGATACTGGAAGTTGTTAACAGTCATCATCGGACTGGTGACCATACAGAAACCACAGCACTAATGAGACACAGGCAATATCACAAATAGACAGTTTCACCTAGGTACCTTTATAGGTGACTTATTCTCATTGAAGTTGTTCCCATCCCTTTTGTCTCCATGTAGCACAGACGGCATGATGAGATTCATGCCCAGAGCTTTTCTCTGCAGACTACCCTCTTCGCCATCTTCAGCAGCACTTCCCTACATGGTGCCCTTAAAAATAAAAGTATCTCCCATTACTGAATACATTTCCTGTGCTTCCTGCACAAAATATCCTCCACTACAGTGCCTCTCTGCAAAATATCCCCCAACACTGCCCCTCTGCAAAAAATCCCCTGCACACTCACCCTCTCCAAAATATCCCACGCACACTACTCCTCTCCAAAATATCCCACGCACACAACCCTCTCCAAAATATCCCACGCACACAACCCTCTCCAAAATATCCCACGCACACTACCCCTCTCCAAAATATCCCCCATGCACACTGCCCCGCTCTAAAATATCCCTCCGCACACTGCCTCTCTGCAAAAAATCCCCTGCACACTGCCCCTCTCAAAAATATCCCCCCCTGCATACTGACCCTTTCCAAAATATCCCCCACACACTGCGCTTCTGCAAAATATTCCACCCCACAATACATCTTTCCAAAAATATCCCCCACACACTGCCCCACTGAAAAATATCCCCCTACACTGCCCCTCTGCAGCAAAAAATCCCCTGCACGCTGCTCCTCTTCAAAATATCCCCCGCACACTGCCCCTCTTCAAAATATCTCCTCCCCCACACACTGCGTCGCTCCAAAGTATTCCATGCATACTGACCCTCTCCAAAATTTCCCTATCGCACACTGCCCCTCTGCAAAATATCCCCCTACACTGCCCCTCTGCAAAAAATCCCTCGCACACTGCCCCTTTCAAAAATATTCCCCGTACACTAGGCCTCTCCAAAATGTTCTCCTTGCACATTGCCTTTCTCCAAAATATCTCCCACACACTCCCCCTTTCCAAAATATCATCCCACACTGCCCTTCTCAAAAATCCCCCCCCCACACACACACATTACCCTTCTGAATAAATTACCCCACCACCACCACTGCCTCTCACAAAACTGTGCCCCCTTTCACAATTATCACTGTTATGATCTGCTACAAGAACTAAGGAAAGATAGGAAAACTGTCCCTACAATAGGACTAAGCTGATTCCCTACGATGCAGCGGGCAACCTGTTCCTTGTGAACAGACCCGCCTTCATCCTCAGCTAGTCTGAACGCAGACCTATAGATATAAGGGAGGGGTCCCTAAAAGTACTAAGGACTGGGACAAAATTGGACACCTCCTAGCAGAAGTTGTAGCGGAGCAAAAAGACAAACAGACAAAAATACTTAGAGGTCCAAGGACCAAGCAAACTATAGAGATAGGTACAAAGCACCTGGCTAGATTAAGAGTCAAAGTAACACTGAAGTCCAGCAAAGCCAGAAGGGCGGAGCTGGAATAAATAGGCAGCAGGTCACGTGACCACAAAATTGAAAAAAAACTAACAGGAGGTTTCTAACAGTACCCCATCTTCTATGAGGATCCTCCGGATCCTCCAGGCCCAGGCCTATCAGGAAACCTCCTGTGAAACGCTCTGATAAGTCTAGGAGCAGAGACATCATCTGCCCTTACCCAGGAGTTATCCTCAGGACCGAAACCTTTCCAAGCGACGAGATACTGCAATCTCCCTCTATGCCTTCTGGAATTCAGGATACGAGAAATTTCATATTCACCGTCTTCCACCACCGGAGGAACTGTGACAGTGGCATCCCTATGCGATATATCAGCTTTTTTCAACAAGGAAACATGAAACACCGGATTAATCTTCCATGAGGAGGGAACCTCCAACCTAACAGCAGACTGGTTAACCACCTGAAGCACCTTAAATGGTCCCACAAACTTCGGACCCAATTTCTTAGAAGGAATCCTCAACCACAGATTCTTTGAGGACAACCAAACCATGTCACCAACAGTAAACAAAACCTCTTGACGTTTCCTGTTAAAATACTTCTTAGACTTTTTGTTAGCCTCTTGAAGGTTACAACGTACATCAGTCCAAACTCTCTCCAAATCACCGGAAAAATTCTCCTCCTCCGGCACAGCCGACACCAATTTGGAGAACGAATCAAACGACGGATGTCTCCCAGTACAACAAAAAAACGGAGAACACCCGGCAGAAGAGGATGTATGGTTGTTAAGAGCAAATTCAGCAAGTGGCAGAAACTCAGACCACCCCTCTTGATTGTCTGCCACAAAACAACACAAAAACTGCTCAACATTCTTGTTCTTTTTTTTCTGTCTGTCCATTAGACTCAGGATGATACCCAGATGAAAATGACAAATGGACTCCCAACCTGTCACAAAAGGCACGCCAAAAACGAGCCACAAAATGAGGTCCCCTATCAGAAACAATGTCGGTGGGAACGCCATGGAGTCTGACAAAAGCCTTAGCGAGTGTCTTAGCGCAGGGCAGTTTAATGAAAGGAACCAAGTGACACATCTTGCTAAAACGGTCCACGACCACCCAGATGACAGTGAAACCCTTGGACACAGGAAGGTCAGTAATAAAATCCATTGCAAGATGCGTCCAAGGTGCACTAGGAACCTCCAGAGGGCAAAGCAACCCCGCAGCAGGGGTATGTGAAGCCTTTGTTCTAGCACACACCGTACATTGACGCACCCATTTAATGATTTCCTTCTGCCACCCAGGCCACCAAAAACTGCGACCTACCAGTCTCTTAGTCTCAGAAATTCCTGGATGACCTGCCAACTCAGACTCATGATACTCCACAAACAACTCTCTCCTAAAGGTTCTAGGTACAAACAACCTCCCATGGGGAGTGTTAGATGGGGCATCCTCCTGGGCTTTCAGAATCCCATCTTCCAAAACGGAGTCCAATGCTGCTATCACAACTCCTTCCTGTAAAATGCTCTCCTCCTCCTCGGTACCAACCATGGGAGAAAAGCTGCGAGATAAACCATCAGCTTTAACATTCTTAGTACCTGGGATGTAAGTGACGCGCCCCCTGGGCCAGTGCTGTACTGCGGCGCGCGTGCGCGCGGGGAATACCCGGAGCCGGATCCGATGGGGGTAGTAGTCTTCGTGTGGCGGTGACCCGGTCCGTGCCCAGGGTGGTCAAACTAAGTGGCAGTTATTGGTATGATGGTATTAGTGTCCGACTACGCCACCCGTTGATTTGCGGTCGCAAGGCCGCCACTGCAAAACAGTCCGCTGAGGCCGATGGTATATATGTGCAGCTATGGTGGTATAACCCCCAACGGGAGAGGTATAGCCTCAGGGCAGCTGGTGCGGGTGAAGGGAGTGATAGTAAGAGCGTCCCGGTACCTATGGTGCTGGTGGTGCGATGGAACACAGAGACTGATTGCAGTTTTCAATGCTTTACTCACAGTTGTTATTAACGTCAGTCCTGCAGGTGATGACGACCCGAGCCATGCTGCGTCCACCAGGTACGGGGCTCGACCAACCCCCAGGCAGTTCCAGAGTGTGACCTTGAACTCCTTTCCCCGTTCCTTTCTCTGGCCGTCCCCACTAGGGACCCACCCATGTCCAGCTTCCTCGGGCCTTCTGGCGGCGAAACCTTTCTCCGGTCTCCCTGACCCTATGTGGCATGCCTTCGTGGGGAGTGTAGTGAGTGGTCGCGCCAAGACGTGGCCACGTCCTCCGGTTCCTGGCTGAGGATAAGTGGCCTCCACCAGTTTGGGATCCAGTACCCTGATCTGCCAACCCTTCACCCGCTGACTCCTAGCGTGTTCGGGTTCCTTCTTGCTTCATGTCTCTGGGCCTTTTCTGGTGTTTCATTCTTTCCTTGCTTCTTGTTCCTTTCTTCTTCACTCTTGCTCCCTCCAGGGGCAGCACCCAGACAGGGCTGCTGCTCCCTGTCACTCCTCTTCTCACTCTTCTTCTGTCTGACTGAACTGAACTCACTCCTAAGATGGTGCCCACCTTTTATACTCCCTCTGACACCCGAGCCCAGGTGATTAGCAACCAATGGGCTCCTTCCTATGCCCAGAAACCCGCCCCTATCTGCTCCTACACCACTGGGTTTTCCTCCCCCTCCCCACTCCAGCCAGGAACAGAAGCTGTCGTACCTGCACATCTTTCTAGTGGGAGTACCGTCGGTCTGTTCCTCGGAAATGGGGTGTGTGTGGTGCATGCAGCTAACTGAGTTCTAGTCCACACTCCATCCTTACCCGGGAGTGGAATACCACACCTCTGGTTCGAGGTGCAATACCCCTGTAGCAGCCGAGCCCTCGGGGTGCTACATTAGTAACAGAAAAATTAAACCGCGAAAAAAACAGTGCCCACCTAGCCTGACGGGCATTCAAGTGCTTGGCATCATCTAGATAGATCAGATTCTTATGATCAGTGAAAACCTGAATGGGAAATTTAGCACCTTCCAAGAAATGACGCCAATGTTCAAATGCGAGTTTGATAGCCAGCAATTCCCGATTACCAACATCGTAATTAAGTTCGGTTTCAGAAAATTAAAAAAAAAAAAGGCACAGGGATGAACCCCATCCTTGTTCTCCTGAGACAAAACCGCACCGACCCCCACCGAAGGAGCATCAACCTCGACCAAAAATGGCTTGGTCTCATCAGGCTGCATAAGGATGGGGGCAGAACTGAACCTCTCCTTGAGATGCACAAAAGCTTCAATGGCCTCAGTAGTCCACTGGACCGTATTCGCACCTTTCCTGGTGAGATCAGTCAGCGGCTTAACAATTATAGAAAAATTCTTAATGAATTTTCTGTAATAATTGGTGAAACCCAAAAATCTCTGTATCGATTTTAAGCCAATAGGCCTAGGCCATTCCTGCACAGCCTGAACCTTCACCAGGTCCATCTCAAAGCCCTCGCTGGAGATAATGTAGCCCAAAAAATGAATTCTCTGCACAGCGAACTCACATTTCTCCAGCTTAGCAAAAAGTGAATTGTCACTTAATAACTGCAATACCTCACGTACGCTTTCCCAATGAGACTCCAGATCTGGTGAATAAATCAAAATGTCATCCAAATACACCACCACATTCTTACCAATCAAAGGTCTCAGGATGTCATTAATAAGGTTCTGAAAAAAACGCTGGTGCATTGGTAAGACCAAAAGGCATAACCAGATTCTCAAAATGACCCACCGGAGTGTTAAAAGCAGTCTTCCATTCATCACCCTCCTTCATTCGCAACAAATTGTATGCCCCCCGGAGATCAATTTTAGAGAACCACTTGGCCCCCACTAACTGGTTAAACAAGTTAGGAATTAACGGCAGTGGGTAGGAATTGCGTACGGTAATTTTATTAATTTCGCGAAAGTCCAGACATGGATGTAAACCGCCGTCTTTTTTTTTTTACAAAAACAAATCCAACAGCCACAGGTGACTTAGAAGGTCTAATGTGACCAGCAGCCAAGCTCGTCTGTATGTATTCCTCCAAGGCTTTTCTTTCAGGGATAGTAAGATTAAATAAGCGACTCTTGGCTCCAGGAACAAACTCAATGGTGCAATCATAGTCCCTATGAGGAGGTAGAATTTGCAACTCCTCCTCTGAAAAAACCTTCCAAAAATCCTGAATAGGTACAGGTAATTCCCCTCTTTCCACAGCAGCAATGCGACCGTTACAACATTTATCATAACACTTAGGACTCCAAGATTTAATCTCATTAGTAGACCAGTCCAGTAAAGGATTGTGCATTTTTAACCAAGGCAAACCTAACACTACTGGAGAAGGTAAATTATTTAATACCACTAAATCCAAATTCTCTTGGTGAATACCATTAATAGTGAGGGGAAATTCAAAAACCTTGTGAGTAACACATTTCAAAGGAGTGTTATCAACAGCAACCACAGAAATAGGAGATGACAAAGGTTTAGGTTCCAATTTAAGTTTTTCCAAAAATCCCTTATCAATCACATTTAGTGTAGAACCACAATCCACAAAAACCTGAAATTCAATCAACTCCTCCTGCAATGAGGTACTCCCTGAAAGAAATACTCCCTTAGAGTTTAAACAAGCAATACGGGCGTAACTGACTTTTTTTTTCTTTGTTTATCAGAAGCTCACAGTTCTTAACAAAATGGTCAGATTTACCACAGTAAAAACACAATCCCTTGGAAAACCTGCGGTCTTTTTCTTGAGAGCGGAGTGGCATCACCCCAATCTCCATCGGTTCTCCGTCGTCCGAGCAGACCCTCTGATGACTAGGAACTGCCATAGCAGGAGTTTTCTCCTCATTAACCCTGGCACGCAGTCTCCTGTCCACCCATATAGCTAATTGCATGGCTTCTTGCAAGTTTCCAGGTGCAGGGAAAGCAATCAGCAGATCCTTAACCCTTCCACTTAGACCAGCAAGAAACAAACATTTTAACGCCGAATCATTCCATCTCACTTCAGAAGACCACCTTCTGAAGTGTGTACAATAATTTTCAACATCACCTGACCCCTGCTTTAAACGTCTCAGTTGTGTCTCAGCAGAAGAGACTCGATCAGGATCGTCATACAACAACCCCATAGCAGAAAAAAATCTTCCACCGATCCAAAACACGGATCATTAGGTTGGAGAGAAAAGGCCCATCCCTGTGGTTCCTTGCACAAAAGTGACATGATAAACCCAATGCGCTGTGATTCATTCCCAGAAGACCTGGGTCTCAAATGAAAATATAATAAACAAGCATTTTTAAAGGAAAAAAAATCTTGTTGTTTACCATAAAAAAAATCAGGCAGTCCTACCTTCGGTTCAACAAAATGCGCTCCAGGACAGCTACTCACGTGTTGCTGGAGCTCGGCCACTTCAAGAGACAATCTCTGTAGGCGTTGAGCCAATTCCTGAACAGACACTATGCTGATCTCCAGATCTCTTTCGTTAGGATTTTTCCTTTTTCCTTTGATTTAGGGCTGGACTTACTGTTATGATCTGCTTCAAGAACTAAGGAAAGATAGGAAAACTGTCACTTCAATAGGACTAAGCTGATTCCCTACGATGCAGCGGGCAACCTGTTCCTTGTGAACAGACCCGCCTTCGTCCTCAGCTAGTCTGAACGCAGACCTATAGATATAAGGGAGGGGTCCCTAAAAGTACTAAGGACTGGGACAAAATTGGACACCTCCTAGCAGAAGTTGTAGCGGAGCAAAAAGACAAACAGACAAAAATACTTTGAGGTCCAAGGACCAAGCAAACTATAGAGATAGGTACAAAGCACCTGGCTAGATTAAGAGTCAAAGTAACACTGAAGTCCAGCAAAGCCAGAAGGGCGGAGCTGGAATAAATAGGCAGCAGGTCACGTGACCACAAAATAGAAAAAAAACTAACAGGAGGGTTCTAACAATCACCCCCATTATGTGCCCTCACTGTAACATTAACCCCCTCTTCCCTCATCTACAATAATAAGGCATTTGATCTTTGGCTCCTTCATGGAATGCTTACTATTGACTGCACCATCTCTTCCCCTGTGAGGTACTTTGGGGCTGAGGTGCCGGCAGCAGCGTGCTGACGTCATCACAAAGCAGCACATCGGGGCCAGGACTGACGAGCACTCATCTCCCCAGTCTCAGCACTGCAGTGTCCAAATGTATTCTTTCCGATGAATATAAATTAGAAAGGAACGACGTCTCCAGGACAACTCTGCGGGCCGCACAACATCCTTCGGCAAGCTGCCTGCGGCCCGCGGGCCGTATGTTGTGCAGGCTTGCTTTAACAGCTATATTTAAATGGAACATCTGCCAGTGCTCCCCGTACCAACTCCCTTTAGCACCGATTGTTTACTATGACAGCAGTATGGGACCTGAAAAATCAAAAAACATAACCGTTTGATTCTCCCTCCCTTTTCTCTATTTAAAATAAAGAAATAAAGCTAAAAGAAAATAAGCATATTTGATATCGCCAGATTTGATCTTTCAATATATAAAATGAATTAACCTGATCGTTAAGCACTGTAATAGGAAATAAATCAAACCGGCAAAATTGTATATTTTCAATCAAAACTCCTCCCTACAAAATGCAATAAAACCAGATAAAAATGTTGTATCTACCCCTATTTTTTAATAATTAAATCATCAACTTGTCATTGCAAAATATAAGCCCTAACCCAGCTCAATCGACAAAAAAAATAAAAATGTTTTTCCTCCACTGAAAGAAAAAAAATCTATTCCAGGATGGTATCGCCGTAATTGTACTGACCTGAAGAATCATGATTCGGAGTGGTTTTTACAAATTTTTATTTTTTTATTTTTTCACAATGTTACTGAACTTGGATTTTTGTCCTTTTTCCTGTACATTCAATGTTAACATGAATGGTGTAATTTAAAACTACAATTTGTGTATTCCTGCAAAAAGAAAAGCCATCATACAGCTATGTTGATGGAAAAATAAAAAAATTATGGCTCTTTTATTGGGAGGAAAAAGCAAAGGTGCAAAAATGGCTGCGGAGAAAAGGGGTTAAAGAGCTCAAAAGACGTTTAATACAGGCCTAGAAGATGTCAGAGTGTTATACATGATTTTTCCGGGCAATTTGTGGCCTTGCAGTATTGAGATTTGTACCATATTTATTCGCCACAAATGACATTTTGGGGAAAAATTGGTCAAAATGGGCAAATTCCAATTTCAGAAGATTAATTTCTAGCAAGAAAACATTTATACAATAATACGAAGGATTCTCATTTTTATGAGCCGAGAAGCTGTGATCAGGGCCGGCTCCAGGTTTTTCTGGGCCCCTGGCGAAAGAGTCTCAGTGGCCCCTTTAACACATACCACGATTCATGATGCAGAGATACGGCGGAGAAATAAATATATATATATATATATATATATATATATATATATATATAGTACAATGCAAAGATTTCACTTCTTACATTACATGAGTGATATCTATTGTAAATTCCACAATAGCTCAGAAACCGGTGAATCGCTCCACACAGAATGCTGGCCCCCATATAAGGCTCCATACGGAATACTGGCCCCCATATAAGGCCCCATACGGAATACTGGCCCCCATATAAGGAATACTGGCCCCCATATAAGGCTCCATACGGAATACTGGCCCCCATATAAGGCCCCATACGGAATACTGGCCCCCATATAAGGAATACTGGCCCCCATATAAGGCCCCATAGGGAATACTGGCCCACATATAAGGCTCCATACAGAATACTGGCCCCCATATAAGGCTCCATACAGAATACTGGCCCCCATATAAGGCTCCATACAGAATACTGGCCCCCATATAAGGCTCCATACGGAATACTGGCCCCCATATAGGGCCCCATACGGAATACTGGCCCCCATATAAGGCCCCATACGGAATACTGGCCCCCATATAAGGCTCCATACAGAATACTGGCCCCCATATAAGGCTCCATACAGAATACTGGCCCCCATATAAGGCTCCATACAGAATACTGGCCCCCATATAAGGCTCCATACGGAATACTGGCCCCCATATAAGGCTCCATACGGAATACTGGCCCCCATATAAGGCTCCATACGGAATACTGGCCCCCATATAAGGCTCCATACGGAATACTGGCCCCCATATAAGGCTCCATACGGAATACTGGCCCCCATATAAGGCTCCATACGGAATACTGGCCCCCATATAAGGCTACATACGGAATACTGGCCCCCATATAAGGCTCCATACGGAATACTGGCCCCCATATAAGGCTCCATACGGAATACTGGCCCCCATATAAGGCTCCATACGGAATACTGGCCCCCATATAAGGCTCCATACGGAATACTGGCCCCCATATAAGGCTCCATACGGAATACTGGCCCCCATATAAGGCTCCATACGGAATACTGGCCCCCATATAAGGCTCCATACGGAATACTGGCCCCCATATAAGGCTCCATACGGAATACTGGCCCCCATATAAGGCTCCATACGGAATACTGGCCCCCATATAAGGCTCCATACGGAATACTGGCCCCCATATAAGGCTCCATACGGAATACTGGCCCCCATATAAGGCTCCATACGGAATACTGGCCCCCATATAAAGCTCCATACAGGATACTGGCCCCCATATAACGCTCCATACAGGATACTGGTCCCCTTATAACGCTCCATACAGGATACTGGTCCCCATATAATGCTGCATGCAGGCTGTTACCCCCCACATAATGCCCCATACAGGCTGTCCCCCCCTTATAATGCTCCATGCAGGCTGTTACCCCCCACATAATGCCCCATACAGGCTGTCCCCCCCTTATAATGCTCCATGCAGGCTGTTACCCCCCCACATAATGCCCCATACAGCCCCCCCCCTTATAATGCTCCATGTAGGCTGTTCCCCCCCACATAATGCACTATGCAGTCTGCCCCCCCCCTTTATAATGCCCCATGCAGGCTGTTCCCCACCTTATAATGCCCCATGCAGGATGTCACCCCCCCTCTTTATAATGCCCCATGCAGGATGTCCCCCCCCCTCTCTTTATAATGCCCCATGCAGGATGTCCCCCCCTCTCCTTATAATGCCCCATGCCTCCATACATTAAAAAAAGAAATCAAATACTCACCTCCCTTCTCCTCTCCTGCTGCCCGCTGCCTGCTGCCCGCTGCCCGCTGCTCGGGTCCGAACTCCAGCGTTGTCGGCATCTTCCCGCTCAGCGCTCCCTGTGACGGCTCAGGGGAGGGCGCGGTGTAAAGACGTCACCGCGCCCTCTGACCTCACACGTCACAGGGAGCGCAGAGCAGGAAGACAGCTGATCTGCGGAGGCACGGGGAGAGGTAAGTATCCAGCTGCCGGGGCCCTGAGCAAGCGGAGGGGAGAGGGGAGGGGGCGCTGACACCGCTCTCCTCCGCCCATAGCCCAGCGGGGTGCGCGACCGCCAGTGGGCCCCTCTGCCTGCTCAGGGCCCCGGCATTTGCCCGGGTGCGCCGGGTGCTGACGCCGGCCCTGGCTGTGATGTACTGTTAGACACGCTGCCAAATTATTTTCAGTCACTAATTACTAACTCTACAGCTGTAACAACTGAATGAAAATGTTCTAAGTCGGCAAATGCAAAGATGTAATTTTACTTGTCTTTTTGACCATTGAACTGATTTCTATTAAGAAATGTATAAGACCCCAAAAGAAACAAATTATCTGCATGTATGCCACAATCAGAGCAGGCCAATATTTACAGCTACTAAAGGGTTATTCCGGCTCCAATCACTATTCAATAAGACAGGTGCACAATTCTATTCAATCGCCCATATGTCCCTGCAGGTACCAGTATATGTGACATCACTGGCCTCTATTACATCCTGTCATAGAGGAAAATGAAATTTCATAAGACATCTTCAGGGAGAGGACATGTCCCCCTCACATTGAACATATGGGGAAGAAAACTAATTATAATTAGAGGAGTGCTGACAATACAACCTCCTTTGAAGCAGCGCCCCCTTCAGTGACCAAGTAATTAAAACAGGAAGGTCTACTCTGGGAACCAGATACCAAAATGAGGATTTGTTTACACAGAGGCATACGCCTATTTAGATCTCAGGATCTCTCACAGCTCGGCCAGTGCCAGTGGTCAGATATGAATATAATGGTTTTGCATTGATCCAATATTTATAGATTTTTGGCGTTGTAGCAAAGGGACGGACATAGCGCATCCACTCACATCACTATAGGGCCATTAGAACCTCTCAAATGTAATAATGGTCTGATAGCCGATGCTATATCAGTCTTATTTCATATCAATCAAAAGATAAAGTCACGCTATGAAACATCACAACAATATCTACCGCCTGGGACCTTCAGGGGTGAAGATATCCTGTAAGTTGTGGATTTCATAAAATTCTGACAGACCCAGCACATCCCACAATTAGTTCCCATGTGAGTTCATCAAGGCGAGGTATGTGGACGTAACCTTGAGCTAATAAAAGGCTGTATTTAGGTTTGGGTCTTTGATCATTCTAAGAAAACATAGTCCGCTGTGAGAGTGGTCCATTTTCCTAATCGGAGTGCTTCCCTCCGCTAAGCTCTGAGCCATTTCTGTGACACAGTAGTTTTCTTTTGTTACTCCTTTTTATTTCATGTAATTGTATATATTGTATTGTTTGTTCCCATTTTGTATCATTTTGTATATTTTTTTATAAATATTGCAAATTTTATAGTATAATACAACTATTTTGAGGAGAAAGGTAAGCTAACATATAGCCTCAGATAAACAAATGTATTCAGATATCTAAAAACAGACAAACAAACAAAAAATCCACACGTGTAAAACATACACAAGGTACTAATGCTTCACTTATTGTTTTATAACAACGTGAAAGAAAAGGCGGTTATTTCACATCCAATAATACATCATTAACCCTTACAAGACTGTCCCCCTATCCTCATAATTCATGGATCAAATAGGAGTACAAAGAACCTTGTAGCATAGCCATGAGTACCTCAAGATAAAAAGTGCAAAAAAGTGTATAACGTGACAACGTGCATATATAAAAACACGGTCCAGATAAATCTCCCATAGATCTCTAGACTAATCAATACAGCTGTCCAGGCTCTAGATATAAACCTGACTGGTTCCTACCTACCAGCGGAGGTTGGCACCATAGTTAAAGTTGATTATTTGGCACCCCCGCTCCACGGCGACTCTCCCTTTATAGCCCTAGGTCGCCCTAAATGTAATCACTAATGGCATCATAGTCTGATGCAACCTAAGGCAAATAGTAAATCTCTACAACAATTCATAAAATGATATAAATGGGAGACTTATCTCAACTGCAGACAGATGATCCCAGAGTAATCCCAGAAGTCTCTAGCCTCCGGTTAAAGCCTCAACGCGTTTCCCCATCTTTGGTTCCTCAGGAGGCCATACACAGAAGATGTCTAGAACACAGATGTCTGATAACACATGTCAACAATGATGCTGAGTCAGATTGATAATGAAGGCTTAATAGCTTTGTTCCTCTTGATCTGTAAACTGCACCCCTCAAGCCATACGCTACCTGTTACAGATGTCCAATCGGCCTATATAGACGATTGGTGGTGGCAGCTAGTAGTGTTATTTTTTTTAGTTATTGTGGAGCTGGCAGCGACCGTACCGGGGTATATATACATATATTCCATGCGTAGGAATCGGTGGTCTTTATACCATACGCTCACTATAATAACCGGCCTAGTAGCGGAAGCAGCTATGGCTAAATCCATCCCTCGTCAGTCAATTACGTAATTGTCCTGATGATTGGAGGCAGCGGAGTTGCGTTCCCTTGACAAACTGGGTGATCTCTCTGGTGGCATCTGTGACAAAATAATCTGTGTGACCCCACCCGGCTGTGTATCCTTGATACATCCTAATAGTGAAGTGATTGTAGCTGAAAAGAAGCCTAACGTTTACCGAACGGCCTGATATCGATGTGTGCGACCAGCAGTCTGTGTGTATTGGCCCCGGACAGATGCGGGTGAGATAGGGATCTGGCATGTCTGGTTTCAGACAGCCGATCCTCTTGTTCTCCCTGAGATAAGCCATTGCCATGGATGTCGGTCAAAGGCTCTCTCATAGAGAACACAGAGGAGCTCGGTAAAGCGAGTGCTCCTGTGTATGGGAGAAACCGCCAAGATAGTAGATGATCTAAGACTAACGTCCTCCATAATCTGAAGCCCCCACTCCAGTCTGCAAGACTTTTCTCTTGCCTCACCAGCACTACGCTAGGTAATTAGGTTATTTCCAAGTTTTCATTGAATATTTCTCAGTTTCTTCCTTCATACAATTTTCCTCAGAAGCGGGTCCTTTTTTCTACAGATTCCCACACCCTCTATGCACTCAGTAGCACTTTGCATCTGTACATATACAAATACTGTCTGGCAGGGTCAGGCTGGCTAATTTTAGTCTGTGGGGCAAGCACACACACAGTGCTGGTCCATGAGTAGCGGCCCATCCTTAATCCATATACCTCAGCCTACCAAATTGTGATTACATTTGCCATATATTTACCGGAAAAAAGACAAATGGGGATTTTGCTTGAATTTCTGGATCACACAAGCATTTGTAATCCCAGGCACAGGATTAAACTGTTAGTAACGACTCAGTGGGATCGGGAATAATTACTGGATTGTTATTTATTTTGTATTAGATGTAAGTGCTGCAGTGTAGGTCCTACACCATCATGAACCTTTTGTTATAACTAGTTGTCTCATGGAACATCAGCATGCCTAATAGAATTCTGACAGTAGTATATAAATAATCAATTGTACATGTGTATATAATATTGGCAATAACAAATTCACCATAGAGTGGAATCATAAAGACTCTATATAAGAACATCTTCCTAGAATATCTGACACTTCCTACATTAAAACCATTACAGAACTAATCTTACTACATAGATAAGATAACAGAACCAAGCTGACTACACCAATACAATGCCAGAACCAAGTTTACTACATATATAAGTTGCCAGAACCAAGCATAATACATAGATATGCTACGATATTCAAGCTTACATCATAGATACTGTACCAGAACCAAGCTTATTACATGTTATCAAAACCAAGTGTAATACAAAGATAAGGTACCAAACTCTACCTTACTACATAGATTCAGTATCAGAACCAAGCTTACTACAGACAAACATTTCCAGAACCTATCATACTACATATATACAGTACCGGAAGCAACTTACTACATAAATACGACAACAAAATCAAATTTACTACATAGATATGGCACCAGTACCAAGCTTACTACATAGAAACATTACCAGAACAGGCATACTAAACTATATTTACTACATAAATACGGTACCAGAACCAGCTTACTACATAGATGTTATCAGAATGAAGCTTTCTACAAAGATATGATAGCAAAAACAACTTTTCTACATAGATATGGTATCATGATCATTAATTAATTAATTGGGTAGTCAAATAAATAGCATTTAGACCATATCCAGGCAAAAATCCACGGTAATAATTGGAATGATCTCACCCCATTGCAGAAAAGATAGGAGCCACAATCTGTCCTCCAAATTTCATAAGGTATGTGAGCACCCACAGTCAGAGCCGCCATCAAGGGGGTGGGAAGAGCACATGATGAACTGGGAGCGGGAGGTGGGGAGAGCACATGATGAACTGGGAGTGGGGAGAGCACATGATGAGTGGGGGGAGGAGAGAGCACATGATGAGTGGGGGGTGGGGAGAGCATATGATGAACTGGGGGTGGGGAGAGCACATGATGAACTGGGAGTGGGGGGAGGGGAGAGAATATGATGAACTGGGAGTGGGGGATGGGGAGAGGAGGTGATGAGCTGGGAGTGGGGGTGGGGAGAGGAGATGATAAGCTGGGAGTGGGGGTGGGGAGAGCATATGATGAACTGGGAGTGGGGGGTGGGGAGAGCAAATAATGAACTGGGAGTGGGGGATGGGGAGAGCTAATGATGAATTAGGAGTGGAGGGGGGAGAGCAAATGAAGAATGGGGGATAGGGAGAGCCCATGATGAATTGGGAGTGGGGGGTGGGGAGAACAAATGAATTGGGAGTGTGGATGGGAAGAGCAAATAATGAATTGTGGGTTGGGTAGCGCAAATAATGATGAATTGAGCATGTGGTTGGGGAGAGCAAATGATAATGAATTTAGGGTGGGCGACAACAAATGATGATGTATTGGGGGCGGGGGAGAGTTAATGATCATGAAGTGGGGGTGGGAGAGAGAGAGAGGACATGACAAAATGAATTGGGGCAGAGGAGGGCATGTAAATATAATGAATTGGGAGAGGGGGCGTTGAGGATGACGGAGTGTGACTGGTAATGAATTGGGGGAAAGAGTACAGGTTCTAATTAATTTATATATTTATTAGGTGGGGAAAGTGGCTATTTATAGTTAGTGGGGACGCAGTGGTGGATTACAATTTATATTTGGAATGGTGGGTTGCATAATAATTAATTATATATTAATGGTTTGTGCATGTCTGTATTTAGCTTCGTAGTGTAGAAGTTGGGGAACATGCTCTAAATAACTGTGTGTTATTTTATGCAGAGACAAGTCCTGGCTGAAAGAAGTGATGGCGGTCTGCGCTGAATGAAGGAGAAAAGTGAAGATGAAGGACTTCAACTAGAGACATCACCGGTGAGTCAGTGTGCTATCTGTACACTGACACTATATACTATGTACAGAGCTCCTGTGTATGATGTCACTGGTGATCCTTGTATTACCTGTACACTATATACAGAGCTCCAGTGTATAATGTCAATGGTGATCACTGTATTACCTGTGCACTGACACTATATACGGAGCTTAAGTGTATAATGTCACTGGTGATCCCTGTATTACCTATACACTGACACTATATACAGAGCTCCTGTGTATGTCACTGGTGATCACTGTATTACCTGTACACTATACACTATATACAGAGCTCCTGCGTATAATGTCACTGATGATCACTGTATTACCTGTACACTGACACAATGCACAGAAAAATAAAATTAAGCTTAAGAAAAAAAAATTAAGAAAAAAAAAATTAAGCTTAAGAAGTATGCAAAAGAACATCTAAACCAGCCTGTTGCATTTAGGAAACAAGTTCTGTGGACCAATGAGGTTAAAATAGAACTCTTTGGCCACAATGATCAATGGTATGTTTAGAGAAAAAAGGACACAGAATTTCAGGAAATCAACATCTCACCAACCATTAAGCATGGGGGTGGATCAATCATTCTTTGGGGTTGTGTTATAGCCAATGGCACGGGGAACATTTCGCAGGTAGAGGAAAGAATGAATTCAATGAAATTTCAACAAATTCTTGGTACAAACCAAACACCATCTGTAAAAAAGCTGAAGTTAAAAAGAGGATGGCTTCTACACGTGGATAACGATCCTAAACATATGTCAAAATTCACAATAGACTACCTCAAAAGGCGCAAACTGAAGGTTTTAAATGGCCCTCACAGTCCCCTGATCTGAACATCTTTAAAAATCTGTGGCTAGACCTCAAAATAACAGTGCATGCAAGACGACCCAGGAATCTCACAGAACTGGAAGAATTTTCCAAGGAAGAATGGATGAAAATCCCTCAAACAAGAATTGAAAGACTCTCGTCTGACTACAAAAAGTGTTTACAAGCTGTGATACTTTCAAAATGGGGGTGCTACTAGGTACTAACCATGCAGGGTGCCCAAACTTTTGCATTGACTCATTTACTTTTTTGTAATTTTTAAAATGTAAAAGATGAAAATATATATATTTTTTTTTTGCCTAAAATACAAAGGAAATGTGTTATATTTAACTTCAATCCTTTTACAGATCATTTAATCTTCAACTTCCTTAACTATTCACAATAACTATATACAGAGCTCCTGTTTATAATGTCACTGATGATCGCTGTATTACCTGTGCACTGACACTATGCGCAGAGCTCCTGTGTATAATGTCACTGGTGATCACTGCATTACCTGTACACTATATACAGAGCTCCTGTGTATAATGTCACTGGTGATCCCTGTATTACCTGTACACTGACACTATATACAGAGTTCCTGTGTATAATGTCACTGGTGGTCACTATATTACCTGTACGCTATATACAGAGCTCCTGTGTATAATGTCACTGGTGATCCCTGTATTACCTGTAGACTGGAACTATACACAGAGCTCCTGTTTATAATGTCGCTGGTGATCACTGTATTACCTGCACACTGACACTATACACTGTATACTATATACAGAGATCCTGTGTATAATGGTACTTATGGTAATATTAGTATTGTGTTTTTTTATTAATGATCAGTATTGTAGAATTCGGTCACTATGTGGTGGCAATATGTGGTCTTATCACGGTGTGGAGGTATTTGTTTCTCTTATGTGGTATTATTCGGTCACTATGTGATGGTAATACGTGGTCTGCTCATGGTGTGGCAGTATTTGTTCCTTTTATGTAGTATTATTCGGTCACTATGTGGTGGTAATATGTGATCTGGTCATGGTGTGAAGGTATTTGTCTCTTGTATGTGATATTATTGGTCATTGTAAAAAAAATATGTGACATTTCCTTAAAGAAAAATAAATAAAAATATACCTAAAAAGAGTACTGGATATTTTAAGAAATGTTCAATAGGTTAGAGTAGAGAATGGCCCTACCAGAAGAGTCTACCTTGTCGTGGTCGCGGCTTAAAAAACCTTTTGCCCAAAACAAAAGCTGATGGCTATGTATGTGATATGGTGTTTGATTGGAACTGTTAATGTGTGATTGGTGAGGACGTGGTGCAGAAGTGGAGTTTTTCCAAAAGTAGATGGTGGAACTGAGAAAGTTTCGAGGGATGGAGGCAGAGCTGAGGTGGAGGCGGAGCTGGGGTGGAACATGGGTGGAGTCTCAAGGGGGCCCGAAAATTTTGCCAGTATGGGGCCTTGAAATTCCTGGTGGCAGCCCTGCCCAGAGTGCTACTTTCACTCCCACAAGATAGGAAGAATCAGGGGGTCCTTTTCACCGAAAAACTGCCTTCCAACACGTTTCATCTCGTATGGAACTGATCAGGGGTTGTGGCAGCCAGGTTTGAGGTTTCTGCTGTACCAAACAGAACACACAGCCTCCTATCGGTCTGAGGTAGTGGGAGTGAAAGTAGCACTGTGGGTGCTCATACCCCTTATGAAATTTGGAGGACAGATATTCGCTTCTATCTTTTCTGCAATTGGGTGAGATCATTACAATTATTACCGTGGCTTTTTGCCTGGATATGGTGTAAATGATATTTATTTGGCTACCCAATTAATTGTTTCTGTGCGCTGATATGATGTGAAATGATCCATAGGGCACCTTATATTGCAAACATTGCCTTAGCCTATAGTAATAGTCTATGTATCTTGTCTTTTCTTTTTATACTTTTTAAAGTTCATATTAAATGTTAGGTTTTAAGTATCCCTTTTCTGCTTATGCCCTCCAATAGAATCTGCCTCCCAAGCTTATTTTAAATGCAAGGGGGCATTACCAGAGTGAGACATGTAACTAAGGCTGTGTGCCCACGATGCGTATTTCATGCGTTTTTGGTGCGGAAATTTCCGCAGCTTAAACGCATGATAAACGCATGGTAAGCCTTCTGCCATGGTCCCCTATGCAATTCCGCACTTTCAATGCCCATGCTGCAGATTTTTCGCCGCCATTGACATGCATTAGAACGCGCCAATGCCGCAAGACTGCATCTGTACTTGCGTAATTGGCGCATTCTAATGTGCGGATGGTACCCGGGTGTAGAGGAGAGGAGAGTCTCCTCCACACCCAGGTACCATTAAAAAATCTGTAAAAAAAAGAATAAATTAAAAAATAAATGTATATTTACCTTCTGGCGGCCCAGCTCTGCGCTCCTCCTTGCTTCCCGGCACTTCACAGTGGATTTAAGGACCTGCGCTGACGTCAGAGTCATGTGACGGGTCACGCGACGCTGACGTCGGCAGGTCTTTCAATTCACCACTGCCGGCAGCCGGGACCGAGCGAAACAAGCCAGCGCGGGCCATCGGGGGGTAAGTATATATTTTTTTTATTATTTTTAACCACTCTCTCGGTCACACTATATAAATCCATGCCGTTTGCATGGATTTATATAGCATGACCTAGTTGTCACAAGCACTTTCCAAGTGATGCTAATCGCTTGGAAATCGCTTGTCAATCCGCATGCGGAAATGTCAGTGAATAACGCTCCATTTCCGCATGTCCCTGACAGGAAAACGCATGTACAATCCGCATGTACAATCCGCATGTACAATCCGCATGCATTTTTTTCTGCCAGGGAGATGCAGAAACGCTCAGAAAAAAATCCTGAGCATTTCTGCATCGTGGGCACATAGCCTAATAAGGAACAGTAGAACTGAACTTTGTCTCATAACAAACATGTTAGTAGATGCAGCTTTCACAGCTCTGCTGTATTGCAACAATATTGCAACACTGTCTTCCTGTGAGATAGAAGCTGAAGCAGAGAAACCAGCAGATGTGTCAGGTATAATCACATACAGCTCTGCATTGAGATCAGGAGAGCAGCCATTATATGTCATAACGGTAATGCCCCCTTTAATTTAAATATTTACTCATACATAATATATATGTGGCGCCCAGGGGATGGGGACTACTCGGCACCCGGGCCTTAATGCCTGGTCTTGGGGGACTTCACGGTGGTCGGCTCCCAGGCCCGTACCCTGGGGTCTCTCTTAAAAAAGGGAAAATGAAATGTCAAAGTTCGTGACGCCACCTGTGGTGTCTGGTGAGGATCACCAGCGCTGCGGCAGTCCACTGAGGCCGGTGTTACGGCAGCTTTGATGGTGTAGCTCCCCACAGGTGGAGCTAAGCCTCAGGGCAGCGATGTTTGACGAGGTGCACGATATGGCGGTGACCCAGCCAGGTCACAGGAAGAACATTGGACACACACACACACGGTTTGCTTCTGTACCTTTTACTGGTGGGAATGCAGGTACCGTCCGGAGCACTGTAGGGTGAGGGGTGCACTGCAGGACTCTCCCCAGTGAGCAGGTGTAGGGCCTCCTGTTTCTTCGTCGCTTAGTGTTAGTCTCTGGCCTGCCTGGAGCTAGGCCTAACAGTCTCTGTTCTGCACCGGCTGATCCTGTGGTAGGGCCTTCTGTTGGAGTACACACTCCCTGGTATATGGGGCCTCGGTAACTCCTGACCCTGGTATAACAGTCAGCGTTTGGTATTCCTGGGACCTGTAGTTCGCCAGGGGTTCTGGTTGTCTTCTGCTGGGTATAAAGAATCCCTGCAGACTCGGACACAGTGTCCGGGATATGGTTTCTGGGGTGAGCTGGTAAGGCTCCTCTGTCCCCAATGCTACTCACTCCTCTAGCTTTCGGCCTGCTAGGGCCCTCACTAGGCTATACACACTGGCAGTTAGGTGGCTGCCTCTTCTGCTGCTCTCTGAGTGTCAGCAACGCTCCTAGCTCACTAACCTGAGCTGCTTGAGTCTGACTGAGCTCCACTGCAGACTGACCTGTTTCTCTGTGTCTCACTCTGCAGGAACTGGCTGTGGACTCCAGACTGTTCTGTCTCCACTCTCTTCCTGAGGAGAACTCACTCACAGACTCTCTCCTTCTGTGTCTGAGCAGAAACTAAAAACTGCTGAATCACTCCACCTTCCCTATTGATATCACTATCAGGCTCCCTCTGGTGGTCTGAGGTGGAAGGTGGAGGTGTGTGTATGCTCTGAGGGCCTCTTGTGGAGAAAACCTGAAATGCACCCCTCCAGGATCTGTGACTCCATGCACAGCAGGGTGTCACATTCCCCCCTAGTTGAACTCAGCACTCCCGGGCTGAAGCACATTTTGTAACAACAACAATAACAAGCTTCCCTTTATGGGAGGTTAGGACACTTGAACGTTGCATAACCAGAAAATGGATAAATATACATATATAGTTCAATGAACAGTAGGCAATGAGCAACCAGAAAGTCCAAGTCTCTTCTTGAGAGGTTACTCAAAGGTGCACTCAGGGAGTGCAAATATTTACAAATAAAGTCTTTGGGCTGCACATAGTCCTCAGCTGCAGAGTTCTTAGATACCCAAGCGGGTAAAGTGTCCGTTTCACTTGGATTGTCCATTAGAGGGGCAAAATATAAGTTAAAGGCATGTAAAGGCAATAAATACATAGCAATACATATGCAGGATAATGCAATAACATACAGTATTATACAATACAATACAATACCCCAGGGGTAACTATCTACATCTGTCGCGGTTTAACTATTTTACTTAGTGTACCTGACAGGGAGTTGACCTTTCGTGCTATGTGTAGATCTGCGTAGTGCGGTGGTTTGTGTAGTGTCAGTGTTTCTCTCAGCTACCCTGTTTGTTCTACTAGCGATGGTATTGAAAAACTGCCTTAACCTCGCTACTGGGCTGGGAAGTTCACCATTGGCTGGGCCTTCCTGCTCTGCTTCTGCCGGGGATCCTTCTTCCGGGGATTCTTCCTGAGCAGGCTCTTCTGCGGCACTAGGCTCTTCTGCAGCACTTACAGGTTCAACTTGCTGTGGAGGGTCTTCTGGCTGTTGGAAGAATTGGAGTACTGGAATTATGACTGCTCCTCCGATTTGAGGCCAATCTGCCGGGAAGTCTCCTAAATCAGTATGTATTACTGCTTCATCAGGTTCCTCTGGGAAAATGAGAGGCACTTCTTCTTGGGGTTTTAGCAGATCTGGACACAACTTCAGGTGGTCCCTAGATACTGTTGCAGTTGTTCTTCCTCCATCTTTGCTGATCAGACACGTCTTTCTGTTGTCAAACCTTGAATTCAACACAGTGTAGGGTTCTCTCTCCCACTGGTCATCAAGCTTGTGGTTCCTCCGCTTCCTTTTCAATACCACTTCTCCTGGTGTGAAGGGTTCTGCTGGTGCACTTCAGTTGTATTGTGCTTCTTGTTTATCCCTCACTCGAGTGAGACTGTCTTCGACACAGGCTTGTACTCTTCTGTACTGCTCCTGTCAGGTCGTGTCCCAGTCCTCAGTGGTCACATCAGCTTCAGGTTCTACAACACCAAGCTCCAGGTCCATGGGCAACTTCCCAGGTCTTGCCCGCATTAGATATGCCGGAGTGCAGTTGGTGGAACTTACTGGTATATGATTGTACAGGTCTACTAGGTCAGGTAGTAGGTCTGGCCACTGGTTTCTCTCTTCTAGTGGTATGGTCTTCAGTAGATCGATGATGATGTTATTCATCTTTTCACAGAGACCGTTAGTTTGGGGGTGGTACGGTGTAGTCCTGATCTTTTTACACCCGTACAGATGGCAGAACTCTTTGAACAATTCAGCCTCAAAGGCCGGGCCTTGGTCAGTCAGTACCTGCTCAGGGTATCCATGGGGTCTGCAGAAGTATGCTTGGAACGTCTTCGCTGCTGTCTCTGCTGTCAGGTCTTTGACAGGGGCGACCACCAGGAACCTGGAGTAGTGATCCACCATGGTCAGGGCATAGGTATATCCTGACCGGCTGGGTGACAACTTGACATGGTCCAGGGCCACGATCTCCAGGGGTCGAGTCGTCTTGATGGCTTGCAGGGGTGCCTTCTGGCTGCTGTAGTCTCTTCTTCTGAGGCTACAGGGTCCACAGTCTCTGCACCACCTCTCAATGGAGCTGCGCATTCCCACCCAGTAGAATCAACACTTCAACAGGGTCTCTAGCTTTTTCCAGCCAAAGTGCCCCGCTTGATCGTGGTAGGCCTCCAACACCATCTGGATGTCCGTCTTAGGGACCACTATCTGCCATACCATCTCGTGGGTCTTGGGATTGACGTACCTCCGGCACAACTTCTCACGGTAGATAAACAGCCGGCTCCTCTCGTTCCACAGCTGCTTTGCTTAAAGAGACGCATCCTTCTCCAGGGAGGAACCTTCTTGGGTTATCAGCTCCTTTATACAGCTGACAACCGGGTCACTATCCTGGGTCTCCTTCCAGCTGTGGTGAGGCAGGGGGTTTAACATCTTACCGCGTTGCCTCCTGAAGGCTCGTAGCTCGCGTGGATCATCCCATTCCGGTGGAAGGCAAGTAGCTCAATCTCCTCCAGGTCATCCACTACTTCTTCTGTGTCTGACTGGTGATGCATCCTGGACAGGGCATTGGCGTTGGCGTTCTTGCGGCCCGCCCGGTACTTAATTGTGAACTGGTAGTTTGACAGCCGAGCCATCCATCGTTGTTCCATGGCTCCCAGCTTGGCTGTTTCAAGATGAGTTAAGGGGTTATTGTCAGTGTAGGCAGTGAACTTGCTGGAGGCAAGGTAGTGCTTGAACCTTTCTGTGATGGCCCAGACCAAGGCCAGGAACTCCAACTTGGAGCTGCTATAGTTCTCTGGGTTCCTCTCTCTCGGGCGGAGCTTCCTGCTTGCATACGCGATTACTTTCTCCTGGCCATTCTGCTTCTGACTTAGGACAGTTCCCAATCCTTCATTTCTGGCATCAGTATACAGCAGGAACGGTTGGCTGTAGTCAGGGTAGGCTAGGATCTCATCACCTGTCAGGATCTCCTTCATTTCTTGAAATGATTCAGCCTGTTCTTTACCCCAGTGGAATGGGGGATTTCTGCCCTTGGGGGACTGTCCTACCAGGAGGTCTTGCAGAGGCGCTGCTTTCTTCGTGTAATCTTTTACAAACCTCCGGTAGTATCCTACTAGTCCCAGGAACTGACGCACCTCCTTGAGGTTCTTCGGCTCTGGCTATTTCTGGATGGCAGTGACCTTCTCTGGGTCTGGTGCTACTCCCTCTGGACTAACAATGTGCCCCAGGTACTGTACCTTTTTCTTGAGCAGGTGGCACTTTGAGGGCTTCAACTTCATCCCATACCGGGACAGTGACTCAAATACCTCCGCCAGGTGCTTCAAGTGGTCCTCATACGTTTTGGAGTACACAATCACGTCATCCAGGTATAGTAACACAGTCTTGAAGTTGCGGTGTCCCAGGCAGCACTCCATCAATCTCTGTGTAACGGGTCTGGGAGGTGGAACCTCTGTGCAACTATACAAGGGGGCAGTCCATGTAAGGAAGCGGGTGGCTCCCAGGGAAGACGGGCAGGTAGTCACGACAAGTGACAGGGACAGTCTCTGGGTAGAGGGGCAGGTAGTCACGGCAAGTGACAGGGACAGTCTCTGGGTAAAAGGACGGGTACTCACGGCAAGTGACAGGGACAGTCTCTGGGTAGAAGGACAGCAGGCAGGTGACTGGTGAGCGCTCCCAGGTGAGCGGGCGAGAGTCTCTGGACGGGCAGGTGGTCACGGCAAGTGACGGCAGAGCCTCCAGGTAGGCTAGCAGACAGGTAGCAGGTGAGCGCTCCCAGGTGAGCAGGCGAGAGTCTCTGGACAGGCAGGTGGTCACGGCAAGTGACGGCGGAGCCTCCAGGTAGGCTAGCAGGCAGGTAGCAGATGAGCGCTCCCAGGTGAGCGAGCAGGCTGGTCCATAGACAGACTGACAGGTGTAGGAAAGCAGACCGTCGGACCGCAGGCTTGCAAGCAGGTAAACGGATATCAGGCAGGTATCAAGCAGGAATCAGGCAGGTAACTGGCAGGTAACAGGCAGGTGACTGGCAGGTAACAAGCAGGAATCTGGCAGGTGACTGGCTGGTAACTGGTAACGGGACCTGAGGGCTGAAGCAGAGTGAAGGCTTTGCAACAACATTGCTCGGGCACCTCCATTTTGGAGGAGGTGCCTTAAATATGGGAGGTCCTCCGGCAATTGGCCGGGGACTCCTTAGGACGGCGCGCGTGGTCCCTTTAAGAGAGGGGGAGCGCGCGCGCCCTAAGCACACTGCCGGGGAAGGAGCGCGTGCCGGAAGCAGCGGGGAGAGAAGCGCTGGAGGACGCCGCGCCAGGAGCGGGGAGGTGAGAGGGACGGCGTCTCTGCCTAGTACGGGGCAGAGACGCCGATGCTACAGTACCCCCCCCTTTAGGCCCCCTCTTTTTTTGGCCAGAAAGTAATTTTTCAAGGAGAAGCGGGGCGTTGATGTTCTCCCTGGGTTCCCAAGTTCTCTCCTCAGGACCAAACCCCTTCCAATCTACCAGAAAAAAGGTCTTTCCTCTTACCCTCTTGGAGGCCAGAATACTCTCTACCTCAAAGACGTCATCAGCGGAAACCGGAGCAGGAGGGGCACCTGGATTATTGGAAAAAGAGTTAAAGACAACGGGTTTGAGGAGAGATACGTGGAAGGAGTTGGGAATCCGTAGGGTGGCCGGGAGTTTTAATTTGTAGGCCACAGGGTTAATTTGCCTGAGGACTTCGAAGGGACCGATGAATCGAGGGCCCAACTTGAAGGAGGGTACTTTGAGCCGCACATGTTTGGACGAGAGCCAAACCTTGTCTCCCGGACGGAATTGAGGCGGATCCAGACGTCTCTTATCAGCATATCTCTTCATCCGCTCAGAGGACAGAAGAAGAGCGGACCTGGTACTCTCCCAAATAGTAGAAAATTCGCTGACAAGAGACTCCGCAGCAGGGTTGTCCACAGAAACGGAGACAGGGAGCGGAATCCGGAGGTGCTGGCCATAGACAATAAAGAACGGGGACTTGGAAGAGGATTCGCTCTCGTGGTTATTATAAGAGAACTCGGCCCAAGGAAGGAGGTCCACCCAATCAGAATGGTGGGCATTAACAAAGTGCCGGAGATAGCTGGTAAGGATCTGATTGATCCGCTCCACTTGACCATTGGACTGAGGGTGGTAAGCGGAGGAGAAGTCCAGGGTGACGTCCAGCAGTTTACATGTGGCTCTCCAGAAGCGTGAGGTAAACTGAACCCCTCGATCCGACACGATGTGGAGGGGTAGGCCATGGAGACGGAAGATATGGCGAATAAAGTCCTTAGCCAGCTCAGGTGCAGACGGAAGACCAGGCACGGGAATGAAGTGGGCCATTTTAGAAAAGCGGTCTGCGACCACCCAAATGACAGTACACCCGGCAGAGACAGGAAGATCGGTAATGAAGTCCATAGCGATGTGTTGCCACGGGGCAACAGGTATGGGAAGCGGCAGGAGATGACCAGCTGGTAAGTGTCTGGGAATTTTGTTGCGGCCACAAGATGAACAGGCAGAGACGAAGTCTACCACATCCTTACGCAGGGTAGACCACCAGTAATGCCGGGAAATGAGTAGGAAGGTCTTCTTTTGGCCGGCATGGCCAGCTAGTTTAGAAGAATGACCCCAGCGAAGAACCCTCTCACGGTCTGGAGACGCCACGAACGTCTTGCCGGGTGGAAGACGAGTCAAATCCAAGGGGGCCACATTCATCACCTTGGAGGGGTCGATAATGTGCATAGGCTCCTCCTCTTGGTCGGGGGACAGGAAGGATCGGGACAAGGCATCAGCTTTAACATTTTTGTCCGCCGGGCGGAAATGAAGGATGAAATCGAAGCGGGCAAAGAACAAAGACCACCGGGCTTGACGTGGATTAAGTCTCTGGGCATTTTGGAGATATGCCAGGTTCTTGTGATCCGTATAGATGATCACCGGGTATAGAGCCCCTTCAAGCAGGTAACGCCACTCCTCCAGCGCCAATTTAACGGCAAGCAGTTCTCGGTCTCCTATGGAGTAATTGCGCTCAGAGGAGGAGAAGATTTTAGAGAAAAAGCCGCAGGTTACCATTCTCCCGGAGGAAGACTTCTGGGTGAGCACCGCTCCGGCTCCAGAGGAGGAGGCATCAACCTCCAGGTAGAACTGTTTGTTGCAGTCCGGACGGTGCAGCACAGGGGCAGAGGAGAAGGCTTGTTTCAGGGAAAGGAAGGCCTCCTCAGCTTCGGATGACCATACCTTGGGATTTGCTCCCTTACGGGTGAGCGCAGATATGGGCGCAGTCCGTGACGAGAAGTGAGGAATGAAGAGACGATAGTAATTAGCGAAGCCCAGGAATCGCTGTATCGCCTTCAAGCCCTCCGGACGGGGCCACTTTAGGACAGCAGAGAGCTTCTCGGGATCCATTCGCAAGCCTGTCTGGGAGATAACATAGCCCAAGAAAGGAAGAGAGGTCTGCTCAAAAAGGCACTTCTCGTATTTAGCATAGAGGTGGTTCTGCCTGAGCCTAAGCAGGACCTGACGAACATCCCTCCGGTGTGTGGGAAGATCCGGAGAGAAGACCAAGATGTCGTCCAGGTATACCACCACGCAGGAGTAAAGAAGGTCACGGAAGATGTCGTTGACCAGTTCTTGGAAGACGGCGGGAGCATTGCAGAGACTGAAGGGCATCACACGGTACTCATAGTGTCCGTCCCGGGTATTAAATGCTGTTTTCCACTCGTCTCCCTGACGGATACGGACCAGGTTATAAGCTCCACGTAGATCCAGCTTGGAGAAGATCCTGGCGCCTTTAAGATGATCAAATAACTCAGAGATGAGCGGAAGGGGGTATTTATTTTTAACCGTGATCTGATTGAGTCCTCTATAGTCAATACAGGGGCGTAGCGAGCCGTCTTTCTTTTTGACAAAGAAGAATCCGGCTCCAGCCGGGGAGGTAGATTTCCGGATAAATCCCCTAGCCAGATTCTCTTCAATGTACTCAGACATGGCCCGGGTCTCGGCTGCAGACAACGGGTAGATACGCCCACGGGGAGGAGTGGTGCCAGGTACCAGGTTGATCGGGCAGTCATATGGCCTATGGGGTGGCAACGTCTCTGCTTCCTTCTTACCGAAGACGTCCGCATAGGGCCAGTAAGGAGCCGGGAGACCTGGTAAATTAGCTGGGGTAGGCGGAGGGCGAACTGGGCGGACCGGAACCAGGCAGGTCCTATGGCAGTCTGGACCCCATCGGAGTACTTCACCGGATCGCCAGTTCAATACGGGTTCGTGTGTCTGGAGGCAAGGTAGACCTAGCAACAGGGAGTGAGAAAGTCCGGACAACACATGGAATGAGATTTCCTCAGAGTGCAGCATTCCCACCTGCAGGGTTATGGGTTCAGTGACGAGCAGGATGGTCTCCGAGAGAAGTCTTCCATCCACGGAGGCGACTGATAATGGTTCAGCCAGGGACTTGGTGGGAATACGGTATCTCTCTACCAGAGACTGGGAGATGAGGTTTCCAGCAGCTCCAGAATCCAGGTGGGCAAGTTCAAAGTGACGGTTTTCTCCCCAAGCAATAGAGACCGGTAAAGTCAGAGACGGAGAGGGCTTACTTTTGTCTAGGACGACCTCTCCGAGCGGTCCTAGACACTGGCGTTTCCCGGCTTCTCCGGGCAGGAACGGATGAAGTGCTCCATACTGCCACAATAGAAACAGCTTCCCTCGGCTCGGCGAGATTCTTGGCGAGATTTGACCATCTTGGTCTGGTCGGTCTGCATAGGTTCAGGCGAGGGCGCCCGCGGAGTGACTGATTGAGAGGCAGGTCTCAGGGAAGTAGGAGCAGGGCAAGAAAAGTCTTTCTCCCAGGTAGTCTCTTTGGCACGTTCTTGGAACCGGATGCCAATCCGGGTAGCTAGTGACACCAGGTCATCCAGAGTGGTAGGAATGTCCCGAGCAGCTAACTCGTCCTTAATCCGACCGGAAAGACCCTCCCAGAAGACGGACACCAGAGCCTCATTTTCCCAGGCAAGCTCAGAAGCGAGGGTGCGGAACCGTATGGCATATTGCCCCACTGTGAGACTCCCTTGGCGGAGACGTAGCAGTGAGGAGGCAGAAGAGGTTTTCCGTCCAGGTTCATCGAAGACTTTCCGGAAAGCAGCGAGGAAAGACGGCAGGTCGGACACCAGGGGATCCCCTCTCTCCCACAGGGGATTTAGCCATGCCAGTGCCTCCCCAGTAAGATGGGACATGATGAAGGCCACCTTGGCTCGGTCGGAGATGAACTGGTATGCCAATAGCTCAAAGTGCAGGGTGCACTGGTTTATGAAACCCCGATCTAAAGTAGGTTCGCCGGCAAAGCGTGGAGGTGCCAGAAGCCGAGGTCCATAGTCGGGTACCATGAAGGGACTGGATTGCGGTACCGCAGGAATGGGCACGGCTGGACCAGAGGTAGACATAGACAAGTCACACAATGCGCCTAGACAAGAGTTAACGGACCGTAGATAGGACAGTACCACCTCCTGCTGAGTTTTCTGACGTAAGACTTCCTGGTGCAGATCGGAGATCTGGGGGCCACCGGGTTCCATGGCCCGAGCAAACTGTAACGGGTCTGGGAGGTGGAACCTCTGTGCAACTATACAAGGGGGCAGTCCATGTAAGGAAGCGGGTGGCTCCCAGGGAAGACGGGCAGGTAGTCACGGCAAGTGACAGGGACAGTCTCTGGGTAGAGGGGCAGGTAGTCACGGCAAGTGACAGGGACAGTCTCTGGGTAAAAGGACGGGTACTCACGGCAAGTGACAGGGACAGTCTCTGGGTAGAAGGACAGCAGGCAGGTGGCTGGTGAGCGCTCCCAGGTGAGCGGGCGAGAGTCTCTGGACGGGCAGGTGGTCACGGCAAGTGATGGCAGAGCCTCCAGGTAGGCTAGCAGACAGGTAGCAGATGAGCGCTCCCAGGTGAGCAGGCGAGAGTCTCTGGACAGGCAGGTGGTCACGGCAAGTGACGGCGGAGCCTCCAGGTAGGCTAGCAGGCAGGTAGCAGATGAGCGCTCCCAGGTGAGCGAGCAGGCTGGTCCATAGACAGACTGACAGGTGTAGGAAAGCAGACCGTCGGACCGCAGGCTTGCAAGCAGGTAAACGGATATCAGGCAGGTATCAAGCAGGAATCAGGCAGGTAACTGGCAGGTAACAGGCAGGTGACTGGCAGGTAACAAGCAGGAATCTGGCAGGTGACTGGCTGGTAACTGGTAACGGGACCTGAGGGCTGAAGCAGAGTGAAGGCTTTGCAACAACATTGCTTGGGCACCTCCATTTTGGAGGAGGTGCCTTAAATATGGGAGGTCCTCCGGCAATTGGCCGGGGACTCCTTAGGACGGCGCGAGCGGTCCCTTTAAGAGAGGGGGAGCGCGCGCGCGCGCCCTAAGCACACTGCCGGGGAAGAAGCGCGTGCCGGAAGCAGCGGGGAGAGAAGCGCTGGAGGACGCTGCGCCAGGAGCGGGGAGGTGAGAGGGACGGCGTCTCTGCCTAGTACGGGGCAGAGACGCCGATGCTACACTCTGGAACGTTCCGGGGGCATTGCAGAGTCCAAACGGCATACTGTTGAACTCGCACAGTCCCATTGGGGTGGTGAAGGCCGTCTTCTCCCGATCCTCCTCAGCCACAGCTACTTGCCAGTACCCACTAGTGAGGTCAAGGGTGGAAAAGTAATTTGCAGACTTTAAGGCAGCCAGGGATTCCTCAATACGGGGTAAAGGGTATGCATCTTTCTGTGTAATGCGATTTACTTGTCGGTAATCTACACATATTCTCATGCTTCCATCCTTTTTCCTGACTAGAACTAGGGGAGCTGCCCAGGGACTACAACTATCCCTTACTACCCCTGCCTTCTTCATGTCATGCAACATCTCCTTGGCTTTCTGGTAGTGTGCTGGAGGTATAGGCCTGTACCGTTCCTTGATGGGGGGATGGTTGCCTGTGGGGATGTGATGTTGCACCCCCTTAATCCTCCCAAAGTCAAGTGGGTGTTTGCTGAATACCTGCTCGTATTCCTGAACCACCCGGTGTACTCCCTGTTTCTGGTGGGCAGGAGTGGTGTCTGTCCCAACGTGGAGCTGTTGACACCAATCCTCCTCCTGTGTTGTAGGGTCATTTTCCTCCACTTGGTCTGGGGAGGTTAAGGACTCCGCCATGTGAATAGAGTTATTATTTACAGTGTACAGTTTGACAACAGTGGCATAACGTGGTAGTCTGACCTCGTCTTCCCCATAGTTGACAAGACGGATGGGCACCCTCCCATTGCGTACGTCTACTACCCCCCTGGCAGTTAAGAGTGTAGGTCTGTGCTCTGAGCTAAGGGGTTCTACTACCGCCTGGTAGCTCTGTCCTTTAAGACCTATTGCTGCTCTACACCAGATAAGCATTTCACTCATTGGGGGAATCACAATGGGTATCGGGTCTGTTACCCGCACGCTACCAATCTCACCACCGGTCAGCTTCACTTGCTGCTGGTACATCAGGGCTCGGATCTCCTTCTGGATCGCTCTCTTCTGCCCTGGTCTGGCAACGTCAGCGAGCTGTTGGAGTAAAAACACAACCTCCTCCAAACAGTTACGAATAATGTTAGTGCCTAGTACCACATTCAGTCCATTTTCCTCATTGACAGTCTTCACTACAATGAGTCCCTGGTCCTTTAACTCCACTCTCCCCACTTTTACTGCTACATTCTTAACCCCAAGTAGGTCAAGAGGGAGGCCGTTAGAGGCATATACTGAAAAGTCTGGGTTTGGGGGTTGGAGACTGTCCATGGACCAGTATTTGCTATAGAGGATATCAGGTATGATTGTTACCTGGGATCCGGTGTCCAGCAGGGCAGGTATCGCAATGCCGTCCAGTATGATGGATAGGAAAGGTCTTCCTCCCACGAACCTGCGGTGCCAGTCTGAGGGGCCTGCTGAGTCTATTCCTGGGTGTTGGCCCTCGGACCCAGGGTTTGCTTGTTTAAAGGACACTGGTGCACTGTGTGACCTGCCTTCTGGCAGCGGTGGCAGATGAACTCTTGGTGAGGATGGCGCTGGTTGTTGGTCCTTCCTGGGGGCGGCGTTGTCCTCCTCCGGGGTGGCGATGTCCTCCTCCGGGGTGGCGGCGTCCTCCTTCTCCTCCGGTTCATCCAAGGGACATCCTCAGGGCAGTCGGCTAGCAGGATCTTTCCCTCCGTCTCTGGCTCCGTACGTAGTTGCAGGGCACTCATTACAGTGGCCAGGTTTTTGGTCAGCTGGCGCACTTCTGAGCGCAGACAGTCCAGCTCAGTAGGGGGCGCTGCCTGCACTTTGGCTTCAGCAGCCAGCGGAGAAAAGGTGGGTGCTGCTGGCGTTGGAGTGGCCCCACCCTGGTAACGTTGGATTGCAGTATCTGCCGTTTCCAGGGGCTGCAGTCCCTTTATAGCCATATCCTTAAGGGTGTCAAAGGTAGCATCTGGATGATCCAAGGACCACCAACGCACAGTCCTGCTCTCCGCTTGGGACCTCAGCCCCCGGACAAATTGTTCTTTTAGCATTTTACTCTCATTAGTTATGCTAATTGGACTAACCTGTTTTAGAGCTCGCAGGGCCCCTTGTAAACAGCAGGCATAGTCCCGAACGCTGTCCTCCGGTTTTTGAGAGCATTGGTAGAACCTCATCCGGAGGTCTGCCTCAGTGCGGTCCTCAAAGGCAGTCTGTAATTTTTCGAAAATTGCGGACACTGATTCCTGGTCTGCGGCTGACCAAGTCTCTACTTCTCTCTCCGCAGCACCAGTCAATTGTCCCACAACTACTGCAGCTCTTTGTTTGCCCCGTCATAGAATACATGTCCAGGATGCTGCATATTTTGCGCTTGAATCCAGACGGGGTGTCTGGCTTGCCGCTGTACTGGGGAAGCCACTTTGCTCCGGGCATGTACGGTAAAGTCAATGGTACGATAGGGGCTACAGGAGCTGGTGAGGGAGCGGCTGCTCCGTCTTGCGCGGCAGCGGGTGCATCATCGGGGTTGTCAGCCTGGGCCGCGAGGTCGGGTTGTTGCTGCAACATCTTGGCGCCCCCCTAGTGAACCGTGGCCTACCTTCCTTCTGTAGGCTGCAGCTCCACAGGTGACGGTCTTCTGGTAGGACCTTGCGTCGCTTATGTTCCACGTCAGAGCGTTCGCTCGGGCTTCCTGCCAGGACCTGATGCTGCGTCAGTGCATGGGGCGTGTCCTCGACTTCGTGCGCTTCCAGCGGTTACGCCCCTCTTCTTCCCGTGCGGCGACCGGAAAGATGGCGGCCAGTGGCGGGAAACTCCAGAAAAAGGCGGGAAAAGTTTCAGCACTGAGTTTTACAGTCTTTTAAAGCGCACAGTACCCGGTGGCAACGGGCACAACTTCTTCCGTTGCCGCGGGCACGCAATCCTGTTCGTGACGCCAGTTAGAGAGATGTGGCGCCCAGGGGATGGGGACTACTCTGCGCCCGGGCCTTAATGCCTGGTCTTGGGGGACGTCGCGGTGGTCGGCTCCCGGGCCCGTACCCTGGGGTCTCTCTTAAAAAAGGGGAAAATGAAATGTCAAAGTTCGTGACGCCACCTGTGGTGTCTGGTGAGGATCACCAGCGCTGCGGCAGTCCACTGAGGCCGGTGTTACGGCAGCTTTGATGGTGTAGCTCCCCACAGGTGGAGCTAAGCCTCAGGGCAGCGATGTTTGACGAGGTGCACGATATGGCGGTGATCCAGCCAGGTCACAGGAAGAACATTGGACACACACACACGGTTTGCTTCTGTACCTTTTACTGGTGGGAATGCAGGTACCGTCCGGAGCACTGTAGGGTGAGGGGTGCACTGCAGGACTCTCCCCAGTGAGCAGGTGTAGGGCCTCCTGTTTCTTCGCTGCTTAGTGTTAGTCTCTGGCCTGCCTGGAGCTAGGCCTAACAGTCTCTGTTCTGCACCGGCTGATCCTGTGGTAGGGCTTTCTGTTGGAGTACACACTCCCTGGTATATGGGGCCTCGGTAACTCCTGACCCTGGTATAACAGTCAGCGTTTGGTATTCCTGGGACCTGTAGTTCGCCAGGGGTTCTGGTTGTCTTCTGCTGGGTATAAAGAATCCCTGCAGACTCGGACACAGTGTCCGGGATATGGTTTCTGGGGTGAGCTGGTAAGGCTCCTCTTCCCCCAATGCTACTCACTCCTCTAGCCTTCGGCCTGCTAGGCCCTCACTAGGCTATACACACTGGCAGTTAGGTGGCTGCCTCTTCTGCTGCTCTCTGAGCGTCAGCAACGCTCCTAGCTCACTTAACTCGAGCTGCTTGAGTCTGACTGAGCTCCACTGCAGACTGACCTGTTTCTCTGTGTCTCACTCTGCAGGAACTGGCTGTGGACTCCAGACTGTTCTGTCTCCACTCTCTTCCTGAGGAGAACTCACTCACAGACTCTCTCCTTCTGTGTCTGAGCAGAAACTAAAAACTGCTGAATCACTCCACCTTCCCTATTTATATTACTATCAGGCTCCCTCTGGTGGTCTGAGGTGGAAGGTGGAGGTGTGTGTATGCTCTGAGGGCCTCTTGTGGAGAAAACCTGAAATGCACCCCTCCAGGATCTGTGACTCCATGCACAGCAGGGTGTCACATATAAAGATACATAGGCATATTTACATATACTCATATTTAGACATATTAATACAGTGAATATTCATACATTTGTTCACTTTCATACTTACAGTACATGAGCCTGTGAGCTAGGGGGAGGAGTGGGATGGTACCCTCATTGGAGGTACAGTTGAATACAATGGTGAAACTGGGAGCTGTTGGCTCTCTGCTCTACCATTCAACCTGTGTGTCTGATTGATGACTAGATAGAGCCTGCTGTGTGGAACCTCAGTCCACAGACTGCACAGACTGTAGAAGCGCATTGGGGAACGAAGCGAGGCGAGAAGTGTTTTTATTCTTCTTCTTATTATTGTTATTATTTTGTCAATTCTTCTATGGGGGGAAACTGTGGGGATATCATACTGTGTGGGAGAATGTACTGTGGGACATCATACTATGTGTGGGTGAACTGCAGGGCAGTCATACTGAGGGGTAGTCACTGTGAGGGCAACATATTGTGTATGGGGGCATCATACTAAGTGTGGAGGAACTGCAGGACCATCATAATGTGGGGAGTCACTAAGAGGGCATCATATTGTGTGTGGGGGTAACTTTACTGGGGGGTCACAGTGGTTGCAACATACTATGTTTGGGGGAACTCTGGGTTCATCATACTTTGGGGGAGTTACTGTAACTGGCATCATATTGGGTGTGGGAGCATCATACTGGAGGGAGCAATGTGGTAACAACATACTACTGTATCTGTTGGCGACCTGGAGGGCCATCATAATGTTGGGGAGTCATTGTAGCTGGCAACATATTGTGTGTGGGGGCATCATAATGGAGGGTCACAGGATCAATGTGGTAGCATCATAATATATGTGGGTTAACTATAGGGCCATTATACTGTGAGGGAATCACTGTAGAAGCATCATGTTGTATGTAGGGGCATCATTCTGTGGTGGTCACTGTGGGGACATACTGTGTGTGTGGGGGGGAACTGAGGGGCATTCATAAAGAAAGGGTCACTGTGGGGGCATTATACAAGGTGTGGGGGAACTTCGGAGGTATTATACCATGGGGGGTGTCACTTTAGGTGAATCATATTGAGGAGGCCTCATAATGTGTGTGGGAGCACTATAGGGGAATTGTGGCGCCCCTGAGGGTTCGACCGCCACAGGAATGCTGCACTTCTGCAATGGAGTGTGGTGTTCCTCATCTGAGGTAAGGCCAGTGTGATGGTTGTGACCTAGCCTTTTGCATCCAACACCACATTTCCACCAGAGGGAGCTAGTATGCACTAGGTGCTGCTCCCCTGGTTACCGGGAGACTGGGGAACACAAAGTAGTAGGAACCAGTTAGTGGGTGTGGGTGGAGGAATACTAGTTAGTTACACTTCAAATTTCATATTTAATAGTATGCCATCTTTGATCTTGGTCTTTTGGTCCTTGTTAGTCGGTTCTTCGCTGGTCCTTTGGTCTAGCCTTTGCTAGTCTGTCGGCTGTCACTGTGCTGTCAAAATACTGTGTGTAATGTGACTTCCCTCCGGGAGCGCAGATCCTGTGTGGGCCTGCACCGGCAAGGGACACAGCCCTCGTACCCTGGCCATGGGACGAGAGGTAGGTTGCAGACAAGGAATGTCTCAACCCGGCCGAGGACCAGGATCAAGAAGGCCCGGGATCTTTAGAGTGTGGCTCCCTAGCAAATGGGTCCCGGGGAGGATGCAGACGGAGGGGAGCACGCCACCTGTCCTCGCCTACCTGATCTATTCAGAGGGATTCCGGCTGCAAGAGGGGTACCGGCCCCCGACACCCGACCTCATACTCTATGTCCAGGACGGGAAAGCCCGGTTAGGCCCTGAGGATTCCACCGGGTATCGGATGGAGAGGAATTGCCACCCGAGCCCTACACCTGAGAGGAGCTCAGAGGGAGACCCGGCCTGTCTACACACTCACAGACGGGAAAGGGTGAAGTCTGTAGTGCAGGAACACTCTGGTGCAGGGTCGCTACCGAACACTGGACTTCCTCGGAGGTAGTCGGACCCCCGTCCCTGGTGGCCGCAGGACTCCGCGAGGAGCAGGGAATCGCCTTCCCGCTAACATCTCTGAGTGAGTAAAAAGCCTTGGAAGTTCACCCCTATGGCCTCCGGACTGTTCATTACGCGCCATACCACGCGACACGGTGCCCGTACTCTCCCGCGCTACTGCTACCCCCCTTCATCCTGCTTTGCCTACCCTGAGGCCCTGCTCCGCCTGTGGGGAGCAGTGAGAACTCCAGCCGCCATGACACCAGGCCTCAGCGGACTGTAGCGGCGCTGGTGGCCCTTCACCAGACACCACAGGTGGCGTAGTCGTTAATCAGCCACTCAACCCGGATTAGCCCACACCATCTCTTTCTAATGTGACGGCCCTGAGCACGGGTCGGGCCCAGGCCACGGCTGCATCCCATCTCTTCAACACAGGGCCCGACACCGAGTCCCCCAACACCCAGGGTAAAACACGGGCTTTCTGAGTAGAGGCGTCACAGAATCATACTGTGTTAGGGGTGCTGTGGTTACATTATACTGTGTTGAGGAAAAGGGGAGGGTATCTGTGTGTGTGGGGGGCATCAGAGGCATCATACTTCATGAGCGCCATGAAATGGGTATCATAGTCAGTGAGAATGCTATGGGTTATCATTTGGACACTATATCTTTGTACGTGCCACAATACATGTCCCTCTTCCTGCCTTTAAAAGGTAGGCAATATACTTTTTTGTGACTGCACCTATACGCCATTACCCCGCCTACTACACTTTTTTTTGAGGGGGGGGTCCAAAATTTCTGTGTACGCAGCATAGTGCAAGGCAAACAGGGCGCACCACACAATGCAAAGACAAGCAATATAAAGGGTACTACGTCACGTATGGAAGAAAATGATATGCCAGAACAAGGGGGAAAGGCCAATACAAAAAGATGAGCACACCTAATTAAATATAAAAAAATATATATCTGTATTCAATACCATTGCCATAGACCATACAAAAATATTTAAAACTACATATCCAACATAGTAATACACATCCCCAAGTCTAAAATAGGCCGAAAGAAAACCATGTGAAGTACGTCAATAGATATGCCAGTGTACAATATGGCCAATGATGATCCTGGGTATTGTTATAACTCCCTATAGATCAGGGATGTCAAACTCAAAAACACTGAGGGCCAAAATTAAAAACTTGGACAAAGTCGTGGGCCAACCTTGATATTTATTAACAAAAAGTCTAAAATTGAGGAAGTTTTTCCTTATCATCAAATATAATGAAGAAACTTTAAAGGGGTTGTGCCAGAAACAAAGTACATTTTAATTAATAGATCTTAGAATAAAATAAAACACAATCACAAATAGGGCATACTGGAATAATATAATATGTTATGTAAGAGCAGTAAAAAGCATATGGCCCAATGGCCTAATTTAAATATGTAATAACAAAGGATAGAAAACTTTGAATTAATAGATAATACAGATAATAAAGTATGATGCCAACAAAAGTGCCCCCCAAACACATTATGGTACCCCCACAGTGAATTACTAAACAGTATCCTCCACACACACACGGTATGTTGACCCTACTGTACCTCCAACAGCAAAGTACAGTCATGGCCAAAAGTTTTGAGAATGACACCAAAATTATATTTTCACATGATCTGCTGGCCTCTGGTTTTTATTAGTGTTTGTCTGATGTTTATATCACATACAGAAATATAATTGCAATCATATTATGAGTACCAATAGGTTATATTGACAGTTAGAATGAGTTAATGCAGCAAGTCAATATTTGCTGTGTTGCCCCTTCTTCTTCAAGACCTCTGTAATTCTCCCTGGCATGCTCTCAATCAACTTTTGGACCAAATCCTGACTGATAGCAGTCCATTCTTGCATAATCAATGCTTGCATTTTGCCAGAATTTGGTGGTTTTTGTTTGTCCACCCGTCTCTTGATGATTGACCACAAGTTCTCAATGGGATTAAGATCTGGGGAGTTTCCAGGCCATGGACCCAAAATCTCTATGTTTTGTTCCATGAGCTATTTAGTTATCACCTTTGCTTTATGGCAAGGTGCTCCATCATGCTGGAAAAGGCATTGTTGGGCGCCAAACTGCTCTTGGACGGTTGGGAGAAGTTGCTCTTGGAGGACATTCTGGTACCATTCTTTATTCATGGCTGTGTTTTTAGGCAAGACTGTGAGTGAGGCGATTCCCTTGGCTGAGAAGCTACCCCACACATGAATGGTTTCAGGATGCTTTACAGTTGGCATGAGACAAGACTGGTGGTAGCGCTCACCTCTTCTTCTCCGAATAAGCTGTTTTCCAGATGTCCCAAACAATCGAAAAGGGGATTCATCAGAGAAAATGACTTTCCCCAGTCCTCAGCAGTCCACTCCCTGTACCTTTTGCAGAATATCAGTCGGTCCCTGATGTTTTTTCTGGAGAGAAGTGGCTTCTTTGCTGCCCTCCTTGAAACCAGCCCTTTCTCAAAGAGTCTCCGCCTCACAGTGCGTGCAGAAGCACTCACACCAGCCTGCTGCCATTCCTGAGCAAGCTCGGCACTGCTGGTAGTCCGATCCCGCAGCTGAAACAGTTTTAAGATATGGTCCTGGCGCTTGCTGGTCTTTCTTGGGCGCCCTGGAGCCTTTTTGACAACAATGGAAGCTCTCTCCTTGAAGTTCTTGATGCGATAGATTGTTGACTGAGGTGCAATCTTTGTAGCTGCGATACTCTTCCCTGTTAGGCCATTTTTGTGCAGTGCAATGATGGCTGCACGTGTTTCTTTAGAGATAACCATGGTTAACTGAAGAGAAACAATGATACCAAGAACCAGCCTCCTTTTAAAGTGTCCAGTGATGTCATTCTTACTTAATCATGACTGATTGATCGCCAGCCCTGTCCTCATCAACACCCACACCTGTGTTAATGGATCAATCACTAAAACGATGTTAGCTGCTCCTTTTAAGGCAGGACTGCAATGATGTTGAAATGTGTTTTGGGGGTTAAAGTTCATTTTCTGGGCAAATATTGACTTTGCAAGTACAGTAATTGGTGTTAAGCTGATCACTCTTTGACATTCAGGAGTATATGCAAATTGCCATTACAAAAAATGAAGCAGTAAACTTTGGAAAAATTACTATTTGTCTCATTCTCAATACTTTTGGCCATGACTGTATGGTGACCCCAACACAGTATGATGCCGCAACTGTGATACCGACATAGTGCTCTATACAGTAAAATTGGCCCCACATAGTCCTCCATACAGTATGATGGGCCCCACATAGTCCTTCATACAGTATAATGGGCCCCACATAGTGCTCCATACAGTATAATGGGCTCCACATAGTGCTCCATACAGAATAATGGGCCCCACATAGTCCTCCATACAGAATAATGGCCACACATAGTCCTCCATACAGAATAATGGCCCCACATAGTCTTCCATACAGTATAATGGGCCCCACATAGTCCTCCATACAGAATAATGGCCCCACATAGTCCTCCATACAGAATAATGGGCCCCACATAGTCCCCAATGTTGCAGGCCAAATATAATCACCCTGAGGGCCAGATTTGGCCCGCAGGTCAGAGTTTAACACATGTGCTATAGATGCTCACAGAAGTGAAAATGTCAAATACTGCTATATTCTGTGTTCATATACCATGCTGCGCCCTCGCCAGATATATATTGAAAAATTACAATCTGGCGATTTCCCCCTGACAAAGCTGTCATTACAGCAATACGCGTAGGGCCTTTCCTCACACCCATGTCCCTCTTGCTTGCAGCTTACCATAATTCATTTTTGATTATTTAAGTGCATGTGAGTAATGGTCGTTTTGGGTGTGAATGGTGTTCTATTTTCCAGCAGTAACTGCACACAGCATTGTGGGCTCTGTATATGTTAACCCTGTTTGTGCCCACTCCTTTTCTCTCTATTGATACCATGCACCCTCTGGCTCTCATAGTTCATGTGCTTCCCTTCGGCTGTTTTGCTTCTATATCTTATCTTCATGTATGTGACGCGCCCCCTGGGACATATTCCTTTTTGAGGGGAATACCCGGCACCGGATCAGATGGGGGGGGTTGTAGTCTCCGAGCGGCTGTGACCCGGCCCGTGCCCAGGGCGTCAAGCTCAGTGTGATGTGGCAGTCCTACAGATGTTATTAAGAGTTCTTTTGTGTCGACTACGCCACCCGTTGTGATGCGGTCACTGTGGCCGCCGCTGCAGCAGGTTCCGCTGAGGCTGATGGTGGATGCGCAGCTTGGTGGGATCACCCCCAACGGGAGGGGTATAGCCTCAGAGGGGACAGGTGCAGAGGATGGGGGTTGTGGTGGTGTAGTGCAGACGGCAGTGAAGACAGAGTCGGGTTGTGCAGTTAAGGGTGTTTACTTACTGCAGATGTTGTACTGGTCACTCCAGCTGCGAGTGACCACCCGAGCCGTGCTGCGTCCACCAGGTCCTGGATCCAGCCAACCCCCAAACAAGTCCGGAGCGTGGCCCTGAGCTCTCTTTCTGTCCCGTTCTCTGGCCGTCCCCACCAGTGATCCACCTAGGTCCAGCTCCCTCGGGCCTTCTGTTGGGACACCCTTGGCCCTGGGTTCCCTGACCCTTCATGTGGTGTGCCTTCGGGGTGGATGTGATGGGTGACCGTGGCAAACGCTGCCCACGGTCTCCGGTCTCTGGCTGGGGAATGTTTTTACCCCCACCAGCTTGGGTTCCGGTACCCTGATGCCGACTCTTCACCCGGTGCTTTTAGTTGGGATCTCAGAGTCCTTCTCTTCTGTGCTCTGGGTCTCTCTCTTTTCTCCTCTCTCACTCTGGGTCTTTGTCTTTCTTCTCTCCTCTGCTCCTGACTTGTTCTCTGCAGCAGACTGACTCTCTGCATCTGACTTGTTCTCTGCAGCAGACTGACTCTCTGCATCTGACCCTTATCTTAGTTGGTGCCCACCTTATATACACCCTCTATGTGTGAGCTCAGGTGACCAGCACCCAATGAGCTCCTATCTTTACCCAGGCTGCTCCCCCTATCTGCCCCTACACTACATGGGATGTACCACCCCCCTCCCACTCCAGCCAGGAACAGACTCGGTCGTACCTGCACATTTCTAAGTGGGAGTACCGTTGGTCTGTTCCCCGGAAATGGGATGTGTGTAGTGCATGCAGCCTACCGAGCTCAGTTCCACTCTCCATCCTTGCCCGGGAGTGGAATATCACACCTCTGGGTTGAGGTGCAATACTCCTGTAGCAGCCGAATCCTCAGGGTGCTACATTCCCCCCTGGTAAATCACAGCACGTCCTCGGGCTGTAAAGACAAAAACACCAAAACATACAAAAATTTTTTTTTTTTCATATAAACATAATAAAACATATAAAACATTATATATATAAAACTTTTCATATAAACATTCTCGTAGTCGTTTCTTGTTTCAGGTTCCTCCTCCGGACACTGTGCAACGTGTGTCCGGGAAAAGTGCGACAGTCTCTTAGAAAAACTGGTTTTCCTATAAAACCGTTAGGGGGCGCTTTAGGAAGCGCAACTATATACAGGGGAAGTTGGCCGCTCTCAGTCCTCGGCCAGGTAAAGGGAAGGGAATGGCTGCTCACAGTCCTCAGCCTGCGGGATTAAGGGGTTAACGGGTAAACAGTTCACTCAGCTGGTCCCAACGGGGACTATATATATGTATCAACAGTTTCTTTGGTACCCGGTCGGGTAACTATTTACATCACTTCTCTGCCGCACTCAACGGCGTCTTCCTCCTGCTCTTTGCTTATAACTGGTTGTAACTTCAGACCCGTCCGGGCCCTCTTGCTCCTCCTCCCCGCACTGCAACTCCTCCTCCGTCAGGCGGTGTACGTGGAGGGCGTAAGGTCTTTTGGCACACTTGTGCCGGGTGAAGGTGACCTCGTCTCCGATGTAGAGGTCACGACCTCTGTGCCCCTCCGGCAGATGGGACTCCACGTCTCTGCGCGTGACAAAGACGTCGCCGGGGGTGTTGTTGTCTCTAATGAAGCCCCACCCATGCTGCTGGTTGAACTTTATTACAGTCCCGATGGTGCGGGGACAATGCGCTGCACGGGGGTCCCTCCTGGTCCGGCTCTTCTGCTCGGCGCTCCTTATTTGGGCCTGTTGTTCTCGGACCCGCCTCTCTCTCCGCTCCCTTGCGAACTCTTCGAGCTGCTGTCGGCAACACTCAGCGCGCTCTGCTGCAGCTGCCCTGGTTTCCTGAGTGAACCCCATTAGATCTTCTCCGGTGGGGTCCCACTCAAACTGCGCTTCCGCTAGCGGGGGCGAGATCCTTATTATGGGCTTCGGAGCCGGAATCAGGGGTGCACACATGGCCCCAACCCTCCTCTGGTGCTCCAGTTCGTAATACTTCTGGGGCCAGATGAAAGGCTGCCCGTCCGGCCACGTGTGCTGGGCAAACAAGTCCTCTCCCAGACGCGGCACCCTTGGTTTTACGGGTGCGGGCGCGGTGGTGGTGGCGCCCGGGTTGCCCAGGCCTTGCGGCCAGGCCTGGGGCACCTGGAAGGTGAAGGGCACCGTTAATACGGCGGCGCCCTGGGCTACCTGGCCTTGCGACCAGGCCGGAGGCTCCGCGGAGGTAGGGGGCGCTGTTGGTGATGCGACGCCCGGGAATTCTAGGCCCTGCGACCAGGCTGGTGGTACTTCCTGCTTGGTCACGCTCGGGGTTGAGGCGTGTGACGTCACAGGGGTCGCGGCAGCGGCTTCCGGTTGGGGCCTAGTCTGCGTCGGTGACATGGCGTTTTCGGGCACAGCAGGGGGACTTTCGGGCTCTGCGACGGGGAGCTGGGGCAGGTAAGCGGTGTCACGGCTTGGGGTATAGACGTCCCCTTTACCTGCCTCCATGCGTTCGGCTCCCTCCTCGGCGCCGTCTCCGGCCTTGGGTCCTCCCGCGCCATCCTCAGAGGCGGTCTCCTTCCTCATCTCGGCTGGCGTGCTCCGGGTCTTGGTTTGCTGGGCCATCTCCCGGCTCCACTCCGCCAATATCTCGCGCTGTACCCGGGCCATCCTCCGTGCGAGGCCCTCCAGGGCAGTCTGTGCACACTCCCGGTCTCGGGGGAGCTGTGCAAGGACCTCCACTAGGCCTAGTGGGGTCGTGGTGTCCAGCAGGCTCCTGACCAACGGGTCGGTGCTGCTCTGCTCTTCTTCCAGCAGGCTCCTGGCCAGCGGGCCGGTGCTGCTCTGCTCTCTGGACATCTCCGGGTGAGCTTCTCTGCTACTCTTCGTTAGACCTCTTGCCTCCGGGTGCGCTCGCTCCAGACTGCTCCAGGCGGCACCCATCTTCGTTCTTTTCTTTCGTCTCCTCCCACTTAGAGGGCGGTCCCGGGGCAACTCGGTGACTGTCAGCTCCAGGGGCAGTTCTTTCACGCTGACAGACACCTCTAGCATCACAGTCTCTGTTGGTGGGGGCGGTTTCCACTTTTGGCGCCATTTTCTGTCCTGGCCCACGATGGGAGGTGGCCTCCTGCCCTCCTTTGGCACGCCCATAATGGCGTCCGCTGCTCTTCCAAGGCGGGAAATCTGCGGATTTGGCGGGAAGCGTCGCCCAGTGGCGGGAAACTCTGCAGATGGCGGGAACAAGCTGGAAATGGCGGACAATCGGCGGGAAACGACCTGTGATGGGGTCCGATGGCGTGGACCCTCCGGAACCGGCGGGAGACTTCTTTCTGAGGTAAACTTGCACTTTTCTTCAGGCACGCAGTACCCGGGTGTTGCGGGCACGTAATCCTGCCGACTACGCCAAAGTTGACGCGCCCCCTGGGACATATTCCTTTTTGAGGGGAATACCCGGCACCGGATCAGATGGGGGGGTTGTAGTCTCCGAGCGGCTGTGACCCGGCCCGTGCCCAGGGCGTCAAGCTCAGTGTGATGTGGCAGTCCTACAGATGTTATTAAGAGTTCTTTTGTGTCGACTACGCCACCCGTTGTGATGCGGTCACTGTGGCCGCCGCTGCAGCAGGTTCCGCTGAGGCTGATGGTGGATGCGCAGCTTGGTGGGATCACCCCCAACGGGAGGGGTATAGCCTCAGAGGGGACAGGTGCAGAGGATGGGGGTTGTGGTGGTGTAGTGCAGACGGCAGTGAAGACAGAGTCGGGTTGTGCAGTTAAGGGTGTTTACTTACTGCAGATGTTGTACTGGTCACTCCAGCTGCGAGTGACCACCCGAGCCGTGCTGCGTCCACCAGGTCCTGGATCCAGCCAACCCCCAAACAAGTCCGGAGCGTGGCCCTGAGCTCTCTTTCTGTCCCGTTCTCTGGCCGTCCCCACCAGTGATCCACCTAGGTCCAGCTCCCTCGGGCCTTCTGTTGGGACACCCTTGGCCCTGGGTTCCCTGACCCTTCATGTGGTGTGCCTTCGGGGTGGATGTGATGGGTGACCGTGGCAAACGCTGCCCACGGTCTCCGGTCTCTGGCTGGGGAATGTTTTTACCCCCACCAGCTTGGGTTCCGGTACCCTGATGCCGACTCTTCACCCGGTGCTTTTAGTTGGGATCTCAGAGTCCTTCTCTTCTGTGCTCTGGGTCTCTCTCTTTTCTCCTCTCTCACTCTGGGTCTTTGTCTTTCTTCTCTCCTCTGCTCCTGACTTGTTCTCTGCAGCAGACTGACTCTCTGCATCTGACTTGTTCTCTGCAGCAGACTGACTCTCTGCATCTGACCCTTATCTTAGTTGGTGCCCACCTTATATACACCCTCTATGTGTGAGCTCAGGTGACCAGCACCCAATGAGCTCCTATCTTTACCCAGGCTGCTCCCCCTATCTGCCCCTACACTACATGGGATGTACCACCCCCCTCCCACTCCAGCCAGGAACAGACTCGGTCGTACCTGCACATTTCTAAGTGGGAGTACCATTGGTCTGTTCCCCGGAAATGGGATGTGTGTAGTGCATGCAGCTGACTGAGCTCAGTTCCACTCTCCATCCTTGCCCGGGAGTGGAATATCACACCTCTGGGTTGAGGTGCAATACTCCTGTAGCAGCCGAATCCTCAGGGTGCTACATATGCACATGGGATCATCCAGGTAGACAAATATGTTATTACTGCCAGGACCCCGCAGTATGTCTCACATCTGATATGGGGGGGATACAACTGCCTTAGACCATTGTAGTGCTTCAATATGTATCTGGCGAGGGTACAGCATGGTATATGGACACAGAATATAGCGGCATATGACTCCTGTGAGCATCTATAGGGAGTCCAGGATCATCATTGGCCATACTGTACACTGGCATATCTATTGATGTGCTTCCCATGGTTTTCTTTTGGTCTAGTTTAGACTTAGGGGTGTGTATTACTGTGTTGGATATGTGGTTTTAAATTTTTTTATGGTGTGTGAATGGTATTGGACTAAATAAATATATATAACAAATATATATAAATATAATATAAATATAAAATATAAATATATATATATATATATTATATATTATTTTGTTCTCATTAAATACAACAGGATGCTTATTAAGAGAATTGGGATGTCAGGGTGCTTCCCAGAAACTGATGGATCTACTTGCTTCATTGAGTAAAACATAGAACTATTCCCTATAATATAGCGGGTAGTAATGTGGCTGCACACATCGCACAGAGCAGCATCCCCAGAGACCTGGACCATTATACACTGCACGTGCACCCCACGCACACCCACATCACAGGGTACAGCTGGTGCCGTGTGACCACTCCCCTCCCCCACACTAGGGGGATGCTCTAGATCCCACCGGCCGGAGGATGCTCTGATCATCAGTGACCTTCAGCCTCCCCTGTAGGTGACAGTGACGGAGCGGTGACGTCACGGGAGGACGTGCAGAGTAAAAGCTCCGAGAGGCAGCGGAGTCCGAGAGAAGAGCGGAGAGGAGCGGCTGCACGGAGCACAGGTGCCCGGGGAGAGGAGCGGCTGCACGGAGCACAGGTGCCCGGGGAGAGGAGCGGCTGCACGGAGCACAGGTGCCCGGGGAGAGGAGCGGCTGCACGGAGCACAGGTGCCCGGGGAGAGGAGCGGCTGCACGGAGCACAGGTGCCCGGGGAGAGGAGCGGCTGCACGGAGCACAGGTGCCCGGGGAGAGGAGCGGCTGCACCGAGCACAGGTGCCCGGGGAGAGGAGCGGCTGCACGGAGCACAGGTGCCCGGGGAGAGGAGAGGCTGCACCGAGCACAGGTGCCCGGGGAGAGGAGCGGCTGCACGGAGCACAGGTGCCCGGGGAGAGGAGAGGCTGCACCGAGCACAGGTGCCCGGGGAGAGGAGCGGCTGCACCGAGCACAGGTGCCCGGGGAGAGGAGCGGCTGCACCGAGCACAGGTGCCCGGGGAGAGGACTGCACATAGCCCTGTACGGCTGGTACAGCAGAGCTGTAGGTGTAGGCGATGCCGTGGTGTGGTGCAGTGCTCGCTCCCTGTGTGCCCGCTGGTGGGCTTTAACTCTTTAATAAATAATGTGACATGTTAGTGATCTCGCCCACATTGTCAGGGTTTGGAGGCTGTATGGGCTGTGGTCTCCCTGGGGGGAGATCTGCTCCGCATTGATAAGTGAGGTGTATTATTCTGGGGCAGTTGTGATGTTTTTATTGTCTTATTTGTTGGATTTTACTATTTTTATTAGTTAATAATCTTCTCTTCTATCTGCAGCTTATTAGAAATGCTTGGTCTGGGGCCTCCTTATTGGTGATTGCTAATATGAGTCACTGACAAGGGGACTGCATTATTAATCTTTATTTATATAGCGCCAACATGTTCCCCAGTGCTTTCAAATTATTATTAATTTATATATACACATTTTGGAAACAGCAATGATTTCCCCCCTCCATTTGTTTGCATATATTGGGGATTACCGTTCTGCCTGATCGTTAGTATTTAGAATGGATTTTTGTAAGTGATGTCCTAGTGACCCTGGAGATCCGGCAAGGAGCAGGAGACCAGGCTGTAGACGATCCAAGCATGGGGGTCATACTCTAGCAGTAGGGGGGCTGCATTTGGCTCTTCACCCTTTGGATCAACAGGTAGTAGGTATCTGAAGGATTTTAGAAGCGGTGTAACTTTCCTCCCTGCTGCCATCTGTGCTAAATGCTCTGAATTGCATGCACACCATGGAGGATAAACTCTATTTTTTTAATATTAATGAAGCAGTAGTCATCTGCGGATTGTGTATGGCAGCTTCCCCCACCTAACCAGTGGCTGCTGTTCACTTAGCACCATATAATGCAGGTCTGGCTATTTGCATAAAACTTATTAGCAGCTGCCATGGCAAAGACATCTGTTGTCCTGTGCCATTATCGTGATCTTCCCTTGTATCTCCCATCTCGCTGGCGGCTGCTGATGTAGTGAGGATTAATACTCTCGGGTTACTTTAAGGGTTTAAATAGAATTAAATTGAGACCTGATTTGAAGTCCGTTGTGTTTGTGTGCTGGGCCGTCAATATGTTATTCATCTCTGGCTGGCATCCAGCTTTCCTATTGATCTAAATATGAAATTTATCATGCAATGATGATCTACCCTTCATTTCACAGAAATTACCTTTTATTATTAGAAATTTACCTTTATTAGTTACTTATTAACAAATCTGAAAAAAATAAAATGGAGATACTCTAGTTTAACTGTCCCCAAACTGTAAACAATATCCAATCTAATCAGGAATGCTTCCCGTAATGATTTGGACAGTATCAACCTGCACAAAGTTATGGGGTAAAACACAGAATGAGGGGCGGCCCTGCTGCCAAATACTGTAGAGGGAATTTTTTTTTACCTTATTATCAGCCCTACCTAACCGCAGAGGTTGGCACCCTACAAAACGCAATTGGCACCCCCATGCAACATGGACACGCCCTGATATACCCTATTACACTAATATATGTTATATATATACATATATAATTATGCAATCAATAACTGTTGGCTAATACAGAAAGCATGTAGTGAACTAGTGTCGGACTGGGGTGCCAAGGGTCCACCAGCAACCAACTCCAGGGCCCCACTTTTCAGCTACATGCAAATGTGACATTATCCTCAATCACAAATGTATATAATAATGAACTGGGCAGATTGTTAAATGAATAATAAGATGCTGCCTCTGTCTGATTTATGTATATAGTGCCAAGTACTGCTCATATAAGAGGGTGGTGGACCACTCTTGGACAGGGGCCCACCGGAGGAATCTCCTGTTCTCCTATGGGCCAGTCCAAGCCTGAGCAGAACCCTAAACAATAGTCAGAAATTACATTTAAAGCCCAAAAATACTATGCAAGCACCCCAGGAATCCAAGGAACCACAGTAGGGTGTAATAATCCTTATACACATATATTGGGATATCATGTGGAAGGTTTAATATATATATAGGCCTAAGAAGCAAAGTAATGCTACAAAAAATATTAATTTTATCAAAAGCATGATCAATATGATATTTAAAGTTACTTAGCCAAATGTACATAATGTGCCATAATAAGTACCATATCAAAGTAGCAGAATGAAATGTACAAAGAGTGCTATACTCGACACGTTTCCCCTAGATAGGTTCATCAGGAATACATACTGAGTAAATTCATCATAAATTTATCAACTATTCAAAATCACATATAAAATGTCAATACTTAGATTCTAAATACGGCCATAGTTGCTCCTACTTGATGATAAGGCGCTCCAGTGCATAGGTCGGAAATATAAAAAAAAAAGCCCATTTTTGACTGCCCAAAATTCATAAACTCATGCCATTTTGATGGATTTGGCACAATAAATGTCAGTAACAAAAAAAAAAAAAAAAAAAAAAAAAAAGAGAACAGAAAAGTGACTAAAAAATGATGAATTGCTCTGATTTTTTTCCCTTATCAACTGTGCTTATCCAGATGTGTAAGGCTACATTCCCACAATGATCTTTTGGTGCATTTCTGATGCTGAATATATTTGCTGCATTGAAAACGCAGCGTATTCCAGTTTCAATTAAGTGGATGGGATTTCTAGAGATCCCCTGCCCACTGTGCTTCTTTTTGACGCAGCGTAAACTGATCTGCGGTGTGTGTTTCAAATCCGCAGCATGTCAATTTCTCTTGCGGGTGCGCTGCATTTTCTGTGCAGATTTTTGCCATACACTTGCATAAGATGCAGAAATTCTGCAGGTAAAAAATGCACATACGTTTTTAGTGCATGTCCACCATGGAAACGCATCAAATACGCATATAATCCGCACCTATACATGTAAGTAAAGTTCTATTAAAGCGAAATACCAGGAAGTATCAAAAACAAAGCAGCTTTATTTAAAGCATGACATATCAACAAGAGACAAAAGCCGCAGCATCAAAAACGTGACAAAAACACGTTAAAAATCCCCACAGAAAAACTCAATGAAAAAAACCCAAGTAACCTAATTCAAATAATAGGTGCAGAATTCTGCAGGGTCAAAACCTCAACAAAAGCTCACCATGGGAACGTAGCCTAAGCTGGATTCATGAAATGTGACTTTTACCAAATGTTGCATTTTTTTGGGACTTCTCACTCCAGCCCCTGCATGAATTTGGATTGAAAAACATTAGTGAATACCATAGCAAAAGAAAAGTATGTTCGATAAAGCGCAACTGATGATTTGGGACTTTTTTTGCAGATTTTTTGGTAGCAGAAACTTTAAGGCCCCCGATTCATCAAGATCGGTGAACTTTACGTCGGTCTTGATGAGGGGACATGGTGGAGTGTGAGGCTCCTGATTTCATTGAGAGGCGCTTGCCTCTTAATGAATCAGGCAAGACGCAAAGTGTTGTGCGCCTCCACATGCGCCTTGCCACAAATCTGACCCCAGACCCTGTTGCCAGTCCACCGTCATGGATTTGACGAGCGGCGGTTGCCCACTGTGTCGGAGCTGGCCGAAAATTGCATGAGAATGGCAAATGTTGTGAAGTTTTAAGGCTGCGTGCCCACGATGCGTTTTTTAAGCATTTCCGCAGCGGCAAAAACGCTGCAGAAACGCTTAAACGCGTGGTAAAAGGCCTGCCATGTTCCCCAATGATGATCCGCATGTGCTGTGGACATGCTGCGGAAATTTCCTCTGCGGATTATCATTGCGGAAAAAAACGCAGCACTACCAATTATTTTGCGGAAGCACTGCGTTTTCGCCGCCATTGACTTGCATTGGAACGCTTGGATTCCGCATCACTGGATCTGTACATGCGGAATCCAAACGTTTCAATGTGCGGATAGTACCCGGGTGTGGAGGGCAGGAGACTCTCCTCCGGACCCGGGTACCATAGAACCTGTAAAAAAAGAATAAAATAAAAATAAATATTATACTTACCTTCTGATGGCCCCCGGTGTGCTTGTCTTCACTTGCCGTCAACTCGCGGCGGACTGAAGAACTTGCGCTGACGTTATTGTCATGTGACGGCAGGTCCTTCAGTGTAGTGTACAGCGAGCTGCCGGCAAGCCAGGACGGAGCGAAGCAAGACTGCGGGGGCCATCGGAAGGTAAGTATAGATTTATTCTTTATTTGTTACCATTCTTTAGGTCACAGTATATAAATCCATGCCGGTTGCATGGATTTATATAGTGTGACCAAGTTGACAAGCACTTTCCAAGTGATACTAAAATAGCTTAAAAAGCGCTTGACAACCCGCATGCGGAAATGCATGTGAAGAAAGCTTCACGTCCGCATGTCCCTGGCAGGAAAAACGCATGTAAAATCCGCATGCGTTTTTTCTGCCAGGGAGATGCAGAAACTCAGGAAAAAATCCGGAGCATTTCTACATCGTGGGCACATAGCCTAATGCATCCTCCAGCTGTGGCATCATTTTATGACATTTCAAAGCTTATTTTATGACAGAATTCTAGCGTAAAAGCTTTGATGAATTGGGCCTCAAGTTTTTGAGGAGGATTTGGAGAGCTTATGCTCCCAAAACTCAGCAAGAAAACACCTAGGGTGTATTTTACAGCATATTTTTCAACATGAAAACCGCTCGTTATGTGACAGCAGCGTTATTTTGCTGCCCGGCGCCTGCACACAGCTGCATGCAGTGGGAAGAAAATGAACTTTATTCTCCCGGTGTTACGCACATGCCCGGACTAACTGGCGTGAACATGATTAGTGATCCCACTGGACCATGAGGAGTGCCTGGAGGGGCGTAACTAAGTATCAACTCGGTCCGACCAAGGTCACACGGCAGCTCAGTCGACTCTGTGAACCAGGGAGGAACCGAGCAGAGGGACCAGGTGCTACTCCAGGTCAGACCCCAGTCACAGCTGTTGACCCACAACGGGGAATGCAGGAACAGGCAGGTTAGGCTGGCATACAAACAGGTGGATACTTGCAGGCATGGCTGGCATGCAGACAGGTGGGCACTGGCAGGCACGAACGCAGGCAGAATAGGGGCCAGTACAGACTGGAACGGAACCGCAGGGGCGGTAGACGAGCAGAGCAAAAGCCGCAGGGGCGGTAGACGAGCAGAGCAAAAGCCGCAGGGGCGGTAGACGAGCAGAACCAGATACACACAAGGTACTTACAATGAAGTAGCGAGTGTACACAAAACTCACAAACAGAAGTTCAAAGACAACGAGTTGGAGTTAGGTGCAGGTTCAGACACTGCAGGAAAAGGGAAGGTTCGGACATAGAGAGAAACAAGTAACGGGCTAAGACACAGTTCAGACAGGAACAGAACCAGGAATAAGATACAGGAACGAGCCTGGGAACTCAGCCCCCTGGGTGGCAGAGACAGACTAGAAGTCACAGATAGGTAACAGGCCTGGGTATATGGCCCCCAGGGGCAGAAACAGACAAGATAAAGGACGGGACCTGGCAACTCAGTTGCCCAGAACACACTGAATGAAAGTGTTGCTCAGGCACCTCCTACTGGCAGGAGGGGGTTTAAGTATCCAGTGACTCACAGCAATAGGCTGGGGACGCATTAGGACTGCGCACACTGTAGCTTTAAGAATCAGGAAGCAACAGCGCCGACGCCCTAAGCCAGCAGACAAGAGACATACAAACAGCAGGTACTGGAGCAAAGTGTGCAGCCTGGCCTGATAGGTAAGATTGCGGTCTTGCATGGTGGGAGATGGTAAGCCATGCAAGCACGCCGCCAGGGATGTTACACCCTGCTAGCATTCGGTTTCAGTCATGGGGTCCGGGGCAGCACCAATTAAGTTATCGCTCTGAGCATAAAGAGCGGGCACCGTAACCGCGCCCCCGGGCCTGACTGACACCCCCTCTGCATTGCGGCTGTCTGTCAGTCAGAGCCGGGGGCTCAGTTACAGCAGCCGCTCTGTATTCTCAGAGCGATGAATGAAACCCCCAGCGCCCCTGGCTCCATGACTGAAACTGAATGCTGTTGGGGAGAATAAAGTTAATTTTATATCTGCTGCATTTGGCAGCATGCAGGCGCCGGGCAGCATAATAATGCTATTAACCTGCAGATTACCCACATATCTGCAGGTTAATAGTGTTATTTCTTGTGACAGGTTCCCGTTACACTTCTACGATTCATTTTTGATGCGGTGTATTTTTGCTGCACAAAAAAGGCAGCATCTTACGGTTCCAGCAAAGTGGATGGGATTTATAGAAGTCTCATGGCCATCCTCTATGTAAACTAACCAGTGGTGCGTGTTTGAAATCCACAATATATCAATTTCTCTTGCGGTTACGCTGTGCAGATTTTCCCGTAGGATTGCATTAGATGCGAAAAAGTCTCAGGTAAAAAAAGCACATGAAATCCACATGACTAAGTTTTCTCAGTCAAATACCAGGAAGTATTAAAACAAAGCAACATACCAAAAAGAGACAAAATCTGCAGAGTAAAAAATATGATGAAAACACACTCAAACGCAATTGTGCATTTGTTGAGTATTTGGTGAGTTTTTTTCATCTCAGTTTAAGCCAAAACCAGGAGTGGGTGATAATAATGAAGTGATGACGTATTTCTATTAGGCCACGGCCCCACTATCAGTATTTGGTCAGTATTCGGTCAGTATTTTTTCTCAGGAGTGGGAGACAAAACCAGGTGAGGAACAATCAGAGAAAAGGTATAATAGAAACAAGTCACCAATTCTGCATTTATCACCCACTCCTGGTTTTCTCTCCCACTCCTGAGAAAAAATACTGACCGAATACTGATAGTGGGGCCGTGGCCTTATTCTTTTCCTCTGACTGTTCCACTCCTGATTTTGTCTCACAGATACTGAGGTAAGCTCACCAAATACTCAACGTGTGCACATGGTCTAATAGATGCAGAAAATCTGCAACATCAAAAACTCATTGTGAGAACATAGACTATGTGCATATGATGCCTTTTTCGGGCAGGTCCGCTCACACGACCTCCGCTGACTATAATTGGGTCCATTTGGTTGTGTATATCAGTTTAATAAAACAATAACTCGCCATACTGCCCTATTCCTTCTACTAAAAATGACGCCGCTTGTGAAGGAGGCGCAAACATAAATGTGAATTTTATCTTAAAAAAAATGTAGATTTAGCGGTATGCATTGTAAATGAATAATGCCAATAGTCTTTATGTGGGGTTGTAATCTTTTATACCAGTCTGGTCAGCCACAATACAAAGTACTGAAAGAAAGAAGCAGGCAGATATCCAACCTAAAGAGCAAGCACCCAAAAATAGGGCAGCTGTTGGCATGACAAGGTACAGGGTTATTTCTGGTGTACGTGTGAGAATGACTTCTGAGGTGTAAATGTCACTGAAAGGACACCCACCCTGACCCAGAAATCATCCGGGGCTGTGGACAGGGGGGCATTCCGGGAACGCCAGCTCTAACGTGGGTTAAGAATAGCTGGTGTGTGGGTTTGGCAGCCTCCTAACATGGAGTGTATTTGTATTATATGGTGATCTGATGTAAGGTACAACTGTGAACTATAATAGGGCTAGAAATATAACATTTCTGATACTGGAATCATTTTGAGTGGCCATGTGCATTTATTACTTATCTGCTCCAAGACTGCCACAGCAGAAAGTCTGCAGCAAAAACCAATATGGATTTAATTTCGGAAATGCTGAAGCTAAATCTAAGATTTCATCCTCTGCAGCCAAACCATGTAGCAGAAATAATCCATGCAGAAAGGAGAGCATGCTGCAGAATACTGCTCATTTTGCTGCAGAAAACCTGTGGATTGTTGCCTTCCCATTCAGTGTAGAGAGTGAAATTCATTGTAAATCCGCAGATTTGCATTCACGGTGTTTCCTCTATGTGTGGACGTGCCCTCAGACTGGGTCAACATGGATTTTTCTGCTGCTAATCTATTGTGGAAAATTTGCATGTGTAACAGGCTGTTTTTGCTGTAGATTCACAAGGGAATTCATCCCTCCTTGTATATACAGCTCCTATGTCTCTATGTATAGGATCTAAGGGGTAACGTTTCTCTTTGTGGAGAGTGACAAGCCAAGCCTGGCATGTCAGAGTGAGGAGACTTGTATGCCAATCATGTTCCTCTGGGAAATCAAATATGCAAATTGCCTCTTCTGAGAGGAAGAGGATTTGAACTCTAGTGCCACCTATTGGAAGCAGCAATCCTAAAAGTCAATATCGACCCTTTAACGAGCCTTGCCATATGACTTGGGCTACAAGCCAAAACAGAATCTCAATTTCGGTTTGGCTTGTAGCGTAAGTCATGTGGCAAGGCTCGTTGAAGGGTCGATAGTGACTTTTAGGACTGCTACTTCCAATAGGTGGCACAAGAGTTTGAGTCCTCTTCCTCTCTGAAGAGGACTCAATTTGCATATCTCTATGTAGAAACACTTCAAACATATTCTGTCATCACTTCCCCCTACTTCTCGCTGTTATCTGCTGTCCATATACATCAGCTAATTTTTTGATTTTTCAGAAAAATAAACTGCACTTTACTAACCGTCCCTGGGTCCAATGCAGAGTCTCCGCCACTGCTCTCAGTGTGTCTGGTATTAGCTGTGGCACTGATGTCACTTTGACAGCCACTCAGTGATTGGCTACTGCAGCCAATACCAGACACCGGGAGCAGTTGCAGAGACTCTGTGCTGTGGATGGTGAGTAAAGCTCTTTTTTTAATTGCAAATTGCACCCAGGGACAAAGATTTTCTGAATGGGAACAACCTTTTAATGTCAGCCAGAGCCACTGATTATTGTAGGATCGTGTATGTTAGGGATCGTACAGTTGTATTTCAACATGCATAGTCCTTGTATTGTCAGGGGGGTAAGTCACCGCCAGAAGTGTTTGGCAGAGGTTTATATTCCTTACTCCTTTCAGAGCGAATGTCTACACTGTATGGAAGAGTCTGGAGATAGAGGTGATAGAGGAGTAAAATAATTCACCATCATCTAAAGCAGGGATGTCAAACTCAAACACAGAGGGCCAAAATGAAAAACTTGGACAAAGTTGCTTGCCAACCAGTATACAGTATAATGGGCCCCACACAGTCTTCCATACAGAATAATGGGCCCCACATAGTCCTCCATACAGAATAACAGGCCCAACATATTCCTCCATACAGAATAATGGCCCCACATAGGGATGGTGGTTCTGGTGTCAAAGGCCAAATATAACCACCCTGTGGGCCAGATTTGGCCCACCGACCGGAGTTTGACATGTACGGTCTAAAGTGTTTGGACTGTTTTTAGGCTTTAAGGCCCAAGAACATCTGCACCCTCTTTATTTAAGAAATAAGAAAAGCCACGCACATCCATATACATTAGACTAATCGCTTGAACCCATTGATATTCACAGGTTCAGGTATGAGAGTCCCAGACAATTGATTGATGCAGGGAATCTGGATCCAACATGTCTGATTTTGGACTTCTGACCATATTCTCTCTGAGATGAGCATGACTGGTAATGGCTCTCCCATAGAGAAAACAGGAGCGCTTGGCTGAATTTAACACTTGTCAGATCTGGGACAAAACTTTCTTGGCCAATCTTTTGCCAGGTTTAATCTCAGTATTTTCTCTGTATAATATGTACAATGTCAGCAGCCTCTACCAGGAAGCCCCACGTACTGACCTCATGTGTCAGTAATATACTCCTGGCTTCACGGTTAAACACTTCATTATTATGTTTTGATCTAAATTATTACAGCTCAGATGCCGAACTCTCAGAAATGCCACACTCTGAATTATTAATACCAGAATGACTTCATCCAATGGGGAGTTGGCTAATGACAGCAGGGACATTTAATAAAAGTATGACTTTAGGTTGGGTGAATTCCCCCTGCTGTGCTTCTGACTTTTAGGCTTTTATACAAATGCTTGATGCTTAGTGTTAATGCAACAGAATAGACATTATTATATAGGATTCCTGATATTAAGATATATGTAAATACCTAATAAAGGCACCTATTGTTACATGAGCATTCAATAGTCAGATTAGGCTGGATTCTGACAGTATTTTTGATTATCCCCCTTCTAAATTTCTAAATGGAGTACATTTGCGTAGTAAATTATGAGTTTGTCAGCCCTCAGCTGATCTCTACCCACTTTTAAAAAAGATGGTGATATAAAAAAGCCAAAAGTTGCAAAAATTTTGTGATATTTCAAGCGGTTTTATGCCAGAAAACTGCATGATGAAATGGGGCCAATTTCTATGGGACTGCCTACTTTATCAGTTCTATAGACAATTAATGGAGCGGATGTGTGTGATATATTAGATGTTACTTCCTGTTCTGTAGAGTTCACTTCACTTTTCTGTAGTCATCTCTTACAATTAATAGTAATGGCTAAATATACAGAAAAGGATCACACTGTTAACAATAGGTGATATCAGTGCTCAGACCGCCCCCCCACCTCCCTGTACAATGTCCTCTGCACGGATCACCGACTATGCCTAGAAAATTCACCCATAAAAGTTAATGAACATCCTTAGTATTGACGTATACAACAGTTGCTGGCTTATGCGGCAGAAGGACTATCTTGAGCAGACAGCAGGTGGCGCTGTGTTAATGGTTAGTTTCTTTATGTAATAGATTGTGATGTACAGTATGACCTCTCAGGTTTGTGTGTGTTGCTTGCGGTAATCCTCCTTGCTGTTGCATATCCCTGTCCCAAGTACCAAAGGTTTTATATTCCCACAATGTTTGAATGCTAAATGATTATAGTGAAATTTGCAGCAATAAACACCCCATACACATTAGACTACCATTGGTGAAACTGGCTACTGATATCCATAGGATTGGCTAAATCCTAATGTGTAGGGGGACCTCTTGACTCCCCACCCCGCAATAGATAATGGCAGAGAAAAGTTTACATGGAGCCTTTTATATTTTCATTACCGCACATTTTGTTATTCCCAGTGCTGTGAAGCACACCTTTAAATGCTTTAAATAGAAGTTCAAGATGGCTGCCCTCCACAATCCAACACAGAAAATAGAATAAAAAAATTTCTACAATGATAAAATAAAGTACATTAAAAACACTTTACTGTTTAAATATTTAAAAAAAAATGATTAATGCTATTACACACTTTAAGGAATTGTCCAGCTCTTTGTCATCACCTTCTGAAATACTGTATTCCCCGTTCAACCTAAAAATAAAAGCGGGTACTCTCCTCCCCTATCGGTAGCATGTCTGAGGAGACGGGTCTATTGGTGCATAACAATGTCACGCAAGCCCTGGGAGACCACTCTCCAACATTGGCATTGGTAGAGGAGGTGGGTACTTGTTTTTCTTATGTTAAATGGGGGAATACAGCACTTAAGAAGGGGTTGTCCAAGTAATTGACATCTATAGTGAATGGTTAAACATCTACCCCTCTTTTGACCCCCCACATGAAAATCTTCTATAATATAGGCAGTTTCTGAGCAACAAGCGCTTGTGCCTGGTTAGACAATGGTACTGTAGAGTTGGCAGTGTGCAGTTTGCATGAATAAATAACGGGCAGGACAGGGCAAGAACCTTGCTCTGTACATGTAGTCTGTAGTTTGTTAATGGCGGTATTGTGTATTTCTTTATACCATGCTATTATAATATAACCTTTTGTATCCTTCCTGGAAATTACACACTGATCATGATTCCACATTAGGTATGTAAACTGTTGCCATTAACCAAGATTAAAAAGGTATTGCACCCCTTTACGTAACTGAGTCTTACATCTGGTATTGCAGTTTGGCTTGCTCATTGTGCTGACTGCAAGAGAGTGCCGTGCAAAAAATAATATATATATATATATATATATATGTACTCCTTCTAAACTGTACAACAGGTATCCGCTTTTTAATCTGTTACCACAAGTAATGACCTTTCCAGCAAAGACATTATGAAGTAGCTTAATGGAGACAATCGCTACTAAATTACCTTCAGTATCTCATATAAAATACTCTCCTCAAGCAGCGGTGCGGTTTCTGCAATATCTCTGCTGCTTTTCCTGGCGGGTCACGTAATATTGTTGTCACATGACTGCTGCAGTCCTGCGGTATTCTGACAAAATCCGACATCTGCTCTCATGGAACAGTAAAGGCCAGTGGCCTAACTAGAATCCAATGAGCCCAGTACAAAATTTTGACCTGTACCCCCACCTGCATGTCGAACAGATCTATCGGCCCTCGCAGGATTCAAAATCCTATTAAGACGTGTCCGTCCCCATGTAATAATGTCCTCCGTCCTGTTCCCTTCCTGTAATCATGTCCCCCATTATGGGCCCCTTCCTGTAATAATGTCCTCCGCCCTGACCCCCATCCTGGGTCCCTTTATATAATAATGTCCCCCATCCAGGGCCCCTTGCTGTAATAATGTCCTCTGTCCTGTGTCTCTTCCTATAATAATGTCCTCATCCTAAGCTGCATCCCATAAGAAATGTCTCCCATCCTGGGCCCCTTCCAGTAATAATGTCCCCATTCTGACTCGTATTCCTATAAGAAATGTCCTCCATCCTGGGCCCCTTGCTATTATAATATTAGAAATGTCCACCACATAAAAATAAACGATTATTCTTACCTTCCCCAGCTCCCATGACGCGCGGTGTCCTCTTCTATAGACAGCACAGAAGTAGGCAGCTGACTTCAGCGTCACAGCTACTGGCAACAAAAGACGTCACTGCCATGCGCAGCTTGTGACTGGCATGCTGACATCAGCTGCCGGTCTCTGATACACTTCAGCTGAACGTGAGTCCTTGGACGCACATACAGCTGAAATAGGCTCCAATGTCGGCCGGGCCACCTCCCTCACGGGCCCAGTCTCAGTTGCACCCTCTGCGACTGCGATTGTAACTCCCTGGTAAAAGCCTTAGCCAATCATCAGCCGCTGATTGGCAGCAGTGCTGATATCATAGGAAAGGTGCCGCTGCTGGACATGAGTATCGATTTTTATCTCATGGGGCACTGAAATTAAGCAGGATAACCCCTCTGCACTGGCACAAGGGGCACAAAATTACACATTACAAATGCAACTCTAAAGAAATGTCTCCCTTCTTAGAAAAGTGGGGTTGCAAAATAGTAGAAAAGGGGGACTTAATCAAGATGACGCCTCAGATGCTGACTAAAGAAACTCTCTGCTTCGTCTGTAAATATCAGAACCCCCTGGAACACCCCCTCCCATTTATGTTCTCCAATAATAACCATTTGAAATGAATAAAGCCATACTTCTCAAGAGGCTGAAGAGTTTCAGTTTATTCTCGGCGCAGCTGGACTTTCCTGAAATGGATTACTGCTGCAATATGCCCTCTGGCCCGGCCCCGGACCTTGCATCTTCAGGCTTGGCACATGATTTTATTGTTAAATGGCCACAGCTTTACTTAAAACCACATGACCATGACAGTCACAGTAAGACTGCATTCACGCCTCCATGTACTGTCCAATTATTTGTTTGCTTTTTTTTACTCAAGAGAGTAGACAGACCCATAGCTTAATGGATGTACTCACTGTCATGACTGCACAAGCACACGGGTAGCGTACAAACCAAAGGGACAAATACCTGAACCTGACAGAACCCTGTTCAGACTGGTAAAAGCCCTACTCTGACCCTGGTCTGTCCCTACCTGATCGCGGAGGTTGACACCCTAAGATAATGCAATGGCACCACCACTCGACGGCGGCTCAACCTGAATGCTCCTAACAGCTCCTAGTATAGATATGCCTGTGTAGCAACTCGCTCGGGAAAATAGGTTATACACTAAAAACTGCAACTGACCCTGCCGTTTCCTGCGTTTCCTGTATAGACTAGGTATCCTGACTCTGCAGTTCCTAGTGGTACCTGCAGGTGCAGAGAAAGACCTAAACACAAACTAGGAGATGGCAACTCTGGCCTAAACTGCCTAAAAGGCTGAAAAGTTGCTTCAAGTTCCTCCTAAAGAACCGGAGGGCAGAACAAAGTGTGAATTACCTACAACAAGAGAAGTGTGCTGAACAGTAAAAGGAACAGCCAGTGACACGGGAAGTTTCATTTCTGCGTAACCCCCGTGCTCTCTTAACATGCAGACTCATAATTCTGAATATCAGAACCACCCTACCTAATTTCATCAACTAAATATAAACAATAACTACTATAACAGTTGGCGGTCCACCCCCTCCCTACAGTCTTGTGCCCCCTTCACTTAGTACCCTGGGGTTGGGGGTTTCATGCTCTCTGGTAGCAATGAATGTGTCAATTAAAGGTTGACTAACCTGAGCTCCGATGCGGATTCATCGTCTTGGTTCTGAACAGGATTTTGGGGGGATTTTGGATCTGAATAGATTCTTTTTTTTTTTTGGTTATCTCTACATCAGGGGGATCTATATGACTGTGTTTCTGCTTTTGCCTTGAATTTGCTTTAGTGATGTGTTCCAGTGACTCGTCAGACTCAAGAGTTTTTGCTTCGCCTCTCTGGCGGTACTTTGGGGCCCTTTATGGCCATTTCTGCCATCTTTCTGTATTTCTCTGCTGTGACCTAGCATTTCTCCCAGGATCAGCAGGGGACTCTTTGCTGGCCATGAGTGCATGGTGCCAAACGCCTGCCTAATACTAGTTCCCTTCTGTCTTCCAACTGAAATGTCTGAGTACAACAGTCCCAAGGTCTCTGTACTCACATGAGTAACAAGGCTCACATGCCCTACTGCCTAGCACTGACAAGACCACCACCTTCCATAGACATGTCATTTCGGGCGCCATTCTGGACCTGCATGGTGGGCTACATGGCTGGTGTTCTGCGAGGGAAGCCCCATAAGCAAACCACCAATGAATATACTAAATATACATTTCAACATGCCATATATGACAATAAAGTCTGTGTAATACAAGGTCTAAAAGAGAGTTTCCTGTTCTGGCTTGGGGATAAGCCCCCTCTATGATGTCCATATGCCCTAATAGGATATATAGGCAGGTCCCATAGACTGTAGAGGAAGATCTGCTTTAGGATTCCTTTGGATCATGTAGTATTAAACGTGCTTGGCAGCAATGTCCCAGGTTCTATTAAAAGTTTTGGCAGCCATAAATACAATTTTACAGTTTATCTTCTTGTCTAGACCAGTATGAGTGGCACATTGCAGTTAGTAGTGAGAAGTTTTCCTTTAACTGCATACAGGAGTGGACAAATCCCGAATGCCAGGGTTCCTAGAAATTTTCTGCCTGTGGCTACATTTTTGTGTTTTTTTTTTTCTTCTCTTTTCATGTTTTTGGAGTTCTTAAAGGGAATCTGTCATCAGGTTTTTGCTATGTAATCTGAAGACCGCATGCTATAGAGGTTAAAACACAGATTTCAGCGATGCCTCTATTATCAAGCTCCATGGCTTTGTTTGCTTACAATGATTGTTTTATCATCGGGAGCTTATTGCTGGGACACAGCAGCACATACATGCTAGCTCGGCACACCTCTGCTGTGATAGACGCCTCACTGTCTATGGACATTGTATATACAGAGCCTGGTGTGGGTGGGGTTAACTTTCTCAGCTCTGCTGCATTGCTACATCTATAAGCTCTGATTGTGTCAGAATGGTTGCACCCAATAATCTAAGTGACACATCATTGGAATCATCTTCTCTTTGCCTACATCAGGCTGCTGTCAGATGAGGTAGCAAAAACCTGCTGACAGATTCCCTTTAATATCTGTCTATAAGAAAAAAGAATCCTGTTTTTGTCTTGGCCAAACATGCTCTTAAAGAAGTTTTCGGATCTAAGAAGAAACGACTTCAGACTGACAAATCTTGCACACTGTCACGATTCCCCTTTATTCCCCTTGAGTGGGCGGTTATGTGACTACAAGTATGTGATTTTTCTTTTTTTCCCCTAACTTACTCTTTTCTATTGAGAGAAGCCAGATGTAACTAGTTGGCACATGACAGCAAATCACATACATGCATTTGATGCGCCCCCTGGGGTGTGGGGTGCTTGGTAGCCGGGCCGGTCGATGCTGGGAGATGTCACAGTGGCGGTGACCCGGTCCGTGACCCAGGGCGGTCAATAAAAGGGGAAAAGTGAAAAGGGGAATAAAGTTTTTATATTTAATGTTCGTGACGCCACCTGTGGTATGCGCCTATATGGAGCCGCCGCTGAGGTGCAGATCCACTGGAGCTGGTGGTGACGCAGCAGAGTTGGTTCAGCTCTCCACAGGCAGAGCTTAGCTCCAGGGCAGGATGTAGTGATGCTATGAGGTAGGTGCGGTTAGTGCGGTGTAATGCAGGTGATGGCGCAGATAATAATTCCAAGACACAGTGGGGGTGCAGTCTTCAGATTTACTCACAGTTGTCAGACTCCAGGTTCCCAGTGGCAGGGTAACCTCCCACGCCGTCCTGTGTTCACCAAGGGAGGGGTTCAGCAATCTCCCAGGTATTTCAGGAGTACTTAACGGGACCCCATTCTGTGTGCCTTAGGCTATGTGCCCACGATAGTAGTAAACACTTCGGCCAGCGTAATAGAGGTCACGAGTATGGAGTGCGGAAGAACCGCAACTCACACCCCATAGTCGCAGGAAAAATCTGCCTACTCAAAATGAGTGCAAAAACACAAGAAAAAGCTGAGTGTACGGCATATATGAAAAACTTTATTAGTAAAAGTATAAATGCATAATATTACATGTATAATAGATGGATGCAGATAGGGAGGCGATACGGATACAAAAAAACACGTAACAAGTATCCACAGCTAAAAAATGTAGCAGGATAGTAAAAAGAGGGGGAGAAGGAAGAGCCACCCAAGGGTAACATATGTTAGTTGATGACAAAGTAGGAGAGGTATATGTAGAAGGATATCAATAATTCAAATAATACTGAATAAGTATCACATTTTTCCCACAGTGGGGCAAGAGTAGGTATAATCCATAATAGAGGATACACTCACCAGTATAATCACCAAGGGACGCTCAAAGGGGGGGCAAGGGGACAAGGCAGGAGCAGACCAGTGTGGGACTTGCGGGCCTCGACGCGCGTTTCGCAAGTTCGCTTTGTCAAGAGGCGTCACAATGAGAGCACCGGCGTCTTTTTAAATATCCCTCCAGAAATTGGTCACATGTGCACGCATGTGACCGGAAGGAAATGGCCGCCGACCGGAAGGCGTGAGCGGCGCATGCGCAGGGATCGTCAGAACATCCCGCCCCCAGAACGCCCGTCATGACGTCGACGCGAACCCGGAAGTTCTAAAGAGCAGAGTCCGGGGCAGCGCCAACACCATGGAGACAGACGCATGGGAAGCCAGGAGGGTGAGTAGCCCCGCGCATGCGCACCGCCCAACCAGGGAGCCAGGTATAGTTACCAAAATACTAATGTCCACATATACATTCTGCCACCATACTCGGATACAATAAATCTCACATGGGACATATGTAGGTAGGTACAGCTACAAAGATTGAAGTACATAGGGACAATCGGTGCTAATATAAAAACGTGGGGATGTCCATGGCACAAAGGCAGCCTGGGGGCAGTGTCCGTGGATGTCAATGATCATTCCATTTCCTTATCTTCAATCTTATCAACGGGAGGGAGTATATCACCAGAAAGCAGGCTTCACGGCAGGTATGAAGTCCACAAAGAGAAGGACACTATGTATTAAGTATAAGGAAAAAGAAGTTAAAAATAAACATACTAATAAATATACACATTAAAACATGAGCCACAGAGACTCGCTGCCATGATGAAATATATACAGAAGGGGCCACAGGAGAGCATGCAGCGATTAACAAATAGGCTGCATGGTAAATAGTATCCAGAAAGAGGAAAATCATATGGTCATAATATCTGAATTTGTTCCTCCATAGTACCCAATAGGGGATTGGAGGAACCGTCATTCCAAAGGAGGCGCAGGACAAAAAAGCACGATATATATCACAAAAAAGGTGAGAAGCACAAACTTTCATTCAGACCCCGCGGTGCCAAGGTGTTAAGGGTGATGATCCATCTCGCCTCTTTTTGGGCCAGGAGGCGTTTAGCATTCCCCCCCCCCCCTGGGAGCCAAGACACACCTTATCGATCCCCCGCACACTGAGTGAGCGGGGGTCACAATTGTGAACAGCCTTAAAATGCCGTGGTAGTGTCTTCAGCTCCCGGGGGTCCGTGGCCGTGCGAGCCGCGCCAATGTCCCGGACGTGTTCCCGAACCCTGATTCTGAGCTCCCTGCTGGTCAATCCTATATAAATTAATTGGCACCCGCATGTGGCCAAATAGACCACCTGTGTGGTGCCACATGATATATGGTGACGAATGTCAAATTGGCGGGAGCCATCAGAGTTGGAGAAAGACGTACAACGTAGGACATTGGCGCATGCGACGCAGTGGCCACAAGGGAATGAGCCCACCGTGGGACCGCGGGATCCAAAGAAATTGGGACGCGGGGGGACGTAGTGGCTGGAAACCAGAACGTCCCCTAGCGTCCTAGATCGTCGTGGCGTCATGTGAGGGAAATCGCCTAAGCAATCCCGAAGGGAGGGCTCCGTATGAAGTATACTCCAATGTCGAGAGAGGATCCGCCGCATAGCTCCCCACTCATGATTGAATGTGGATATGTAGCGGATCCTCTCAGGTATCCCATGTCTAGGCACAGGGGAGGGATGGATGAGATGGTCCCTGGGCGTGTCGCGGGCCCTCTTATAGCCACGGCCGATACATCGATTACTATAGCCACGTTGTTTAAAGCGATCAGCCAGATCTGCAGCCTGTTTCTCAAAACTAGAGTTAGTGGAGCAGATATGCCTCATCCTGAGGAACTGTCCAACTGGAACGGCTCTGATGGTAGAGCAATCATGAGCCGATGAGGCATGAATCAGGGAATTTACTGCAGTAGGCTTCCTAAATACATCTGTCTGGATTCGACCATCCGGATCCACCTCAAGGGTAACATCCAGGAAGTCCATCCTTTTAGGATGATAGGTATAGGTAAGCCTAATTGCATAAGCATTGGAATTGAGTCGTGACATAAAATCGTCGAGCTCCTCCACCGTCCCCAGCCAGAAAAATAGAATGTCATCTATATATCTCACCCATAACACGACCCGGTCCGCGCCCTGCACTCCCCCGTCGCCAAAAATCTCTCTCTCCCAGGCTCCCAGGAAGAGGTTGGCGTACGAGGGGGCACAGGCCGCACCCATGGCCGTGCCACGCCTCTGGAGATATACCGTGTCATTGATGCAGAAATGCTGCATATTTTTTCCGATTGTCCCTGGCAGGAAAAACGCATGCGTTTTTTACATGCGTTTTTCCCGCCAGGTAGAAGCGTTTGTGAAGCGTCTTTGCATGCATTTCTGCATGCGGGTTATCAAGCGCTTTTCCAAGAGATTTTAGCATCACTTGGAAAAGTGCTTGACAACTTGTTCACACGATATAAATCCATGCAACCGGCATGGATTTATAGTAGTGTGACCAAGTTAGTTTAAAAAAAGAATAAGAATGGTAAAAAATAAAAAAATAAAGTTTATACTCATCTTCCGATGTCCTCTCCGGTGTTTTGTCTGCTCCGTCCGGTGTGTTGGGCGGCTCACGGTGGTGTGAAGGACCTGCGGTGACGTCATTGAGCCATGTGATGGGTCACATGACTCAGTGACGTCATGGCAGGTCCTTCACAACAGCGCGAGCATTGCAAGACACCGGACGGCGTGGACAAAACACCGGAGAGGACATCGGAAGGTGAGTATAAACTTTATTTTTTATTTTAAATTCTTTTTTTTTTACAGTTTCTATGGTACCCAGGTCTGGATGAGAGTCTCCTCTCCTCCAGACTTGGGTACCATCCGCACATAGAAACGCATAATATCCGTGTGTACAAATGTACTGACACGGATATTATGCGTTTCAATGCAAGTCAATGGCGGCGATTACGCTGCATGTCCGCAAAATTAATGGACATGCTGCGGATTTTTGAGCGCAGCATAAATGCTGCGGAAAAATCCGCAGCATGGGCATTGACATTGCGGCTTGTCATTGGGGACCATGGGGGGCGGATTACCTAGCGTTTCCAAAGCGTTTATGCTGCGGAAATTCCGCAGCATATACGCTTGTAAAACGCTACGTGGGCACATACCCTTACTCGGTCGTCTTCCTGCACTGGCTCTCACCCTCCTGCCTCGCGTCTCGCAACCAGTGTCCCAAGCCGGTAGCCTCAGATTTTGGCAGGCAACCTGCAGTCCCCTGAATCCTATGCGGCCACCTTTTTGATGATATAGTTGCGGTAGTGAGCAGCTGCACCCTGAAAGTACAGTAGCCTCTGGTTCCTATCTGAGCCTTGTAGTTCTCCACTAGTTAGGGGCCGGTCCCCTTTGCGGCCTGATCCCTCCACGTTCTTGTAGATTCGGGCGCACGGGTGGCTTCCGCACTCGCCGTGACCCTGGGATCCCCTTGTTCCTCTAGCCTTCCCTCTGCTCCTGTCCTCTGCCAGCCTGTCCTCCTGGGCCTCTCGGTCTAGGCCGCTCCTCTCTTCCTGAGCAGAGCTCCTACAGAGCTCCTGCTCCCACTCCTTCTCCTCTCAGACTGGACTCCTCCTCAGACTGAACTCTCTCTCCCAAGATGGTTCCCCTTTTTATACTCCTACTGAAGTGCTCCCTTGTACTGCTTCCTCCACCCACACCCACTACTTGGTTCCCCCTCTCTCTGTTCCCCCCACTTCCAACCAGGGACAGGGCTCAGCATAAACCAGTGCATCTTGCCCCGCCTGCTGGTCTGGAATGGTGTAGTGTTGGATGCAGGTGGGTGGGTCCCGGGCAGTACTCCCTCCTTACCTGAGAGTAGGGTACCACACCTCTGGTTGAGATGCAGTACCTCTGTGGCGACTGAACCCGTAGGGGCGCCACACATTCACGTGATCACCCACACGTATGAGGAATGCAGGGGAATCATGACAGTGTGTGCACAGCACACCGTCCGTCACAATTTGGCAGTCCCTATGTAACTGGACACCTTTCTTGTAAACTGGAAAACCTCTTTATTCGTTAACTTATAGATTACCCCTATGTACTTTATGCTTTTATAGCTTAACGCCCCCCCCCCCCCCCAAAAAAAAGCTTAAACCCAAAGTTGCTAAAAAGCCTAAATACATGTCAAGTGCTATATTGTGGGCTACCACTGTAGCCTGGTGATCTGCTTGTATGAGGTGTATGTATAGATGGCTGTGTATGATGCTTATGTCAGGATATGTCCACCAGCAGCAGATATGTTGCAGACATTACTGCCGCACATGCTTTGCGAATGTGGTTGTTTCTGCAACCTTTCCATGGATTTGATATCCAATACCACTACAATGCTGGAATACATGTTAACTGATTGTGGGGGGTACAAGGATGTAAAATGGTGGTTCAGGGCAATGACCAATCTGCGTATAAGCATTAAATCTCTTCTCTTCTTCATTGCAGGTGGACTGAATAGTGCACCATGGGAGCGGTGGTTGTGGATGACAATCCTTCCAAAGTGAAGGCGCCGGATGGTGGTTGGGGATGGGCCGTTCTTTTTGGTTGTTTTGTCATCACGGGATTCTCCTACGCTTTCCCTAAAGCAGTCAGCGTATTTTTCAAGGAGCTAATCAGGGAGTTTGGCATTGGTTACAGTGACACAGCATGGATCTCCTCTATCCTACTAGCTATGCTTTATGGAACAGGTAAGCCGTCTTCATGCTCTAAAACTCCCACTTTGAGTAAGTTAAAAATGTACGTACTCAAAGTGGGCAACCCACTTAATCCCTTCCCGATGTGTGATGTAAATTTACACCACGTGCTAATTGCGAGTATATACACTGCTCAAAAAAATAAAGGGAACACTTAAACAACAGAATATAACTCCAAGTAGATCAAACTTCTGTGAAATCAAACTGTCCACTTAGGAAGCAACACTGATTGACAATCAATTTCACATGCTGTTTTGCAAATGGAATAGACAATAGATGGAAATTATTGCCAATTATCAAGACACCCTCAATAAAGGAGTGGTTCTGCAGGTGGGGACCACAGACCACATCTCAGTACCAATGCTTTCTGGCTGATGTTTTGGTCACTTTTGAATGTTCGTTGTGCTTTCACACTCGTGGTAGCATGACACGGACTCTACAACCCACAGAAGTTGCTTAGGTAGTGCAGCTCATCCAGAAGGGCACATCAATGTGTGCTGTGGCAAGAAGGTTTGCTGTGTCTGTCAGCGTAGTGTCCAGAGGCTGGAGGCACGATCAGGAGACAGGCCAGTACACCAGGAGACGTGTAGGGGGCTGTAGGAGGGCAACAACCTGGCAGCTGGACCGCTACCTCCGCCTTTGTGCTAGGAGGAACAGGAGGAGCATTGCCAGAGCCCTGTAAAATGACCTCCAGCAGACCACAAATGTGCACAAAAGGTTAGAAACCGACTACATGAGGGTGGTATGAGGGCCCGACGTCCACAGATGGGGGTTATGCTCACAGCCCAACACCGTGCAGGACGCTTGGCATTTGCAACAGAACACCAGGATTGGCAAAGTCGCCACTGGCGCCCCGTGCTCTTCACAGATGAAAGCAGATTCACACTGAGCACATGTGACAGATGTGACAGAGTCTGGAGATGCCGTGGAGAGAAATCTGCTGCCTGCAACATCCTTCAGCATTGCCCGGTTTGGCAGTGGATCAGTAATGGTGTGGGGTGGCATTTCTTTGGAGGGCCGCACAGCCCTCCATGTGCTCGCCAGAGGTAGCCTGACTGCCATTAGGTACCGAGGTGAGATCCTCAGAACCCTTGTGAGACCATATGCTGGTGCGGTTGGCCCTGGGTTTCTCCTAATGCAGGACAATGCCAGACCTCATGTGGCTGGACTGTGTCAGCAGTTCCTGCAAGATGAAGGCATTGAAGCTATGGACTGGCCCGCCCGTTCCCCAGACCTGAATCCGATTGAGCACATCTGGGACATCATGTCTCGCTCCATCCACCAACGTCACGTTGCAACACAGACTGTCCAGGAGTTGGCGGATGCTTTAGTCCAGGTCTGGGAGGAGATCCCACAGGAGACCATCCGCAACCTCATCAGGAGCATGCCCAGGCATTGTAGGGAGGTCATACAGGCACGTGGAGGCCACACACAATACTCAGCCTCATCAGGAGCATGCCCAGGCGTTGTAGGGAGGTCATACAGGCACGTGGAGGCCACAGACAATACTGAGCCTCATTTTGACTTGTTTTAAGGACATTACATTAAAGTTGGATCAGCCTGTAGTGTGTTTTTCCACTTTAATTTTGGGGATGACTCCAAATCCTGGCCTCCATTGGTTAATAAATTTGATTTCCATTGATGATTTTTGTGTGATTTTGTTGTCAGCACATTCAACTTTGTACAGAACAAAGTATTCAATGAGAATATTTCATTCATTCAGATCTAGGATGTGTTATTTGAGTGTTCCCTTTATTTTTTTGAGCAGTGTAGAATGGTCTTGGGAGCTGAGCCATGTGCTGGCTGTGTTATACAGTTAGCTTCTGTCACTACCAGTACCATCAGAAATAGTTTCAATTGTTGTTCTTTAACCACTTAAATGCCACTCTGAATCCAAGATCAACATTTCAGTGGAGCCATTGCGTCATGCAACCATTCTGCCACCCATCAGGTCTCACCCCCCCCCCCCCTATCATGCGATCGTGGGGTGTTGATGATTGCCATGGCAGCTGGGGGCTTACTGACGGACCTAGTAATTGCCATCTTTGCACGCCAATGAAACATAGGCTAGGCTTATGTTTCAAGGGAAACATATCATATTGTCTGTGTTTTTTTTTATTTTTTTGCTCTATATATTGTAATTCTAAACCGTACTGGTGCATCTCACTAAATTAGAATATCATCAAAAAGTTAATTTATTTCTGTTCATTTTCTGATAACATATTCAGTTTAAAGAAATTGGTTTGGTTCGAGTTAGGGAAGAATCAGCCGCATAACTTAAACGAGGATCGAATCGCAGTGCACAGACTGGCCATCGGCTCTCCCGACCTGAGCATGATAGTTGCATAGAAATACAAGTGCTTTTCACTAAATTAGAATATCATCAAAAAGTTAATTTATTTCAGTTCTTCAATACAAAAAGTGAAACTCATATATTATATAGAGTCATTACAAACAGAGTGATCTATTTCAAGTGTTTATTTCTGTTAATGTTGATGATTATGGCTTACAGCCAATGAAAATACAAAAGTCATTATCTCAGTAAATTAGAATACTTTATAACAACAGCTTGAAAAATGTTTTTAAAATCTGAAATGTTGGCCTACTGAAATGTATGTTCAGTAAATGCCCTCAGTACTTGGTCGGGGCTCCTTTTGCATCAATTACTGCATCAATGCGGTGTGTCATGGAGGCGATCAGCCTGTGGCACTGCTGAGGAGTTATGGAAGCCCAGGATGCTTTGATAGCAGCCTTCAGCTCGTCTGCATTGTTGGGTCTGGTGTCTCTCATCTTCCTCTTTACAATAACACATTGATTCTCTGTGGGGTTAAGGGGAGGCGAGTTTGCTGGCCAATCAAGCACAGTGATACTGTTGTGTGTAAACCAGGTATTGGTACTTTTGGCAGTGTGGACAGGTGCCTAGTCCTGCTGGAGAATGACATTTCCCTCTCCAAAAAGCTTGTCGGCAGAGGGAAGCATGAAGTGCTCTAAAGTTTCCTGGTAGACGGCAGCGCTGACTTTGGTCTTGATAAAACACAGTGAACCTACACCAGCAGATGACATGGCTCCCCAAACCATCACTGAGTGTGGAAACGTCACACTAGACCTCAAGCAGCTTGGATTGTGGCCTCTCCACTCTTACTCCAGACTCTGGGACATTGATTTCCGTAAGAAAATTGGAACTCTGGGACCTTGTGGAGTGTGTCAATGACTGCCTTCTGGACATATGTCAAGTCAGCAGTCTTCCCCATGATTGTGGAGCCTACTGAAACAGACTAAGGGACTTTTTAAAACGCTTAGGAAGCCTTTGCAGGTGTTTTTTGTTAATTATTCTAATTTACTGAGATAATGACTTTGGTGTTTTCATTAGCTGTAAGCCATAATCATCAACATTAACAGAAATAAACACTTGAAATGGATCACTCTGTTTGTAATGACTCTATATAATATGAGTTTCACTTTTTGTACTGAAGAACTGAAATAAATTAACTTTTTGATGATATTCTAATTTAGTGAGATGCACCTGTATATACAGTAGAACAAGGGATTCAACGATTGCAGGTTCAAAAAATAAAATAAAAATGAATTTTTTTTCCAAAGATGTAAAAAGAAGAATTTTTTTTTTGAACCACACCCTTTTCCCAGGTTGAAAAATAAAGAAAAAAAACAAAATGTTTGATATCTCCGCATTAGTGATGAACGAGCATGCTCCTTTCACGCTTTCACTGAGCATGCTCGGGTGCTTACCGAGTAGCTTCGGCGTGCTTGTATATTATGTCCCTGTGTCTGCATGATTTACAGCTCTAAGACAGCCTGAACACATGCATGGATTGCTTGTTTGTTAGGGAATTCTCACATATGATGAGGCTGTCTTACAGCTGTAAATCATGCAGACGCAGGGACTCGAACATAATATATGAGCATGCCGAAGCTACTCAGTAAGCACCCGAGCATGCTTGGTGAAAGAGTTAGACGAGCATGCTTGCTCATCACTACTCCGCATCTATAAAAGTCCAAATAACTCCCTAGTTGCAGTTTTTCTGTCAAAGCACCTCCCCACAAACAGTTCTACCCAACTTTGTCTGGTCCCCAAAAAGATGATTTAAAAGAAAACAACAAAAAAACAGATCCAAGTGCTAACACTGAAGTCTATGGGAAACTGATCATAATGGATAAGTTCCAGTTTGCATCCAGTTTTACACTGGATTCGTTACAGTTGACCACTGGACATGTCACACACTGGCTCTGTTCACATGTGAAATCCTTACAAGGCTGTGATCATTATTGGGTAATAAAAACATTCACCTTTTATTTTTATTGCAGTTCCAATATAGATTGTGTGCTAAATTAAACATGCAGAATATGACACAATTGCAAGACTTGATTTGGGGAAATTCTCTTGATAATTTCCTAGCAGAAAGCTGGCTCTTCTGCAGTGAGAAGTGGAATTAATTGGTTCTGTCATTCATCTCCACCACTGATTCTTACATGTCAATGCCGAGCAGGGAAGAACATTAAGGAACATAAAGGAAAACTAATGCTCCCAGAAAAGTCTTGTTCTCTACATACTGATTTCATTTGCTTTTTTGTGTGTGTGTGTGATTTTTACATGTACTCATTTATGGGGAGCACACTTATTAATGCTGTCTTGCCAAAACATTTTAAAATGGACATGTCAGCTTTGACTTGCTTTAATTTTTCGAGCCATTTATATATGACAACCATGACATGGTGCAAATGGCTAGTATATCAGGATTTGCCTTTCTACAATTATTTTCTGGCTGGAAAATCTTATCCATTCTCTGGATAAGGCCACGGCCCCACTATCAGTATTGGGTCAGTATTTTTTCTCAGGAGTGGGAGAGAAAACCAGGAGTGGGAGATAAATGCAGAATTGGTGACTTGTTTCTATTCTACCTTTTCTCTGATTGTTCCTCTCCTGGTTTTGGCTCCCACTCCTGAGAAAAAAATACTCCTAGTGGGGCCGTGGCCTAAGACTACATATGATTGTACATGTTCCCTTACAGATTCCTAAAATCCTCTTAGGTACAGTGTGAGCCCATGTTTTGCAGATCCATGCAGCACAGATACACCATATGGGCTTGTGTATGGGTCCTTGTCTAAGATTCCTGCAGCCAGGATGTTATTGGGATTTGTGAGGACAATGACATCTACTCGGTGGAAACATACAGCATGCTTTCAAGAGCCCATCAAACCCTAAGACTAAGGAGAAACAATGTTTGGAAAGCATAGATACCCAGATACATTAGACAGAAGGTGGTATTTGTATGTTGAGCTGTCATCCTTTGTCTGGATGATTTTTTTTCCAAAGCATTTTGGGTTCCTGCCAGGAGCACAGTCATTCTCTCAGTTGTTGAAGCCTGTATGTGATTTCCCTTCCAGAGCTGGATAAGCCGGACCAGCATAAGGACGGTGTAATCCAGCCTAGTGTTGTATCTAGCTGCTGAGTGAAGACAGGCTAATAGTCAAGCTGGACTGGCAACCTGTCAGTTATTTACATGGGATCAGCTATCTCCCAGTCTTCTATGATGGTGGTCTCATTTTATTTCTTGATTTGATTTAAAGAGAATCTAACATCTTTAAAATGGTATCTGATTTGCAAGCAAGAGGAGCTGAATAGCTTGAGATACATTTTTGTGGGAAAATTTTCAATCAGATTTGTTTAATTTTCATTGAAATCCCTGGTGTTTGTATATATGAGTCCAGTGGGCGGTCCTACTAGTGATTGACAGTCTTCCCTGTGACTGTGCATGCAGAGATAGCTGTCACTCACTAGTAAGACCACCCACTTTACTCATATGCATATAGACACCAGGGATTTCATTGGATAAAATACAAGTTCGGCTATGTGCTCACGTTAAGTATTTGGGGCAGAAATTTCTGCATCTCTTGGCAGGAAAAATGCTGCATAAAATAGGTGTATTATCGCCTTGTTTTTGATGCATTTTTACTTGCATTTTTATTGCAGATTTTTCCCCATTCATTAATATGGGTGAAGTCTGCAGCAATAACGCTGATAGAACTGACATGCTGAAGATTTATATCTGCACCAAATCTACAAGTCACAAATAAGCAACGTGTGCATGAGACTTCAGGATTCTAACTCACTTTGCTGGTACTAGGAAATCCTTCAGGTTTTGTGATAAATCTGCGCAGGACAAAATGTGACAAGTCTGTAACTTGTGTACAGGCCTCTGTACTGGATCTTTTCCAACAAAGTTTGTAGTAAAAGATTCCATATAACATGCATTTTATTCATTGAAATTCCAGGTGTTTGTATGTTTATATACCATTCTTCTCAGGCTCTCTTTCTCTATCCCAATTTGTTCACATATATGACTGTATGTACAATGTGACAGGTTCCTGCTGCATAAAAAAACCCAAAACTGACTGTCATTTTACTGTGATCTGATTCTCTCGCATGCAAGAATTGGATCACATGTGCGAAGAAGAGGGAGAACTTAATTTCTCTACATTCTGTGAGTCAGCGTATATCGGACTGCACTCTGATGACATCTGAGTGCAGTCCAAAGTTTTGCGTGCACCCATAGACTTGTATGGGTGTGTGTCATCCGATATACACTGCCAATTGCAGCATGCAGCGATATTTTTTTTCGGCATGAGAAAATAAACGCTAGTCTTCACTACTCCATAGTATAACATTGGAGGGAGTGCTATCAGATGAGACATCGGATAACACTTGTCTGAGTTATACGCCGGCTACTCACCAGTGTGAGCGAGCCCTAAGGCCCCCAATTAGAGAAAAGTAGTCTGAACCTGCTGACTTTGAGCAAGACTGGCTGACTATATCTTGTGCAAGGTATTCAGAGGGTATCTGAGAGCGGCTTATGATTCAATACACAGCCCCTTTTAGCCACGCTGAGGGAGCATTTGTCTTGGAAGGGGGTCAGAATGACAGAACTTATTGAAGGTCCACATCAGTCAATTTCCTCTGTGCTGTAAGTTGATTTTCCATCCAGAAATCGCCCCTTGGGACCATGCCCTTACAGTTCAGATCAGAATGACCTTTGCAGACTGTTATAATTGCCTTCACTACGATTGATCTATTGTTGCTATACCAGGTCCTATAATTTAATAACTAGTGTCCAGCGCAGGTGAATACTCAGTAGGACATTATGTGGTGTGGTTAGTAGACAACAAATCGGCTTCTGTCACAACCGTCTCTCACTAATGAGGCGTAATCCATCATTTACTGAGAGCTTAGCCTGTCCAGCATGACACGGGATGCTTAATCTTGATCCCCTGTAAACATCCATTGTCTTGCACTGTAAACAAGAGTGAGGTGCAGATTTCTTCAGTAAATGATCACATTTTAGATTCAGTTGTTTTTTTTTCTTGCATTATTGGATTAAAAAGAAAAATAAAAAAATCTGTACAGGTTTCTCTGTATAAACCCTCCTCATTTGAGATTACTAACTGGTTTTATATTATCCGTATTGGCTGATTCTAGTGAGACTGGCAGGATAAGTGACAGTCTAATGTGTATGGGCTCCACCTTTTACTGGATTTTAACATGCTGAGTTCTTTGTTGCTGCCAGACCTCCTCTAAGGGTTTGTGCATCCAGCGTCTTTTTTAGGTGGACAAATCCTTCAAATTTTTCAAGGGGAAGAAGTTTCAGGAAACGCTAGTGTATCTTTTTTTCACAGATTCTTTTTTTGGACACTTCTGAAGCGCTTTATCAATGTTTTCTACTGTGTTTATTTTTTCTTAGTGTTTTTCTAGCTTTTTTGTGTCGTCCTTTTTTTAAAAAAAAAAAAAAAAAAAACTCCATTCAACAATGAAGAAACTGCTAGTGGTTTGTCAAGTACAAATTATTATTATTTTTAATTTTTAGAGCACCATTTGATTCCATGGTGCTAGCAGAACGCTGAAAAAGATGCCTGGATGTCTATTGAGCCTTCCCATTGACTTGCATTGTGAAGTATAGAGTGTCTTCAGAGTAGAAAATGTCTGAAGAATGGACATGCACTTCATTTAATCACTTGGTTGTCTTTGGAAACCTAAAATGGTTAAAAGACGCTCAAAAGACTGAACATTTCAACAGCAAGTGATGTTTACATAGAAATGCAGCTGCTCGATCTTTTGAGCAACTTAGCACTTTTTTTAGATGGTTTTCTGAGCAGAATCCACCTGAAAAAGACATTGTCTGCTCATACCTTATCTGCAGATTTGACATAAATTATCAGCTATGCATGCATGTTTATTGCGGCATAGGGAGATGACTAATCTTGTTCATTGCAAGGTTTAGCCCAGCTTCCATAATAGTTTATCTCAATATCTCTCAAGATGGCATTTGGATATTGCAAACAACAAAGGATGTGGTTGAATGTTACGTTAAACAGTTCTAACGTGCCCAGTACGGCAGCCGTGGGCGAGCTACTGCTACTCCACGCCCTGGCACTTTACAAACATACAGTATCCCAGTCCATTAGTGTTGTGCTGTGTACATTGCATTGTACTCACTTGTAGGCCAGAAGCCTTCGCTGTCTCCATGTTCATGGTTCCAGGACCAGCCGCACACACATGAGGAGACACCTATTTGGTTTTAACAGGATCAACTTTACTGGACAGTTCAAGAACATCAGTCTTTAACACGTAGTATCAGGCACAGCCCCATCACAGCATTCCCGAGATCCATTACGTTTCCCTCACGCAGTTCCCCATTCGGCTTCCTATGTAGGATAGGGATTAAGGCACACTACTCAGTGCCTAGTTCATGCCGTAGGCCCCGGATGTTGCACTCTATACATTTTACATGTCATCATAAAATGCAGTAAAAGCGCATGTCAATATTCACATAACGCAATTTGGTGTCTTCAGGGTCAGGTACACGACAGTTTCTGTCACACACTTACACCGACTAAATGGAAGGTATGTCTTGGTCCGAAACCTGGTGTTCAGTATTGTGACTACTTGCAAAAAGTTTAAAACCAATATTTCTCTGGAAAACACCTGACTTGCATAGTTATATGTATTGTGTAATGTGGACGCCTCCACTCTTTACTTGCAGATCTTTTGCACATGTACGGTATGTTTTTCCCTTTTTTTATTGGCTAACTACTATATCTTATGTTTTAGGTCCTATCTGTAGTATATGTGTGAACCGGTTTGGGTGCCGGCCAGTAATGATGGTTGGTGGTCTATTTGCCTCACTTGGGATGGTGTGTGCATCCTTTTGTACGAATATCATAACAATCTACCTCACTGCTGGAGTCATCACAGGTAGGTTATATCATTTATATAGTGATAGTATGAAGAATATTAAGAATTGTTATGGGTTTAGAGTACATAGTTAAAATAAAATTGCTGCAAAAGTTACAAAAAAAAATTTCTGCGCTTGATTTTCTTTTGGCTAATGTTATTGTTTTGTGACAGGTCTGGGACTGGCATTAAATTTCCAGCCTTCTCTCATTATGTTAAATCGATACTTTGACAAACGTCGTCCACTTGCCAATGGATTGGCGGCTGCTGGAAGCCCTGTGTTCCTTTGTGCCCTGTCTCCATTAGGACAAATTCTTCAGTACGAGTTCGGCTGGCGGGGAGGCTTCCTCATATTAGGAGGTCTGCTCCTCAACTGCTGTGCATGTGGTGCTCTGATGAGGCCGCTAGAGCCACCAAAGTCTGAGAAAGAAGAGACCAAAGAAGTAGAAAAACCCAAACCTAAAAAACTTCTTGACTTTTCTGTGTTCAAGGACCGTGGATTTGTCATCTACACTGTAGCTGCTTCTATCATGGTTTTGGGGCTTTTTGTTCCGCCAGTGTTTGTGGTGAGCTATGCAAAAGACATCGGGGTTCAGGATACAAAAGCTGCTTTCCTCCTTACTATTCTTGGATTTATTGACATTTTTGCACGGCCCACCTGTGGGGTCATTGCGGGACTGCAGTGGGTTCGTCCACGCTGTGTCTATCTGTTTGGCTTCGCTATGATCTTTAATGGATTCACAGATCTAATGGGATCCATGTCAGATACATACGGAGGCCTGGTGGTTTTCTGCATCTTTTTTGGAATTTCATATGGGATGGTTGGTGCTTTACAGTTTGAGGTCCTCATGGCAATTGTTGGCACACAAAAGTTCCCTAGTGCTATTGGATTGGTTCTTCTGGTGGAAGCAGTGGCTGTACTTATTGGACCACCATCAGCAGGTAAGCCTGGAAATGGACTTTTTTTTTTTTTTTTTCCTACTTATGGGAACTTAAACATCACCACTGGTGAATTGGATAATTTCTCCACCTTTTAATTGAACCTGTAGCATTTAAAAGCGATTGGCCCATTTAATGGCTTTTGTATTGAGGCACAGTATTCTCCACTAGAAGCAATGCTTCCCCCTAAATTTACAAGAGTGACGGGGCACTAGAAAAAGGTTGCTCTTACTCTACCAGACCTTGGCCCATTCAGGTATGACATTTATTGCCAGCATGTAATAGCATTTGCTGATCTCTGAATCTGTTTCAATCTAAAGAGGGGGTCATTTTAATAAGAACCCCTTAAAGAACATGCTTTAAGAAGCACTCCCACCAAACTATGTATTGCCTAAACCTGTATAAGTGTATATATAATGTAAATACGGAAATATACTCACTGATCGCTGTCTTTCCCAGTTTCCAGCGCTGCTCTGGTCCTTTATTGGGTTCCAAGACAGCTATTTCAACTCGCTGGATCACACAGATCTTTATATTTTTTTGCCTTTGGAAATTAATAAAGATTGATTATCCTTAACTTGACCGTGGAACAGTATTTAGTACGTTTATATGTGAGCTGGAAATAACTGTTACAAAGTAGGCCTATGGAGCCTCATTCTGACGTTCCATAGACTTACACTGAAAAAGCCACTTTAAGCTCACACTTAGGGCGCATTCAGACGTCCGTACAAATCGGACCGCAATGCACGGATTGGCCGTGAGACTCCAGAGCGGAGCATGACAGCTTCATAGAAATATATGGGTTCGATCTCAGACCCATTTTAACGGATGTCTGAATGCGCCCATAGAGGGAGCCCTGCGTGATCTGGAAAGTTGGAATAGTAGTCATGTGACCCAGTAGAGGGGCAGAGTGGCGCTGTAACCCGGGAAAGACCACGATCTGTGAATACATTGCTGCACTTGTGCTACAAATACATTTACACAGGTTTAGAAAATAAAATGTTTGGTGGGAATGCTTCTTTTAAAAGGGTTGTCCACTACTCAGACAATGCCTTCTCATTCCTCATGTTTGGTCCAGTTAAAATAAAAACATCCATACTCCCCACCGGTCCTGACACCATTCCAGCGGTGTCGGCACTCGCTTTTCCGGGGCTCACGTGAGGTTATGTCACATGAGCCCTGCGCCCAATCAGCACTGGCTTCACAATCCCCGCATTTGGACAAATCAAACGTCAAGAGGAAGTGAAAGCAGCTGCAGCCCTGACTTCCTGTTGATGTTCAATTCGTCCGAAGGCTTGGACAGTGAAACCGTTGTGGATTGGTCGCAACGCTAACGTGACATAACCTCACATCAGCCTCAGGAACGTGCGTGCTGACACCCCTGGAACAGCGCCAGCACCAGAGGCAAGTAGAGGTATTTTTATTTTAACGGGGCCAAACATGAGGAATGAGAAGGGGTCCAAGTAGTGGACAACCCCTTTAAGGAAAGTTGGCTTTCTATGCCGCTTTTGAATATACCCTTGATAGAAAAGCAATCTTGTTTTGTTATCGGATAGTACTCAGACCAATGTTATTCAATGGTTCACTGCAGATGACCAATTTTGTTTCACATGCTGCGATTTCACTCTAAAATCGGATGGGTGCGAGAACATTTTTTACAGATACGTTACAATTCTGTAGCATAGGAAACTGTATATGGTCCTGTAAATGATTATTAGCTGCTGAGTAGAAAAACGGATTGCGCACAGACAAGAGAGAAAAATAGTCCCACTTTTCTGGATGAAAATCGGATTTGTTTTTTTTTGTTATTTTAAATGCCAAAAAAACTCCCCCACCGAAGTTGGACCTAAACACTATATCTGTTGTTGATCTAAAGTATTAATCTGTCCTCATCATATTGATGACCTTTTTTTTTTCTTTTTTATTAATAGGGAAACTTTTGGATGCAACTGGAAGATACATGTTTGTATTTATTATTGCCGGAACTGAAGTGGTGACTTCTGCATTAGTTTTAACTTGTGGCAATTTCTTCTGTATTAAGAAAAAGCCTGCAGAACCAGATCATAAAGAAGAGGTTGCAGAAATAAGGGAGATCTGTAAACCAGAAGACCAAGCCATCCAAGAAGAGAAAGCGGACTCTGCCGAGGCAGAACAGTTCTTAAAGGATGAAGAGAAGGAGAAAAATGGTGAAGTTATAACAAATCCAGAAACCTGTGTGTGATGGATGACTGGACATTTAGCAGAATTTACTTATAGGATTAGCATTAGGGCTGTGCCAATAAGTGATCACTCCAGTGTATTCAGGATATCAGGACACTAAATCACATTTGGAGAAGTGGAAGCAAAAGGTCATCTTTTCTCACAGTCTAAAATGTTAGCTGATATTAATTATTGTAAACTGTTATATCAACCCATTGAACTTAAGTGTTTGGGGTTTACACTGTTTAGATTTTAACTTTTTTTTTTTTTGCGTGTGTTCACTGTAAATGTACTGTTTATATTTATCATTTTATTTATGGTGTCTCTTTATGAACTTTTTTTTTATTTCAGATTTTGATTTTTGGTTGTTTTTGGTATTACACTGAAGTCCGTTTTGTTCATATAAACATCATTTTTTTTAAAATAAAAAAGAATAGTTGTGTGTGTGTGTGTGTGTGTATATATATATATATATATATATATATATATATATATATATCTATCTCTTCTGTACGAAACACTAGGTACAAAGGAAATTTTAGCAATAGTGCAAAAGCCTTTATATAGTGTATGCACAGGATCATAATGCTGTTTCTTACAGGAATTGTCATGAGACAAGGACCCATTGTTTAAATCAGGCTTTTGTCTTGCATGTTTTTTGTTACATTTTGCAATTTTTTTTTTCGTGATCTTTATTGAAAACAAAAAAACATTTAGTAACCTTGCAACTTTTACACTGGACACTAAGGCTTTTTTAGACTCCTACTTCCTGTCCTTTCAGTAAAGAGTTTTCTGCAGGCTCATTATCATCACTGGCAGGATTGTAATGACAGATAACACATCTGTACACAGCTGATAGTACAGCATTAGTGTTGAGCGAGTATGTTCTATTAACCCTTTCGCCGAGTATGCTCGGGCCGAGCTCCGAGTATTTACAGCTGCTCGGTGATATGTTTGAATCCCCGTGTGCATGATTTGCAACTGTTTGACAGCTTTATTACATGTGAGGAATGTCTATTTCTTACACATTCCTCACATGTAATAAAACTGTCAAACAGTTGCAAATCATGCACACGGGAGCGATTCAACCATATCACCGAGCAGCTATAAATACTCGGAGCTCGGCCCGAGCATACTCGGACAGAACATACTCGCTCAACCCTACACAGCATCCATCACCATTCACATTAAGCGATGTCACAACCCCTGCTTCTCCTCCCTTCACATTGACTTTTTGTATTTGCTCATTAGATGCTTCAATACAAAAGATAGGGTCAGAGTCTGTTCATTATGGCTAATGCAAGTTAGGCCCTGAGTCAACCAAGCGATTACGCTAGAATTCTAGCATAAAACAAAACACTTTTTGAAAAGTCACAAAAATGTTGCTTTTGCGCAACTCAGAATTATTGAAACATTTTGCGTCTTTTGGTGTTTTCATGTCCGTTTTCGTCAGCTTCATGCCGGGGTGTGGCGATAACCACTTGTCTAATTCATGATGAGCTGTGGCGTACCTTATGCCACAAATCTTACTCCAGTCCCTGCCGAAGAAGATTTGCCAAAGAAAAAAACAAACAAAATATTTAATTTAAACAATAGGTCATTTTATAATAGCTTTGCTTTTTAAATCAGATACTCTTTATTGATTTTAGAATATAAAACAAAACATTACAGATAACAAAGAATCAGAAACCGCCCTTTTTCCTCCTCACCCCACTATAACAACTTATGCGCGACACATCTATTCAGTAATAACAGACATCATAGTATGATTACTAGCTAAATCCTCAACATTTTTTTTTCAGAAAAGAAACCATGGTTCAAACATGTAATAATAACATTTCCAGAGACAGTAGGTTAGATAATATTATGAATATTAGACCAGGACATTATATTGATGTATAAATCAGTAAATTAAGGGGTCCATAAGACTTCTCCTTGAGCAAACAAAGGCACATCTCAGTGTAAATGTTCCATTTAGATATTTGTTAGAATATTTTTCTGTAATTATATAAATATCTATCTCATATTCGATCTTTGGTAGCCCTGGAGTATTGAGCCAGCTGGCCCGTATTTTTTCATATTGAAGGGGTCTACCTCGTTTAATGTAGACACTTCTTTCCATGAGAATGGTTTTATTACCATTATTAATACATTGCCTACGCATTGGTGGGTTTACAGACAACTGATGCATGGCAATTCATTTCCTGGCAGTGTATAAAGGTCTAGGGATCGTTACCTAACCTTGTTCATCAATCTTGGTCTCACTAAGAGATAATTTGGGAGCGAACTCCAGAATTGAATCCCATATCTCATCTGAAACAGGTCCCATGTCATTAACCCATTTAGTTATAGCATTCAGGGGGTATCTAATAAGGTATGTATCTAGAAGGTTCCTGTAAATTAGAGCTATAAACCCTTTGGTATTTCTTTGTGATCTAATACTATATCCACCTGCACAGATATGGGGGTTGAATTACACGGAGTTTCAAATGCATGGTGTAATTGTTAAAATCTATAGAACAAGTTATGTTTTAAGGGATATTCTTCTTGTAGTATCTCAAATGATTCCAAAATATTCTCTTCTAATAGATGAACTAGGTTCCGGACATAATAGTGTCCCTTTAATTAAAGGGGTTGTCCTGTCCAAATCGATAGGTCTGCAGTCAATCTGTGTTACTGCAGACTTATGAATCCCCCCAGCACACGCACTGTGCGCTCAGGGAATCGCCAGTTTCTTACCTGGGACCGGAGGGTATGTATGAGTTATATAAACTCCTGGCCAGTGAGCGTGGTCTGGCTTCCATACACTTGTATCGAGCAAGGCCTTGCCCTCTAGTCTGGCATGTCCACTGGATAGCTGCGTCACTAGACGGGGCGTGGCCTCAATACAAGTGTATAGAATGGCCGGGAGTATGTATACCTCTTACATACCCTTCTGTCCCGGGTCTGAAACCGGCGAATCCCCACAGCGCACAGTGCGTGAGCTGGGGGGGGATTCATAAGTCTGCAGTCACACAGAGTGACTGTAGACTTATCGATTTGGACTGGACAACTCCTTTAAGTGGATCCAAACTTTACTTCAAAGTGTACCAATCACTTGACAGTGTAACATCTGGCAGGGAATTTCTTGACCAATTGGTTTTTAAATCTTTTGTATAAGGGCTCATACTCATCTGCGAGAAAAACGGACAAGTGCAATCCAATAAAATAGATTGCACTCTGACTAATGTTATTCTATGAGTCTCTGCTCATCAGCAATTTTTTTTTTCCTCAGCTCAGATCGAATCGAGATCGGACAGAGAAAAAAAGTGCTGGAATGCTGCAATTTGCCGATTATATCAGATGAGGCTTGCCAATGAAAATTAATGGGTGTGAGAAAAAAATCTCAGGGCACTCGGGCCATGCGAGTGCCGTCCGATTTTTACACAGCCAACTCTCTGAAAACCCGACAGTTCATCAGCCGCATACAGTAAAATCACAGCGGGACCTGACATTATAGTATAGAGAGAATAGCTATATATACAGAGAATAGATAGAAAGAGATCAGTGATATATATATATATATATATATATATATATATATATATATATATATAATATAATATAATATTAGTGAGAACTTTCCCACGACGCTTGTGGTGACGTTATTGAGGTGAACGGAGTTCATTGGTTATGAACCCCGCTCACGTAATTGATGGTACCGCGAGGCACTGAGCTGTGCTAGCATGCACAGCTCAGTTTCTCTTCTGCCTGACAGACTGAGTGCTAGCATCATGCCAGCATTCAGTCTGCCAAGCAGAGCTGGACAAGCCATGGGACAAATGGATTAATATCAGCGTCGGAGAGGTGAGGAATATGGTTGTTTATTTTTTTTAAACTCTTTTGCAGGGGACAAGGGCATCTGGAGGATTATCTTCACATTGGGGACAGGTGAGGATTATGTTGCTTTTTTATTGCAGGTGACATTGGCTTCAATGGAATAGGCATTATGGTAAGTATATGGCTTTTAGTTAAATTTAGATTTATTAAAGGAGTCTGTGTGGTTATTTCAAATTAATTTATTCTGGGTGTTGGTATTTTTTTTCACTATTTGACAATGTGGTTAGTAATGGGGGTGTCTTAGAGACTCCTCTCCTTTACTAATCTGTGGGCTTCATGTCAGCTGCCATCAACCCCAACCCTATTACTCCACTTTCCAACGCACCAGAGCAAGTGGGAAGAGCGGAGGCTAAGCGCCAGAATTGGCGCATCTTATGTATGCGCCTTTTCTGGGGTGGCTGGGACTGATATTTGTAGTCTGAGAGGGGGCCAATATCCATGGCCCCTTCCTAGGCTATTAATATCAGCCCACAGCTGTCTGCCTAGTCTTTGCTTGTTGTTAAAATACGGGGACCCCATGTCATTTTTTTAGGGAGGTCCCTCATTTTAATACCCAGTAAAGGCTAAGTATACAGCTGTAAGCTGATATTAATAGCATGGGAAGCTCCATGAGTATTACCCCCTTCCCAGGCTATAAACATCTGCCCCCAGCTGTCCCTTTCCCTCTGCTGGTTAATAAAATTATGGGGGACCCCACGCCATTTTTTCAAAAATTTATTTAATAATCAATGACATGTACAGTAAGCTACACACAAACCAATTAATATATATCTCACTCATATATTTATCTATGTATATATCTGTATGTATGTATCCATCTATGTATTATTTTTATATATATTATACATACTGTACATACATACACAGGGCCGCCATCAGGGTATTACTGCCGGTGAGCAGAAGTACAGAAGGGGGGCCTGGCCCAATTCGGGCCCCTCTTCTTGTGCTTCTGCTCATCGGGCGCCATGGTGTAACAAAGTGCTGTGCAACGGGGTGCCTGCCTCACACCTTGGCGCCGAGAGCTCTCTTAGAGGTTCACGGGCCTCAAACTTGAACGACTGTGCAACTCCAGCTCCCTTTGCCTTTTCTGGACTTCTGGTCAGGTGACGGTATGTACTCAATGATGTCATCACGTGCGCGCCTTCATGTACGCGCGCTACTGGCCGTTGCCAGGACACAAGAAGCGGAACTGCGCTTGCATGGGATCGTAAGAGAGGTAAGTATGAAAAACTTTATTTTTCTTTACAATATGAATTAAATGGGTTAGGGGGACTGCAAATGATGAAGTGAGGAGGGGACTGCAAATGATGAAGTGGGTGAAGAGGGGGACTGCAAATGATGAATTGAGGGTGGGGGACAGCAATTGAATTGAAGGTGAGAGTGGGAAAGCAAATTATGAATTGAAGGTGGGGGGGGTGGGGAGAGCAAATAATGATGAATTGAGGGTGGGGGCAACAAATGATGAATTGGGGGTGGGGCAGATAATGATAAATTTGAGGTTGGGGGAGAGTAAATGATGTATTGAATGTGGGAGAGAGCGGTTGATAATGAATAGAGGACAGGAGATAGAGATAGGAAATGTAATGAATCAGGGGAGCGGGAGGTACAGATTGGGGGGTGTTGAGGATGTAGTGAAAGGTATTGAATTGGGGGAAAGAGTACAGGTGCAAACTAATTTATATATTAGGTGGGGAAAGTGGCTATTTATAGTTAGTGGGGGTGCAGTGGTGGATTACATTTTATATTTGGAATAGTGAATTGCATAATTATATATTAATTGTGGGTGCACATCTGTATTCAGCTGTGTAGAAGAAGGGAAAAAGTGGAGAATGTGCTCTGGAAACGGTGCTCTAGTTAACTGGGTGTTATTTTCAGAAACGAGTCCTGGCTGGAAGAAGTGATGGCGGTCTGTGCCGGATGAAGAAAAGCAAAGATGAATATCTTCAACTAGAGACATCACTGGTGAATCAGTGTGTTATCTATACACTGACACTATATACTACAGGTGCTTCTCACAAAATTAGAATATCATCAAAAAGTTAATTTATTTCAGTTCTTCAATTAAAAAAAGTGAAACTCGTATTGTTAGAACCCTCCTGTTTGTTTTTTCCATCTTGTGTTTTGCGGTCATGTGACCATCTGCCTTTATATTCCAGCTCCGCCCTTCTGGCTGTGCTGGACTTCAGTGTTTGACTGTTTCTCTAGCCTGGTGCTTCGGTGCCTTTCTCTGTCAAGTTCGCTTGGTCCTCTGGGACCTCTAGTACTTTTTGTCAGTTTGTCTTTTTGTGTTCTGCAACAACTTCTGTTTAGGAAGTGTCCCATTTTTTTCCTAGTCCTTAGTTCTTTTAGGGACCCCTCCCTTAATTCTATAGGTCTTTGTTCAGACTAGCCGAGGACTAAGGCGGGTCTGTTCACTAGGAATAGGCAGCCCGTTACATCGTAGGGATTCAGCTTAGTCTTACTGTAGGGACAGCTTTCCCCTATCTTTCCTTAGTACATGTTGCAGATCATAACACATATATTATAAAGTCATTACAAACAGAGTGATCTATTTGGAATGGATACCTTTTTCTATCACACTTTTTCTTTCCACTCAACTTTCCATTAATATGCTTGGATACAACACTCTGTGAACAGCCAGCTTCTTTAGCAATGACCTTTTGTGGCTTACTCTCCTTGTGGAGTATATCAATGACTGCTTTCTGGACATCTGTCAAGTCAGCAGTCTTCCCCATGATTGTGGAGCCTACTGAAACAGACTAAGAGACCTTTTTAAATGCTTAGAAGGTGTTTTTTGTTAATTATTCTAGTTTATTTAGATAATGACTTTTGTGTTTTCATTGGCTGTAAGCCATAATCATCAACATTAACAGAAATAAACACTTGAAATAGATTACTGTTTGTAATGACTCTATATAATATGAGTTTCACTTTTAGTATTGAGGAACTGAAATAAATTAACTTTTTGATGATATTCTAATTTTGTGAGAAGCACCTGTATGTACATCACTCCCATGTATAATATCACCAGTGATGCCTGTATACTATACACTATATACAGAGCTCCTTGTATAATGTCACCAGTGATCACTGTATTACCTGAACACTATATACAGAACTCCTGTATATGCGGTCACTGGTGATTCCTGTATTACCTACACTGACACTATATACAGAGCTACTGTGTATAATGGCACTTAGTATTGTGTTTTTTTATTAATGATCAGTATTGTAATATTCAGTTACTATATGGTGGTAATATGTGGTCTTGTCATGTAGTGGCAGTAATTGTTCCTTGAATGTGGTATTATTTAAATGCTATGTGGTGGTAATATGTGATCTGGTCATGGTGTGGTGGTATTTGTTCCTTGCATGTGGTACATTTAAAAAAATGTATGTGACAGATTCCCTTAAAGAAAAATAAATAAAAATATACCTAAAAAGAGTATTGGATATTTTAAGAAATGTTTAATAGGTTAGAGTAGAGTAGGGCCCAGCCAGAAGAGTCTCCTTGTCACGGTGGCGGCTTAAAAAATCTTTTGGCCAAAAGAAAAGCTGCTGGCTATGTATGTGATCTGGTGTTCGATGGGAACTGTTAATGTGTAATTGGTGAGGACGTGGTGCCGAAGTGGAGTTTTTCAAAGAGTGGGTGGTGGGACTGTGGAAGGTTCGAGGGGTATGGGCAGAGCTGGGGAGGAGCCTGGGCGGTGTCTCAAGGGGGTCCGAAAATTTTGCCTGTATGGAGCCCTGAAATTCCTGGTGGCAGTCCTGTATATATAGTGAAGAATATTTCCTTGGAAAACTATGTGTAAATGGCAGAGAATTCCTCTATGTAAAGCCCATGTTAAAATCGCATTGTAATCGGATCACAATCGCATGACAGTCGGCTGTAAATTGGATACTAGGTGTGAAAAATTGCATTGTCTTCGCATGAAAATCGCATGACACTTGCATGATACTCGTCCAATCTTTCAGTCCAGATATTGGGTTTTTTCCCCTTCTCCCATGACAGCACCACCTGAGAGAGGGTATCCGCCCACCAAGGACAGGAACCTACTGAATAAAAAGGCGGTACCTCTCCTCCGCATCAGTTTTTGGTTCCTGTCCCTGATGGGAGCCTCACCAGGTGGTACCTCACGTACCTGGATTATGGACGGTGCGGCCTGGAGGCCGTGGAAGCAGCAGATGGTCCCTGTTCCCAGCCCGTCTGGCTGCTGCCCGGGTCTGCGTGTGGGGAGGAGGTGCTGGTTTTTTTTGGATTCCTCCCCGCGTGCGCCGGGGCCTGCGCCTCGCAAAGATGAACTGAGCGCGCCGGCCGGCAGGTCTTCCGGGCTGCGCACGTGGGGGTCGCGTTGCACCCTGTGACGGAGCGCGCCGGAAGTCTGGGCTGCGCACGCGCGGGGTGCTGACGCGCCCTATCACGGAGTGCGCCGGAAGCCGGGTCTGCGCATGCGCGGGTGGGAAGCTGTCATCCCGCTGCAAGCGCGCCGGGTGCCGCTGAGCTGCGCACGCGCAGAGGCAAGTGGATCTGCGGGTAGCGCGCCAGCTGGCTAAAATTTCAAGAAAAAAAAAAAAAAAAGAGATTTGAGATGAGCACGCTGCCGGAAGGGGAGGAGCCTAAAGGAGGTGGAGCCCTACTGCTTTTAAGAATGGGGAGCAATCAGGATGGCGGTGTCTGCATCCCCGCCATGATGGATGAGGAACCGCAGTCACCTGGGCAGCAGCTGTCACCGCCACAGGAAGTACAGCAGCAACCACAGCCATCAAAGCAGCGCAAGCAGCTCAAACAAATGGAGCGGGAATCTTCCCATCGACAAAGTCACAGCAGTGAGGGGCGTACGAGTTCCGGCAAGACTGGTCAGAAAAGACTTCGTCAGTCCACCTCCGCCAGATGGGAGCCCTCATGTGAACGGCAACCACCGCCTCCGGTACCCTAGTCTGAACGGCAGTGTGGTGAGTGATCTTCATGAAAGTCTCACCTTGAATAATGTGCTCTTCTCTCTCTCTCTCTTTTCCTCCTTCTTCTCCTTTTATTTCTTGGGGCAGGAGGCGAAGAAGTGTAGTGCTAAAAGTAAAAACAGGGAGTGTGCTTTATGCAAAATCGGTCTTCCCACCTCCTATGCCAAAAACCTATGCTCGGACTGTATTCAGAAAACCATTGCAGAGGAGTCCCCCAGGTTTTCTTTAGAATTAAAGGATCTAATCCAGACAGAGGTCAGAGAGTCTTTAAGAGGCTTAACCTCACTCAAAAAGAAGAAGCGAAAACTAGTTTCTTCAGAATCAGAGGAATCAGTGGAGTTCCGTTTTACGAGAGAACTGCCTTCCTCCTCTAATCACTCCTCATCGTCATCGGAGTCTTCGGATGATGATGGGGGGGGCAGACCTTGTTTTTCGGTTGATAATACTGAGAGACTAGTTAAAGCCGTCCGAGGGACTATGGGTATTACCGATACCAAAGTGCCCAGAACAGTCCAGGATGTTATGTTCGGGGGCTTAGACCAAAGGAGGAGACGCTCATTCCCGGTCAATGACAGGATTAAATCTCTGATAGAAAGGGAATGGAAGAAACCGGAGAGGAAGGGTCAGCTGCCGTCATCCTCCAAGCGGAGGTACCCCTTTGAGGATGAGGATGCGGCTAAATGGGACAAAACCCCTAAGATTGACATGGCCATTTCAAAATCTTCAAAAAAATCCACTCTGCCCTTTGAGGATTTAGGAGCCTTAAAAGACCCGCTGGATAAAAAAGCGGAGTCCTTCCTTAAGCAAACCTGGGAGTCGTCAGCAGGGGCCCTTAAACCGGCAGTAGCAGCGACCTGCACTGCTAGATCTATGATGATCTGGCTTCAACAATTGGAAGACCAGATCAGGGGGAATGTGTCCAGGGAGAAAATTCTATCAGACCTTCCTCTTGTGCAGGGAGCGGCTGCATTCCTGGCAGATGCATCGGCAGATTCAGTTAGGCTGGCTGCCCGGTCTGCAAACCTCTCTAATGCAGCCCGTAGGGCGCTATGGTTCAAGAGCTGGCCAGGGGATGTGCAGTCAAAGTCTAAACTGTGCTCAATCCCTTGTGAGGGGGACTTCTTGTTCGGCAAAGGTCTAGATGACATCCTAGATAAAGCCGCAGACAAAAAACATGGATTTCCCACGGTGTCTGGTTCCCGATTTAACAGTTCCTTTCGGAAGAGAAAATACAGCTGCAGTAAAGCTCCCAGAGACCAAGGTAGCTGGAAAGACCGAAAGCCGTATAACAGAGGCTTCATGTTTGGGGGTCCCTCCTCCGAGAATAAGAAAGCCCCTAAGTGACAGTTCCCCCCAGGTGGGAGGAAGATTGTCCCACTTCCTGCCTGCCTGGAAGGAAATTTCATCCAATTCTTGGATCTTAGGGATAATCAGGAGGGGGCTCACATTAGAGTTCAAAAGCAGGCCCAAGAACACTGTCAAAATATCAGCCCCCAGAGGTTTAGCGGAACAGATAGCCTTACAGCAGGAAGTTCTCTCTCTGCTCATGAAAGGAGTTCTGGTGGAAACACCTGCACCCGAGCAAGGAAGAGGATTCTATTCGACTCTCTTCCTAATAAAGAAGCCGGACGGCTCCTTCAGGACCATTGCGAACTTAAAGAGACTGAACGACCATTTAATCTACAGGCCTTTCAAGATGGAAACAATAAAATCGGCCATAAAGATGTTATTTCCGGACTGTTTTATGTGCGTCCTCGATCTGAAGGACGCCTACTACCACGTCCCGATTTTGCCAGATCATCAACAGTTTCTTAGAGTAGCTGTACAATTCGGCAGGCACGTAAGGCATTTTCAGTTCGCAGCTCTTCCCTTTGGCATTTCCATGGCGCCGAGAGTCTTCACAAAAATCATTCTGGAGGTCACAGCGCACTTGAGGGAAAGAGATATTTTGGTCATCCCTTATCTGGACGACTTCTTAGTAGTGGGCAGATCAAGTCAACTCTGTGCTCTAGCCCTGGCGGACGTCATGGCCAGTCTAAGACGCCTAGGTTGGCTGTTAAATCTGGAGAAGTCAAGGCTGGAACCAAAGAGGGTTCAGTCTTTCCTGGGTCTCATTCTGGACTCAGAAAACCAAACCTGTCTTCTGCCAGAGGAAAAGAAGCTGAAGATCAGATCCCTAACATCTCAGGTTGTCAGCAATCCGGCCATGACCCTGAGGAGTGCAATGTCTCTGTTGGGTACAATGACGTCTTGCATCCCGGCGGTTCAGTGGGCCCAGCACCATTCCAGATGTCTTCAACAGGAGATTCTGGCAGCGGACAGGCGGCTCAAAGGTCGCCTGAATGGGAAAATATCTCTTCCAGATGTTGTGATCAACTCCCTGGACTGGTGGACATCTCCGGTCAACCTATCTTTGGGGGTTCCTTGGACCTTCCAGGTGTCGGATACAATTACAACAGACGCAAGTGCGGAAGGTTGGGGAGCTCACCTAAGGGATCGTTCTGTACAAGGCCTCTGGTCGGACAGCGAGACAAGTCTCTCTTCCAACATGAAAGAGCTGTTGGCAGCCAGAAACGCGCTAAAAGAATTCAGTTCTGTTCTTCAGGGTCCTCACGTCAGGATAATGTCAGACAACAGATCAACAGTCACCTACATCAATCATCAGGGGGGTACCAGGAAGAGAACATAAAGGCCGATTTCTTGAGTCGTCACATCTTGAAACAAGGAGAGTGGGAGTTGAATCCAGCCGTTTTTCAGCAGATTGTGGATCGGTGGGGACAGCCCCAGATAGATCTGTTTGCAAACAGACACAATCGGAAGACCGAAACCTTTTGCTCCCTGAATCCAAAAGAGGGGGCGTTTGCGGTGGACGCGCTGCAGATTCAGTGGGATTTCACTCTAGCTTATGCCTTTCCCCCTTTAGTACTGATCCCTACTATCCTGAGGAAGATCCGAGAGGAACGGGCGAGGGTTATATTGATCGCCCCGTTCTGGCCCAAGAGACCATGGTTCACTTGGATGAAGAGAATGTCCCAAGCAGATCCATGGGTTCTTCCGGACATCCCGGATCTCCTCAGGCAGGGCCCAGTCTGTCATCCCCAAAGAGCGGGCCTGCATTTGACGGCTTGGATTTTGAGAGGTCGCTATTGACGCAAAGGGGGTTTTCTCCGGATCTTGTTACTACCCTTCTAGCAAGTAGAAAGCCGATAACAACTAGAATCTATGGTAGAACCTGGGCTAAGTTCTTGTCTACCTCGGGTCAGTCTGCCAAAGGGAGGATTCCTATTGAGGCCATACTAGAATTCCTCCAGAAGGGGTTAAACATGGGACTAGCCACCAGTACTCTTAAGGTACAGGTATCGGCTCTGGGGGCACTGTATAATTATGACTTGGCAGCAAATAGATGGATCATTAGATTTATTAAAGCCTGTCATAGATCCAGACCTATTCCTGTTCCAAGAATGCCTCCTTGGGACCTTAATTTAGTTCTGGAAGCATTAACCAAACCTCCCTTCGAGCCCTTAGAGAAGGTTTCAGAAAAAATCTTAACTTTAAAGACTGCTCTATTGGTGGCCCTGACATCAGCTCGTAGAGTCAGTGACAAACACGCACTATCCGTTAACCATCCATTCACTCAAGTATGTATGGATAGAGTAATCTTAAGACCAGACCCGGCCTATCTTCCAAAGGTAGCCTCCAAGTTCCATAGGACGCAAGTAATCACTCTCCCTTCCTTCTATCCTAATCCTAGGGATTCTGAGGAACATAAGCTTCACACCTTAGATGTTAAGAGGGTGTTAGTCCAGTATTTGGAAGTGACAAAAGCCTGGAGAAAGAGTGACGCTTTATTTATATCCTTTCAGGGGGCTAGCAAAGGACTTAAGGTTACAAGGGGGACCATAGCTAGATGGGTCAGGGATACTATTACCTTAGCCTACTCTTCTAGCAATCTGCCGGTTCCTGAGAACCTGAAGGCCCATTCCACCAGAGCGGTAGCTGCTTCCTGGGCTGAGAAGGCGGATGTGCCCATCGACATTATATGTAAGGCGGCAACTTGGTCATCCCCCGCTACATTTTACAAACATTACCGTCTTGACCTTTCCTCTTCTACTGATCTGTCCTTTGGTAGAAGGGTGTTGCAAGCGGTGATCCCTCCCTCTGGTATTTGATCTCTATAAATCTCTCAGGTGGTGCTGTCATGGGAGAAGGGGAAAAGATCCTAGTTACTTACCGGTTACGGGATTTTACAGAGCCCATGACAGCACCCTATTAATTCCCTCCCCTTTATCACTGTGGTGTGCACTTTTTTAAGGTGTTTAGTACATATGTTGAGGTGGTGGTTATGTATTAACCTGTCTTCGGAGGCCCTCTCATGCTCTGAAACAAAACTGATGCGGAGGAGAGGTACCGCATTTTTATTCAGTAGGTTCCTGTCCTTGGTGGGCGGATACCCTCTCTCAGGTGGTGCTGTCATGGGCTCTGTAAAATCCCGTTACCGGTAAGTAACTAGGATCTTTTTCACACATTGTCTTGCTGTTGTCCATAGCCTTAACTGGCAACAAACTGCAGAAATTAATAGTATAATGAAATATAAGAAACGTAAACATTTTTCTCTAGTAATATATTATTTATTCGCTTATGCCTCCACCCCCCCCAAACTGAATATTAAAAAAACCCTACTTATTTTGCAAGACGCGATGGATCAACAATTCACAAAGGGATCAGGCTACATGCCACCTATTGAAGTCTATAGTGAGGAGGTAGCCTGTGCTGTTGCGGATTCTGGTGTTTTAACTCCTCCAGAGCTTAGTTACCAGCTATACTGCTTAGTACTGATGCATAGTATCCTCTATGCTGCATCTTCTGAGGGTGTGCTATATAGAGAATAAGATATAAGGAGTGCTTGTTCTCTTGTATATGGAAGACATCAAAGCAGCAATCCTGTATCCACTGCTCATGGTCTGCAGGGTGGAAAACAGGTGATAAATGCAGGATACAAGTCATAGAATTGCCAGAAATCGCGTTACTCATTATGTACACACGACTGATTCTGAAAAGAAGCATGAAACAACAGATGTGCTTTAGGAAGTGGAGGCTGCTCTGCCTCCGAGGTTACTGATCCAGAAGCCATATGGTTCCTCTACTCAATACAAGCAATAAGGGCATGTTGGATATTGAATGTTGGGGCCTGAAAGCACTCGCTCAGTTTCAGTCTCCATTTGTGCAGCTTATATATCGAATGGGCAAAAGGAGGTCTGTGTGGCTGTATTTTCTTAGTAAAGACTAATAAGGGTTTGGGCTGAATGGGATGTGGAATGGTTAATTTTTTGATGTAGGTTGCTGGGAATAGAATAAAAAACCTTTTGAAGAACACATAGCATGAGTTGACAGCACCATTGTAGTAAGACAATGATGCTTTAAATAAGGGCATCTATTAATAGCGGTCCCGAGAGCACCTGCTGTTAAGGATCCTTTAAGCAGAGTTCTGAAATGGATAGGAAGGAGACGTGTTTAGGGATGGGAAGTTTTGTCAAGATCTTCAGAACTAAACCTATCAAATTTTTTTTTTTTTAATAAATATTATATTTCTCAAAGATATAACAATTTTTGGCCATCTTGTCTTAGCCCAGAATATTGTGCAGTTCCTCTGTTATTACTACTAGAAATGATGAATAAATTGACATCTGGGTGTGACCAATTGTGAGTGTGCCCCATGTAATCTGACAATGTCCAATCAGAGCAGTCACTATTGCTGGGAACATGCCCCTTTGACAGGAGTAATGGTCCCACCCAGTTTTCCAAATATTCATACATTTCTAGGAGGAATAGCAGAGGAACAGCACAACTCGGAGTTCCTTGAAAAGACACTACAGAATTGGTATTTATTGTCTAAATACAAGTATGCACTAAACAAGTAAGGAAAGCAGACCTCTCCTCTTTAACCCCTTAACAATAGCCACCATACACTATCTCTGTATGAAGCAGGACCAATAGCTGAGCCCACTCCATGCAGCCTGGGTGCCGACTCTATTATATAACCATCAAACAACAGTAGCTCAGTAGCTAAGCTAGCACCTATCGCATGTTTAACACCTTAAAGCGATTGTCCACTTATTGGACAACTCCGACTGAACCCTATGGTTCCCCCCAGTAAAATAATAACAATTATACTCACCTCCAGTGCAGTTCCAGTGGTGTCCGCACTGGCTGTCTTGGGGATCGTGTGAAATTGTTATATCACGAGATCCGTGTGGCCAATCAGCGCTGGCTTCACTCTCCTTTCCTTCGGACAAATCAAGACATCTGGAGGAAGTGAGAGAACAGCCTCAGCTCTCACTTTCTCTGGATGTCAGTTATAGGTGCTTCTCACAAAATTAGAATATCATCAAAAAGTTAATTTATTTCAGTTCTTCAATGCAAAAAGTGAAACTCATATATTATATAGAGTCATTACAGAGAGATCTATTTTAAGTGTTTATTTCTGTTAATATTGATGATTATGGCTTACAGCCAATGAAAACACAAAAGTCTTTATTTTCAGTAAATTAGAATAATTAACAAAAAAACACCTGCAAAGGCTTCCGATACATTTAAAAAGGCCCCTTGGTCTGTTTCAGTAGGCTCCACTATCGTGGGGAAGACTGCTGACTTGACAGATGTCCAGAAGGCAGTCATTGACACACTCCACAAGGAGGGTAAGCCACAAAAGGTCATTACTAAAGAAGCTGGCTGTTCACAGAGTGCTGTATCCAAGCATATTAATGGAAAGTTGAGTGAAAGGAAAAAAGTGTGGTAGAAAAAGGTGCACAAACAACCGGGATAACTGCAGCTTTGAAAGGATTGTTAAGAAAAGGCCATTCAAAAATTTGGGAGAGATTCACAAGGAGTGGACGGCTGCTGGAGTCATTTCTTCAAGAGCCACCACACACAGACGTATCCAGGACATGGGCTACAAGTGTCGCATTCCTTGTGTCAAGCCACTCATGACCAATAGACAGCGCCAGAAGCGTCTTACCTGGGCCAAGGAGAAAGACCTGGACTATTGCTCAGTGGTCCAAAGTGTTTTCAGGTGAAAGTAAATTTTGCATTTCATTTGGAAATCGAGGTCCCAGAGTCTGGAGGAAGAGTGGAGAGGCCACAATCCAAGCTGCTTGAGGTCTAGTGTGAAGTTTCCACAATCAGTGATGGTTTGGGGAGCCATGTCATTTGCTGGTGTAGGTCCACTGTGTTTTATCAAGACCAAAGTCAGTGCAGCCGCCTACCAGGAAATTTTAGAGCACCTGATGCTTCCCTCTGCCAACAAGCTTTTTGGAGATGGAAATTTCATTCTCCAGCAGGACTTGGCTCCTGTCCACACTGCCAAAAGTACCAATACCTGGTGTAAAAGCAACAGTATCACTGTGCTTGATTGGCCATACTCGCCGTACGCCATCACATGACTAGAAGTCAGGAGAACCCGGCGGCAGCGGCATTGAGCGCCAGGATTCTGCAGGGATCGCATGAGGGGTAAGTACGACAACTTTATTTTTTTAAATACAATTAATTAAATGGGAGTGGGTGGGGGGGGTAAGCAGCACATGGGGAATGGGGGGGGGGTGAGCTACACATGGGGAGTCGGGGGGAGAATGAGCTGCACATGGGGAATTGGGAGTGGGGGGGGGGGATGTGTTGCTCAGCTTCTGGATCCCCACAGTTGTGGTAGAAACTTCACAGAGCAGATTACATGGGACAACAGTAAGGACTTATTCAGTCAAACCCAATTACTTCATTAGTCTCTGATGTTTTTCAGCATTCAATGCCTTTGTGAAAATATCTGCTGTCATATCTTCAGTTGGACAATATTCTAATTTCAGGATTCCTTGTTCCTGATGGTCCCTCATGAAATTATACTTCACATCAATGTGCTTGGTTCTTGGGTTAACTCTTTTTCCATCTGAGCAAGAACAAGACCTTATCATAATCGATCCCCCTAAGTACCCCATGAACATACATGTATATCTACAAAATCATTACCTCAAAGTATAAAAATGTGCCCCACCAGGTGGTAGGAAGGACTAGTGCCTCTCCCTCCCGACGCACGTTTCGCAGGGAACACGTCCAGCTTTCTCCCTTGAGAAAGGGGTACTTAGGGGGATCGATTATGATAAGGCACAGCTATATCATTGAGCTGTGGGCTCTAGGAGACGAGCATTACTGCCTATATGATTGCACTATATCATGCAGGAGATAGAGCACTAAGCTTTACAATATTGTTTATATATTCATCTCTTGTGATATACTACTGTTCCTCTCCATCTATCCTTATCGAGTCCCATGCATTCTGATAAATGCAGGATTGTTTGATCGATTCTCTACCTCTATGTGTCCCTGCTGCTTTTTGGTATTGCCATTCTTTTGTACACACATCCCTTGAACTTGCAGACTTTTAAATGTGTATTTTTTGTATCAATAAAGTTGTTCTATTTTTGTACCAACCGTTAAGACTTCATTTCCCTTTTTTCTACTGTATACCATGTGCAGAGATCCTGAGTATGATGGCACTTATGGTAATATTAATATTGTGTTCTTTTATTAATGATCAGTATTGTAGTATTCGGTGACAATGTGGTGGTAATATGTGGTCTGGTCATGGTGTGACGTTTTTTGTCCCTTCTGTGTGGTATTATTTGGTCAGCATGTGATGGTAATATGTGGTCTGGTCATGGTGTTGTGGTTTTTGTCCCCTCTGTGTGGTATTATTCGGTCACTATGTGGTGGTAATATGTGGTCTGGTTATGGTGTGGCGGTATTCCTTGTATGTGGTATTATTGATAATTTAAAAAAATGTATATGACACATTCCCTTAAAGAAAAATAAATAAAAATATACCTAAAAAGAGTATTAGATATTTTAAGAAAATTTTAATAGATTAGAGTAGGGCCTGGCCAGAAGAGTCTACTTTATTGTGGTGGCGGCTTTAAAAATCTTTTCGCCAAAACAAAAGCTGCTGGCTATGTATGTGATCTGGTGTTCACTGGGAACTGGTAATGTGTGATTGGTGAGGACGGGTGCAGAAGTGGAGTTTTTCCAAGAGTGGGCGGTGGGACTGTAGAAGGTTCGAGGGATGGAGGCGGAGCCTAGGCAGAGTCTCAAAGGGGCCCGAAAATTTTGCCAGTATGGGGCCCCGAAATTCCTAGTGGCAGCCCTGACTGTGACTACTCAGAACAGAGGGTGTGCTGCAGTGACGTCATCGCGCCCACTGCCCTGAGACGTCACATAGTCAGAAGACGTGGAAGACTGTGGAGGAACAGGGAGAGGTAAGTATTGCAAGTGCCGGGGCCCTAAGCAAGCAGGGCGGCCCACTCGCAGGCGCTAGACTCCCCCGACTCACGGGCCTCATATCGTGTCCCTGACGGCGAGTGGGCCCCCAACGCTTGCTCAGCTTGTTGATGGTTATATAAATATTAAGCTTAGGGTGCCAACAATTTTCTCCCGGACATTTTTGGAGTTTTGTGTGAAATTATGTCCAATTTGCCTTTTTCTCCGTTTTTTTGTGTTCCAATACACACAAAGGAAATAAACATGTGTATAACAAAACGCGTAATCACAATAATTTTCTGGGACAAATACTTCAATTTCTGAAACAATTTCCAGGGTGCCAACACTTTCGACCATGACTGCACAGTGTATTGTATGGGCAATCAAGTGATCGCAGGTTTGAGTATACTAATAGGAGTAATTAAAAATGTAAAAAACATTAAAAAAAATAAAATAATTTAAATGTTTCATCATAGACGGAAAAATGGTTATGGGTTTTAAATAATGGCTACACATAATTTTTTTTTTTTTTTGAGTTCAGAATTTTTTTAACCACTGAGGCCACGTGCACACGTTGAGTATTTTTAGTATTTTGTGAGTTTTTTAACTCAGTATTTGTAAACCAAAACCAGGAGTGGAACAATCAGAGGAAAAGTATAATAGAAACACGTCACCACTTCTGTATGTATCACCCACTCCTGGTTTTGGCTTACAAATACTGATGTAAAATACTGACCAAATACTGAACGTCTGAACGTGGCCTAAAATAGAAAAAAAATGCCTTATAACTTTGGTATCACTGTAATGGTATTGACTTGGCGTATCATCTTACCAGGTCATCTGTACTGATCAATAAAACGCGGAAAAAACAACCTCCCCTCCACCCACCCAAAAAAAACAATGGCAGAATTATGATTTATTTTTTCTCTATTTCTCCGCGCTTGGAATTTGTCTTTTATTTTTAAGTATATTATGTGGTAATATGACTGGTGTCATTCAAAACTACAACTTGTTAGAAAAAATATCAAGCCTTCCTACGGCTATGTCAATAAAAAAATGTAATTATGGCTCTTTGAAAAAAACGGAAGTGCAAAAACTAAAAATCATTAAGTCCTTAATGGGTTAAACATGGACGCTTAGTTGATTATAGTCCTTTGAACTCCATGTGCACATAAGGTACAATTCCAACCTAACCCTTTCCTATTATACAAAGTACGCCCTTTGTTATTAGGCTGGGTTCATGTTTGGCAGAGATGTTCACCACAAGGTAGGGAAAACCAAGCTGGCACACTCTTCCTGATGGCTTTAGGTTGACTGCATCTAAAACAGTTTGATGGTACAGTAATGTGCAAAATAATAGTAGTCTGTTTAAAACAACGAAAAGCTCAATCCTCATAATAGCTGTAACATACCTGGCGGCGTCCTTGCATAGTGGTACATCTCCCACTGTGCAAGAGCGGGCACTTGATCTCCAGTCCAGTTTGCTAGCCTGGCTTCCTTCCATGCTGTCTGTTTGCCTCTGTGTCTGCTGCTTAAGGGCGGCGCCCGATCACTTCCTGCTTTTTGTACCTGCTGCGGGCACACCCCTTGTGCGTCCTCAGCCTATTGCTGTCTGCCATCTGGTATTTAACCCAGCTGCTCCAACGAATCCCTGCCTGAGCATTGTGTTCTGTCAGTTGGCCTTTGGTCACTGATATGCCAGGTCCCGTTTATGTTTCCTGCCTTCGGTACAAGTTCCCGTGTCTGAACTGTGTCCTGTCTGTATTCTCTCCTTGCCTGTTTTGTTTTTCTCTATGTCCGTACTTTCCCTTTTTCCGCAGAGTCTGAACTCGTACCTAACTCCTGCTCGTTGTCACTGTACTTCCGTTTGTGAGTTTGTGGTCCACTCACTACTTCTCTGCAAGTACCCTGTGGGTATCTGGTTCTACCTTTCCCTTCTAGTCTGTTCCGTGTGAACAGAGCCCTGTCTCTACCGCGTCTTTCGCTTTGCTCAGCTCTGTCCACCTCGTCTGCGGTTTTCGCTCTGCTCAGCTCTGTCCACCGCGTCTGCGGTTTTCGCTCTGCTCAGCTCTGTCCACCGCGTCTGCGGTTTTCGCTCTGCTCAGCTCTGTCCACCGCGTCTGCGGTTTTCGCTCTGCTCAGCTCTGTCCACCGCGTCTGCGGTTTTCGCTCTGCTCAGCTCTGTCCACCGCGTCTGCGGTTTTCGCTCTGCTCAGCTCTGTCCACCGCGTCTGCGGTTTTCGCTCTGCTCAGCTCTGTCCACCGCGTCTGCGGTTTTCGCTCTGCTCAGCTCTGTCCACCGCGTCTGCGGTTTTCGCTCTGCTCAGCTCTGTCCACCGCGTCTGCGGTTTTCGCTCTGCTCAGCTCTGTCCACCGCGTCTGCGGTTTTCGCTCTGCTCAGCTCTGTCCACCGCGTCTGCGGTTTTCGCTCTGCTCAGCTCTGTCCACCGCGTCTGCGGTTTTCGCTCTGCTCAGCTCTGTCCACCGCGTCTGCGGTTTTCGCTCTGCTCAGCTCTGTCCACCGCGTCTGCGGTTTTCGCTCTGCTCAGCTCTGTCCACCGCGTCTGCGGTTTTCGCTCTGCTCAGCTCTGTCCACCGCGTCTGCGGTTCCGAATTTGTCTCCCAGTCTGTACTGGACCCTACCCAGCCTGCGCTCTAGTCTGCCTGTTCCTGTATTCCCCGGTGTGGGTCAACAGCCGTGTCCGGAGTCTGACCTGGAGTAGACCCTGGTTCCTCTGCTCGGTTCCTACCTGGTGCACTGGCGTCGTATGCCGTCGTGCGACCTTGGTCGGATCGGGCAGATACTTAGTTACGCCCCTCCAGGCACTCTCCGGTTCATTGCACAGTGGAATCACTACATAAACACGCACACGCCAGTCAGTCCGGGCGTGTGCATTACAGCATGCTCAGGCCATGGTTCCCGTTGAGCCCCACGGCCTTCGCTCTCTGAGACGTTTTCCAGCGAATACGTGCATTAAAAATAAATAAATAATTTTTATTTTTTTTTTTCCCTTAGCTGAGTTCCAGGCGAATTACGCACCCGTCCAGATGGATCTTTCTGCACTCATTCCTGCGGATCCGCCACATTACTATGGGGATCCAAGACAGAGTCGTGCATTTATGGAGCAATGCATGCTACACTTCAAGTTCTACCCTCTATGTTTTCCCACAGATCGGGCTAAAGTGGGATTCATGATGTCTTACCTAGCGGGTGATGCCTTGAATTGGATCACCCCCCTATGGGACGCACAGGATCCTATCGTCCTGGACATAATGGCCTTCCTGGTGGCCTTTCTAATGGTCTTCGATGATCCTAACCCGGAGGCTCCTGTTGAAGCTTCACTTCCCAATATCCCGGAGCAGCCCCGATGGGTAATGTGTGTGGGTAGCGCAATAGTCCTCCTGCCCAATGAGACTACTGCCCACCCAGAATCCTCACAGGGTGACTACACTCTCCGGAATACTTCTCCCAACCTCAAGAGGCAGTCCAGACGCGCTAGACGTAGCGGCAAGCTGTCACGCCAGAGTCTGTCCTCCCTGAGACCTCCTGACCCTAACCTTGAAGTCCCTACTGAAGCTTCATCTCCCAGTATCCCGGAGAAGCCCCAACGGGTAATGTGCGTGGGTAGTGCACCAGTTCTCCTGCCCGAAGAGACTGCTGCCCACCCAGAATCCACACCGGAGGACCCCCTGTTGCCTCCTGAATCCCCCGGGATACCACTTGATGACTATTGGAGAGAGACTTCCCTATACTCTGCACCTGTTACCTCGCCCGCTTCGTCCAGTGAGTCCGACCTAGTGTTCTCCGAAGCAGAGGTTACCCCCGAGTCTCTACACCCCTCCGATCAGGCGGAGGATCTCCAGTTGTCTCTTGAACCCTTCGGGGTGCTACCTGGTAGCGAATGGACAGAGACTTTCCTATACTCGGTACCTGATACCTCGGCTGCTTCATCCAGTGAGTCCGACCTAGTGTACTCCGAAGCAGAGGTTACCCATGAGTCTCTTCACCCCTCCGACCAGGCGGAGTACCTCCAGTTGTCTCCAGAACCCTTCGGGGTGCCACCTGGTGGTGAATGGACAGAGACTTTCCTATATCCTGGATCTGATACCTCGCCCGCTTCATTCAGTGAGTCCGACCTAGTGTACTCCGAAGCAGAGGTTACCCCCGAGTCTCTACACCCCTCCGACCAGGCGGAGGACCTCCAGTTGTCTCCTGAACCCTTCGGGGTGCTACCTGATAGCGAATGGACAGAGACTCTCCTATACTCGGTACCTGATACCTCGGCTGCTTCATCCAGTGAGTCTGAACAAGTGTACTCCGAAGCAGAGGTCATCCCCGAGTCTCTACACCCCTCCGACCAGGCGGAGGACCTCCAGTTGTCTCCTGAACCCTTCGGGGTGCTACCTGATAGCGAATGGACAGAGACTCTCCTATACTCGGTACCTGATACCTCGCCCGCTTCTTCCAGTGAGTCCGACCTAGTGTACTCCGAAGCAGAGGTTACCCCTGAGTCTCTGCACTCTTCCGACCCTGTGGAGGACCCCCAGTTGTTTCCTGAATCCTCCGGGGTACCACCTGATAACAAAGAGACAGTGACTTTTCTACACCTTGTACCTGATACCTCGCCCATTTCATCCTGTGAGCTTGACAAGATGTACCCCGAAGCAGAGGTTACCCTCGAGTCTCTGCACCCTTCCAACCCATCGGAGGGCTTTCAGTTGTCTCCTGAACCCTCTGGGGTGCTACCTGATAATAAGTGGAGAGAGACTTCCTTGTGTGCTATTCCTGGTACTCCACCCGTTTCGTCTGTTGCTGAGGATGGCTGGATAGGAGGTAGCATCCTAGCTAACCAGAGGAGACCAGTTTTTCCGGTGGACAGTGGAAGTTATCTCCTTGAAGTAAAGGATTGGCCCTCGAATTCCCTGCGGAACATTCTGGCAGGCCTGAAGAAGAGGGGACGTAAGGGGGGGGGTACTGTAACATACCTGGCGGCGTCCTTGCATAGTGGTCCGTCTCCCACTGTGCAAGAACGCGCACTTGATCTCCAGTCCAGAATGTCTCTCTGGCTTCCCTCCATGCTGTCTGTTTGCCTCTGTGTCTGCTGCTTAAGGGCGGCGCCCGATCACTTCCTGCTTTTTGTACCTGCTGCAGACACACCCCTTGTGCGTCCTCAGCCTATTGCTGTCTGCCATCTGGTATTTAACCCAGCTGCTCCAATGAATCCCTGCCTGAGCATTGTGTTCTGTCAGTTGGCCTTTAGTCACTGATATGCCAGGTCCCGTTTATGTTTCCTGCCTTCGGTATCAGTTCCCGTGTCTGAACTGTGTCCTGTCTGTATTATCTTCTAGCCTGTTGTCTTCTGCCTATCCTGGAGGCTGCATTTCCAGGCCTGTGTGAACCCGCTCCTGTATCTTGCTGCTGTGTCTGTTCTTGTCTGAATACTCTCCTAGCTTGTTTTGTTTTTCTCTATGTCCGTACTTTCCCTTTTTCTGCAGAGTCTGAACTCGTACCTAACTCTTGCTCGTTGTCACTGTACTTCCGTTTGTGAGTTTGTGGTCCACTCGCTACTTCTCTGCAAGTACCCTGTGGGTATCTGGTTCTACCTTTCCCTTGTAGTCTGTTCCGTGTGTACAGAGCCCTGTCCCCACCGCGTCTGCGGTTTCACTTTGCTCAGCTCTGTCCACCACGTCTGCGGTTTTCGCCTTGCTCAGCTCTGTCCACCGCGTCTGCGGTTTTCGCTTTGCTCAGCTCTGTCCACCGCGTCTGCGGTTTCGAATTTGTCTCCCAGTCTGTACTGGACCCTACCCAGCCTGTGCTCTAGTCTGCCTGTTCCTGTATTCCCCGGTGTGGGTCAACAGCCGTGTCCGGAGTCTGACCTGGAATAGACCCTGGTTCCTCTGCTCGGTTCCTCCCTGGTGCACTGGCGTCGTTAGCCGTCGTGCGACCTTGGTCGGATCGGGCAGATACTTAGTTACGCCCCTCCAGGCACTCTCCGGTTCATTGCACAGTGGAATCACTACATAAACACGCACACGCCAGTCAGTCCGGGCGTGTGCATTACAATAGCGTTTATTTCCATGTACACAAAGGTACAATCAATTCCAAATGAAAACATGATCAAAATATCAATTTTTAGGCTCCTCAATATGCAAATTGCCTCTTCAGAGAAAAAGAGGACTTGAACTCTATAGCGCCACCTATTGGAAGCAGCAATCCTACAAGTCACAATCAATCCTTTAACGAGTCGTGCAATATGACTTAGGATAAAAGCCAAATCAGAATCTCAATTTGCAGACACGGTGTTTAGGGCTGTTGGCCATCGTCAGTGCAAAGTATGAGATCTGATTTGGCTAGGTGAGAGGCTCTGGACTGAGGTCTAAGGGGTAACGTTTCTCCTTATGGAGAGTGACACACCAGCTCTGGCACGCCAAGAGCCAGGCTCCTCAAAAAATAGAACTGTGCATTTTCATTTACAAACTCAAATATTTAAAGGTATAAACTGACATTTCTTTACAGACTTCGCTTTACTGTTAATCACTGAGCTAATATTTAGCTGTATAACTTTTATTTCTGATAGTTGACTGCACACAGATGTAAAGTAGTTAACATCTGACAGCTGCAAACAGATATTCCAGCCCATGGTGACCGGACTACATTCCACAGTTCTTTTGCATACTTAGGTTTTGTATCAAAAACAGTATTTTTGATGTTAATCCACAAATTCTTGTTCAGATTGAGGTCTGGGGTTTGGGCGGGCCACTTCATAACACCAATCTTGTTGGTCTGGAACCAGGACGTTGCCCACTTGCTGGTGTGGTGCCTGGTATGTGATAAATGAGCCCAACTCCATAGTATGAAAACATACCCAAACAATTATGCTTGCACCTCCATGTTTTATGGTCTTCACAGTATACTGTGGCCTGAATTCAGTGTCTATGGGTCTTCTCACAAACTGTCTGCGACCTTTAGACCCAATAAGAACAATTTTGTTCTCATCTGTCCATAGAATGTTCTGCCACTTCTCATTTGGCCTGTTTTTTGGCAAACTAACCTTTTTTTCAGCGATGATACCTTACTAGGGTTTCTTGCAAATAGTTTGGCTTCATTTAGGCTGTGTGCACACGATGCGTTTTTCATGCGTTTATGCTGCGGAATTTCCGCAGCTTAAACGCATCAAAAACGCATGGTAATCCGCACCCCATGGTCCCCAATGGCATTCCGCAATGTCAATGGACATGCTGCGGATTTTTTCGCAGTGTTTCTGCAGCGCTCATAAATCCGCAGCATGTTCATTAATTTTGCGGAAGCGTAGGGGAATGGCCGCCATTGACTTGCATTGAGACGCATATAATCCGTGTCTGTACATTTGTACACGCGGATTATATGCGGTTCAATGTGCGGATGGTACCCAAGTCTGGAGGAGAGGAGACTCTCATCCAGACCTGGGTACCATTGTACCTGTAAAAATAAGAATAATAAATAAAGTTTATATTCACCTGTCCGGCGGCCCCTGCAGCGCTTCTCTTTCCAGGACCTGAGATGACGTCGCGGTCATGGGACCGCAGCCTGTCTCGCGAGAGCCCGGCAACCAGGAAGGAGCGCGACAGCACACGCGGCGGCTTCGGAGGTAAGTATAGCTTTTATTTTTTTATTTTTACGGTCACACTATATAAATCCATGCCGTTTGCATGGATTTATATACACTGTGTTCCAAATTATTATGCAAATAATATTTTCTCAGATTTTCCCAAATTACCTATATGAATTGCAGTCATTGTAATTTAACTATTAGAGTACAATTGAAAGGTTTTTGTACAAACTGCCTATCATAACAGTATATTTAAAAAAAAAATAAAAAACTCAAACTGCACTCAAAATGCATGTTCCAAATTATTATGCACAGCAGAGTTTTCAACCTTTTCATTTTAATAAAGAACAAAAAAATGGCCATTTTTGAAATTATAAGCATTAGCAGGTTATTACAAACTGAAATCAAACAGTTTTCAACTCAAAACTTTATTCTAGGTGATGTTACATTTGCACATAGGACCCCTTGTTCGAAAGGAGCTTCTGAACTCTCTCGTCCATTGAATTTGTCAGGTTTTGGATGGTTTCTGCTTTAATTGTTTTGCATGAGGACAGAATACCCTCCCAGAGCTGTTGCTTAGATGTGAACTGCCTCCCGCTATCATAGACACTCCTTTTGATGATGCTCCAGAGGTTCTCAATGGGGTTGAGGTCAGGGGAGCATGGATGCCACACCATAATTTTGTCCCCTTTTATGCCCATAGCAGCCTGAGATGCAGATGTGTTATGTGCAGCATGAGACGGGGCATTATCATGCATGAAATGATCTCGATGGTCCAGATGGATGGAGTGGAGGATGGCTGGTTGATGGACACCCCATGCAAACACGGCTACGGCGCTAAGAAGGAGGAGGTGGAGTAATGTTTTGGGCTGGAATCATGGGGAGAGAGATTGTCGGCCCTTTTAGGATCCCAGAAGGGGTAAAGATGAACTCCATAATGTATGTTGAGTTTCTCAAACAGCACTTCCTTCCATGGTTCAAGAAGAAGAACCGTGCATTCCGCAGCAAGATCATTTTCATGCATGATAATGCCCTGTCTCATGCTGCACATAACACATCTGCATCTCTGGCTGCTATGGGCATAAAAGGGGACAAACTTATGGTGTGGCACCCATGCTCCCCTGACCTCAACCCCATTGAGAACCTCTGGAGCATCATCAAAAGGAGTGTCTATGATGGCGGGAGGCAGTTCACATCTAAGCAACAGCTCTGGGAGGGTATTCTGTCCTCATGCAAAACAATTGAAGCAGAAACCATCCAAAACCTGACAAATTCAATGGACGAGAGAGTTCAGAAGCTCCTTTCGAACAAGGGGTCCTATGTGCAAATGTAACATCACCTAGAATAAAGTTTTGAGTTGAAAACTGTTTGATTTCAGTTTGTAATAACCTGCTAATGCTTATAATTTAAAAAATGACCATTTTTTTGTTCTTTATTAAAATGAAAAGGTTGAAAACTCTGCTGTGCATAATTTGGAACAAGCATTTTGAGTGCAGTTTGAGTTTTTTATTTTTTTAAAAATATACAGTTATCATAGGCAGTTTGTACAAAACCCTTTCAATTGTACTCTAAGGCTAAGTGCCCACGTTGCGGAACTGAACCATATTTTTTACGCTTCTCCCTGGCGGGAAAATCGCATGCGGATTTTACATGCGGTTTTCCCGCCAGGTAGAAGAGTTTGTGAGGCGTCTTTGCAGCGTCTTCACATGCATTTCCGCATGCGGGTTATCAAGCACTTCTCCAAGTGATTTAAGCATCACTTGGAAAAGTGCTTGACAACTTGTTCACACTATATAACTCTATGCAACCGGCATGGATTTATATAGTGTGACCAAGTAATAGTTAAAAAAAAAAAGAATCACAATGGTAAAAAATAAAAAAATAAAGTTTATACTCACCTCCCGATGCATTCTCTGCCCCGTCCGGAGTCTTGAGCGGCTCACGCTGTTGTGTGCAGGACCTGCGGTGAAGTCATTGAGTCATGTGATGGGTCACATGACTCAATGACGTGGCAGGTCCTTCACACAACAGCGCGACGGAGGGAAAACATCAGAAGATAAGTATAGACTTTATTTTATTCTTTTTTTTACAGGTTCTTTGGTACCCAGGTCTGGATGAGAGTCTCCTCTCATCCAGACTTGGGTACCATCCGCACATTGATTCCGCTGCGCTTCCGCAAAATTAATGAACATGCTGCGGATTTTTGACCGCAGCATATACGCTGCGGAAAAATCCGCAGCATGGGCATTGACATTGCAGAATGCCATTGGGGACCATGGGGTGCGGATATACATGCGTTTTACAAGCGTTTACGCTGCGGAAATTCCGCAGCATATACGCTTGTAATACGCAACGTGGGCACGCAGCCTTATAGTTATTTGACTGGAAAATTACAATGACTGCAATTCATATAGGTAATTTGGGAAAATCTGAGAAAATATTATTTGCATAATAATTTGGAACACAGTGTAGTGTGACCTAGTTGTCAAGCACTTTCCAAGTGATGCTATCACCTGGAAAGTGCTTGTCAGTCCGCATGCGGAAACACATGCGTTAACGCATGTGGATACGCATGTGAATCCGCATGTATTCTGCAGGAAAAACGCATGCACAATCTGCATGCGTTTTTTCTGCCAGGGAGATGCAGAAATGCTCCAGAAATTTTCTGCTTCATTTCTGCATCGTGGGCACATAGTCTTAGGCATCTTCTGATGATTGCAGGACTCAAAGGTAACTGAAGATCTTCTTTGATCTCCCTGGAGCTGATCATTGGATTCTTTGCCATTCTTGTGATTCTATGATCTATGTGGAGAGTAGTATTTCTATTCCTACCACGTGTTTTGGGTTTTGTTTGCCATTTAAACATCTTCCCGACATGCGCCGTGATCGCGCGAGCTCACGCTGAGCGCACCACCGCGATCGAGTGCGGATGTCAGCTCTATGACGTTTAACCCCTGTGATGCCACTGTCAATAGTGACAGCGGCATCGCAGGGGATCACACAGGGCGTGATCTCCCTGTCTCCTTCCGCGGGGTCCTTCAGGCAGGTGGCCTGTCAGCGTCTGAGACACCTCCTTCTTGCCTGTCAGAAGCTGATCTAATGCTCTGCAGTGCAGATGCACTGCAGAGTATTAGATCAGTGACCAGGGCAGGGAAAGTTGATGTCCCATAATGGGACAATGTAATAAAGTTTAAAAAAAAAAGTTTTAAAAAAATATTTAAAAAAATCACTAAATAAAGAGCAAAAAAAAAAAAAAGAATCCAGTGAATATATTTATCTGTGTAAAATAATATAAACAAAAAAAGTACACATATTTGATATTGCAGCATCTGGAAGAACCCAACCTATAAAACTGTCCAACTAGTTAACCCTTTCAGTAAACATAGTAAAAAAAAAAAAAAGAGAAACGAGGCAAAAAACGGTGCTTCATCATCATACCGCTGAACAAAAAGTGGAATAAAACGCGATCAAAAAGACTAATGTAAATAAATATGGTACCAATGAAAACGTCATCTTGTCCCTCAAAAAAACAAGCTGCCATAAAGTTCCGTTAGCGGAAAAATAAAAAAGTTACAGGTCTCAGAATAAAGCGATGCAAAAATAATTATTTTTCTATAGAACAGTTTTTATTATGTAAAAGCGCCAAAAGATAAAAAAATGACCTAAATGTGGTATCGCTGTAATCGTACTGACCCGAAGGATGACGCTGCCTTATCTATTTTACCACACATGTAATGGAATAAAAAAATCCTCAAAAATCAATTTCTGAATTGCTGGTTTTTGTTCATTCTGCCACCCAAAAAACGGAACATAAAGCGATCAAAGGATGTAATTTGCCCGAAAATGGTACCAATAAAAACTTCAACTTGTCCCACAAAAAACAAGCCATCACATGACTCTTTCAGCTATAATTTTTCCATATTTCTGCCATCAAAATATGGTGATGCAAAAACTTGTTTTTACAATAAAAAGCGTCTTTTAGGCTATGTGCCCACGATGCAGAAATGCTCCGGATTTTTCCTGAGCGTTTCTGCATCTCCCTGGCAGAAAAAAACGCATGCAGATTGTACATGCGGATTGTACATGCGTTTTTCCTGCCAGGGACATGCGGATGTGAAGCGTTTTTCACTTGCATTTCCGCATGCGGGTTGACAAGCTCTTTCCAAGTGATTTTAGCATCACTTGGAAAGTGCTTGACAACTTGGTCACACTATATAAATCCATGCAAACGGAATGGATTTATATAGTGTGACCCCAAAGAATGGTTAAAAATAAAAAAATAACTATCATACTTACCTTCCGATGGCCCCCGAGTCTTGCTTCGCTGCGTCCTGGCTGCCGGCAGATCGCGGTACACTGAAGGACCTGCTGTCACATGACTATGACGTCAGCGCAGGTCCTTCAGTCCATCGCGAGCTGCCGGCATGGGAGGATGAGCGCAGCCGGGGCCATCAGAAGGTAAATATAATGTTTATTTTTTATTTTATTCTTTTTTTCACAGGTAGTATGGTACCCGGGTCCGGAGGAGAGTCTCCTGTCCTCCACACCCGGGTACCATCCGCATATTGGAATGCATGGATTCCGTATCTACAGATGCAGTGATGCGGAATCCAAGCGTTCCAATGCAAGTCAATGGCGGTGAAAAGGCAGCGCTTCCGCAAAATAATTGGTAGTGCTGCGTTTTTTTTTCCGCAATGATAATCCACAGCGGAAATTTCCGCAGCATGTGCACAGCACATGCGGATTATCATTGGGGAACATGGCAGGCCTTCTACCATGCATTTTTGCCGCTGCGGAAACGCTTAAAAAACGCATCGTGGGCACACAGCCTTAGTGTGTGACAGCTGCCAAACATAAAAAAAAGATCTAAATCTGGTATAGCTGTAATCGCACTGACCTGAAGAATAAAGTCGCCTAATTACTTATACCGCACAAGGAACAGCGTAAAAATAAATAAAACAAATTCTTCACCTTCTGTTGATTTATTCATTCTGCCTTCCAAAGATCACAGTAAGGCTCAGCTCACATTTATCCTGCGCTCTACGCTGAGCACTTACACCGGGGTTTTCGTGTAAATCTCTGAAATACGTGATTCAGGCGGAAACCCCAGCGGAAGATTCCCTATAATAAGGCAGATGGAGGCACTGTGGACGCCGTGTGGCCTATGATCCAGCGGTATCCGTCTTTTTATTAGGCGTGCATAAAAGTGCCGTTTGCCTCAGTTTTGTGCACTTCTGAAAAGAAGAACGACGCTGAACAGAGGCCAGATGGACTCCAGAGTAACTCTGCTGCCTCATTATAGTGAATGGATCCCTCGGCAGTTTCATCTGAATTACGTGACTCAGAGATTTAGATGGAAACCTCGATATAAGTGCTCAGTGTAGAGCGCAGGATAAATGTGATTCCAAATGTTACAGTTATATGAAAAAGTTTGGACACCCCTATTAATCTTAAGCTTAATATTTTATAAAAATTGGTGTTTTTGCAACAGCTATTTCAGTTTGATATGTGTAATAACTGTTGGATACAGTAATGTTTCTGCCTTGAAATGAGGTTTATTGTACTAACAGAAAATGTGCAATCTGCATTCAAACAAAATTTGACAGGTGCATAAGTATGGGCACCCTTATCATTTTCTTGTTTTAAATACTACTACCTACTTTTACTGACTTACTAAAGCACTTTTTTTGGTTTTGTAACCTCATTGAGCTTTGAACTTCATAGCCAGGTGTATGCAATCATGAGAAAAGCTACTTAAAGTGGCCACTTGCAAGTTGTTCTCCTGTTTGAATCTCCTCTGAAGAGTGGCATCATGGGCTCCTCAAAACAACTGTCAAATGATCTGAAAACAAAGATTATTCAACATAGTTGTTCAGGGGAAGAATACAAAAAGCTGTCTCAGAGATTTAACCTGTCAGTTTCCACTGTGAGGAACATAGTAAGGAAATGGAAGAACACAGGGACAGTTCTTGTTAAGGCCAGAAGTGGCAGGCCAAGAAAAACATCAGAAAGGCAGAGAAGAAGAATGGTGAGATCAGTCAAGGACAATCCTCAGACCACCTCCAGAGAGCTGCAGCATCAACTTGCTGCAGATGGTGTCACTGTGCATCGGTCAACTATACAACGCACTTTGCACAAGGAGAAGCTGTATGGGAGAGTGATGCGAAAGAAGCCGTTTCTGCAAGCACGCCACAAACAGAGTCGGCTGAGGTATGCAAAAGCACATTTGGAGAAGCCAATTTCTTTTTGGAAGAAGGTCCTGTGGACTGATGAAACCAAGATTGAGTTGTTTGGTCATACAAAAAGGCGATATGCATGGCGGCAAAAAAACACAGCATTCCAAGAAAAACACTTGCTACCCACAGTAAAATTTGGTGGAGGTTCCATCATGCTTTGGGGCTGTGTGGCCAATGCCGGCACCGGGAATCTTGTTAAAGTTGAGGGACGCATGTGTAGCACCCTGAGGATTCGGCTGCTACAGGAGTATTGCACCTCAACCCAGAGGTGTGATATTCCACTCCCGGGTAAGGATGGAGTGTGGAACTGAGCTCGGTAGGCTGCATGCACTACACACATCCCATTTCCGAGGAACAGGCCGACGGTACTTCCACTTAGAAATGTGCAGGTACGACCGAGTCTGTTCCTGGCTGGAGTGGGAGGGGGGTGGTACATCCCATGTAGTGTAGGGGCAGATAGGGGGAGCAGCCTGGGTAAAGATAGGAGCTCATTGGGTGCTGGTCACCTGAGCTCACACATAGAGGGTGTATATAAGGTGGGCACCAACTAAGATCAGGGTCAGATGCAGAGAACAAGTCAGTTGGAGACAGCAAGACAGCTGCAGAGGAGCAGACAGCAAGCAGAGAGGAAGTCAGCCTGCAGCAAGGGAGAAGAGAGACCCTGAGTGAGAGAGGAGCAGAGAAGGAGTACCCAGAGGGGAGAACAGAGAGGACCCAAGAACCCAAATTAAAGCACCGGGTGAGGAGTCGGCACAGGGTACCGGAACCCAAGCTGGTGGGGGCAGAAAACACACCCTAGCCAGAGACCGGAGGCCGTGGGCAGCATCTGCCACGGTCACCCACCACATCCACCCCGAAGGCACACCACATGAAGGGTCAGGGAACCCAAGGCCAAGGGTGTCCCAACAGAAGGCCCGAGGGAGCTGGACCTAGGTGGATCACTGGTGGGGACGGCCAGAGAACGGGACAGAAGGAGAGCTCAGGGCCACGCTCCGGACTTGTTTGGGGGTTGGCTGGATCCAGGACCTGGTGGACGCAGCACGGCTCGGGTGGTCACTCGCAGCTGGAGTGACCAGTACAACATCTGCAGTAAGTAAACACCCTTAACTGCATAACCCGACTCTGTCTTCATTGCCGTCTGCACTGCACCACCACAACCCCCATCCTCTGCACCTGTCCTCCCTGAGGCTATACCCCTCCCGTTGGGGGTTATCCCACCAAGCTGCGCACCCACCATCAGCCTCAGCGGACCCTGCTGCAGCGGCGGCCACAGTGACCGCATCACAACGGGTGGCGTAGTCGACACAAAAGAACTCTTAATAACATCTGTAGGACTGCCACATAACACTGAGTTTGACGCCCTGGGCACGGGCCGGGTCACAGCCGCTCGGAGACTACAACCCCCCCATCTGATCCGGTGCCGGGTATTCCCCTCAAAAAGGAATATGTCCCAGGGGGCGCGTCACATGGATTCCACTCAGTATCAGCAGATTCTTGACAATAATGTTCAAGAATCAGTGACAAAGTTGAAGTTACGCAGGGGATGGATCTTTCAGCAAGACAATGATCCAAAACACCGCTCCAAATCTACTCAGGCATTCATGCAGAGGAACAATTACAATGTTCTGGAATGGCCATCCCAGTCCCCAGACCTGAATATCATTGAACATCTGTGGGATCATTTGAGGAGGGCTGTCCATGCTCGGCGACCATCAAACTTAACTGAACTGAAATTGTTTTGTAAAGAGGAATGGTCAAAAATACCTTCATCCAGGATCAAGGAAATCATTAAATGCTACAGGAAGCGACTAGAGGCTGTTATTTTTGCAAAAGGAGGATCTACTACATATTAATGTCACTTTTCTGGTGAGGTGCCCATACTTATGCACCTGTCAAATTTTGTTTGAATGCAGATTGCACATTTTCTGTTAGTACAATAAACCTCATTTCAAGGCAGAAACATTACTGTGTCCAACAGTTATTACATATATCAAACTGAAATAGCTGTTGCAAAAACACCAATTTTTAAAAAACATTAAGCTTAAGATTAATAGGGGTGCCCAAACTTTTTCATATAACTGTATGTAAAATGTTCCCAATAAAAGCTTCAACTCCATTCACAAAAAAAGTAAGTCCCCACTCAGGTCCATCATCTGTTAAAGTAAATATTGGGGGTTTCCACGTTACTGGTAGCATAAAGGCTCTGGAAAAACAAAATGGCTCCTCACCCTCCAAAAGAAATCCAGTGAATTCTGAGCCCCCAAATCCAAATGTCCCCCTCCCTTCTGTGCTCCACAGTGTGCCTAAACCGCAGTTAGCGTCCACATGTTTGGCATTCCTGTAGCGTTGAGAGCCCAGGTGCATGTCTTCAGAACCACGAGCTGGGCATAACGTACTGGTCACTACAATGGCAGTTTGCAATCTTCACTTAGTAACATCCACTGCTGCTTGTTTCTGGAAGACACCCATGGAGTCAAAATCATCACTACACTTGTAGATAAATTTCCAAAGGGGTACATTTCCAAAATGGGGTCACTTGAGGGGGGATTCTGCTCTTCTAGCACTTATGGGCTCTGTATATGGAGTCCGCAAACTATTCTAGGAAAATCTGCACTCCAGGAGGCAAATAGCACTCCGTCTCTCCTGAGTCTCGCCGTATGGCTAAGCAGTACTGCACAGCCACATATAGGTTATTTCTAAATTCAGCAGAAATTGTGGGACAAATTTTGGTGCTATTTTTACCCATTTCCCAGTGTGAAAATGTAAAATCTGGGGTTAAAACAAAATTTTGGTGGTAAAAATGTAATTATTTTTTCTTCACTGCCCACTGGTGTAAAATGCTGTGACACACCTGTGGTGTCAATATGATCCCCTAGATGAATTCATTGTAGTGTGCAGTTTCTAAAATGGACTCACTTATGGGGGGTTCAGCTGATCTGGCACCTCAGGGGCTCTACTAATGTGACCTGGCACCCTCAACCAGTCCAGAAAAATTTGAACTCCAATATGGCGCTTCCTCCCTTCTGAGCTTTGCACTGTGCCTGAAAAGTAGTTTTTGATAACATATAGGGTATCTGCATACTCAGGAGAAATTGTAGTTCATTTTCTCCTGTTTCCCTTGTGAAAATGCAAATTTGGGGCTAAAAAATATTCTTGCGGGAAAAATTAGATTTTTTATTTTTTTATTTCCCAGCTCAACGCTATAAACGTCTGTGAAGCACCTGGGGTTTCAAGGTGCTCACCACACATCTAGATAACTTCCCTGAGGGGTCTAGTTTCCAAAATGGTGTCACTTGTGGGGGGTTTCCACTGTTTAGGCACATCAGGGGCTCTCCAAATGCGACATGGCGTCCGCTAATTATTCAAGCAAATTTTGCATTCAAAAAGTCAAATGGCGCTCCTTCCCTTCCAAGCCCTGCCGTGCACCCAAACGGTAGTTTTCCTCCACATATTGTGTATCGGTGTGCTCAGGAGAAATTGCACAACACATTTTGGGGTCTATTTTCTCCTGTTACCCCTGTGAAAGTAAAAAAAAAAGTGTCTAAAGTCAAATTTTTGTGAAAAAAAGTTAAATGTTTATTTTTTCTTTCCATATTCCATTAAATCCTGTGAAGCACCTGAAGGGTTAATAAGCTTCTTGAATGAGGTTCTGAGCACCTTGAGGGGTGCAGTTTTTAGAATGGAATCACTTTTAGGTATTTTCTGTCATACATGCCCCTCAAAGTCACTTCAAATGTGATGTGGTCCCTAAAAATAATGGTTTTGTAAATTTTGTTGTAAAAATGAGAAATCGCTGGTTAACTTTTAACCTCTGTAACGTCCTAACAAACAGAAATTATGTTTCCAAAATTGTGCTGATGTAAAGTAGACATGTGGTAAATTTTATTTATTAACTATTTTATGACTCTCTGATTTAACCCCTTTATGACATGCACCGTACATGTCTGGCGCATGCCGTGTCTCTCCCTTTCCGGGGACCTTCCTCAGGACATGACGGCTGATCTGATCAGCTGTCATGTGCCCCCAACAGCCTCGGGTGGAATCTCGATCCACCCGCGGCTGTTAACTAGTTATGGCATAATACATTACCCCAACCTTTATCTAAACAGCGCAAAAAACAAACTACTCGACACATTGACTAGATGGAAAAGCAATTGGCCACTGCTTTTATTTAAATATTTAAAACACATAAAATTTTAAGGTTAAACAAATATTTCAACGTTATTAAAACAAGTTTAAACCTTTACCAATCCGCAGCTTAGCCGTAAGGCTCAAGCCCGTTAACCAAATTACCTGTCCATGCAGATCCCTGGACGACTAACCCCGGCCGTGACTTAACGTATAAATGAGAGGGAGGGTGGGGCAGCTCCCAGGTATGACAACGCTGGAGAACAGACACTCCCCCCAATGCTGCACACTTATATCACCCCGCTCTCCCCCCGGTAACCACAGCCCAGGGCAATCAGGGGCAGTCACCAGGGCAGAAATGACTATCTTCCCTACTACTGACCCCTGAGTGGCCGGACCCACTCACCAATCAATTAACCCCCTCACCCTTTGGACGTGACCCAAGAAAACATCTTCCCGCCATTTAACCCCTTCAGTACCAGGGGAATACAGGGCACCAGATAATGCCATGTATTCCCCTCTTGAAGGTCTGGGGAAAACCATGGCATTATACATTACCCCAACCTCTATCTAAACAGCGCAAAAAACAAACTACTCGACACGTTGACTAGATGGAAAAACAATTGGCCACGGCTTTTATTTAAATATTTAAAACACACACAATTTTAAGTGTAAACAAATAAATATTTCAACTTTATTAAAACAAGTTCAAACCTTTACCAATCCGCAGCTTAGCCATAAGGCTCAAGCCCGTTAACCAAATTACCTGTCCATGCAGATCCCTGGATGACTAACCCCCAACCGGCCATCTTGCCTAACCAGGCAAGCATGGCCCCACCCCACCAAGGGCTATCTCCACCATTGCTTGCAAATTCAAATTAAAGATATCATTACCGATATCCGATAAATGTACCAAATCATTCCGAAACAGGCTGCCGACACCACCCTCTAAATCAATGTGTCGAAATGCAAAACCTCCTAAGGATAGCAAAAAATTACACATATATCTATTCAGCCTCTTCCTAATCTTGTTACAGAAGCACAGATCCTTTGACTCCGACCACAACAATCTTGGGATAATTTCAGAAAAGATGATCTTCACTCCTGAAAATAAACTGGTCATTCTCTGTAAACGTTTTTTCATCATAAACAAAAGGTCCACAGTTCCCAATTTCCCGATATCATTACCCCCCAGATGCACTATTATAATGTCTGGGGCTGGAAAGGTATCACCCATGACCAGTATTTGCTCCAATAGTCCATCCCATTTTTGCCCTCTCACGCCCATCCAATACACTCTTACCCGCTCCGTGGGCAAAGATAGATTGGGTCCATAACACCTCTTCAGTGCTCTCTGTTCTGCCCAATGTACAAATGAGTGGCCTAGGATCCAAACTGTGAAACCTGTAAAAACTACATAAATGGACATTAGATATTACTTCCTAATATACAATTTATAACAATTTGACTGCCACCTCCCCAGCTTCTTAATAACTGATGCATCCAAACCCAGTCTCGCAGCCTCTGTAGCAGCTCCAATGCGAAAAGAATGTGTGGAGAAGTATTGATGACCTAAACCTAGGACAGACATACATTTGTGAAAGATGCTTCTAAACTGAAACTGCGTCAAAGACAAGCCAGACTGGTGTAACAATAAAAGCTCACCCTTGTTAGGGTGCATACTCAAATATTTACGTGTTAAACATATTGGACATATATTGCTTTCCGGAAAACACATCAACTTCAAACAAATCCCTTTACCTAACTGATCAGTTTTAGATCTAGCAATATTAATTAACATATAGCCCGATCCCACTGATATGCTTCCAATCTTCAAACTGTCACCTCCTCTCTTCCCCCTAGGTAACAATTCCCCAATTCTAAGGGCCCCAAAAAATAACAAAGATGTTGCTGTGGAGAAAAGCACTGCTTCAAAAGCATTATAACAACAGGACTCGGCAGCTATACATAAATCAACTAGTATACCTGGAGTGATAGGACACCTACCATCTCTTACACAATGATCCTTTCTATACCCTTTCAATACCTGTTTAACTATAAAATAACTATTCAAAGGACGCTTACCTGCTATTTTCAGGAAAAATGAAACACCTGCCAACTGTTTCACTAACGTACTATATGCCAAACCTTTCTCACAGATCGATATGCAAAAAGACAAAGTGCTTGTTCTAGTGCTCCTAAACCTATCCCAACCTCTACTACTACAAAAGGAAACCCACAATTCCCGCGCCACTAAATAACCTTTCCATATTGACGCTGCGACCAAACGCTCCAACAATTCCATAATTAGGACCATATTAAGCCCCGTAAGTAATCCAGACACTTTTCTCCCGTTGCTCTGGCCTCCGGCACCAGCTCATAAAACTTGCCGAACTGCAAATGAGAAAGCGCATTGGCAATTAAATTCACTTTTTCTTCAACATACACAGCCTTCAACCAAATATTACGCTTGAGGCAAATAAGGACTAAATGACGCAACAGCTTCACAACCATAGAGCATTTAGAGGACACACAATTAATAGCGAAAACTAATCCTTTGCTATCTGACTAACAAAATACCTCTATTAGCCAAACTCTGCCCCCACAATACCAAGGCGACTACCACTGGAAAAAGCTCCAACACCCTGTTTTTTGTCACCCTGTTAGCTACCCACATATGCTGCCAACCCTCTGCGCACCAATTACCGTTCCAATATACTCCAAAAACTACCGCACTTGAAGCGTCTATACACAAATTCAACTCCTCACTTTTTATAAAAGGCTCCTGCCAAACCGCCTTCCCATTAAAATCCTGTAAAAATTCCAACCATGCATCAAGGTCCTCCTTAATCTCCTTGGTAACACGGACATGAAATGATGAATTCCTAAAACCTGCAATATGCAAAGACAATCTTCTACAACATATTCTACCCATAGGAATCACTCTAGCAGCAAATGCTAATAAGCCAAGAACTGATTAAATTTCCTTAACTTTTGTCTTCTTCTTAACATAAATCTCTAATATTGCCATCTTACATTTCTGAACTTTATTAATCGGCAACCTGAGCTCACCTCTCAGCGAATCAATGGCAATTCCTAAAAACTCCATACAACAAGCTGGATAAACTGTCTTTTCAGATGCTAGTGGTATCCCAAAATCTTGACAAATATTCTCAAATGTCCTCAACAATTCCAAACAAACCTCACTCTCCTTAGGCCCTACAAACAAGAAATCTAAATAATGGGCCACACCACCATTAGCACATTGCATAGCAACAACCCATGTGGAAAATGCCTCAAAATATGAACATGACAACGCACAACCCATTGGAAGACATTTATTCACATAAAATGACCCGTCAAACTGAAAACCTAAAGAGTTAAAACTATCTGGATGAATAGGCAATAATCTGAACGCAGCTTCCACATCAGCCTTTGCCATCAAAGCACCAGTCCCAAACCCCTTTACTATCTCCACTGCAGTATCAAATGAAGTATAACACACTGTCTTTAGATTCTCATCAATATGGTCATTAAGGGATGTACCATAAGGATAAGACAAAAGATGGATAAGTCTGAAAGTGTTAGGTTCTTTATTGGGTACAACCCCAAGCGGTGATAAACGAAAATTGACAAAAGGTGGAACATCAAATGGTCCCGCCACCCTGCCTGCCCCAATTCCCTTAACAATTTTCACCTTCACCACCTCCGGGTGTAAAGCTACAGACTTTAAATTATTTACCCATTGACAACCAGTCCCACGAAAAGACGGGATACCAAATCCATTTGTAAACCCATCATTTAACAGCCTGGCTATCTTGTGATATGGGTACTGATTTAACCATACCTGCATGCTCTCCACCTTTACCGACGTCAATGCCGTTGTTAAGGTACTCCCTTGTGGAGGGCTGCCCTGGCAAGCTGGCTTTTTTAAAGCATCTCGCCATCGGGTGCGCCCCTCCACAAAAGGAGCACTCGTGCCTATATCTGCAGGCGTTAGGCCATTTACACAGATTTTCATTAAATGCAAAACATGTCCCTTTTCTAAGCAAATAAGCACTCCGTGTGTCCGAACTCTCCCCCTGGGTTTGTGGTTTCTGAAAATTATTAACCTTAGTAGGTGTCATTAAATTTAACCACAACCCCACATCCTTAACCCCCCATTTTGAGGAAGGGTACACAGCTAATTTCTGCCTGAAATTCTCGTCATAGAAGAACCAGCTTAATCCACTAAAATTTTTATATGCTTCCAGGACAAATGTCTACATGCTGGAATAAGCCTGAACATCTACCAGGGAACCTTTCCCCATTATGCTAGCGTATATACAAAACGCCTGCAACCAATTATTAAAAGATCTCGCAATAGGTCTCCTGCTATCTTCCTCATCTTTCATCTCTATACGTGCTAGCACCTCCTTAGACGCCGGTAGTAATGACAATACATCTATAAACTCACAGCGCCATATTTTCTCTTTAATAGACATAGGCAAATGGTAACCTAACGGCGAAACTGCGCACGTTAGTGCCTCTTTATAAAACACCTCCCCCACCCCCTTGACTCCTGACGCTATGGGTGTCCCTACCCCCCCCCCACCGGCCCGTCCAGACTCTCATCCAAATGCCTCCATACTTCAGCAGCATCCTGATGCTGAGAAGACTGGCTCACTGAGGCTGACATGTCAGACTGGCAGGGGAGCATACCCCTCAGTGACCCCAATAAACTAGCTAGCTGAGACAAGGTAGTGGGGAGTTGGGGGTGAGCAGTGTCGTACTCACCATTCGTTGTGCTGTCCTCGATACTGCCGCTATGACCGCCAGTACCTCCAACCTGCACGCTGCCTGACCCGGGACCATCAACGGCATTAGGCAGCAGGAGGTCAACCGAGCCCTGGCTAGCACGCAGACTCACTGCATTTCCTCCTGGTGCCCTCCGCTTCCTCCTCCTGTCCGACAATCTGGCCCCGATGCCCTGCGGTGGTGAGAATGCAATCCTCCTCTTCTTCATGCGCGCTCCAGAGCGCACACCGGCGGGTCCTGATGACGCTCCCTCACCAGGCGTCGCACCATCCATGACGTCCCCGATCACTTTCTGGTCCCGGCTCACTTGTGCTCCGACCGCCGGCACAGCAACATCCCCGCTCGCTTCGTTAAGGCACTGCTGGATCACCGCCCGCGCTCCCTCTTCTCCCATCTTCACCCGCAGCTCATCCAGGAGGGCCTCCATGTCCTACGATCCTGCAGCTCTCAGGTATGACAGCGCCGGAGAACAGACACACACCCCCCGGTGTTGCACACTTATATCACCCTGCACAGCCCAGGCCAATCAGGGGCAGTCACCAGGGCAGAAACGACTATCTACCCTACTACTCACCACTGAGTGGCTGGACCCACTCACCAATCAATTAAGCCCCTCACCCTGTGGACGTGACCCAACAAAAACAGCTGGAAAATATCTTCCCGCCATTTAACCCCTTCAGTATCAGGGGAATACAGGGCACCAGATAATGCCATGTATTCCCCTCCTGAAGGTCTGGAGAAAATCAATCTCTGACAGCGGCATTTAACATGGCCACAGCGGAAGGACGTCATTAGTCCCGCCGATCTGCGCCCATGTCACATGACCGCAGGTCGCCATTGGGTTGACATTACAACATGGGGTCTGCAGGAGACCCCTGCAGTTGTCATTGCCAGGAAGGTATGAGTACTGCCCACCGGTCGGTGCTGATGGCATGTCAGCATTTCTGCTGCACACAGGCGATTTTATAATTGCCTGTGTGAAGCAGAGGTCATCAAGTAATCGTAGTTCTAGTCTCCCATGGAGACTATTGAAGCTGCTAAAAAGTAAAAAAAAAAAATGTTTTTTAAAAATATAAAAAGTTCAAATCACATCCCTTTCACAATAAAAAAAATCAAATAAACACATATTTGGTATCGCCATGTTCAGAATCACCCGATCTATCAATATAAAAAAATAATTAATCCGATTAGTAAACAACGTAATGAGAAAGAAAATCAAAATGCCAGAATTACGTTTTTTTGGTCGCCGCAACATTACAATAAAATGTAGTAAAGGGTGATCAAAACATTGCATGTACCCCAAAATAGCATCAATAAAAATGTCAGCTCGGCGCGCAAAAAATAAGCCATCACCCGGCCCCAGATCCCCAAAAATGGAGACGCTGAACGCAAAAACGGAAAAGGGCCGTAGTGTGAAGGGGTTAAGGGCATAAACATTAAAAGTTTGAAAATTGCAAAATTTTCACAATTTTGGCCATATTTCCGATTTTTTCACAAATAAATGTAAGTCATATCAAATAAATTTTACCACTATCGTGAAGTACAATGTGTCACGAAAAAACATTCTCAGATTCAGGGGGATCCGTTGAGGCGTTCCAGAGTTATTACCACATAAAGTGACAGTGGTCAGAATTGTAAAAATTGGAGGAAGTCAGAAAGGAGAAAACTGGTCTCGGGGGTGAAAGGGATAAAGCATTGAAATTTTTTTTTTAGCTGAGCAGCCAATTATTTTCTGCACTTCTGTATATGTTTTCCCTTCTCCAATCAACTTCTTGATCAAAATTCTCTCTCCTTTGGTAGAATGTCTGGAACAACCCATTTTACTCACTGAGCAAGGGCTAAAACCAGCGGGTACATCTTCTGCCCTCCTTCTTTAAATAAAGGTCATAATTGACACCTGTTTCTTCACAGAACAAATGACCTCACTAATTGAACTCTGCACTGCTAGTAAAGCCATGTTCACATGTTCAGTATTTGGTCAGTATTTTACATCAGTATGTGTAATCCAAAACCAGTAGTGGGTGATAAACACAGAAGCGGTGAAGTATTTCTATTATACTTTTCCTCTGATTGTTCCTCATCTGGTTTTCGCTTACAAATACTGACGTAAAATACTGACCAGATACTGAACGTGTGAATGTGACCTAAACTAGAACATCCCCTTTCATTAAATGAGTGATTCACACCCAATTCGCAGCATGCATGTCATGACTGGTGGTTCTGTTGGTTGCCCATTACTTGCCTACACCTAGCCATGAATTTATTCTCATTTTGTATGACCTTTTCTGCCAAAAACAGTAATTAAACACATTCGTGATGTTAAACTGCTATTATTTTGCACATAACTGTAAATGGCCACGTGAAACTGCTGGTGAACTATTACCGCAGGCAAAGCTTGGCCGCAACAAAAGAACGCCGCTGCTGCCGTAAAAAATCCTTTTTGTTCCAGATGTTCCTGCCCTGGCCTGTAATTTCTAAAATATTAAAGGGAAGTAGACACTTATCAAACAATTTTATTAAAGAGTCACTAAACTTTCTGCATGTTTTTACATATTTAGTAAGCACTTTATTTGCCAGCAGATCAGTGAGGGTCTGTGTCCCAAGACCCCCTGATCACTCAATAGACCCCTGAGAAGTGTGCAGTTCAGGAGACCAGAGTGTGCACACAGAGTGGAGTGAGTAAATGCTTTCTATTCAATCAGTACTGTGCATTGTGCGTGCGACCATTCAGAAGCTACGCGCTCCTGTCTCCTAATCTGTGCACCTCTTGGGGGTCTCCGGACCCTCACTTATCTGAAGGTAATTAAAGAGCCTGCTGAATATGAAAAATCATGCAGAAAGCTAAGTTACTCCTTAAGGGTTGTAAAAGGGACTACTGAATTCACAAATCAAAATTTAGAATAAGGGCTCCTGCAGATGTCCATGGATCTCCCGGACCGGCCACAAGTGTCCTAATCGAAGCATGACAGCTTCATATATTTCTGTGAGGCTGTCACGCTCGGATTGGGAGCCCCATAGCCAGTCCATACACTGTGGCCTGTGATCAGACAAAGATCCACGATAGTCTGCATAAATCCGTAGTAGACGTGATGTTTTTGTGAAAACAAGGATAGTAAAATACATATGTGACCCACGGACGTCTAAATGAGACTTTAGAAGTGTCCTCAAAAGTTTTGATGGGGGCCATTTCCATAAAGGCATCTTCCGTTCACTAGAATAAATACATTTTGTGATCCTACTTTTCATGGCTGTAGCCAATATATAAATTACTACAGGCTTATGCAAACTTCTGTGGATCTTTGCCCATGTTTATGTTGTGGATCCACATCAAGAGGTGCCAAAATCCAAGTGGAAATCCACTATGTGAGCATTCTCTTCATGGGGTGTATTCGGGTGTAGTATGCGCACATCTTCGAATGACCTAAAGTAACAGAATCTATATTGTTAGTATAAATCATTAGACGTATAGTTGGGCCGTGCTTTGTTATTATTATTATTATTTATTATTATAGCGCCATTTATTCCATGTAGCTTTACATGTGAAGAAGGGGTATACATACAAGAACAATTATAATAATCTTGAACACAATGTGACGGCGACTGGTACAGGAGGAGCGAGGACCCTGCCAGCGAGGGCTCACATTCTACAAGGGATGGGTGAGGATGCAGTAAGTGAGGGTAGAGCTGGTCGTGCACCATTATTTGTGGAGTGGTGGTTACTGCAGGTTGTAGGCTTGTCGGAAGAGGTGGGTCTTCAGGCTCTTTTTGAAGGTTTCCACGGTCGACGAGAGTCTGATGTGTTGGGGTAGAGAGTTCCAGAGTAGGGGAGACGCACGGGAGAAATCTTGTATGCGATTGTGGGAGGAGGAGATTAGAGGGGAGTAGAGAAGGAGGTCTTGTGAGGATCGGAGGTTGCGTGCAGGTATGTAGCCATAATATGGGCACTAGAAAGCCCCTGTATCTCACTTGTCTAAAACCGGCCTTATTAGTTATTTTTAAAGTTCATCATATGTTGGATCTAGAAGAATTTTTTTCAAGAAATATGTAATTCCGCTACAAAACACAAAATATTTTTTTTGTTCTTTTTGATGAGCAGTAACTCTTTATGTAAGGCATTTTCACATAGTTCTGTCTTAGGGGGCAATACAGAACAGTATCTCTCAGGGCTGCCAAGCCATGAATACCAATAAATCAAAACGAAAACTAAAAACACTCCTCGATTGTCAGTGCATTTAATTCACATTGATTGGAAGGCTTTCCATCCTTCTTCTGGAATATTTCTAATGGCAGCAGATGATTAGTTCAGCTTTGGTAGCAGTGGTGGTCATACAGATATGACATGTGCAGACTAGCAGACAATTACACCATTGGTATCTATAAACATTACAATGTTTTCCCCTTATTTTATGTAAATATTTCGGCCGTGTGACTGCTATAAAAAGGCAGAAAAACGAGGGAGTGAAACTCCACACTTATCTACTGAATGACTAAGGCCTCCTTCAGACATCTGTGAATCACGTATCTGTTTTTTCCATGGTTTTCACAGAGAAAATGTAAACCACTAAACTCTATGGGGCTGTTCACACCTGTTTTTTATTTTGCAAACAAAATCAAGGAGACATGTCCGTTTTTTTATTTCAGTCCTGGATCAAAAATTACCTATACAAGTCTATGGATCTGTGAAAATCTCAGATTTTGCACGTTTTTCTTGCATATGTGAAAAATCACGGACGTCTGAATGACTCTTTAACGTACATAAAACACTAGGCACTACTATGGAGCCGGTTCTATTATTTACATAGCTCCCAACCGTGCCGCATCCAGTGGGATAGTCCCGATTTGGGTTAGCTATCCCGCTGTCCTGGGAGGTCAGGGCCATGTACCAACTTTCACTCAAAAAAAAAAACAGTTAAGAGATTCATCCAGAAAATTCGGATGATTCCTTTTTAACTTGTCATACATATACAATCTGTATGCAATCCATTTTTTTTTACAGCACCAGCTATTAATAATTTACAAGACCATTTACAATTTCCTATGTTAAACAATTGCAAAGTATCTGTAAAAATCAGATGCTATACGTATGGCATCCATTTTTTTTTGCACACCTATAGACTTGAGTGAATGAATCTCATCTGATACAAGGAAGAGACAAGTGAATGTTGCAACTTTTTTTCACACGCTGAATCAGTCCATGAAAAAACAAAAAAAATAAATCGCATGTCTGGATTGGCTCTTTTTTTTTAACGAGCCTCACTCGGACCAAGAATACGTGTAAATGAGCCCAGTCTGCGATGTCTTGTCTCCTGCATTCTTCACCACATGTGGTTATTGCACTGTAGTTTCTTCTTCCCTGACTAAGGGGACGGGCCTGCACCTTTATGCACAGTACATACTTAAATTCTTCTGTTTTCTTGAAGTTTGGTCTTCCAGGGATTCAACTCCAAACCTGTATCATTGAATGCAGCAGCAAAAGCTGTGATTATAGAAGAATTTTCTGTACTAGAATCTGCATTGTAAGCTTCTGTTTTACAGGCACATTGTACTGGTACATAGAAATACATCTCTATATAACAGTCATCTATGTGAACGTGCATTCTAAGGATAATATAAAAGACGAGATTTTTTTTCTATTACATTATTAACATTTTTTAAAAGCATTAAAAATGTATTTAACAAATCTGAAATCAGCAAATAACACATTTGTTAACGCTGTAATCATTCAAACCCATACAATACAGTGAACAGAGTATACGGTGATCAGTAAATGGGGTTAAAAAAATTGCATGATTGAGTTTTTATCTGATTAAACCCATAAAAAAAGTAATAAAAACATAATTCTGAGGCCATGTTCATGTTTTTTTTTTTTTCTTTGTTTCCTGCAGGTGTACACCCCGTGGTATGCAAATAATCTATCATGCCTTAAATAAAGCTGCTCTGTTTTTAAAACTTCCTGGTATTTGGCTTTGACAAAACCTTATTGATGTACTTAGGTGCGGATTACATGCGTTTACGCCATAGAAACGTGTCAGGGAAATATTGAGGAATATTGAAAGTCTGTCATAGATATTGACCATTTCTCCCTCATTCCTCTTTTGCCCAGCACAAAGCCCCAATTAACACAGCCATGAGTAAGAGCTTACACAAACAAAATGGCAGCCAAGAGGTGCCACCAAGTTACTCAGAATGCGAGCATCTTGTCCCTGAAAGACGCAGGGGATAATTAGTGACAGGATTGCCATAATTTGCATGTAACTGGGAAAGCTGGTTTCCTGAGCTTCAAAATGGAGTTAGTTTATAGACACTTCGACTCCGAAATGAAATATGAAATATTGTGAATTCCATGCATATGGCAATAATGAGACCTATATTATTAGTGGCAGAATCAGCCCAAGAATGTATCTATAGTTTTCCATGGCTGTAAGCAGAATCAGGGAGCTGTAACGCAAAAACACCAGGATAGCAGACTGCAACTATGCGATGTGTGGTCTCTTCATGAAGGTAAAATCATAATAGAAAATATATCACTTTTGGGCTTCTGGGATCAACGCGCTATGAGTTATCCCAAAAAACAGGTTTTTAATACAAATCTGAAGGGTGGAGCCGAGCCCCTGCGATGTCATCACAGGGAGGTCTCTCCCTTCAGCATAAAATAGTGTGTTGAGGCTGAAGCTGTGTTCTTTGCCCGGGAGTATATGTCTATCATAGGGGAAGACCCTGTTCGATAATCATCTGAGCGATCGTATAGTGTAAGTTTCTACTTTTTATCCTATTTATTTTATGTAACTGCTTATGTATTTTAATGTCTCCTTTGTAACATCCTTGTATATATTTTTTTCTAAACACTGTCTCCCTTTCAGATTAAATATAAAATTTAAAAGTTCTGTTTCTTTTGTCCTGTAATTTTTCCCTTTCCTGAAGGCATATACGCTACCACAACGCAGGCGTCCGGTGAGGCCTGTATTATATTTCAAAATCGGCCAGTGGTGGCAGATAGTACTAATAATCGGTTCACACATATTCCTGGAGCTGGAATTCGGAGGTGTGACGCCATACGCTTTCTGCGTGCTTGCCAATGCCCAAGGAGTGAGTAGTCTGGATCGTGTACTCACGACTCCGGACTAAATATGGACAGCATGACGGCAACGGCGAGATATTGCGTGATCTCCCTGGTGTCGTACCTGTGGTGATCCTTGACAAAACGCATTAAAAACACTTGTGTTTTTTTACCTGCAGATTTTCCTCATCTAATATAAGTCTGTGGGGAAAATCTGCACATAAAACTAAGCGTACCCGCAAGAGAAATTGACATGCAGCAGATTTGCGATACGCACCGCAGATCAGTTTATGCTGAATAAAATAAAAAACAGTGGACAGAAGATTTCTAGAAATCCCATCCCCCTAGCTGGAACTGAACAACACTGTTTTGACGCAGCAAAAATACGCAGTGTCAAAACCGCACCAAAAGCTCATAGTGGGTTTTTTTGCGATATTTTTCCACTGTCCAAGCAAACTGGATGTGATTTCATGGAAACTCCTACCCACTGTACATCTAAAGGCGCTGCTGAACTGTGTGGTTCTGGAGCTTGTGTTTTCTATTGGCTTCTATGAGGAGCCTGGAAAAAAAAGCATGTTGAAAAAGAATGTAAAAAACACACACAAAAAAAAAAAACACAGTTGTTTGTTTGAGGGTAGAATTAAAGCTTTTTGTTCTATAAAAAAAAAAAAAAAAAAACATTAAAAAGTTGCTTTAATCTTGCACCAAAAATGCATTAACACATTTTTCTATAGGAAATCACTAGGTGCGATGTTACATTGTGACACTGATCTCAATGTTGCGCAACATGTCACACTGTAGCTCCAGCCTAAAGGAAAACTGGCAGCATAAACTATTGCAGACGCCGATTTCAGCATGTGTGGTACAAGTGTACCTAGTGAAATTTATACTTTTAGTTGCAGCACCGTGCTCTGAGGAAGAGGTACTTGGTACTCATAAAGGAGCTAATCACTAAGGAACAAATGGGGAGAAAAAGGAGGCAGGAGGATAAGTTAACCAGTTAAAAGTTAAAGTGCTTTTCAAAAAAGGAATAAAATAAAAATTATTTAAAAAAAACAGTGAATATTAGTATCAAAAAAGTCACAGTCCATGTAAAACGCCTTCCGTAGAACAGAAAATTAAAGCTCCTCCATTGCTGATCAGGCTAAGAAGTAGTGATGAACACTCAACACTATGAAAAAAGCTCAGGTCTTAATCGGGTAAACTCACACACTGACAAGAACAATGCTGATTCCAAAAGAAAGGAACGTCCTCCGGGCTCAACTGTGCAATTTTGGTTAGAATGGGGTAGCAGGATGTCCTGATCCTGCAGGCGTCTGATATGCCTGGGATGATGGTATCTATGAATCAGAACAGCCGCACTACAAACTGGAGATATACAACGCTTTAACATTTTTCAGCCAGGTGTATTATTAAAAAAAAACAAAAACCTTAGCCTGCTTTAAAATCTTTTCATGTGAAAGACCTTGTTGATGCAGTGTGCTTTATTGCTGTGCTCAGTCTTGCCATGGTGTATAACCTATGACAGTGATGGTGAACCTTTTGGAGACTGAGTGCCCAAACTGCAATCCAAAACCCATTTATTTATCACAAAGTGCCAACACGGCAATTTAACCTGATATTTAACAATTCAACCTTGATATTTGTTAAAAAAAAAGTATACAATTGAGGACGTTTTTCCTTATCAAATAAAACAATTAACTTTTGGAATTATAGTGGAATAATATAATGTTATGTAAAAGCAGTAAAAAGCATATAGCCCAATTTACATATGTAATAACAAAGGATAAAAAAAAACTCTGAATAATACAGATAAAAGTATGATGCAAACAAAACTGTCCCCAAACACAGTGTGATACCCCCACAGTAAATTCCTCCACATGCACAGTATAATGACCGTACTGTACCCCCCTCCCTCACTCTCCCCAACAAAGAACGGTGACCCCATCACAGTATGATTCTCCAAATATAATCCCCACAAACCCCTCCAGACAGTATAATGGGCTCCACATAGTCCTCCATACATAATAATGGCCCCACATAGTCCTCCATAAAGTATAAGGGGCCCCACATAGTCCTCCATACAGTATAATGGCCCCACATAATCCTCCATACAGTATAATGGCCCCACATAATCCTCCATACAGTTTAATGGGCTTTACATATATCCTCCATACAGTGTAATGGTCCTGTGGAGGTTTCACCAATTTAAGATACACTAGGTAACTGCTCTCCTCCAAATTAAAGATGTCCGAGTGCATGCAAAGAAGCTAATTAACCAAATCTGCTAATCTGGTTGAAAAACTTCACTCAGAGACTGATCCACCAAAATGGCATACTTTATTACGTAGACATGGGGTTAAACAGTATTCTCCTTCTAGGTGGGATTAGTAAAATTCCTTGCTTTTTCTGATAACTCGGCACACTGCAATTTGTTCATCCATGTATCTTTTGACCTTAGTAACGCCTTAGGAATTCCGATGGGAGGGTGAGTTTGTCTCTCAGCGCCATCTTTGCCAACTCGACATGAATCTCTCCGTTATCAGCCATGCACATGCACACATCATTCCCAGGAAATCATTTCTACAATAAGAATAGAAACTGTTAGTTATATATTCATTAACTATTAACATAATCCATGTGCATATACACATTTGCATATACACATTTGCATACATACATACATACACATAGGTTATTCCATCATCCCTATATTAATTCACACTGATTAGGTAATTATTAAAAGAAACTAATTGATTTTCTATAATACACTGCTCAAAAAAATAAAGGGAACACTCAAATAAAACATCCTAGATCTGAATGAATGAAATATTCTCATTGAATACTTTGTTCTGTACAAAGTTGAATGTGCTGACAGCAAAATCACACAAAAATCATCAATGGAAATCAAATTTATTAACCAATGGAGGCCTGGATTTGGAGTCACCCCCAAAATTAAAGTGGAAAAAAACACTACAGGCTGATCCAACTTTGACGTAATGTCCTTAAAACAAGTCAAAATGAGGCTCAGTATTGTGTGCGGCCTCCATGTGCCTGTATGACCTCCCTACAATGCCTGGGCAAGCTGCTGATGAGGTTGCGGATGGTCTCCTGTGAGATCTCCTCCCAGACCTGGACTAAAGCATCCGCCAACTCCTGGACAGTCTGTGGTCCAACGTGACATTGGTGGATGGAGCAAAACATGATGTCCCAGATGTGCTCAATCAGATTCAGGTCTGGGGAACGGGCGGGCCAGTCCATAGCTTCAATGCCTTCATCTTGCAGGAACTGCTGACACACTCCAGCCACATGAGGTCTGGCATTGTTCTGCATTAGGAGGAACCCAGGGCCAACCGCACCAGCATATGGTCTCACAAGGGGTCTGAGGATCTCATCTCGGTACCTAATGGCAGTCAGGCTACCTCTGGCAAGCACATGGAGGGCTGTGCGGCCCTCCAAAGAAATGCCACCCCACACCATTACTGACCCACTGCCAAACTGGTCATGCTGAAGGATGTTACAGGCAGCAGATCGCTTTCCACGGCGTCTCCAGACTCTGTCACGTCTGTCACATGTGCTCAGTGTGAACCTGCTTTCATCTGTGAAGAACACAGGGCGCCAGTGGCGACTTTGCCAATCCTGGTGTTCTATGGCAAATGCCAAGCATCCTGCATGGTGTTGCGCTGTGAGCACAACCCCCATCTGTGGACGTCGGGCCCTCATACCACCCTCATGGAGTCGGTTTATAACCGTTTGTGCAGACACATGCACATTTGTGGCCTGCTGGAGGTCATTTTGCAGGGCTCTGGCAGTGCTCCTCCTGTTCCTCCTTGCACAAAGGCGGAGGTAGCAGTCCTGCTGCTGGGTTGTTGCCCTCCTACAGCTCCCTCCACGTCTCCTGGTGTACTGGCCTGTCTCCTGGTAGCGCCTCCAGCCTCTGGACACTACGCTGACAGACACAGCAAACCTTCTTGCCACAGCTTGCATTGATGTGCCATTCTGGATGAGCTGCACTACCTGAGCAACTGTGGGTTGTAGAGTCAGTCTCATGCTACCACGAGTGTGAAAGCACAACCAACATTCAAAAGTGACCAAAACATCAGCCAGAAAGCATTGGTACTGAGATGTGGTCTGTGGTCCCCATCTGCAGAACCACTCCTTTATTGAGTGTGTCTTGATAATTGCCAATAATTTCCATCTATTGTCTATTCCATTTGCACAACAGCATGTGAAATTGATTGTCAATCAGTGTTGCTTCCTAAGTGGACAGTTTGATTTCACAGAAGTTTGATTTACTTGGAGTTATATTCTGTTGTTTAAGTGTTCCCTTTATTTTTTTGAGCAGTGTATATATTTTTTACCTTGACAGACCCCCCTAAAATCAATTATTTGCTTTTAATATCAATATGCTAAAAATCAGAGGGGGAGAAGAATTGACCCTATGTTAAGGCTATTCTGGAACCCTACGATGTGACGGGCGCCCCGTCCCTTTTGGACGGACCCACCGACGTTCCTAAATCTAACTGATACGAAGACCTACAGGAAAGGGATGGAGACCCTAAAAGATCTAGTGACTGGGTAATCGAGGGTCACCCCTAACACAGAAATATGGATATTAACTTTACAAACTCATTTACTTCCGGTAATCTCTCTGGTACAACACTTTTGTTCTAAGGGGAGCTGTTTGTTCATAGATTTTGAGAGCCTTAGTAACTTTCCCTGTGGGGCCGATATTGTCTGGGATATAAGTACAACAATGCTCACCTATCGTTTTGCATACCCCTCCTTTCTCTGCAACTAACATATCCAGAGCTATTCTGTTTTGGAAGGCCATGTTAGATGTGGGTGCTAGTTGGTCAGCTATCCCTTGTAAGGCATCTTTGGTGTAATTGACAAATCTTTGTTGGTTATAATATATGTAATTTATCCAATCTACGTTCTTGTTAATGGTTATTATGGACTCAAATCCCGCCTTCACTTGGTCCTGGGCCCTGAATTCGTCTGGCACCCCCCTAAGTACTCCGAGAACATCAATATATATATGTGGGTCAAAACTGCCTTTGGGGTTAAATGCGTAATGGTAGAGAAGATATCTGGCACCACCTCTGCTTTAAATATACTTTCCCTTTGATATGGTGAAACTCCTGGATATACGGTGGTGCATGTCCAAGTAAATAATCAAAACTTGCAAAAGCCAAAATAAAGGTAGCACTCACCGATGCACACCCTCAGGAACCTCCGTCCGATGCAGCAAGCTAATATGTACTGTGAGTACAAATAAAGGACATCTTTGGAACCATCGGTGAGTGCTACCTTTATTTTGGCTTTTGCAAGTTTTGCCTTTGGGGTTAACTTCTCTCTTCACCTTGTATGTGCCTGTAAATGTAGCACCCCGAGGACTCGGCTGCTACAGGGGTATTGCGCCTCAGACCAGAGGTGTGGTATTCCACTCCCGGGTAAGGATGGAGTGTGGAACTGGGCTCAGTTAGCTGCATGCACTACACTCACCCCATTTCCGGGGGACAGATCAACGGTACTCCCACCAGATAGATGTGCAGGTACGACAGCTTCTGTCCCTGGCTGGAGTGGGGAGGGGGGAGGAACATCCCAGTGGTGTAGGAGCAGACAGGGGAGGGACTCTGGGCATAGGTAGGAGCCCATTGGGTGCTTGTCACCTGGGCTCGGGTGTCAGAGGGAGTATATAAGGTGGGCACCATCTTAGGACAGAGTCTTTTTGGTCTGCTCTGTGCAGAGAGGAGCTCAGCCAGAGAGGGCTGACAGGGAGCTGTGGCTCAGTCTGGGCCCAGCTCCAGAGCCAGGCCTGGAGAGGAGGCCTGAAGCAGAGAGAGAGAGAAAGGAGAAGAAGGAGGAACAGAAACACCAGGAGAGGCCCAGAGACGCAAGAGAAGAGGGAACCCTGAGATCCCACGAGTTAACGGGTGAAGGGTTGGCAGAACAGGGTACCGGATCCCAAACTGGTGGAGGCCAATTATCCTCAGCCAGGAACCAGAGGTCGTGGATAAGTTTTGGCGCGACCCCTCGCCATATCCACCAGGAAGGCATACCACGTATAGGGTCAGGGAAGCCGGGAAAGGTTTCACCACCAGAAGGCCCGAGGGAGCTGGACAAAGGTGGATCCCTGGTGGGGACGGCCAGTAGGAAGGAAGAGAGGGGAGCTCAGGACCACGCTCTAGAACTGCCTGGGAGTTGGCCGAGTCCCGCACCTGGTGGACGCAGCACGGCTCGGGTGGTCACTCTTGGCCGAAGTGATCTGAACACCAACTGTGAGTAAAGCTGTGAAAACTGCAATGCACGTCTCTGAGCTTCTTTGTCACACCACTACCACTATCATCATTCCCTGCTTCACCAACTGCCTTGAGGCTATACCTCTCCCGTTGGGGGTTATACCATCCACGCTGCACAACCACACCATCGGCCTCAGCGGTCTGCCCTGCAGCGGCGGCTTCATAGCCGCATTCAACGGGTGGCGTAGTCGGACACTAATACCATCATATCAATAACTGCCACTTAGTTTGACCACCCTGGGCACGGACCGGGTCACCGCCACGAGGACTACTACCCCCATCAGATCCGGCTCCGGGTATTCCCCGCGCGCGCACGCGCGCAACGCTACGCAACATGGCCCAGGGGGCGCGTCAACTTTGGCGTAGTCGGCAGGATTACGTGCCCGCAACCACCGGGTACTGCGTGCCTGAAGAAAAGTGCATATATACCGCAAAAAGGAGTCTCCCGCCAATTCCAGAGGGTTCCCGCCATCGGACGCCATCTGGGATCGTTTCCCGCCGTTTGCCCGCCATCTGCAGTCTTTGCCCGCCATCTGCGAAGTTTCCCGCCATCGGGAGACGATTCCCGCCATCTTGGACAGTTTCCCGCCCTGGCAGAGCGGACGCCATTATGGGCGTGCCAGAGGGTGGCAAGAGACCACCTCCCATCGTGGGCGCGGTCCCAGAAGGGCGCCAAAAGCGGAGACCGCCCCCACCAGCCGAGACTACCACCATGGAAATGTCCATCAAAGTGGGGGGTCTGCCCCTGAAACTGACTGTCACCAAGTTGCCCCGGGACCACTCCCAAGGGGGGCGGATAGAGAACAAAACGGAGAAGATGGGTGCAGCCTGGAGGAGTCTGGACAGATCGCACCCGGGGATGGAGGAAGAGACAAGCGGTACCGACCCCGTGGTCCGGGGCCTGCTGCAGGCCGCCACCCCAGAAGGCCTGGTGGAGATCCTGGCACAGCTCCCCAGAGATCGGGAGCGTGCACAGACTGCGCTGGAGGCCTTGGCCCGGAAGATGGCCCGAGTACAGCAGGAAGCACTGGCCGAATGGGGGAGGGAGATGGCCCAGCAGGCTGGAACCCGCCAGCAGAGGACGCCACCCGCAATGTGGGGCATGTCTGCCCCTGAGGATGGTGCAGGAGGGACGAAGGCCGGAGACGACGCCGCGGAGGGAGCCGCAGGGATGGAAGCAGGTAATGGGGACGTCACCACCCCGAGCCCAGTAGCCGAAAGCCTGCCCCAGCTCCCCGTCGCAGAGCCCGAAGTCCCACTCACCGCGCCCGTTGCCGCACCGCCACTGCTCCCAACTAGGCCTCAAGCGGCCGGAGCCGCGGTCATGCCCCCTTCCGCGCCACGCCCCTTGACCCTGAGCGCGGCAAAAGAGGAAGTGCCCCCGGCCTGGTCGCAAGGCCGAGTACCCCCGGGCGCCGCGGTCTCAACAGCGCCCTCCTCCCGGAAGGCGCCATACTTGAATCCAGACAGGATGCCTACGGCCTGGACACAAGGCCGAGCACCCCCGGGCGCCGCTGCCCCTACAGCGCCCTCTACCTCCACCGTGCCACCCCTGGGTGAAGATCTGTTTGCACAGCATACTAGCCCGGATGGGCTGCCCTTCGTTTGGCCACCGGAGTACATCAATCCCCGACTCCGGAGGGAACGGCCCCTGTGTGAGCCTCTAATCCCGGCTCCGGCGCCCGCCAAAATTGTCCCGCTCCCGTTGGAAGAAGCCCAGTTTGCATGGGACCCCACCGGTGAGAACCTAATGGGGTTTACCCAGGAGACCCGGGCGGACGCAGCCCGGCGTGAGGAGTGCTGCCGTCAGCAGCTAGAGGTCTTCGGGAGAGAACGACGAGAGAGGCGGATCCGCGAAGAACAGCTGCAGGTCCGGAGCGCGGAGCAGAAACGCCGAGCCCGACGAAACCCCCGTGCGGCCCACGGTCCCCGTGCCACCGGGACCGTAATAAAGTTCCAGCTGGAGCATGGCTGGGGCTTTATCCGGGATCACCGAACCCCGGCGACGTCTTTGTCACCCGCAGGGATGTCGAGAGCCACCTGCCGGAGGGACATCGCGGACGTGACCTCTACCCGGGTGATGAGGTCACCTTCACCCGGCATCAGTGTGCTAAAGGACCGTACGCCCTTCACGTACACCGGCTGACTGAGGAGGAGATACAATATGAGGAAAGCCAAGAGGACCCGGACGGGTCTGAAGACTACCCTCAGGAGGAGACAAGGAGAGGATACAGCTACTGAAGGAAGTAGCATAAACAAAGTACTGTATATAGTTACCCGTCAGGGTATGAGAACTGTTGCTGAAACTGTTGCTGAGTGAAGTGTGGTCCCCGTTGGGACTAGTGTGGGACTGTTAAAGAACTGTTTACTGTGTGCCCCTATCCATTACCAGGCTGAGGACTGTGAGCAGCCATTCCCCTATTCCCACTGGCCGAGGACTGAGAGCGGCCATACCCTGTAAATAGTTGCGCTTCCTAAGGCGCCCCCTACTGGTTTTATAGAAGAACTGTTTTCCTACTACAGAATTAGTGACTGTTGCACTTTACCTGGTCACAAGTTGCACGGTGACCAGAGATCAAGAACGTGTTGATCAAGAATGTTTTATATGAAAAAGTTTTTATGATGCTAAAAGAGTTAATGGCATTTTCCGATAATGTTTTCGTAATGTTTTATACCTGTAAAGTTAGAAGAGAAAAGTACCTCCCATAAAGGGATGAGTTCATAAGTTAATAACTTATATATGAGTGCACTTTAAAATTTTGTATGTTGTAATTTGCTTTTGCTCTATTCCAGCCCGAAGACGTGCTGTGGTTTACCAGGGGGGAATGTAGCACCCCGAGGACTCGGCTGCTACAGTGATATTGCACCTCAGACCAGAGGTGTGGTATTCCACTCCCGGGTAAGGATGGAGTGTGGAACTGGGCTCAGTTAGCTGCATGCACTACACTCACCCCATTTCCGGGGGACAGATCAACGGTACTCCCACCAGATAGATGTGCAGGTATGACAGCTTCTGTCCCTGGCTGGAGTGGGGAGGGGGGAGGAACATCCCAGTGGTGTAGGAGCAGACAGGGGAGGGACTCTGGGCATAGGTAGGAGCCCATTGGGTGCTTGTCACCTGGGCTCGGGTGTCAGAGGGAGTATATAAGGTGGGCACCATCTTAGGACAGAGTCTTTTTGGTCTGCTCTGTGCAGAGAGGAGCTCAGCCAGAGAGGGCTGACAGGGAGCTGTGGCTCAGTCTGGGCCCAGCTCCAGAGCCAGGCCTGGAGAGGAGGCCTGAAGCAGAGAGAGAGAGAAAGGAGAAGAAGGAGGAACAGAAACACCAGGAGAGGCCCAGAGACGCAAGAGAAGAGGGAACCCTGAGATCCCACGAGTTAACGGGTGAAGGGTTGGCAGAACAGGGTACCGGATCCCAAACTGGTGGAGGCCAATTATCCTCAGCCAGGAACCAGAGGTCGTGGATAAGTTTTGGCGCGACCCCTCGCCATATCCACCAGGAAGGCATACCACGTATAGGGTCAGGGAAGCCGGGAAAGGTTTCACCACCAGAAGGCCCGAGGGAGCTGGACAAAGGTGGATCCCTGGTGGGGACGGCCAGTAGGAAGGAAGAGAGGGGAGCTCAGGACCACGCTCTAGAACTGCCTGGGAGTTGGCCGAGTCCCGCACCTGGTGGACGCATCACGGCTCGGGTGGTCACTCTTGGCCGAAGTGATCTGAACACCAACTGTGAGTAAAGCTGTGAACACTGCAATGCACGTCTCTGAGCTTCCTTGTCACACCACTACCACGATCATCATTCCCTGCTTCACCAGCTGCCCTGAGGCTATACCTCTCCCGTTGGGGGTTATACCATCCACGCTGCACAACCACACAATCGGCCTCAGCGGTCTGCCCTGCAGCGGCGGCTTCATAGCCGCATTCAACGGGTGGCGTAGTCGGACACTAATACCATCATATCAATAACTGCCACTTAGTTTGACCACCCTGGGCACGGACCGGGTCACCGCCACGAGGACTACTACCCCCATCGGATCCGGCTCCGGGTATTCCCCGCGCGCGCACGCGCGCAACGCTACGCAATATGGCCCAGGGGGCGCGTCATAAACGCAGCCTTTATTTCCTCTTTGGATTCGTGGGACTCAGATATAAGGTAAACAGACATTATTGCTTTAGCTTAGGCACATGCCCCAGTCCATTTGCCCTCCAGTCTAATCCTAATCTTCATGTCACCACATTCAAGGAAGTGTTGTACCATAAAACTGGAATATCATTCTCTTTGGTAATAATTGCTTGGAATGCACGTGTTACTGTAACAAAGGCTTCCCCCCCAGCTACTGTCATCAGAAAAAGGAACATCAGGGTTGTGGGTCTGAGACCGCCTTCTTGCAATGGGATGCGTGGACCCATGATGTTCGGCCTTCAACCTTCACAGCCGTAAGTGATGTAAGCAACACTTGGTAGGGCCCTTCAAATCTGACAACCAGTGTGCCTCGCACGTGATTCTTTATACAGACAAAATCTCCAGGCTGGATGCTGTGAGTACCTGGTTCAAGATCGGAGTCTGGAATAGAAGAGTACACTGTACCATGTGTTAGTTTTAACTCTTTAGCAAGTCCGACAACAAAATTCACAAGCTTATCATTCCCTGAACTAAGCTGCTCTGGGTAAAATCGACCCATTCTAGGTGGCCCCCCAAACAAGATCTCATATAGTGTGAGCCCTGTGGGTTGTCTCGGGGTATTTCGGACTGAGTATAGGGCAATAGACAGCACCTCCGGCCATGGAAGTGACAATTCTTTACTGGCTTTAAGAATTTTGTTTTTCAAAGTGCTATTCATCCTTTCAACTTTGCCGCTACTTTGAGGATGATAAGGAGTATGCAGGCCCAAATCCGCCCCAATCATCCCCAAGATTGATTTGGTAACTTCTGCAGTGAAGGCTGGTCCTTGATCACTTTCAATCACTTCTGGAATCCCGAATCTGCAGATAAGTTCTGCCAGAAGCTTTTTCACTGTAGTTCTAGCAGTCATGTTGGCTACTAGGTATGCTTCTGTCCAGCCGGAAAACATATCCACCACCACCAGAACATATTCATATCTTCCATTCTTGGGTAATTGCATATGATCAATTTGGATTCTCTGGAAAGGATACTGTGACTTTGCCAGTTTCTTCTTTGGCACATGTTCTGTTCTTCCGGGATTACAAGTGTTACAAACCTCACAGCTCCTAGTATAGTTTGCAGCAAGAACTGAGATCTCGGGTGCAATATAGAGTTTATTGATAGCTGAAATCATCTGATTCTTCCCTCTATGTACCTTTCCATGAGCCCACTGAACCACTGCAGGATACAGTGCTCTTGGCAGACATATTCTTCTTCCCACTCTCCAGACTCCGTCCTTACAAAACGTTCCTCCCCGTCCAATCCATCCTTGTTTTTCTTCTTCTGTTACCGCATTCTGCTTGTCCACTAAAGTCCTGTGTGCCGGATTCTCTTCCAGTCTTTGCTTCTTTTCATCTTACTCTTCTTCCAGACCCAAATTTCTCATTCTCGTTTCTTCCTTATCCCCTTGTTGTCTCTGACTTCTGGTGAGCACAAACACCTCCGTACCCCCCGACACCTCTGCTTCCTCTGGAAATATTGGTTCCATAGCTGCTGCTTTTGCTGTAATGTCAGCCAGATGATTCCCCTTGGCTTCCTCCGAATTCAGTTTCCCATGAGCCTTAATTTTGATCACAGCCACTTGCCTAGGTAACTTCAGAGCTTCTAGCAGACTTCTCACTGCCGCTGCATTCCGGATTGGAGCTCCACTGGCTGTCTTGTAGCCCCTCAGGGCCCATTTCAGGCCAAAGTCGTGGGCAATCCCGAATCCGTACCTCGAGTCCATGTAGATATTGGCCACTCGACTCTCTGCGCACTTGCAGGCTTCGGTCAGAGCATACAGTTTGGCCTCTTGAGCTGACATATAAGATGGCAGTGGTCCAGCAGAAACAACAGTCGGTGGGGACACCACCGCATATGCAGTATGGTAAGTTCCATATTCATCTGCATATCTGGACCCGTCAGTAAACAGTATCAGATCCGCTTCAGGCAATGGCTGCTCAGAGACAATAGGTAGGTGAGAGGTTTCTGCCTTCATGACCTCAAGGCAATCATGGTCACTCGAATCAGGGTATTCATGGTCTCCTGAGGACCCCAAGTCTTCAGAGCAATCCCTCCTTGACAGAGGAAGCAGAGTGGAGGGGTCCAAGAGCTATATTTTCTGGTAAAAGGAGCTCACATTGGATTCTTAAACGACGTTGCATAGATAGATGGTTGTGCTGGATTTGTGCAAGGATATCTTTCAAATCATGAGGGGCCAGTATAGTTGTAGGATGGCCAAGTACAACATCTGCTGTTCTGCGGAGGAGTTCTGTAGCTGCCAGCACTGCTTTGAGGCATGTTGGAGCTGTTTGCGCCACTGGATCCAATTTCCTGGAATAATATCCAACGGGTCTCATGTGGCCTCCATGTTTTTATGCCAGAACTCCGGAGGCATGGCCACACACTTCAGAAACAAATAGAAAGAATGGGAATTCATAGTTGGGAATCGAATCCCCAGTGCAGGGACTGAAACGATGAGTTCTTTCAACTGGTCCATTGCATCTTCAGCTTTTTGGTCAAAATGCAGGTCAAGCTCAGAAGAGTGGACCCAATCATATAGAGCTTGCATGAGAGCTGACGCATTAGGGATCCACTGCCTGCAGTATGTGACCATTCCCAGGAAAGCTTGAAGTTGTTTGACAGTTCTCAGGTACGGGATGTCACGGATTGCAGTTTTCCGCTCTTCAGTGAGATGCTTGGTACCTTGGGATATGCAATGACCCAAAAACACAACTTTGGTATAACACCATTGTAGCTTTCGCAGAGTAACTTTCCATCCGATGGTGGCCAGAAATTGGAGCAAAAAATAGCTGAACCTGTGGCAAATTTGTTCGTCGGGACAACAGAGGAGTAGATCATCGACAAATTGTATCAATGTGACTTCAGGGTTCTCACTCTTCCAGGGTTGGAGACAGGTAGTTAAGCCCAGTGTGAAGTGATGAGAAGAGTTCTGAGCTCCTTGAGGCATAACGGTCCAGGTGTACTGTACTCCTCTGTGTGTAAAAGCAAAAAGATAATCTGAATGCAGAGGCACACTGAAGAAGGCGTTTGCCAAGTCGATTATTGTAAAATATGTTGCCTCAGGAGGAATTTCACTGATTAATGTATGTAGATTTGGCACCACTGGGGTCTCCATCTCCAGGATTGTAACTGCATTCACAGCTCTCAGATTTTGCACCATCCTAAATTTATCCGGTTCTCCTCATGCAGTTTTCTTCTTCACTGGAAACAATGGAGTATTAGCAGGAGAAACACAGGGAATTAATGCTCCTTCCTTGAGTAATTCTTGAATCTGGGCATCTAATGACGCTTCTTGGGCAAAATTCAGTGGGTACTGTGGGAGTCTGGGAATCCGTGCACCTTCTTTCAGGAAAACTTGGACTGGCGGGACAGGCAGCCGGCCTATATCATCAGGACCTTGAGACCAGAGTTCAGGTGGTATGCCGTCAAGATAATGCTGTGGTATGGCGGTTGTTGCAAATTGGATGACACACAATGGGAGGGCATGTACCTTTGTTTGTTCCTCTAATGATAACAGAGTAGAGACATCTAGATGCATTCCATTCTCATCATAGGATATCTGAGCATTTAACTTCTGGAGTAGATCTGCTCCCAACAAATTAAGCGAGCAGGTGTCTGAAACAAGCAATCTGGCCAGCAGCTTCTGTTCTTTCCCAATAGGCAATGGAAAGGTTAGTCGGGATGAGAGTGGTTTTCCATCCACTCCCACACATGAAAGGAAATCATCAGAAATAAACAATTAATAGGGTAAATCTCTTAACCGTATTACTGATGTAGCTGCACCCGTGTCTACTAGAAAAGGTAAAGTTCTGTCCTCTACATCAATTTTGACAGTAGACAACAGTCCAGATTTAGTGGGGACGTTTTCAACTGAGGTCAAGGTGAGCTCGAGTTTGCCACTGTCCTATGCGGGGTAATTCTGGTCTTTCCCCGCAAACCGGCGTGGTGGGTCCCTGTTATTTTGGTACATCTGTTGCGGTGGCTGGTCTCTGTAATTCTGCACAGGTTCTCTTGGCATTGTCTCATACTCTCCCTGTGGTGGCTGCCATGATGGCTGTCTATACTCTTGGCGGCAGTACTGTGGATTCCCTTGGTAGCGTGAAGAATCTCTTCTTTCAAATTGCGGGTTGTAGGAGAGTGGCATGGAGCCATAGAAAGGATCCCCTCTATTCTCTGGACATTCTCTTCTGAAATAGTCCAAATAGAAAGACTGGACTCACTATACAAAATAGGTGCCAAGAACCAAAAAATTATACACTAATCAGAATAAGCTTCCGGCACTCAAAAAGCACAATAGCATAGGAGTCAAAGGTTATGTATGTCCTTTTATTGATGTACATACAGCAAAATCCAATTTAAAGGAAGATTTCTGCCCAACGTTTCAACCCACACGGGTTTTCCTCAGGGGCTTCAAAAACTAGTTCCATAGTATGTGGAAAAAAAACAGCAAAAGACAAAAGTATCAATAACAATGTACGTATATCATCCAAATAACCTGGATATATCTATAAAGAGTAAATATAGAATATGAAACAGCAGGCATTCCCCAAAGAAGGACCCATAAGGTTTGAATATTAAAGCTGTTTTATCATGAGAACCTAAAATTATAGATATAAATATCAACGGGATAGGAGAAAAGGTCAAGCGGCAACATTTATAATACCATGTGAAGAGTTGAAGAGTATATGGTCAGGACTTGCTGCGACTAGTGGATGCTGGATATCCTATAGTAAAAAGATTGTGATTTTGTGGAAAATTCATAGAGATTGTGGAAAATCAGGGATCTAGGGAAATTTTTATAAATACCAAATGGTACTATGTGCAGGGTGCGGTCCTGCACCGCTCCCGGCACATTAACCCCCGCAATGCTGTGATCGAAGTTGATCGCAGCATTGCGGAGGCTAAGGGGAGGTGATTGGTATACTCACCTCCTCTTCCGGCCTCCAGCGCTGTCTGCCGCGGCTTCCCGGATGTTGCCATGATGACCCGATGTCATCATGGCAACATCCGGGTCACCAGACAGCAGGAAGATTTTTTGGTCATGCACAGTACATGACCAAACTATCTTCTCGCTGTGCAGCGCTGACAGACTGCAAAGCACAGGGATGGTGCTCCATCCCTATACTATGCTGGCGATCAGAATAAAAAAAGTGAAAGTCCCATAGTGGGACAAAGTATAAAAGTAAAAAAACTGTCAGAAAGTGAAAAAATAAAAATAAAAAAAAAATTGTAAAAATATTTTAAAAAAAATAATCCACCAAAAATAAAAATATAATGTACCCATCAATAAATATTATGAAAAAAAAACAAACAAACAATAAAAGTACACATATTTGGTATCGCCGCGTCCGGAACGACCTGACCTATAAAACTGTCACACTAGTTAACCCCTTCAGGGAAAACGGTAAAAAAAAAACGAAGCAAAAAACAATGCTTTATCATCATAACGCCAAGCAAAAAATGGAATAACACGCAATCAAAAAAAAAATATAAATAAAAATGGTATCGCTGAAATTGTCATCTTGTCCAGCAAAAAACAAGCCGCCATACAGCTCCATCATCCGAAAAATCAAAAAGTTATAGCTCTCAGAATAAAGCAATGCAAAAAAATAATTTTTTCTATAAAATAGCTTTTATTGTGTAAAAGCGCCAAAACATAGAAAAACAATATAAATGTGGTACCGCTGTAAACGTACTGACCCGAAGAATAAAGCTACCTTATCAATTTTACAACACGCGGCGTAGAATAAAAAAAAATATATATATTCCTGAATTGTTGGTTTTTGTTTATTCTGCCTCCCAAAAGCTGGAATAGAAAGCGATCAAAAAATGTCACGTGCCTGAAAATGGCACCAATAAAAACATCAACTCATCCCGCAAAAAACAAGCCATCACATGACTCTGTCGGCCAAAATATGGAAAAATTATAGCTCTCAAAATATGGCGATGCAAAATCTAGATTTTACAAAATGTGTCTTTTAGCGTGTGACAGCTGTCAATCATAAAAACCCGATATGATTCTGGTATCTCTGTAGTCGCACCGACCCGAAGAATAAGGTCGTCTATTCACTTATACCGCACTAGGAACGGCGTAAAAAATAAACGCTAGGGCTGGGGTTGGGGTTAGGGTTGTGCTAATGTTAGGGTTGGGCTAGGGTAGGGTTAGGGTTGGGGTTAGGGTTGTTTTTTTTTTCAAAAGTTAAAAAAAAAAAAAAAGATGACGATATGGCAACTAGTGTTGAACGCAAGTGCTCGCTACCTGAGTTTACAACGGGTATCGCGGGTGCTCGAGTCTCCGCCCCATATGCTTCGCGGCCAAAAAAAACCTTGCGGGGATTTCCTGCCATGCACGAGCGATCCCCACATGTTTTTTTTGGGGGTGTCTAATAACCGTGAAACATGCCGACGGGGACTCGAGCATGTCACTCGAGCACCCGTGATACATCGTGCATACCTGAGTACCCGATGCAAACTCAAGTAGTGAGCACTTGCGCTCAAGACTAATGACAACTTATTCAATATGATGACCTAATGTTATCAAATTCTGTGTCGTACCTCTGGGTTCAAAATGTTAACTATACCCCTTCATAAAATCCTTGAGGGGTGTAGTTTCCAAAATGGGGTCACTTGTGGGGGGTTTCCACTATTTAGGCACATCAGGGGCTCTCCAAACGCGACATGGCGTCCGCTCTCGATTCCAGCCGATTTTGCGTTCAAAAAGTCACACAGTGCTCCTTCCCTTCTGAACTCTGCCGTGCGCCCAAACACTGTATTTTCTCCACATATGGGGTATTGGCGTACTCAGGAGAAATTGCACAAAAGTTTTTGGGGTCTATTTTCTCCTCTTACCCTTGTGAAAATAAAAAAATTGGGGCTAAAACATCATTTTTGTGGAAAAAGTTAGATTTTTTTATTTTCACGGCTCCATGTTATAAACTTCTGTAAAGGACTTGGGGGTTCAAGGTGCTCACCACACATCTAGATAAGTTCCCTGAGGGGTCTAGTTTCCAAAATGGTGTCACTTGTGGGGGGTTTCCACTGTTTAGGCACATCAGGGGCACATCCGCTAATTATTCAAGCAAATTTTACAATCAAAAAGTCAAATGGCGCTCCTTCCCTTCCGAACCCTGCCGTGCGCCCAAACAGTGGTTTTCCCCCACATATGGGGTATCTGCTAACTCAGGAGAAATTGCAGAACAAACTGCATAGTGCAATTTCTTCTGTTACCCTTATGAAAATGCAAAAGTGGGGGCTGAAAAACATTTTTGTGGGAAAAATGTGAAAATTTTATTTTTACGGCTCAATGTTATAAACTTCTGTGAAGCACCTGGGGGTTCAAGGTGCTCACCATACATCTAAATAAGTTCCCTGAGGGGTCTAGTTTTCAAAATGGTGTCACTTGTGGGGGGTTTCCACTGTTTAGGCACATCAGGGGCTCCCCAAATGCAACATGGCGTCCGCTAATTATTCAAGCTAATTTTACATTCAAAAAGTCAAATGGCGCTCCTTCCCTTCCGAACCCTGCCGTGCGCCCAAACAGTTGTTTTTCCCCACATATGGGGGATCTGCGTGCCCAGGGGAAATTGCACAACAAATTTTTGGGTCCATTTTTTCCTGTTACCCCTGCGAAAATAAAAAAAAATTGGGTCTAAAGTAACATTTTTGTGAAAAAAGTTAGATGTTCATTTTTTTCTTCCACATTCCAAAAATTCCTGTGAAGCACCTGAAGGGTTAATAAAGTTCTTGAATGTGGTTTTGAGCACCTTGAGGGTGCAGTTTTTAGAATGGTGTCACTTTTGGGTATTTTCTGTCATAAAGACCCCTCAAAGTGACTTTAAATATGATGTGGTCCCTAGAAAAAGGTTTTGTAAATTTTGTTGGAAAAACGAGAAATCGATGGTCAACTTTTAACCCTTATAGCTCCCCAATAAAAAAAAAATTTTGGTTCCAAAATTGTGCTGATGTAAAGTAGACATGTGGGAAATGTAATTTATTAATTATATTGTGTGACATATCTCTCTGATTTAAGGGCATAAAAATTCAAATTGCAAAATTTCCAAAATGTTTTCAAAATTTTCGCCAAATTTCCTTTTTTTTCACAAATAAACGCAAGTGATATCGAAAATTTTTTACCACAGTCATGAAGTACAATATGTCACGAAAAAACACTCTCAGAATCAAGGGGATCTGTTGAAGCGTTCCAGAGTAATTACCTCAAAGTGACAGTGGTCAGAATTGCAAAAATTGGCCTGGTCATTAACGTGCAAACCATCTTGGGTTGTAAAGGGGTTAAATTGGATTTTGCTGTATGTACATCAATAAAAGGACACACATAACCTTTGACTCCTATGCTATTGTGCTTTTTGAGTGCCGGAACCTTATTCGGATTTGATTCTCTTCTGAAATGACCTGGTTGGTTACAATAGTGACAGATTGGTTCCCTTAGTCTTAAACTCGGTCCTCTGTACATTTGTTGAGGACCCATCCATCGTGGGGGTGAACGGTATAGTTGTTGTGGGTATCCTGGGGGATATGGCAACTGTTCTTGTTGATTATCTGCAGGTTGATAGACTGCTAGAGCAGCAGGAGCAGGAACAGGAGTCGGTGCAGGTGCTGGAGCAGGCTCTGGAGCAGGCCTAGGTACAGCATTCAATTGTTTCTCTATAGCTTTAGCAATGAGGAGTACCTTTCGTGGGGGAACGTCCACATATTCTGGTCTGGAGTCTGTAAGCTTTGCTGAGATTTCCTCTCTGAGTCCCCTAACAAATGAAGTGACTAGCAGATTCTGTTGGATCCTCTGACCTTCATCGAACCCTTGGATCCTTGAACAGAGTATGGATTCTGGTGTAAATTTTTTTTACATTCTCCCCTGATTCTTGAGTACAGTCCGATAGACTGGTAGATGAGTCTGTGAGTCTTGGCCCATTGCTGAAGTTGTTGACAAAAAGCTCTTCCTGATTGGCAAGTCTCCTTGTCTGTCACTTGGCTGTCATTCAGAGCTACTTGAATTATTGGCCAGAAGGCATCTCCCGCTTTAATGCTAGTGATTTCATGAAGATCTTTCCAAGTGGCTGAATAAGTTTGTTGAATTTGTCTGATTCTTCTGTAAAACGCCATAGGGTGTCTGTCTGGGTCAGGTAGTTGTCTAATCACTTGATAAACTTGTGCCAGTACTTTTGTCCACCTCCTTTTTTAGGTTTGGTGTGGAATTCTATCCAATTTGGCTTTAGGACAATTCTTTTTGTGTTTTTTCATTGAAGACAAATTAATTGAAGATAATAATACCAAAGAATTTGTGATTGCAATCATTTTCAGGAAGAAACTGAGTATTATCTGACAGAATTGCAGGGGTGCCAATACTTTTGGCCACCACTGTATGTCATAAGACCCGCCCATCTGAGCCCGTCACATGATTGTGGGGCTCCGATGGGTTAGCATGACAACCGGGTATATGCAGAAGACCCCCGTGATGGTCATTGCAGATCTCCTATGAACGCCGGCCCGTGGTCGGCGTTCATAGAAGATGATATTTTTGCTACACATAGCAAGGCTGAAACCCTTGCTAAGTATAGCATAGCATAGGTGATCAGATGATCACAGCTTCAAGTTTCCTAAGTAGTTTTAAAAAATAGTAAAAAAAATATATATATATATATAAATTATACATATATAAAGTTCAAATCACCCCCACTTTTGCCCCATTAAAAATAAAACAATAAAAAATTCACATATTTAGTATCGCTGCATTCAGAAATGCCCGATCTATCAAAATATAAAGTAAAGTAATCTGATGAGTAAACACCTTCTGGTGTTTTTTAGAAACGGAAAGTAAAAAAAAAAGTATGGAAAAAGACGCAATGTGAACATACCTTTAGGCTGTGTGCCCACGTAGCGTTTTTCAAGCGTATATGCTGCGGAATTTCCGCAGCGTAAACGCTTGTAAAACGCATGTATATCCGCACCCCATGGTCCCCAATGGCATTCCGCAATGTCAATGCCCATGATGCGGATTTTTCCGCAGCGTATATGCTGCGGTCAAAAATCCGCAGCATGTTCATTAATTTTTCGGAAGCGCAGCGGAATCAATGTGCGGATGGTACCCAAGTCTGGATGAGAGGAGACTCTCATCCAGACCTGGGTACCAAAGAACCTGTAAAAAAAAGAATAAAATAAAGTTTATACTTATCTTCTGATGTTTTCCCTCCGTCGCGCTGTTGTCTGAAGGACCTGCCACGTCATTGAGTCATGTGACCCACCACATGACTCAATGACGTCACCGCAGGTCCTGCACACAACAGCGTGAGCCGCTCAAGCCTCCGGACGGGGCAGAGAATGCATCAGAAAGTTTATTTTTTTATTTTTTACCATTCTGAACAAGTTGTCAAGCACTTTTCCAAGTGATGCTTGGAGAAGTGCTTGATAACCCGCATGCGGAAATGCATGCAAAGACGCCTCACAAACGCTTCTACCTGGCGGGAAAACCGCATGTAATATCCGCATGCGATTTTCCCGCCAGGGAGAAGCGTAAAAAATATGCTTCAGGTCCGCAACGTGGGCACATAACCTAACACAGCAAGACTAAAACATCAAAAAGATATGGCCTTACAACACAAGACAAAGACAGACATCCCAAGACAAGGTAAAGACACATTTTTTGTATAAAGAACTTCGGCACTCCATACAGGAAAATATGAGAAATATTGTATCTAGACCAATGTCTTTTTTCTATTAATCATTTTTGGGATCCCGCTCCTGGAGCATTGCAGCAGGTACGTGTTCACACTATTAGAAGTTTGACAGCCTTTTTTCTGACCATGTCTCCTTCCCATTCAGTCACAGGTGGTTTTAACTAGCTCTACCAGCCCATACATTGTAGGTTAAAAGCCCAAGCAGAGACATATTGTCCATACAGGCTTACAGCCCAAGAGTGGCATATCCAGTGGTAGCGTAGCGTAGTTTCCCATCATACGAAGGTGACCTTGTCGTGGTTGATGGGCACACATAAATTGGCCAAATTATGCGCAAAAAACCTTCATTTTTCAAAGTGACATTGGTCTAGATACAATATTTCTTATATATTCAAGTATGGAGTGCCGAAGTTCTTTTTGCAATTGAGATTACTCTTTTCTTCAGAGCACCCGAATAGACCAGTGAGCGACCCCTCTCTTTTTTCTACATTTTTTGTATATACATGTCCACTCCTTGCTATACCTGACACAAGCTATGCACTGATGAAGAGGACAGGACATCCACGAAATGCGTCTGATTTTAGCTTCTAAATAAATGGACTCTTAACCAAGCACTGGGTAATGCATCCCTTCGTCTGACCCGGAGAAGCGCGGAATCATTGGCACTTTCTTGCATTCACAACTTATGGTACTTGGACCCTTGAGGTTTGGTGTCTCCTGCAGCACTCCACTATACCATCATATGAGTTGTGCATTTCACAACTCACCAAGGTGAGCATCCTTTTTCCTTTATACCACTACTTGTCTGGGTAACAGCGCTATTGGCACCCCCTCTCCATCCTATTGAAGACGAGGTAAAGACACACGTCGCAAGAAAAGACAAAGACTATAGACTGGGTTCTTCGGTTTCCTCTCACACTCCAAACACACACACACAAGGGGTTGTTCAGTATTGTAAAAACGTGGTTGTCTGATGTATTTGTTTTTAAATAAAACAGTTCAGATCTATTGGGCAGAGTTCACACCTTGCATATTTGGTGTGGATTTTACTCACATGAAACTCAGCAATTTAGAGTCTCACAATTTATGTTGCGGATTTTCCAAAAATCTGCAACATGTCAACGCCACTTAAAACTGAATGTCACAGATCAGCACACAACCATATTTTTCCAATCCTGGAGAATCTTTTTGATTAATTTTATTTAATTTGATGAATTGCAAGTCACTTATTATATATTACAGCATAACTTATCATTATTGTATATAATTAGATACATTATCATCATTATTGGTTCACTGCCTATTGATAATAAATAATTTTTTAACAAGAACCGGTTCCGGTGTTCTTCTTCTTCAGGATTATTATATCACACAGTTACCAGGATGAATATAGACGATAATTCTCCATATTCCTGACTAGTCCCCCTGTCCATCATTCACTCCCCAGGTCCACCATGTCCGGCCGATAATATAAGGCTGTGGTGACAGGTTATAATCTTCCACTGCAGCCAGAAATGCAATATCAGAGAAGGAAATTTAAGATTCCCAGTCACACATTGCATTATCCTCCGGGAACAAACGTTGGAAATATCGGAAGTGCCACCATATGAATTAGTAATGGCCTCAGTGACACTTTTAAAGTAATAAAACCACTTCAGTGCCTGCTTAAAAAGAAATAAAGCCCTTTAATGGGATTGTTCAGTAGTGAAGGGAGTTAAAATCAACCTTTCGTTAATGGTAAGTTGGTTATTGCGAGGAATCGGCTCTCCTCTAAAAATAAAGGATTGGTTTAAATTAGTTAAACAAAAATTAGAAGATGGACCAAATAATAAAAAAAGGAAATGTTTCCAGTGTGGTAGAACGGCTTATTCGGCTGTATACTGAGGTAGACACGGAACACTGTCTCTTTAAGGTTCGGATTGGTTTATTAAAAATGTCATAAACCAACCTAGAGTTCATAAAGTAAACAGCCCATTCGGCATAAACGGCAAAGCAAAATAAAAGATACAGCACAGTCCATATTTCAGCCGGGTTCCAGCCACTCAGGGTTAACAATAGCACACAGTCCAGGTTAGCACAAAACACAAGCTCCTATCTCTCAGGAGCTAGGCTCCCCATACACTGAACATCACCTGAGTGAAAAGGCTGGCTATTTAAAGCCCAGACCACACCCTGGGGTGGAGATATAGTGAATGACCTCCCGCCCGCACTATGGTCATTCACCTATAAAACATGCCTTTTTAAATGGCTAATTAACCCTCTCTGCACCTACTATGCAGGAGAAGACTTCCACGTTTCACATCACTGAAGCGAATAGTCTCAGTGAAACATATCTCCCCTCCAGTATTCCGCCAGTGACTTTGTCACACCAGATATAGGCTAGTACGTTTCAAGTAACAATCATTTCTTTAATTATTTATTCTTAATCTCTCCAGAGTCTCATCATTTTACATGACTGCTGATCGGCTGCAGCTTTCTTCTTGCGGAAGAGAGAAGGCTGCAGCCAATCAGCAGCATTACACCTCGGGGAGATGGGAGGAGTGTCACCAGACAGGGAGGTGGGCATATTTTTTTTTTTACTTTTTGCATCTATTTAAGTAGGGATTGTCCAGAAGTAAACAATCCCTTTAAGTGCACCCTTAAAAATAAATAATTAACAGAATTTTTTTTTTTATCATCAAGTACCCCAATAAAGTAATGATGGCCATGAGTGCCCTCCTGGGGAGGACAATACAGCTGACAGCGGCACTCACCTGAGCAGACAGCCACGAGCCACTTGTTTGGGACCTCCGATACAGGCTGTAATTCAGGATCAGTACAAGAAAAGTAATAATTTCACCCCAATAACCAAGTCTGATTATTGGATGATTAACCCTTCAGCTTCATCCCTTTAGTGAGAGGTGACTGACCAAAACTTATTGGTCACTGTTTAAAAAAAAATTACCGTATCTTTTTGCACTATTAGATTATTTTTCTTCTATAAACCAGGCTGCAGTGTTCTGCTGCGTCTATTAGTCAGGATGCAGCAGGAGAGTAAGGTCCCTGCAGGGCAGTGTGTGGACGCAGCACTGTGCCTGGTAATGCCATGATCCACTGTGGCCAGTATTGTGTGGGGCAATTTGGCTGATGTCATCTAGGGGTATCGTGATTAGTAGCATGATGGGCACTTTGGGTAACATTATCAGGGAGCCCTGTGGGTCCAATGCGTCTGGATATGTGATATGGCACTAACAGGACGTAAAAGATTTGATGCTAATGTCTTGTTAGCAGATGCCACTGTTCAGACGTCTTATGGAGTCCATGACTCGATGGGTCAAAGCTGTTTTGGCATAACGAAGGGAACTTACACAATATTAGGTAGATTATGCTGCATTAAAAAAAAAAAAGAAAAAAAAAAAGGTTGCTATGACAGTCGGGGGTCTGCTGAAGACCCCCCCTGTGCCTGTCATGACGATTCTCCTATGAAATCTTGCCTGTAGCTGGCGTTCATAGATCATGATTTTCTGTATACAAAGTAGTGCTCATGCACAAGCGATCAGATGATCGTAACTTTGGGAATTTGGGATGGGCGTGGTCCTTTTAATCCCCACCGTTTTGATTCATGCAGATGGGCCTTTTTTAACTCGTTATCAATCTTTGGCAGTCTTTTAGAGAGGATGCACCTGGTGGAGTGGGTACGTCCTGTTATTGTGGTCATTCGTTCAGGATAGGGGCTGTGACAGAGGTTGCCAGAAGTGGTATAAGTGATGAGGTTATTAAATGCTTGGGGAGTTGAGAATCTGTGGGGTTTCATTCCTATGTTAGGACCGTCCTTATGAAGTAGGACCTCTGGCCCAAGGTTATGAGGTTACATGGGGGCATAGTGTTAAGTGATTTTGGCATAGTGTTTCTGTTATTGCTCTTATTGGCAATAACGTTGTATTTTCACAGGTGCAGCCCCTCTTTTGATGTGGATCATGGGTCACTAGTTAGTTTTTTGGGTAGCTCTTCGAGCATCTATGCGTCCTGCCGGTCGTCAACTTGGGTTGGTGCCGTGGATTGTAACTCGTGGTATGGTGTGGCGGCAAACTCTTTCGGAGTTTCATCGTTTTGTCAGGTTGGACAGGGCTGCTGATGTGTTAGTGCTTCACTTGTGGGGCAACGATCTGGGCAAGAGGCCTTTTCGTGAGCTTATCAAAGATATTAAGTTTCATCTGTTAAGATTATGGGCGATGTTCCCAAACGTGGTTACAGTGTGGTCGAATATTGTTCCGAGGAAATTTTGGTGTGGGGCCTGTTCAGCTTCTAGTGTTAATAAGGGAAGACGACGTCAACAGAGCAGTGGCCAAGTTTATGGCAAGGAATGGTGCGGTGGCAGTCCGTCATGCTGTACTTGAATCTAGCGAGGGGGAATTTTGGACACGTGATGGCGTGCATTTGTACGCAATAGGCTTGGATGTTTGGTCTTTGGCAATCCAAGAAGGGATTGAACTTGGTTTAAAGTTATGGAGGGGATGGTAGAGCACTCGGGTGCACATACAGGTAGTTACAGGAACACTTGTCTTTTTAAACCTTCCATTGGTTTATTAAGAGTACCTGATCGCTGTTCTATCCTAACAGACGCCTTCACTCAGGACATGCAGTCTGGCCACAGGCGCCACACTTGCTTCCTGGGGATCTTGTCCGCACTTCTAGTACCAACTGTGGTAGATCGGTTTACTCGGCTGCACATAGAGGTAGACACATGAACACTGTAGCTTTAAACCTTCTGCTGGTTTATTAAGAGTACTGCATGAAACCACAGCAATGTTAGCAAAACTAAAATGGTCTTCCCCGCCTAACAGGAAAAAGAAAGCATAACGTATAGGCACAGTCCTTGTTGCTATGGGAAAACGCCTGCTCCAAAAACAAACAACCCATGGGTTTAGCTTTCCTTCACATGACAATACAGCTCCAGAGCTTGTGCCTCCAGACCCGCCCCACATACAATGCTCTAAAAAGCTGGGAATTTATCCTCTGAACTACTCCAACTCTAGAGCTGTTCAATCATCCTAGCACTAAACATGGCTGATTAACCCCTCAGCAATTTCTGTTGGATCATTTTTCCTAGGTTTATATTACTGAAAGTAACAACTTCACTGCTACATATCCCCCCTCCAGTACTTTGCCAGTGACTGTCACATATCCCCCCCCCCCCTATGCCCAAAGTTGGGGGTTTGGCACCTTCAGTCACCAAACAGGGAAATCTAGACAGGGCATCTGCGTTGCCATGCAGCTTGCCAGGCTTGAGTTCCACCTGAAAGTTGAAGTCCTGTAGCCCTGTGTTTCAACTTTTGGAACGCCATCTCTGCTTCAAGAGACCATTTGGCTATTGACATCTTGGTGCCCTTAAGAAGGTCGGTCAGGGTGCGTCTGTCATTGCGAAATTCGGGAAACACCCAATAGTATCCCACCATTCCTAGAAATAACGAAGCGCTCCATGCAGCGCAATGGGCCCAACATAGCACTCCACGCAGAGCAATGGGCCCCACATGGTGCTCCAGGCCGTACAATGGCCCCAGATTAAAATACTAATAACTACTCCTCTGCCCGTTCCAACGCTGATCTGGACTTCACATATTACAGTCCTGCCTGTGGGTACATGTGCCATCTCCTCACCCTTCTCAGCGCTTCACTAGCGCCGCGGCCACTCTTCTCAGGCCGCGTGCCCAGCTCCCATCAAGCCGCGGCTCTAGAGAGAGGGGGATGGTGCACGGGTTGAGGAGAGCGATGGCAGTGCTAAGGAAATGGCGCGTGTGCCCACCAGGAGGGCTCCGCATGCCCCCTCTAGCACGCGTGCCATAGGTTCGCCACCACTGACCTATGACATCAGCTGGTTTTCCACAACCTCACCTTTATAGCAGACTTTGGCTGTTCCTCACCCTCAGCCGTTTCTGACTAAGCAAAGGTTTTACGTAGGTATGGAAAAACTGCTGAAAAATACCGTGTTTACTACATAAGGAAATGCAAAACTACTCATAAACCAACTTGAGCAAATTATTTCCAGTGGCACGCTCAAGGTCCAGCCCATTAATTGCACGGCTGGAAATATTGTACTAATATGCTATTTCACTCATGATGGTTTATGATTCTTTTTGCTGTTCCTTTTGTACTAGGTCTATGGTATTCTAGCATTAGGCTAGTCTGCGGCTCATGAATGTACGCACTTCATGCTGCCCTTTCTAAAGTGGACATTTCACTGAATTTTATGACAATCTGTCAACAGGTTTTTGTCACCTAATCTGAGAAGAGAATGATGTACAGGCAAACATTTATTTTAACAATGTATCACTTACTGGTGGTCTGTTTTTTTTTTTATCAAACCTCCATCAAACACTTTTCGCGTTTTTATGTGACAATGTGCACCAAAAGTTATGCCGCCGCCCCCCCCCCAGTAATGAAAATGCAAATTTCCAGTTTAACCCCTTCACGACCTTTGACATATATTTAAGTCAAAGGTTGTGTGCTTGCCTTTGAAGTGGGCTAAAATGCCTTTAACAGTCACAGGTGGAGCAGTGCTCTGACTGCGGCTGTTAACCTGTTAAATCCTGCTGTCAATCACTGACAGTGGGATTTAATACACTTCGGCCAGAAGCAGGTCATTAATCCCACCTGCAATCACGTAACATGGGCACCAATGATTTGTCATGACAGCCGTGGGTCTGCAGAAGACCTCCGTACCAGTCATTGTGAATCTTCTGTGAATGCTGGCTCGTGGGCGGCGTTCATAGGAGATATTCATTTCTGGTATACAGAGCAGTGCTGAAGCCCTGCTATCTGTAGCACAAGCGATCAGATGATCAGGGCTGTGGAGTCAGAGCTCATTTTGGTGGAATCGGAATAAAATGGACCGACTCCGAAAATATATAATAAATTGGGTACAGTAGTTCAGTGCAGTTTGTGGGGAATATTTTTTCATGAGAATTTGGGAAAGTTCTGAAATGTCCTATAAATGTCTGTCCTATTCCTGATCTAAGGGTCTAGACTTTTAGTTGAGATGAATCTGTGCTACAGTAAATTTATCACTTAAACATGGGCCATGTATGAGGGAGTCGGAGTTGGAGTCGGTGTTATGGAAATTGAGGAGTCGGAGGTTTGGCTTACCGACTCCACAGCCCTGTAGATGATAGTTTCAAGTCTCTGAAGGGGACTTGAAATCCGCAAAAAAAAAAAGTTTTTAAAATGGGAAAAAAAACTAATTCAAAATCACCCCCCTTTTGCCCCATTGAAAATAAAAAAATAAAATAAAAATACATGTATTTTGTATCGCTGCGTTCAGAAATGTCCAATCAAAATATAAAAACAATTAATCCAAAATCGGTAAACTGTATAATAAAAAAAAAAAAAAAAAAAGAAGAATCCAGAATTATTATTTTTTTTTAAAAGTGGAAAAACAGAAAATCGCAAGGTAATGAAGGTGGTAATCTGGTGTATACCGCACAATTTTCCTATGGTCATTTGCTTTTTCACTTCATTGACGGAAGTTTGTTGATTTACGCCCAGGGAAAATATGCATCTTTATTCCTGGTGGGAAAGGGATAAAAACATTAGAACAGAAGGGCGCAGAAAAAAAATAATACAGAAACTGATCTAGAATCATTGACAATTGGAGGAGTTTAATATAAAAAAAATCCGGTAAACAGGTCCTTGTTAACCCCCACCACCCAAAAAAAAATGCGAAGACAGTTGTAGAAGTTACGAATTTATTTACACACTTTGTAAAGTACACAAATACAGTAGTGATACAAATTGTTGTCTCAGCAATAAGTATCAATGTACAGGATTTCTTAGGATCCCGGGAAAACATTCTGTCGTTATGGCAAGTGAGGGAATGAGCGCTCCCCTCTGTTGTAATTGACGATGCTCTAAACAGTATGTAAAGACCTTGTGTACAGTGGTTAGAAAAGTTGGTTAGTTGACAGGACGTTCACAGATATTTACAGAGAAAAGCACATTGTGAAAATTGTACAGGGCACATGGGACATGCGGAAATATTACATGTTAACTAGCGTACACAGACGACTCCTTCCATGACGGTCCTCACACTTTAGAAATACTCGGTAATAAAACATTCTTACATTAAGAACATAAAGCCTTACCTACTGGAAATATCCATCTAACAGACTGCATCCTGTACCATAAAAAGTGAAGCCTACTGAATGAAGAGGAAATTTAACCTTTAAAAACACAGCTGAAGACCACATCAAACATTGGAAACCCGCCCTACTGCCCGCCCCCCATAGCACCCTCCCTGACCCCCACAAAATTTAGACATTCGTCAATATTGCACGACCCAAGTATGGGTGGCCAGTCCTAAGAATTCACACCTCTAACAAGGAAGGGCCTGTGCTGCCGAATATATGAAGGACAAAGATTAACAACTTCAAGAGTCACCTCTACGTACACTTAGTGGCTTTCACCTTTTACTTGCTACAGTGAGAACTTGAGGCTTAAACGGTGACACCTAAATGCTCTAATGCCGCACTTCTGTACGGTAACGCTACAAAATGAGTTTTCTTTTTTTTTTTCTCCATTTTTTTTGTACGAAGTCAAAGGCATCAGAGTGATATGTCCTAAAATTAACAACAGAGGGGGTGAGGGAGGTGAGAAATGGAGACGAGAAATAAAAAAACAACAAAAACTAAAAACCCCTGTCACAAAGCAATGAACGGGATTTCACAGAAAAAGGTTTCCATAATACAAATGATCGCCAGTGCTTCAAGAACTTTACTTCTACAAAACCCCTTTATCTAGGTATGCATAGGAATGCTTTATTACCCCCCAGTAAAAACAGAAGAAAAGTGTGGAAAAACTAAAATCAACTGAAAAACAAAAGAGAATTAAATAAACTTCATTTTAAAAAAAACAAAAAATAATAATTGTACATGAAGCCCAAATGTACTAGTATGTCTCCTTTCCGGTAAAATCATGGCCAGCGATCCGCAGATCTAGCTCGTGCTACGTCACTGTCATTGTGGAAGCAAGACAGACAGACAAATCTGGCACATTTATTCATGAAGAGTTGGTAATAAAAAAGGATACAAAACCATGTACAGAAGAATAAAAAGGGCCCCGTAAAGAAAAAAATATAACAAAAAACAATAAAATAAAATGGCATTTCTGTATTTGGCGCTTAAAAGTCTACATCTGCACTGGTGGTCAAAAGTCCGAAAGGACATTACATCTTTTTTCCCCAAAGATCCGTGAGCTGGTCATTATTTGTTCACAACGCCATCTTTCTAAAAAGCATGTAAAGCTCCATTTGGATTTGGTTGCTTTTAATTCTGGGTTTTGTTGCTGTGGTTGTGCCTTTTTTCATATTTTTTATTTTTTGCTAGTGACACCATTGAAAGATTAGCCATGCACTTATCCGCCCCTCCATGGGGGGAATGTGTTCATCGGTGAACAGTTGAAGGAAAACCGCTGGAAGCCACCCTACTGGGAATCTGCAAAGGAAGGAGAAGGCGATAATCATGGTCAGCGTATTAGAAGTAATAGAACATGATGGTCATTACACTGCAAAGGATAGCATTTATATATATGAAATATGACAGATTGAATAGAACCACCTGCAAGAGAGTTACTAAAACAAGATACTAGAATACCGAAAGAGACTGTCACCGGGTTTCTGCTACCCCATCAGGGAGCAGCATGATGTAGGGGCAGAAACCCAAATACCAACGATGTATCATTTGCTAGGCTTCTCGGTGCAAATTTGAAAATATCAGTTTCCTCTGCTGCAGAATTGAAACTTCCCTGAATGTTGAGGTCTGTATATTCCCATCCACACCACTGATTGACAACTTTTTGTGTACTCTGTGCATAGGCAGAAAGCTGCCAATCAATGGTGGAGGCAGGATTATACAGAGTACATGAATCTGGAGGACTACCTGGCTGCAAATTTAGTAGTCCTCTGGTGACTACTACACAACTTCCTGCTGATAAAAGAATGATTTTATCAAAATTACAGCAAGTAGCCCAGTAAGTGATACATCGCTGGATTCAGGGTCTTAATCTCTACAGATACTTTAAATGTATTTTCAAGTCACAAAAACTGCTAATATATTTAAAATAATAAGATCTAAAACTTTTCTTACACTTTAATTACCAAAAGGTGCCCCAATCTAATGATATTCCTGCCAGCTCCACCTCTGGCTTGTGCTCAACACAGGAGAAATTCTTGTGTTGCCATGTGTAAAGGCGACTGGCTGACTTTCAAAAACTTAGCTGGCAAACTGATGATGTGCAATACTCAGGAAATGGCAGCCATGTTATTACACCGATAGAAACTGGTCCCAAAATATTAATAGCACAGCTTGCTGTGAGCATGTCCAATAGGAAACACAGCTCGCTTCTTCTCATGTGTAGGAACATATACACCCAAGAAGAGGCTGCTTATACTGCTGTCCACCCTGTCATTCTGATATAATACTGGATATATCAGGAGTGCTGAGGTAAGAAGAGGCTGCTTACACTGCTGTCCACCCTGTCTTTCTGATCTAATACTGGATATATCAGGGGGTGCTGAGGTAATAAGAGGCTGCTTACACTGCTGTCCACCCTGTCTTTCTGATCTAATACTGGATATATCAGGGGGTGCTGAGGTAATAAGAGGCTGCTTACACTGCTGTCCACCCTGTCTTTCTGATCTAATACTGGAGATATCAGGGGGTGGTGAGGTAAGAAGAGGCTGCTTACACTGCTGTCCATCCTCTCTTTCTGATCTAATACTGGATATATCAGGGGGTGCTGAGGTAAGAAGAGGCTGCTTACACTGCTGTCCACCCTCTCTTTCTGATCTAATACTGGATATATCAGGGGGTGGTGAGGTAAGAAGAGGCTGCTTACACTGCTGTCCATCCTGTCTTTCTGATCTAATACTGGATATATCAGGGGAGCTTAAGTCATAAATAAATAATAATAATAATAATAAAAAAAAAAAAAGACTGCTCATATTGTGGTCCTCCCTTTAATTTTGAATGCAGACTACACATGCTAATAAAATTGTAGGATGGGTTTCATCAATGTGACAAGATGGTAAACATTTTGATTCTATAGTTTTTACTTCACTAGACAAAACAAGTATGATATGCTAAGTGGAAGTGTTTAAGAACTTAATGATAAATTTCCTTTAGTTATCTATTTTTTTACGAAAGTATATTAGTAAGTTTTATAACTTGCTATTTTGAACACCTACTGATTATTTTTTTTTAAATTTGAAAAACATTTACGGTCTCATCCTTAGTGACGTCACAATTTTCTTTTTTGTCAGGCAATCATGGCCTGCATAGAATCAGCTTTCAGAAAATGGTATTCTCCCCCACCGCAAGGTGTTTTTTGGGAGATTATTTAAAAGGTACATAATAGCAACCAATGTTATAATAAAAAAATCCTAAACTCCCTCTTCAAACCCTCTTCTGTTCCAGCACAATTGCTGCTGCGTCTGTTTATGTGCCATACATTCAAGTGATCGCCACAAACAATAACTGGCCTCGGTGGGTAAATGGCATAAATGCCAACTACAGTACAGAGACCAGTGACTTGCTGTAGAGATCACAGGCAGCAGGAGTGTGATGGCATCATTGTAGGGCTGGTGATTACGTTACCACAGTGCCTGCTAAACATTAAGCTTCAGAAATTCCCCGATTGCCTTTACCATTAACTGCTTTTTCTTATAATACAGAAGCAGCAAACCCATCCCCATGAATATCACCTTTAATAAACAGAATAGTGAGAAATATAAGAAATGGCTAAGGCCGATTAGATGAAAATAGAATTACACCATTTCTGATTACAGAAAACCTAAATAACAAACAAAAATTACTAATGTGAAAGGTATCAAACAATATTGAAGGACAAAGTTACCAATTCATTTTATTACTCTTTCCCCCTTTCAAAATGAATGTTGTGTCATCTGTTCCACAAGGAACACTATACATAGAAACTTACACTTTTTTCCTTAAAGGGGCACACAGCAGGGGCACATTTATAAGATTATCTCAGCACAGGGACATTTTATTTAAAAACATTCAATTATGGAAGTTATTATAATTCCAAAAACTATTTATTAAAATGAACTTTTGTTTGTGGGAAAACCCCTTTAACATTTCATAATTTAATCCTATTTTGTGATCTATGAAAAAGAATATATAAAAAGAAATCTTTTGCTCCTCCTCCTCACGGTCAGGTTTATTGGTCATAAGACAATTGGCTGCAGCAGGAGCCTCTCCCCAATGCTCTACAATCCCAGCATGTCTGAGCATCCAAGGAATACGGGAAGTTATAATTTCAGAGCAGCTATACAGCCATAAGTTGGAGACCACCTTTGTAAGTACTGCTAAAGAAATGTCCAGATTCAGTTAATTTAAAGAGGACTTAGTTGTCACAACTTGTATACAAGGGTTGGGTAAAAATATGTAGAAAAAATTGAATATACTTGTATTTCTGAAGTAATTTTCCATTTCTAAGTAACCACCATTTTTACTTGGCTGCTGTTAGGGATCTCGAATTGCCCCAGTTTCTGCAGCATGCAATTAGATTTGAGCCATACAGGTGACCAATCATGTAAAGGGGAACCAAGTCACGCTTATGCAGTCTTTAATAGAACCCCTGCAACCCCTTCATAAGATCCCGGCTCCCCCACACAGACAAGAAAATGTCTTTTAGAATTGTTCTCCATATGCTAAATGTCCCCACAATTGGCGTCTCCCCAGCCAATCATCTGTTCCACTCTGTCTGCGCAGTTTCAACACGTTGTGTGGATGTAGTGACCCAGAACGTTTCACATTTTCTGTTGATTGAGAAGAGGGCCTGTTTGGCTTTTTTTTGCCCCCAGATGACTTTTTTTTATTGATAACATTTTGGGGTAGATATATTTTAATTCCCTCTTATTGCAGTTTTTACGGTGTTGCAGAGGCCAAAAATACCCTGTAATTCTGCCATTTCGATTTTCAGATTTTGATTGGACTTTTATGGACGTGGCGCTAGTCCGTGCAGTTTTCAAATTGTTTTATTTCTTTATTTTTTAATGGGGGAGGTGGGGGGTGGAGGGGGAAAGAGAGCGATTCAAAGTTTTTTCTCCATATTTTAAAAATGTTTTTGTTTCCCCTTTTTACTTTATTTTGTAGTCCAGTTAGGGAATTTGAACCTGAGATCGTCTAATAGATTACACTATACACAGCAATGCCACAGTTTTTCAGTGTATAGCAAAAATTACAGTCTTCAGTAAATGCCAGCTACAGGCTGCCTTTCATAGGAGCACCGTCAGGACAGGCACAGGGGTCTGCTGAAGAAGGCCATCCAGTCATGGGCAGAGCTCTGTTCCACTTAAGGCCGTTAGAGGCAGATGATTGCTGAATATCAGTCATCATCTCCTGGGAAAGTTGCGGTCTCAGCTCTTGCACCCGCATCAAATTTAGGGAGGCGACATATGATGCTCCATTACATCACATGTCAGTAAGGGGTTAACAAAGCTTTTCATATCCTAAACAAAAGTTTACATAGGAATAGCCCAGTGGGGAAGGGGGGGGGGTAGTTGCTTTACCCAGGCTAGTCTACTTCAGATGCTATAATCTATTCCCCCTAGGCATCACGTCTTCCTGAGCACGCACAGTGAGGGTGAGCGTACTCTTCGTGGCTTCATCAGAGCACTCAAGATGAGGCAGCCAGTGGGGTTAAGGTTCCTTTTAAACCAATGTTCTGCACATGAGTATGGGAGCGGCCATCTGCCCTCAGTTTTGGTTAACCGCAATCAGAGATAAGCTTTACAGCAGCCACAGGACCATAAGAAGCAACAGACTGGAGAGGACTCAATTTCTATAACACATGGAAAGGAGGTGAGAGGAGCATAGCGAGCTCTGCTGACATGCTCTCTCCATCCTCCCGTATCATTCTAGCTCTGTCCTCGGCGGTGAGTTGCTGCTGCTGGTATATGAGAGGTGGATGAGATGGGTGGGAGGGGTGCTAAGCTTCTGCCAGTGGGTGAATAATGCTGCCAGTGGGGGAGAAGTAGAATGAAAGGCAATGGTGTAGCTAGTCGTCCTGCACTATAGTATTTGCTGCTATTGGGGTGGTGCTGAACCATGGTATTTTGGGCTTCTGTATGTAATATAGGCACAGCAAGGGTAGTATCCATTTTCTGGCAAGATCCTGGCATCACTATGAATTGGCTAGTGGGCCTCGAGTAGGAAAAACAACAACATAAAATCAAGCAAAAGTTATAAAACAAGTTTGAGACTGCCTAATTTTAAGGGAACCCGTCAACTGCCCTGTCCCCCGGAACTGCCATCATGTAGGACTAGAAACTCTTTCCTGCATTCTAACAAGCCCCTTTATATGGTTTATCGACTGCTGAATCAATATAAAATTTACTTTGAAGCAGAGTTATGTAAATTAATGATTGACTAGTTTGGAAGGAGAGAGGGGTTTGGGGGAGTTTTTTTCCCCTGACTTATCCTCCTTCAGCTCATGTGAGCACGCCCCTGCGGGTGTGAGCGACATGATTTTCTCCCTGAGAATGCAAGTCCCAGACTTCACCAGAGCTATTTTTATATTAATTTAGCAATGGATAAGCCACATAGAGTGGCTTGTTATAATGCAGGTAAATGTTGCTATACATCCATGGTGGCGGTTTAGGAGGGCTAGAACAGCAGAGAGGCTCGCTTTAAGAAAAGAGTGGACAGCCTCAAACTGGTGAATTCTCTAAATAAGACTTATTAACCAAAGATGTCCCATGTGTCCCCCTAAAAGATCAGACTTTTGAGCAAATTTGGGATCCAACCTTCCAGGTAATGGGATCCCGATGCTGTATCCTATTGCTTCTGTATTTATCACTTGCTATACTTTCGGTGAATAACAACGAGAAGGCAACATAAGTGCAATTTAATTAAGTGATTTCTTGGATTTGAGCCATCTAGGAAGGGAACTTGGGGGATAATAACTTAGTATTGTTGATCCATTTGGCTTCTTGATGTGAGCCTTGGGCAGGGCCACACACTATTTTAGACCTCCTGCAACCTGCAAGTGTTGCCAGTTATAACTTGTACTTACCCTGGTAAACCGCTTGTTTTGGGTCCTGCCTCTTAGAACTTTCCAGTTTTTAGGTCCTAACCTTGGCTTGTATTTTGACAATCCGACTGTCTCAATTTTGTCCCAGAGTTTGACATCCTGAATTTGACCCAGCATCACAACTATTCTGCTAGTTTGCTACACTGGCCAGCAGCCACACCATGGATAAAACCCAAGGGGCCAGCGTAAGTCCAGATCCCATTATATGGCTTAAAAGGTAAAGTCACCTACCAAACAGAGTGACTCGTGCAAAGCCTATCCATGAAAACACTATTATGAACGGTCATACTTTCACACACAGTGAACCTTTAAATCTGGCATGCAAAGCGGGATCCAACAATCCTCCGCAGCCCCTCTGCGCCATAAAAGAGCATGATATTGCCATTTGTATTAACTCAGCACTGTCATGTACTTTACCAAACCAGTAACGAATGGTAACATCGTAAGAGCAGGCTACCATTTGGTAACAGTGCTGCATACTGGAATCCCAAAAATCAGAAGTTCAGGCCTGACTTGTCCCTTAAGGGAACATGAAGGACACTTGGAACCTCTTTTGTTAGTAGGGGTTATTCAGAAAATTCACCAGTCTGACGCTGTCCACTTATTTTCCCCCCAGACTGGTAATAGGCACTTTTTAGACAATAGGCCCAATGACATATTCTCTTTTAAAACATACAATAATACACTGCCCCACTAAGAAAATCCTACAGCTGCCTGTTGCACACATGTAACTGAACGGCTGCAATTAAATTCATTGGGATGATTTCTTAACAACACTCACCCAGTGTTGCCTTCAACCGAGATTGGGGCGAGCAGCTACTTGCCATGATGTTCGAATGGAATGCTATTCTGAGGTGGGGAAAAGACAGCTGCTTGTCACTGTCCAACAACCCAGCAATTTATGTGCTTAAGATGTACATTTGCTTTAAGCAGACACCCATAAAGCGCCAGCCAGAAGGAAGTGTGAAGCAGTGGCCGAGAAAGTGAGGATCTCGGAGGAAACTCCATTTAGTTCCCATAAATGGAATTTCTCATGAGACACTTAAATTAATTAATGCCCCCAAATCAGCTTATGCATGCGTGGTTAAAGAGACGGACAATCTGCCCTACAACCACATTAAAACCTGTCCTTATTCTGCATAATCTGCTTATGAGCGTTCACTAGGGATGCATGGATGTAGTAAACCCACTAGTGCCAGGCCCTGGAAGGAAGTGCCGCCTTCTCTAGTCTCATCACCTACCACTGGTCTAGAAGCCACATTGGGAAACATCTAGACATTGGCATTTCTGCATCCATAGTGATCACACCATATTGATGCATAGGAGCTGAGCTTTTTAAGTGCACAATGGTCGGTCAAAATGTTTAGAGAATCAAATTAGATCATCGGCTTCTGGATCTAATGTGAGAATCTAGACATTTCGTTAAAATGTTTAGAGAAAGGAGAGGTCAATCAGAATAGACTTTTGTAGCCTGGCCAATTTCTTATGCCCATCAGTGCCCTCTTTACACGGTAAGATTTTAACAAGAGCACAGTTGGAAGGTTTCTTTTTTTTGCCTACATACTACTGATCTTTGAGAAGATAAGGGAAAGAGCAGCCCAGCACCCCAATCGTAAGAGATGGATGTAGGGAGGAGAAGTAGGAAAACATGAAGGGCATCTGCCACACAGATACATCTATATGTAAGGGGGAGACTAACCAGCAACTAAGCATATAGTGTGTGCGGTCCCTGATTGCCACTTTGGGCAAGTTCAAAATGCCGTTATAAAAGTAAGCTAATGGTTTAGAGAGATATTCAGGCAAGATAGCTGACAATTACTGGACCATTGGTGGTCTGTCGGCAGAGATCCCCAACTGAGTGCAAGAACGGGGGCTTCAGTACTCAGTCTGCATGAAGTGGCGATCGAGAATGTGCACTGCTGCTCAATTCATTCTCTAGGGGCTATTGAAGATAGCCGAGTGCCATCCTTGGGTATCCCATAAACAATAAAAAAATGGAGTAGTAGTGCACATGCTCAATGGCTTTCCATTCAAACAGGACAAGAGTCCAGGCAACAATAGGGGTTCTCTTACTGTAATCCAGTTTTAGATCAACCACAAATGTCCATAAGAGCTATCCTGGTGCTGGAGACCTTTAGGTCAGGACAGTGACAACGTTCTAATATTTAAAGGACAGGATGTGTAAAAAATAGGAACAGTCTGTCAGGCAGAACAAAATGTACTATGGGAAAGGAAACTAAAAAGGTTAAAAATAGTTAAGACGACTGCCCTGGCACATTGTCCAACGGTCGCATTACAGCAGTAATACTACATCATGTCTGATCAGATGGATAATGTACAACAGGCAATGAGTGGCAGTGCCCTAATGGAAAGCCGATTCACCACAATGGCTAATGGAAAGTTCTACAATGATGGCGCTGTGGCTTCCTGGACTGGTTTGATCTGCTGGTGCATAAAACTGAAAGCATCAAGAATCCACAGAAGCATCATCATAGCAATGGAAGCAAAACAAACTGAATGCAAGCATTGCCCAAATTAAGGGAAACCCCCCAAACCGGATCGATTTCCCTTAATACGTAGCAATTCAGACAGACAGCATTGCGGAGATGGAGGTATGAATCACACCCTTGACAGCTAGCAAGCTCAGAAGCTAAAGCGACTTGTGTTCCTTTATACCCATGAGCCTTAGCAGTTTAACTCATACCTGTGAAGTTGACATGCGAGAGGTATCTTGTCGACCAGTTAGGTCAGATGAAGAGACATTAACAGGAGCACCACGATGCAGTCTCATACTCACTTTCCGTTCACGTTCCATCCCGGACACAGGTCTGGGGGAGGTGTTGGCTGTGAAAAATCAAGAGTATATAGTAAGGCTTTTGATGTGGAAAGAATGGCTGAACTGCGACCAAGGATTCCTGCTGCTGATAAAAGTCAGTACACCCCTGAAAAAAAAACAAACAATCTTAACAGAAATAGCGTAGTAGATTGTTGAACAGTGTCTGCAGGAAGGAAGAGAGGACCATCAGGAACGCAACCTTACAAGGCAGGTCTCTTCCTTAGGCATTGTCTACTTCAAGCTGGTAGAATACCAATGTCTTAAAGAAAAAAATGGGGAGTAAAGAAGGTGGGAAATACCCTTTTACACCAAAACTGTGGTAAAGAGCTGTTCTGGTATTGATTTAAGAAATAATAAAAATTAATCATACACATGAAAATAAGCAACTTTGTCATATGTCTTATCAGACAAGTCTGCTTCTTCTACTTCCTGGACTGAGCTTTCATTCTCAGTTCATGGGTAAAATATGTATTCAGTGAAGCTATTAAGACGACAGAAGACGGTTGGTGCTTATAAAGTTTATACAGAGGGGAGGAGCTAGAGGGCGCTACACACAATCTACAGAAAGTTCTCCTGTTACAGTTCCCATAGAGTCTTATGAGCAACAACTGTTCCCACATATCTCAATGGGAAAGTTGGTCACCACTGAAGACAGATTTTACCAATGAACTGAGAATATAGAGTATGAAATATTAGTCCAGGAGAAGGAGGTTTGTCGGATTACATATGTATGTATGTGTGATAGATATATCTTTCAATCACTAACCAGAGTGGATGGGTAATATTATAGTTTAATATTTGTAATAATCCAGAGTGTGTCATGCTGGTTTACCTAGCAAATAATTCTATAATAGAACATCTAATTGTCCTCTAGATGGTCCCGAGTACTAGGTTTGCTAGGTATTAAATGAGAGACGGACCGTATACAGTCAGAGTTGCCGGGGAACCTTATATACGGTTGCCCCTGTACAGAACCCCCAGATTACAAAAGAGGTTGTTGGTATGCATTTAAAAAGAATTTCTCATCCAGTATTAGGCGCTGTTATAGTACTATAATCATAATGGGATTTGTTGATAATATGCCCATTATTTGATATGATCTCTAAAATATTGGATTACTGCCAAACTACCTGCCTATAGGGCCCCATCCCATAAGAAAGCTAATGGACAAGAGGATGTCTAGGAGAACATTTCCATGATTAGTGCTGTTATACAATGGACAGTAGATAGCAATGTACTATAGCTCCCCCTGCTGATCATACTTCTCCATGCATTTCACCGACCCTGTAATTGGGGGGATATCAGGAGACAGTGTTGGTAGATATTAACGTCACCAGAGACTGATGGTGGCTCGATAAGAGCCATTCTGATAAGATAGATTACAAAGTTTATTGTTTTCATGTCTACTATTAATTTAAGAAATAAAAAACACACACAAAAAAATATATTACTCTTTAAAGGGATTATTCGTGATTTTTATACTGATGATATCCTTTGGCTAGGTCATCAATATCTGATCGGTGGGGATGTGACACCCTGTACATCCGCCAATTAGCCATTCCCGAACGTGCTGAGAGACGCACGTCGACTGCATAGTCGCGGTGTATTGCACATTCGAATCAATAGGGGGCAGATGAGCAGAACCCAGCAGCAGCCACCATACCACTGAAGAAGCTGGGCAGCTCCACAACCCAGTACATCCCATTGCCGCCAGCACCAAGATCAGCTGATCGGCGGAGGTAATGAGTGTCGCACACCCACCAATCAGATGTTGATGACCTATCCTAAAAATAGGCCATTAATATAAAAGTCTCGGATACTTAGGGGAAAATGAGATTTGCAGCTGTACATCAGATTCTAACCTTTATAAAAACATATTAGGAAATTATGGAGATTGGTCGGTAAAACCATAGGTCTGACTGGTGCAACAGCAATATGGAGACTACAATGTGGCCGATGTCGCAGCACATATTTCACAGCAGGGTAACGCACTACTCTTACCATGTCCCAGGAGGATTTTAGCCAAGGAGAAGAACATACATTTGCAATTGCTTAAATTTGTAATACTAAAGGATATGTAATCGTAACAACTCATCATTTATGCATGAACACATAACTGGATCTTAGAACTATGATGTGTAGAGAATAAAGGTCATTCTAAAAAAGGGATAATTCATCATATTAGATAAATTATTAGAAAGGTTAGAATGGACTCCAGTGTGCGCCTATATTCATGGTGATCTCCGTCCCCTCCAGCGCTGTATATGAGCTAATACTATGGACAAATCCTCATAAAACACCAGTCTGTTGCGGCTCCATGTTATTACATGAGGACCTTCCAAATACAAAATGCAGTGACAGCTCAGTAGGCTATACCAACAGGCTCTGATTAGTGGGGGCTGGCCGCAGAATCCCCCAACCCCTAGAATTAGACATAGACCCTCCAATATTTTAGCCTCAATGTCCCTTTCATAGTGCCAGCCACAGATGCCCTATACAGAGAGTACCCACTAAATAAAAGGGACACACACATTATTCTTATCACACAAGTGGATGCTCTTCCATACACTTCCCACATGTAGAGCCGCACTAATACATTCATCACACATATAGATGCTTTCTTACGTCTGTTCTCCGTGCTCGGACCCTCTCAACCACCAATCTTAAAAGTGACAGACCTTTGAATCCCCCAATAATTACAGTGAATGCAGTGAAAACTTGCAGCCCTCCGGCTCATAAGAATAGTGACATAATCAAGTGAAACACTAGGGTGAATACTGAAGAAGACTTATTCCCATCTGCAATCCTCATTATTGCTTTCCGAAAATTAGAGTAGTACAAGATCCATTTCATGATACACCGCAGCGGTGCCGATGGACTTCATTGACTGTAACGTGGCTAGTGTGATTCTGGAAATTTACTACACATCATGTCTGGTAATTTTGGCCGGATCTTAACATTTTTATTAAGGTTTTTACGTTTTTTCCATTTTTTTGTCCTGAGTGTGGAGGAAGCTGAAATAACACAATTGTGCACTCCCAGCAATCCACTGTGGGCAGATCAGAGGTAATAGTGATCTAGTGCCGGCTGGCTATTAGATCGATACTAGCGTGATCGGCACACAGAGGCTTGCTGGGTGGATACAGATCATGTCCTCCCAGTGCCTTGTCGCTTCAGCAGACATGTCAGCCCTCTTTATTCTGTCCCCCGAATATTAGCTGCTCGTGGGCAGTTAGACCTCTACAAGGGGCTATTGCAGCCTCTAAATATGGCCATTTCATGCTTATATAAGACTGGCCCATGACAACCATACTGAACCACAATTGTACGTCTATGGGAAGAAAGGTCTTTAGATCTTCATGCACTTTCCATTCACTGGGAGGAACAGGCCAGTCCCAAAACCAATATGGCCACCGAGAAAGTCAGTAGGAAAATCAGTCTTCACTGATCCAAATTTGGAAAGGAGATCAAGCTAGAAATTCACAGCAGACAATCTTTGTAAAAGAAGAATTCTTCCAATCACTAAAAACGTATAAACCTGAATCTTCCCACCCACATATGCCTAGTCGTACCTGTGTGGGAGGTCGGCGTGAGTGGAGTGGGTGGCGTTACTTCCTGAGTCCCCCTTAGTCTTCCGGAGGCAGTAGAGGGCAAGCCACGGGCTGCGGGATTCCTGGTATGTCTGAGGCGCTCTTCTCGTTCTCTTCTCTCGCGCTCTGCATCCTCGGCAGCACGACTTGCACCCTAGTGGTGATATAAAATAGCCGCAATCACGTCAGCAGCATTATAAGCCACGCCAAGACTGGTGCAAAGAAAAAACGATCTGCAGAGTATTCGGTCACATGCACCTTGACTATTCCACTTAGCACCACACTGCATCTGACATTATATTACGCTGCTCAAAGTTTAGAATAACAGGAGTAATATTACTATTCAAAGAGACAAAACCCAAGAAAAATAAAACAAAATCAGCATAAACCCTACAGCAAATCAATAGTAATAGTACTTGGAAATAACATAGGGTGCTTAAATAACGATATTCTGAAGCATAAAAGCCATCCTACCGCGACATGTTAGGATCGTTCCACAATCGGTACACCTGGTCGAGGTGCGATTGCTTTCTGATCAAAAGAGCGTTAACCAAGTACAGTACATGTAAATAACATGGGGTACTATTACTATTGACTTGATGTAAAGAATTTGCTCATTTTGTTTTTCTTGGGCTTTGTCTGTGAAATGGCCAGTGTGAACGTGCTCTTACACTTTGCACATATACCAGCTTATAGTCCGGCTCATTTCTTTAGTTTTCCTATTTATAGATGTACACTTTTTTTTTTACTTAAATGCACATATTGGTGCTAGAAACCATTTGAGTAGAAGACTCCACTGTATATTTTGCACTGTTTGCTTTCTATAGCTTTTATGTTGAACTGGTAATTGATGGCTGAAAATTGAGTTAAAGAGGTTGTCCACTACTTTTTAATTGATGACCTATCCTTAGGATACGTCATCAATGTCTGATCGGCCGGGGTCCGACTCCCGGCACCCCCGCCGATCAGCTTTTATTGGTGTAGAAGCGGCCACCAATCAGACGTACTCCCTTGCAGAGCTGTTCTGTCTTTTGGTAGTGGCCGAGTCTTAGTACTACACATCAGTCTCCTATTCAAATCAATAAGGGGCAGATGGATAGTACCCTGCAGCAGCCACTACCAGAATATGCCCAACTCCATAAGGGAGTACTTCCGGCCGGTGGCCACTACAGACAGCAATAAAAACTGATCGGTGGGGGCGCCGGGTGTCAGACCCAAGCCGATCAGATATTGATGACCTATTCTAAAGATAGCTCATCAATTAAAAAGTAGTGGACAACCTCTTTAACCGGTTCCCGACCGCCCACTGTAGATAAACGTCCGCGCTGCCTGGGCTCTGTGCAGCGCCGACGTTTAAAAACGGTGGGTGGTCTCGCAGCGCTCAGGACCCCCAGGGTCCTGCAAGCACTGCGATTCCGGTGCAGAGCGTTAGCTCTGACAGGGTACATCATCGGGACCTGATTAGATCAGGTCCCAGTGATGTTAACCCTTTGCTGTCTTCTATATGCTGTGATCTATAGTGATCGCGGCATATAGGAGACAGCAGGAAGAGAGGGGGTCATCTTACTTACCTCCGAAGACCTCAGTTTCGTTTGAGGACCTGGGGTTGCTATGGCAGCTGGAAGTCACATGACCGCCTCCAGCTCTGCCATATATGGTGTCCTTCCTGTCTGGCTTCAGCCTGTATGTAGCTGATGCCAGACAGGAAACTGACTGAAACAGTCAGTGAAGATCTCATGTAATGTAATATATGTCTATTACATTACATGAGATCAGTGATCAGAAAAATAAAAATTAATGTCCCATACATGGACTAAGTAAAAATGTAAAAAAAAGTAAAAAAAAAGTTTTTAAACTATTAAAAAAAAAAAAAATCACAAAATAAATAAATAAAATATTAAACCAATAAATCCGTATATTACAAAACCAAAAAAAGTACACATATTTGGTATCGCCGCGTCCGAAACAACCCGAGCTATAAAACTGTCACACTAATTAACTCCTTCTGTGCACACTGTAATAAAAATAAATAAAAAACGGAGCAAAAAAATATGCTTTTTCATCATATCGCCAAACAAAAAGTGGAAAAAAATGCGATCAAAAAGCAGAATAGAAACAAAAATGGTACCACTGAAAACTTCATCTTGTTCCGCAAAAAAAAGCCGCCATACAGCTCCATCAGCCGAAAAATAAAAAAGTTATAGCGCTCAGAATAAAGCAATGCAAAAAAAATATTTTTTTTTCTATAAAATTGTTTTATTGTGTAAAAGCGCCAAAACATAAAAAAAATACAGTAAGTGTAGTATCGCTGTAAACGTACTGACCCGAAGAATAACGCTGCCTGATCACTTTTACCACACGCAGAACGGCATAAAAAAACCCTCAAAAAACAATTCCTGAAGTGTTTGTTTTTGTTAACTTTACCTCCCAAAAAACGGAATAGAAAGCGATCAAAAAATGTCACGTACCCAAAAATGGTTCCAATAAAAATGTCAACTCGTCCCGCAAAAAACAAGCCGTCACATGACTATCGGCCGAAATATGGAAAAATTATAGCTCTCAAAATATGGTGATGCAAAAACTAGATTTTGCAAAAAAACGGATTTTAGTGTGTGACAGCTGTCAGTCATAAAAACCCGATCGAAATCTGGTATCTCTGTAATCGCACCGACCCGAAGAATAAAGTAATCTAATCAGTTATATCACACTAGGAACGGCATAAAAAATAAATAAAACAAATATTATTCACCTGCTACTGATTTGTTTATTATGTCTCCCAAAGATCCCAGTAAGGCTCTGCTCACATTTATCCTGTGCTCTGCGCTGAGCACTTACACCAGAGTTTCCGTGTAAATCTCTGAAATACGTGATTCAGCCAGAACCCATGATGGAAGATTCCCTGTAATGAGGCAGATATAGGCCACTGTGGACGCCGTCTAGCCTGGGATCCCACGGTGTCATTTGTTTTAGGCGTGCATAAAAGTGCGGTTGGCCACAGTTTTGTGCACTTCTGAAAAAAAGGACACCACTAAACAGAGGCCAGACGGAGTCCAGAGTAACTCTGCTGCCTCATTACAGTGAATGGATCCCGCAGGGGTTTCATCTGAATTACATCACTTGGAAATTTAGATGGAAACTGTGATGTAAGTGCTCAGCCTAGAGCGCCGGATAAATGTTACGTAAAATGTTCCCAATAAAAGCTTCAACTCAGTCCTCAAAAAAAGCTAGTCCCCACTCCGGTCCATCATCTGTTAAAAATATAAGGGACTTCCAAGTTACTGGTAGCAGAAAGGCTCTGGAAAAGCAAAATGGTCCTTGCCCCCCAAAAGAAATTCAGAAAATTTTGTGCTCCCAAATCCAAATGCCTATTCTACAATAATTTGTTCTCCAATTGTCAAATAGCGCTCCGTCCCCCCCAGATCTCGCCGTATGGCTGAGCGGTACGATACAGCCACATATGGGGTATTGCCACTTTTAGAAGAAATTGTGTGACACATTTCGGCACCATTTTTACCCATTGCCCTGTGTGAAAATGTAAAATCTGAGGGTAAAACATTTTTTTGTGGTAAAAATATAATTATGCTTTTTTCACTGCCCAATGGTATAAATTTAAAAATTAAAAAATACTCACTACTTCCCTAGATGAATTCCTTGAGAGGTGTAGTTTACAAAATGGGGTCACTTGTGGGGGTTTCTGCTGTTTTGGCATGTCAGCGACTCTTCAAATGTGACATGGTGTCTGCCACCTATCCCAGCCAACATAGCGCTCCTTTCTCTTCCGAACCCTGCCGTACACCAAAGCAGTGGTTTTCCCCCACATATGGGGTATCGGCGTACTCAGGAGAAATTGCACAACAAATTTCATGGTGCAATTTATCCTGTTACCCTTATGATAATGCAAAATTAGGGAATGAAAAACATTTTTTATGGGAAAAATGTGAATATTTTATTTTTACGGCTCAATATTATAAACTTCTGTGAAGCAGCTGGGGGTGCAAGGTGCTCACCACACATCTAGATAAGTTCCCTAAGGGGTCTAGTTTCCAAAATGGTGTCACTTGTGGGGGGTTTCCACTGTTTAGGCACATCAGGAGCTCTCCAAACGCAACATGGCGTCTGCTAATTATTCAAACAAATTTTACATTCAAAAAGTCTAAAGGCGCTCCTTCCCTTCCGAACCCTGCCGTGCGCCCAAACAGTGGTTTTCCCTCACATATGGGGTATCAGCACGCTCAAGAGAAATTGCGCAAAAAAATTTGGGGTCCATTTTTTCATGTTACCCCTGTGAAAATAAAAAAAATTGGGTCTAAAGTAACATTTTTGTGAAAAAAGTTAAATGTTCATTTTTTTCTTCCACATTCCAAAAATTCCTGTGAAGCACCTGAAGGGTTAATAAAGTTCTTGAATGTGGTTTTGAGAACCTTGAGGGGTGCAGTTTTTAGAATGGTGTCACTTTTGGGCATTTTCTGTCATAAAGACCCCTCAAAGTGACTTCAAATGTGATGTGGTCCCTAAAAAAATGTTTTTGTAAATTTTGTTGGAAAAATGAGAAATCGCTGGTCAACTTTTAACCCTTATAGCTCCCTAACAAAAAAAAATTTTGGTTCCAAAATTGTGCTGATGTAAAGTAGACATGTGGGAAATGTTATTTATTAACTCTTTTGTGTGACATATCGCTCTGATTTAAGGGCATGAAAATTCAAAGTTTGAAATTTGCAAAATTTTCGCCAAATTTCCGATTTTTTCACAAATAAACACAAGTTATATCGAAGAAATTTTACCACTATCATGAAGTACAATATGTCACGAAAAAACAGTCTCAGAATCAGGGGGATCCGTTGAAGCGTTCCAGAGTAATTACCTCATAAAGTGACAGTGGTCAGAATTGTAAAAATTGGCCCGGTCACGAAGGCAAAAACAGGCTCTGGTGCGAAGTGGTTAATGAAGAATCCATCAGGGAGCTCATTGTGACTGAGGTAACTCTTAGGTCTTTTTTTGCTGATCTGGCCTAGAGCACCAGGATAAGACCCTGCCTACAGTCCCTCCTCGGAGCACGGGCATCTCATTAACTCAAAACTGCAAACACTGATTACACAAGGACCACAAGACGGATTTCTTCACCTCAGGTATCATATTAATCAGTGTAACAGCGCCACCCTGACAATGCCTGTAGTTTACTTGGCAAAATTCTGGTGCCAGGTTCGCTTTAAAAAGGTGTTTTCTGATTTCATAAAACCCATGTCCCCAGGCAGAGGTATTTAAAAAAAAAACAACAACACAAAAAACCTGTGCTTTACTTACCTTCCCCAGGTACAGCGGCGAGTCTCTGCTCCCAGTGTTAGCTCTGCAGACAACATAGCGCTGGACCCAGGGAGAGCGATTCAAGAACTATTTTTTTTATCTAAAATAAGCAAACTACACCTAGGACTGGAGTTTTCTAAAATCGATAAGACGGCTGCATTATACAGCCAGCACCTGGCTCTGACAGTGGCTATTAACCCCGTAATTGCTGCTGTCAAACACTGACAGCGACCAGGCCAAAAAAATTTAATTGTGGCACGTGTCCGAAAACAACTCTGGAATGTTTCAACGTATCCCACGGATTGTGATATTGTTTTTTTTGTGACGCATTGTACTCTATGTAGGTTGTAATTTTAGGTTCATATAAATATCAGATACTTGACAAAAATTTTGAAAAAATTAGCAATTCTCAAACTTTGAATGTGTACACCTTTAAACCAGATAGTCAGACCACACAACCTTTACATCAGCACCATTTGTAAAATGTACTTTTATTTGGTTAGGATATTTTGCTATAAATTTAGCAGCATTCATATCTTTTCTTTTTTTTAAAGAAATTTACAAATCTGTTTTTTTTTTAGGACCTATTCAGTTTTAAAGTGACTTTTGGGGACTTGCATATTGGAAATCACCCAACACTGATAGCATTTTAAAAAACAGCACCCCTCAACAAATTCACAACTGCTGTCAGGTTATTTACTAACCCTTCAGGTGCTTTTCAGGAATTAATGCAATTTTTACCACCTAAATGTTGCTAACATCAGAACAGGCCACTATAGCCGGCAGACTCTAAGGCCATTACTTAGCCTTGGATTGTCATGGCAAACATCAAGACCACACAATCCCGATCTAAGTGACTCATTGGGGGGTAAATAGGAAGACACCGCCATGCTTTGCTAACCATCTAGATGCCGTTTTCACTATTGACAGCAGGATCTAAAAGTTAAAAAGCCATAGTCGGTGATAGCTGATTGTGACTGATGTAGCAGGGAGTCCGCTATAGTGTACAGCTGACAGCTACTGCATTTTCACCCATCGGGGGATGTTATTCTTTTTCATCTCATGTCAGTAAAAGACATATTGGTGTTCATGAAAAGGTTAAGCTCAGTGATCCCACTGGGGAATCTGTTCTTGATGCTTATAGTTCCCCTCGCAACACAATCATCTTGGTTTTTACTATATACTGGACTACAAAGGTATTGCACTATATTGGACAAGTGATCAAACGATCACAGTCACGGGTTTAGTTTCCTTAATGGGATTGAATGAACAAGATGTGAAAAAAACAAAACATAAAACCCTCAAATCAACTCACTTTGAAACATAAAAACAATAAAAAACAAAGACTATTTATTTGGTATTGCTTCATCCATATAACTATAATCATAATGTTAAATAATAAATTAAATAAAAAAAAAAAAAAGGAACAGCTTTTTTTATTTTATCATTACATCTAGAATGAAAAATGCCATAAAACATCTGTGAAAATGCAGCATGTACTCCAAGATGAAACAGTTAAAAACTACAGCTCGGCATGTAAAAGTATGAAGTCTCACGCAGATCCATTGTAAAGAGAAAAAAAAAAGGTACATGGGCGACACAAGCAATGTTTTTTTCTTATATTTTTTAAAACTTCAGATTTTTTTTAAGGCTATTAAAATAGTAAAAAAAATATACCAGTTTAGTATCGTCGTAATTGTACTGACATGGAGATTTCTGAACAATGGTAGGATTGTATGGTTTTTTTTTTATTCCCCATTTCACCGACATCCCACAAATAACAATCCCTCATATTTCTGTGCCGACAGTAAAATAAAAATGTTATGTCTATTTAAAAAAAGTGGAGGGGAAAAAAAGGGAGAGTAGAACTTAAAATTGGCTGCATCCTTAAAGTGGTGGTCTCAAGTTGGTAAATGGGTAAAATTGCAAGGTGCTTGTAAAAACAAGTAACTTTGCACGCAAAAGGAGGGATTTTTAGTTTTATAGCTTACAACTTGCCTATGTGACTGGCCACCCTTGATTCCCAGCTTGGTCTGGATCCAGCCACTTCTACCTTGCTGTAGAGGCAAAGCAGCCTCTGCTAGTAAACTGGGAGAGAGAGCAGTTCGGTCAGAGGTGCGACCATGCTGCTGGTCTGAACTGTCAATCTTTAAGAGTGCACCGCTCTCAGCAAAGCAGGAAGTCGGCAGCAGTGCGCTCCTTAAGATATGATCAAGAAAGAAAATATACAAGAAACTGAACAAACAGAGAAGGTTGGCCGCTTCCATTGATGAGTAAAAAGGAGAGAAGAGAAGCAGAATGTGTCTTATAGAGCTTTACTCACAAACTTCAGCATGTTCCAATCAAACACATAGTCATAGGAGAAGCCTTGACGGTGGAAGAGATTCCTGAATAGCTGCCGCAAGTACGAGTAGTCCGGCTTATCATCAAAGCGCAGAGACCGACAGAAGTTCAGGTAGGTGGCAAACTCCGCTAAGAATGAGGAAAAAAAATAATTAGAAATTACCATCTTTAGAAACTAGGAGAACAGCATCGAGAGGAGAATCGAGACATTTTCTACAGTCTACTGTACATATAATTGCTGATAATTTAGCTAAAAATTCAAGGTGCCAGCAAATAAGGGGTCAATGGATTATCCTTTTAACATTCTGAAGTTTGGCACTTTTTAAGAATACCTAAGAAAGGGTTATGAGCAGCCATGATGGGTAACACAGAATTCCATAAAGGAAAGCACTGGCACAAAGCAGGTCACACTGCACAGAACAATGGCATTTTCTGGAGACAGATTTTCTAGTGCCATAAGCTCCGCCACGTGTTATATATAAGCATATGGTCAGCTTAAAATGAGGTTACACTCAGGCCACGTTCACACGCTGCAGAACATTTCCGCTGCGGAATTGGTAATAAATCTGCAGACACAATCCGCATGGGTTGAGAATTTAGCGGCGGATTTTATTGTACTCCGTTACAAAGCATTGAGTAGGGTGAAATCTACAATGAAAACTCGCACAGGAATGAGCGTGCTGTAGATGTGAAATCAGCACCGCGCTTTCATTTTTGGGCAGATTTTTTCCGGTGAGTAAATGGGATTTTGAAAACCTAATTTACTTGTATTACATTGTAAAACTGCAGTGTGGAATCCTCATTGAAAATCCACATCATGTGAACATGGCCTAACTGTATGCCCTTTTAAAGTGGTATTATTAAAATGATGGTCTCGTTATGTCACAACCCTAAAAGGTCACTGGCTGGACCTGAGGTTTTTGATTATGGATCCTTGACTAGTGCACGGAGCCTGGTTACTTACACGGATAGCTTTTACACAGGAGCTCTATGGGTGTAGACATCTTCTTCTCACTTATGCGCTCATATTTTTGTCGTTTGGTGGCTGCTTTCAGTCCTTGCCATGGCAGTGAACCCAGATTGAAATACATCAGTACATAACCCAATGACTCCAGATCATCCCGGCGAGATTGCTCTGTAATGACAGATTAAGATTTAGAATACTAAAAAAAAATATTGCATTGTACGAAATACAGATCTCCTGGCACTGGCAAGACATGCGAGTGCCAGCGCAGGAGGAAAGTATAAGCTTTTTATTTTTTCAATTTTACATGGGACTTGCAATTTCCACCTAGTGGTCGGCGCTCATAGCACAGGACCATTTCTGCTACATACAGGTGATCTGGTGATCATCTGTATGTAGCAGAGGAGATCAGACAAGTGCTGCTTCTAGTCTCTATAGAAGCAAGCAAAAAGTGAAAAAAAAGTTTTTAAAAATATTAAAAAAAATATAAAAAGTTTAAATCACCCCCCTTTCGCCCCATTCAAAATAAAATAAAAAAAAACAAAAAACCACATACACATATTTGGTATCGTCACGGTCAGAATCGCCCAATCAATATAAAAAAAGAATTAATCCGATCGGTAAACGGCGTAACGAGAAAAAAAATTCTAAACGCCAGAATTACGTTTTTTGGTCGCCGCAACATTGCAATAAAATGCAATAACGGGCGATCAAAGCATTGGATCTACCCCAAAATGGTATCAATAAAAACTTCAGCTCGGTGTGCAAAAAATAAGCCCTCAAACGGCCCCAGATCCCGAAAAATGGAGACGCTACAGGTTTTAGAAAATGGCGCTATTTTTTTTAACCAAACTTTTGAATTTTTTTCCACCACTTAAATAAAAAAGAACCTATACATGTTTGGTGTCTATGAACTCGTAATGACCTGTAGAATAAGAATGGCAGGTCAGTTTTAGCATTCAGTGAACGTGGTTAAAAAAAAAAAAAAAAACACCACACATCTGTGGTATTGCACTTTTTTTGCAATTTCACAGCACTTGGAATTTTTTTTCCAGTTTTCCCATACCAGATATGGTAAAACTAGTAATGGCGTTGAAATGTACAACGCGTCCAGCAAAAAATAAGCCCTCACACGGCCATATTGACCAAAAATTAAAACGCTATGGCTCTGGGAACAAGGGGAGCAAAAAACGAAAACGCAAAAACGGAAAATCCCAGGGTTGCGAAGGGGTTAAGAAACACTAAAAGAAATCAAGATTAAAAATGTGGTACTCAGTAAGGGTAATTTTTTACAGACCAAGCAGAGTGAAAAAAATTATGGAATCGCTCAATTCTGAGGAAAAAATTATGGATTGAGATCCGGACTATTTGCAGGCCATGACATTGACCTTATGTGTTTTCTTTAAAGGAATGTTTTCACAGTTTTTGCTCTATGGCAGGATGCATTATCATCTTTAAAAATGATATCATCCACAAGCATCCTTTCAATTGATGGGATAAGAAAACTGTCCAAAATATCAATGTAAACTTGGGCATTTATTGAAGATGTAATGACAGCCATCCCCCCAGTGCCTTTTCCTGACATGCAGCCCCATATCATCAATGACTGTGGAAATTTGCATATTCTCTTCATGCAGTCATCTTTATAAATCTCATTGGAACGGCACTAAACAAAAGTTCCAGCATCATCACCTTGCCCAATGCAGATTCGCGATTCATCACTGAATAGGACTTTCATCCAGTCATCCACAGTCCACGATTGCTTTTCCTTAGCCCATTGTAACCTTGCTTTTTTCTGTTTAGGTGTTAATGATAGCTTATGTTTAGCTTTTCTGTATGTAAATCCCATTTCCTTTAGGCGGTTTCTTACAGTTCGGTCACAGACATTGACTCCAGTTTTCTCCCATTCGCTCCTCATTTGTTTTGTTGTGCATTTTCTGTTTTGGAGACATATTGCTTTAAGTTTCCGGTCTTGATGCTTTGATGTCTTCCTTGGTCTACCAGTATGTTTGCCTTTAACAACCTTCCCATGTTGTTTGTATTTGGTCCAGATTTTAGACACAGCTGACTGTGAGCAACCAACATCTTTTGCAACATTGCATGATGATTTACCTTCTTTTAAGAGTTTGATAATCCTCTCATTTGTTTCAATTGACATCTCTCGTATTGGAGCCATGATTCATGTCAGTCCACTTGGTGCAACAGTTCTCCAAGGTGTGATCACTCCTTTTTAGATGCAGACTAACTAGCAGATCTAATCTGATGCAGGTGTTAGTTTTGGAAATGAAAATTTACAGGGTGATTCCATAATTTTTTCCCTATGCTTGGTCTGAAAAAAAATTACCCTTACTGAGTACCACATTTTTTATCTTGATTTCTTTTAGTGTTTCTTAAAGCCCTAAAGTTGCCATTTGAAATTACTTTAGTTTTGTGCCATGTCTGTGATCTGCTTTTTTTCAACATTAAACAACTGAATGAACATCCTCCGAGCCCGGTGATTCCATAATTTTTGCCAGGGGTTGTAGCATGCACGCACTGCTGTGTCTCAGCAATGATAAGCTCCTGGTGCTAAATCAATCATAGCAAGCAAATAAAACCACTCAGCTTGATAAGAGAAGAATCGCCGAAATCTGTGCTTTAACCCCTACAGCAGCCTGTCTTCAGATTACATAGCAAAAAACTGCTGACAGATTCCCTTTAAGTGTCTCAAAAAATGGCGACAAACCAATATTTTGTTCTCTGCAGTTACAAATTTTTTCAAACCACTACAAGATATATCTATGTATATAGCTGTCTTTCTTGAATCATTATTACCGCACAATGACTACCGTAAAAAAAAATACTTTTCCGCCATCTCAATGTATGGTAAAATGAAAAATGTAATTCAAAACACCTTATCCCACAAAAAGTAAGCCTTGTATGGCCGTCCATGGATAGATAAACAAGTAATGCTCCTGGAAAACAGGGACAAAAACAAAATCACAAAAACGCTTACAGACCGTCGTACCTATTCCCAGGTGAGTGTTTATGGATGCATAGCGTGCGGTTCCGGTCAGGTTCTTGTTTTCGCGGTAGGGGATGTGCTGGTGTGTTCTGGCATCTCGATACTTCTTTGCAAGTCCAAAATCAATGATGTAGACCAGGTTTCCTTTCTTACCAAGGCCCATGAGGAAATTATCTGGCTTAACATCACGATGGATGAAGTTTTTGGAATGGATGTATTCAATGCGACTAATCTGGTTAAAAAAAAAAAAAAAAAGAGAAAGTGAGAACAAACCTCGTGCCATGGAAAGCAAAGGAAAGCCAACAATTTCTTCCTACACAGTCTTTGTCTGTATAGAAGTTAACACTGAAAGTAAAATGCTTCATGTAAGTAATCCTGGACATGTGAGTAGTGAGATTGTAGCAGGCTGTACCACACAGATGGATCTGGAGGGGATTAAAGGGGTTTTCCCACGATCAAAGTTCATTTTGTTCAATAGATCTTTGAATAATAATAATTTCCACATTTGGATGTGTTTAAATAAAATGTTCCTGTGCTGAGATAATCTTATAAATGTGCCCCTTCTGTGTGCTGTGTAATGGCTGTGTCTGACTGTACAGGGACATGGTCTGATCATACCACAGCTCCTGGGCGGGGGGGAGCAAAAGAGCCTATACAGATAGGACAGCATGGGATTGCAGATGATTCTGTGAGGTAAAACATTGTATAAAAAACAGGCAGGGGAATGCTTTACCTCACAAAAAGATGCTGTCCTGACTATACTTTCTTTTGCGTCCTCCCCTGCCCAGGAGATCAGACCATGTCCCTGTACGGTCAGACATGGCCATTACACAGCACACAGAAGAGGCACATTTATAAGATTATCTCAGCACAGGGACATTTTATTTAAACACATCCAAATGTGGAAGTTATTATTATTATTCCAAGATCTATTGCACAAAATAAACTTTGTTAGTGGGAAAACCCCTTTAAGTCCGCAGCCCAATGGGTCATATTCCTCCATCCTGACATTTAGTTTCTGTTAGAAGCTCAGTCGTTTGTCACCCAAACTTCAGGCTCGATTTATCAAGACATTTAACACTTTTCTGGCATAAGAAGACACCTTGGAACGTCACATTTTAGTGGCTTGGCATTTTTATGTCAACTTCAGCAGGCCAAATCACTGCCTTGTCAAAATTTACACCACTTTACACCAGAAACGTATCCTAGTGCTTGACAGGAGTAACATTTCTGACGGTGGCACACGGCACTTGTAAAATGCGCTTAATTCATTAAGTGTCATGCAGTTTAAACCTTACTCCTGAGCAGCCTTCATTATGACTCATGTGCGAAACACTAGTCTTAATTAGTGATGAGCGAGTATGCCTCATTAACCCTTTTGGCGAGCACACTCGGGTGCGCGCTGAGTTTTTTGGCGTGCTCGGCATTTCATTCATTGTCGCTGCGCCTGCAAGTGTCATGGCTGTTATACAGCTGTGACACATGTGAGATAGACTCCACCTGGCGAAACAGGCTGAGTCGGAATAGGTATAAAATGGACAGACTCAAACTCCTAAAATATATAATAAATTGGGTACAGTAGTTCAATGCAGTTTGTGGGGAATATTTTTTTCATAAGAATTTGGGAAAGTTCAGAAATGTCCTATAAATGTCTGTCCTATTCCTGATCTAAGGGTCTAGACTTTTAGCTGAGATGAATCTGTGCTACAGTAAATTTATCACTTAAACATGAGCCATGGAGTCAGAATTGGTGTCATGGAAATTCCGGAGTTGGAGGATTGGCTTACCAACTCCACTGCCCTGATTATGGCGTCCAAAGAGTCCAATTTTGGTCTCATCTGACCTGACTATATTCTCCCAGCATTTCACAGGCTTGTCTGAATGTTGTTGAGCAAACTTTAAACGTGCCTGAACATACAGGCCATGGTGGTTGAGCGCATATCTTATATTGTTTTTTATAAGACAATTGTACCTGTTGATTCCAGGTCTTTCTGTAGCTCTAGACAGGTGGTCATTGGCTCTTGGACAACACTTCTGATAATTCTTTTCTCTCCTTTTTCTGAAATCTTGCAGGGAGCAACTGATCGTGGACGATTTATGGTGTAATGATATTCTCCACTTCTGGATTATGGCCCCAACAGAGCTCACTGTAACCTTCAGCAGTCTGGAAAGTCTTCTGTAACCAATGCCATCAATATGTTTTGCAATAATAAGGTTGCAAAGGTATTTAGACACCTCACTGGTTTTACCCATCATGAGAGGTTTCTTGTGTGGCATGTTGGTAATGAAGACACCTTTGTATAGGCCATCAGTTGAACCTGCAGATGTCACTAAGTGGCAGGATTGCTTTCTAATTACTGGTAGATTTCAGCTGGTGTCATGACTTTCCATGGCTATTTGCACCTCTCTTTCTTCATGTGTGAAATACTTTTCCCTGTCTCACTTCTAATTTTTACACATAAATTAATTTATGGACATCTATCATTTTATTTATTTTCCCGTGTGCATTGGATGGGTTGTTAGACATCTCTTGAGAATATCATGTGAATAGCCACTTTAGAAATATATTTGCTTAGAAAATTGGTGAAGTGGTCAATACTTATTTTACTCGCTGAATACTCATCAACAATGAAATTATAACACCAAGAGGAGAAAGTCACAGAATTATGTAAATCACGGGATGAATAGACATGTTACTGATATGCAGATGTTGAAAAAAAATAGAACCAAAAATTTCAACACATCTCGATTTATTTAGGATTGAGTATGGGAGCCACATTCAGAAATCTCCGCACTTAAACGCCTTGGCTACTATCAATCAGGTTATTAAAGGTTGTCTGAGGAATGTCGTGGCATGATAAATACACTTGACCACATGAATCAAGATCCACTGCTGGCAGCTCACTTAGCAATTGCCAACAAATGAAGCCCCAGGTGTGCTTGATGGGGAACAAGTCTGGAAATGCTGCAGGCTATGATAGAACTTTCAGGGTAAGCAAGCTGCTCATGACAACTTGAGGTCCGGGTAGCTTTCATTATGCCACCCCACATCAAAATCCCAATAGTAGGACTGGTGTAATATCCCTTGGGAAGGCCTCTTAATGGCGCTGCACACATGTTCTCCAGACCAATCTCCGGCTATTATTGCGTCCAAAACAAAAGCGCAACTCTTTGCTGAAGCAGATAGATCTCCATCCCAGCCTTTCCAGTCTGCATCTGGAGACTACATCGGCAATGATATAAAGAGGCCTTCATGAGAAAACGTGGTACCAGTCCTACTCCCAGGAGTATGGTGCTGGGTGGTATAATGTACGGTAGGTGGACCCCTGTAGTCTTCATTCCAGATACACTAACAGCTCGGTGTTACACTTATTTGGCCGTGGAACCAGTGGTCCAGCCATTTCTCTAAACTGTCCAAAAAGCTGTTTTTCAACACAACAGTGCCAGGTCACATGTTGCTGATGCGACTGTAAGCAACCTGTGTGGCTTAAATGTGCCAACATGGCTCGCAGCATCTCCGGACTGGTCTCATATTGAGCACAATGATGATTTGATTGTCCAAGTGCATTCAGCGTGGCAGAACATTGCTCAGAAACCCATTAATAACCTTACGGATAACATGCCAAGGTGTGTAAATATGAGTATTTCTGCACGCAACACTCCAACTCAAAAAAACTGAAGGAGATGCTGCACTGCAGCCCCTTTAAGACCCCCACTGATAATGACATTAAGGCTGTGTGCCCACGATGCATTTTTAATGCGTTTCTGCAGCTGCGGAAACGCATTAAAAACGCATGGTAGAAGGGCAGCAATGTTCCCCAATGATAATCCGCATGTGCTGTGCACATGCTGCGGAAATTTCTGCTGCGGATTATCATTGCAGAAAAAAACGCAGCACTACCAATTATTTTGCGGAAATGCTGCGTTTTCGCCGCCATTGACTTGCATTAGAACGCACCAATTCCGCAAGACTGCATCTGTACTTGCGTAATTGGTGCGTTCTAATGTGCGGATGGTACCCGGGTGTGGAGGACAGGAGAGTCTCATCCACACCCAGGTACCATTAAAAAATCTGTAAAAAAAAGAATAAAATAAATAATAAATGTATATTTACCTGCCGGCGGCCCGCGCTGCGCTCCTCCTTGCTTCCCGCCACTTCGCAGTGGATTGAAGGTCCTGCGCTGACACCAGAGTCATGTGATGGGTTATGCGACGCTGACGTCGGCAGGTCTTTCAATCCACCGCTGCCGGCAGCCAGGAGCGAGCGAAGCAAGACTGCGGGGGCCATCGGGGGGTAAGTATATATTTATTTTTAACCACTCTCTCGGTAACACTATATAAATCCATGCCGTTTGCATGGATTTATATAGTGTGACCTAGTTGTCACAAGCACTTTCCACGTGATGCTAATCGCTTGGAAAGCGCTTGTCAATCCGCATGCGGAAAGGTCAGTGAATAACGCTCCATTTCCGCATGTCCCTGACAGGAAAACGCATGTACAATCCACATGTACAATCCGCATGTACAATCCGCATGTACAATCCGCATGTACAATCCGCATGCGGAAATGTCAGTGAAGAACGCTTCACATCTGCATGTCCCTGGCAGGAAAACGCATGTACAATCCGCATGCGTTTTTTTCTGCCAGGAAGATGCAGAAACGCTCAGGAAAAAATCCTGAGCATTTCTGCATCGTGGGCACATAGCCTAAAAGTCAGACCCCCAGTGACCAAGTGATGGCATAAATTAATCTTGTGAATACCAGCTATATTGACAGCCCACTAAAGTTTGAGCACTTCCACAACGCTCACTAAGTGTTCCAAAAGTTATGTGTCTTTAATGGACTTAGACAGCTCTGCTCTCGGAATAGATGGTCCTTGAAAATGATAGTATACAATAATGCAATGCGGACAGACAATGGCAAGTCCCATGAATATCTTCAGACATTGGTATATGCATGTCAAGACCATGGAGTCTTGGGAAGGAGCTCTGTAGTTTCATTCCCAGTAGAAGACAGAGAAAACTGTCGAGGACAGTGTTGTGGCCAGTTCAATTTTAGGGTTGGTAGCTGTGGAGGTGCCAGTCAAAGTAGTGGCATATCTTGGTTATTACCATTACATAACATGATTGTATATTACTAATTCTTTTTCAGAGAGAATTGGGGTCAGGGTGTGGAATAACATACCAGGAGCAGCACATTATGGAGACATGATAGGTGAGAGCTTTCTCACAGACCATGCTTGCTACAGCCGAGACTTGGAGGCCAGTTTCCACGCAACCATAATAGAGGTGCATGTGTGTACCCATAATTAATCCATGTGAAACTAGCCAGAGGGCTATCTCGTGGTTGGTTTCTCTTTAAGGCAGTATCCCATCAGAATCACGTTGAATCCCAGCTGTCTCTACACTTGGCAGCTGTGCCATTCTGCTGTATGGGTGCAGCATGCGGAAGAAATTCTAGACTTGCTTCGAAGCTGCTCTGATATTTTCTTCTCCAGGAACCAGTCATTTATTATTTTTCTCTGCTGAAATTCCTGTTCTGTCGAATAAGTGTAACTGAATGCACAGTGCACACCACTGGCCAAATACAAAGTATATCAAGGAGGAGAGCAATACTAATGACAAATGCGCCTGCACCTTCTATGTTCACTAATAATCCTTGGCAATTTACGGCACGCAGGAATTCAACTTAGAAGGCAGTGTAGGAGCTCTTACACAATCATGGCCTTCAAGTTAGGACTGTTTGACTATCTACTATAACTGCACATTATCCATTCTTTTTTTTTTGCAGGGGGTAATGGCATCAGATAGGTCATGTCCAATGTATGCGAGGACAGGAAATACCAGCTAAGGATTCAGCGACCTCCTAGAAGAATAGGGATCATAACACCAGGGTTCATAATATTGTGTGAGAGGGTTGAGTGCAGAGTACAAGAGGACAATATAGTAGGTGGTGTGCGCCCCCTTCTGGAGCTGAGGGGAAAAAAAAAACACCACAATTAGGCTGAGGCTACAAAGCAACTTTGGCAGTGACACTTTGTTGAATGTCACTGTATTCACCTGTATTCAATGCAGGTGAATGGGGTCACAATGAGACCTGCAGGGTACCACAACAGCAAGAAGTTGGACCAGTAGTACTTTTTACGACTTTCTTGTTGCAATAACTTGTGGGTCATAATGCGATCCCATTCACCTACATTACACCACAGTAGAGCAATCTATGTCGAGGCTAAAGTTGGCGTGTAGCCCCAAGCCTCAAAGAATGGTTCCAGCAGAGGAATTCAGCTAACAGGTGAGAAATACTACCATCACTCCGGTACAGAAATGACCGCTTGGCACCTCTCGACTTACCATCTGGTCAGCAAGTAGCAGCACTGTTTTCAAGCTAAATTTTCTGGAGCAAAAATTGAAGAGATCTTCAAGGCTTGGTCCCAACAACTCCATGACCATGACATTGTAGTCACCTTCGGCACCACACCACTTTATAGTTGGGATTCCCACTGGACAACAAACAAGGGGATTAAAGGGGTCGGCTCACAAAAACAAATTGTTCAAAACTCAATGCAACGTGGGAAAAGAAGCATGTTTGTAATATACAGCAATTAAAAAGAGGGTGCGCTTGTGTAGATACAGTACATTTTCATCTATAATAGTGCCCCGGAGTGTAGGTCCAGGGTCAGTGGTGGACACACATGCTCAGTAGCTTCCCTGCTCATGCGGTGTAGTGATCTACCAGTAAAGAGGCCAATGCTATAAAGGTAATGACAGTTGGTAACGAGTAGATGTAAAAAAAAGCGGGGACGAGAGAGCAAAAAAAAAACGTAGATAAGAGGTAGATGTGAGACAGAACATTAGTGGGATCACTGAGGCTGTGAGTAATGGACTATTTTCTCAACAGGTCAGGGAGATGAAGAGTTAACAATAGTTGACTGCAATACACTCCTGGGGAATTCTGCTGCTTCCTGGTCACATGGGGACAAGCTGCTGCCCACCCACAGGAAGAGGAAAGACCACCATTTCAGACCAAGTAGTAATGAAGGAAAAAAAAAGGGAAAGTTACACTGGAAAGTATCATTTTTTTAATTGATTAGTCTAATTATGTGCATCACAAATAATTTTAATTTTTAAGGGCTAACGCCTTCAACCCCTTAATAACATCTGATGTACTAATACGCGTCTGTGGCCTGGGACTTAAGAGCCAGACCCGTATTAGTACGTCATCGCGATCGCGCGCGCAGACAGGCTGTGCGGGCGCGATCGCCGCCGGGTGTCAGCTGATTGTCACAGCTGACACCCGGTACTATGTGCAGGGAGCGGTCCTGCACCGCTCCCAGCACATTAACCCCCGCGATGCTGCGATCGAAGTCGATCGCGGCATTGCGGGGGCAAGGGGAGGTGATCGGCGATACTCACCTCCTCTTCCGGCTTCCAGCGCAGTCTGCAAAGGCTTCCCGGGTGTTGCCATGACGACCCGATGTCATCATGACAACATCCGGGTCACCAGAGAGCAGGAAGATTGCTTGGACATGCGCAGTGCATCTCCAAGCAATCTTCACACTGTGCACTTCTGACAGCCTTCATGGCATAGGGATGGTGCTCCAATCCTGTGCCATGCAGGCGATCAGAAAAAAAAAAGTGAAAGTGTATAAACTGTGTGAAAGTGGGAAAAAAAAAAAAAATGTGCAAAAATATTATAAAAAAAATAGTACACCAAAAATAAAAATATAATGTACCCATCAATAAATATTATTATAAAAAAAAAAACAATAAAAGTACACATATTTGGTATTGCCGCGTCCGGAACAACCTGACCTATAAAACTGTCCCACTAGTTAACCCCTTCAGTGAACACTGTAAAAAAAAAAAAAAAAAAAAGAAGCAAAAAACAATGCTTTATCACCATACCGCCAAACAAAAAGTGGAATAACACGCGATCAAAAAGACGCATATAAATAAAAATGATACCGCTGAAAACGTCATCTCGTCCCGCAAAAAACAAGCCGCCATACAGCTCCATCAGCCGAAAAATAAAAAAGTTATAGCTCTCAGAATAAAGCGATACTAAAAAATATTTTTTTCTATAAAATAGCTTTTATTGTGTATAAGCGCCAAAACATAGAAAAATGATACAAATGTGGTACCGCTGTAAACGTACTGACCCGAAGAATAAAGCTACCTCATCAATTTTACCACACGCGGAACAGAATAAAAAAAAAATAAAAAAAAACAATTCCTGAATTGTTGGTTTTTGTTTATTCTGCCTCCCAAAAATCGGAATAGAAAGCGATCAAAAAATGTCACGTGCCTGAAAATGGCACCAATAACAACGTCAACTCATCCCGCAAAAAACGAGCCGTCACATGACTGTCTGCCAAAATCTGGAAAAATTATAGCTCTCAAAATATGGCGATGCAAAAACTAGATTTTACAAAAAATGCGTCTTTTAGTGTGTGACAGCTGTCAGTCATAAAAACCCCATATGATTTTGGCATTGCTGTAATCACACCGACCCGAAGAATAAAGTCGTCTAATCACTTATACCGCACAAGGAACGGCGTCAAAAATAAACTCTTGGGTTAGGATTGGGCTAGGGTTAGGGCTGGGTTTGGGGCTAGGGTTGGGATTTTTTTCAAAAGTAAGAAAAAAAGATGACGATATGGCGACTAGTGTTGAGCGCAAGTGCTCGCTACTTGAGTTTGCATCGGGTGCTCTGGTATGCATTGAGTATCGTGGGTATTTGAGTGACATGCTCGAGTCTCTGCCCCATATGCTTCGCGGCCAAAAAACTTTACGGGGATTGCCTGCCATGCACGAGCGATCCCCGCATGTTTTTTTTTGGGTGTCTAATAACCGTGAAACATGCGGAGCAGGGACTCGAGCATGTCACTCGAGCACACGCTGTACATGGTGCATACCTGAGTACCCGATGCAAACTCAAGTAGCGAGCACTTGCGCTCAAGAATAATGACAACTTATTCAATATGATGAGCTAATGTTATCAAATTCTGTGCCGTACCTCTGGGTTCAAAATGTTCACTATACACCTTAATAAAATCCTTGAGGGGTATAGTTTGGACACTTGTGGGGGAGCTCCACTGTTTAGGCACATCACGGGCTCTCCAAACGCGACATGGTGTCCGCTAACAAATTGAATGGAAAATCGGCTCAAATTGTTAGCGGACGCCATGTTGCGTTTGGAGAGCCCCTGTGTGCCCAAACATTGGAGCTCCCCCACAAGTGACCCCATTTTGGAAACTAGACCCCCCAAGGCACCTATCTAGATGCATAGTGAGCACTTGGAATCCCCAGGTGCTTCACAAATTGATTCGTAAAAATGAAAAAGTGTTTTTTTTTTTTTCACTTTTTCATTTTTACGAATCAATTTGTGAAGCACCTGGGGGTTGCAACTGCTCACTATGCATCTAGATAGGTGCCTTGGGGGGTCTAGTTTCCAAAATGGGGTCACTTGTGGGGGAGCTCCAATGTTTGGGCACACAGCGGCTCTCTAAACGCAACATGGTGTCCGCTAATTATTCAAGCAAATTTTACAATCAAAAAGTCAAATGGCGCTCCTTCCCTTCCGAGCCCTACAGTGCGCCCAAACAGTGTTTTTTCCCCAAATATTGGGTATCTGCGTGCCCAGGGGAAATTGCACAACAAATTTTGCGGTCCATTTTTTCTTGTTACCCCTGTGAAAATAAAAAAAAACTGGGTCTAAAGTAACATTTTTGTGAAAAAAGTTAAATGTTCATTTTTTTCTTCCACATTCAAAAAATCCTGTGAAGCACCTGAAGGGTTAATAAAGTTCTTGAATGCGGTTTTGAGCACCTTGAGGGGTGCAGTTTTTAGAATGGTGTCACTTTTGGGTATTTTCTGTCATAAAGACCTCTCAAAGTGACTTCAAATGTGATGTGGTCCCTAAAAAAATGGTTTTGTAAATTTTGTTGGAAAAATGAGAAATCGCTGGTCAACTTTTAACCCTTATAGCTCCCTAACAAAAAAAAATTTTGGTTCCAAAATTGTGCTGATGTAAAGTAGACATGTGGGAAATGTTATTTATTAACTCTTTTGTGTGACATATCGCTCTGATTTCAGGGCTTAAAAATTCAAATTTTGAAAATTGCAAAATTTTCACCAAATTTCCGTTTTTTTCACAAATAAACGCAAGTGATATCGAAGAAATTTTTCCACAATCATGAAGTACAATATGTCACGAAAAAACAGTCTCAGAATCAGGGGGATCCGTTGAAGCGTTCTAGAGTAATTACCTCATAAAGTGACAGTGGTCAGAATTGTAAAAATTGGCCCGGTCATTAACGTGCAAACCACCCGCGGGGCTTAAGGGGTTAAGGGCTCAAAGAAAAATGATGGAGCCAAAGGCTATGTATGCAGCATGTGTGTCCACCTAGGTGAGGAACCTGTCTTCTTGTTGGCTGCCTAGTTACTCCAGGATAATGCCCGCTCACCTCCACCTTGCATCATCTTGTAGATCTTGCTCTCAATGTGGAGCTGGGGGTGCTTGGTCTTCACACATTCCAATTTAATGGCAACTTCCTCAGCTGCGGCAATGTCAGTGCCTGAAATAAAGGACATCATTAGCCAAACAGGATCCAATATCCAGGTTGTGACAACACTAGATAAACCAAGCTGTCCATGTGTCACTGCTAGGGCACACAACCCCCAGGGCGGTCCACAAACGCCGCCTTGTATCCCAAGCATGAATCATTACCACTTCCCTAATTTCAGGAGGCTGAAAAAGAGTGGTTACAACCGGATTACAAAAGGGTGCAGCTACTGGTGGCTTTGAGAGGCGGAAAAGGGGCACAACCTGTGGCGGAAATATGGTGGGGACCATCATTTCCAACTACTTAAAAAATTAGTAGAGGGGCTGTGATAAATCCCACTTCTTGATTTGAAAATTAAATTCTCAAAGTGTTGTATTAACCCTGTACTGAGCAGGCAGCATCAGTACAGACGTGCAATGTCTTACCTGCCTGACTACTATGGTGGCAATGTCTACTTTATTCCAAATAAATGGTATATTGTGGAAAAAGAAACGTGTACAATAAGCAATATATCCCACTGTATATGATGCAGGCCTCCTAGAGCTTTTCCAGAATATCTAACACAGGGGGCTTATGCAAAAGTGGCCTTTAAATGCATCACTGTTGCCAGTACTGGAGTAATAACATTCTGTCCATCAGTCACCTGACCGCTGCAATCAATCAGTAGCCTCAGTACTGACATGCTGTACATGCAAATAAACTGAGGCCAGTGACTTGTTGCAGCAATCCGGTGACCGATGGGACATCATCACTTATGATACCGGAGGGAAGCACTGAAACACTGGGAGTAGAGATAGGAGAGTCGATTCACAGGACTCTCTTCCATTGGCTTGGTCAGCAATCTGTGACCGCCGGACAGGAGGCCTGGGAGTTTCTATACCTCCTGGCTCTTTATCATTAGCCAGGCTGGAATGACGACGTTGCGTCAGCCCAGGTAATCAATGGAAAGGTCGGGAATGCTGGGAGGTAAGGAGATTCCCAGGCCTCCCGTCCAGCGGTCACACATTACTGACCTGCATCCTGCAGATCCATTACACTATTCTCTACCTTAAGCCTCATACACACGTCCATGACCGTGAACAGACAGCGATGCTGTGGGTCTCTTGCCCCAAACTGGAGAGTCTTATATAGGCCTATGAGGCTCTCATGTCTGCATCAGGAGACTCACGCATGGTGATACACAGACGTCTGAATGAGGACGTCTATGTATAGGGCCAGATTTGAGAAAAAAAAAAATACTTAAAAAGAAAAACAAAACTGGGCCATGGGCAAGTTAAGTTTATAGGAGGTGGTCGGAGAAAAATTAATTGACATAGTAAAAAATAAAACAAAAAACAAGTGACAGGATACTGATCTATTGCAGACCTCTCCGTGGTGTGGGTTTACACTGCGTGGAAGACATCACTATTCCAGCAGCAGCAGGGCCAGGGGACCGGAGACCGACTCACCATCACGCCACTTCAGCAGCGCCTCATCACTGACCTCTCCGATGTCACACTGCTGAAGGCACCTGACTGGGCCAGCACTGGACCCTGGTAAGTGCCTGAAGGTATCACCGTTTATTTTTTTTGTTTTTTTTAACATACCAAGCCACCAGGTAAGTTATAGTTTTGCATGGACAACCCCTTTAAAAATGACAAAAGTAGCAATTACCTGTTAAAACCAGTCTCTCCGCAATGACAAACTGTCTACCAGACGAAAACACTGCTGCCAGTCACTGGCAAGGTAGGCGACAGAAGACTACTGAGCCCAGTGACTGGCCTCACTGGTCAAGTGCACAACATGGCTTCAGCCTTGTAAACAAAGACAAGTGGGAGGCAGAGGAGGAGGGGTGGCGCCAGAGAGGCAGGGGCAGGGGAGGAGGGGTGGCGCCGGAGAGGCAGGGGAGGAGAGGTGGCGCCGGAGGGGCAGGGGAGGAGAGGTGGCGCCGGAGGGGCAGGGGAGGAGAGGTGGCGCCGGAGGGGCAGGGGAGGAGAGGTGGCGCCGGAGGGGCAGGGGCATCATCAGTTTGTAATCTGGGAACATTACAAGGGGTATCTAACATTTCGACATCAGCAGCAGGAAGTGATTGAGATCTCCCCACATAAAGCCAGGCTTGGACAGAAACCAAAACATTTCTGCAACTTCCTGAACAGTGACAACTCGTCTAATAATCGTGAAAACACATCACTAATGAGGCGGCCAAAATCCAGGCAGCTTCGAGAGCTCCACAAATGCCGATCTAGCGTTGAGGCCTGGCATTGGTAAATATTGGGCATCAGTGACAAACGCCCACCGATCTCCAAAAAGACCTCATTTACACCCTACAGTGACCTTCCTCTGGGCACACAGACCACTACCTGACAGATGGCCCCTCTACGTCAGTCATTTCCTGGGCCAGATTACTCATGTCTGAGGACTGGCGACTTCCAGGACTCGGGATCACACAGGGTGTGTGGTGGCACCCTGGGCCCAGCTGTGCCCTAATTTCCTCATTCCGCCCTGATCCATAGTGTCCACCTCCAGTCACCACCTGCCCCCAATGTGAAGATCAGCGGCCACAGTAGAGCTGATGGGGGCAGCTGAACCCACAATGGAGGAGACCTGACAGTGATGACAGCAGGCCACAGCCATGACAGGCAGGAGGAATGGCTGACAGCCTGGGCACCAACACCACCAGGCTCTACACAATAAGCCACAGCTCCCCCCGACGACAGCCCCCACTACTCACAATGGAGCCCGACAACCTCCCCTCCCTTATCGCTTCTTCCGCCTCCGTTTTGTTCCTTACCTAAATAAATGTCTCCGAAAGAGCCGCTGCCAATTTTCCGGCCCAGCCGGTACCGGTTCCCGACTCTCAGCTCCATGACACCGCTCAGACCCGCTCCACCTACCCGCGATCAGCCTCTGACCCCCGGAGCACTTTTCACCATCGGTTCCCGGTGCCCATCGGCTGCGGAGGCGCCCAGAATCAAGCTGCAGAGACAGGGCAGGGGCTTCGCTGAGTGCTCCCGTCACTCACGACCTCCAAGTCCGCTCGGTGACGGTGGATTACGGCGGATTACACTGACCCCCGTTCCGTTCCGGAAAAGAACCCCAGCGAGAGGCTGTCACTGAGAGACTGTGACGTCACTCCACCTAGTAACAAGCAACGAGCCGACAGTGGGCGGTGCTAGCAAGTCACATGACCATAACCACAAAGTATCAATCACGCAGGCTTCCGCAAAAATGAACTGCTGCCCTCAAGTGTGTTCTGAGGGTACTGCAGAGTAGTGCGTGTATGTGGGAGTATGAGGACAGTGTGCTTATAGTCTGCCTCACACAGCTCCTCACAGGACACTGCAAGGAGCTCAAGAATGGAGGAAAAGCGCCTAAGGCTGTGTGCCCACGTAGCATTTTTCAAGCGTATATGCTGCGGAATTTCCGCAGCGTAAACGCTTGTTAAACGCTAGGTAATCCGCCCCCCCATGGTCCCCAAGGGGATTCCGCAAGTTCTATGCACATGTTGCGGATTTTTCCGCAGCGTTTATGGTGCGTTCAAAAATCCGCAGCATGTCATTTAATTTTGCGTTTCCGCAAGCGGAATTGCCTTTGTCCAATGCATAAAAAACGCAAGGCAATTCCGCATGTGGAAAACGCGTGATAAACGCGTGAAAAATGCGCGATAAACGCGTGCGGAATTCCGCATGCGTTTTTCCGGGAGAGGACTTGCATTTATGCAGCAGAAATTTTCTGCTTCATAAATGCAACGTGGGCACATAGCCTAAGGCTATGTGCCCACGTTGCGGAAATGAAGCATATTTTTTACGCTTCTCCCTGGCGGGAAAATCGCATGCAGATTTTACATGCGGTTTTCCCGCCAGGTAGAAGCGTTTGTGAGGCGTCTTTGCAGCGTCTTCACATGCATTTCCGCATGAGGGTTATCAAGCACTTCTCCAAGAGATTTTAGCATCACTTGTAAAGTGCTTGACAACTTGTTCACACTATATAAATCCATGCAACCGGCATGGATTTATATAGTGTGACCAAGTAATAGTTAAAAAAAAAATTATCAGAATGGTAAAAAATAAAAAAATAAAGTTTATACTCACCTTCTGATGAATTCTCTGCCCCGTCCGGAGTCTTGAGCGGCTCACACTGTTGTGTGCAGGACCTTCGGTGACGTCATTGAGTCATGTGATGGGTCACATGACTCAATGACGTGGCAGGTCGTTCACACAACAGCGCGACGGCGGGAAAACACCGGGAAGACATCAGAAGATAAGTATAAACTTTATTTTATTCTTTTTTTTACAGGTTCTTTGGTACCCAGGTCTGGATGAGAGTCTCCTCTCCTCCAGACTTGGGTACCATCCGCATGCGGAAACGCAAAATTAATGAACATGCTGCGGATTTTTGACCGCAGCATATATGCTGAGGAAAAATCCGCATCATGGGCATTGACATTGCGGAATGCCATTGGGGACCATGGGGTGCGGATATACATGCGTTTTACTAGTGTTTACGCTGCGGAAATTCCGCATCATATACGCTTGTAATACGCAACGTGGGCACATAGCCTCAAGCTTTGTAGGCAGGGTAGCATATGTTGTAATGGCTGTGGATAACTGGCCAGGGAACATTGCAGTGACCCCAGAAGCAGATTATACAGTGCTGGCCAAAAGTATTGGCACCCCTGCAATTCTGTCAGATAATACTCAGTTTCTTCCTGAAAATGATTGCAATCACAAATTCTTTGGTATTATTCTCTTCATTTAATTTGTCTTCAATGAAAAAAACACAAAAAGAATTGTCCTAAAGCCAAATTGGATATAATTCCACACCAAACCTAAAAAAGGGGGTGGACAAAAGTATTGGCACCCTTTGAAAAATCATGTGATGCTTCTCTAATTCGTGTAATTAACAGCACCTGTAACTTACCTGTGGCACCTAACAGGTGTTGGAAATAACTAAATCACACTTGCAGCCAGTTAACATGGATTAAAATTGACTCAACCTCTGTCCTGTGTCCTTGTGTGTACCACATTGAGCATGGAGAAAAGAAAGAAGACCAAAGAACTGTCTGAGGACTTGAGAAACCAAATTGTGAGGAAGCATGAGCAATCTCAAGGCTACAAGTCCATCTCCAAAGACCTGAATGTTCCTGTGTCTTCCGTGCGCAGTGTCATCAAGAAGTTTAAAGCCCATGGCACTGTGGCTAACCTCCCTAGATGTGGACGGAAAAGAAAAATTGACAAGAGATTTCAATGCAAGATTGTGCGGATGGTGGATAAAGAGCCTCGACTAACATCCAAACAAGTTCAAGCTGCCCTGCAGTCCAAGGGTACAACAGTGTCAACCCGTACTATCCGTCGACGTCTGAATGAAAAGGGACTGTATGGTAGGATACCCAGGAAGACCACACTTCTTACCCTGAGACATAAAAAAGCCAGGCTGGAGTTTGCCAAAACTTACCTTAGAAAGCCTAAAACGTTTTGGAAGAATGTTCTCTGGTCAGATGAGACAAAAGTAGAGCTTTTTGGGAAAAAGCATCAACATAGAGTGTACAGAAAAAAAAAGAGGCATTCAAAGAAAAGAACACGGTCCCTACAGTCAAACATGGCGGAGGTTCCCTGATGTTTTGGGGTTGCTTTGCTGCCTCTGGCACTGGACTGCTTGACCGTGTGCATGGCATTATGAAGTCTGAAGACTACCAACAAATTTTGCAGCATAATGTAGGGCCCAGTGTGAGAAAGCTGGGTCTCCCTCAGAGGTCATGGGTCTTCCAGCAGGACAATGACCCAAAACACACTTCCAAAAGCACTATAAAATGGTTTGAGAGAAAGCACTGGAGACTTCTAAGGTGGCCAGCAATGAGTCCAGACCTGAATCCCATAGAACACCTGTGGAGAGATCTCAAAATGGCAGTTTGGAGAAGGCATCCTTCAAATATCAGGGACCTGGAGCAGTTTGCCAAAGAAGAATGGTCTACAATTGTTCCATAAATTCATTACCTGGCAGGAAAGCACAGCCCAAAAGGAGGGGGTGATCAGAAGAGCCCAACGCGCGTTTCGCGGTATATCTAACCGCTTTCTCAAGGACATCACCTGCCCTGGGCTGTGCTTTCCTGCCAGGTAATGAATTTATGGAACTATAATGTGTGAGCACTTTAATTCTGACACAGAGTCTCCCATAACATAGCAAGGGCGATTTTTACTAATACTAGCAGGCTTATATGTCTCTGGGCTGACCTCTGTGTCTTTACCCATAGCCACTTTTGATATTGAATGTTCACTATTCTGTTATTTACTATTTTTCTACTATTGTGGGCAAATGTGCAATTCTATAGATCCATAGATCTATTATGATCTTATTACTAACAATATACCTGGCTTGTAAAGCTACTTTCCAATTACCTCCTGGTTTCTTCTTTCTCTATTTAATTTTTTATGTATATTTCACCAATAAACTTAATTTTTGCAATATATGCTGAGTTGTTCTCCTCTTTTTATTACTTCTGATGACTAGCAAGGACACGTTAGTTTCTATTGATACAAGGAAGGAACATTTAGTTGTTGTTTTTGACCTAAAGTAACCGTCAGACTTATATAGCATAGATGGGGTCTTTGAACTTGGGGGACCTCATCTTCTGTTATAACATTCCGTCCTTTTGTTCCTTCATTTATCAATATGAATTTCTATATTTTCTTTTTCTTTTAGTACAATGCTGAATACACATTAGAAAAAGCTTAAAAACCAAATAAACCGCAAGACACATTAGTAAAACCTGAAAAATAGCTTGCACTATACCAGCCAACCACCCACCGATACCTTTAAACCAATTAGCAGGATTCAGAAAAGAAAAGGTGTTTGCCCACCAGGAATCCTGGTTCTTGAGGTTGGCCTCATCATAAAGCTTATTCTCTGTGTGGAATTATTAGCCAAAGTATCTGAGCAGTTCACCCAAAAGTTTATCTCTTCCCATGAGACTGGAACAGCGAGAAAGGGTATGCTAGTGGACGTCACAGGGGCATGTGTACATATCCAACAATTAGCAGTAGTCTGGTTTTGCTCCTTTAGTCCATCGATTAGAGCAAGATGGTGTTTAATGAATCTATTGTCATCTCCATCTGTGGTGCCTAACGTAGTCCATGCACCTGTGGTCGCAAGGATGCAGGTAAGTATAAACAATGTCTTCATTCTTTGTCCGCTGGGTCTCCTAGTATCTTTTTGCAATGGGACACGTGGATCCAGGCCTCTTTTCCCTCTAGCTTAACGGCTGTGCTTGTGGTCAGCAGAACTTGAAAGGGTCCGTCAAACCGTGGATCTAGGCTTTTCCTCACGTGTCTTTTTATAACCACCCAGTCTCCAGGTTGCAGCGTATGGCTGCTAGAGTCTTGATCTGGATCTGGAAGAGAACTGAAAACATTATCATGTATTTGCTTGATCTTTTTGTGTAAAGCCCTTACGTAGGAACTTAGCACATGGTTGTTCATTTCTAATGCTTGCGGATAGAAACACCCTAGGCTGGGTACGTTGCCAAACAATATCTCATATGGAGAGAGTCCAGTCGTTTTATTGGGCGTGTATCTTACTGAAAACAGAGCAAGCGGTAAACAATCCGGCCATGGTTTTCCTGTCTCAGCCATGGCTTTCTGAATTTTTAATTTCAATGTCCCATTCAGTCTTTCCACTTTACCACTACTTTGTGGGTGATATGGGGTATGGAATGCTTGTTGAATTCCTAGAGCTGACATGACTTCATTCATTATTTCACCCGTGAAGTGTTTACCTCTGTCACTCTCAATTACCTCTGGTACCCCATACCTGCAGACCACCTCCGCAAGCAGTTTCTTTGCGGTTGCCGCAGCCGTGGCTTTGGCAATCGGGAAAGCCTCTGGCCATCCTGAGAACAAATCAATACAGACCAACACATATTCCCATGATCCTGACTTCGGCAGCTGAATATAATCAATTTGTAGTCTCTGGAATGGATAGAGGGGCCGGGGGGTGTGTTTGGGTGGTGTTTTAACTACTCTACCCTGATTATGTGTAGGACATATCATACACCCTTTTATCAGTTGTTCAATACAGGTGGAGAATCCTGGTGCCACCCAATGTTTCTGCATCACATTCATCACAGCCCTTTTAGATTGGTGTACTGGTCCATGTAGCATCTGGGCAGCCGCTGGGTACAGTGCCCTTGGAAGGCATCGTCGTGTCCCTTTCCCCCATACCCCATTTGCTTCATTCAGGCATGCACCTTCCTTCAACCACTTATCAACCTCCTCCTTCAGAGCCTGAGCCTGCATTTGGGATAAGATGTCCTCCGACACAAAGGGGTTTTTAGGGGCACTTATCTGACTGTAACGGGTCTGGGAGGCGGAACCTCTGAGCTACTATACAAGGGGGCGGCCCTTGTAAGGGAGCGGGTGGCAGTCTCTGGATGAACGGACAGGGAGATACGGCAAGTGATCAGGGCAGTCTCTGGGTAAAGGGTAGGTACGACCTGTGATGGCAGAGCCTCCGGGTAGGCTAGCAGGCAGATGGTAGATGTGTGCTCCCAGGTGAGCAAGCGAGAGTCTCTGGAATAGCAGGTGGTCACGGCACGTGACGGCGGAACCTCCGGGCTGGCAAGCAGGCAGGTAACGGAGAAGCGCTCCCAGGTGAGCGGGCAAGAGTCTGGAATAGCTGATGGTCACAGCACGTGACAACGGAGCCTCCGGGCAGGCAAGCAGGCAGGTAACGGAGAAGCGCTCCCAGGTGAGCGGGCAAGAGTCTGGAATAGCTGGTGGTCACAGCACGTGACGGCGGAGCCTCCAGGTAGGCAAGCAGGCAGGTAACGGAGAAGCGCTCCCAGGTGAGCGGGCAAGCTGGTCCATAGACAGACTGACCGGAGTTGTAAGGCAGACCGTCGGACCTCAGGAAAGCAGGCAGGTAGCTGATATGCGCTCCCAGGTGAGCGGGCAGGCTGGTCCTTTAGACAGACTGACAGGAGTAGTAAGGCAGACCGTCGGACCTCGGACTGGCAGACAGGTAACAAGTATTCAGGCAGGAATCAGGCAGGTAACTGGCAGGAAACTGGCAGGTAACTGGCAGTGGGACCTGAGGGCTGAAGCACAGGTGAGACACAGGTGCAAACAACATTGCTCGGGCACCTCCATTTTGGAGGAGGTGCCTTATATATGATGAAGTCCTCCGGCCATTGGCCGGGGACTCCTTAGGACGGCGCGCGCGGCCCCTTTAAGAGGAGGGGAGCGCGCGCGCGCGCGCCCTAAGCACAGGGGCCGGGAAGGAGCGCGCGCTGAGAGCAGAGCGGGAGGAGGACGCCGGGAAGGAGCGCGCGCTGACAGCAGAGCGGAGAGAGGACGCCGGGCACGGAGCAGAGCGGTGAGGGGAGCAGCGTCCCTGCCTAGCAGAGGGCAGGGACGCCAGCGCTACAGTACCCCCCCCTTTAGGCCCCCCCTTTTTTAGGCCAGACAGAAATTTAGCTAGGATGAGAGGGGCATGGATGTTCTCCCGGGGCTCCCACGTTCTCTCCTCAGGACCAAACCCCTTCCAATCTACCAGAAAAAAGGTCTTTCCTCTTACCCTTTTGGTGGCAAGAATGTTCTCTACCTCAAACTCGTCCTCAGCAGAAACCGGAGCAGGAGGCGTACCTGTAGACTTGGAAAAAGAGTTAAGTACCACAGGTTTGAGGAGAGATACATGGAAGGAGTTAGGGATCCGTAAGTTGGCCGGGAGTTTCAATTTATAGGCCACCGGGTTGATCTGACTGATGACCTCCAGTGGGCCGATGAACCGAGGCCCTAACTTATAGGAAGGGATCTTGAGCCGGACATATTTGGACGAGAGCCAGACTTTATCCCCAGGACGGAATTGAGGAGGGTCCAGACGTTTCTTGTCAGCGTGTCTTTTCATACGCTCGGAAGACTGAAGGAGTGCGGATCGGGTACTCTCCCAAATGGAGGAAAATTTGCTAACGAGAGATTCCGCAGCCGGGTTGTCCACCGAGGTGGAGACAGGAAAAGGAATCCGAGGATGCTGACCAAAGACTACAAAAAACGGGGATTTGGAGGAGGATTCGCTCTCGTGATTATTGTAAGAGAACTCGGCCCATGGTAGGAGATCCACCCAGTCAGAATGGTGGGCATTAACGAAGTGCCGGAGGTAACTGGTCAGGTTCTGATTGATCCGCTCCACTTGACCATTGGACTGTGGGTGGTAAGCGGAAGAGAAGTCCAGGGTGACGTCTAGTAGTTTACAAGTGGCTCTCCAGAAGCGTGAGGTGAACTGTACCCCACGATCCGACACGATGTGGAGGGGCAGGCCATGAAGACGGAAGATGTGACGAATAAAGTCTTTAGCTAGCTCGGGTGCAGACGGGAGGCCTGGCAGGGGAACGAAATGAGCCATCTTGGAGAAGCGGTCAGCGACCACCCAAATGACCGTACAACCGGCAGAGAGTGGGAGGTCAGTTATGAAGTCCATTGCAATATGCTGCCAGGGGGCAGCAGGTACTGGGAGCGGAAGGAGGCGACCGGCTGGCAGATGTCTCGGAACCTTGTTGCGGGCGCAGGATACACAGGCAGAAACAAAGTCTATTACATCCTTGTGCAGGGTAGGCCACCAGTAGTGCCGGGAAATAAGCTGGAGGGTCTTCTTCTGACCAGCGTGGCCAGCCAGTTTAGACGAGTGACCCCAGTGAAGGATCTTCTCCCGATCAGGTACTGATACGAACGTCTTTCCGGGAGGGAGACGATTTAGACTCACGGGAGCCACCTGCATTACTCTGGCGGGATCGATGATGTGTTTCGGATCTTCCTCGAGATCAGATACCAGAAAGGATCGAGACAAGGCGTCCGCCTTGACGTTTTTGTCAGCCGGGCGAAAATGAAGGACGAAATCAAAACGAGCAAAAAACAAGGACCACCGGGCTTGGCGCGGGTTAAGTCTCTGGGCATGCTGGAGGTAAGCCAAGTTCTTGTGGTCAGTGTAAATTATTACTGGGTGAAGAGCCCCCTCAAGCAGGTAACGCCACTCCTCCAATGCCAGTTTGATGGCCAATAACTCTCGATCTCCTATGGAATAATTGCGCTCTGAGGAGGAGAAGAGTTTAGAGAAGAAGCCGCAAGTTACCATCCTCCCGGAAGAAGATTTTTGAGTAAGTACCGCTCCAGCTCCAGAGGAGGAGGCGTCCACTTCCAGGAAGAACTGCTTGTTGCCGTCCGGGCGATGCAGCACCGGGGCGGAAGAGAAGGCCTGTTTTAAGGAAAGAAAGGCTTCTTCTGCTTCGGGCGGCCACTCTTTGGGATTAGTACCCTTACGGGTGAGCGCGGAAATTGGGGCAGTCCGGGAAGAGAAGTGTGGTATGAAGAGGTGGTAGTAGTTGGCGAAGCCCAGGAACCGCTGAATGGCCTTCAGCCCCTCCGGTCGAGGCAATTTCTCGATGGCAGACAGTTTCTCTGGATCCATTCGTAGGCCGGTCTGAGAAATAATGTAGCCCAAAAACGGAAGCGAGGTCTGTTCAAAGAGGCACTTCTCGTATTTAGCGAAGAGGTGATTCTGCCTGAGCCTGAGCAGGACCTGACGAACGTCCCTCCGGTGAGTCTGGAGATCCGGAGAGAAGACCAAGATGTCGTCCAGGTACACCACTACGCAGGAGTAGAGAAGGTCCCGGAAGATGTCATTGACCAACTCTTGAAAGACGGCAGGAGCGTTACAGAGACCAAAGGGCATTACCAGGTATTCATAGTGGCCGTCCCGGGTGTTGAATGCCGTCTTCCATTCATCCCCTTGACGGATACGAACCAGGTTGTACGCCCCACGGAGGTCTAGTTTGGTGAAGATTCTAGCCCCCCTCAGACGATCAAATAATTCTGGAATGAGCGGAAGGGGATACTTATTCTTCACCGTGATCTGGTTTAGGCCTCTATAGTCTATACAGGGACGGAGAGAGCCGTCCTTCTTTTTGACGAAAAAGAAGCCTGCTCCCGCCGGGGAGGTAGATTTCCGGATGAATCCCCTGGCCAGATTCTCCTCAATATATTCGGACATCGACCGGGTCTCAGCAGCGGATAAAGGATAAATACGCCCACGGGGAGGAGTAGTACCGGGTAACAGGTCGATGGGACAGTCGTATGGTCTATGAGGGGGTAATGTCTCTGCCTCCTTTTTATTAAAGACATCAGCATAAGACCAATAAGGAATTGGAAGTCCAGGTAGATTAGCTGGGGTAGGAGAGGGACGGACGGGATGGACGGGAACCAGGCAGGTCTTATGACAGTCTTGTCCCCAGCGAAGGACTTCTCCGGATTGCCAGTCAAGCACGGGTGCATGTTTCTGGAGCCAAGGCAGACCTAGCAAGAGGGCGTGAGAGAGTCCAGGCAGAACATGAAAGCAGATACTCTCAGAATGCAGCATTCCCACCTGCAGAGTAATGGATTCAGTGATGAGTTGGATGGGGCGTGGTAAGAGACCCCCATCCACGGCAGCCACAGACAAGGGTACAGCCAGAGGTTTGGTGGGGATGCGGTATTTCTCTACCAGGGACTGTGAAATAAGATTCCCGGCTGCTCCAGAGTCCAGTTGGGCTAGTTCGAAATAACGGTTCTCCCCGTAGACGATTGAAACTGACAACAGCAGGGATGGAGAGGATTTATTCTTGTCTAGGTGGACCTCTCTGAGCGAACCTAGACACAGGCGTTTCCCGACCTCTCCGGGCAGGCACGGATCCGGTGCTCCTTACTGCCACAGTAGAAGCAGGTCCCCTCGGCACGGCGTAAGTCCTGATGGGTCTTGACCATCTTGGTCTGGTCGACCTGCATAGGCTCAGGAGGGTGTACCTGGTTAGAGACAGAAGGAGTGACGGGTTTCTGAAAAGTAGGAGCTAGACGTGGTAACCTCCTCTCACGGGTGACCTCTCTGGCACGCTCCTGGAACCGTAGTTCAATCCGGGTGGCAAGAGTTATTAAATCATCGAGAGTGGTAGGAATGTCCCGACCGGCAAGTTCATCTTTAATACGGCCGGACAGACCCTCCCAGAAGACGGAAACCAGAGCGTCGTTATCCCAGGCCAGCTCCGAGGCAAGGGTACGGAACCGTATGGCATATTGGCCCACGGTGAGACTCCCCTGACGGAGGCGTAGCAACGATGATGCAGATGAGGTCTTCCGTCCGGGTTCGTCGAAGACTTTCCGGAAAGCCGTGAGAAAAGCTGGCAAGTTGGACACCAGGGGGTCTCCTCTCTCCCATAGAGGATTTAGCCAGGCCAGGGCCTCCCCGGTGAGATGGGACATGATGAAGGCAATTTTGGCCCGGTCGGAGTTAAACTGGTAGGACAAAAGTTCGAAATGCAGGGTGCACTGATTTAAGAAGCCCCGAGCCTGGACGGAGTCGCCTCCGAAGCGAGGAGGTGCAGAAAGCCGGGGTCCGGGGTAGGATACCATGGTATTAGTGGGCAGCGGAGCTGCCGGATTGCAAGATATGGCACTGGCGGAGGTTGTTGGTGGATCAGACAGAGTGTTCAGGCGAGTATTAACATTCCGCAGGTGACCCAGGATGGACTCCTGTTGGGACCTCTGACGGGACAGTTCAAGACAGAGGTCCGAGAGCGAGGGAGCTTGGGTGCCACCGGGTTCCATGGCTCGAGCAAACTGTAACGGGTCTGGGAGGCGGAACCTCTGAGCTACTATACAAGGGGGCGGCCCTTGTAAGGGAGCGGGTGGCAGTCTCTGGATGAACGGACAGGGAGATACGGCAAGTCATCAGGGCAGTCTCTGGGTAAAGGGTAGGTACGACCTGTGATGGCAGAGCCTCCGGGTAGGCTAACAGGCAGATGGTAGATGTGTGCTCCCAGGTGAGCAAGCGAGAGTCTCTGGAATAGCAGGTGGTCACGGCACGTGACGGCGGAACCTCCGGGCTGGCAAGCAGGCAGGTAACGGAGAAGCGCTCCCAGGTGAGCGGACAAGAGTCTGAAGTAGCTGATGGTCACAGCACGTGACAACGGAGCCTCCGGGCAGGCAAGCAGGCAGGTAACGGAGAAGCGCTCCCAGGTGAGCGGGCAAGAGTCTGGAATAGCTGGTGGTCACAGCACGTGACGGCGGAGCCTCCAGGTAGGCAAGCAGGCAGGTAACGGAGAAGCGCTCCCAGGTGAGCGGGCAAGCTGGTCCATAGACAGACTGACCGGAGTTGTAAGGCAGACCGTCGGACCTCAGGAAAGCAGGCAGGTAGCTGATATGCGCTCCCAGGTGAGCGGGCAGGCTGGTCCTTTAGACAGACTGACAGGAGTAGTAAGGCAGACCGTCGGACCTCGGACTGGCAGACAGGTAACAAGTATTCAGGCAGGAATCAGGCAGGTAACTGGCAGGAAACTGGCAGGTAACTGGCAGCGGGACCTGAGGGCTGAAGCACAGGTGAGACACAGGTGCAAACAACATTGCTCGGGCACCTCCATTTTGGAGGAGGTGCCTTATATATGATGAAGTCCTCCGGCCATTGGCCGGGGACTCCTTAGGACGGCGCGCGCGGCCCCTTTAAGAGGAGGGGAGCGCGCGCGCGCGCGCCCTAAGCACAGGGGCCGGGAAGGAGCGCGCGCTGAGAGCAGAGCGGGAGGAGGACGCCGGGAAGGAGCGCGCGCTGACAGCAGAGCGGAGAGAGGACGCCGGGCACGGAGCAGAGCGGTGAGGGGAGCAGCGTCCCTGCCTAGCAGAGGGCAGGGACGCCAGCGCTACACTGACGTACTGTTGACCCTTGTTGCGGCTTGCAGGCTGCTGCATCTGCCATCGCATTACCTCTGCTTACCTGGTCGGTGCGTCTGGTATGTGCTCTTACCTTTATGACAGCTACTTGTTTGGGTAATTGTAGCACATCAATTAACTGTGAATTCTGGGCACCCTGTGGCAACACTGTCCATGTATATTGACTGCCCTGGAACGTGAAAGCAAACAGGTACTGGCAGTCAGGATGTAATGGTACACTGAAAAATGCATTTGCCAAATCGACCACTGAAAAACAAAGAGAGTTAGAAGGTATCTGTAACAGAAGCGTATGCGGGTTGGGCACAACTGGTGTTAGAAGTTCTGTGGCTTTGTTAACCAACCGGAGGTCATGGACCATTCTATATGCGGCTGGTTGTCCTGGCACGCTCTTTTTCTTTACTGGGAACAGGGGAGTGTTGCAAGGGGACTGGGTTTTGACTAGGACTCCCCTGTGTAGTAATTTTTGGACTTGCTGGGCTATGGCATTCTCCTGAGCTGAGCTAAGGGGATACTGCTTCTGTTGAGGCAAGATGGCTCCTGGTTTTAGATTCACCATTACTGGTTGAACTCTTAACCTACCAACATCTGTGTTATCTGAGGCCCAAAAGTCGTAGGGTACAGCCTGCTCCAATATCAGGGGAAAATCGTTTGTCTCTTCTATGCTGGCAATATCTAGTGACATAATTTTGCAAAGGGTGCTTGGTTTTAAACCTGGGGTCATGGTGACAGTGCCATCAGGATGATATTCGATATGTGCTTGTAATTGAGACAATACATAGTTTCCCAAAAGGTTACATTGGCCTCGGGGCGATACCATGAGCTGACTATGTACAGTAGCTCCTTGAATTTGCAGGGGAATTTTTTTAGTGACAGGGAGCAGGACAGAAGGGGAATTGAAGGGGGTGGCAATGACATGATGTGAAAAATCAGTGTCAGTGTATGGCCAATCACCTCGCGTAATTACTGAATTGTCGGCCCCCGTATCTACTTGGAAATCGATTTCATGTCCCCCTGGTAGGTTCACCTGCACTATACAACTGGGGGCGTTGTTTGGTTGACTGGAGGACCCGTACTCTGAGCATCTGGATACGGGTTGGTCCTACAGTCCTTTCTAAAATGTCCTGACTTTTTACATCCGTAACATAGTCTCTGTCCCCCTCCTGCAGTCCGTCCTCTGCCTCTGTTGTTTCTGGGGGTCGTCTCTACTATGTGTATTCTGGCAGCTCTCTTTGCCTGTATTATGTCATGCTGTGCCCCCTGAGCTATCCTGGCCAAATCCTCTGCCTTCACTGATCTCCACTCTGGTCTACTTGCTTTTACCTTTTCTGCAATCTCTTTCTTTAGTCCGCTCATGAAAGCACTTGCTAATACCCTCTCACTAGTCTTATTTTCAGGAATGAACCCCATTTCCGACCAAGTCTTCCTTAGAGCCCAAAAGTAGTCTTTGGGGTCCTCTTCCTTACCCTGAACTCGGTCTTCTAGTGTAACCTGCCTTTCTCCCTGCCTGTCTTTACATGCTTTTACCAATGCTGTTGTGATCAGGACTCCGGCCGCTGCATTATTGGGTTCTGCGTCTTCGGGTCCGGTCCTATTGTCATACTGCTTGTACGTTTCGTCTGTCAACCTATCATAGCGGGCTTCATCTTCCAATTTTCCCTTAATTACCCCTTGTAAATCCAACCTAGTTGCATTGTACGTATCCTGTATGGTTCTTATCATTCTGGCAAAACCCATCGGGGACTGGGACGGATCTGGCCACTGGGAAATCAATGCCAATTGTTCTGAGGGACTCCATGGTCTATACATTAACATTGTACAGGCTTCTTGACCTGGAACAACTTCGTGCCCTACTGCTGCTGCTGCTGCTGCTCCCGGTGCTCCTGGCACAACTACCGTCCTCATTGGGAATAGTCTAGCTGGGTGGGGTCTTGGTCCTCCGCATGCCACACAGATATCTACAGTCAAGGGATTCTGCTGTCCACATCTGGGGCAAACCCAGCAATTGGGTTCCTGGGAATTCCAGTACTGGGGTGGGGGTGACGTTGGGGGCAGATAGGGCGGAAAATCTGTCATTCCGGTTTTTGTCAATCTGTAACATCCGTTTCCTAATTCTTCAATTCTTCCTTCAAAATGAGCGCATGCATTCATCCATACATCCACTGTCTCCAACAGACCCTTATCTTTCAGCCATTCATGATAGGAGTTAAAGAAGGATTTCCATTTCTCTCCGTTCATCTCTCCATTTTCATTCATTCCCGCCTTACACAATATTTTGTCAATTCCAATCACTGCCTGTTTCCCTTCTCTGCGTACTACTAAGTCTTTGGCTGTAATGCCTTCTTTGGCATTTTGGTTCCACATTTTTTTCGGTTTTCCTCACTCAGAGTAGACTCCTCAATCACTTAGACAATGGGCCACAAAGATTTCTGAACCACACCACTACTTGCCCTTCAGGACTTATACGCCAACCAGAAAAACAGACCAAAAACACCGATCCCGAGACACACCCACAACACAATCATCGGATCCATGCTGTCATTCTTAAGTTTTTCCAAAGGATAGAAGGCAGGACTGACAATTTATCTGAGGGGATTCTACTGGTTCAAAGGGACCTGAGCCAGACAACAATCTGTGAATTACCTGGGAGCCGACCGCTCGGGGGTGAGGGAGTCTCTTCTATGTAGTGATATAATTTAGGTAGAATATAACAGTTATTCTTACCTCAGCGCTGTATATATCACCAACAGAGAGCCTCGCTCGTCCCACATCTCGGACCGGTCGAGCACCCCTGGGCAGATTAACTCAGGTCCCTGTTCGGGCGCCAGCTGTGGTCACTGCTTTCTGGTTCTTCTATCCTTTAGTATACAGGCCCGGAGAGAATAAGACACAAGACAGGTGTAATGCACACGCCCGGGCTGAGCGGCGTGTGCGTGTGATTCCACTGGACCGTGCCGGAGAGTGAATGCCTGGAGGGGCGTAACTAGGTATTCACCCGATCCGACCAGGGTCGCACGACGGCATACGACGCCAGTGCACCAAGGAGGAACCGAGCAGAGGGACCAGGTGCTACTCCAGGACAGACCCCAGACACGGCTGTTGACCCACACAGGGGAATACAGGAACAGACAGGTTAGGCTGGCACACAGACTGGTGGGTATAGGCAGGCACGACTGGTATGCAGGCAGGCGGGTATGCAGGCAGGGGGGTACAGGCAAGCACGGCTAGAGTGCAGACAGGGAGGCACTAGCAGGTTGGAACACAGGCGGGATAGGACCCAGTACACACTGGGACTCAGGAACAGAACCACAGATGTGGCGGACAAACACAGCAGAGTGAGGCCGCCCAGAGTGGTGAGCGAGAACAGGGCAAGACGAGACCGCCTAGAGCGGTGAGCGAGAGTAGAGCAGGACGAGGCCGCCTGGAGCGGTGAGCGAGAGTAGAGCAGGACGAGGCCGCCTGGAGAGGTGAGCAAGAGTAGAGCAGGACAAGGCCGCCTGGAGCGATGAGCAAAGGGTCAGAGCAGAGCGAGACTGCCAGAGCAGTGAGCAAGGAGTCAGAGCAGAGCAAGACTGCCGGAGCAGTGAGCAAGGAGTCAGAGCAGAGCAAGACTGCCGGAGCAGTGAGCAAAGGGTCAGAGCGGAGCAAGACTGCCGGAGCAGTGAGCAAAGGGTCAGAGCGGAGCAAGACTGCCGGAGCAGTGAGCAAAGGGTCAGAGCGGAGCAAGACTGCCGGAGCAGTGAGCAAAGGGTCAGAGCGGAGGAAGACTGCCGGAGCAATGAGCAAAGGGTCAGAGCGGAGCAAGACTGCTGGAGCAGTGAGCAAAGGGTCAGAGCGGAGCAAGACTGCCGGAGCAGTGAGCAAAGGGTCAGAGCAGGCCAGAACCGCCGGAGCGGTGTGCAAAGGCAGAGCAGGCTAGAACCGCCGGAGCGGTGAGCAAAGGCAGAGCAGGCTAGAACCGCCGGAGCGGTGAGCAAGGCAGAGCAGGCTAGAACCGCCGGAGCGGTGAGCAAGGCAGAGCAGGGGGGATAGGGCTCTGTACACACGGAACAGGCAGGAAGGGAAAGGCAGAACCAGATACCCACAGGGTACTTGCAGTGAAGTAGCGAGTGGACCACAAACTCAAAAACGGAAGTACAGTGACAACGAGCAGGAGTTAGGTACGAGTTCAGACTCTGCAGAAAAAGGAAAGGTATGGACATAGAGAAACACAGGAAACAGGCTAGAAGAGTATAAAGACAAGAACAGACACAGTAGCAAGATACAGGAGCGGGTCTAGGTATGCTGCCCCTAGAAGGCGGAGGAACAGGCAAGGAGCGTGTTCAGACAGGACAGACAAGATACAGGAGCGGGTCTAGGTATGCGGCCCCTAGAAGGCGGAATGAACAGGCAAGGAGCGTGTTCAGACAGGCCTGGAAATACAGCCTCCAGGAAGGGCAGGCAAGCAAACACAGAATAGGACCTGGCACATTCAGAGTAAGAGAGCACACTGAATGAAACACAATGCTCAGGCAGGGATTCATTGGAGCAGCTGGGTTAAATACCAGATTACAGACAGCAATAGGCTGAGGACGCTCAAGGGGTGTGCCCGCAGCAGGTACAAGAAACAGGAAGTGATCGGGCGCTGCCCTTAAGCAGCAGAAACAGAGGTAAGCAGACAGCATGGAGGGAAGCCAGGCTAGCAGACTGGACTGGAGATCAAGTGCGCGCTCTTGCACAGTGGGAGATGGACCACTATGCAAGGACGCCACCAGGTATGTTACAACAGGTAGTATGTTTCAACAGACTCTAACTTTATTACAAAGCATAGGGTTTATATACACCCTGGAGGCAGAAACGGATTTACCATATATGGTCCGATCATACAATTTAGCTGTGCAAACAAAAGCTGGTTTCTGTTCTCGTGACGCCTAGGTTTGTAGTTGAAACATTTATTCAGACACATTTAATCAGACACATTTAATCAGACACTTCTGATGACTAGCAAGGACACGTTAGTTTCTATTGAGACAAGGAAGGAACATTTAGTTGTTGTTTTTGACCTAAAGTAACCGTCAGACTTATATAGCATAGATGGGGTCTTTGAACTTGGAGGACCTCATCTTCTGCTATAACAACAGCAATGTATACATACAGCCCAACAGGGCGGGGGTCACCACCCAGCATACCTGGGCAAGTGCCTGGGCCCTGGACAAACAAGGGGGCCCACTCGCTGTTGGCAGGGGCGTAACTACTACGGCGACCGCTATGAAGGGGCCGGTGGGTAAGGGGCCCGCTAATGCCAGCAAATACTTTAGCTGGATGTGCATCCTATAAGCTGTGCATTATACTATGAGGAGGACTATGGGCTGTGTATTATACTATAAGGAGGACTATGGGCTGTGTATTATACTATAAGGAGGACTATGGACTGTGCATTATACTATAAGGAGGACTATGGGCTGTGTATTATACTATATGGAGGACTATGGGCTGTGCATTATACTATAAGGAGGACTATGGGCTGTGCATTATACTCTATTGATGACTATGGGCTGTGCATTATACTCTATGGATGACATGGGCTGTGTATTATACTATATGGAGGACTATGGGCTGTGCATTATACTCTATTGATGACTATGGGCTGTGCATTATACTCTATTGATGACTATGGGCTGTGCATTAAACTCTATGGATGACATGGGCTGTGTATTATACTATATGGAGGACTATGGGCTGTGCATTATACTCTATTGATGACTATGGTCTGTGCATTATACTCTATGGCTGACATGGGCTGTGTATTATACTATATGGAGGACTATGGGCTGTGCATTATACTACATGGATGACTATGGGCTGTGCATTATACTCTATGGATGACTATGGGCTGTGCATTATACTCTATAGATGACTATGGGCTGTGCATTATACTCTATGGAGGACTATGGGGTGTGCATTATACTATATAGAGGACTATGAGCTGTGCATTATACTATATTGAGGACTATGAGCTGTGCATTATACTGTATGGAGGACTATGGGCTGTGCATTATACTCTATGGATGACTATGGGCTGTGCATTATACTCTATGGATGACTATGGGCTGTGCATTATACTCTATGGAGTACTATGGGCTGTGCATTATACTATATGGAGGACTATGAGCTGTGCATTATACTATATTGAGGACTATGGGCTGTGCATTATGCTACAGGTGCATCTGACAAAATTAGAATATCATCAAAAAGCTAATTTATTTCAGTTCTTCAATACAAAAAGTGAAAGCTCATATATTATATAGAGTCCTAAAAAAATGGAACTCTCTCCTTTACTAAAGATATCTGCGGCTTCTTCCCATGTAAAAAATGCACAGTATGCCAAAAACTAACTATGAAAAAACAAAAAGTAATAACCGAAAGAGATGTAACACATAGCATACCAGATTTCATTACATGCACAACAGAGGGGGTTATTTATTGCTTAAAATGTCCGTGCAAAAAACTATACGTAGGCAGAACGAAACGCCCCATGAACACGCGTATTAATGAACACCTACTGACACCTACTTTCAAAACACTATGCTGAAAAACATGGGGGTTCCATAGTAGGAACCGTGGTGACAGCTATACAAAAAGTGCCAAAACAATGGCGGAAAGGTGACTACCTGAAACAAATGTCTCGGGTTGAGAGTAAATGGATCTTTATGTTTGACTCTCTAAAACCTAGAGGTTTGAACTCAGAAATCAAACTTTTTGGGTTTAATGAAGATTGACAGTCATAAAAAAAAAAGGAGAGAAAAAAAAAAGTGGCAGCTACCTGCCCATTGGTACACTCCCACCCATAGACCTATAAAAAGGACCCACAAGTGCCTAGGGATCAGCTCTGAAGAAGGAAACCGGAGTTTCCGAAACGCGTCAGCCTTTCTGATCCCCCTAGGCCACCGTACCGGTACTCACCCACGTGATGTGACGCCACGCAGGTCCTCAAGCTGCCAGTGTGCACAAGCGCGCAGGTCCTCTACTGCACCGCCGAGTGCCGACACACAGAGATTGGCGAGAGCGGCGGGTCTCCGGCTGGGACCCTGCCCCTCCCCTCTCTGCACCACGCCACCAGCGCTCATTCATACAGCGGAGGAAGCTTCTTCTGCCACACGGACCGGCAGCCACACAGGTCCACTGACATTGATGTCCACAACTGACAAGAAGAGTGCGACTGAACCGTAAGTCATTGTGCCAACTTGCTACAATACGTGCAGCTCCCTGGACTGTTCTTTGCACGCTGTGATTAAGCTGTGATTTGTTTTCTCTGACCCACGCAAGGATTTAAAACAACAGCGGTCAGGGGACTGCCCCTACTTCTATAAAACTAAACAGCACCAGTCAGCAACAAATAAGTGACTCGACCTGTGCAGGTATATTCCACCACTGCTCTGTAGCAGTACTCGTTATAAAATACCACCATTTCCTATTAATCTTTTTTCCCACTCCCTTTGTCACTTAATATAGGTGATCGCCTTCACTCCACAAGTGGAACCCGCCCCCTTGTCTGCATCCAAACCTTCTAACTACAATCGACCAACACAGGTACAAAAACCCATTTTTCTCCCCCCTCCCTCCTCTAGGCAACTAAGACCTCCCGTGACTGAAGGAAAATCGACTCTCATTCCCTTACAGTCTATCTGGAACATGGATAACCCACACCTGACTGGACCCCTTCCCCAAAACCCTCCTATACCTCAGATCAGGTAACTAGATATCTCAATAATATAAGAAGGCAACCTCTAAAACTTGCCACTAAACAATTCCCTTCCTTTTCTGCATATAAGGGGGACCCTCCGACCTGGTCATCAAAAGACCCTCCAGGAAGCTCATAACTGCCTCTCAACCAGGAAAAACTTCTAGGGCTCCCATCCTATCTTCCCTCCTCCCATTGCTTTTAGCCCACTAGCCACCTTTTAAAACAATGATTTTTAACTTCTTGTAACCTACGTATTTAATAAAATTTGATAATTTTAATATCATTGTTATTTCTTGCCACATACCCTATACACTAATGTGTCACCCTGGCCTGGATGCCACAAAATGTATTAAAGCTGTGTCTGAGAGCAAGGGGGAGGTTCTCTAGTCAGGGGAACATTAGCATGCAATGCCTCCTGTCTCAGGCCAGTAGGGGGAGCAGGCTGCCCCTATAAAAGCTGGTGCTGGGGGCAGGGTTAGGGAGAACTTGAAGGCCTGTCTCAGGACTGAGACTTGTCCCAGAGCAGAGCAGGGACAGACAGTTGCACTGCACCTAAGAGGAAGTGTGGCAGGAGGAGAGCCACAAGCCAGAGACAAGAGGCGAAGTGAGCCTGTCTTGGCAGATAAAAGACTTACTTTACCAGACTTTGGTGTCTGAGGCTGGGAGGATTCCACATTCTCCAGCAGATAACCAGTCCGCAAGGGACTGTATATTCCTTGGCCTAAGAAGCCGGGAGGCCCTGCCACAACAGAAGGGACCAGCAGAGCCGTACAAGGCTGGGAGCAGAAAGGAACCCACGTCGCAGGCCATACAGGCGAGAATACACGGAAAGCTCGGAAACGTGGGCTGCTACCCTATAACGAGGAGATAGCCAGAAGGAGCACAGAAAGCACGGTAGGCCTACACCCTCACCCTGACCAGGGCCAATTTCCCCGTTGCTCTCAGACATCCAGTTCCCCTCCTAGCCGGGACTGTTTGTGGGTCAGTTTACCTGTTCTAGTAAAGACCCTGGACTGCAACCTGTTGTCTGTGTGCTCCTTGCTCCTCCAGCACTATTAACACTGGGACTCTCACTACCATCACTCCCACCATCCATTATACTGCCCTGGGGCCGCACTCTTCCCGTGTGGAGTCACACTACCCTAGCTGCACACCTCATCAGCCCCAGCGGTCTGCATGCAGCGGCGGTTCCTAATAACCGCAATCCACGGGTGGCGTAGTCGGACATTATCAGCAGAACGTAGCAGACTACCATTGGCCTGACCACCCTGAGCCACGGAACCGGGTCGCCACTACTACCCCCATTGTCTCCCTATTGCCCGGATCCGAGTGCCCCACAGCCCAGGGGGCGAGTCACTAGCGCAAGTTGTTTTATATATATTTTTTATCTTGAAAACGTCAGACAACTGTGGTATTTGTCCTCTCTTGCAGCAGATATAGGACATACCTGTTAGCGCCACTGTGGCGCCCCTGAGGGTTAAGTCACCACAAGGGTACTGCACCTCAGCCCGAGATGTGGTAACTCCTCTTCAAGGTAAGGATGGAGCACTTCTCGGGACCCTACTTCACCACTCAACACTACACCACTCCTGTCCCGCAGGGGGTCTAAATGCACCAGGGTGCTACCCCGGCCCAGGATATAGGAGATGGGGGGAACCAAAGATAGGGGGAACCATGTGGTGGGTGAGGGTGGAGGACACACTTTTAGGGTACACTTACTAATTCATATTTAATCTACGGCCATCTTAGGTTCAAGGTCTTTGATTGTGATCTTCATCAGTGATTGTGGTCTCCGTCTCTGATTGTGGTGACCCACCAGAGTCCAGTAATAGGCCTCATCTGACTGAAGATACACGATCCTCGTTCTCTGGCCTTGAGTCGAGGAGCGGGTCAGAGTTAACCACTTCCTCTACCCGGTCAAGGTCCCTACCTAAGATGGCCTGGAGGGGAGCAGAGGAGACAAGCTCCACAGGCAAAAGGATCCCAGGGGGATACGGACGGAGCGGCATACGCCACCTGTATCTCTTACTCTGGCCTAGTCAGAGGGACTCCTGCTGCAAGAGGGGTGACCGGCCCCTGATATCTGGCTTTGTTACTTCACGTCTCAGTCAGAGAAGCCCGGAGGCTTAGTGGATCCCAGGAGGGATACGGACGAAGCGGCATACGCCACCTGTACCTCTCTACCTGCGTTTATCCAGTGGGACCCGGCCTTACACCTAGTTCTATCCACACAAACAGTCAGGTGAAGACTTAGTGGGAGAACTCACCAAGGAGAGGAACACACACCAGAGGGGTCTTGACAGGTGCTCCTGATCAACCTGGAAAGTGCTGGACCCCCTTCCCGGTGGCCGCAGTACGCCGCGAGGAGCAGAGGGAAGCTTTGCGGCTATAATTCATCTGAATGTGAGTAAAAACCCTGGATGACTTCACACCCCGCTTCAGCCTGTTATTTCCTGCGTGGCACTGCACCCACCATCTTCCCTCACACTGCCCTGAGGCCTGCTCCGCCTGCGGGGAGCCGTTCCATCTTAGCTGCCCGTAACACTGGCCTCAGTGGACTGAAGCAGCGCTGGTGTCTATCACCGGAAACCGTAGGTGGCATAGTCGGAAAATACCACTCAACCCTGAAAGCCCATTAAATCTTTTATGTGACCGCCCTGGGCACGGACCGGGTCCGGGCCACGACTGCAACCCCGAGACACCTACACTGACCCGGCTCCGAGTAACCCCATTTCTCAGGGAGGGCCTCACACCACCATTCCATTGAATTGTATTATATAGAGTCATTACAAACAGAGTGATCTATTTCAAGTGTTTATTTCTGTTAATGTTGATGATTATGGCTTACAGACAATGAAAGCACCAAAGTCATTATCTCAGTAAATTAGAATACTTTAGAACGACAGATTGAAAAATGATTTTAAAATCCGAAATGTTGGCCTACTGAAATGTATGTTCAGTAAATGCCCTCAATACAATGAACTGGGAGTGGGGAGAGCACATGATTATGAATTGGTAGTGGGGGGGAGAGCACATGATGGGAGTGGAGAGAGCACATTATGATGAACTGGGAGTGGGGGTGGGGAGAGAACATGATGATGAACTGAGGGTGGGGAGAGCACATGATGAATTGGGAGTGGGGGGCGGGGAGAGCAAATGACAAATTGGGAGTGAGGGGAGCTAATGATGAATTGTGAGTGGAGGTTAGGGAGAGCAAATAATGAATTGAGGGTGGGGGAATGCAAATAATGATGAATTGAGGATGGGAACGGGGGACAGCAAATGATGAATTGAAGGTGGGGTGGTTAGAGCAAATGTTGACTTAAGGATGGAGGGGAGGAGAATAAATGATGATGAACTGGGAGTGGGTAAGAGTAAATGATGACGTGGGGATGGGAGACAGGACATGACAAAATGAATTGGGGTGGAGGGGGGCATGTAAATATAATGAATCGGGAGAGTGGGGGGGTGTTGAGGATGACGGAGTGTGACTAGTAATGAATTTGGGGAAAAACTACAAATTCTAATTAATTTATATATTTATTAGATGGGGAAACTGGCTATTTACAGTTAGTGGGGGCACAGTGGTGGATTACAATTTATATTTGTAATGGTGGGTTGCATAATAACTAATTATATAGTAATGGTGTGTGCACGTCTGTATTCAGCTGTGTAGTGTAAAAGTTGGGGAACATGCTCTAGATAACTGTGTGTTATTTTATGCAGAGACAAGTCCTGCCTGGAAGAAGTGATGGCGGTCTACGCTGGATGAAGGAGAAAAGCGAAGATGAAGGACTTCAACTAGAAACATCACTGTGAGTCAGTGTGTTATCTGTACACTGACACTATACACTATATACTATGTACAGAGCTCCTGTGTATAATGTCACTGGTGATCCCTGTATTACCTGTACACTGACACTATGCACTGTATACTATTTACAGAGCTCCTGTGTATAATGTCACTGGTGATCCCTGTATTACTTGTACACCATATACAGAGCTCCTGTGTATAATGTCACTGGTGATCACTGTATTACCTGTACACTGACACTTTGCACTGTATACTATTTACAGAGCTCCTGTGTATAATGTCACTGGTGATCACTGTATTACCTGTACACTGACACTATACACTGTATACTATGTACAGAGCTCCTGTGTATAATGACACTTATGGTAATATTAGTATTGTTTTTTAATGATGATCAGTATTGTAGTATTCGGTCACTATGTGGTGGCAATATGTGGTCCGGTCACGGTGTGGAGGTCATTGTTCCTCGTATGTGGTATTATTCTGTCACTATGTGGTGGTAATATGTAGTCTAGTCATGGTGTGGCGATATTTGTTCATGTATTTGGTATTATTCGGTCACTGTGGTGGTAATATCTGGTCCGGCCATGGTGTGACAGTATTTGCCCCTTGTATGTGGTATTATTCGGTCACTATGTGGTGGTAATATGTGGTCTGGTCACAGTGTAACTGTATCTGTCCCTTGTATGTGAGATTATTGGTCATTTTAAAAGATGTATGTGACACATTCCCTTAAAGAAAAGTAAATAAAAATATACCTAAAAAGAGTACTGGATATTATAAGAAATGTTTAATAGGTGTTAAAGGACGAGATTTCCCTCCAAAAATATCAGTAATTAATGGGGGAACTCTCCTACTCCTCTATTGAGGTCCGATATTAACTATTAACATCAAACTTGATTATTAATAATTAATATCCACTAACGTTATCTGTGCCTTATACTATACACCAACTGAGACAAAACCGTGTGCTAATAAAAGGTATTTATTACACAAAAGTCTGCAGTTAATATACTACTGTTTATCCCACTAACACAGTACACAATAATAATAATAACAATATACAATTCCCAATTACCTATTTTCCACCCATGTTTCCTAATCACTCATGCAATATCAGCCCATCCAACTATACTAACTTTCCCTATATATATATATATAGATACAAGGATAGTAAGGTTAGTAGAATGTATGTAGGGCTAGTAAGTAAAGAGTTACAGGGGAAGAGAGATACTCAGCCATGTGTTATGTCCATCTCTCCTTCCAAAAAGCAAAAAGGGGCAGCACATGAGTGCTCTGGGGTTTTTTAGTCCTGCACAGGAAATGAGGTGGTATTCCCCGCCCACTGGCTAAGGTCTTTGTACATGTCCAGCCATACTCGCAAAACCTGTTTTAGTACATGGCTGGACAGTTTGTTGATCCTGCCCCCAACAGCAGCAAACAGACTGAAACACATAAGGAGATGGGGGCCAATATATACATGTACACTTATCTGCAAGCATGGCTAGCATACAGGTACATATATACATGTATATATTGGCCCCCATCTCCTTATGTGTTTCAGTCTGTTTGCTGCTGTTGGGGGCAGGATCAACAAACTGTCCAGCCATGTACTAAAACAGGTTTTGCGAGTATGGCTGGACATGTACAAAGACCTTAGCCAGTGGGCGGGGAATACCACCTCATTTCCTGTGCAGGACTAAAAAACCCCAGAGCACTCATGTGCTGCCCCTTTTTGCTTTTTGGAAGGAGAGATGGACATAACACATGGCTGAGTATCTCTCTTCCCCTGTAACTCTTTACTTACTAGCCCTACATACATTCTACTAACCTTACTATCCTTGTATCTATATATATATATAGGGAAAGTTGGTATAGTTGGATGGGCTGATATTGCATGAGTGATTAGGAAACATGGGTGGAAAATAGGTAATTGGGAATTGTATATTGTTATTATTATTGTGTACTGTGTTAGTGGGATAAACAGTAGTATATTAACTGCAGACTTTTGTGTAATAAATACCTTTTATTAGCACACGGTTTTGTCTCAGTTGGTGTATAGTATAAGGCACAGATAACGTTAGTGGATATTAATTATTAATAATCAAGTTTGATGTTAATAGTTAATATCGGACCTCAATAGAGGAGTAGGAGAGTTCCCCCATTAATTACTGATATTTTTGGAGGGAAACCTCGTCCTTTAACAATGGCGAGCCAGGCCCAACTGTTGTGATTTTGTTTTTTGTGTTTTGCTCTGTGATTATCTGTCGTTATTGTTTGTGAACTGATCAGGCCAGGGGGACATGGACAGATTACATTGATACAGAGTGAACTGTTGTGTAATTCTGTGTGTTCAGAGCGCTGAAAGTTCAGACGAATGACACAGCTTTCCAGCATGAGCTGTACACGGGACAAAATCTATAACAGAGAACCCAATCTTTTGTTTTCTTCTGAATTTTAACGTTTTTCTGTTTGCTTTACAATCTTTGAGCATTTGGGGTGATCTATACCAAGGCATTCTTCCAAAGAGGCATAGTCGTTCTCAAGGGAAAGTCCAGCTGGTCAGGAAAAGGCGTTCCGGAGGTAAAAGGACCTTTTTCAAGCAGCACAGAAGGGACAAGGAGGATGACTGTGATGGCTCCAGGAAGAGTGAGTATGGATTTATCCACCCTGAAATGCTTGGCAAAACACAGTAAATTTAACCCAGTGCACCCCAGTACACCCAAATCTGCAGAATTGCTGTGGTCTGCTCTATTGGAGCAAGCATGTGCTCATGATAGCATGTGTATAGACAGACGGTCTGTTTTGAATAAAACAAGCAAACGGCTCCACATGCTAGCAAAATTGATTTGCGTATATGAGGACTCACTGTGTAAGGAAGATCCCCCTAAGTTTCACTGCCAGTGTTGTGTAACAAATTTGCAGAGAGTTTGTGCCTTACAGACACAACTGGCAGAGAATGGTAAATGTGATATGGATAGAGATAAGCAGATCTGCATGCTTGAATTGCAACTGCTTGAGATGAAAAATCATTGTCTTGATATTGAGGCACAGCTGTCTCGGTCTGGGGCTGAGATCAAAGCTTTTAAGGACAAGGCAGCAGCTAGTGATGCCATAATCAACCAGTTGAGTGTTGATCTTGATACTAGATCCCAACTGATTAAAAATTTGCAAAATATCATCAATGATTTTTCAAACATGGTGCCGGCCTTCTCTTTGTCTCTGAGACCAAGGCCAGATTCTCTACCAATTGTGCCCTGTGCAGGGCAAAAAGGGGGGAGTGATGGATCAAATATTTCATCAAATTTTGATCCAATCAATAAATGTAACGACAAGTGTAAATTAATGAGAAAATGCAAACGTAAAATTGTTAAAAGTGCATCCCTAGTGATGGAACAGTTTAAAATATCCAGACAAAAGGAAGTATGTTCTGTTAGGGGCCCTACATCAAGCATGGCATCCATTAGATGTTATACCTGTGATGGCTCAGGTCATATTGCCAGGTACTGCAAATTGTCAGGTACAAGGAGAGAGAGGAAATATTGCTCTGTTAAGTGTTTTAAATGTGGTCACTTTGGGCACATTGCAAGGAATTGTCATTGCACAATTAATTGTGAGAAGTCCAGCATGGAGAACAGACATTTACAGAGACAAAATAGTATTTTCTCTCAGTCTCATGTGCCCTACCATGTGCAGATGTGTCAAAATGGCCGACTGCAAGCAAGGGATGAAAGGGTAAATTTTGCTCCCTAGTATGCCTTGATTTAAACTCAATTAGCAGAGTTTCTAACAGACCTGTACTGTTCTATATGTATACAGTTGTTTTGTCTTATTAGTTTATTTTACTGTTCTGTAATTTACTCGGTTTGTTCTTTTACAGTTTAAATATATCGTTAGACCTGTGAGGCTCAGACAGGTGGCAGAAAGGCTTTATAGGAGTCTCAATGTGTATGCAATGTATAACAGGATTTGTTAGTATGCTGGTTGTTTTCTGTTTTCTATCAGACCCCCTGTCAAGTCTCCAGTTTTTCCATAGAATTAAGGTTAAGAGTAGCACAGATCGCAGGAATGTGTATTTTATTTTTTTTTTGTTTTCATTTTGTAATAGAGCCACATGCGTGGATGAGCTGTTTTTTCGGCATGGACTAAGATAGGTAGAAAGGTGCGGACAGGTATACATTGTGCACCTAGGCCTTGAAGTTCAGGCGGATAATTTGTTAATGGTCTGCTTTTTTTTTTGTTTTCTGTGCATTTTGGATTGAATAAAGGGTGTATTACGTGAGCTAAGACAGGCAGAGAAGCATGGACAGGTAACTGACGTACACGATGGAGTGTCGTGTTATACTGTGTGCTTAGACCTTGAAGTTTGGACGGATAACCTGGTTTTGTTTAAATCTTGATGCAGGATACAACTTAAAACAGTGAACCTTAGTTTGAACATATTTCCTTTGATAATAGAGCCATATCCACGAGTGAGCTGGTTTTTCGGCATGGACTAAGATAGGTGTGGTGTGGATAGGTATATATTGTACACCTAGGCCTTGAAGTTCCAGCTGGTTGTGGTTGCCTACATATCTTAATAGGTAGTATGTGGCAACGGGGAGTACCGAACCCAGGGATGGGCAGTTTCATGATGAGGCATGAGGCTGGCAAACTGGGATGTTACTCCAGAAATCCTGAATTAGTTCAAGCCAACTATACACGATGAGTCTTTGTCTCTGTGTAGTCTGTTTGAAGCTATGTATAGGAGAATAAGTAGCTGCGAGGGCTGTGTGTTACTCTTTTGTATTGTGAAAAACTGGAAGGGGTGTCTGTATAGGAAACAGAGGCAATTGACTAGGAGCATACTAAAGAAAAATTGCATTCATTTTGTGGGGTTCAAGAGAGTCAAGGCATTGCCTATGCAATAGGAACTTGCTAGGCAGCTCAAGAAAGGTTAACAGGGGGAGGTCACCCTGAAGGAACGGGAGTTTGATGGGACAGGGAAGATCAAAATAAGGGAGGTTATCCAGTGCCAGGATGTTGAATAACTGCACCGGGAGAACTCCCAGGAGCGTATTGTTCCCTTAATCCCATTTTAGGTATCGATGTAGCAGAGCATAGTGCTGAAGAACACCTATCACTCCTGAGAGAAGTCTTGACCTTCACCCAGATACCCCTGAGAGATGCCAGAAGACCCCTCTTGTGTTTGTCACAGAGCTGAAACATCTCCACTTTGATTTTAGCCATGAGGAGACTGTAATAAAGCCCCAAATCTGCCTCTTCCTGTCATTGCCTCCTGGTCGCGATCTTATATATTGGACTGTTTCTGATTTGCAGGAGGATCAAAAGACTGTCTGCCCAACTGCACAGAAGTTAGGCTGAGCACCATGAGCTCAGCCAGAGAGGGGGGTTAAGGACATAAGACAAACACAGTCCTTTACCCCGAATCCAATATATATTGTGTATATATATAATTTAATGTAAATTTATGAGTTTTACTGTATACTGAAATTCCATATGTGTGCATATAGACACTTTTGGTGTAAGTGCAGAACTACCTGTGCATGGACATACTCAGTCCACATTAAGTGTGTTCATGTGACGGTGTTCATGCATTTGCAGCCGGTAGTTACTCCAATTGCACATGGGTCAATGATCTGCATGTGCTCTGTGGATCAGTTAGAATACATGCTATTTTAGCTCAAGTCTCTATATGCATTCAAACCAAAAGCTTATTTTGGAATGGAATTGTAATGTGTGTTCTGTGTGAATGGGGGAATAGAGTTAGGTTTCTCTAGGGACAGGTCCCCTCACTTTATAAGGTATTTGCCACTTCAACCCTAGCTATTGTGAAGTTCGTAAGGGATGGATTGAATGTCTGTTAGTATCAGACGGTGTTTCTTCCCGCAGTCAACTTAGGTATTGTGACATCAATCCCTACTCGAGAAACTCTGACCTGCCTAGTAAAGATCTGCGTATCTATCCATGGAAGAAACTCATCAACGATCTTCAATCAAGACTACAGGAAAATTGCCTGACGAAAGTCGTGCCTGAGGGATGTCGTGCCTCTGCTGAAAGATCACGATTGACCGTACCCCAAAAAGAAGGAGGTGCTCAAAGAAACCACGTGGTGAGGCCCAACTACACACTGTGACACCCAGCAGTCTCATCACGCCAGGAGAACTCATAACCCTGCAGAAGCAAGCTGCGGGAGAGGACTAGAAAGACTGGCAGGGTGAGGGGTGTACACAGGATAGTGACTCGGGCCAACCTATACACTGAGGGTAAAGCCATTCCAGAGTCTGACCAGCAAGACGACTTTGGGGTAGGCAGATACCTGAAGACTGGCAACGACAGGACCACAGCAAAAAGACTTTAACAACAAAAAGACTTTGATTAAAGTTCCAAGAAAGAAGCAGAGTGTATTCTGTGGAGGGATGCGTTGGATTACGGTGAAAGGCAGGGAAGAATTGATGGCCGTAATGGCTGATGTCTAGGTACCTAAGTGCAGTATTATACTTCATTTCATCCTGAACTGTCACAACTTATAAATGGGGCTTGAGTAGGCAAATATATCCCAGTACAACACTTCCCTCAAATTTCATTGTCGTGTTCTCGACAACAGGGGGATTGTAAAGGGAAGTGTCCTAGGTTGTACATGTATATATGTATCTGTATGCTAGCCATGCTTGCAGATAAGTGTACATGTATATATTGGCCCCCATCTCCTTATGTGTTTCAGTCTGTTTGCTGCTGTTGGGGGCAGGATCAACAAACTGTCCAGCCATGTACTAAAACAGGTTTTGCGAGTATGGCTGGACATGTACAAAGACCTTAGCCAGTGGGCGGGGAATACCACCTCATTTCCTGTGCAGGACTAAAAAACCCCAGAGCACTCATGTGCTGCCCCTTTTTGCTTTTTGGAAGGAGAGATGGACATAACACATGGCTGAGTATCTCTCTTCCCCTGTAACTCTTTACTTACTAGCCCTACATACATTCTACTAACCTTACTATCCTTGTATCTATATATATATATAGGGAAAGTTAGTATAGTTGGATGGGCTGATATTGCATGAGTGATTAGGAAACATGGGTGGAAAATAGGTAATTGGGAATTGTATATTGTTATTATTATTGTGTACTGTGTTAGTGGGATAAACAGTAGTATATTAACTGCAGACTTTTGTGTAATAAATACCTTTTATTAGCACACGGTTTTGTCTCAGTTGGTGTATAGTATAAGGCACAGATAACGTTAGTGGATATTAATTATTAATAATCAAGTTTGATGTTAATAGTTAATATCGGACCTCAATAGAGGAGTAGGAGAGTTCCCCCATTAATTACTGATATTTTTGGAGGGAAACCTCGTCCTTTAACAATAGGTTAGAGTAGGGTCGGGCCAGAAGAGTGTCCTTGTCGTGGTGGTGGCTTAAAAAATCTTTTGGCCAAAACAAAAGCTGATGGCTGTGTATGTGATATGGTGTTTGATGGGAACTGTTAATGTGTGATTGGTGAGGACGGAGTGCAGATGGAAGTTTTTCCAAGAGTGGGCAGTGGGACTGTGAAAGGTTCGAGGGGTGCAGGCGTAGCTGGGGTGGGTCCTGGGCAGAGTCTCAAGGGCGCCCAAATATTTTGCAAGTGTGGGGCCCTAAAATTCCTGGTGGCAGCCCTGACTATGAACTGTACTATGGGGGGTGCAGTATACTATATGGAGTTTTATTGGCTGTGTGTTATAATACATGGATGACTATGGGCTGTGCATTATACTACATGGATGACTATGAGCTGTGCATTATACTATATGGAGTACTATGGGCTGTGCATTATACTATATGAAGGACTATGGGCTGTGCATTATATTACACGGATGATTATGGGCTGTGCATTATATATGGAGGTGCATTATGCTATATGGAGGACTATTGGCCGTGCATTATATAATATGAAGGATATGGACTGTGTATTATACTAATATGGAGGACTATGGGGGGTACATTATATTATATGAAGGATATGGGCTGTGTATTATACTAATATGGAGGACTATGGGCTATGCATTATATAAGGAGCTGCATTATACTATATGGAGGAATATGGAGGACTATGGGTGGTGCATTATATTATATGGAGGACTATGTGGTGTATTATACTATATGGAGGACTATGGGCTGTGTATTATACTCTACAGATGACTATGAGCTGTGCATTATACTATATGGAGTTCAATCGGGGGAGCAGTATACTATACGGAGTACTATGGGCAGTGCATTATACTACATGGATGACTATGGGCTGTGCATTGTATATAGAGGTGCATTATACTATATGGAGGAATATAGGCCGTGCATCATACTATATGAAGGACTATGGGCCTTGCATTATATAGTATGAAGGATATGGGCTGTGTATTATACTAACATGGAGGACTATGGGCTGTGCATTATATATTGAGGTCCATCATACTATATGAAGGACTATGGGCCGTGCATTATATAGTATGAAGGACATGGGCTGTGTATTATACTAACATGGAGGACTATGGGCTGTGCATTATATATTGAGGTCCATTATACTATATGGAGGACTATGGGCGGTGCATTATAATACATGGATGACTATGGGCTGTGCATTATGCTATATTAAGGACTATGGGCTGTGCATTATACTCTATGGATGACTATCGGCTGTGCATTATACTATATGGAGGACTATGGGCTGTGCATTATACTCTATGGATGACTATCGGCTGTGCATTATACTATATGGAGGACTATGGGGGGTGCAGTATACGACATGGAGTACTATGGGCTGTGCATTATACTATATGAAGGACTATGGGGTGTGCATTATACTACATAGATGACTATGGTCTGTGCATTATATATGGAGGTGCATTATACTATATGAAGGACTATTGGCCGTGCATTATATTATATGAAGGATATGTGCTGTGTATTATACTAATATGGAGGACTATGGGCTATGCATTATATATGGAGGTGCATTATACTATATGAAGGACTATGGGTCATACATTATATTATATGAAGGATGTGTGCTGTGTATTATACTAATATGGAGGACTATGGGCTATGCATTATATATGGAGGTGCATTATATTATACGGAGGATTATGTGGTGCATTATACTATATGGAGGACTATGGGATGTTCATTATACTATATGGAGTACAATGGGGGTGCAGTATACCACATGGATGACTATGGGCTGTGGATTATACTATATGAAGGACTATGGGGTGTGCATTATACTACATGGATGACTATGAGCTGTGCATTATACTATATGAAGGACAATGGGCTGTGCCTTATATAATATGAAGGATATGGGCTGTGTATTATACTAATAAGGAGGACTATAGGCTATGCATTATATATAGAGGTGCATTATACTATATGGAAGAATATGGGGGGTGCATTATATTATATGGAGGCCTATGTGGTGCATTATATTATATGGATGACTATGGGCTGTGCATTATACTATATGGAGGACTATGTGCTGTGCATTATACTATATGGAGGACTATGTGCTGTGCATTATACTATATGGAGAACTATGTGCTGTGCATTATACTATATGGAGGACTATGGGCTGTGCATTATACTATATGGAGGACTATGTGCTGTGCATTATACTATATGGAGGACTATGGGCTGTGCATTATATATAGAGGTGCATTATAGTATATGGAGGATTATGGGGGGTGCATTATATTATATGGAGGCCTATGTGGTGCATTATACTATATGGAGGACTATGGGCTGTGCATTATACTATATGGAGGACTATGTGCTGTGCATTATACTATATGGAGGACTATGGGCTGTGCATTATATATAGAGGTGCATTATAGTATATGGAGGATTATGGGGGGTGCATTATATTATATGGAGGCCTATGTGGTGCATTATACTATATGGAGGACTATGGGCTGTGCATTATACTATATGGAGGACTATGGGCTGTGCATTATACTATATGGAGGACTATGGGCTGTAGTAGTGATATATGTGAATGGTGGCCACTGCTGTGCGGAGTAGCCCTGTATCACGTGAGGCCATATGCCACTATTTACGTCTAATAGAATTGTGTCTGCAGCCAGAGGCTCTGAGACTGCTGCAAAACTACAACTCCCAGCATTTCCTCAATTCCAGCGGATGCCAGGGCATAATGGGAGTTGTAGTTTTGCAACAGCTACAAACAGAAATCTATTGCCTCAACTTTTGGAGGGCAGTTTTGTTGTTTTTAAATAAGCACAAGCGCCTGGCCAGTGATATTCTATATAATTTTTTCTTTGCAGGGAGTTCAGCTTAGAATAAAATGCTGACTGCAACTGAGGGACTTGCATATATCCCCTCTGCTGCATGGTATTTTAGAATTTACAATAGATATCACTCATGTAATGTAAGAAGTAAGTGAAGTCTTTGGCATTGTACTATACCTATATTTCTCTGCCATATCTGTGCATCATGAATCATGGTATATGTTAACCCCTTCACGGTTCACCCCGAAGCTTGTTTTCACATTCCTGAAGAGGACTTTTTTTTAAATTCTGACCATTGTCACTTTATGAGGTAATAACTCTGGGACGCTTCAAAGGATCCCAGTGATTCTAAAACTGTTTTTTTCGGGACATTTTGTACTTCATGGTAGTGGTAAAATTTCTTTGATGTGACTTGCATTTATTTGTGAAAAAATCAGAAAATGTAAAAAATTTTGCAATTTTCAAACTTTTAATTTTTATGCCCTTAAATCAGAGAGATATGTCACACAAAATAGTTAATAAATAACATTTCCCACATGTCTACTTTACATCAGCAACATTTTTGAAACATGTCGCGTTTGGAGAGCCCCTGATAAAGAAAAATCACATTTTCCCACAAAGAAAAATTTTAGCCACAAATTTAGCATTTTTACAAGGGTAACAGAAGAAAATAGACCCCACAATTTGTTGTGTAATTTCTCCTGAGTCTGAAGATACCCCATATGTCGGTGAAAACTACTGTTTGGGCGCACGGCAGGGCTCAGAAAGGAAGGAGTGACATTTTGGAATGCAGATTTTGATGGAATGGTCTGCGGATGTCATGTCGATTTTGGAGAGCCCCTGATGTGCCTAAACAGTTGAAACCCCTATAAGTGACTCCATTTTGGAAACTAGACCCCTCAAGGAATTTATCTAGATGTGTAGTGAGCACCTTGAACCCACAGGAATTCACAGAATTTTTCAACGTTGATCTGTGAAAATGAAAAAAAAAAAATTCCACAAAAATGTTGTTTTAGCCCCTTTTCATTTTCACAAGGATAGCAAAATAAAATGGACCTCAAAATTTGTTGTGCAATTTCTCCTGAGTACACCGATACCCCATATATGGTCGAAAACTACTTTTTGAGGCACAGTGCAAAGCTCAGAACTGAAGAAGCACCATATTGGAGTTCAGATTTTGCTGGACTGGTTTGAGGGTGCCATGTCACATTGGTAAAGCCCCTGAGGTGCCAGAACAGATGAACCACCCATAAGTAACCCCATTTTACAAACTACACCTCTCAATGAATTCATCTAAAGATGCAGTGATCATATTGACACCACAGGTGTGTCACCCACAACATTTTATACCATTGAAAAGTGAAGAAAAAAATAATTCAATTTTTACCACCAAAATTGTATTTTAGCCCCAGACTTTACATTTTCACATTGGGAAATGGGTAAAAATAGCAAATGTGTCCCCCAATTTCTGCTGAATGTAGAAATAACCCATCTGTGTCTGTACAGTACTGCTTAGTCACACGGCGAGACTCAAGAGGGAATGAGTGCTGTTTGCCTCCTGGAGCGCATATTTTCCTAGAAGTATCGTAGTATGTGGACTCCATATACAGAGCCCCTTAAGTGCTAGAAAAGCAGAATACCCCCTCAAGTGACCTAATTTTAGAAATTATACCCCTTTGGGAACTTATATACAGGAGTAATGACTATGTAGACTACATGGGTGTTTTCCAGATACAAGCATCAATGGATGTTGTTGAGTGAAAATTGCAAACTGAAGTTGTAGTGACCAGTACGTGCCTGTACATTATGTCCAGCTTGTGCTTCTGGAGACACGCACCTGTAAATTAGGCGGGCTCTCATCGCTACAGAAATGCCAAACATGTGGACGCTTAATGTGGTTTAGACACACTGGGGCTCAGAAGAGTTAGACGGCATTTGGATTTGGGAGCGCAAAATTCGCTGGATTTCTTTTGGGGGGCAAGGAGCCTTAGCGCTTTTCCAGAGCCTTTGTACTACCAGTAAAGGGGAAACCTCCTATATTTCCGATAACTGATGACAGACCTGAGTGTGGGTGTTACTTTGGGGTTTCCATCGAAATCTCTGAGAGACGTGATTCAGACCCCGAGGGATCCATTCACTATAATGAGGCAGCAGAGTTACTCTGGATGCCGTCTGGCCTCTTTTCAGAAGTACACAAAACTGTGGTAGACCACACTTTTATGCATGCCTAAAAAGATGGACACCGCCGGATCATAGGCCAGACGGCGTCCACAGTGCCTCCATCGGCCTCATTATAAGGAATCTTCTGCTGGGGGTTCCCCCTGAATCACGTATTTTGGAGATTTACACAGAAAACCCGATGTAAGCGCTCAGCGCGTAGTGCAGGATAAAGGTGATCCAAACTTTACTGAGATCTTTGGGAGGCAGAATGAACAAATCAACAGCAGGTGAAGAATTAGTTTTATCTATTTTTTATGCCATTCCTCGTGCAGTGTAAGTGATTAGATGACTTTATTCTTCGGGTCGGTGCGATTACAGTGATACCAGATTTATAGCAGGTTTTTATGTTGGGCTGCTGTTACAGTCTTTTTTACAAAGATTAGTTTTTACATCGCTATATTTTAAGAGCTATAATTTTTTCATATTTCGTCTGACAGAGTCATGTAACAGCTTGTTTTTTTGCGGGACGAGTTGAAGTTTCTATTGGTACCATTTTCGGGCAGATGACAATTTTTGATCGCTTTCTATTCTGATTTTTGGGAGGCAGAATGAACAAAAACCATCAGGAATTGTTTCTTTGTTTTTTTTTTTTATGCCATTCTGCATGTGGTAAAATTGATAAGGCAGATTTATTCTTCGGGTCAGTATGATTACAGCGATACCACATTTATATTTATAGTTTTTTTTATGTTTTGGAGCTTTTACAAAATAAAAACTATTTTATATAAAAAATAATTATTATTACATCGCTTTATACTGAGAGCTATAACTTTTTTACTTTTCGGCTGATGGAGCTGTAAGGTGGTTTGTTTTTTGCCAGATAAGATAACGTTTTCAGCGGTACCATTTTTATTTGCATTTGTCTTTTTGATCGCATTTTATTGCACTTTTTGATCGGCAGTATGATGATAAAGCATCGTTTTTTAACTCGTTTTTTTTTTTTTTTTACAGTGTTCACTGAAGGGGTTAACTGGTCAGAAAGTTTTATAGGTCAGGTCGTTCCAGACACGGCAACACGAAATATGTGTACTTTTTTTGTTTATTTATTTTTTTACATAAATAAATGTATTTATTGGATGAATATTTTTTTTTTATTTTATGATTTTTTTTTATATATTTCTACATTTTTTATTACCTTTTTTTTACTTTTATACATTGTCCCAGGATGGGACATCAACTTCAAAGTGACAAATCGCTGATCTAATACTCTGCAATGCAGGGAGGAGGTATCCCACCTTTCTGAAGGGACCCACAGGACCCCGCGCCCATCTTGGAACCAGGGGTCACGATAGAAACCATCAGCACAATGTGATCGCATCTAGGCTTCTATGCGGAGCCGGAAAAACCCAAGGAAAAAAAAATGGAGTTGCATTTTTAAGTGCAGAATCAAAGCTTGTATTAAAAAAGCGGCTCCACATTTGCACCAAAAACGCATCAAATATGGGGGAACGCGCATAAAAGAAATGCAGCAAACACAAAATAATCAGAGAAGATTGGTATTGCATCATGTGCAGAAAAGTGCAGAAAAAAATGTAGCATTTATGCTATATGTGAACACAGCCTCAGCGTTAGGCTATGTGCCCACGATGCAGAAATGCTCCGGATTTTTCCTGAGCGTTTCTGCATCTCCCTGGCAGAAAAAACGCATGTGGATTGTACATGCGTTTTCCTGCCAGGGACATGCGGATGTGAAGCGTTCTTCACATGCATTTCCGCATGCGGGTTGACAAGCGTTTTCCAAGCGATTTTAGCATCACTTGGAAAGTGCTTGTCAACTTGGTCACACTATATAAATCCATGCAACCAGCATGGATTTATATAGTGTGACCGAAAGAATGGTAAAAAAATAAATCTATACTTACCTTCTGATGGCCCCGGTGTCCGATGCGTCCTGGCTTGCCGGCAGCTCACGGTAGACTAAAAGACTTGCCGACGTCAGTGGTCGCGTGACCCATCACATGACTAAATGACGTCATGGCAGGTCCTTTTCAGACCATCGCGAGCTGCCGGCAAGCCAGGATGCATCGGATAAAGACACCGGGGGCCATCAGAAGGTAAGTATAATGTATATTTTTTATTTTATTCTTTGTTTTACAGGTACTATGGTACCCGGGTCCGGAGGAGAGTCTCCACTTCTCCAAACCTGCGTACCATCCGCACATTGAAACGCATGGAATGCTCATCTGCAGATGCAGTGATGCGGATTCCATGCGTTCCAATGCAAGTCAATGGCGGCGAAAATGCAGCGCTTCCGCTAAATAATTGGTAGTGCTGCGGATTTTTCCGCAATGATAACCCGCAGCGGAAATTTACGCAGCATGTGCACAGCACATGCGGATTATCATTGGGGAACATGGCAGACCTGCTACCAAGCGTTTTTAAAGCGTTTCTGCAGCGGAACTGCCGCTGCGGAAACGATTAAAAAACGCATAGTGGGCACACAGCCTTACATTTTTAGTACATTTTTATGGGTTTAACAGAGAAAAATATCAATCATGCCAGTATTTTACGCCATTTACCGATTCCCGTAAATAATCTGATCGCTGTGTTGTGCGGGTCGTTACAAATACAGGGACATCAAATATGTGATGCTATTTCTTGATTTGTGATGTTTATTATTTTTTTAAAAAGCAAATTAAATCTGACATCTGTTTTTCAGTATTTTTTAGTAATTTTACAGGAAGAAAAAATCTCTTTTATTCTCCCTCTGGAATACAGAGACATAAAAATACACTGCTATGTACAGATGTATCTCTATGTAATCTGTCTGTGGAGTCAGAGCCTGCAATACAGATCAAGTACACAAAATTCTCCTGGTGAAATCACCATAGTCTATGAGTAGCATAAGCTCCTACCTGTAAAAGGTTGTTGGTTTGAGACTTGGAGAGACTCACAAAAAAGAGAAAATTTAATTTTTCTAATTGTAGATATTTGATAATATTATTAGACCTTCTACATATTGGGATAGAATCTCTGAGATGGGAATACCCCTTTAAGTATGCTGACATGCCTCCAATATACAGTGTGAGCCCCATATAGCCTGTTATATACTGATTGAGCCCCCACATAGCCTCCTGTATACAGTATGAGTCCCACTTAGCCTCATATATGCAATATGAGCCTCACATAGCCTCTATATATACAGCGTGAGCCCCACGTAGCTTCATGTATACAGCACGAGCCCCCACATAGCCTAATTTAAACAGAGTGAGCCCCACATAGCCTCCATATATACAGCATGAGCCCCACATAGCTTCATTTATATACAATGTGAGCCCCACATAGCCTCCTGTATACATACAAACATCCCATACTCATGAAAAAAAAAAAACACATTCACCTCACTCCCATTCCCCTGCCGCTCTGTTGCTGTTTCCGATGCAGTGACTCTCCGCAGTGCACAGCTGACACGATGAAATGACGTCATCGCGTCAGCTGCCTCACATGCTGATTGATGGAAGAAGGGGCCGGCAGCCTCTTCTTCCACCAATGTACTCACCACTGTCTGCATCCAGAGAATTCTGATAGTGGTGACAGCAGGCGGCAGTGCCGGATGGGGGAGGGCATGGTGCGGCCTGTGGGTCATTGTTTCAGCCCCTCAGCTGTCTTGGTCTATGGGGGGTCGGACTGGGACCTTTGCCCAGGTCTGTACTAAACAACCTCCAACATTTGCATAGAGGAAAAGAAACTGAAAATATTTCACTAGCTCACCAAGATCCACCACATACTCGGGAAATAGAAACTTAAGTTAGGAACAATGTCTTACCCCTGGAAAACAAGGCTACACCTCTAACTCAGCACCTGGGAGATGTGGAGCAGGACTTCTCTCTAAAGCGTCAACATCTAGATGACCAGGGTGTAACATACCTGGCGGCGTCCTTGCATAGTGGTCCATCTCCCACTGTGCAAGAGCGCGCACTTGATCTCCAGTCCAGAATGTCTCTCTGGCTTCCCTCCATGCTGTCTGTTTGTGTCTGTTTCTGCTGCTTAAGGGCGGCGCCCGATCACTTCCTGCTTTTTGTACCTGCTGTGGGTCACACCCCTTGTGCGTCCTCAGCCTATTGCTGTCTGTCACCTGGTATTTAACCCAGCTGCCCCAATCAATCCCTGCCTGAGCATTGTGTTTCATTCTGTGTGTGCTTTCACTCTGAAGGTGCCAGGTCTCGTTCTGTGTTCTCTTGTCTGCCTATCCTGGAGGCTGTATTTCCAGGCCTGTCTGAACACGCTCCTAGCCTGTTCCTCCCGCCTTCTAGGGGCCGATTACCTAGACCCGCTCCTGTATCTTGTCTGTCCTGTCTGAACACGCTCCTTGCCTGTTCGTCCCGCCTCTCTGGGGGCCGTATTCCCAGACCCGCTCCTCTATTCCGCTGCAGTGTCGGTCTCCTCCGTACACTCAGTTCCAGTCTGAACTCTCTCCCATCTTTTACCTGTTTTTTCTCTATGTCCGTTCCTTTCCTTTTTCTGCAGAGTCTGAACTCGTACCTAACTCCTGCTTGTTGTCTCTGTACTCCCGTTTGTGAGTTTGTGGTCCACTCGCTACTTCTCTGCAAGTACCCTGTGGGTATCTGGCTCTCTTTCCCTTCCTGTCTGTTCCGTGTGAACAGAGCCCTGTCCCCTGTGCTCTGCCTTGCTCACCGCTCCGGCGGTTCTAGCCTGCTCTGCCTTGCTCGCTGCTCCGGCAGACTTGCTCCGCTCTGACCCTTTTGCTCGCTGCTCCGGCAGCCTTGCTCCGCTCTGACCCTTTTGCTCGCTGCTCCGGCAGCCTTGCTCCACTCTGACCCTTTTGCTCGCTGCTCCGGCAGCCTTGCTCCGCTCTGACCCTTTTGCTCACTGCTCCGGCAGCCTTGCTCCGCTCTTATCCTTTTGCTCACTGCTCCGGCAGTCTCGCTCCGCTCTTATCCTTTTGCTCACTGCTCCGGCAGTCTTGCTCTACTCTTGCTCACCGCTCCAGGCGGCCTCGTCCTGCTCTACTCTTGCTCACCGCTCCAGGCGACCTCGTCCTGCTCTGCTCTTGCTCACCGCTCCAGGCGGCCTCGTCCTGCTCTGCTCTTGCTCACCGCTCCAGGCGGCCTCGTCCTGCTCTGCTCTTGCTCACCGCTCCAGGCGGCCTCGTCCTGCTCTGCTCTTGCTCACCGCTCCAGGCGGCCTCGTCCTGCTCTACTCTTGCTCACCACTCCAGGCGGCCTCGTCCTGCTCTGCTCTTGCTCACCGCTCCAGGCGGCCTCGTCCTGCTCTGCTCTTGCTCACCGCTCCAGGCGGCCTCGTCCTGCTCTGCTCTTGCTCACCGCTCCAGGCGGCCTCGTCCTGCTCTGCTCTTGCTCACCGCTCCGGGCGGCCTCGTCCTGCTCTGCTCTTGCTCACCGCTCCGGGCGGTCTCGTCCTGCTCTGCTCTTGCTCACCGCTCCGGGCGGTCTCGTCCTGCTCTGCTCTTGCTCACCGCTCCGGGCGGCCTCGTCCTGCCCTGCTCTTGCTCACCGCTCCGGGCGGTCTCGTCCTGCCCTGCTCTTGCTCACCGCTCCGGGCGGTCTCGTCCTGCCCTGCTCTTGCTCACCGCTCCGGGCGGTCTCGTCCTGCCCTGCTCTTGCTCACCGCTCCGGGCGGTCTCGTCCTGCCCTGCTCTTGCTCACCGCTCCGGGCGGTCTCGTCCTGCCCTGCTCTTGCTCACCGCTCCGGGCGGTCTCGTCCTGCCCTGCTCTTGCTCACCGCTCCGGGCGGTCTCGTCCTGCCCTGCTCTTGCTCACCGCTCCGGGCGGTCTCGTCCTGCCCTGCTCTTGCTCACCGCTCCGGGCGGTCTTGTCCTGCCCTGCTCTCGCTCACCTCTCTGGGCGGCCTCACTCTGCTGTGTTTGTCCGCCACATCTGTGGTTCTGTTCCAGAGTCCCAGTGTGTACTGGGTCCTATCCCGCCTGTGTTCCTACCTGCTAGTGCCTTCCTGTCTGCACTCTAGCCGTGCTTGCCTGTTCCCCCCTGCCTGCATACCCGCCTGCCTGCATACCAGTTGTGCCAGCCTAACCAGTCTGTTCCTATATTCCCCTGTGTGGGTCAACAGCCGTGTCCGGGGTCTGTCCTGGAGTAGCACCTGGTCCCTCTGCTCGGTTCCTCCTTGGTGCACTGGCGTCGTATGCCGTCGTGCAACCCTGGTCGGATCGGGTGAATACCTAGTTACGCCCCTCCAGGCATTCACTCTCCGGCACGGTCCAGTGGAATCACACGCACACGCCGCTCAGCCCGGGCGTGTGCATTACACAGGGTAACAGATGAAGAGGCTACAGTCTGCATTTCATCGGCCAGTCTGAGACATTGAAGGACTTCTTACCTGAATCCTTCCCAGAAACCGGCATGTTACCACCTATAGAGACATGTTTCTATCATGTTTTCAGCAAAAAAAAAAAAAAAAGTCCATCGATTTTTACCCAAACCTCTGCCATAGCTGATAGAATCTAAATTCTTCATCACATTACAGGAGGTTTTGGAGTGGCTTAACCCCCTAACGACCGCCAATATGCATTAAAATGGCGACCATTAAGGGGCCTTATTCCTGATTGCCATTTTAAAATCGCAGTCAGGAATAAGTGAGCAGTGCTATTCCCGCAGGTGACAGCTGTACATGACAGCTGACACCCTGCGTTATTGGCCCTGACTGTTTTTGGAAGTGGTTAAAAGACACCCTATGGCAGGATCAACCCCCTCCCCATCCTCACTAACAGGCTCTGTCAGTGAGCCACTATAAGTGCCAATGATTCCGCGCTCCCCCGGGTCAAAAGAAGGGATGCATTACCCAGTGCTTGGTTAAGAGTCCATTTATTTAGAAGCTAAAATCAGACGCATTTCGTGGACGTCCTGTCCACTTCATCAGTGCATAGCTTGTGTCAGGTATGGCAAGGAGTGGACATGCACAGTACAGACCAAAAGTTTGGACACACCTTCTCATTTAAAGATTTTTCTGTATTTTCATGACTTTGAAAATTGTACATTCACACTGAAGGCATCAAAACTATGAATTAACACATGTGGAATTATATACTTAACAAAAAAGTGTGAAATAACTGAAAATATGTCTTATATTCTAGGTTCTTCAAAGTAGCCACCTTTTGCTTTGATGACTGCTTTGCACACTCTTGGCATTCTCTTGATGAGTTTCAAGAGGTAGTCACCGGAAATGGTGTTCACTTCACAGGTGTGCCCTATCAGGTTTAATAAGTGGGATTTCTTGCCTTATAAATGGGGTTGGGACCATCAGTTGTGTTGTGCAGAAGTCAGGTGGATACACAGCTGATAGTCCTACTGAATAGACTGTTAGCTGCTTTTTTTCTTGCCATAATACAAATTCTAAGTAAAGAAAAATGAGTGGCCATCATTACTTTAAGAAAGGAAGGTCAGTCAGTGCGAAAAATTGGGCAAACTTTGAAAGTGTCCCCAAGTGCAGTTGCTAAAACCATCAAGTGCTACAAAGAAACTGGCTCACATGAGGACCTCCCCAGGAAAGGAAGACCAAGAGTCACCTCTGCTTCTGAGGATAAGTTTATCCGAGTCACCAGCCTCAGAAATCGCAGGTTAACAGCAGTTCAGATTAGAGACCAGGTCAATGCCACACAGAGTTCTAGCAGCAGACACATCTCTACAACAACTGTTAATAGGAGACTTTGTGCAGCAGGCCTTCATGGTAAAATAGCTGCTAGGAAACCACTGCTAAGGACAGGCAACAAGCAGAAGAGACTTGTTTGGGCTAAAGAACACAAGGAATGGACATTAGACCAGTGGAAATCTGTGCTTTGGTCTGAGGAGTCCAAATTTGAGATCTTTGGTTCCAACCACCGTGTCTTTGTGCGACACAGAAAAGGTGAACGGATGGACTCTACATGCGTGTTTCCCACCGTGAAGCATGGAGGAAGAGGTGTGATGGTGTGGAGGTGCTTTGCTGGTGACACTGTTGGGGATTTATTCAAAATTGAAGGCATACTGAACCAGCATAGCTATCACAGCATCTTGCAGCGGCATGCTATTCCATCCGGTTCGCGTTATTTGGACCATCATTTATTTTTCAACAGGTCAATGACCCCAAACACACCTCCAGGCTGTGTAAGGGCTATTTGACCAAGTAGGAGAGTGATGGGGTGCTACGCCAGATGACCTGACCTCCACAGTGACCAGACCTGAAACCAATCGAGATGGTTTGGGGTGAGCTGGACCGCAGAGTGAAGGCAAAAGGGCCAACAAGTGCTAAGCATCTCTGGGAACTCCTTCAAGATTGTTGGAAGACCATTTCCGGTGACTACCTCTTGAAATTCATCAAGAGAATGCCAAGAGTGTGCAAAGCAGTCATCAAAGCAAAAGGTGGCTACTTTGAAGAACCTAGAATATAAGACATATTTTTTTCAGTTGTTTCACACTTTTTTGTTAAGTATATAATTCCACATGTGTTAATTCATAGTTTTGATGCCTTCAGTATGAATGTACAATTTTCATAGTCATGAAAATACAGAAAAATCTTTAAATGAGAAGGTGTGTCCAAACTTTTGGTCTGTACTGTATATACAAAAAATGTGAAAAAAAACTGGCGCCAAAACAAGATGGCCATTAAGGCAGAAAAGTACAATCAAGAAAAAGGCATAAATTTGAGTATCCATCAATGTATATATGCGTCAGGAATAAAATATTTTTAGCATGATTAAAAAATAATTAAGAACCGATATAGTTCAATGCATATAAATAAATAATTAAAAAAAATATATATATATGTATGATTCCTTAAGTGGGAATTGAACCTGATGTATTGCGATCAACTGGATTGTGTTTAGATCCTAATCACGGTACAACCCTCTAAGCCACGGGTGCTCATGTATATTGAGACTGATCTTGTTCTGATAGGAAGTAATAAACAAATATTAAAAGATATATCTAACTTATATGTACATACTAAACAAAATAAAAATGTATGTCAAGATCCAAAAGACAGTGCCTAAGAAGAGAATGTGTCTTATGAAAGATATGTATTAAGAAATGTACCAGTTACCCTTGTCTGTATTATACAGCCCAAATGCATGAAATGTGTACTCACATACAATCAATTGTTCCCCAAATTTTTTTTTTTTTACATTTTTTAAAAATTCTTCTTATAATAGAATATGTGATCGTATCTGCAACTGACAGGTCTCAGGCACTGCAGTACAGTTTTTCATCATACTGACACACAAAAAACTGAATAAAAAGCGATCAAAAAGACACATGCAAAAAAAAGGTATAAATTAAAACACCAAACCATCTCGCAAAAAAAAGTTACAGCTCTCAGAATATGACGATGCAAAAACAACTCATTTTTTGTAAAATACTGTTTTCAGTCTGTAAAACTAGTGAAGCAAAAAAATATATATAAATCTGGTATCAGTGTAATCGTACTCACCCGAAGAAAAAATATGTCTTATCACTTTTACTGTACGGTGAACCGCACAAAAAATAAAGACAAGAATTGAATTAGTTTTTGTTCATTCTCCATCTAAAAAATGGGAATGAAAAGTGATCTAAAAAAGTAAGCCAAAATGGTACAAAAAAAATCTCCAACTTGTTGCCCAAAAATAAGCCCTCAAACAGTTCTCCTTGCCAAAAAAATAAAAAAGTTACAGCTCTCAGAATATGGCAACAAAAAAAAAAATATTTTTTAAAAAAGTATTTTACTGTGTGATAGCAGCAAAGCATAAAAAGAGCGATATATCTCTAGCATTGCTGTAATCGCATCAACCCAAAGAATAAAGCTATCTTATCACTTATACTGCATGGTGAACCACACAAAAATAAAAATAAGAACTATTCTTGCACTAATGTCTATTTGTTCATTCTACCTCCCAAAAATCAAAACAAGTGTCGGGTTACATTTATCCTGTGCTCTCCGTTGAGCGCTTACATCGGGGTTTCTGTGAAAATCCCAAAAATGTAATTCAGACAAAACCCCCGATGGAGCCACTCACTTACGAGGCAGATGGAATCTGAATTGCACTTTTTGTGGGATTTACACAGAAACCCTGACTTAAGTGCTCAACGTAGAATACAAGAATGTGATCCCAGCCTTATACTGAAAGCGATCAAAAAATATTATGTACCCTTAAATGTTCCGAGTATTGAGCAGGAGAAAAAAAATAAAATAAATGTAATTAAAATGTAACCTTTAATTATACGTATTAAAAGACAGTAACTAAGAATCAAATGACACAACAATCTAAAGTGCAAGTGCTTCAAATGTCAACCAGTGCTCAAATAAAAAATGGTTTGATCTCACCACTCAGATGATTTGTTTCAGGAAACAGGAGACTGGTAAATCAGGAGCCAAAAGTGCCTTCAATGGGCGCAAACAGACCAGGAATGTTCACAGTGTCAACTCTTCTGTCATACCCCTGTATTGCTCATGCCATGTCAAGGACGGACCCCAAGTGTAAGCTAGTGTAACCCACCACGGCAAGAAAATGTATCCTACATGTGAGTTTGATCCCTACGAGTCACCCCCCCCCCGCGTGTGGAGAACTCATCAGGGGATATAAACAATCATGGGCTCTGGTTCCTGCAGTGACTAACGGAAATAAGGTCTGACTAGCGTGGTCACTGCTAGTTAAGAATGGTCATATCTAAAGTGCATACAATCCACCATTTTAAATGTTCCGCTCCCTATTACCGGCACCTGAGGTAACTTCCGGTCCTTAATTGAATAGCACAAACGAGGAGGGTGTTCCCATTCATGTCTGCTATACATTTCAACTATGATGCGGCCAATGGAACGCACAATGACGCAGCTTCCGGTCACATGTCACGGCCACATGGTTTCAGGCCGCTCCGTGACTGGCTGCACCGTGTGGCCACATAATTTCCTGCCATGTCATTTCCTGCCGCACAGTGCGGCTGCGTTGTCACTGACTACACTAAAATGGGAATGAAAAGTGATCTAAAAACATTATGTACAGTACCCCAAAATGGTACAAAAAAAATCTCCAACTTGTTGGTTGCCCAAAAATAAGCCCTCAAACAGCTCTGCCAAAAAAAATAAAAAAGTTACAGCTCTCAGAATATGGCGAAAATTATTATTATTTTTTTTTAAAAAGCACTTTACTGTGTGATAACAGCAAAACATAAAAATAACGATATAACTCTGGCATTGCTGTAATCACACCAACCCAAATAATAAAGCTATCTTATCACTTATACTGCACGGTGAACCACACAAAAATAAAAATAAGAACTATTCTTGCACTGCTGTCTGTTGTTCATTCTACTCCCAAAAAAAAAAATGGTCGGGTTACATTTATCCTGTGCTCTCCGTTGAGTGCTTACATTGGGGATTCTGTGGAAATCCCAAAAAATGTAATTCAGACGAAACCCCCAATGGAACCACTCACTTATGAGGCAGATGGAATCTGAATTGCATTTCTGTGGTATTTACACGGAAACCCTGACTTAAAGGGGTTGTCCACTACTTTATATGATCCCCCAATGTATTCCCCCAGGGCCCATAAGTGTTTCTCTAAATATTCTAAAAATTGCCTGACAACAGTTTTGAAGTATTTGAGGGGTGTGGGTTTTTAAGATGGTATCACTTTTGGCATAGTTTCATATATAGGCCCCGCAAAGTTCCGAAAAGAATTGGTTTTGTAAATTCCTTGAAAAAATGAGAAATTGCTACTAAACTTTTAACCCTTCTAAAATTCTAACAAAATAAAATTACATTTTAAAAAATGATGCAGGTGTAAAGTAAACATGTGGGAAATGTTATTTATTAATTATTTTGTACAGCATGACTAATTGGTTTAAGGATGTAAAGATTGAAAGTTTGAAAATTGCGAATTTGTCAACATTTTTGCCAAAATTCCTATATTTTCACAAATAAACACAAACATATCGACCTAAATTTACCACTAACATAAAGTACAATGAGTCACGAAAAAACAGTCTCAGAATCACTGGGATACATTGAAGAGTTCCAGAGTTAACACATATGGTGACTCTAGTTCTAATGAAAAAATTTGGCCTGATCATTAAGATTAAAATTGGATTGATCCCTAAGGGGGTTAAAGCCCACCCATAGGGAATACTTGATCACCTCACCCTCAGGCTGTATGCCCACTATGCGTTTTTCAAGCGTTTTTGCCGCGGGATTTCCTCAGTGAAAACGCTTCAAAAACGCTTGGTAATACATGCCCCATGGTCCCCAATGATAATCAGCATGAGTTGTGCATGTGCTGCGGATTATCATTGCGGAAAAATACGCAGCATGTCCATTCATTTTGCGGACACGCAGCGTAATTGCCGCCATGCCATTGACTTGCATTGAATCGCTTAATATCTGCATCACTACATGTGCACATGCGGATATTAAGTGATTCAATGTGCGGATGGTACCCGGGTCTGGAGAAGAGGAGACTCTCCTCCAGACCCGGGTACCATAGAACCTGTTAAAAAAAGAATTTAAAATAAAAAATAAACATTATAATGACCTTCCAATGTCCCCCGGTGTTTTCTCCGCTGCGTCCGGTCTCTTTTTCGGTTCGCGGTGGTGTGAAAGGACCTTCCATGACGTCATTTAGTTATGTGACAGGTCACGTGACCGCCGACGTCGGCGGTCGCGTTGCCTGTCACATGACTAAATGACGTTATGAAAGGTCCTTTCACACCACCACGAGCCGTACAAGAGACCGGACGAAGCGGAGAAAAGACAGGGGGCCATCAGAAGGTGAGTATAATGTTTTTATTTTTTACCATTTTTATTCTTTTTTTTTAACTATTACTTGGTCATACTATATAAATCCATGCCGGTTGCATAGATTTATATAGTGTGACCAAGTTGTCAAGCACTTTCCAAGTGATGCTAAAATCTCTTTGAAAAGCGCTTGATAACCCGCATGTAGAAATGCATGCAAAAACGCTTTACAAACGCTTCTACCTGGCAGGAAAAACGCATGTAAAATCCGCATGCGTTTTTCCTGCCAGGGAGATGCGGAAAAAATATGCAGCATTTCTGCATCGTGGGCACATAGACTCAAGGTGTATGACTTCTGCTATCTCTTCATTTTTACTTACCTCCTCTGTCCTCCTGAAAAATCTGCTTTACAATTGTTCCTCTCATATTTAACAGCAAAGATATTGATGCGGCCCACCAGTGGAGAACTTTGTTACATGGTATCTTTTCTTAATGGTGGAGCGCCTTATACACTCTTCTTTCTTCCACTGTTTATTGCTACTTAGTAGGTCGACTACATGCTTTTATTTTATGTGATGAAGAAGGGTGAGGGTTGGGAAATGCTTTTGCTCTCTTGTTAATACAATCTTTCTAAGGTTTCATACAAAGTTCCTAAACAAATAGATATCTGATTGGTTATGCTACACTCACTAATTCGAATTGCTCATGTATCCATTCCCATTCCCAACAATGTATACTAAGTGGTTTAATATCATTTAGTTTATGACATGGAAATTGAAAGGTCTTAAAGTGTAGATGTGACAAGAGATGTTTGTCTGCAACCTCTGATTATTCCATGTATCAAATTGTGTTAAGATATCGACAAACCCAAACTGTCAATTTAATAGGTCTCTAAGAGACACCCATGTCCAGGGACAATCTCCTACTACTAAGAAGACACTGGTTTAGGTGGTCATATCATTCCACACTGACCTTTAGCCAGTGGCACCAGTCACCACAGTCTTGGTTAAGCAAGTTCATCCTTTCATAGAAATCACTGATGCGAATGGCAAATATATCCTAATTTGACTCATCTGCCACAAAGTTTTATTTATATGGGTCTACATCCCACACCATACTCCTCCACTGCAATTAATGACATAAAAACTGCGTTGCCTCTTACCAACTAGTTCCTTTTAATTGGTGTGAAGACCGGGGTCCTCCATGGGCGTAACACTACTCAGAGAACACAGGGTGATGGTAAAACAGCGTGGCAATACTTTATTGAACTACAAAGCGGACAATAAACACATAGAACAGTCCCAGCAAATATCCAAGATGGTACAACATTACACAGTCTCACCCTTCCTTCTCCGCCCACCTGGGATAGAACAGCTGTGACTTTGGAGACTTCTTCGGCCAATTACCTCAACCAGTGGCCCCCACTTCAGGCGGGCCCCCACAGAGAGGCGGTAGCGGCAAGCTTAGGAAGCTAGCAGTCAATCGAGGTACAAGGCCTGGAGACCAAAGGGCCCCACCCTGGCCTCTCTGAGAGTTTCCATGGCGCCAGGCGACGGTGGGTCCCTCCTGGCAACTCCAAATGTCTCCATTGGTTCTAGGGACCGGTGAGTCCCTCCTAGCAACCCTAAAACAACATATCCATGGGGCCAGGTGACTTCTTCGTCCTCTCCTGGTCTCCCCAAAAGTATTCATGGTCTCTCTGATGGTTAAAATGGAGCAAATCCATATCATTCCAGTCAGGGCCGATACCCTTAGACTAGAATTATGTAGAATACAAATCTGTGTCTCATTAGATAATGCCATGCAATCCATCTGCAGTCCTGAAGGATTTCTCTCATTCTTCTTCTAAAGCCTTTCTAATTCTCTGTCCCAAGGCTCACTGCTACAGAAGCACATGCCCTTTCTGCTTCTCTGGGCTTAAGTGTGACCCCTACAGAAGCATAGCTCCTTTTTAAGTGCACATCCACAGGTCAAGGGTCATTAGTCACATTTCAGAGGTAAAGGTGAAGGGCTCAGCTATCATTGTTTTAGCTAATCTATTTACATAGTTGATATCACAGGGGCTATTGTAAATAAACATCTAGGTGACTTTTAGTTCAATTTGTCATTATCATAGTAAACATGATTGTTTCCAAAGGAATATAATTCAACATTCAAGGTTATACAAATACTGGTCTGTTCTTATTGACCGGACACAAATACAAAAAGATAATAAGGTATTTCTCTTGGATTAACAAATCTAAACGTCTGGCTTATTAAGATTTTACTCTGTATCGTCACATTGCTCCATCAATCTTAATTAGCCAGACATGACAGGATCCCAGTCATCCTTCTCCACTTATTGGAGACAGTCCATCAGCATGTCTTTACGCACAGACACGAATGTAAGAGGTCTCACCTTTATGAGAACGAAACTTTGTATCATCCAGTCTCATCAAAGAATATTCCATGTCGCCCTTGCGAATATACTCCACATGTAATTGAAGAAAACCGACTGGTATCCATTGCGTCCACACATGCCGTCCTCTACATCCTGTGGTTCCTGAATTAAATCCGATGAGTGTTGGAAGCCTGGTATTCAATCCGTTGAAGCTATCATAGCTCCTGTATTTGCTGTTTCTTGTTGAGGCTGTATATCCTCTCCGGTCCTCCTCCCAAGGCCGGGCTGGTGGGGTTGGACATGGTAGCATCCGAAACCTGCTGTGTATGTCTCACCTATGGTCTGCTGGGTCTGTCTACATTCCTCCCTGGTTGTGGAGCCCTTGGAATGGTGTGTGCGAACACCAGTTCCCTGCTGCTCCCCCAGCTGTGCTGGGGTGAGTAGTATCCCACCACTGCCACCAAAAATGTGAAGACCCGGGGTCTTCCGTGGGCGTAACACTACTCAGACAACACAGTGTGATGGTAGAACAGCGTGGCAATACTTTACTGAACCACAAAGCGGACAATAAACACACAGAACAGTCGGAGCAAATACCAAAGATGGTACAACATTATACAGTTTCACCCTTCGTTCTCCGCCCACCTGGGATAGAACAGCTGTGATTTTGGAGACTTCCAGGACCAACTACCTCAACCAGTGGCCCCCTGCTTCTGGCGGGCCCCCACAGAGAGGAGGTAGCAGCAAGCTTAGGAAGCTAGCAGTCCATCGAGGTACAAGGGCAGGAGACCAAAGGGTCCCACCCTGGCCTCTTCGAGAGTTTCCATGGGTTCTAGGTGACCGGTGGGTCCCTCCTAGCAACCCTAAAACAACATATCCATGGGGCCAGGTGAATTCTTCATCTTCTCCTGGTCTCCCCAAAAGTATCCATGGTCTCTCTGATGGTTAAAATGGAGCAAATACATATCTTTCCATTCAGGGCCGATACCCTTAGACTACAATCATGTAGAATACAAATATGCGTCTCTTTGGATAATGCCATGCAATCCATCTGCTGTCCTGAAGGATGTCTCTCATTCTCCTTCTTAAGTCTTTCTGATTCTCTGTCCCAAGTCTCACTGCTACAGAAGTACATGTCCTTTCAGCTTCTCTGGGCTTAAGTCTGACTGCTACAGAAGCACATGCCCTTTCTACTTCTCTGGGCTCAAGTCTGACCCCTACAGAAGCATATCTCCTTTTTAGGAACACATCAACAGATCAAGGGTCATTAGTCACATGTTAGAGGTAAAGGTGCAGGGCTCAGCTATAATTGTTCTAGCTAATCTATTTACATAGTTGATATCACAGGGGCTATTTTAAATAATCATCTAGGTGACTTTTAGTACAATTTGTCATTAGCATAGTAAACATGATTGTTTCCAAAGGAATAGAATTCAACATTCAAGGTTATACAAATACTGGTCTGTTCTTATTGACCGGACACAAATACACAAACATAATGTTATGCACACGCCCGGGCTAAGCGGCGTGTGCATGTGATTGGTAGTGATTCCACTGGACCGTGCCGGAGAGTGAATGCCTGGAGCGGCGTGACTAGGTATTCACCCGATCCGACCAGGGTCGCACGACGGCATACGACGCCAGTGCACCAAGGAGGAACCGAGCAGAGGGACCAGGTGCTACTCCAGGACAGACCCCGGACACGGCTGTTGACCCACACAGGGGAATACAGGAACAGGCTGGTAGGCTGGCACACAGACTGGTGGGTATAGGCAGGCACGACTGGTATGCAGGCAGGCGGGTATGCAGGCAGGGGGGTAAAGGCAAGCACAGCTAGAGTGCAGACAGGGAGGCACTAGCAGGTAGGAACACAGGCGGGATAGGACCCAGTACACACCGGGACTAAGGAACAATACAGGCAGAGGGTTACAGGCAAGCACAGCTAGAGTGCAGACAAGGCTGAGCAGGGAGGACAGGGCTCTGTTCACACGGAACAGACAGGAAGGGAAAGACAGAGCCAGATACTCACACAGTACTTGCAGAGACAACAAGCAGGAGTTAGGTACGAGTTCAGACTCTGCAGAAAAAGGAAGGGAACGGACATAGAGGCAAAACAGGTAAAGGACAGGAGAGAGTTCAGACTGGAACTGAGTGTACGGAGGAGACCGACACTGCAGAGGGATACAGGAGCGGGTCTGGGAATACGGCCCCCAGAGAGGCGGAACGAACAGGCAAGGAGCGTGTTCAGACAGGACAGACCAGACACAGGAGCGGGTCTAGGAAATCGGCCACTAGAAGGCGGAGCGAACAGGCAAGGAGCGTGTTCAGACAGGACAGACCAGACACAGGAGCGGGTCTAGGAAATCGGCCACTAGAAGGCGAGAGGAACAGGCTAGGAGCGTGTTCAGACAGGTCAGACAAGATACAGGAACGGGTCTAGGTAATCGGCCCCTAGAAGGCAGGAGGAACAGGCTAGGAGCGTGTTCAGACAGGACAGACAAGAGAACAAAGAACGGGACCTGGCACCTTCAGAGTGCAAGCACACACTGAAGGAAACACTATGCTCAGGCAGGGATAGAAGGGAGCTGCTGAGCTATATACCAAGTGACAGACAGCAATAGGCTGAGGACGCACAAGGGGTGTGACCCACAGCAGGTACAAAAGGCAGGAAGTGATCGGGCGCCGCCCTTAAGCAGCAGAAACAGACACAAACAGACAGCATGGAGGGAAGCCAGAGAGACATTCTGGACAGGAGATCAAGTGCGCCCTCTTGCACAGTGGGAGATGGACCACCATGCAAGGACGCCGCCAGGTATGTTACAGTACCTCCCCCCTTACGCCCCCTCTTCTTCAGGCCTGCCAGAATCTTCCGCAGGGAATTCGAGGACCAGTCGTTCACTGGGTTGGAGGGGGACAGAGACTTGAGGGTAATCTCTGCTTCGAGGTACATCTTGTCAAGCTCACAGGAAAAAATAGACGGGTTATCAGGTACATAATGAGGAAAAGTCACTGTCTCTTTGTTATCTGGTGGTATCCCGGAGGATTCAGGAAACAACTGGAGGTCCTCCGCCGGGTCAGAAGAGTGCAGAGGCTCAGAGAAAACAACTGCTTCAGAGTACACTAGGTCGGACTCACTGGAGGAAGCAGGCGAGGTATTGGGTACCGAGTATAGGAAAGTCTCTGTCCATTCACCACCAGGTGGCACCCCGAAGGGTTCTGAACACAACTGGAGGTCCTCCGCCTGGTCGGAGGGGTGTAGAGACTCGGGAGTAACCTCTGCTTCGGAGTACACTAGGTCGGACTCACTGGACGAAGCGAGCGAGGTATCAGGTACAGGATATAGGAAAGTCTCTGTCCATTCACCACCAGGTGGCACCCCGAAGGATTCTGAACACAACTGGAGGTCCTCCGCCTGGTCGGAGGGGTGTAGAGACTCAGGAGTAACCTCTGCTTCGGAGTACACTAGGTTGGACTCACTGGACGAAGCGAGCGAGGTATCAGGTACAGAGTATAGGAAAGTCTCTGTCCATTCACCACCAGGTGGCACCCCGAAGGATTCTGAACACAACTGGAGGTCCTCCGCCTGGTCGGAGGGGTGTAGAGACTCAGGAGTAACCTCTGCTTCGGAGTACACTAGGTTGGACTCACTGGACGAAGCGAGCGAGGTATCAGGTACAGAGTATAGGAGAGTCTCTGTCCTTTCGCTACCAGGTAGCACCCCGAAGGGTTCAGGAGACAACTGGAGATCCTCCGCCTGGTCGGAGGGGTGTAGAGACTCGGAGGTAACTACCACTTTGGGGTACCCATTGTCAGGCTCACAGGACGAAGCGGACAAAGTATTGTGTACCGGGTGTAGAGAAGTCTCTCTCCATTTGTCATCGAGTGGTATCCCGGAGGGTTCAGGAGGCAACAGGGGATCCTCCGCCAGGTAGTAGAGGTGCACAGACTCTGAGGTAACCACAGCTTTGGAGCATCCTTGGACATGCACACCGGTTAAAGAGAGAGAAACATCTGATGCCGGGTGCAGGAAGTTCTCCTGTGTGGAGTCTGGATGGGCAGAAGTCTCTTCAGCCAGGAGAACTGGTGCACTACCCACGCACATTACCCATTGGGGTTTCTCCGGGATACAGGGAGATGAAGCTTCAGTAGGGACTTCAAGGTTGGGGTCAGGAGGTCTCAGGGAGGACAGACCCTGGCGTGACGGCTTGCCTCTAAGTCTAGCACGTCTGGACTGCCTCTTGAGGTTGAGAGAAGTATTCCGGAAAGCGTAGTCACCCTGTGAGGATTCTGGGTGGGCAGTAGTCTCATTGGGCTGGAGGACTATTGCGCTACCCACACACATTACCCGTCGGGGCTGCTCCGGGATATTGGGAAGTGAAGCTTCAGCAGGGGCTTCAGAGTTAGGGTCCTCGAAGACCATACGAAAGGCCACCAGGAAGGCCTGCAGGTCAAGGATGACAGGATCCCATGCTTCCCATAGGGGGGTGACCCATTTCAAGGCATCACCCGCTAGGTAGTCAATCATAAAGGCCACTTTAGCCCAATCGGAAGGAAAATAGAGAGGGTAGGCCTTAAAGTGTAGCATGCATTGCTCCACAAAAGCACGACACTGTCTTGGATCCCCATAGTAACGTGGCGGATCCGCCGGAACGAGGGCTGATAGATCCATCTGGACGGGTGCGTAACTCGCCTGGAACTCAGCTAAAGGGGGAAAAAAATTTATTTTATTTTAATGCATGTATTCGCTGGAAAAACTTCTCAAAGAGCGAAGGCCGTGGGGCTCAACGGGAACCATGGCCTGAGCATGCTGTTATGCACACGCCCGGGCTAAGCGGCGTGTGCGTGTGATTGGTAGTGATTCCACTGGACCGTGCCGGAGAGTGAATGCCTGGAGGGGCGTGACTAGGTATTCACCCGATCCGACCAGGGTCGCACGACGGCATACGACGCCAGTGCACCAAGGAGGAACCGAGCAGAGGGACCAGGTGCTACTCCAGGACAGACCCCGGACACGGCTGTTGACCCACACAGGGGAATACAGGAACAGGCTGGTAGGCTGGCACACAGACTGGTGGGTATAGGCAGGCACGACTGGTATGCAGGCAGGCGGGTATGCAGGCAGGGGGGTAAAGGCAAGCACAGCTAGAGTGCAGACAGGGAGGCACTAGCAGGTAGGAACACAGGCGGGATAGGACCCAGTACACACCGGGACTAAGGAACAATACAGGCAGAGGGTTACAGGCAAGCACAGCTAGAGTGCAGACAAGGCTGAGCAGGGAGGACAGGGCTCTGTTCACACGGAACAGACAGGAAGGGAAAGACAGAGCCAGATACTCACACAGTACTTGCAGAGACAACAAGCAGGAGTTAGGTACGAGTTCAGACTCTGCAGAAAAAGGAAGGGAACGGACATAGAGGCAAAACAGGTAAAGGACAGGAGAGAGTTCAGACTGGAACTGAGTGTACGGAGGAGACCGACACTGCAGAGGGATACAGGAGCGGGTCTGGGAATACGGCCCCCAGAGAGGCGGAACGAACAGGCAAGGAGCGTGTTCAGACAGGACAGACCAGACACAGGAGCGGGTCTAGGAAATCGGCCACTAGAAGGCGGAGCGAACAGGCAAGGAGCGTGTTCAGACAGGACAGACCAGACACAGGAGCGGGTCTAGGAAATCGGCCACTAGAAGGCGAGAGGAACAGGCTAGGAGCGTGTTCAGACAGGTCAGACAAGATACAGGAACGGGTCTAGGTAATCGGCCCCTAGAAGGCAGGAGGAACAGGCTAGGAGCGTGTTCAGACAGGACAGACAAGAGAACAAAGAACGGGACCTGGCACCTTCAGAGTGCAAGCACACACTGAAGGAAACACTATGCTCAGGCAGGGATAGAAGGGAGCTGCTGAGCTATATACCAAGTGACAGACAGCAATAGGCTGAGGACGCACAAGGGGTGTGACCCACAGCAGGTACAAAAGGCAGGAAGTGATCGGGCGCCGCCCTTAAGCAGCAGAAACAGACACAAACAGACAGCATGGAGGGAAGCCAGAGAGACATTCTGGACAGGAGATCAAGTGCGCCCTCTTGCACAGTGGGAGATGGACCACCATGCAAGGACGCCGCCAGGTATGTTACAGTACCTCCCCCCTTACGCCCCCTCTTCTTCAGGCCTGCCAGAATCTTCCGCAGGGAATTCGAGGACCAGTCGTTCACTGGGTTGGAGGGGGACAGAGACTTGAGGGTAATCTCTGCTTCGAGGTACATCTTGTCAAGCTCACAGGAAAAAATAGACGGGTTATCAGGTACATAATGAGGAAAAGTCACTGTCTCTTTGTTATCTGGTGGTATCCCGGAGGATTCAGGAAACAACTGGAGGTCCTCCGCCGGGTCAGAAGAGTGCAGAGGCTCAGAGAAAACAACTGCTTCAGAGTACACTAGGTCGGACTCACTGGAGGAAGCAGGCGAGGTATTGGGTACCGAGTATAGGAAAGTCTCTGTCCATTCACCACCAGGTGGCACCCCGAAGGGTTCTGAACACAACTGGAGGTCCTCCGCCTGGTCGGAGGGGTGTAGAGACTCGGGAGTAACCTCTGCTTCGGAGTACACTAGGTCGGACTCACTGGACGAAGCGAGCGAGGTATCAGGTACAGGATATAGGAAAGTCTCTGTCCATTCACCACCAGGTGGCACCCCGAAGGATTCTGAACACAACTGGAGGTCCTCCGCCTGGTCGGAGGGGTGTAGAGACTCAGGAGTAACCTCTGCTTCGGAGTACACTAGGTTGGACTCACTGGACGAAGCGAGCGAGGTATCAGGTACAGAGTATAGGAAAGTCTCTGTCCATTCACCACCAGGTGGCACCCCGAAGGATTCTGAACACAACTGGAGGTCCTCCGCCTGGTCGGAGGGGTGTAGAGACTCAGGAGTAACCTCTGCTTCGGAGTACACTAGGTTGGACTCACTGGACGAAGCGAGCGAGGTATCAGGTACAGAGTATAGGAGAGTCTCTGTCCTTTCGCTACCAGGTAGCACCCCGAAGGGTTCAGGAGACAACTGGAGATCCTCCGCCTGGTCGGAGGGGTGTAGAGACTCGGAGGTAACTACCACTTTGGGGTACCCATTGTCAGGCTCACAGGACGAAGCGGACAAAGTATTGTGTACCGGGTGTAGAGAAGTCTCTCTCCATTTGTCATCGAGTGGTATCCCGGAGGGTTCAGGAGGCAACAGGGGATCCTCCGCCAGGTAGTAGAGGTGCACAGACTCTGAGGTAACCACAGCTTTGGAGCATCCTTGGACATGCACACCGGTTAAAGAGAGAGAAACATCTGATGCCGGGTGCAGGAAGTTCTCCTGTGTGGAGTCTGGATGGGCAGAAGTCTCTTCAGCCAGGAGAACTGGTGCACTACCCACGCACATTACCCATTGGGGTTTCTCCGGGATACAGGGAGATGAAGCTTCAGTAGGGACTTCAAGGTTGGGGTCAGGAGGTCTCAGGGAGGACAGACCCTGGCGTGACGGCTTGCCTCTAAGTCTAGCACGTCTGGACTGCCTCTTGAGGTTGAGAGAAGTATTCCGGAAAGCGTAGTCACCCTGTGAGGATTCTGGGTGGGCAGTAGTCTCATTGGGCTGGAGGACTATTGCGCTACCCACACACATTACCCGTCGGGGCTGCTCCGGGATATTGGGAAGTGAAGCTTCAGCAGGGGCTTCAGAGTTAGGGTCCTCGAAGACCATACGAAAGGCCACCAGGAAGGCCTGCAGGTCAAGGATGACAGGATCCCATGCTTCCCATAGGGGGGTGACCCATTTCAAGGCATCACCCGCTAGGTAGTCAATCATAAAGGCCACTTTAGCCCAATCGGAAGGAAAATAGAGAGGGTAGGCCTTAAAGTGTAGCATGCATTGCTCCACAAAAGCACGACACTGTCTTGGATCCCCATAGTAACGTGGCGGATCCGCCGGAACGAGGGCTGATAGATCCATCTGGACGGGTGCGTAACTCGCCTGGAACTCAGCTAAAGGGGGAAAAAAATTTATTTTATTTTAATGCATGTATTCGCTGGAAAAACTTCTCAAAGAGCGAAGGCCGTGGGGCTCAACGGGAACCATGGCCTGAGCATGCTGTTATGCACACGCCCGGGCTAAGCGGCGTGTGCGTGTGATTGGTAGTGATTCCACTGGACCGTGCCGGAGAGTGAATGCCTGGAGGGGCGTGACTAGGTATTCACCCGATCCGACCAGGGTCGCACGACGGCATACGACGCCAGTGCACCAAGGAGGAACCGAGCAGAGGGACCAGGTGCTACTCCAGGACAGACCCCGGACACGGCTGTTGACCCACACAGGGGAATACAGGAACAGGCTGGTAGGCTGGCACACAGACTGGTGGGTATAGGCAGGCACGACTGGTATGCAGGCAGGCGGGTATGCAGGCAGGGGGGTAAAGGCAAGCACAGCTAGAGTGCAGACAGGGAGGCACTAGCAGGTAGGAACACAGGCGGGATAGGACCCAGTACACACCGGGACTAAGGAACAATACAGGCAGAGGGTTACAGGCAAGCACAGCTAGAGTGCAGACAAGGCTGAGCAGGGAGGACAGGGCTCTGTTCACACGGAACAGACAGGAAGGGAAAGACAGAGCCAGATACTCACACAGTACTTGCAGAGACAACAAGCAGGAGTTAGGTACGAGTTCAGACTCTGCAGAAAAAGGAAGGGAACGGACATAGAGGCAAAACAGGTAAAGGACAGGAGAGAGTTCAGACTGGAACTGAGTGTACGGAGGAGACCGACACTGCAGAGGGATACAGGAGCGGGTCTGGGAATACGGCCCCCAGAGAGGCGGAACGAACAGGCAAGGAGCGTGTTCAGACAGGACAGACCAGACACAGGAGCGGGTCTAGGAAATCGGCCACTAGAAGGCGGAGCGAACAGGCAAGGAGCGTGTTCAGACAGGACAGACCAGACACAGGAGCGGGTCTAGGAAATCGGCCACTAGAAGGCGAGAGGAACAGGCTAGGAGCGTGTTCAGACAGGTCAGACAAGATACAGGAACGGGTCTAGGTAATCGGCCCCTAGAAGGCAGGAGGAACAGGCTAGGAGCGTGTTCAGACAGGACAGACAAGAGAACAAAGAACGGGACCTGGCACCTTCAGAGTGCAAGCACACACTGAAGGAAACACTATGCTCAGGCAGGGATAGAAGGGAGCTGCTGAGCTATATACCAAGTGACAGACAGCAATAGGCTGAGGACGCACAAGGGGTGTGACCCACAGCAGGTACAAAAGGCAGGAAGTGATCGGGCGCCGCCCTTAAGCAGCAGAAACAGACACAAACAGACAGCATGGAGGGAAGCCAGAGAGACATTCTGGACAGGAGATCAAGTGCGCCCTCTTGCACAGTGGGAGATGGACCACCATGCAAGGACGCCGCCAGGTATGTTACACATAATAAGATATTTCTCTTGGATTAACAAATCTAAACATCTGGCTTGTCAAGATTTTACTCTGTATCGTCACAATTGGGCTTGGGGATTTTTAAAGGCAGTGTCACCCCAAAAATTCAAACTATTTAGATTTTCATATAGAGGACTCAGCCCTTATAAAATTTATACTAGTACTGTAGATTTTAGTAAATGTGTTTAATAGAAAAATAGTTGTATTGCATATGTAAATGAGGTTTCTTTGGTGCACCCTTAGCATGGCAAAAGGCTCAGTGCGCCATTCCGCCCCCTCAATTACAATGACGCACCCCTCTCCTCAAGGTGAATGGCAATGATCACTTTGGAGCGTTGGAACGTTGTCTAATCTAATACCACAGACCTGCACTCATAGACACTCGATAGGCCGAAGGCAACAAAGTGTCTGTGTTGGCAGGGGCAGTGTTATCATCCCTCTCTTGTCATCGGCCGCTCATGCTTTGTAATCCTTTGTGTAGCAAAATCTCGACCATGCCACATTGGGGCTTTACCTCAACTCCTCCTTACTTTAATCATTCCTTTCAGAGTTCAGCATCACTGACATTTTAGGACAGTGCTGGCGAACCTATGGCACGCGTGCCAGAGGGGGCACGCAGAGCCCTCCCTAAGGGCTCGCACACCATCGCCGCAGCACTAGCTCTCCTGGACCTGGTCCGGCGGTTGAGGACTCTGAGCCCACCGACACCAGCCCCTACTTCAGCTAGATGTGCGTTCTCAGACACACATGTAGTTGAAGTGTATTTCAGCACACGAACTTCCCAGACCCGTGCACTGCAATACACGCTGCCAGCAGCCGGCGTCAGCGTACACGCGACTGGGCTTATGGCAATGACGTCAGGTGTCCCGTCGCTAGGACGCTGGAGTCAGCTGCCGGCTACAGGAGAGGACGCAGCGCGGGAGAGGAAGGAAGGTGAGTAGGAGTGTTTATTATGTTTGTTTTTTTTTGTATGCGATGAACAGCGGCACCAGAAGGATGGGGGGGAGGCAGCATATATACATGGATTGGGGTGGAGACAGCGTATATACATGGATTGGGGGGGAAGGCAGCATATATACATGGATTGGGGTGGAGGCAGCATATATACATGGATTGGGGTGGAGGCAGCATATATACATGGATTGGGGTGGAGGCAGCATATATACATGGATTGGGGGGGGGGGAGGCAGCATATATACATGGATTGAGGGGAAGGCAGCATATATACATGGATTGGGGTGGAGGCAGCATATATACATGGATTGAGGGGGGAGGCAGCATATACACTGTATAGTACAGACCAAAAGTTTGGACACACCTTCTCATTTAAAGATTTTTCTGTATTTTCATGACTATGAAAATTGTACAGTACAGACCAAAAGTTTGGACACACCTTCTCATTTAAAGATTTTTCTGTATTTTCATGACTATGAAAATTGTTCAGTACAGACCAAAAGTTTGGACACACCTTCTCATTTAAAGATTTTTCTGTATTTTCATGACTTTGAAAATTGTACATTCACACTGAAGGCATCAAAACTATAAATTAACACATGTGGAGTTATATACTTAACAAAAAAGTGTGAAACAACTGAAAATATGTCTTATATTCCAGGTTCTTCAAAGTAGCCACCTTTTCCTTTGATGACTGCTTTGCACACTCTTGGCATTCTCTTGATGAGCTTCAAGAGGTAGTCACCGGAAATGGTTTTCACTACACAGGTGTGCCCTGTCAGGTTTAATAAGTGGGATTTCTTGCCTTATAAATGGGGTTGGGACCATCAGTTGTGTTGTGCAGAAGTCTGGTGGATACACAGCTGATAGTCCTACTGAATAGACTCCTAGAATTTGTATTATTGCAAGAAAAAAGCAGCTAAGTAAAGAAAAACGAGTGTCCATCATTACTTTAAGAAATGAAGGTCAGTCAGTCTGAAAAATTGGGAAAACTTTGAGTGTCCCCAAGTGCAGTTGCAAAGCGCTACAAAGAAACTGGCTCACATGAGGACCGCCCCAGGAAAGGAAGACCAAGAGTCACCTCTGCTTCTGAGGATAAGATTATCTGAGTCACCAGCCTCAGAAATCACAGGTTAACAGCAGCTCAGATTAGAGACTAGGTCAATGCCACACAGAGTTCAAGCAGCAGACACATCTCTTCAACAACTGTTAAGAGGAGACTTTGTGCAGCAGGCCTTCATGGTAAAATAGGTGCTAGGAAACCACTGCTAAGGACAGGCAACAAGCAGAAGAGACTTGTTTGGGCAAAAAGAACACAAGGAATGGACATTAGACCAGTGGAAATCTGTGCTTTGGTCTGATGAGTCCAAATTTGAGATCTTTGGTTCCAACCACCGTGTCCTTGTGGGACGCAGAAAAGGTGAATGGATGGACTCTACATGCCTGGTTCCCACCGTGAAGCATGGAGGAGAAGGTGAGATGGTGTGGGGATGCTTTGCTGGTGACACTGTTGGGGATTTATTCAAAATTGAAGGCATACTGAACCAGCATGGCTACCACAGCATCTTGCAACGGCATGCTATTCCATCCAGTTTGCGTTTAGTTGGACCATCATTTATTTTTCAACAGGACAATAACCCCAAACACACCTCCAGGCTGTGTAAGCGCTATTTGACCAAGCAGGAGAGTGATGGGGTGCTACGCCAGATGACCTGGCCTCCACAGTCACCAGACCTGAACCCAATCGAGATGGTTTGGGGTGAGCTGGACCGCAGAGTGAAGGCAAAAGGGCCAACAAGTGCTAAGCATTTCTGTGAACTCCTTCAAGAATGTTGGAAGACCATTTCCGCTGACTACCTCTTGAAGCTCATCAAGAGAATGCCAAGAGTGTGCAAAGCAGTCATCAAAGCAAAAGGTGGCTACTTTGACGAACCTAGAATATAAGACATATTTTCAGTTGTTTCACACTTTTTTGTTAAGTATATAATTCCACATGTGTTAATTCATAGTTTTGATGCCTTCAGTGTGATTGCACAATTTTCATAGTTATGAAAATACAGAAAAATCTTTAAATGAGAAGGCGTGTCCAAACTTTTGGTCTGTACTGTACATGGATTGGGGGGAAAGGCAGCATATACACAAGGATTGGGGGGAAAGGCAGCATATGTACATGGATTGGGGGGAAGGCAGCATATATACATGGATTGGGGGGGGAGGCAGCATATATATATGGATTGGTGGGGGGGAGGCAGCATATATACATGGATTGGTGGGGGGGAGGCAGCATATATACATGAATTGGTGGGAGGGCAACATATATACATGAATTGAGGGGGGGAAGGCAGCATATATACATGGATTGGTGGGGGGGGGGCAACATATACAGTACAGACCAAAAGTTTGGACACACCTTCTGATTTAAAGATTTTTCTGTATTTTCATGACTATGAAAATTGTACATTCACACTGAAGGCAGCAAAACTATGAATTAACACATGTGGAATTATATACTTAACAAAAAAGTGTGAAACAACTGAAAATATGTCTTATATTCTAGGCTCTTCAAAGTAGCCACCTTTTGCTTCGATGACTGCTTTGCACACTCTTGGCATTCTCTTGATGAGCTTCAAGAGGTAGTCACCGGAAATGGTCTTCCAACAATCTTGAAGGAGTTCCCAGAGATGCTTAGCACTTGTTGGCCCTTTTGCCTTCACTCTGCGGTCCAGCTCACCCCAAACCAACTCGATTGGGTTCAGGCCTGTTGACTGTGGAGGCCAGGTCATCTGGTGTAGCACCCCATCACTGTCCATCTTGGTCAAATAGCCCTTACACAGCCTGGAGGTGTGTTTGGGGTAATTGTCCTGTTGAAAAATAAATGATGGTCCAAATAACGCGAACCGGATGGAATAGCATGCTGAGGTAAGATGCTGTGGTAGCCATGCTGGTTCAGTGTGCCTTCAATTTTGAATAAATCCCCAACAGTGTCACCAGCAAAGCACCCCCACACCATCACACCTCCTCCTCCAAGCTTCACGGTGGGAACCACGCATGTAGAGTCCATCCGTTCACCTTTTCTGCATTGCATAAAGACATGGAGGTTGGAACTAAAGATCTCAAATTTGGACTCATCAGACCAAAACACAGATTTCCACTGGTCTAATGTCCATTCCTTGTGTTCTTTAGCCCAAACAAATCTCTTCTGCTTGTTGCCTGTCCTTAGCAGTGGTTTCCTAGCAGCTATTTTACCATGAAGGCCTGCTGCACAAAGTCTCCTCTTAACAGTTGTTCAAGAGATGTGTCTGCTGCTAGAACTCTATGTGGCATTGACTTGGTCTCTAATCTGAGCTGCCGTTAACCTGTGATTTCTGAGGCTGGTGACTCGGATAAACTTATCCTCAGAAGCAGAGGTGACTCTTGGTCTTCCTTTCCTGGGGCGGTCCTCATGTGAGACAGTTTCTTTGTAGTGGTTGTTGTTTTTTGCAACTGCACTTGGGGACAATTTCAAAGATTGCCCAATTTTTTGGACTGACTGACCTTCATTTCTTAAAGTAATGATGGTCACTCGTTTTTCTTTACTTAGCTGCTTTTTTCTTGCCATAATACAAATTCTAACAGTCTATTCAGTAGGACTATCAGCTGTGTATCCACCAGACTTCTGCACAACACAACTGATGGTCCCAACCCCATTTATAAGGCAAGAAATCCCACTTATTAGACCTGGCAGGGCACACCTGTGAAGTGAAAACCATTTCCGGTGACTACCTCTTGAAGCTCATCAAGAGAATGCCAAGAGTGTGCAAAGCAGTCATCAAAGCAAAAGGTGGCTACTTTGAAGAACTTAGAATATAAGACATATTTTCAGTTGTTTCACACTTTTTTGTTAAGTATATAATTCCACATGTGTTAATTCATAGTTTTGATGCCTTCAGTGTGAATGTACAATTTTCAAAGTCATGAAAATACAGAAAAATCTTTAAATGAGGAAGGTGTGTCCAAACTTTTGGCCTGTGCTGTATACATGGATTGAAGGGGGGCAGCATATATGCATGGATTGGTGGGGGGGGGGCAGCATATATACATGGATTGGGGCATATACCAAGATGGGGGTGAGCACATTCTTTATTTCTGCAGTCTCAGACCCCTGCTCCTTTCTGTGGCTGCTCTATGCTGCCCTCCCCTGCTCTCTGTATGAGTTGTTTTTTCTAAACTAAAACCTCAGTATTCGGTTTAATTTTCCGCGTTGGCCCTTGGCGATAAATAAGTGGGTTTTGGGTTGCAGTTTGGGCACTCGCTCTGTAAAAGGTTTGCCATCACTGTTTTAGGAGCTACACAGTTGCTAATTCCCACTAATATCCCAATTTGAAGCACTATGACATATACACTGGGGGAAATAAGTATTTGATACACTGTCTATTTTGCCAGTTTTCCCACTTACAAGGAATGGAAAGGTTTGTAATTTTTATCATACACTGTGCGCCAAATTATTATGCAAAAAGTGTTTAGGAGTGATAAGGTAAGAATTTTTTTGTTTGTCAGTTAAACTCATTGATGGTGATGTATGTCAGGGCTCTTTATATCACTGTAAGCAATTGCAGACACTTGTGCTAATTAGTTTTGCAGGTGTGTCCAATGAAAGGCAAGACTACTTAAGAAGGCTGTCCCACATTATTAAGCAGCCTACATTTTCTGCCAAAATGGGAAAGAAAAAGGATGTGTCGGCTGCTGAGAAGCAACAAATTGTGGAGTGTTTAGGTCAAGGCATGACTACAATCAACATTGCCAAGACACTTCATCGTGATCATTGCACAATCAAGAAGTATGTAGCTGATTCACAGTACACACGTGTGTGTGCTGATAAGGGAAAATTGAGGACTCTTTCCTACAGGCAATTACGTCAGGTTAAAAGAGCAGCGGCAAAAAAGCCTTGTCATAGCAGCAGACAAGTTTTTGAAGCTGCTGGTGCCTCCAACATCCCCCGAACAACAAGATGCAGGGTCCTTCAGAGGTTTGCAGCTGTGCGTAAGCCATCCTGTCGACCTCCTCTATCCACTGCATACAAGCAGAAATGGCTCCAGTAGGCCAAACAATACATGAAGACTGACTTCAAAACTGTTTTGTTCACCGATGAGTGCCGTGCAATGCTCGATGGTCCAAATGGATGGAGTGGAGGATGGCTGGTTGATGGACACCCCATGCAAACACGGCTACGGCGCCAACAAGGAGGAGGTGGAGTAATGTTTTGGGCTGGAATCATGGGGAGAGAGACTGTCGGCCCCTTTAGGATCCCTGAAGGGGTAAAGATGTACTCCATAATCTATGTTGAGTTTCTCAAACAGCACTTTCTGCCATGTTTTAAAAAGAAGAACCGTGCATTCCGCAGCAAGATCACTTTCATGCATGATAATGCACCGTCTCATGCTGCACATAACACATCTGCATCTCTGACTGATATAGGCATAAAAGGGGACAAACTTATGGTGTGACCCCCATGCTCCCCTGACCTCAACCCCATTGAGAACCTCTGGAGCATCATCAAAAGGAGTGTCTATGATGGCGGGTGGCAGTTCACATCTAAGCAACAGCTCTGGGAGGGTATTCTGTCCTCATGCAAAACAATTGAAGCAGAAACCATCCAAAACCTAACAAATTCAATGGACGAGAGAGTTCAGAAGCTCCTTTCGAACAAGGGGTCCTATGTGCAAATGTAACATCACCTAGAATAAAGTTTTGAGTTGAAAACTGTTTGATTTCAGTTTGTAATAACCTGCTAATGCTTATAATTTCAAAAATGACCATTTTTTTGTTCTTTATTAAAATGAAAAGGTTGAAAACTCTGCTGTGCAAAATAATTTGGAACATGCATTTTGAGTGCAGTTTGAGTGTTTTATTTTTTAAAAAATATACTGTTATCATAGGCAGTTTGTACAAAAACCTTTCAATTGTACTCTAATAGTTGTTTGACTGGAAAATTACAATGACTGCAATTCATATAGGTAATTTGAGAAAATCTGAGAAAATATTATTTGCATAATAATTTGGAACACAGTGTGGATACACTTCAGCTGTGAGAGACAGAATCTTAAAAAAAAATTCAGAATATCACATTGTATGATTTTTACATAATTAAGTTGCATTTTATTGCATAAAATAAGTATTTGATACAATAGAAAAGCAGAACTTAATATTTGGTACAGAAACCTTTGTTTGCAATTACAGAGGTCAGATGTTTCCTGTAGTTCTTGACCAAGTTTGCACACACTGCAGCAGGGATTTTGGCCCACTCCTCCATACAGATCTTCTCCACATTTTTCAGGTTTCGAGCGGTTGCTGGGTAACATTGAGTTTCAGCTCCCTGCAAAGATTTTTTATTGGGTTCAGGTTTGGAGACTGGCTAGGCTACTCTAGGACCTTGAAATGCTTCTTACAGAGCCACTCCTTTGTTGCTCTGGCTGTGTGTTTCAGGTCATTCTCTTGCTGAAAGACCCAGCCACGACTCATCTTCAATGCTCTTACTGAGGGAAGGCAGCCGTTGGCCAAATCTCGTGATACATGACCCCATCAATATCAATGGGGTCATGTTGCAGTTGTCCAGCCCCCTTTGCAGAAAATCACCCCCAAAGTATGATGTTTTCCCCTCCATACTTCATGATTGGGACGGTGTTCTAGGGGTTGTACTCATCCTTCTTCTTCCTCCAAACACGGCTAGTAAAGTTGATACCAAAAAGTTCTATTTTGGTCTCATCTGACCACATGACCTTCTCCCATGCCTCCTCTGGCTCATACAGATGGCCATTGGTGAATTTCAAATGGGCCTGGACATGGGCTGGCGTGAGCAGAGGGACCTTGTGTGTCCTGCAGGATTTTAATCCATAACTGTGTAATGTGTTACTAATGGTATTGCTTGAGACTTTGGTCCCAGTTCTCTTCAGGTCATTACCCTATAAGGTGAGATTTTGCATGGAGCCCCAGACCGAGGAAGATTGACAGTCACCTTGTGTTTCTTCCATTTTCTAATAATTATGGCAACAGTTATTCCCTTCTCACCCAGCTGCTTGCCTATTGTCCTGAAGCCCATCCCAGCCTTTTGCAGGTCAACAATTTTGTCCCCGGTGTCCTTAGACAGCGCTTTGGTCTTGCCCATGGTAGAGAGGTTGGAGTGTGATTGATTTAGTGTGTGAACAAGTGTCTTTTATACAGGTAACGAGTTCAAACAGGTGCAATTAATACAGGTAATGAATGTAGAGAAGGAGGGCTTCTTAAATAAAAACGAATGGGTCTGTGAGAGCCAGAATTCTTGCTGGTTGGTAGGTGATCAAATACTTATTTCATGCAATAAAAAGTAATTTAATTATTTAAAAATCATGAAATGTGATTTTCTGGATTTTCTTTAAGATTTTGTCTCTCACATGTGAAGTGTACCTACGATAAAGATTACAGACCTCTCCATTCTTTGTAGGTGGGAAAACTGGCAAAATCAGCATTGTATCAAATACTTATTTTCCCCACTGTAGACCTTCTGGTTATACGCACTGTACTTATAACTGCTGTTGATTTAACACAATATTTATCTAGCTCTATTTTGGATCATTATGCACATACAGTACAGACCAAAAGTTTGGACACACCTTCTCATTTAAAGTTTTTTCTGAATTTTCATGACTATGAAAATTGTACATTCACACTGAAGGCATCAAAACTATGAATTAACACATGTGGAATTATGTACTTAACAAAAAAGTGAGAAACAAGTGAAAAAAATATGTCTTATATTCTAGGTTCTTCAAAGTAGCCACCTTTTGCTTTGATGACTGCTTTGCACACTCTTGGCATTCTCTTGATGAGCTTCAAGAGGTAGTCACCGGAAATGGGCTTCCAACAATCTTGAAGGAGTTCCCAGAGATGCTTAGCACTTGTTGGCCCTTTTGCCTTCACTCTGCTGTCCAGCTCACCCCAAACCATCTCGATTGGGTTCAGGTCTGGTGACTGTGGAGGCCAGGTCATCTGGCGTAGTACCCCATCACTCTCATTCTTCGTCGAATAGCCCTTACACAGCCTGAAGGTGTGTTTGGGGTCATTGTCCTGTTGAAAAATAAATGATGGTCCAACTAAACGCAAACCTGATGGAATAGCATGCCGCTGCAAGATGCTGTGGTAGGCATGCTGGTTCAGTATGCCTTGAACTTTGAATAAATCCCCAACAGTGTCACCAGCAAAGCATCTCCACAACATCACACCTCCTCCTCCATGCTTCACGGTGGGAACCAGGCATGTAGAGTCCATCCGTTCACCTTTTCTGCGTCCCACAAAGACACGGAGGTTGGAACCAAAGATCTCAAATTTGGACTCATCAGACCAAAGCACATATTTCCACTGGTCTAATGTCCATTCCTTGTGTCATTTAGCCCAAACAAGTCTCTTCTGCTTGTTGCCTGTCCTTAGCAGTGGTTTCCTAGCAGCTATTTTACCATGAAGGCCTGCTGCACAAAGTCTCCTCTTAACAGTTGTTGTAGAGATGTGTCTGCTGCTAGAACTCTGTGTGGCATTGACCTGGTCTCTAATCTGAGCTGCTATTAACCTGCGATTTCTTTGGCTGATGACTCGGATAAACTTATCCTCAGAAGCAGAGGTGACTCTTGGTCTTCCTTTCCTGGGGCGGTCCTCACGTGATCCAGTTTCTTTGTAGCGCTTGTTGGTTTTTGCAACTGCACTCAGGGACACTTTCAAAGTTTTCCCAATTTTTCGGACTGACTGACCTTAATTACTTAAAGTAATGATGGCCACTCATTTTTCTTTGCTTAGCTGCTTTTTTCTTGCCATAATACAAATTCTAACAATCTATTCAGTAGGACTATCAGCTGTGTATCCACCAGACTTCTGCAAAACACAACTGACGGTCCCAACCCCATTTATAAGGCAAGAAATCCCACTTATCACCAACCAATTTTCAAAATTGCTTAATAATTGCTTAATTTTTAATTTTAAATGCATCAGGACAAAATAAAAAAAAATGATTGAAATGTAGGAAATAGCCTTTATTATACTTTTCTTTGTTTAGTATTTTTTTTTGCTGAGAGCTGCATCTCAGCTCCTATTCTACTGATTTACAGCTAAGCTGCAGTCGTCAGCAATGAACACTAAACAGTGTACAGAGCTGTGTTGTTTACAATCTGCCACATAAGGACAGGCTTTCCTGAGGGTATTTTCAGCAGATTTTCTGCAACAGAAACCATAGTGTTGGCAGGAAAAAACCTGTGTAAAATATGCATATTTTCGTTGGATTCTCACATATATTTTTTATGCGTTTTTACTTTTTTTCCCCACTCATTTGAATAGGTGAAAAATGCTGAACATGCTGCAGATTTAAAAAAAAATGGCTTGAAGGTTCAAATCCGTGAGATTTTCAGAAACCTCATCCAATTTGCTGATTCTGTATTCTTTTTTACCCTTGAAAATGCATGGAAAAAATGCAGCACATGAACAAGACTTGGGTCATCAATATCAAAGTAGTGGACAACGCCTTTTAAGTGGCAATAAGGCATTGGAGTGCATTTGGGGGCCTGAGCCAAAATCTACAGTACAGACCAAGGATAGGATACCATGGCGCTGATGTATATACTGTACATCATATAGGATACCATGGGGCTGATGTACAGAACAGACCAAAAGTTTGGACACACCTTCTCATTTAAAGATTTTTCTGTATTTTCATGACTATGAAAATTGTACATTCACACTGAAGGCATCAAAATTATGAATTAACACATGTGGAATTATATATTTAACAAAAAAGTGTGAAACAACTGAAAATATGTCTTATATTCTAGGTTCTTCAAAGTAGCCACCTTTTGCTTTGATGACTGCTTTGCACACTCTTGGCATTCTCTTGATGAGCTTCAAGAGGTATTGGCAAAGTCACCACTGGCATCCTGTGATCTTCACAGATGAAAGCAGGTTCACACTGAGCACATGTGACAGACGTGACAGAGTCTGGAGACGCCATGGAGAGCGATCTGCTGCCTGCAACATCCTTCAGCATGACTGGATTGGCAGTGGGTCAGTAATGGTGTGGGGTGGCATTTATTTGGAGGGCCGCACAGCCCAAAAGGTCTCAATGATCCATAAAGAAGACCAATACCATTAAAGAACTGTGATAGTTGGCAGCCCTGTAGGAGATATTACACTGGGGCCAGAATGCTTCAAATTTTCCCAATGGCCATGGTTTTGCCTCCTCAGTTGTAAGGTTTGGGAATATAAAGGATGTGAAACCAGTTGAAGATGTTTAATTAGAAGATCATGTAATTAGCAGATGAGATTGCTGAAAACAAGAACAACCAACAAACATCAGTCAAAATGGGCACTTGGTGCAGTTCTGCTACCATTAGTAAAAGTTGCACCTTGTATTCTACAGATCACCTAACATAATTATAAATTCCCGGGTATTAAATCTCAGTTAAAGGCTATCCATCTTATCAATGCCATTGGTCAGTTGCTGATCACATGACCAGTGGATTGCAGTGAGCCAGAGCAGCTTACATTTGAACTGCAGTGAGTGACAGTTGGAGGTGACTGGCAACAGTTGAGGAGATGTCTGCTCAGCAGAGCGAAAAAATGGAAGAGAAATTTAGGAGAGAAGGAGTGAAGCGACGAAGATCTACCTATGACACATCTGATGATGAGAGGAAGTCTTCAGTCAAGAGGACAAAACCACCTGTCCAGGAGAAAGATGGAGAGAACGAAATGGAGGCACATCAGAAGATGGGAGCCAAGAAGCGAGGAGCCGTCTTCAGCCCATTGGGGGACGAAGAGACATCTTCAAAAGAGATCCAAGGTAGAAAAGGACAAAGGATTTCATCAGGACAGAAAGCCATGGATCTGAAGAAAAAAGAGGATAGCAGTGAAGCCAAGAAGAGAAAACCGATCTTGGCAAAATCCATCAAGAAAGCTCAAGATGTCCAGAAGAAAGAAGACCTGCAGGACAACCAGGGAGGCTCAGGTAGATATATTATATATAATTAGTTTGGGAAAGTATAAAATTATAAATACTGTACATATTTGATGTGTAATGCTATTCTGTCATCCAGATGTAAAGACTAAGCAAAATTCTTCCAAATTTTCATTGTATCATGTGAAATGGGTAACCAATCATGTAAATAGCATGTTCTTGTTTTATGGTGTCTTATGCTAAGATTACTGTAAATGCTCAGCACAAAGGTTTATAGCCTTGTGTCTGTTGTACTGGGCTATCTTCATCATTCCTATACACATTAAATGGAAAGGTAGTGCACATAAGTGATTACCACTTCATTTAAAGGGGAGCATTGGACACATATTTTCAGGATCAGTATGGGTACAAGTTGTGGGACTTCCAGCAATAATAAAACATATATATTTACTTTGTGGAAAAGTTAAATATACTGTAATTTCTCTATTTATTCTCCCCCTAGGAAGCAGTGGCGTTCAGCCAACCGGCTCCAGAAGCACAGTCCCTGATAACTTCAAAAGGAGATTACTGTTCCATCATGTGCTCGGCCGGGGAAGTTTTGGCATGGTCGTGCTGGCGGAGGATACATCTACCCGCAAACATTTTGCTACTAAGATCATCAGCAAAAGAGCCCTGCTTTCTTCCGGTGATGCTTCTGGGATGGTGGAGCGACGAGTTTTACAGCTGGCATCTGGGAGCCCCTTCCTTGTCCGCGCAGACTTTGCATTCCAGACCAAGGTAAGATATCCATTATTAAGCCCCTTCCCAACACTGACAATTCTCATCTTTGCACTTTAGTTTTTACCTCCCCTTCTTCCAGGAGCCATATCTTTTTTATTTTTCCATCAGCACAGCTGTATGACGGATTTCTTTTTGCAGGATGAGTTGTAATTTTAAATTCCAAATGTATTGAAATGGTAAAAAAAAGAAAAAAAAAGCCATTCCGCCATTTGTTTTTTTCTTTTGTTTTTATGATATTCATCGTGCAGTAAAAATAACTGGGTAAAATGATTCTCCAGGTTGGAACAATTACGACGATCCCAAATTTGCATTTTTTTTTTTTTATTTAAGTGATGAAAAAAATGTGAATAAAATGTGAATAAAAAACATTTGTCTTGTGTGTCCATTTTCTACCTATAAGTGTTTTACTCTTGCATCGATAGAGCTGTACGAGGACTCACTTTTTGTGAGGTGGAGTGATTTTATTGCATTTCGTTAGGAAAGTGTGTCAGCCTAAAACACTCACTTAATTGTATATTTTGATAGCTTGGACTTTTATGGTTGTAGTGTTACCAAATATGATTATTAATATTTTTTTATATTTAATAAGGGAAAAGGGTTGATTCAAATTATTATAATTTTTTATTTGGCTTATGTTTTTAACCCATTTTTATTTATTTTTACTTCTTTATTTATTCAATTTTAGATGTGTAAAAAAATGTTCCTGTGCTGAGATAATCTTATAAATGTGCCCCTGCTGTATACTGTGTAATGGCTGTGTCTCACCGTGTAAGCAAAAGAGTATACTGCCTCTTTTAAGCAATGTTTTACCTGAAAGAAATAATTTGTAATCCCGGGCTGTAATGTCTGATTACCTTCTTTTGCTTCCTCCCCTGATCAGGGAATGTGGTACCTTCAGACCATTTTCCCTCATACACAACAGGGGCACATTTATAAGATTATCTCAGCACAGGAACATATCATTATTCAAAGATCTATTTATTAGAAATGTTGATGATTTGTTTGTTGGAAAACCCTTTTAAACTTGTGATTACTTATTCTATTAGTGCAATACTACAGTATTACAATACTACTGCATTGCCATATGCAGACAAATGACGTTCTTCTTAGATAGCACGGCAATAGGCTTTGCTTCACAGGAAGAACCAAGTTGGCAGCCATGGGGGACTTCAGCAGACCCCCAACTGCCATGACAGCCCAACAGCACCCAGCGATCGGTTTAAAGAAGTGGCCACAACTTTTTATTATGCCCCCAATGTATCCCCCCAGGGCCCATAAGTGTCTTTGTAATTACCTTCTGTTGCTGGCCGCTCACAGGCATCACGTGACCCCGCACTGATGTCATGACAAGTAAGGCGTGACTCAGCGCTGGGGTCCATGCGGTGGCTGCTGGGTTGTGGGCGGGGTTTCACCGCACGTCACACCCAGCATCCACTGCGCGCTTTCCTGATGAATGAGGAGAGGGAGAGCGCGCGGTGGATGCTGGGTGTGATGTGCGGGGTAACTCCGCCCACAACACAGCATCCACTGGTGGAACGCAGAAGAGGAACCCTCGGCTGCAGCCTGGACTTGTCGTGATGTCAGCGGATGTCAGAGCCGGCTGCAGCCGGGGGTCACGTGCTGCCTGTGAGCGTCCAGTGATAGCCCCGGGGGAATACATTGGGGTGGGGATAATAAGTAGTGGACAACCTCTTTAACAGAAGCGATCAGAGCAAGCTCTGATTGCAGCAGTTACAGATGCAGGCTGTGTACAGGCATCTCACTGAAGAATCATGAGCAAAACGCACGTCAGAGTGTGGGGTGGAGGTCACACAGCCCTAATCTGCTCATGCCATACTGGGTCTGTATTTAGCTAACCCCATGTTTATTCTTTCATTATATTCTGATATTTATTCTTATATTGGCCAATGACTTTTGCACTGTGCTCATTATTACGGCCGTTGCCATATTCAAGCTATGTGTTAAATGAATTATATGAGATTTTTCCTATTTATTATATTAGATGCACTGTTTGATGTAATTCTGGTATATACAGGTGCATCTCACTAAATTAGAATATCTTCAAAAAGTTAATTTATTTCAGTTCTTCAATACAAAAAGTGAAACTCATATATTATATAGAGTCATTACAAACAGAGTGATCTATTTCAAGTGTTTATTTCTGTTAATGTTGATGATTATGGCTTACAGCCAATGAAAACACAAAAGTCATTATCTCAGTAAATTAGAATACTTTAGAACAACAGATTCAAAAATGTTTTTAAAATCTGAAATGTTGGCCTACTGAAATGTATGTTCAGTAAATGCACTCAGTACTTGGTCGGGGCTTCTTTTGGATCAATTACTGCATCAATGCGGTGTGTCATGGAGGCGATCAGCCTGTGGCACTGCTGAGGTGTTATGGAAGCCCAGGTTGCTTTGATAGCAGCCTTCAGCTCGTCTGCATTGTTGGGTCAGGTGTCTCTCATCTTCCTCTTGACAATAACACATAGATTCTCTGTGGGGTTAAGGTGAGGCGAGTTTGCTGGCCAATCAAGCACAGTGATACTGTTGTGTGTAAACCAGGTATTGGTTCTTTTGGCAGTGTGGACAAGTGCCTAGTCCTGCTGGAGAATGAAATTTCCATCTCCAAAAAGCTTGTCAGCAGAGGGAAGCATGAAGTGCTCTAAAATTTCCTGGTAGACGGCTGCGCGGACTTTGGTCTTGATAAAACACAGTGGACCTATACCAGCAGATGACTTGGCTCCCCAAACCATCACTGAGTGTGGAAACTTCACACTAGACCTCAAGCAGCTTGGATTGTGGCCTCTCCACTCTTCCTCCAGACTCTGGGACATTGATTTCCGAATGAAAATTGGAACTCTGGGACCTTGTGGAGTGTGTCAATGACTGCCTTCTGGACATATGTCAAGTCAGCAGTCTTCCCTATGATTGTGGAGCCTACTGAAACAGACTAAGGGACTTTTTTAAACGCTTAGGAAGCCATTGCAGGTGTTTTTTGTTAATTAATGACTTTTGTGTTTTCATTGGCTGTAAGCCATAATCATCAACATTAACAGAAATAAACACTTGAAATCAATCACTCTGTTTGTAATGACTCTATATGAGTTTCACTTTTTGTATTAAAGAACTGAAATAAATTAACTTTTTGATGATATTCTAATTTTGTGAGATGCACCTGTACATATATATCTGCATATGCACTTTATTTATTTAATATATCGATGGTGATAATTTACTTGTATTCATGTATTTACTGGATGAAATTCAATATATGTTCATCCTAGGGAGAACCACTATTCAATACATGGGCTGTGTCTCTCCATCTCACATGTGTTTTAAATGTTTAGATGTCTATTACATATTTTTTAACCTATTTTTCTATGTCTGATCACTGATTTATCCAAATAAAGAATTTACTCTACTTATTTCTGTTGTATTATTTAATCCTTACCGGCCTGTTGTAGGTTGTTTCATACTTGAATTGTGGTCCAGTGAACCTTAATGACTATATTCATCTATTTAATTGCTGAGTATCTAGCTATACCCCTTTCATTGTAGGTTTGATGTGTACAGGCATCTACCAAGTGTGGTGCAGGCTCGGCTCCTGAACCTGCTCCATACATAGAGCCCTGACATTGGATGTGCTATTACTTCATATGTTGCCAATCGCTTTTCTGTGTTCTTTAAAAGATAGAAGTGGGAGAGCATGATAAAAGGGCTTACCTACCCCCTGAGACCAACTTTGGCTCTTACACTGCTCCATTGGCCATCTCTGCCCAAAAGGGATGACGTCATGATGATCATAACCGCCAATCACCTGACTGCTGAGGCCACTGACTACTGGGTCAGGTGACCGCTGGTTGGAACGTCATCTCTTCTGGTCCAGTAGAGATGGAGCAGAGGGTGGATTGTAGGGTAAGGTTGACTTCATTTATAAGCATCCCTTCCCACTGCTAACTGTCTGAAAAACACCTCTATTATTAGAAAATGTTATTATACTGTATACTATTACCACATTCTCCACTGTCTCATGGTTCCCACTGATTCCATCATCATCCCTATATAATATGACACAATGATACTACAGATTACTAATCAATGTGATGTTTATAGACATGGACAAGTGCACCCTACTGTATATTATAAAGTATTAGCTGTCATCCAAAGAGCACCATGACCTAGAGAATCATGAGAACTTATATACATTACATAGGATACACTGGGGCCGATGTATATACATTACATAGTATACACTGGGGCCGATGTATATACATTACATAGAACACACTGGGACTGATGTATATACATTACATAGGATACACTGGGGCTGATGTATATGCATTACATAGGATACACTGGGGCCGATGTATATACATTACATAGAATACACTGGGGCCGATGTATATACATTACATAGAACACACTGGGGCCAATGTATATACATTACATAGAACACACTTGGGCTGATGTATATACATCATATAGGATACACTGGGGCCGATGTATATACATTACATAGGATACACTGGGGCCGATGTATATACATTACATAGGATACACTGGGGCCGATGTATATACATTACATAGTATACACGGGGGCCGATGTATATACATTACATAGTATACACTGGGGCTGATGTATATGCATTACATAGTATACACTGGGGCTGATGTATATACATTACATAGGATACACTGGGACCGATGTATATACATTACATAGGATACACTGGGGCCGATGTATATACATTACATAGGATACACTGGGGCCGATGTATATACATTACATAGGATACACTGGGGCCGATGTATATACATTACATAGGATACACTGGGGCCGATGTATATACATTACATAGGATACACTGGGGCCGATGTATATACATTACATAGTATACACTGGGGCCGATGTATATACATTACATAGGACACACTGGGGCCGATGTATATACATTACATACTATACACTGGAGCCGATGTATATACATTACACAGGATACACTGGGGCCGATGTATATACATTACATAGAACACACTGGGGCTGATGTATATACATTACACAGTATACACTGGGGCCGATGTATATACATTACATAGTATACACTGGGGCTGATGTATATACATTACATAGTATACACAGGGGCCGATGTATATACATTACACAGTATACACTGGGGCCGATGTATATACATTACATAGGATGCCATGGGGCCGATGTATATACATTACATAGGATGCCATGGGGCCGATGTGTATACATTACATAGAACACACTGGGGCTGATGTATATACATTACATAGGATACACTGGGGCTGATGTATATACATTACATAGGATACACTGGGGCTGATGTATATACATTACATAGGATACACTAGGGCCGATGTAAATACATTACATAGTATACACTGAGGCCGATGTATATACATTACATAGGATACACTGGGGCTGATGTATATACATTACATAGTATACACTGGGGCTGATGTATATACATTACATAGGATACACTGGGGCTGATGTATATACATTACATAGGATACACTGGGGCTGATGTATATACATTACATAGGATACACTGGGGCCGATGTATATACATTACATAGGATACACTGGGGCCGATGTATATACATTACATAGTATACACTGGGGCCGATGTATATACATTACATAGGATACACTGGGGCTGATGTATATACATTACATAGGATACACTGGGGCTGACGTATATACATTACACAGTATACACTGGGGCTGATGTATATACATTACATAGGATACACTGGGGCTGATGTATATACATTACATAGGATACACTGGGGCTGATGTATATACATTACATAGGATACACTGGGGCTGATGTATATACATTACATAGGATACACTGGGGCCGATGTATATACATTACACAGTATACACTGGGGCTGATGTATATACATTACATAGGATACACTGGGGCTGATGTATATACATTACATAGGATACACTGGGGCTGATGTATATACATTACATAGGATACACTGGGGCTGATGTATATACATTACATAGGATACACTGGGGCTGATGTATATACATTACATAGGATACACTGGGGCTGATGTATATACATTTCATAGATCACACTGTGGCCGATGTATATACATTACATAGGATACACTGGGGCTGATGTATATACATTACATAGGATACACTGGGGCTGATGTATATACATTACATAGGATACACTGGGGCTGATGTGTATGCATTACATAGGATACACTGGGGCCGATGTATATACATTACATAGTATACACTGGGGCCGATGTATATACATTACATAGGATACACTGGGGCCGATGTATATACATTACATAGGATACACTGGGGCCGATGTATATACATTACATAGGATACACCGGGACCGATGTATATACATTACATAGAACACACTGGGGCCGATGTATATACATTACATAGGATACACTGGGGCCGATGTATATACATTACATGGGATACACTGGGACCGATGTATATACATTACATAGGATACACTGGGGCCAATATATATACATTACATAGGATACACGGGGCTGATGTATATACATTACATAGAACACACTGGGGCCGATGTATATACATTACATAGAACACACTGGGGCCGATGTACAGTGCCTACAAGTAGTATTCAACCCCCTGCAGATTTAGCTGGTTGACACATGCGGAATTAACTTGGCATTGTGACATTTGTACTGTAGATCAGCCTGGAAGTGGGAAATGCACTGCAGCAAATTTTTTTTTTTTTTTTTTTAAAAAAACGTTAAAAGTTAATTCAGAGTGTCATTTATTATTCAACCCCTCAAACCACAAGAATTCTGTTTGGTCCCCCAAAAGTATTAAGAAGTAGTTCAGGCACCAAGAATAATGAGCTTCACATGTGTGGATTAAAGATCTCTTTTGCCAGCCTTTTCTGACTATTTAAGACCCTCCCCAAACTTGTGAACAGCACTCAGACATGGTCAACATGGGAAAGACAAAGGAGCATTCCAAGGCCATCAGAGACAAGATCATGGAGGGTCACAAGGCTGGCAAGGGGTACAAAACCCTTTCTAAGGAGTTGGGCCTACCTGTCTCCACTGTTGGGAGCATCATCCATAAGTGGAAGGCTTATGGAACTACTGTTAGCCTTCCACGGCCAGGACAGCCTTTGAAAGTGTCCTCCCGTGCCGAGGCCAGGCTTGTCCGAAGAGTCAAGGCTAACCCAAGGACAACAAGGAAGGAGCTCCGGGAAGATCTCATGGCAGTGGGGACATTGGTTTCAGTCAATACCATAAGTAACGTACTCCACCGCAATGTTCTCCGTTCCAGACGAGCCCGTAAGGTACCTTTACTTTCAAAGCGTCATGTCAAGGCTCGTCTACAGTTTGCTCATGATCACTTGGAGGACTCTGAGACAGACTGGTTCAAGGTTCTATGGTCTGATGAGACCAAGATCGAGATCTTTGGTGCCAACCACACACGTGACGTTTGGAGACTGGATGGCACTGCATATGACCCCAAGAATACCATCCCTACAGTCAAGCATGGTGGTGGCAGCATCATGCTGTGGGGCTATTTCTCTGCCAAGGGTCCTGGCCATCTGGTCCGCATCCATGGGAAGATGGATAGCACGGCCTACCTGGAGATTTTGGCCAAGAACCTCCGCTCCTCCATCAAGGATCTTAAGATGGGTCGTAATTTCATCTTCCAACAAGACAACGACCCAAAGCACACAGCCAAGAAAACCAAGGCCTGGTTCAAGAGGGAAAAAGTCAAGGTGTTGGAGTGGCCTAGTCAGTCTCCTGACCTTAACCCAATTGAAAACTTGTGGAAGGAGCTCAAGAATAAAGTCCACATGAGACACCCAAAGAACCTAGATAACTTGGAGAAGATCTGCATGGAGGAGTGGGCCAAGATAACTCCACAGACCTGTGCCGGCCTGATCAGGTCTTATAAAAGACGATTATTAGCTGTAATTGCAAACAAGGGTTATTCCACAAAATATTAAACATAGGGGTTGTATAATAATTGACCCACACTTTTATGTTTAAAATTTAATAAAATTCAACTGAGCAACATAACTTTTTGGTTTGTAAGATTTATGCTTCTGTTCATAAAACCTACTCTCGTTTGCAGTTTGAAGGCTCTAACTTATTTGCATCTTATCAAACCAGATAAATCTGCAGGGGGTTGAATACTACTTGTAGGCACTGTATATACATTACATAGTATACACTGGGGCCGATGTATATACATTACATAGGATACACTGGGGCTGATGTATATACATTACATAGTATACACTGGGGCTGATGTATATGCATTACATAGTATACACTGGGGCCGATGTATATACATTAAATAGGATACACTAGGGCCGATGTAAATACATTACATAGTATACACTGAGGCCGATGTATATACATTACATAGGATACACTGGGGCTGATGTATATACATTACATAGTATACACTGGGGCCAATGTATATACATTACATAGGACACACCGGGACCGATGTATATACATTACATGGAACACACTGGGGCCGATGTATATACATTACATGGGATACACTGGGACCGATGTATATACATTACATAGAATACACTGGGGCCAATATATATACATTACATAGGATACACTGGGGCTGATGTATATACATTACATAGAACACACTGGGGCCGATGTATATACATTACATAGGATACACTGGGACCGATGTATATACATTACATAGAACACACCAGGGCCGATGTATATACATTACATAGAACACAATGGGGCCGATGTATATACATTACATAGGATACACTGGGGCCGATGTATATACATAACATAGAATACACTGGGGCCGATGTATATACATTACATAGAACACACTGGGGCCGACGTACATACATTACATAGTATACACTGGGGCCGATGTATATACATAACATAGAATACACTGGGGCCGATGTATATACATTACATAGAACACACTGGGGCCGACGTACATACATTACATAGTATACACTGGGGCCGATGTATATACATTACATAGGATACACCGGGACCGATGTACATACATTACATAGAACACACTGGGGCCGATGTATATACATTACATAGGATACACTGGGGCTGATGTATATACATTACATAGGATACACTGGGGCCGATGTATATACATTACATGGGATACACTGGGGCTGATGTATATACATTACATAGAACACACTAGGGCCAATATATATACATTACATAGAACACACTGGGGCCAAGGTATATACATTACATAGAACACACTGGGGCCGATGTATATACATTAGATAGGATACCATGGGGCTGATGTATATACATTACATAGGATACACTGGGGCTGATGTATATACATTATATAGGATACCATGGGGCTGATGTATATACATCATATAGGATACCATGGGGCTGATGTATATACATCATATGGGATACTATGGCGCTGATGTATATACATCATATAGGATACCAAGGGGCTGATGTATATACATCATATAGGATACCATGGGACTGATGTATATACATAACATAGAACACACTGGGGCCGATGTATATACATTACATAGAACACACTGGGGCCGATGTATATACATTACATAGATCACACTGGGGCCAATGTATATAAATTACATAGAACACACTGGGGCCGATGTTTATACATTACATAGGATACACTGGGGCCGATGCATATACATTACATAGAACACACTGGGGCCGATGTATATACATTACATAGGATATACTGGGGCCGATGTTTATACATTACATAGGATACACTGGGGCCGATGTATATACATTACATAGGATACACTGGGGCCGATGTATATACATTACATAGAACACACTGGGGCCGATGTATATACATAACATAGAATACACTGGGGCCGATGTTTATACATTACATAGGATACACTGGGGCCGATGTTTATACATTACATAGGATACACTGGGGCCGATGTATATACATTACATAGAACACACTGGGGCCGATGTTTATACATTACATAGGATACACTGGGGCCGATGTATATACATTACATAGGATACACTGGGGCCGATGTATATACATTACATAGGACACACTGGGGCCGATGTATATACATTACATAGAACACACTGGGGCCGATGTATATACATTACATAGGATACACTGGAGCTGATGTATATACATTACATAGGATACACTGGGGCCGATGTATATACATTACATAGAACACACCGGGGCCGATGTATATACATTACATAGGATACACTGGGGCCGATGTATATACATTACATAGGATATACTGGGGCTGATGTATATACATTACATAGGATACACTGGGGCCGATGTACATACATTACATAGGATACACAGGGGCCGATGTATATACATTACATAGGATACAGTGGGGTCGATGTATATACATTACATAGGATACACTGGGGCTGATGTACATACATTACATAGGATACAGTGGGGTCGATGTATATACATTACATAGGATACACTTGGACCGATTTATATACATTACATAGAATACACTGGGGCCGATGTATATACATTACATAGGATACACTGGGGCTGATGTATATACATTACATAGTATACAGTGGGGTCGATGTATATACATTACATAGGATACACTGGGGCTGATGTATATACATTACATAGGTTACAGTGGGGTCGATGTATATACATTACATAGGATACACTGGGACTGATGTATATACATTACATAGGTTACAGTGGGGTCGATGTATATACATTACATAGGATACACTGGGACCGATGTATATACATTACATAGAATACACTGGGGCTGATGTATGTACATTACATAGTATACACTGGGGCCGATGTATATACATTACATAGGATACACTGGGGCCGATGTATATACATTACATAGTATACACTGGGGCCGATGTATATACATTACATAGAACACACTGGGGCCGACGTACATACATTACATAGTATACACTGGGGCCGATGTATATACATTACATAGGATACACTGGGGCTGATGTATATACATTACGTAGAACACACTGGGACCGATGTATATACATTACATAGAACACACTGGGGCCGATGTATATACATTACATAGGATACACTGGGGCTGATGTATATACATTACATAGGATACACTGGGGCCGATGTATATACATTACATGGGATACACTGGGGCTGATGTATATACATTACATAGAACACACTAGGGCCAATATATATACATTACATAGAACACACTGGGGCCAAGGTATATACATTACATAGAACACACTGGGGCCGATGTATATACATTAGATAGGATACCATGGGGCTGATGTATATACATTACATAGGATACACTGGGGCTGATGTATATACATTATATAGGATACCATGGGGCTGATGTATATACATCATATAGGATACCATGGGGCTGATGTATATACATCATATGGGATACTATGGCGCTGATGTATATACATCATATAGGATACCAAGGGGCTGATGTATATACATCATATAGGATACCATGGGACTGATGTATATACATAACATAGAACACACTGGGGCCGATGTATATACATTACATAGAACACACTGGGGCCGATGTATATACATTACATAGATCACACTGGGGCCAATGTATATAAATTACATAGAACACACTGGGGCCGATGTTTATACATTACATAGGATACACTGGGGCCGATGCATATACATTACATAGAACACACTGGGGCCGATGTATATACATTACATAGGATATACTGGGGCTGATGTATATACATTACATAGGATACACTGGGGCCGATGTTTATACATTACATAGGATACACTGGGGCCGATGTTTATACATTACATAGGATACACTGGGGCCGATGTATATACATTACATAGGATACACTGGGGCCGATGTATATACATTACATAGGACACACTGGGGCCGATGTATATACATTACATAGAACACACTGGGGCCGATGTATATACATTACATAGGATACACTGGAGCTGATGTATATACATTACATAGGATACACTGGGGCCGATGTATATACATTACATAGAACACACCGGGGCCGATGTATATACATTACATAGGATACACTGGGGCCGATGTATATACATTACATAGGATATACTGGGGCTGATGTATATACATTACATAGGATACACTGGGGCCGATGTACATACATTACATAGGATACACAGGGGCCGATGTATATACATTACATAGGATACAGTGGGGTCGATGTATATACATTACATAGGATACACTGGGGCTGATGTACATACATTACATAGGATACAGTGGGGTCGATGTATATACATTACATAGGATACACTTGGACCGATTTATATACATTACATAGAATACACTGGGGCCGATGTATATACATTACATAGGATACACTGGGGCTGATGTATATACATTACATAGTATACAGTGGGGTCGATGTATATACATTACATAGGATACACTGGGGCTGATGTATATACATTACATAGGTTACAGTGGGGTCGATGTATATACATTACATAGGATACACTGGGACTGATGTATATACATTACATAGGTTACAGTGGGGTCGATGTATATACATTACATAGGATACACTGGGACCGATGTATATACATTACATAGAATACACTGGGGCTGATGTATGTACATTACATAGTATACACTGGGGCCGATGTATATACATTACATAGGATACACTGGGGCCGATGTATATACATTACATAGGACACACTGCGGCCGATGTATATACATTACATAGTATACACTGGGGCCGATGTATATACATTACATAGGATACACTGGGGCCGATGTATATACATTACATAGAATACACTGGGGCCGATGTATATACATTACATAGGATACACTGGGGCCGATGTATATACATTACATGGGATACACTGGGGCCGATGTATATACATTACATAGGATACACTGGGGCCGATGTATATACATTACATAGATCACACTGGGGCCAATGTATATACATTACATAGGATATACTGGGGCCGGTGTATATACATTACATAGGATACACTGGGGCTGATGTATATACATTACATAGGATACACAGGGGCCGATGTATATACATTACATAGGATACACTTGGACCGATTTATATACATTACATAGAACACGCTGGGGCTGATGTATATACATTACATAGAACACACTGGGGCCGATGTATATACATTACGTAGGATACACTGGGGCCGATGTATATACATTACATAGGATACACTGGGGCCGATGTATATACATTATATAAGATACCATAGGGCTGATGTATATACATTACATAGGATGCCATGGGGCTGATGTATACACATCATATAGGATACCATGGGTCTGATGTATATACATTACATAGGATACACTGGGGCCGATGTATATACATTATATAAGATACCATAGGGCTGATGTATATACATTACATAGGATACACTGGGGCCGATGTATATACATTACATAGAATACACTGGGGCCGATGTATATACATTACATAGTATACACTGGGGCCGATGTATATACATTACATAGGATACACTGGGGCCGATGTATATACATTACATAGAATACACTGGGGCCGATGTATATACATTACATAGGATACACTGGGGCCGATGTATATACATTACATGGGATACACTGGGGCCGATGTATATACATTACATGGGATACACTGGGGCCGATGTATATACATTACATAGGATACACTGGGGCCGATGTATATACATTACATAGATCACACTGGGGCCAATGTATATACATTACATAGGATATACTGGGGCCGGTGTATATACATTACATAGGATACACTGGGACCGATGTATATACATTACATAGGATACACTGGGGCCGATGTATATACATTACATAGATCACACTGGGGCCAATGTATATACATTACATAGGATATACTGGGGCCGGTGTATATACATTACATAGGATACACTGGGGCTGATGTATATACATTACATAGGATACACAGGGGCCGATGTATATACATTACATAGGATACACTTGGACCGATTTATATACATTACATAGAACACGCTGGGGCTGATGTATATACATTACATAGAACACACTGGGGCCGATGTATATACATTACGTAGGATACACTGGGGCTGATGTATATACATTACATAGAACACACTGGGGCCGATGTATATACATTATATAAGATACCATAAGGCTGATGTATATACATTACATAGGATGCCATGGGGCTGATGTATACACATCATATAGGATACCATGGGTCTGATGTATATACATTACATAGGATACCATGGGGCTGATGTATATACATCATATAGGATACCATGGGTCTGATGTATATACATTAGATAGGATACCATGGGGCTGATGTATATACATCATATAGGATACCATGGGGCTGATGTATATACATTACATAGGATACCCTAGGGCCATTGTATATACATTATATAGAATACGCTAGGGCCAATGTATATACATCATATAGGATACACTGGGGCCAATGTACATACATGATGTAGGATATTCTAGGGCCCATGTATATACATCATATAGGATACCATGGGACTGATGTATATACATCATATAGGATACCATGGGGCTGATGTATATACATCATATAGGATACCATAGGGCTGATGTGTATGCATTACATAGGATACCATGGGGCTGATGTATATACATTACATAGGATACCATGGCGCTGATGTATATACTGTACATCATATAGGATACCATGGGGCTGATGTATATACATCATATAGGATACCATGGGGCTGATGTATATACATTACATAGGATACCATGGCGCTGATGTACATACATAATATAGGATACCATGGGGCTGATGTATATACATTACATAGGATACAGTGGCGCTGATGTATATGCATCATATAGTATACCATGGGGCTGATATACAGTATATACATCATATAGGATACCATGGCGCTGATGTATATACATGGTATAGGATACCATGGGGCTGATGTATATACATCATATAGGATACCATGGGGCTGATGTATATACATCATATAGGATACCATGGGACTGATGTATATACATCATATAGGATACCATGGCGCTGATGTACATACATAATATAGGATACCATGGGGCTGATGCATATACATTGCATAGGATACCGTGGCGCTGATGTATATACATCATATAGGAAACCATGGGGCTGATGTATATGCATCATATAGGATACCATGGGACTGATGTATATAAATCAAATAGGATACCATGGGGCTGATGTATATACATCATATAGGATACCATGGCGCTGATGTATATACATAATATAGGATACCATGGGGCTGATGTACATACATCATATAGGATACCATGGGACTGATGTATAAACATCATATAGGATACAATGGGGCTGGTGTATATACATCATATAGGATACCATGGGGCTGATGTATATACGTTACATAGGATACCATGGGGCTGATGTTTATACATAACATAGAACACACTGGGGCCGATGTATATACATTACATAGAACACACTGGGGCCGATGTATATACATTACATAGAACACACTGGGGCCGATGTATATACATTACATAGAACACACTGGGGCCGATGTATATACATTACATAGGATACACTGGGGCCGATGTATATACATTACATAGGATACCATGGGGCTGATGTATATACATCATATAGGATACCATGGGGCTGATGTATACACATCATATAGGATACCATGGCGCTGATGTACATACATAATATAGGATACCATGGGGCTGATGCATATACATTGCATAGGATACCGTGGCGCTGATGTATATACATCATATAGGAAACCATGGGGCTGATGTATATGCATCATATAGGATACCATGGGACTGATGTATATAAATCAAATAGGATACCATGGGGCTGATGTATATACATCATATAGGATACCATGGCGCTGATGTATATACATAATATAGGATACCATGGGGCTGATGTACATACATCATATAGGATACCATGGGACTGATGTATAAACATCATATAGGATACAATGGGGCTGGTGTATATACATCATATAGGATACCATGGGGCTGATGTATATACGTTACATAGGATACCATGGGGCTGATGTTTATACATAACATAGAACACACTGGGGCCGATGTATATACATTACATAGAACACACTGGGGCCGATGTATATACATTACATAGAACACACTGGGGCCGATGTATATACATTACATAGGATACACTGGGGCCGATGTATATACATTACATAGGATACACTGGGGCCGATGTATATACATTACATAGGATACACTGGGGCCGATGTATATACATTACATAGGATACCATGGGGCTGATGTATATACATCATATAGGATACCATGGGGCTGATGTATATACATTACATAGGATACGCTAGGGCCAATGTATATACATTACATAGAATACGCTAGGGCCAATGTATATACATGATATCGGATACACTGGGGCCAATGTACATACATAATATAGGATATTCTAGGGCCCATGTATATACATCATATAGGATACCATGGGACTGATGGATATACAGTGCCTACAAGTATTATTCAACCCCCTGCAGATTTAGCTGGTTGACACATGCGGAATTAACTTGGCATTGTGACATTTGTACTGTAGTTCAGCCTGGAAGTGGGAAATGCTCTGCAGCAAATTTTGTTTTTGTTTTTTTTTGCTTTTTTTTTTTAAAACGTAAAAAGTTAATTCAGAGTGTCATTTATTATTCAACCCCTCAAACCACAAGAATTCTGTTTGGTCCCCCTAAAGTATTAAGAAGTAGTTCAGGCACCAAGAATAATGAGCTTCACATGTGTGGATTAAAGATCTCTTTTGCCAGCCTTTTCTGACTATTTAAGACCCTCCCCAAACTTGTGAACAGCACTCAGACATGGTCAACATGGGAAAAACAAAGGAGCATTCCAAGGCCATCAGAGACAAGATCGTGGAGGGTCACAAGGCTGGCAAGGGGTACAAAACCCTTTCCAAGGAGTTGGGCCTACCTGTCTCCACTGTTGGGAGCATCATCCGTAAGTGGAAGGCTTATGGAACTACTGTTAGCCTTCCACGGCCAGGACAGCCTTTGAAAGTGTCCTCCCGTGCCGAGGCCAGGCTTGTCCGAAGAGTCAAGGCTAACCCAAGGACAACAAGGAAGGAGCTCCGGGAAGATCTCATAGCAGTGGGGACATTGGTTTCAGTCAATACCATAAGTAACGTACTCCACCGCAATGGTCTCCGTTCCAGACGAGCCCGTAAGGTACCTTTACTTTCAAAGCGTCATGTCAAGGCTCGTCTACAGTTTGCTCATGATCACTTGGAGAACTCTGAGACAGACTGGTTCAAGGTTCTATGGTCTGATGAGACCAAGATCGAGATCTTTGGTGCCAGCCACACACGTGACGTTTGGAGACTGGATGGCACTGCATACGACCCCAAGAATACCATCCCTACAGTCAAGCATGGTGGTGGCAGCATCATGCTGTGGGGCTGTTTCTCTGCCAAGGGGGCTGCCCATCTGGTCCGCATCCATGGGAAGATGGATAGCACGGCCTACCTGGAGATTTTGGCCAAGAACCTCCGCTCCTCCGTCAAGGATCTTAAGATGGGTCGTAATTTCATCTTCCAACAAGACAACGACCCAAAGCACACAGCCAAGAAAACCAAGGCCTGGTTCAATAGGGAAAAAGTCAAGGTGTTGGAGTGGCCTAGTCAGTCTCCTGACCTTAACCCAATTGAAAACTTGTGGAAGGAGCTCAAGAATAAAGTCCACATGAGACACCCAAAGAACCTAGATAACTTGGAGAAGATCTGCATGGAGGAGTGGGCCAAGATAACTCCACAGACCTGTGCCGGCCTGATCAGGTCTTATTAAAGACGATTATTAGCTGTAATTGCAAACAAGGGTTATTCCACAAAATATTAAACATAGGGGTTGTATAATAATTGACCCACACTTTTATGTTTAAAATTTAATAAAATTCAACTGAGCAACATAACTTTTTGGTTTGTAAGATTTATGCTTCTGTTCATAAAACCTACTCTCGTTTGCAGTTTGAAGGCTCTAACTTATTTGCATCTTATCAAACCAGCTAAATCTGCAGGGGGTTGAATACTACTTGTAGGCACTGTACATCATATAGGATACCATGGGGCTGATGTATATACATCATATAGGATACCATGGGGCTGATGTGCACACATTACATAGGATACCATGGGGCTGATGTATATACATTACATAGGATATCATGGCGCTGATGTATATACTGTACATCATATAGGATACCATGGGGCTGATGTATATACATCATATAGGATACCATGGGGCTGATGTATATACATTACATAGGATACCATGGCGCTGATGTACATACATAATAGAGGATACCATGGGGCTGATGTATATACGTTACATAGGATACCGTGGCGCTGATGTATATACATCATATGGTATACCATGGGGCTGATGTACAGTATATACATCATATAGGATACCATGGCTCTGATGTATATACATCATACAGGATACCATGGCGCTGATGTATATATATTACATAGGATACCATGGGGCTGATGTATATACATCATATAGGATACCATGGGGCTGATGTACAGTATATACCTCATATGGGATACCATGACACTGATGTATATACATCATATAGGATACCATGGGGCTGATGTATATACATTACATAGGATACCATGGGGCTGATGTATATACATCATATAGGATACCATGGGGCTGATGTATATACATTACATAGGATACCATGGCGCTGATGTACATACAAAATAGAGGATACCATGGGGCTGATGTATATACGTTACATAGGATACCGTGGCGCTGATGTATATACATCATATCGTATACCATGGGGGTGATGTACAGTATATACATCATATAGGATACCATGGCTCTGATGTATATACATCATACAGGATACCATGGCGCTGATGTATATATATTACATAGGATACCATGGGGCTGATGTATATACATCATATAGGATACCATGGGGCTGATGTACAGTATATACCTCATATGGGATACCATGACACTGATGTATATACATCATATAGGATACCATGGGGCTGATGTATATACATTACATAGGATACCATGGGGCTGATGTATATACATTACATAGGATACCATGGGGCTGATATATATACATCATATAGGATACCATGGGGCTGATGTACAGTATATACATCATATAGGATACCATGGCGCTGATGTACATACATAATATAGGAGACCATGGGGCTGATGCATATACATTGCATAGAATACCGTGGCACTGATGTATATACATCATATAGGATACCATGGGGCTGATGTATATACATCATATAGGATACCATGGGACTGATGTATATACATCATATAGGATACCATGGCGCTGATATATATACATAATATAGGATACCATGGGGCTGATGTATATACATCATATAGGATACCATGGGGCTGATGTATATACATCATATAGGATACCATGGGGCTGATGTATATACATCATATAGGATACCATGGGGCTGATGTATATACATTACATAGGATACACTGGGGCCGATGTTTATACATAACATAGAACACACTGGGGCCGATGTATATACATTACATAGAACACACTGGGGCCGATGTATATACATTACATAGAACACACTGAGACCGATGTATATACATTACATAGAACACACTGGGGCCGATGTATATACATTACATAGAACACACTGGGGCCGATGTATATACATTACATAGAACACACTGGGGCCGATGTATATACATTACATAGAACAAACTGGGGCCGATGTATATACATTACATAGAACACACTGGGGCCGATGTATATACATTACATAGGATACACTGGGGCCGATGTATATACATTACATAGGATACACTGGGGCCGATGTATATACATTACATAGGACACACTGGGGCCGATGTATATACATTACATAGAACACACTGGGGCCGATGTATACACATTACATAGAATACACTGGGGCCGATGTATATACATTACATAGGATACACTGGGGCCGATGTATATACATTACATAGGATACACTGGGGCCGATGTATATACATTACATAGAACACACTGGGGCCGATGTATATACATTACATAGAACACACTGGGGCCGATGTATATACATTACATAGAACATACTGGGACCGATGTACATACATTATATAGAACAAACTGGGGCCGATGTATATACATTACATAGAACACACTGGGGCCGATGTATATACATTACATAGGATACACTGGGGCTGATGTATATACATTACATAGAACACACTAGGGCCGATGTATATACATTACAGAGAATACACTGGGACCGATGTACATACATTATATAGAACAAACTGGGGCCGATGTATATACATTACATAGAACACACTGGGGCCGATGTATATACATTACATAGGATACACTGTTGCCGATGTATATACATTACATAGGATACACTGGGGCCGATGTATATACATTACATAGGATACACTGGGGCCGATGTATATACATTACATAGAACACACAGGGGCCGATGTATATACATTACATAGGATACACTGGGGCCGATGTATATACATTACATAGAACACACTGGGGCCGATGTATATACATTACATAGAACACACTAGGGCCGATGTATATACATTACAGAGAATACACTGGGACCGATGTACATACTTTATATAGAACAAACTGGGGCCGATGTATATACATTACATAGAACACACTGGGGCCGATGTATATACATTACATAGGATACACTGTTGCCGATGTATATACATTACATAGGATACACTGGGGCCGATGTATATACATTACAGAGAATGCACTGGGGCCGATGTATATACATTACATAGGATACACTGGGGCCGATGTATATACATTACAGAGAATACACTGGGGCCGATGTATATACATTACATAGGATACACTGGGGCCGATGTATATACATTACATAGGATACACTGGGGCCGATGTATATACATTACATAGAACACACTGGGGCCGATGTATATACATTACAGAGAATACACTGGGGCCGATGTATATACGTTACATAGGATACACTGGGGCCGATGTATATACATTACATAGGATACACTGGGGCCGATGTATATACATTACATAGGATACACTGGGGCCGATGTATATACATTACATAGACCACACTAGGGCCGATGTATATACATTACAGAGAATACACTGGGACCGATGTACATACATTATATAGAACAAACTGGGGCCGATGTATATACATTACATAGAACACACTGGGGCCGATGTATATACATTACATAGGATACACTGTTGCCGATGTATATATATTACATAGGATACACTGGGGCCGATGTATATACATTACAGAGAATACACTGGGGCCGATGTATATACATTACATAGGATACACTGGGGCCGATGTATATACATTACAGAGAATACACTGGGGCCGATGTATATACATTACATAGAACACACTGGGGCTGATGTATATACATTACATAGAACACACTGGGGCCGATGTATATACATTACATAGAACACACTGGGGCAGATGTATATACATTACAGAGAATACACTGGGACCGATGTATATACATTACATAGAACACACTGGGGCTGATGTATATACATTACATAGAACACACTGGGGCTGATGTATATACATTACATAGAACAAACTGGGGCCGATGTATATACATTACATAGGATACACTGGGGCTGATGTATATACATTACATAGAACACACTGGGGCCGATGTATATACATTACATAGGATACACTGGGGCCGATGTATATACATTACATAGGATACACTGGGGCCGATGTATATACATTACATAGGATACACTGGGGCCGATGTATATACATAACATGGAACACACTGGGGCCGATGTATATACATTACATAGGATACACTGGGGCCGATGTATATACATTACATAGAACACACTGGGGCCGATGTATATACATAACATAGAACACACTGGGGCCGATGTATATACATTACATAGAACACACTGGGGCAGATGTATATACATTACAGAGAATACACTGGGACCGATGTACATACATTACATAGAACAAACTGGGGCCGATGTATATACATTACATAGAACACACTGGGGCCGATGTATATATATTACACAGGATACACTGGGGCCGATGTATATACATTACATAGGATACACTGGGGCTGATGTATATACATTACATAGAACACACTGGGGCCGATGTATATACATTACATAGAACACACTGGGGCCGATGTATATACATTACAGAGAATACACTGGGACCGATGTACATACATTACATAGAACAAACTAGGGCCGATGTATATACATTACATAGAACACACTGGGACCGATGTATATACATTACATAGAACACACTGGGGCCGATATATACATTACATAGAACACACTGGGGCCGAGGTATATACATTACATAGAACACACTGAGGCCGATGTATATACATTACATAGGATACACTGGGACCGATGTATATACATTACATAGGATACACTGGGGCCGATGTATATACATTACATAGAACACACTGGGGCCGATGTATATACATTACATAGGATACACTGGGGCTGATGTATATACATTACATAGGATACACTGGGGCTGATGTATATACATTACATAGAACACACTGGGGCCGATGTATATACATTACATAGGATACACTGGGACCGATGTATATACATAACATAGAACACACAGGGGCCGATGTATATACATTACATAGGATACACTGGGACCGATGTATATACAGTCATGGCCAAAAGTTTTGAGAATGACACCAAAATGATATTTTCACATGATCTGCTGGCCTCTGGTTTTTATTAGTGTTTGTCTGATGTTTATATCACATACAGAAATATAATTGCAATCATATTATGAGTACCAATAGGTTATATTGACAGTTAGAATGAGTTAATGCAGCAAGTCAATATTTGCAGTGTTGCCCCTTCTTCTTCAAGACCTCTGTAATTCTCCCTGGCATGCTCTCAATCAACTTTTGGACCAAATCCTGACTGATAGCAGTCCATTCTTGCATAATCAATGCTTGCATTTTGCCAGAATTTGTTGGTTTTTGTTTGTCCACCCGTCTCTTGATGATTGACCACAAGTTCTCAATGGGATTAAGATCTGGAGAGTTTCCAGGCCATGGACCCAAAATCTCTATGTTTTGTTCCATGAGCCATTTTGTTATCACCTTTGCTTTAATGCAAGGTGCTCCATCATGCTGGAAAAGGCATTTTTGGGCGCCAAACTGCTCTTGGACGGTTGGGAGAAGTTGCTCTTGGAGGACATTCTGGTACCATTCTTTATTCATGGCTGTGTTTTTAGGCAAGACTGTGAGTGTGCCGATTCCCTTGGCTGAGAAGCAACCCCACACATGAATGGTTTCAGGATGCTTTACAGTTGGCATGAGACAAGACTGGTGGTAGCGCTCACCTCTTCTTCTCCGAATAAGCTGTTTTCCAGATATCCCAAACAATCGAAAAGGGGATTCATCAGAGAAAATGACTTTGCCCCAGTCCTCAGCAGTCCACTCCCTGTACCTTTTGCAGAATATCAGTCGGTCCCTGATGTTTTTTCTGGAGAGAAGTGGCTTCTTTGCTGCCCTCCTTGAAACCAGCCCTTGCTCAAAGAGTCTCCGCCTCACAGTGCGTGCAGAAGCACTCACACCAGCCTGCTGCCATTCCTGAGCAAGCTCGGCACTGCTGGTAGTCCGATCCTGCAGCTGAAACAGTTTTAAGATACGGTCCTGGCGCTTGCTGGTCTTTCTTGGGCGCCCTGGAGCCTTTTTGACAACAATGGGAGCTCTCCCCTTGAAGTTCTTGATGATGCGATAGATTGTTGACTGAGGTGCAATCTTTGTAGCTGCGATACTCTTCCCTGTTAGGCCATTTTTGTGCAGTGCAATGATGGCTGCACGTGTTTCTTTAGAAATAACCATGGTTAACTGAAGAGAAACAATGATACCAAGAACCAGCCTCCTTTTAAAGTGTCCAGTGATGTCATTCTTACTTAATCATGACTGATTGATCGCCAGCCCTGTCCTCATCAACACCCACACCTGTGTTAATGGATCAATCACTAAAATGATGTTAGCTGCTCCTTTTAAGGCAGGACTGCAATGATGTTGAAATGTGTTTTTGGGGTTAAAGTTCATTTTCTGGGCAAATATTGACTTCGTAAGTACAGTAATTGCTGTTAAGCTGATCACTCTTTGACATTCAGGAGTATATGCAAATTGCCATTACAAAAAATGAAGCAGTAAACTTTGGAAAAATTACTATTTGTCTCATTCTCAATACTTTTGGCCATGACTGTACATTACATAGAACACACTGGGGCCGATGTATATACATTACATAGGATACACTGGGGCCGATGTATATACAAAACATAGAACACACTGGGGCCGATGTATATACATTACATAGAACACACTGAGACCGATGTATATACATTACATAGGATACACTGGGGCCGATGTATATACATTACGTAGAACACACTGGGGCCGATGTATATACATTACATATGATACACTGGGGCCGATGTATATACATTACATAGAACACACTGGGGCCGATGTATATACATTACATAGAACACACTGGGGCCGATGTATATACATTACATAGAACATACTGGGGCCGATGTATATACATTACATAGGATACACTGGGGCTGATGTATATACATTACATAGGATACACTGGGGCTGATGTATATACATTACATAGAACACACTGGGGCCGATGTATATACATTACATAGAACACACTGGGGCCGATGTATATACATTACATAGGATACACTGGGGCTGATGTATATACATTACATAGGATACACTGGGGCCGATGTATATACATTACATAGAACACACTGGGGCCGATGTATATACATTACATAGGATACACTGGGGCCGATGTATATACAAAACATAGAACACACTGGGGCCGATGTATATACATTACATAGAACACACTGAGACCGATGTATATACATTACATAGGATACACTGGGGCCGATGTATATACATTACGTAGAACACACTGGGGCCGATGTATATACATTACATAGGATACACTGGGGCCGATGTATATACATTACATAGAACACACTGGGGCCGATGTATATACATTACATAGAACACACTGGGGCCGATGTATATACATTACATAGAACATACTGGGGCCGATGTATATACATTACATAGGATACACTGGGGCTGATGTATATACATTACATAGGATACACTGGGGCTGATGTATATACATTACATAGAACACACTGGGGCCGATGTATATACATTACATAGAACACACTGGGGCCGATGTATATACATTACATAGGATACACTGGGGCTGATGTATATACATTACATAGGATACACTGGGGCCGATGTATATACATTACATAGGATACACTGGGGCCGATGTATATACATAACATAGAACACACTGGGGCCGATGTATATACATTACATAGAACACACTGGGGCCGATGTATATACATTACATAGGATACACTGGGACCGATGTATATACATTACATAGGATACACTGGGGCCGATGTATATACATAACATAGAACACACTGGGGCTGATGTATATACATTACATAGAACACACTGGGGCTGATGTATATACATTACATAGAACACACTGGGGCCGATGTATATACATTACATAGAACACACTGGGGCCGATGTATATACATTACATAGGATACACTGGGGCTGATGTATATACATTACATAGGATACAATGGGGCCGATGTATATACATTACATAGAACACACTGGGACCGATGTATATACATTACATAGAACACACTGGGGCCGATGTATATACATTACATAGAACACACTGGGGCTGATGTATATACATTACATAGGATACACTGGGGCCGATGTATATACATTACATAGGATACACTGGGGCCGATGTATATACATTACATAGAACACACTGGGGCCGATGTATATACATTACATAGAACACACTGGGGCCGATGTATATACATTACATAGAACACACTGGGGCCGATGTATATACATTACATAGGATACACTGGGACCGATGTATATACATTACATAGAACACACTGGGGCCGATGTATATACATTACATAGGATACACTGGGGCTGATGTATATACATTACATAGGATACACTGGGGCCGATGTATATACATTACATAGGATACACTGGGGCCGATGTATATACATAACATAGAACACACTGGGGCCGATGTATATACATTACATAGAACACACTGGGGCAGATGTATATACATTACATAGGATACACCGGGACCGATGTATATACATTACATAATATACACTGGGGCCGATGTAGATACATTACACAGTATACAATGGGGCTGATGTATATACATTACATAGGATACACTGGGGCTGATGTATATACATTACATAGGATACACTGGGGCAGATGTATATACATTACATAGAACACACTGGGGCCGATCTATATACATTACATAGGATACACTGGGGCTGATGTATATACATTACATAGGATACACTGGGGCAGATGTATATACATTACATAGGATACACCGGGACCGATGTATATACATTACATAGTATACACTGGGGCCGATGTAGATACATTACATAGAACACACTGGGGCAGATGTATATACATTACATAGGATACACCGGGACCGATGTATATGCATTACATAGAACACACTGGGGCAGATGTATATACATTACATAGGATACACCGGGACCGATGTATATACATTACATAATATACACTGGGGCCGATGTAGATACATTACACAGTATACACTGGGGATGATGTATATTCATTACATAGGATACACTGGGGCTGATGTATATACATTACATAGGATACACTGGGGCTGATGTATATACATTACATAGGATACACCGGGACCGATGTATATACATTACATAGTATACACTGGGGCCGATGTAGATACATTACACAGTATACAATGGGGCTGATGTATATACATTACATAGGGTACACTGGGGCTGATGTATATACATTACACAGTATACACTGGGGCTGATGTAGATACATTACACAGTATACACTGGGGCTGATGTATATACATTACATAGGATACACTGGGGCTGATGTATATACATTACATAGGATACACTGGGGCTGATGTATATACATTACATAGGATACACTGGGGCCGATGTATATACATTACATAGAACACACTGGGGCCGATGTATATACATTACATAGGATACACTGGGGCTGATGTATATACATTACATAGGACACACTGGGGCCGATGTATATACATTACATAGGATACACTGGGGCCGATGTATATACATTACATAGAACACACTGGGGCCGATGTATATACATTACATAGGATACACTGGGGCCGATGTATATACATTACATAGGACACACTGGGGCCGATGTATATACATTACATAGGATACACTGGGGCCGATGTATATACATTACATAGGATACACTGGGGCCGATGTATATACATTACATAGGACACACTGGGGCCGATGTATATACATTACATAGGATACACTGGGGCTGATGTATATACATTACATAGGACACACTGGGGCCGATGTATATACATTACATAGGATACACTGGGGCCGATGTATATACATTACATAGAACACACTCGGGCAGATGTATATACATTACATAGGATACACTGGGGCCGATGTATATACATTACATAGAACACACCAGGGCCGATGTATATACATTAAATAGAACACGCTGGGGCCGATGTATATACATTACATAGGACACACTGGGGCCGATGTATATACATTACATAGAATACACTGGGGCCGATGTATATACATTACATAGAACACACTCGGGCAGATGTATATACATTACATAGGATACACTGGGGCCGATGTATATACATTACATAGAACACACCAGGGCCGATGTATATACATTAAATAGAACACGCTGGGGCCGATGTATATACATTACATAGAACACACTGGGGCCGATGTGTATACATTACATAGGATACACTGGGGCCGATGTATATTCATTACATAGAACACACTGGGGCCGATGTATATACATTACATAGGATACACTGGGGCCGATGTATATACACTACATGGGATACACTGGGGCCGATGTATATACATAACATAGGATACACTGGGGCCGATGTATATACATTACATAGAACACACTGGGGCCGATGTATATACATTACATAGAACACACTGGGGCCGATGTATATACATTACATAGAACACACTGGGGCCGATGTATATACATTACATAGAACACACTGGGGCCGATGTATATACATTACATAGGATACACTGGGGCCGATATATATACATTACATAGGATACACTGGGGTCGATGTATATACATTACATGGGATACACTGGGGCCGATGTATATACATTACATAGAACACACTGGGACCGATGTGTATACATTACATAGGATACACTGGGGCCGATGTATATACATTACATAGAACACACTGGGGCCGATGTATATACATTACATAGAACACACTGGGGCCGATGTATATACATTACATAGAACACACTGGGGCCGATGTATATACATTACATAGGATACACTGGGGCCGATATATATACATTACATAGGATACACTGGGGCCGATGTATATACATTACATAGGATACACTGGGGCCGATGTATATACATTACATAGAACACACTGGGGCCGATGTATATACATTACATAGGATACACTGGGGCCGATGTATATACATAACATAGAACACACAGGGGCCGATGTATATACATTACATAGGATACACTGGGACCGATGTATATACATAACATAGGATACACTGGGGCCGATGTATATACATTACATAGAACACACTGGGGCCGATGTATATACATTACATAGGATACACTGGGGCTGATGTATATACATTACATAGAACACACTGGGGCCGATGTATATACATTACATAGGATACACTGGGGCCGATGTATATACAAAACATAGAACACACTGGGGCCGATGTATATACATTACATAGAACACACTGAGACCGATGTATATACATTACATAGGATACACTGGGGCAGATGTATATACATTACATAGGATACACTGGGGCCGATGTATATACATTACATAGGATACACTGGGGCCGATGTATATACATTACATAGGATACACTGGGGCCGATGTATATACATTACATAGGACACACTGGGACCGATGTATATACATTACATAGGACACACTGGGACCGATGTATATACATTACATAGGATACACTGGGGCCTATGTATATACATTACATAGAACACACTGGGGCCGATGTATATACATTACATAGATCACACTGGGGCCGATGTATATACATTACGTAGAACACACTGGGGCCGATGTATATACATTACATAGGATACACTGGGGCCGATGTATATACATTACATAGGATACACTGGGGCCGATGTATATACATTACATAGGATACACTGGGGCCGATGTATATACATTACATAGGACACACTGGGACCGATGTATATACATTACATAGGATACACTGGGGCTGATGTATATACATTACGTAGAACACACTGGGGCCGATGTATATACATTACATAGAATACACTGGGGCTGATGTATATACATTACGTAGAATACACTGGGGCTGATGTATATACATTACATAGGATACACTGGTGCTGATGTATATACATTACATAGAACACACTGGGGCCGATGTATATACATTACATAGAACACACTGGGACTGATGTATATACATTACATAGGATACACTGGGGCCGATGTATATACATTACATAGGATACACTGGGGCTGATGTATATACATTACATAGGATACAATGGGGCCGATGTATATACATTACATAGAACACACTGGGGCCGATGTATATACATTACATAGAACACACTGGGGCCGATGTATATACATTACATAGGATACACTGGGGCTGATGTATATACATTACATAGGATACACTGGGGCCGATGTATATACATTACATAGGATACACTGGGGCCGATGTATATACATAACATAGAACACACTGGGGCCGATGTATATACATTACATAGAACACACTGGGGCAGATGTATATACATTACATAGGATACACCGGGACCGATGTATATACATTACATAATATACACTGGGGCCGATGTAGATACATTACACAGTATACACTGGGGATGATGTATATTCATTACATAGGATACACTGGGGCTGATGTATATACATTACATAGGATACACTGGGGCTGATGTATATACATTACATAGGATACACCGGGACCGATGTATATACATTACATAGTATACACTGGGGCCGATGTAGATACATTACACAGTATACAATGGGGCTGATGTATATACATTACATAGGATACACTGGGGCTGATGTATATACATTACATAGGATACACTGGGGCAGATGTATATACATTACATAGGATACACCGGGACCGATGTATATACATTACATAGTATACACTGGGGCCGATGTAGATACATTACATAGAACACACTGGGGCAGATGTATATACATTACATAGGATACACCGGGACCGATGTATATACATTACATAGAACACACTGGGGCAGATGTATATACATTACATAGGATACACCGGGACCGATGTATATACATTACATAATATACACTGGGGCCGATGTAGATACATTACACAGTATACACTGGGGATGATGTATATTCATTACATAGGATACACTGGGGCTGATGTATATACATTACATAGGATACACTGGGGCTGATGTATATACATTACATAGGATACACCGGGACCGATGTATATACATTACATAGTATACACTGGGGCCGATGTAGATACATTACACAGTATACAATGGGGCTGATGTATATACATTACATAGGATACACTGGGGCTGATGTATATACATTACACAGTATACACTGGGGCTGATGTAGATACATTACACAGTATACACTGGGGCTGATGTATATACATTACATAGGATACACTGGGGCCGATGTATATACATTACATAGGATACACTGGGGCCGATGTATATACATTACATAGGATACACTGGGGCTGATGTATATACATTACATAGGATACACTGGGGCTGATGTATATACATTACATAGGATACACTGGGGCTGATGTATATACATTACATAGGACACACTGGGGCCGATGTATATACATTACATAGGATACACTGGGGCCGATGTATATACATTACATAGGATACACTGGGGCCGATGCATATACATTACATAGAACACACTGGGGCCGATGTATATACATTACATAGGATACACTGGGGCTGATGTATATACATTACATAGGACACACTGGGGCCGATGTATATACATTACATAGGACACACTGGGGCCGATGTATATACATTACATAGGATACACTGGGGCCGATGTATATACATTACATAGGATACACTGGGGCCGATGTATATACATTACATAGGACACACTGGGGCCGATGTATATACATTACATAGAACACACTGGGGCCGATGTATATACATTACATAGAACACACTGGGACCGATGTATATACATTACATAGGATACACTGGGACCGATGTATATACATTACATAGGATACACTGGGGCTGATGTATATACATTACATAGGATACACTGGGGCTGATGTATATACATTACATAGGACACACTGGGGCCGATGTATATACATTACATAGGATACACTGGGGCCGATGTATATACATTACACAGAACACACTGGGGCCGATGTATATACATTACATAGAACACACTCGGGCAGATGTATATACATTACATAGGATACACTGGGGCCGATGTATATACATTACATAGAACACACCAGGGCCGATGTATATACATTAAATAGAACACGCTGGGGCCGATGTATATACATTACATAGAACACACTGGGGCCGATGTGTATACATTACATAGGATACACTGGGGCCGATGTATATTCATTACATAGAACACACTGGGGCCGATGTATATACATTACATAGGATACACTGGGGCCGATGTATATACACTACATGGGATACACTGGGGCCGATGTATATACATAACATAGGATACACTGGGGCCGATGTATATACATTACATAGAACACACTGGGGCCGATGTATATACATTACATAGAACACACTGGGGCCGATGTATATACATTACATAGAACACACTGGGGCCGATGTATATACATTACATAGAACACACTGGGGCCGATGTATATACATTACATAGGATACACTGGGGCCGATATATATACATTACATAGGATACACTGGGGTCGATGTATATACATTACATGGGATACACTGGGGCCGATGTATATACATTACATAGAACACACTGGGACCGATGTGTATACATTACATAGGATACACTGGGGCCGATGTATATACATTACATAGAACACACTGGGGCCGATGTATATACATTACATAGAACACACTGGGGCCGATGTATATACATTACATAGAACACACTGGGGCCGATGTATATACATTACATAGGATACACTGGGGCCGATATATATACATTACATAGGATACACTGGGGCCGATGTATATACATTACATAGGATACACTGGGGCCGATGTATATACATTACATAGAACACACTGGGGCCGATGTATATACATTACATAGGATACACTGGGGCCGATGTATATACATAACATAGAACACACAGGGGCCGATGTATATACATTACATAGGATACACTGGGACCGATGTATATACATAACATAGGATACACTGGGGCCGATGTATATACATTACATAGAACACACTGGGGCCGATGTATATACATTACATAGGATACACTGGGGCCGATGTATATACAAAACATAGAACACACTGGGGCCGATGTATATACATTACATAGAACACACTGAGACCGATGTATATACATTACATAGGATACACTGGGGCAGATGTATATACATTACATAGGATACACTGGGGCCGATGTATATACATTACATAGGATACACTGGGGCCGATGTATATACATTACATAGGATACACTGGGGCCGATGTATATACATTACATAGGACACACTGGGACCGATGTATATACATTACATAGGACACACTGGGACCGATGTATATACATTACATAGAACACACTGGGGCCGATGTATATACATTACATAGGATACACTGGGGCCGATGTATATACATTACATAGGATACACTGGGGCCGATGTATATACATTACATAGGACACACTGGGACCGATGTATATACATTACATAGGATACACTGGGGCCGATGTATATACATTACATAGGATACACTGGGGCCGATGTATATACATTACATAGGACACACTGGGACCGATGTATATACATTACATAGGACACACTGGGACCGATGTATATACATTACATAGGATACACTGGGGCCGATGTATATACATTACATAGATCACACTGGGGCCGATGTATATACATTACATAGAACACACTGGGGCCGATGTATATACATTACATAGATCACACTGGGGCAGATGTATATACATTACATAGAACACACTGGGGCCGATGTATATACATTACGTAGAACACACTGGGGCCGATGTATATACATTACATAGGATACACTGGGGCCGATGTATATACATTACATAGAACACACTGGGGCCGATGTATATACATTACATAGAACACACTGGGGCCGATGTATATACATTACATAGGATACACTGGGGCCGATGTATATACATTACATAGGATACACTGGGGCCGATGTATATACATTACATAGGATACACTGGGGCCGATGTATATACATAACATAGAACACACTGGGGCCGATGTATATACATTACATAGAACACACTGGGGCAGATGTATATACATTACATAGGATACCATGGGGCTGATGTATATACATTACATAGGATACACTGGGGCCGATGTATATACATTACATAGGATACACTGGGGCGGATGTATATACATTACGTAGAATACACTGGGGCTGATGTATATACATTACATAGGATACACTGGTGCTGATGTATATACATTACATAGAACACACTGGGGCCGATGTATATACATTACATAAAACACACTGGGACTGATGTATATACATTACATAGAATACACTGGGGCTGATGTATATACATTACGTAGAACACACTGGGGCCGATGTATATACATTACATAGAACACACTGGGGCCGATGTATATACATTACATAGGATACACTGGGGCCGATGTATATACATTACATAGGATACACTGGGGCTGATGTATATACATTACATAGAATACACTGGGGCCGATGTATATACTTTACATAGAACACACTGGGACCGATGTATATACATAACATAGAACACACTGGGGCCGATGTATATACATTACATAGAACACACTGGGGCAGATGTATATACATTACATAGGATACACTGGGGCCGATGTATATACATTACATAGGATACACTGGGGCCGATGTATATTCTTTACATAGAACACACTGGGACCGATGTATATACATAACATAGAACACACTGGGGCCGATGTATATACATTACATAGAACACACTGGGGCCGATGTATATACATTACATAGAACACACTGGGGCCGATGTATATACATTACATAGGATACACTGGGGCCGATGTATATACTTTACATAGAACACACCGGGACCGATGTATATACATAACATAGAACACACTGGGGCTGATGTATATACATTACATAGGATACACTGGGGCCGATGTATATACATTACATAGGATACACTGGGGCCGATGTATATACTTTACATAGAACACACTGGGACCGATGTATATACATAACATAGAACACACTGGGGCCGATGTATATACATTACATAGAACACACTGGGGCCGATGTATATACATTACATAGAACACACTGGGGCCGATGTATATACATTACATAGGATACACTGGGGCCGATGTATATACTTTACATAGAACACACCGGGACCGATGTATATACATAACATAGAACACACTGGGGCCGATGTATATACATTACATAGAACACACTGGGGCCGATGTATATACATTACATAGGATACACTGGGGCCGATGTATATACTTTACATAGAACACACTGGGGCTGATGTATATACATTACATAGAACACACTGGGGCCGATGTATATACATTACATAGGATACACTGGGGCTGATGTATATACATTACATAGGATACACTGGGGCTGATGTATATACATTACATAGAACACACTGGGGCCGATGTATATACATTACGTAGAACACACTGGGGCCGATGTATATACATTACATAGGATACACTGGGGCCGATGTATATACATTACGTAGAACACACTGGGGCCGATGTATATACATTACATAGGATACACTGGGGCCGATGTACATACATTACATAGAACACACTGGGGCTGATGTATATACATTACATAGGATACACTGGGGCTGATGTATATACATTACATAGATCACACTGGGGCTGATGTATATACATTACATAGGATACACTGGGGCTGATGTATATACATTACATAGATCACACTGGGGCTGATGTATATACATTACATAGGATACACTGGGGCTGATGTATATACATAACATAGAACACACTGGGGCCGATGTATATACATTACATAGGATACACTGGGGCCGATGTACATACATTACATAGAACACACTGGGGCTGATGTATATACATTACATAGGATACACTGGGGCTGATGTATATACATTACATAGAACACACTGGGGCTGATGTATATACATTACATAGGATACACTGGGGCTGATGTATATACATAACATAGAACACACTGGGGCCGATGTACATACATTACATAGAACACACTGGGGCTGATGTATATACATTACATAGGATACACTGGGGCCGATGTATATACATTACATAGGATACACTGGGGCCGATGCATATACATTACATAGGATACACTGGGGCCGATGTATATACTTTACATAGAACACACTGGGACCGATGTATATACATTACATAGAACACACTGGGGCCGATGTATATTCATTACATAGAACACACTGGGGCAGATGTATATACATTACATAGAACACACTGGGGCCGATGTATATACATTACATAGGATACACTGGGGCCGATGTATATACATTACGTAGAACACACTGGGGCCGATGTATATACATTACATAGGATACACTGGGGCCGATGTATATACATTACGTAGAACACACTGGGGCCGATGTATATACATTACATAGGATACACTGGGGCCGATGTATATACATTACATAGGATACACTGGGGCCGATGTATATACATTACATAGGATACACTGGGGCCGATGTATATACATTACATAGGATACACTGGGGCCGATGTATATACATTACATAGGATACACTGGGGCCGATGTATATACATTACATAGGATACACTGGGGCCGATGTATATACATTACGTAGAACACACTGGGGCCGATGTATATACATTACATAGGATACACTGGGGCCGATGTATATACATTACATAGGATACACTGGGGCCGATGTATATACATTACATAGGATACACTGGGGCTGATGTATATACATTACATAGGATACACTGGGGCCGATGTACATACATTACATAGAACACACTGGGGCCGATGTATATACATTACATAGGATACACTGGGGCTGATGTATATACATTACATAGGATACACTGGGGCCGATGTACATACATTACATAGAACACACTGGGGCCGATGTATATACATTACATAGGATACACTGGGGCCGATGTATATACATTACATAGGATACACTGGGGCCGATGTATATACATTACATAGGATACACTGGGGCTGATGTATATACATTACATAGGATACACTGGGGCCGATGTACATACATTACATAGAACACACTGGGGCCGATGTATATACATTACATAGGATACACTGGGGCTGATGTATATACATTACATAAGATACACTGGGGCCGATGTACATACATTACATAGAACACACTGGGGCCGATGTATATACATTACATAGGATACACTGGGGCTGATGTGTATACATTACATAGGATACACTGGGGCCGATGTATATACATTACATAGAACACACTGGGGCCGATGTATATACATTACATAGGATACACTGGGGCTGATGTATTTACATTACATAGGATACACTGGGGCCGATGTATATACATTACATAGGACACACTGGGGCCGATGTATATTCATTACGTAGAACACACTGGGGCAGATGTATATACATTACATAGAACACACTGGGGCCGATGTATATACATTACATAGGATACACTGGGGCCGATGTATATACATTACGTAGAACACACTGGGGCCGATGTATATACATTACATAGGATACACTGGGGCCGATGTATATACATTACGTAGAACACACTGGGGCCGATGTATATACATTACATAGGATACACTGGGGCCGATGTACATACATTACATAGAACACACTGGGGCTGATGTATATACATTACATAGGATACACTGGGGCTGATGTATTTACATTACATAGGATACACTGGGGCCGATGTATATACATTACATAGGATACACTGGGGCTGATGTATATACATTACATAGAACACACTGGGTCCGATGTATATACATTACATAGGATACACTGGGGCTGATGTATATACATTACATAGAACACACTGGGGCCGATGTATATACATTACATAGAACACACTGGGGCCGATGTATATACATTACATAGAACACACTGGGGCCGATGTATATACATTACATAGAACACACTGGGGCCGATGTATATTCATTACATAGAACACACTGGGGCAGATGTATATTCATTACATAGAACACACTTGGGCTGATGTATATACATTACATAGAATACACTGGGGCCGATGTATATACATTACATAGAATACACTGGGGCCGATGTATATACATTACATAGAACACACTGGGGCCGATGTATATACATTACATAGAATACACTGGGGCCGATGTATATACATTACATAGAACACACTGGGGCCGATGTATATACATTACATAGAACACACTGGGGCCGATGTATATTCATTACGTAGAACACACTGGGGCAGATGTATATACATTACATAGGATACACTGAGGCCGATGTATATACATTACATAGAACACACTGGGGCCAATGTATATACATTACATAGAACACACTGGGGCCGATGTATATACATTACATAGAACACACAGGGGCCGATGTATATACATTACATAGAACACACTGGGGCCGATGTATATACATTACATAGAACACACTGGGGCCGATGTATATTCATTACGTAGAACACACTGGGGCAGATGTATATACATTACATAGGATACACTGGGGCCGATGTATATACATTACGTAGAACACACTGGGGCCGATGTATATACATTACATAGAACACACTGGGGCCGATGTATATACATTACATAGGATACACTGGGGCCGATGTATATACATTACGTAGAACACACTGGGGCCGATGTATATACATTACATAGGATACACTGGGGCCGATGTATATACATTACGTAGAACACACTGGGGCCGATGTATATACATTACATAGGATACACTGGGGCCGATGTATATACATTACGTAGAACACACTGGGGCCGATGTATATACATTACATAGGATACACTGGGGCCGATGTACATACATTACATAGAACACACTGGGGCTGATGTATATACATTACATAGGATACACTGGGGCTGATGTATTTACATTACATAGGATACACTGGGGCCGATGTATATACATTACATAGAACACACTGGGGCCGATGTATATACATTACATAGAACACACTGGGGCCGATGTATATACATTACATAGAACACACTGGGGCCGATGTATATACATTACATAGAACACACTGGGGCCGATGTATATACATTACATAGAACACACTGGGGCTGATGTATATTCATTACATAGAACACACTGGGGCAGATGTATATTCATTACATAGAACACACTTGGGCTGATGTATATACATTACATAGAATACACTGGGGCCGATGTATATACATTACATAGAATACACTGGGGCCGATGTATATACATTACATAGGATACACTGGGGCCGATGTATATACATTACATAGGATACACTGGGGCCGATGTATATACATTACATAGGATACACTGGGGCTGATGTATATACATTACATAGGATATACTGGGGCCGATGTATATACATTACATAGAACACACTGGGGCCGATGTATATACATTACATAGAACACACTGGGGCCGATGTATATACATTACATAGAACACACTGGGGCCGATGTATATACATTACATAGAACACACTGGGGCCGATGTATATACATTACATAGAACACACTGGGGCCGATGTATATTCATTACATAGAACACACTGGGGCAGATGTATATTCATTACATAGAACACACTGGGGCTGATGTATATACATTACATAGAATACACTGGGGCCGATGTATATACATTACATAGAATACACTGGGGCCGATGTATATACATTACATAGGATACACTGGGGCTGATAAATACATTACATAGAACACACTGGGGCCGATGTATATACATTACATAGAACACACTGGGGCCGATGTATATACATTACATAGAACACACTGGGGCCGATGTATATACATTACATAGAACACACTGGGGCCGATGTATATACATTACATAGAACACACTGGGGCCGATGTATATACATTACATAAAACACACTGGGGCCGATGTATATTCATTACATAGAACACACTGGGGCTGATGTATATACATTACATAGGATACACTGGGGCTGATGCATATACATTACATAGGATACACTGGGGCAGATGTATATTCATTACATAGAACACACTGGGGCTGATGTATATACATTACATAGAATACACTGGGGCCGATGTATATACATTACATAGAACACACTGGGGCCGATGTATATACATTACATAGAACACACTGGGGCCGATGTATATACATTACATAGAACACACTGGGGCCGATGTATATTCATTACATAGAACACACTGGGGCAGATGTATATTCATTACATAGAACACACTTGGGCTGATGTATATACATTACATAGGATACACTGGGGCCGATGTATATACATTACATAGAATACACTGGGGCCGATGTATATACATTACATAGAATACACTGGGGCTGATGTATATACATTACATAGAACACACTGGGGCCGATGTATATACATTACATAGAACACACTGGGGCCGATGTATACACATTACATAGAACACACTGGGGCCGATGTATATACATTACATAGAACACACTGGGGCCAATGTATATACATTACATAGAACACACTGGGGCTGATGTATATACATTACATAGAATACACTGGGGCCGATGTATATACATTACATAGAATACACTGGGGCCGATGTATATACATTACATAGGATACACTGGGGCTGATAAATACATTACATAGAACACACTGGGGCCGATGTATATACATTACATAGAACACACTGGGGCCGATGTATATACATTACATAGAACACACTGGGGCCGATGTATATACATTACATAGAACACACTGGGGCCGATGTATATACATTACATAGAACACACTGGGGCCGATGTATATTCATTACATAGAACACACTGGGGCTGATGTATATACATTACATAGGATACACTGGGGCTGATGCATATACATTACATAGGATACACTGGGGCCGATGTATATTCATTACATAGAACACACTGGGGCTGATGTATATACATTACATAGAATACACTGGGGCCGATGTATATACATTACATAGAATACACTGGGGCCGATGTATATACATTACATAGGATACACTGGGGCTGATAAATACATTACATAGAACACACTGGGGCCGATGTATATACATTACATAGAACACACTGGGGCCGATGTATATACATTACATAGAACACACTGGGGCCGATGTATATTCATTACGTAGAACACACTGGGCAGATATATATACATTACATAGAACACACTGGGGCTGATGTATATACATTACATAGAACACACTGGGACTGATGTATATACATTACATAGAATACACTGGGGCTGATGCATATACATTACATAGGATACACTGGGACCGATGTATATACATTACGTAGAACACACTGGGCAGATATATATACATTACATAGAACACACTGGGGCTGATGTATATACATTACATAGAACACACTGGGGCTGATGTATATACATTACATAGAACACACTGGGACTGATATATATACATTACATAGGATACACTGGGGCTGATGTATATACATTACATAGGATACACTGGGACCGATGTATATACATTACATAGAACACACTGGGGCCGATGTATATACATTACATAGAACACACTGGGGCTGATGTATATACATTACATAGGACACACTGGGGCTGATGTATATACATTACATAGAACACATTGGGGCTGATGTATATACATTACATAGGACACACTGGGGCCGATGTATATACATTACATAGGATACACTGGGGCCGATGTATATACATTACATAGGATACACTGGGGCTGATGTATATACATTACATAGAACACACTGGGGCCGATGTATATTCATTACATAGAACACACTGGGGCCGATGTATATTCATTACGTAGAACACACTGGGCAGATATATATACATTACATAGAACACACTGGGGCTGATGTATATACATTACATAGAACACACTGGGGCCGATGTATATACATTACATAGAACACACTGGGACTGATATATATACATTACATAGGATACACTGGGGCTGATGTATATACATTACATAGGATACACTGGGACCGATGTATATACATTACATAGAACACACTGGGGCCGATGTATATACATTACATAGAACACACTGGGGCTGATGTATATACATTACATAGGACACACTGGCGCCGATGTATATACATTACATAGAACACACTGGGGCTGATGTATATACATTACATAGAACACACTGGGGCCGATGTATATTCATTACATAGAACACACTGGGGCCGATGTATATTCATTACGTAGAACACACTGGGCAGATATATATACATTACATAGAACACACTGGGGCTGATGTATATACATTACATAGAACACACTGGGGCCGATGTATATACATTACATAGGATACACTGGGGCTGATGTATATACATTACATAGAACACACTGGGGCAGATGTATATACATTACATAGGATACACTGGGGCCGATGTATATACATTACATAGAACACACCAGGGCCGATGTATATACATTACATAGAACACGCTGGGGCCGATGTATATACATTACATAGAACACACTGGGGCCGATGTGTATACATTACATATGATACACTGGGGCCGATGTATATTCATTACATAGAACACACTGGGGCCGATGTATATACATTACATAGGATACACTGGGGTCGATGTATATACATTACATGGGATACACTGGGGCCGATGTATATACATTACATAGGATACACTGGGGCCGATGTATATACATTACATAGAACACACTTGGGCCGATGTATATACATTACATATGATACACTGGGGCCGATGCATATACATCATATAGGATACCATGGGGCTGATGTATATACATCATATAGGATACCATGGGGCTGATGTATATACATTATATAGGATACCATGGGGCTGATGTATATACATCATATAGGATACCATGGGGCTGATGTATATACATTACATAGGATACACTTGGGCCGACGTATATACATTACATAGGATACACTGGGGCTGATTTATATACATAGGATACACTGGGGCCGATGTATATACATTACAGAGAATACACTGGGGCCGATGTATATACATTACATAGGATACACTGGGGCTGATGTATATACATTACATAGGATACACTGGGGCCGATGTATATACTTTACATAGAATACACTGGGGCCAATGTATATATATTACATAGGATAGAGTGGGATCGATGTATATACATTACATAGGATACACTTGGGCCGATTTATATACATTACATAGAACACGCTGGGGCTGATGTATATACATTACATAGGATACACTGGGGCCGATGTATATACTTTACATAGAATACACTGGGGCCAATGTATATATATTACATAGGATACACTGGGGCCGATGTATATACATTACATAGGATACACTTGGGCCGATTTATATACATTACATAGAACACGCTGGGGCTGATGTATATACATTACATAGTATACACTGGGGCCGATGTATATACATTACGTAGGATACACTGGGGCCGATGTATATACATTACATAGGTTACACTGGGACCAATGTATATACATTACATAGAACACACTGGGGCCGATGTATGTACATTATATAGGATACCATGGGGCTGATGTATATACATTACATAGGATACACTGGGGCTGATGTATATACATTATATAGGATACCATGGGGCTGATGTATATACATTACATAGGATACACTGGGGCTGATGTATATACATCATATAGGATACCATGGGGCTGATGTGTATACATTACATGGGATACCATGGGGCTAATGTATATTCATCATTTAGGATACCATGGGGCTGATGTATATGACACGCCCCTGGGCCTGCTGTGTCGCGCAGCGTCTCGCGCACGGGGGCTTACCCGGAACCGGATCAGATGAGGGTTGTAGTCTCCGAGTGGCGGGGACCCGGTCCGTGCCCAGGGAGTCAACTCAGTGTGTGGCAGTCTTGATAGATGTTATTTGAGTGTCGACTACGCCACCCGTTGAATGCAGCTATGGAGCTGCCGCTGCAGGACAGACCGCTGAGGCCGGTGTAGAATTGTGCAGCGTGATAGTATAACCCCCAACGGGAGGGGTATGGCCTCAGGGCAGCCGACGTGGAAGATGAGGGTAGCAGGAACCACTCAGAGACGGTGCGGTGTAATTCAGGGTCTTTACTGGTAATAACGATAGACCCTCCCGGAGTACTTGCTAGCGAACGGGGCCTGGTCAGTCCTTGAGCAGATGGGATCTCCCCTGGCCAGGCGGAGTTGTAGGCCTCCCAAACTGACTGTACTCTTCTGGCTACCTTGCTAGAAGTGGATATAAGTAGCCCACGTCCCTGAGTGTACCGTGTGGTGCTCACCCGTATGGCCGGTGACTCGGGGCCTTCTAATGGCTTCCGCTCCACGATGGCGGCGCTGGTCCCACGCGTGTGACCGTGCCTTCGGGTTTCTGGGCCTGAGGACCTGAAATCCCCTGCCGGTCGGCTTCTGCTGCTGGGTAAGAGTTAGTCCCCACAGCCTCGGACGCCGGGTCCGGTAAGAAAGCTTCTCAGTCAGGGCGAGCTCTGCAGCTGCCAGCCCCTGACTTGTAGTAGTATTGCTCCCACTGAGCTTCTGCTGTTTCTTCCTGTGACTGTTTCTTGTCTCTACTCTCCTTGACTGACTAACCCTGCTTCAGCCCCGGGTTTATATAGGGGAAGGTCTTCCCCTCCCAAGACTGGGCAGGAGGTGTGGCATGCACAGGATCCCTGGCCAAGAGACCTCCCACCTGCTCTCAGACATAACATTGCTTGTTACTGTGGAAACCAGACCCCTGGGGTGCCACATATATACATTACATAGGATACGCTAGGGCCAATGTATATACATTACATAGAATACGCTAGGGCCAATGTATATACATCATATAGGATACACTGGGGCCAATGTACATACATAATATAGGATATTCTAGGGTCCATGTATATACATCATATAGGATACCATGGGACTGATGTATATACATCATATAGGATACCATGGGGCTGATGTATATACATCATATAGGATACCATGGCGCTGATGTATATACATCATATAGGATACCATGGGGCTGATGTATACACATCATATAGGATACCATGGGGCTGATGTATATACATTACAAAGGACACCATGGGGCTGATGTATATACATCATATAGGATACCATGGGACTGATGTATATACATCATATAGGATACCATGGGGCTGATGTATATACATCATATAGGATACCATGGGGCTGATGTATACACATCATATAGGATACCATGGGGCTGATGTATATACATTACATAGGATACCATGGGGCTGATGTATATACATCATATACGATACCATGGGGCTGATGTATATACATTACATAGGATACCATGGGGCTAATGTATATTCATCATATAGGATTCCATGGGGCTGATGTATATACATTACATAGGATACGGTAGGGCCAATGTATATACATTACATAGAATACGCTAGGCCAATGTATATACATCATATAGGATACACTGGGGCCAATGTACATACATAATATAGGATATTCTAGGGTCCATGTGTATACATCATATAGGATACCATGGGACTGATGTATATACATCATATAGGATACCATGGGGCTGATGTATATACATCATATAGGATACCATGGGGCTGATGTATATACATCATATAGGATACCATGGGGCTGATGTATATACATTACATAGGATACCATGGGGCTGATGTATATACATCATATAGGATACCATGGGGCTGATGTATATACATCATATAGGATACCATGGGGCTGATGTATATACATTACATAGGATACGGTAGGACCAATGTATATACATTACATAGAATACGCTAGGGCCAATGTATATACATCATATAGGATACACAGGGGCCAATGTACATACATAATATAGGATATTCTAGGGTCCATGTATATACATCATATAGGATACCATGGGACTGATGTATATACATCATATAGGATACCATGGGGCTGATGTATATACATTACATAGGATACGGTAGGGCCAATGTATATACATTACATAGAATACGCTAGGGCCAATGTATATACATCATATAGGATACAGAGGGGCCAATGTACATACATAATATAGGATATTCTAGGGCCCATGTATATACATCATATAGGATACCATGGGACTGATGTATATACATCATATAGGATACCATGGGGCTGATGTATATACATCATATAGGATACCATGGGGCTGATGTATATACATCATATAGGATACCATGGGGCTGATGTATATACATCATATAGGATACCATGGGACTGATGTATATACATCATATAGGATACCATGGGACTGATGTATATACATCATATAGGATACCATGGGGCTGATGTATATACATCATATAGGATACCATGGGGCTGATGTATATACATTACATAGGATACCATGGGACTGATGTATATACATCATATAGGATACCATGGGGCTGATGTATATACATCATATAGGATACCATGGCGCTGATGTATATACATCATATAGGATACCATGGGGCTGATGTGTATACATCATATAGGATACCATGGGGCTGATGTATATACATCATATAGGATACCATGGCGCTGATATATATACATCATATAGGATACCATGGTGCTGATGTATATACATCATATAGGATACCATGGGACTGATGTATATACATCATATAGGATACCATGGGACTGATGTATATACATCATATAGGATACCATGGGGCTGATGTATATACATTATATAGGATACCATGGCGCTGATGTATATACATCATATACTATACCATGGGGCTGATGTATATACATCATATAGGATACCATGGGGCTGATGTATATAAATCATATAGGATACCATGGGGCTGATGTATATACATTACATAGGATACCATGGGGCTGATGTATATACATCATATAGGATACCATGGGGCTGATGTGTATACATCATATAGGATACCATGGGGCTGATGTATATACATTACATAGGATACCATGGCGCTGATGTATATACTGTACATCATAGAGGATACCATGAGGCTGATGTATATACATCATATAGGATACCATGAGGCTGATGTATATACATTACATAGGATACCATGGAGCTGATGTACAGTATGTACATCATATAAGATACCATGGGGCTGATGTATATACATCATATAGGATACCATGGGGCTGATGTATATACATTACATAGGATACCGTGGCGCTGATGTATATACATCATATAGTATACCATGGGGCTGATGTAAATACATTACATAGGATACCATGACGCTGATGTATATACATCATATAGGATATCATGGGGCTGATGTATATACATCATATAGGATACCATAGGACTGATGTATATACATCATATAGGATACCATGGGGCTGATGTATATGCATTATATAGGATACCATGGGGCTGATGTATATACATCATATAGGATACCATGGGGCTGATGTATATACATCATATAGGATACCATGGGGCTGATGTATATACATTACATAGGATACCGTGGCGCTGATGTATATACATCATATAGTATACCATGGGGCTGATGTAAATACATTACATAGGATACCATGACGCTGATGTATATACATCATATAGGATATCATGGGGCTGATGTACAGTATGTACATCATATAAGATACCATGGGGCTGATGTATATACATCATATAGGATACCATGGGGCTGATGTATATACATTACATAGGATACCGTGGCGCTGATGTATATACATCATATAGGATACCATGGGGCTGATGTATATACATCATATAGGATACCATGGGGCTGATGTATATGCATTATATAGGATACCATGGGGCTGATGTATATACATCATATAGGATACCATGGGGCTGATTTATATACATCATATAGGATACCATGGGGCTGATGTATATACATCATATAGGATACCATGGGGCTGATGTATATACATTACATAGGATACCATGGAGCTGATGTATATACATCATATAGGATACCATGGGGCTGATGTGTATACATGCCAAGAGTATGCAAAGCAGTCATCAAAGCAAAAGGTGGCTACTTTGAAGAACCTAGAATATAAGACATATTATCAGTTGTTTCACACTTTTTTGTTAAGTATATAATTCCACATGTGTTATTTTCATAGTTTTGATGTCTTCAGTGTGAATGTACAATTTTCATCGTCATGAAAATACAGTAAAATCTTTAAATGAGAAGGTGTGTCCAAACTTTTGGTCTGTACTGTATATACGTCATATAGGATACCATGGGACTGATGTATATACATCATATAGGATACCATTGGGCTGATGTACATACATAATATAGGATACCATGGGGCTGATGTATATACATTACATAGGATACCATGGCGCTGATGTACATACATAATATAGGATACCATGGGGCTGATGTATATATATCATATAGAATACCATTGGGCTGATGTACATACATAATATAGGATACACTGGGGCTGATGTATATACATTACATAGGATACCATGGGGCTGATGTAAATACATTACATAGGATACCATGACGCTGATGTATATACATCATATAGGATATCATGGGGCTGATGTACATACATAATATAGGATACCATGGGGCTGATGTAAATACATTACATAGGATACCATGACGCTGATGTATATACATCATATAAGATACCATGGGGCTGATGTATATACATTACATAGGATACCGTGGCGCTGATGTATATACATTACATAGGATACCATCGGGCTGATGTACAGTATATACATCATATAGGATACCATGGCGCTGATGTATATACATTACATAGGATACCATGGGGCTGATGTATATACATCATATAGGATACCATGGGGCTGATGTATATACATCATATAGGATACCATGGGGCTGATGTATATACATTACATAGGATACCATGGGGCTGATGTATATACATCATATAGGATACCATGGGGCTGATGTATATACATCATATAGGATACCATGGGGCTGATGTATATACATCATATAGGATACCATGGGGCTGATGTATATACATTACATAGGATACCATGGGGCTGATGTATATACATCATATAGGATACCATGGGGCTGATGTATATACATCATATAGGATACCATGGGGCTGATGTATATACATCATATAGGATACCATGGGGCTGATATATATACATCATATAGGATACCATGGGACTGATGTATATACATCATATAGGATACCATGGGGCTGATGTATATACATCATATAGGATACCATGGGGCTGATGTACAGTATATACATCATATAGGATACCATGGCGCTGATGTATATACATTACATTGGATACCATGGGGCTGATGTATATACATCATATAGGATACCATGGGGCTGATGTACAGTATATACATCATATAAGATGCCATGGGGCTGATGTATGTACATTACATAGGATACCGTGGCGCTGATGTATATACATCATATAGGATACCATGACGCTGATGTTTATACATCATATAGGATACCATGGGGCTGATGTACAGTATATACATCATATAAGATGCCATGGGGCTGATGTATGTACATTACATAGGATACCGTGGCGCTGATGGATATACATCATATAGGATACCATGGGGCTGATGTATGTACATTACATGGCCACAGCTGATTAACTAGCCCATAGCCTGGAGATGGTTTTGTGCAGCATGCAGCCCTCCCGGTGCCTGAATGAGAGGAGCCTACAGGAAAGTAATGAAACCGGAGCTCTTAGGGTGCTAATTCCGCCAACCAAGAACCTCCTGCTAACTCTGGCTGTCAATAGGTCTGGCAGGGAGTACGCCGCTGTGGCAAACTGAACTCTATGTGCGTACGTTGTGCATGTGCGAGCATGGGCGGTCACACACACCATGGGCATGAAAAAATATTAAAGGGCCAGCAGCTGCAAAACCACAGCCAATGACCCACAATGCAGGTGAGGGCTGCAGGCCAGCAAGCATGTGCCCGGTGGGGCAGATGGCCTGTCTGGGCTTGTAGGAGTGGCATGGTACTAGTGGTCACTATATCTTTGTACATAAGTATGAGATATACAGCCAATATTATTTTTAATGGCAACTGTCATATGCATATATATATTGTACATGTGCATGAGTATATACAGTATATGTGTACGTGTATAGTGGTGTTGCTTGAAGTTTATAGACCCCATTGAAAAATTTCCAACAGGAACCCAACACTACAGATTTTTAATAGTACTGGTCTTCTCTTATGGGCCAAAAGGATATTTTGGGCCCCCATAGGATCCAGGGCTAGGCGCGACTGCAACACATGCACCTACTATAATTATGCTTCTATGTTTGTTTATCGACAATCAGACAAGCATTTGCCATGCAGCCTATAGTAATTGTGCCCTATTCTGTAGTAGATGTGTAGGTATTGCAATAATCTGGCAATTCACCTATATCTCTGCTCTGTACAACAGCTGCATTTGCTCCTTGGTCTGGAATACGTGAGCTGCGGGGACTTTTACAGCTACTTACTGATGAAGGGGCAGCTTGACATCCCCAGTGCAAGGTAAAGGTCTATGTAACTATACATGTTTAGAAATATATACAAGTGCTTCTCACTAAATTAGAATATCATCAAAAAGTTCATTTATTTCAGTTCAATACAAAAAGTGAAACTCGTATATTATATAGAGTCATTACAAACAGAGTGATCTATTTCAAGTGTTTATTTCTGTTAATGTTGATGATTATGGCTTACAGCCAATGAAAACACAAAAGTCATTATCTCAGTAAACTAGAATAATTAACAAAAAACACCTGCAAAGGCTTCCTAATTGTTTAAAAAGGTCCCTTAGTATGTTTCAGTAGGCGCCATAATCATGGGGAAGACTGCTGACTTGACAGATGTCCAGAAGGCAGCCATTGACACACTCCACAAGTAGGATAAGCCACAAAGGGGCATTTCTAAAGAAGCTGGCTGTTCACAGAGTGCTGTATCCAAGCATATTAATGGAAAGTTAAGTGGAAGGAAAATGTGTGGTAGAAAAAGGTGCACAAGCAACCGGGATAACCGCAGCCTTGAAAAGATTGTTAAGAAAAGGCCATTCAAAAATCTGGGGGAGATTCACAAGGAGTGGACGGCTGCTGGAGTCATTGCTTCAAGAGCCACCACACACAGACATATCCAGGACATGGGCTACAAGTGTCCCATTCCTTGTGTCAAGCCACTCATGACCAATAGACAGCGCCAGAAGCGTCTTACCTGGGCCAAGGAGAAAAAGACCTGGACTGTTCCTCAGTGGTCCAAGGTGTTGTTTTCAGATGAAAGTAAATTTTGCATTTCATTTGGAAATCAAGGTCCCAGAGTCTGGAGGAAGAATGGAGAGGCACACAATCCAAGCTGCTTGAGGTCTAGTGTGAAGTTTCCACAATCAGTGATGGTTTGGGGAGCCATGTCATCTGCTGGCGTAGGTCCACTGTGTTTTATCAAGACCAAAGTCAGCGCAGCTGTCTACCAGGAAATTTTAGAGCACATATTTATTTATTTTATTCACTTATATAGCACCATTAATTCCTCAGTGCTTTACAGACATCATCATCACTATCCCCACCAGGGGTCACAATCTAAATTCCCTATCAGTATGTCTTTGGAGAGTGAGAGAACACCGGAGAACCCGGAGGAAACCCACGCAAACACGGGGAGAACATACAAAGTCCTTGCAGATGTTGTCCTTGGTGGGATTTGAACCCAGGACCCCAGTGCTGCAAGACTGCAGTGCTAACCACTGAACCACCATGCTGCCTACTTCATGCTTCCCTCTGCCGACAAGTTTTTTGGAGATGGAATTGGGTTTACAAACAACAGTATCACTGAGCTTGATTGGCCAGCAAACTCGCCTGACCTTAACCCCATAGAGAATCTATGGGGTATTGTCAAGAGGAAGATGAGAGACACCAGACCCAACAATGCAGATGAGCTGAAGGCTGTTATCAAAGCAACCTGGGTTTCCATAACACCTCAGCAGTGCCACAGGCTGATCGCCTCCATGCCACGTCACATTGATGCAGTAATTGATGCAAAAGGAGCCCCGACCAAGTATTGAGTGCATTTACTGAACATACATTTCAGTAGGCCAACATTTTGGATTTTAAAAACATTTTTCAAGCTGTTGTTATAAAGTATTCTAATTTACTGAGATAATGTTGATGATTATGGCTTACAGCCAATGAAAACACAAAAGTCATTACCAGAAATAAACACTTGAAATAGATCACTCTGTTTGTAATGACTCTATATAATATACGAGTTTCACTTTTTGTATTGAAGAACTGAAATAAATTAACTTTTTGATGATGTTCTAATTTAGTGAGAAGCACCTGTATAAGAGCAGTTCTGTCATCAGTATTAATTGTTCTTTGGCATTCTAATTTATTGTCTTTCATTCTAATTTTCTTGTCTTTCTGTCAGATTCTATGCCGCTGAACTTGTCTGTGGAATCCAACATCTCCACTCAAAGGGCGTCATCCACAGAGACCTCAAGCCCGAGAACATCTTGGTGGCTGAAACGGGCCATATTAAGATCACAGATTTCGGTCTCGCAATTGACAACATGCTAGGAGACCGAACAGCCACTGGATACGCTGGAACACAAGGCTACATGGCTCCTGAGGTGAGAAGAAGAAGGATTTTCTATTTTTCATACTATAATTGTATGTCTGCCTGGATCACACACATAATCCTACACATGCCCATTACAGTAAATGGGGCATTCTGACATAGATATCTCACACATTCACACATCTGACATGCCATACTGTAACATACCTGGCGGCGTCCTTGCATGGTGGTCCATCTCCCACTGTGCAAGAGGGCGCACTTGATCTCCTGTCCAGAATGTCTCTCTGGCTTCCCTCCATGCTGTCTGTTTGTGTCTGTTTCTGCTGCTTAAGGGCAGCGCCCGATCACTTCCTGCCTTTTGTACCTGCTGTGGGTCACACCCCTTGTGCGTCCTCAGCCTATTGCTGTCTGTCACTTGGTATATAGCTCAGCAGCTCCCTTCTATTCCTGCCTGAGCATAGTGTTTCCTTCAGTGTGTGCTTGCACTCTGAAGGTGCCAGGTCCCGTCTCTTGTCTCCTGCTTTTTGTATCAGTTCCCGTGTCTGAACTGAGTCCTTTCTGTGTTCTCTTGTCTGTCCTGTCTGAACACGCTCCTAGCCTGTTCCTCCTGCCTTCTAGGGGCCGATTACCTAGACCCGTTCCTGTATCTTTTCTGACCTGTCTGAACTCGCTCCTAGCCTGTTCCTCTCGCCTTCTAGTGGCCGATTTCCTAGACCCGCTCCTGTGTCTGGTCTGTCCTGTCTGAACTCGCTCATTGCCTGTTCGTTCCGCCTTCTAGTGGCCGATTTCCTAGACCCGCTCCTGTTTCCCTCTGCAGTGTCGGTCTCCTCCGTACACTCAGTTCCAGTCTGAACTCTCTCCTGTCCTTTACCTGTTTTGCCTCTATGTCCGTTCCCTTCCTTTTTCTGCAGAGTCTGAACTCGTACCTAACTCCTGCTTGTTGTCTCTGCAAGTACTGTGTGAGTATCTGGCTCTGTCTTTCCCTTCCTGTCTGTTCCGTGTGAACAGAGCCCTGTCCTTCCTGCTCAGCCTTGTCTGCACTCTAGCTGTGCTTGCCTGTAACCCTCTGCCTGTATTGTTCCTGAGTCCCGGTGTGTACTGGGTCCTATCCCGCCTGTGTTCCTACCTGCTAGTGCCTTCCTGTCTGCACTCTAGCTGTGCTTGCCTTTACCCCCCTGCCTGCATACCAGTCGTGCCTGCCTATACCCTCCAGTCTGTGAGCCAGCCTACCAGCCTGTTCCTGTATTCCCCTGTGTGGGTCAACAGCCGTGTCCGGGGTCTGTCCTGGAGTAGCACCTGGTCCCTCTGCTCGGTTCCTCCTTGGTGCACTGGCGTCGTATGCCGTCGTGCGACCCTGGTCGGATCGGGTGAATACTTAGTCACGCCCCTCCAGGCATTCACTCTCCGGCACGGTCCAGTGGAATCACTACCAATCACACGCACACGCCGCTTAGCCCGGGCGTGTGCATAACAGCATGCTCAGGCCATGGTTCCCGTTGAGCCCCACGGCCTTCGCTCTTTGAGAAGTTTTTCCAGCGAATACATGCATTAAAATAAAATAAATAAATTTTTTTCCCCCTTTAGCTGAGTTCCAGGCGAATTACGCACCCGTCCAGATGGATCTATCAGCCCTCGTTCCTGCGGATCCGCCACGTTACTATGGGGATCCAAGACAGTGTCGTGCATTTGTGGAGCAATGCATGCTACACTTTAAGGCCTACCCTCTCTATTTTCCTTCCGATTGGGCTAAAGTGGCCTTTATGATTGACTACCTAGCGGGTGATGCCTTGAAATGGGTCACCCCCCTATGGGAAGCATGGGATCCTGTCATCCTTGACCTGCAGGCCTTCCTGGTGGCCTTTCGTATGGTCTTCGAGGACCCTAACTCTGAAGCCCCTGCTGAAGCTTCACTTCCCAATATCCCGGAGCAGCCCCGACGGGTAATGTGTGTGGGTAGCGCAATAGTCCTCCAGCCCAATGAGACTACTGCCCACCCAGAATCCTCACAGGGTGACTACGCTTTCCGGAATACTTCTCTCAACCTCAAGAGGCAGTCCAGACGTGCTAGACGTAGAGGCAAGCCGTCACGCCAGGGTCTGTCCTCCCTGAGACCTCCTGACCCCAACCTTGAAGTCCCTACTGAAGCTTCATCTCCCTGTATCCCGGAGAAACCCCAATGGGTAATGTGCGTGGGTAGTGCACCAGTTCTCCTGGCCGAAGAGACTTCTGCCCATCCAGACTCCACACAGGAGAACTTCCTGCACCCGGCATCAGATGCTTCTTTCTCTTTAACCGGTGTGCATGTCCAAGGATGCTCCAAAGCTGTGGTTACCTCAGAGTCTGTGCACCTCTACTACCTGGCGGAGGATCCCCTGTTGCCTCCTGAACCCTCCGGGATACCACTCGATGACAAATGGAGAGAGACTTCTCTACACCCGGTACTCAATACTTTGTCCGCTTCGTCCTGTGAGCCTGACAATGGGTACCCCAAAGTGGTAGTTACCTCCGAGTCTCTACACCCCTCCGACCAGGCGGAGGATCTCCAGTTGTCTCCTGAACCCTTCGGGGTGCTACCTGGTAGCGAAAGGACAGAGACTCTCCTATACTCTGTACCTGATACCTCGCTCGCTTCGTCCAGTGAGTCCAACCTAGTGTACTCCGAAGCAGAGGTTACTCCTGAGTCTCTACACCCCTCCGACCAGGCGGAGGACCTCCAGTTGTGTTCAGAATCCTTCGGGGTGCCACCTGGTGGTGAATGGACAGAGACTTTCCTATATCCTGGATCTGATACCTCGCTTGCTTCGTCCAGTGAGTCCGACCTAGTGTACTCTGAAGCAGAGGTTACCCGTGAGTCTCTACACCCCTCTGACCAGGCGGAGGACCGCCAGCTGTCTACAGAACCCTTCGGGGTGCCACCTGGTGGTGAATGGACAGAGACTTTCCTATACTCGGTACCCGATACCTCGCCTGCTTCCTCCAGTGAGTCCGACCTAGTGTACTCTGAAGCAGAGGTTACCCGTGAGTCTCTACACCCCTCTGACCAGGCGGAGGACCGCCAGCTGTCTCCAGAACCCTTCGGGGTGCCACCTGGTGGTGAATGGACAGAGACTTTCCTATACTCGGTACCCGATACCTCGCCTGCTTCCTCCAGTGAGTCCGACCTAGTGTACTCTGAAGCAGTTGTTTTCTCTGAGCCTCTGCACTCTTCTGACCCGGCGGAGGACCTCCAGTTGTTTCCTGAATCCTCCGGGATACCACCAGATAACAAAGAGACAGTGACTTTTCCTCATTATGTACCTGATAACCCGTCTATTTCTTCCTGTGAGCTTGACAAGATGTACCTCGAAGCAGAGATTACCCTTAAGTCTCTGTCCCCCTCCAACCCAGTGAACGACTGGCCCTCGAATTCCCTGCGGAAGATTCTGGCAGGCCTGAAGAAGAGGGGGCGTAAGGGGGGAGGTACTGTAACATACCTGGCGGCGTCCTTGCATGGTGGTCCATCTCCCACTGTGCAAGAGGGCGCACTTGATCTCCTGTCCAGAATGTCTCTCTGGCTTCCCTCCATGCTGTCTGTTTGTGTCTGTTTCTGCTGCTTAAGGGCGGCGCCCGATCACTTCCTGCCTTTTGTACCTGCTGTGGGTCACGCCCCTTGTGCGTCCTCAGCCTATTGCTGTCTGTCACTTGGTATATAGCTCAGCAGCTCCCTTCTATTCCTGCCTGAGCATAGTGTTTCCTTCAGTGTGTGCTTGCACTCTGAAGGTGCCAGGTCCCGTCTCTTGTCTCCTGCTTTTTGTATCAGTTCCCGTGTCTGAACTGAGTCCTTTCTGTGTTCTCTTGTCTGTCCTGTCTGAACACGCTCCTAGCCTGTTCCTCCTGCCTTCTAGGGGCCGATTACCTAGACCCGTTCCTGTATCTTGTCTGACCTGTCTGAACTCGCTCCTAGCCTGTTCCTCTCGCCTTCTAGTGGCCGATTTCCTAGACCCGCTCCTGTGTCTGGTCTGTCCTGTCTGAACTCGCTCATTGCCTGTTCGTTCCGCCTTCTAGTGGCCGATTTCCTAGACCCGCTCCTGTTTCCCTCTGCAGTGTCGGTCTCCTCCGTACACTCAGTTCCAGTCTGAACTCTCTCCTGTCCTTTACCTGTTTTGCCTCTATGTCCGTTCCCTTCCTTTTTCTGCAGAGTCTGAACTCGTACCTAACTCCTGCTTGTTGTCTCTGCAAGTACTGTGTGAGTATCTGGCTCTGTCTTTCCCTTCCTGTCTGTTCCGTGTGAACAGAGCCCTGTCCTTCCTGCTCAGCCTTGTCTGCACTCTAGCTGTGCTTGCCTGTAACCCTCTGCCTGTATTGTTCCTGAGTCCCGGTGTGTACTGGGTCCTATCCCGCCTGTGTTCCTACCTGCTAGTGCCTTCCTGTCTGCACTCTAGCTGTGCTTGCCTTTACCCCCCTGCCTGCATACCAGTCGTGCCTGCCTATACCCTCCAGTCTGTGTGCCAGCCTACCAGCCTGTTCCTGTATTCCCCTGTGTGGGTCAACAGCCGTGTCCGGGGTCTGTCCTGGAGTAGCACCTGGTCCCTCTGCTCGGTTCCTCCTTGGTGCACTGGCGTCGTATGCCGTCGTGCGACCCTGGTCGGATCGGGTGAATACTTAGTCACGCCCCTCCAGGCATTCACTCTCCGGCACGGTCCAGTGGAATCACTACCAATCACACGCACACGCCGCTTAGCCCGGGCGTGTGCATAACACATACACATTAGATAGACAGCTATTTTTCTCAACCTCCTCATACACATGCATGCTTAGCTCAGCTGATTGTACATGCGTTCTGAATGGGAGGGGGGAGGGGGAAGTATGACCATGCCAGACACAAAGGATCGGGCATTGAAATTCAGCCTAAATTTGAAATTCAACATCAAGTGTTTGACCTGAATTGGGATGTCTCCATACACATTAGATGATCTCTCAGGAATTTGTGAGTCCGGCCCCAATACATGATCGTGCTATATCTTTTGCCAGCATTAGAGACCCAAAGAGCTACAAGTCAGGCAACAAAGGGTTCTAGAGCTCAGAAGAGCAGCGTGGCTCCTTTAAGTCATTAGGGGAAGTAATCATAATATTCAAGTGACATCACAACCACAGGAATCATCCACTCTCACTGTATTACATAGTCTTACAATTTTTAAATCAGAAACTTTGTTACATTGAAGATATGGAACTTTTTGACCAACTCTTTATCTGTTTTCTTCATGTAGATTTTGGCTGGGAAGGAGTATAACGCCGGAGTTGACTGGTATTCTTTTGGTGTCATCTTAAAAGAAATGGTTACCGATGAGTGTGCCTACCATCAAACACTCAATGATAAATCCTCCGGCATCAGGAACATCACTAAACAGGTCAGTAGTCTTAACACTCATTAGTACTATGATTTATACAATGTTATAGTTGTAGAGATGAGCAAACCTTTTGAAATTCAAATTAACCAGCTTGTTCCATATTTTTCCAAGTACTCAACATAAATGGGTAAACTTGTGGTAACCGTTCTTCACTGCTGTGCTATCACACACTATCTGTACAGTCTTTTACCGTTTTATGTCTTTCTCTCTCAATCTCTACTGCTAAGCTGTGATCTGTGATGTGCTCTCCCTATCCAGATTCACCACAAAATGACTGCTGCATTCCCTGCTTTGGCTTTCATATAGGCTATGATGGCCCCTCCTGATTGTGCTATAACATGAGACACCAGTAAGGCATTATGGTGAAGCCTTGCCGACTGCATCACAGGTCCTGTGAGCCTTTTCTGGCTGATGCCATTTTCAGTAATACTGTATGTAAAATGGCTGCAATCATTTTAGGTGATTCCCAAGAACCAAATCACAAATTTATGAAATTCACCGGGTTCAGCAGATTCTCAAAAACTTGACAAAAATTCAATTCAGATAAAGTCGATTTTTCTAATCTCTGCATAGTAGTCATTATTTTCTCTCCTGCTTACATTCATCGTTTCGGCTTTATCTTTATTAGCTCCTTCAGAAAGATCCTGCCAGTCGCTTAGGAGCCAACGGTAACATCAGAAAGCACAGGTTTTTTCAGCGTATCAACTGGGTCTCTGTGGAAGCCCTGAAACTGCCTCCACCATACGTCCCTGTAGTAAGTATATGAGCAGATGTGGTTTCTTAGTATCATAAACTTTGTGTCTACTCTTGTACTAGTTTTTAATCAATACAACTTGTTTAAATGGAGACTGTGATAAAATGTCCTAATTTTAATTTTGTAATTTCTTTTTTCTTTTATAGCCATCTGAGCCTCCCTGTCGTCGTAAACCATTTCATGTGGACAAACTAGAAGCAGCAGAGGTCACAGCACTTATATCAACAAAGGACCAGGCTTTGTTCGAGGGATTTTCATTTGTCAACTTGGAAACCCTTGACCAGACCCCAGCTCTATAGTCATCAGAGCGAGCGGTCCACCTGAGCCTCCGGAAGACTGAAAAACAGAAGACTGGACATCACTGGAACACTGCAAGAATGAAGGTGACCATGGAGACTTCGAGGGACCCCGAAAGAAGACAAAGAAAATGACGGAGCCAGCAGATACACCAATGAGCTGGCGGTAAAAATAAGCGCCATAATATCTGCGCTTTATTCCAATCATGGCGGAGCCAGCAGATCCACCTACGAGCTGGCGGTAAGTACAAGCGCCATAACATCTGCGCCTTATTCCATCCATAGGCATGTGCCAAACATTTTACAATGACCGGTAATAGGATTTCCTCCTGCTCATGGCAGCTCCAATTTTTGGTGCTGTCTTGGGCAATGATGAAATACTAAGGTGTGTGATGGCCGGCTATTAAGGGGTGGAGGAGGCCGGATTTTTTTTTTTTTTAAATAACATCTTGCACATGTCTATGATAAATTTACCATTACCGGTAGTTGGATTTCCTCATACTTATGACAGTGCTGTCATAGGACTGGGGAAAAAGGTGAGAGATGGCCGGCTATTAAGGGGCGGCAGGAGGCCGGATTTTTTTTTTTTTTTTTAATATTTGTCCTATTATATTATTATTAACATGTTAGCATATAATTACAACAATTCTACTACTAATAGTCTTTAGAAGGTAGCAGGGCCAGACTGGGATTTAAACATAACCCTTGCACACAAACCTCAGAAGCCCACATGACTTCCAAGACCATAACATCAACCCCTTTTATATAAACAGGTTGCCTCCCTCCAAGTAATAAGACATTCCAATAAGGCACTAGACACATAACTCTTTGATGGATAGCGTCGGCCACAGCTTTTATTCCTTTTATTCTTTCAAATAACCATAATGGCACTGTGATGCTGATTAATCTGATACCTGCTGTGAAGGAAGCCGATCCGTGGCTGTTCATCCTGTAAAGTTTTCATCTCATGACATCTTCTGTGCATTTATGGGAAAAACTCACCCTGGTTTGGCTTTCTATGTCTTTATCTAACTGCATTGACCTCCATATCCTTCATTCTCTATGCGACTGCTCTGTACTCATCTTGTGCATTTATGCATTTAGTAGAGCTTAAGGGAATTATTTTGCTTGTAACACATCAAATCTGTAGATGCGCTCACTAATTAGACTTCGGTTAGGACAACTTTAATGATAATTTTCCTGCCTAGTGACAAGATTACAGGCTTCTGAAGAAAGGCACAATGCCAGTCATTCAAGGGTTAATTATTTGGAACACTGAGAGGGACTTTCTAGCCAAAGAAACACCAGTAATAAACACATGTTGTAACTATGACAACTGTGCTGATGTCATAAACACACACATCTATGATATAGAAGAAGATTCCAGAACCACATGTCATTCAGCCGTATGAGGCGCCGTACTTTTTGTGTCTGAAGACCTGGAGCTTCATCACTTCACAATTTGTAAGGGAGGAAGGGGACACCGCCCAGCCAGCCAGATCAGCCTTACCGCCCAGCCAGCCAGATCAGCCATACCTCCCACCCAGCCAGATCAGCCAAACAGCCCAGCCAGATCAGTCATACCGCCCACCCAGCCAGATCAGCCAAACTGTCCAGCAAGCCAGATCAACCATAGCGCCTTGCCAGCCAGATCAGCCATACCGCCCAACCAGCCAGATCAGCCATACCGCTCAGTCAGCCAGATCAAACAAGCCCTAGCGATCAATGGGGTGACAGATGTTGCAGCCAAACCACCCTCACGTACGGTACTAGCCGCCTTCACCTTTATGTGTACTTCCTGGAGAGGTCGCATTAGGTTTCTCCATACGGCGCTTATACAGGACACCTGTTTTGACATTCTCCATTACTGTCTCTTTTCCACTGATGTAATATGTAACCTGTGAGACTGTGTGATGTCACTGCTATCATATCTATAGTGGATGTATATTATGTCTCACTGCAAATATGATACAATGTACAAATTCTGGTACAATTTGCTGTTATGTATTGGCATTAACCTTCTAAGCCCAAGGGAAGGGCAGTCCTCCAGCCATGGTTCCATAGAGGTTTCCTCCACAGGGGGTTTTCCTCTCCTGAGTGCTGAAGGATGATTCTTCGTGAGTCGGAGGTTTGCCATTTTCAGTGTCTTTTTCATAGCAATTGGCGGATTCTAAATTTCAGACACTGAATAAAAAAAATAATAATGATTTGTAATAAAATTTGGTCGATTTAACAGCCAATAAAGTGTTTTGTGCATTTCTTTCACAATCTTGGGTTGGTGGGATTTTCTTGGGAATCAGGATCCAGCATCTATGATCGAGCCATGAAGCCAGATATGGAGTCGAAGCATTTTTAAAACTGTGCTAGAGGACAAGACGGAGCAGAGATAACAAAGCATTACTACACAATTAGCAATATAACTATCACACTAATTAACCCCTTCAGTGAACACCATAAAGAAAGGAAAAAAAAAGTCTATGCTTTTACATTATACCGCCGAACAAAAAGTGGAATAAAACACAATTAAAAAGACTAATGTAAAAAAAAAAGATATCTCTGAAAATGCCATCTTGTCCCACATAAAACAAGATGCCATACAGCTCCATTAGTGGAAAGATAAAAAAGTTATAGCTATCAGAATAAAGTGATGCAAAAAAATTTTTTTTCTATAAGATAGTTTTTATTGTGTAAAAGCTGCAAAACATAAAAAACTATATAAATGTGGTATCGCAGTAATCATACTGACCCAAAGAATAAAGGTGCCTTATCAATTTTACCACACTCAGAACTGCATGAAAAAAAGACAAAAAACAATTCCTGACTTTCTGATTTTTGTTCATTCTGCCTAGCAAAAATGAAAAGAACATTATCAAAACATGTTATGTACCACAAAATCAACTTGTCCCTCAAAAAACAAGCCCTCATATGACTCTGTTGGCAGAAAGATAGAAAATTATAGTTCTCAAAATATGGCTATGCAAAAACTTGTTTTGGCAAAAAAAAAAAATGTCTTTTACTGTGTAACAGCAGCCAAACATAAAAACAAGCTATGAATCTGGTATTACTGTAATCGCACCAACCCAAAGAATAAAGTCGTCTAATCACTTATACTGCACGAGGAATGGCGTAAAAAATAAATAAATCCAATTCTTCACCTGCTGTTGATTTGTTCATGTAGACAGTGTACCGGGTGGTCTCCCCAGGATACAGAAGATCATGGACAAAGAACACAACCAGAGAATTTGTCAGGGAACAATTCTTTTTGAAATGGAGCCTGGGTTCCTCTGACAACACATTATAAAATTTTATTAAGCACCTGTGCATTCAAGGTGCTCACCACACCTCTAGATAAGTTCCTCGAGGGGTTTAGTTTCCAAAATGGGGTCACTTGTGACGGGTTTCCACTGTTTAGGCACATCAGGAGCTCTGCAAAAGTGACATGGCGTCCGCTATGTATTCCATCCAATTTTGCACTTCAAAAGTCAATCGGCATACTCAGGAGAAGCTGCAGAAGAAATTGTATGGTTCATTTTCTCCTGATACCATTGTAAATATTGTAAAATGAATGTTTTTGTAGGAAAAATTAAAATGTTAATGTTTTCCTTCCACAATGCTTTAATTCCTGTGAAGCACCTAAAGGGTTAATAAACTTATTGAATGTGGTGTTGAGCACTTTCAGGGGTGCAGTTTTTAAAATACTATCACTTTTAGGTATTTTCTCTTATAGACCCTCAAAGTGAGTTCAAACGTGATGTGGTCCCTTAAAAAAAGGGTTCTGTAAATTTTGTTGAAAAAATTGCTGATAAACTTTTCACCCTTCTAACTTCCTAACAAAAAAAATGTTTCAAAAATTATATAGATGTAAGTAGACATATGGGAAATGTTATTCATAAATTAATTTGTACAGCATGACTAACTGGATATCAAAATTGAAAGTTTGAAAATTGTGAAATTTTTATCAAAATTTCGATATTTTCACAAATGAACGCAAAAAATGTTGACCTAAATTTACCAACAACACAAGGTACAATGTGTGATGAAAAAACAATCTCAGAATCACTGGCACCCGTTGAGACGTTCCAGAGTCATTACCACATAAAGTGACACTGGTCAGAATTATAAAATTTGGTCTGGTCAGGGAGGTGAAAACCAGCTAGGGGGTGAAAGGGTTAAACCTGTTGGATAACCACTTTAACTTCTCAATCCAAATGTTTTCCCCTTTTAAAATAATAAAACTTATACTCACCTCTAGTTCCAGCGGTGTTGACACTCGGATCGCGTACCAGTGTTACGTCACGAAATTCCTGTATCCAATCAGCACTGGCCTCATTCTACCCGCCTCCGAACGTATCACATACATCTGGAGGAAGAGAGAGAAAGCAGCACATCTATGTGTCACAGGCTGAGCATAGACAGTTATTCACCAACCGGCCGCAGGTTTCCTGACCTGAACTTTGCAGCCTCATATATGCTTATGGGGTTGTAAATTTTGGGTCAAAGCCTCATATATTTTTCCATACAGTATAATGATAACGAGCCTCAAATAATGCTCCATACAAAATAATGGGCCCCATATAATGCTTCATACAGAATAATGGACCCCATATAATGCTCCATACAGAATAATGAGCCTCATATAATGTTATACACTGAATAATGGACCACATATAATGCTACATACAGAATAATGGGCTTCATATAATGTTCCATACTGAATAATGGACCCCATATAATGCATTATTCAGAATAATGGGCCTCATATAATGTTCCATACTGAATAATGGACCCCATATATTCCTCCATACAGAATAATGGGCGTCATACAATGCTCCATACAGAACAATGAGCTTCATATAATGTTCCATACTGAATAATGGACCCCATTTAATGCTCCATACAGAATGGGTCTCATATAATGCTCCATACTGAATAATGAGCCTCATATAATGTTCCATACTGAATAATAGACCCCATATAATGCTCCAAACAGAATAATGGGCCCCATATAATGCTCCATACAGAATAATGGACCCCATATAATGCTCCATACAGAATAATGGGCCTCATATAATGTTCCATACTGAATAATGGACCCCATATATTTCTCCATACAGAATAATGGGCCCCATATAATGCTCCATACAGAATACTTAAGGGGTGGCAGGATCCCGGATTTTTTTTTAAATAGGGAAAATTTGGCCTATGGAGAACACAAGACTTTACAGCTTGCACATCCTCCAGATGCAAGTGTAAAATTAGATTTGCAGTCTTAAAAAGCACATTTGATTAAGAAGACCCTGACAATGGCAGTGGCAGCAGATCCACTTATGAACTGGAGGTAAGTATAGGCGCCATAATATCTGCGCTTCATTATAATCATGGGCATGTGCCAAACATTTTACACTGACCGGTAATAGGATTTCCTCCTGCTCATTTTAGCTCCAATTTTTGGTGCTGTCTTGGGCAATGATGAAATAACAAGGTGCTTGATGGCCGGCTATTAAGGGGTGGAGGAGGCCGGATTTTTTTTTTTAATAACATCTTGCACATGCCTATGATAAATTGACCATTACCGATAGTTGGATTTCCTCATACTTATGACAGTGCGGTCATAGAACTGGGGAAAAAGGTGCAAGATGGCCAGCTCTTACGGGGTGGAGGAGGCCGGATTTTCTTTTAAAACATTGTTACTAACATCTTAGCATATTCCTATAATAATTCTTCCATTATTAGTCATTACATTTCCTTACATTTATGGCACAGATTTAATAACACAGAAATCCACAGCACGTCGGATCATCCATATGTATAAAATTCACGTTCCCACCTATACGCAGTGTCAGACAGCAGGTCAGGAGTCCACATCAGTGTACAAGAAAGATCACACCCCTCAGATTACCTCCAGTAGACATTAATCAGCCTTCCGATCATCCATTACCAATGGTCCCATTCCCATGAGTCTTTTTCAAGCAAGACGTGATAGTGCACAGCAAAGTCTAAAAAGAATCAGTAACATCACAATCCCAATTAATTCTGTGAATAAGTTTATATGTTATTAATAACTAAAGTGCTTTGTCTACATGGTCACATAATACACAAGGACACATACAGATGACATCAATCCTTTATATACAATACAGATAGAAATCTGGTGCATTACACAACATATGAGTTACCATGCAAAGTCCTGGGTGTCCAGCTCTCACACTGGCACATGTGTCATAACTTAGGGTATTGAAAATTGTCTATGGTATTAATTAAATGACCAAACATGACGCTGAGTGATGATGGAGAAATTGGCTATGACGCGCCCCCTGGCGAACCCGGAACCGGGCCCTTTTTGTGGACGCTGGGGGTTGTAGTCACCGTGGCGGCGACCCGGTCCCGTGGCTCAGGGTGGTCATACCAGTGGCAGTCTTTATAGGGTTTTTGTGGTTTAATGTCCGACTACGCCACCCATGGATTGCGGTCAGTGCGAACCGCCGCTGCAAGGCAGACCGCTGGGGCTGATGGTGTATGCAGCTGAGGTCGTGTACCTCCCCACGGGAGGAGTGCAGCCCCAGGGCAGTGTAGTAGATGGTGGGGGTGATGGTGCGGGCGTCCCAGCACTAGTAGTGCTGTATGCGGAGAAAGCACAGAGACAAGGTATTGCAGTTCAAGTTCTTTACTCACAGTTCTCATCCAGGTCACTTATGCGCAGGTAGGACCGCCCGAGCCATCCTGCATCCACCAGGCAGGGGACTCGGTCAACCCCCAGGTAATTCCGGAGTGTGGCTCAGGACTCCCTTCTATCCTTTCGTCAGCCGTGCCCCACCAGTGACACTACTTCTGTCCAGCTGCCTCGGGTCTTCTCTTGGGAGGCTGGGTGTCCACTTCCCTGACCCTATGTGGTGTGCCTTTCTAGTAGGTGTAGTGAGGGGTCGCACCAGTAAATGGTCACGACTGCCGGTCATTGGCTGAGGATTAGTCTCCTCCACCAACTTGGGATCCGGTACCCTGTTCTGCCAACCCGTCACCCGCAATCTCCTGGGTCCTTAGGGTTCCTTCTGCTTCCGTGTCTCTGGGCCTCTCTTGGTGTTCTGTTCCTTCTTACTTTCCTTTCTGTTCCTTTCTGTTTCCGTTCCTCTCCTCTGGCTCTGGCCTCCACTCCAGGCCTGACTCGTGGAGCTTGGCCCAGACTGAGCCACAGCTCCCTGTCAGCCCTCTCTGGCTGAACTCCTCTTCTCTTTCTGAATTCTCCCCTGAACTGAACCCAGAACTAAGATGGTGCCCACCTTATATACCCTCCCCTAGTGTGTGAGCTCAGGTGACAAGCAACCAATGAGCTCCTACCTATGCCCAGAAACCGTCCCCTCCTGCTCCTACATCACTGGGTTTTCTTCCCCCCTCCCCACTCCAGCCAGGGACATGTTCTGTCGTGCCTGCATTACTGTACTAATGGGAGCACTTTTGAGCTATCCCCCGGAAATGGGGTGTGTGTGATGCATGCAGCTAACTGAGTCCCGGTCCACACACCATCCTTACCCGGGAGTGGGACATCACACCTCTGGTTGAGGTGCAATGCCTCTGTGGCGACCGAACCCTTGGGGCGCTACAGCTACAGCAGCCTTTGTTAATTACAATACAAAAAACATAACAAGAACTTGAAACACCCTTTTCTTCAGAGGAGATCCTGGATGGTCAACCATAAAACATTGGGCAGTAGAAGCTAGAACACTCCCCAGTCGCACTGCTCCAACTCGGGGTTGACAAATTGTCATAGTACTGGCCACTCCAACTTTTCAATGTTCCCCGGAAACCATTCAAGGAGGAACTAAACACACCAATTGATTAAGGGTCATAATCCCTCTGATGTGCCCAAACCCCAATTAACCAAGGCCATCCCTGACCTCCTCACCTCCAGCTGCCGTGACAAGACAAACACAACAAAAGAATCCCACACCAATCCACTGGACATGGTCAACAACAAACACCAAAATAAGGGCGGGTGGGAGGGACGTTCACTGGTCCTGAATCCTGACGAGAAGTAGTTGGTCCTGGCTCCTACTCTCCTATATAAACGTACCCTACACTACTCCTCTCCATAACTATCCCCCCAATAAAAGCTAATGCCCCACCCAATGAGCTGGACGTTAATCTACTCCCCTTCTTCCCCACTTCTTCATGCCTATGTGCAAAGCCTGCAGTTAACCCTTTCCTTACCTCACAATTTCAAACTACTGTCATGTCCGGGCTTCCACTAGCTGCACCCATTCCAGCCCTATCTCGACTTAGGGTATTGAAAATTGTCTACGTTATTAATTGAATGACCAAACATGACGCTGAGTGACGATGGAGAAACTGGCCACAGCAGTCTTTATTAATTACAATACAAAAAACATAACAAGAACATGAAACACCCTCTTCTTCAGAGGAGATCCTGGATGGCCAACCACAAAACATTGGGCAGTACAAGCTAGAAAACTTCCGAGTCGCACCACTCTAACTCGGGGTTGACAAATTGTAATAGTACTGCCCATACCAACTTTTCACTGTTCCCCGGAAACCATTTAAGGAGGAACTAAACACACCAATTGATTAAGGGTCACCATCCCTCTGATGTGCCCAAACCCCAATTAACCAGGGCCATCCCTAATCTTCTCACCTCCACCACCAAACCTCCTTTTCTCCTAACAAAACTTGACACAGTTTTATTAATGCGCCCCCTAGCCTTGTTGATCCTTTCCAATTAGAGAGCATTCCGCCAAGAGAGACGAGCTGTCATTTCAGACCATACTATTATAACGACAGGACATAAATTCCAAGTTAAATCAAACTTGATGTCACTGATAAGGTCCCTAGATGGGTCCTAAACCGTTGCCCCCTACAAGTAGGACCAGCACATCAGGGACCTAATTCAATCTACAATAATAGTGAAACTCCGGAAGAACTCCACTCCATAACAATCCCCGTATCCCGATCCAAGGAACTTGCGCCTCATTTCTGTCAAGGCCTAAGGCTGTGCGCCCACGATGTGGATTTAATGCATTTCTGTGACGCCATTTCCACCGTGAAAACGCATTAAAAACGCATGTTAAGTTGTCTGCCTTGTTTCCCAATGATAATCCGCACGTGCTATGCACATGCTGCGGAAATTTCCGCTGCGGATTATCATTGCAGAAAAATCCACAGCACAACCATTTCTTGTGCATAATCGCGGTCAAATCGCTGCCATTGAACTTGCATTGAACCGCATAACATCCGCATGCATACATGTATGCATGCGGATGCTATGCGGTTCAATGCTCATATGGTACCCGGATCTGGAGAAGAGGAGACTCTCCTCCAACCCGGGTACCATGAGTAAAAAAAAAAGAATTAAAACGTAAAAATTTTTAAAAAACATTATACTTACCTCTCCGGTGGCCTGCTTCATTTCTGCATCGTGGGCACATAGGCTAAGAGCTTACCCTTTGGTTGAATGTCTGCTTGTAATGTCCCCCAGTATTCAAAAGAATGTCTCAAAATCCAAATTAAGCACATCACTGGATCTGTAGATGGGGAGGTGGGGGGCAATTTACAACATTAGGACACGGCCCCATTATCAGTATTTAGTCAGTAGTTTTTCTCATGAGTGGGAGCCAAAACCAGGTGAGGAACAATCAGAGAAAGGGTATAATAGAAACAAGTGCACCAATTCTGCATTTATCACCCACTCCTGGTTTTGGCTCCCACTCCTGAGAAAAAAATACTGACTGAATACTGACCAAATACTGATAGTGGGGCCATGGCCTTAGAAGCACAAATTAATAAGCCAACCAAATTATAACAATTCACATATGCAAACGAATGTAAGTGTTAAGGGGACGGTTGCAAACAACTTTATTAAATACTGGAAAGCAACCGAACCCGGGGTCCGCGATGCAGCCTGGGGGACTGCGGCCGAACACCTTCCGGGTGAGAAGGTAAAACAACCAACTTAGGTAACAATCCCTTCCGTGTTACTGCACATTGGAACGGGAATAGGGATTCGCACTATCTCCGCTAACTGCACGAGAGATGTGCGATAAATAATGTATCTGTAACCCTGTTTACAGCACAGGGACTACACAGCAGGCGCTAGGATGCGTGCGTGATACACGCCGGCGTATACGAGCTCCCAGCTGGCGTGCTACCGGAGTGAGGAGTATCTCTCCACGTGGCTTTCAGTCGGTTTCGGGAACACAGCGTCTGCAGACTGCTTCGGGGTGTATGGCGACCCCTTTGTCGGAGCCCGACTGTCAGACGAAGCTACCTGCCTCCCTCCATCTAAGGCTGCCTATCCCCCCGCTAACCTGCCTGACCGAAGCTAAAGCACACGTGGAGCCCAAACGGCCAAGCGTCCACACAACAACACCAACATAGCTCAATGATCAGAGCGCGCCGCCATGTTTGTTGGCGGGCTATTTAAAGATTAAGCCCTGCCCACCGTCGCACTATTGGTGACGTCACCCGCGACCAATCAGGCGGTGCCAGGTCACCGGATCAGCTGACTCCCAAACCACCAATCACGGTCCGCCATGTCACGGGCATGCTCAGTGCAGAGAATCCTGGACTTAGGCTGTAGCAGCCCTGTTTCCCTCCGCAACCTATTCTTCATGTTGCTAGGAACAAAGACCCAAGAGACAACCTGTACATCTCGTGCACCAGCTAGACGTTGGGACCGATGACGATGCTGAGCAGCATCTGCCCTAGCTGGACTGGAATGGGAGACCACAGAATCCACTGATCCAGCAAACACCTAACATTATCTCCCCTTCTAACATCCCCCTCCACTTGACACTCATATTCCTCAATGAGCAGGGGAGCATGAATGTGGTTCCCAGGAACAATCCTCAGATCCATGGCCCCTCCAGTGTACTAGGTAACATTTTTTGCCACGAACCATCTTGGACCCCACGATCGCCTGTATCTCGAGATCATCACCCCTGGAGTCTGAAGCGGGTTGGGGTTCCGAGAATTTTGTCAGGCGAACCGCCTTAAGGAGCGACACATGAAAAGTGTCGTGAATCCTCATGTGTCGTGGTAACTGTAACCGGTACACTACGAGGTTTATTTGGGCCAAAATTTTGAAAGGACCAATAAAACGGGGGGCAAAATTAGCAGATTCCACGCGTACTCTGATATTGCGAGCCACGAGCCACACCCTGTCGCCCGAAGACAATACGGGGGCTGGACGGCGATGATGTCAGCCGACTCTCTCATCCGATTCTTGGAGGCCAATATAGGATCCTGGATATGATCCCAAACCTCCCGCGCCTCCAGAACCCAATCTCTGAACCCAGGTTCCACTGAGGAAACTGGCATAGGAACCGGGACTCGCGGATGTTGGCCATTATTTAGAAGAAACGGAGTCTGACCTGTGGAATCCGCCACTGCGTTGTTTAGAGCAAATTCTGCCCAGGGAAGCAATATCGCCCAATCATTATGATTGGCCGAAACGAAATGGCGTAAGTATGTCACAAGCGTCTGGCTACTGCGTTCCACCAGACCATTGGTCTCCGGCTGATAGGCAGTAGAAAGATTCAGTTCAATGCTAAGCAAATTACACAATTCTTTCCAGAACCGGGAGGAAAACTGTGGACCCCGGTCACACACAATCCTATCAGGCATTCCGTGGAGACGGAAAACGTGACGAATGAACAGTGATGCCAGAACCCAGGAATAAGGTACCCTAGGCAAATGAACCAGGTGAACCATCTTAGAAAAATGGTCAGAAACCACCCATATTGTCGTGTTTCCCCGGGATTTAGGTAACTCGACAATGAAATCCATCCCAATCAGCTCCCAAGGTCTATCTGCCACGGGTAACGGATGAAGAAGACTAGCCGGCCTCTGACGGGACGACTTATTTCTAGCACAGGAGACACACGCTTGAACATATTCCTTAACGTCCTGGGGTAACCGAGGCCACCAATACGACCGTTGGAGAAACTCCGTGGTACGTTTGACCCCAAAATGACCTCCGATCTTAGAGGCATGTGCCCAGGAGAGCACCTCATTTTGTAAACTAGGAGGAACGAATGTCCTCCCGGGGGGAACCTGGTTTAGGGACACTGGAGCCACCGTCCGCATACACTCCGGAGGAACAATAAGCCTGGGCTCGTCATCGTCCTCAGCCGTATCCATGGACCGGGACAAAGCGTCCACCCGGGGGTTCTTTTCCCCTTTTAAAAAGTGAATGGAAAATTTGAATCGGGAAAAGAAAAAAGAGACCTCCTGGCCTGCCTTGGGTTAAGACGCTGCGCCGTCTGTAGGTACGAAAGATTTTTATGAAGAGGTACCTCCATTCCGAAAAAGCCATCTTAATAGCAAGTAATTCTTTGTCCTCCATCATATAATTCTTCTCTGCTGAAGAGAAGGTCTTGGAGAAGAAAAAACATGGTCTTGTCCGACCCTGTTCATTCTTTTGAGAGAGAACCGCTCCTGCTCCAACAGAGGAAGCGTCAACCTCCAGGAAGAATATCTTGTCCACATCCGGGCGACGGAGAATGGGAGCTCTAGAAAAATAGGATTTAATCTCCCGGAATGCCTCGGATATCTCCTTAGACCAATTCTTGGGATTGGCACCTTTCCTGGTTAAAGCAGCCAAAGGAGCCACCAGTGTGGAAAAATGTGGTATGAACTGCCGGTAGTAGTTCATAAAGCCCATGAAGCATTGTACCGCTTTAAGGGAATGAGGCTCCTGCCAGTTCTGTACCGCCACCAACTTTTGTGGGTCCATGGCCAATCCCTTACTGGATATGATGTAGCCCAGGAACGGTAGGGACTCTCGTTCGAACTGACACTTCTCCAGTTTACAATACAGAGAATTTGCACGCAATCGTTCAAAAACTCTGCAAACATCCTCTCTGTGTGTGGAGAGGTCCGGGGAAAAAATAAGAATATCATCAAGATAGACTACCACGGATGATAGCAGCAAATCCCGAAAGATATCATTGACAAAATCTTGAAAAACAGCAGGGGCATTGCATAACCTGAAAAGCATGACGAGATACTCGTAATGACCATCATGAGTGTTAAAGGCTGTTTTCCACTCGTCACTTTCACGGATTCGCACAAGATTATAGGGAAAGACACAACACTTAATAGTACATGACAGCCCTATACTTTCCAAGTTGTATGGACCTTATTTTATGTGAAAGAATTACCGGAAGACAAAGCTACACCCATATCATGGAGTGATGCTGGCGAGCCTGTAGGTGACTCCTGCTGGGGCTCCGGGACAGCAGGTGACTCCTGCTGGGGCTCTGGGTCAGCACGTGACTCCTGCTGGGGCTCCAGGTCTGCAGGTGCTGGAGAAAAAATAACTTATTACATACCTGAGGTACTGCACTGTAATTACCGTCGTAACCAATGTGCTGCCATATACTGTGCTAACCTATGTTAACACCACTCACCACGATGGGGCAGGGTCTGTGACCGGATGCTGGTGATGCGTTCACTAGATCTGTACCTCAGATCCGTCAGCTTCTTTCGGATCTGGGTAGTGAAGTGCTGAACCCCAAATCTTCGGGCCAGGCCCCGACTTATCCTCCACAGCACAGCCTGCTTATGGAGCACTGGATGTCCTGGGTGCTCATGGCACTCATAGTCCCTGGCATCCAGCTCTGCTATCAGGTAGCGCACCTCTGCATCCCCCCATGGAGTTGCCCGTCTCCTGGCCGCCATGTTGCCGCTTCTCCTGACAAGCTAGGCCGCAACAGCATCGTAAAACCCGCCCACGACACATCAACGCCATAAACTACGCCCATGATGCATCAACGTCGCCCATAGTGGGGCGTGCCTTATTAGAGGACGGTATTGCGTGCGCGAAGGAAGCGGCCTGAATTCAGAGTATCTCCGTCAGACTGGAGACTCTGCATGCCGTCTGGCCTCTTTTCAGAAGTACACAAAACTGTGGCAGACCGAACTTTTATGCATGCATAAAAAGACGGACACCGCCGGATCATAGGCCAGACGGCGTCCACAGTGCCTCCATCGGCCTCATTATACGGAATCTTCTGCTGGGGATTCCGCCTGAATCACGTATTTTGGAGATTTACACAGAAAAGCCGATGTAAGCGCTCAGCGCGTAGCGCAGGATAAAGGTGATCCAAACTTTACTGAGATCTTTGGGAGGCAGAATGAACAAATCAACAGCAGGTGAAGAATTAGTTTTATCTATTTTTTATGCCGTTCTTCGTGCAGTGTAAGTGATTAGATGACTTTATTCTACGGGTCGGTGCGATTACAGTGATACCAGATTTATAGCAGGTTTTTATGTTGGGCTCCTGTCACAGTCTTTTTTTGCAAAGATTCGTTTTTGCATCACCATATTTTAAGAGCTATAATTTTTTCAGATTTCGTCTGACAGAGTCATGTAACAGCTTGTTTTTTTCGCCGGACAAGTTGAAGTTTCTATTGGTACCATTTTCGGGCAGATGGCAGTTTTTGATCGCTTTCTATTCTGATTTTTGGGAGGCAGAATGAACATAAACCATCATGAATTGTTTCTTTGTTTTTTATTTTTATGCCATTCTGCATGTGGTAAAATTAATAAGTCAGATTTATTCTTAAGGTCAGTATGATTACAGCGATACCACATTTATATTTATATTTTTTTTTATGTTTTGGAGCTTTTACAAAATAAAAACTATTTTATATAAAAATAATTATTATTGCATCGCTTTATACTGAGAGCTATAACTTTTTTACTTTTTCTGCTGATGGAGCTGTATCGTGGCTTGTTTTTTGCCAGATAAGATAACGTTTTCAGCGGTACCATTTTTATTTGCATTCGTCTTTTTGATCGCATTTTATTGCACTGTTTGTTTGGCAGTATGATGATAAAGCATAGTTTTTTAACTCGTTTTTTTTTTTTAAAGTGTTCACTGAAGGGGTTAACTGGTCAGAAAGTTTTATAGGTCAGGTCGTTCCAGACACGGCAACACCAAATATGTGTACTTTTTTTGTTACATAAACAAATGTATTTATTGGATGAATATTTTTTCTTTATTTTGTGATTTTTTTTTTTATATATTCTTACATTTTTTATTACCTTTTTTTTACTTTCATACATTGTCCCAGGATGGGACATCAACTTCAAAGTGACAAATCGCTGATCTAATACTCTGCAATGCTTCTGCACTGCAGAGCATCAGATCAGCGTCTGACAAGCAGGGAGGAGGTATCCCACCTCTCTGAAGGGACCCGCAGGACCCCGCGCCCATCTTGGAACCAGGGGTCACGATAGAAACCATCAGCACAATGTGATCGCATCTAGGCTTCTATGCGGAGCCGGAAAAACCCAAGAAAAAAAAAAATGGAGTTGCATTTTTAAGTGCAGAATCAAAGCTTGTATTAAAAAAGCATTAAAAAAGCGGCTCCACGTTTGCACCAAAAACGCGTCAAATATGGGGGAACGCGCATAAAAGAAATGCAGCAAACACAAAATAATCAGAGAAGATTGGTATTTCATCATGTGCAGACACGTGCAGAAAAGTGCAGAAAAAAACAGTAGAAAAAAAGGTAGCATTTATGCTATGTGTGAACACAGCCTCAGCATTAGGCTATGTGCCCACGATGCAAAAATGCTCCGGATTTTTCCTGAGCGTTTCTGTATCTCCCTGGCAGAAAAAACGCATGTGGATTGTACATGCGGATTGTACATGTGGATTGTACATGCGTTTTTCCTGCCAGGGACAAGCAGAAGTGAAGCGTTCTTCACATGCATTTCCGCATGCAGGTTGACAAGCGCTTTCCAAGCGATTTTAGCATCACTTGGAAAGTGCTTGACAACTTGGTCAAACTATATAAATCCATGCAACCAGCATGGATTTATATAGTGTGACCGAAAGAATGGTAAAAAATAAATCTATACTTACCTTCTGATAGCCCCGGTGTCCGATGCGTCCTGGCTTGCCGGCAGCTCGCGGTAGACTAAAAGACCTGCCAACGTCAGCGGTCGTGTGACCAGTCACATGACTAAATGACGTCATGGCAGGTCCTTTTAAGACCATCGCGAGCTGCCGGCAACCCAGGACGCATCAGATAAAGACACCGGGGGCCATCAGAAGGTAAGCATAATGTATATTTTTTATTTTATTCTTATTTTTACAGGTTCTATGGCACCAGGGTCCAGAGGAGAGTCTCCTCTTCTCCAAACCCGCGTACCATCCGCACATTGAAACACATGGAATGCGCATCTGCAGATGCAGTGATGCGGATTCCATGCTTTCCAATGCAAGTCAATGGCGGCGAAAACGCCGCGCTTCCGCAAAATAATTGGTAGTGCTGCGGATTATCATTGGGGAACATGGCAGACCTTCTACCAAGCGTTTTTAAGCATTTCTGCAGCGGAATTGCCGCTGCGGAAACACTTAAAATACGCATAGTGGGCACACAGCCTTACATTTTTAGTACATTTTTATAGGTTTAACAGAGAAAAATATCAATCATGCCAGTTTTTTACGCCATTTACCGATTCCCTTAAATAATCTGATCGCTGTGTTGTGCGGGTTGTTAGAAATACAGGGACATCAAATATGTGATGTTATTTCTTGATTTGTGATGTTTATTATTTTTTTAAAAAGCAAATTAAATCTGACATCTGTTTTTCAGCATTTTTTAGTAATTTCACAGGAAGAAAAAAAATCTCTTTTATTCTCCCTCTGGAATACAGAGACATAAAAATACACTGCTATGTACAGATGTATCTCTATGTAAGCTGTCTGTGGATTCAGAGCCTGCAATACAGATCAAGTACACAAAATTCTCCTGGTGATATCACCATAGTCTATGAGTAGCATTAGCTCCTACCTGTAAAAGGTTATTGGTTTGAGACTTGGAGAAACTCACAAAAAAAGAGAAAATTACATTTTTCTAATTGTAGATATTTGATAATATTATTAGACCTTCTACATATTGGGATAGAATCTCTGAGATGGGAATACCCCTTTAAGTATGTTGACATGTCTCCAATATACAGTGCGAGTCCCACATAGCCTGTTATACACAGATTGAGCCCCCACATAGCCTCCTGTATACAGTATGAGTCCCACTTAGCCTCATATATGCAATATGAGCCTCACATAGCCTCTATATATACAGCGTAAGCCCCACGTAGCTTCATGTATACAGCACGAGCCCCCACATAGCCTAATTTATACAGCGTGAGCCCCACATAGCCTCCATATATACAGCGTGAGCCCCACATAGTTTCATTTATATACAATGTGAGCCCCACATAGCCTCCTGTATGCAGCATGAGCCCCACATAGCCTCCATATATACAGTCTGAGCCCCACATAGCCTCCATATATACAGCATGAGCCCCACATAGCCTCCATATATACAGTCTGAGCCCCACATAGCCTCCATATATACAGCGTGAGCCCCACATAGCCTGCTATATACATACAAACATCCCATACTCATGAAAAAAAAAACACATTGACCTCGCTCCCATTCCCCTGGCGCTCTGTTCCTGTCTCCGATGCAGTGACTCTCCGCAGTGCACAGCTGACACGATGAAATGACGTCATCGCGTCAGCTGCCTCACATGCTGATTGATGGAAGAAGGGGCCGGCAGCCTCTTCTTCCACCAATGTATTCACCACAGTCTGCATCCAGAGAATTCTGATAGTGGTGACAGCGGGCGGCAGTGGCGGATGGGGGAGGGCATGGTGCGGCCTGTGGGTCACTGTTTCAGCCCCTCAGCTGTCTTGGTCTATGGAGGGTCGGACTGGGAACTTGCCCAGGTCTGTTCTAAACAACCTCCAACATTTGCATAGAGGAAAAGAAACTGAAAATATTTCACTAGCTCACCAAGATCCACCACATACTCGGGAAATAGAAACTTAAGTTAGGAACAATGTCCTACCCCTGGAAAACAGGGCTACACCTCTAACTCAGCACCTGGGAGATGTGGAGCAGGACTTCTCTCTAAAGCGTCAACATCTAGATGACCAGGGTAGCAGATGGAGAGGCTACAGTCGGCATTTCATCGGCCAGTCTGAGACATTGAAGGACTTCTTACCTGAATCCTTCCCAGAAACCGGCATGTTACCACCTATAGAGACATGTTTCTATTATGCTTTCAGTAAAAATAAAAAGTCCATCGATTGTTACCCAAACCTCTGCCATAGCTGATAGAATCTAAATCATTCACCACCTTACAGGAGGTTTTGGAGTGGCTTAACCCCCTAACTACCGCCAATATGCATTAAAATGGCGACCATTAAGGGGCCTTATTCCTGATTGCCATTTTAAAATCGCAGTCAGGAATAAGTGAGCAGCGCTATTCCCGCAGGTGACAGCTGTACATGACAGCTGACACCCTGCGTTATTGGCCCTGGCTGTTTTTGGAAGTGGTTAAAAGACACCCTATGGCAGGATCAACCCCCTCCCCATCCTCACTAACAGGCTCTGTCAGTGAACCACTATAAGTGCCAATGATTCCGCGCTCCCCCGGGTCAAAAGAAGGGATGCATTACCCAGTGCTTGGTTAAGAGTCCATTTATTTAGAAGCTAAAATCAGACGCATTTCGTGGACGTCCTGTCCACTTCATCAGTGCATAGCTTGTGTCAGGTATAGCAAGGAGTGGACATGTATATGTAGCACCCTGAGGATTCGGCTGCTACAGGGGTATTACACCTCAAGCCAGAGGTGTAGTATTCCACTCCCGGGTAAGGATGGAGTGTGGAACTGAGCTCAGTAGGCTGCATGCACTATACACATCCCATTTCTGGGGGACAGACCAATGGTACTCCCACTAGAGAAATGTGCAGGTACGACAGTGTCTGTCCCTGGCTGGAGTGGGAGGGGGGTGGAACATCCCAGTAGTGTAGGGGCAGATAGGGGGAGCAGTCTGGGTAATGCTAGGAGCTCATTGGGTGCTGGTCACCTGAGCTCACACATAGAGGGAGTATATAAGGTGGGAACCATCTTAGATCAGGGTCAGTCTGTCAGAGTTGAGTCAGAGAAGCAGAGCAGCTCAGCCAGCTCCAAGGCCAAGAGAGAGAGAGAGAGGAGAAAGAAGGACCCAGAGGGGGAGAAGAGGGAACTCCAAGAACCCAAAATTAGACCAGAGGGTGAAGAGTTGGCACAAGGGTACCGGATCCCAAGCTGGTGGAGGGCCCTAATCCTTAGCCAGAGACCGGAGGTCGTGGGCAGGATCTGCCACGACCACCCACTAAATCCACCCGGAAGGCAAACCGTGAATAGGGTCAGGGAACCCAGAGACAAGGGTTTTACCAACAAGAGGCCCGAGGGAGCCGGACTTAGGTGGATCCCTGGTGGGGAAGGCCAGAGAGAAGGACAAGTCAGAAAGGGAGCTCAGGACCACGCTCCAGAATCACCTGGGGGTTGGCCGAGTCCAGGACCTGGTGGACGCAGCACGGCTCGGGCGGTCACTCAAGGCCGGAGTGACCAACACAAAAGCAGTAAGTAAAACCCTGAACTGCACAGCCCGACTCGGAGTCTTATTACCACTCTCACTGCACCACCACAACCACCACCCTCTACAACTGACCCCCTGAGGCTATACCCCTCCCGTTGGGGGTTATACTACCCGAAGCTGCACACACACCACCAGCCTCAGCGGACCCTGCTGCAGCGGCGGCCGTAGTGACCGCAAATCAACGGGTGGCGTAGTCGACACTAAAGAACATCCAGTAACATCTGTAGGACTGCCACACACTGAGCTTGACACCCTGGGCACGGACCGGGTCACCGCCACTCGGAGACTACAACCCCCATCTGATCCGGCTCCGGGTATCCCCCAAACAACACTGGCCCAGGGGGCGCGTCAACTTTGGCGTAGTCGGCAGGATCACGTGCCCGCAACAACCGGGTACTGCGTGCCTGAAGAAAAGTTCATCGTTACCTTAAAAAAAAGTCTCCCGCCGGTTCCGGAGGGTCCCCGCCAACGGACCCCATCACAGGTCGTTTCCCGCCGGTTGTCCGCCATTTGCAGCTTTTTCCCGCCATCCATGGAGTTTCCCGCCACTGGGAGACGATTCCCGCCATTTCCAAAGATTTCCCGCCTTGAAAGAGCGGACGCCATTATGGGCGTGCCAGAGGGTGGCAAAAGGCCACCTCCCATCGTGGGCCAGGTCGAAGAATGGCGCCAAAAGCGGAAACCGCGCCCACCAACAGAGACTGTGATGCTGGAAGTGTCCATCAGCGTGAGAGAACTGCCCCTGGAACTGACAATCACAAAGTTGCCCCGGGACGACCCTCAATGTGGGCGGAGACAGAACAAGAGAGCAAAGATGGGTGTCGCCTGGAGCAGTCTGGAGAGAGCGCACCCGGAGACAAGAAGTCTGGAGAGGAGTCCAGAGAAAGCCTACCCGGAGATGGAGGGAGAGTCAGGCAGCACCGACCCAGTGGTCAGGAGCCTGCTGCAAGCAACAACCCCACTAGGCCTAGTGGAGGTCCTGGCACAGCTCCCCCGAGACTGGGAGTGTGCACAGACTGCGCTGGAGGGCCTCGCACGGAGGATGGCCCGGGTGCAGCGAGAGACGTTGGCGGAGTGGAGCCGAGAGATGGCCCAGCGGACCGAAACCCGTCAGCGGAGCACGCCACCCGAGACGAGGAGACAGACCGCCTCTGAGGATGGTGCAGGAGGAGTGAAGGCCGGAGACGGCGCCGAGAAGGGAGCTGAACGAATGGAGGCAGGTAAAGGGGACGTCTCTACCCCGAGCCGGGAAACCGCGTGCCTGCCCCAGCTCCCCGTCGCAGAGCCCGAAATTCCCCCTGCCGTGCCCGTCGCTGCATCGTCACCGCCGCAGACTAGGCCTCAACCGGAAACCGCGGCCGCGACCCCTGTGACGTCACGCGCTTCGACCCTGAGCGCGGCAAAGCAGGAAATACCATCGGCCTGGTCGCAAGGCCTAGTACACCCGGGCGCCGCCATTCCAACAGCGCCCCCTACCTCCGCGGAGCCACCAGCCTGGTCGCAGGGCCGAGTAACCACGGGCGCCGCCGTTCTTACGGTGCCCTTTTCCTTTAGCGTGCCCCAAGCCTGGTCGCAAGGCCTGGTCAACCCGGGCGCCGCTACCACCACAGCGCCCATAACACCTAAAGTACCGCACCTGGGTGAGGACCTGTTCGCCCAGCATACGTGCCCGGATGGGCAGCCCTTTGTGTGGCCACCGGAGTTTCACCATCCCCGACTCCGGAAAGAAAGACCCCTAGATGAGCCCCTGATTCCGGTTCCGAAGCCCGTCAGGAGGACCCAGCCCCCGCTAGAGGAGGCACAGTTTGAGTGGGACCCCACCGGAGGAGACCTCATGGGGTTCACTCAGGAGACTCGGGCGGCCGCCAGCAGCTCGAGGTCTTCGAGAAGGAGCGGAGAGATAGGCGGGTCCGGGAACAGCAAGCACAGATAAGGAGCGCGGAGCAGAAGAGCCGGACCAGGAGGAACCCCCGTGCAGCTCATGGTCCCCGTACCACCGGGACTGTGATTAAATTCGACCTGCAGCATGGGTGGGGCTACATAAAAGACCATCATACCCCCGGCGACGTCTTTGTCACACGCAGAGACGTAGAAAGCCATCTGCCGGAGGGACACAGAGGTCGTGACCTGTATGTAGGGGACGAGGTCACCTTCACCCGGCACAAGTGTGCCAAAGGACCCTACGCCCTCTATGTGCATCGCCTGACGGAGGAGGAGCTGCGGTGTGAGGAGGAGCAGGAGGACCCGGACGGGTCTAAATCCAAAGAAGGAGCAGGAGGACGCCGTCGTTAAAGTACGGTAAAGAGACTGTACCCCATCGGGACACAGTGAACTGTTGCTGCTTTAAATAAGTCCCCGTTGGGACAAGAGTGAACTGTTAACCCGTATGTCCCTATTCCCATTACCTGGCCGAGGACTGAGAGCGGCCATATTCCCCTTGTATATAGTTGCGCTTCCTAAGGCGCCCCCTACCGGTTTTATAGTAAACTGTTGTTTTTCTTAAAGAGACTGTCGCGCTTTTCCCGGTCACAAGTTGCACCGTGGCCGGAGGAGCAAGAGTGTTTACAAGGACGTTATTTATGAAGAGTTTTTATGAAAAGTTTTATGTGATGTTTTATATGTTTATGTTTATGAAAAAAAAAATTGTATGTTTTGGATGTTTTTATATCTTACAGCCCGAGGACGTGCTGTGATTTACCAGGGGGGAATGTAGCACCCTGAGGATTCGGCTGCTACAGGGGTATTACACCTCAAGCCAGAGGTGTGGTATTCCACTCCCGGGTAAGGATGGAGTGTGGAACTGAGCTCAGTAGGCTGCATGCACTACACACATCCCATTTCCGGGGGACAGACCAATGGTACTCCCACTAGAGAAATGTGCAGGTACGACAGTGTCTGTCCCTGGCTGGAGTGGGAGGGGGGTGGAACATCCCAGTAGTGTAGGGGCAGATAGGGGGAGCAGTCTGGGTAATGCTAGGAGCTCATTTGGGTGCTGGTCACCTGAGCTCACACATAGAGGGAGTATATAAGGTGGGAACCATCTTAGATCAGGGTCAGTCTGTCAGAGTTGAGTCAGAGAAGCAGAGCAGCTCATATATACAAAAAATGTGACAAAAAATGGCGCCAAAACAAGATGGCCGTTAAGGCAGAAAAGTACAATCAAGAAAAAGGCATAAATTTGAGTATCCATCAATGTATATATGCGTCGGGAATAAAATATTGTTAGCATGATTAAAAAATAATTAAGAACCGATATAGTTCAATGCAAAAAAAATTAAAAAAAAATATGTATAATTCCTGAAGTGGGAATTGACCCTCTTGTATTGAGATCTACTGGATCGTGTTTAGATCCTAACCATGGTACAACCCTTTAAGCCACGGTTGCTTATGTGTATTGAGACTGATCTTGTTCTGATAGGAAGTAATAAACAAATATTAAAAGATATATCTAACTTATATGTACATACTAAACAAAATAAAAATGTATGTCAAGATCCAAAAGACAGTGCCTAAGAAGAGAATGTGTCTTATGAAAGATATGTATTAAGAAATGTACCAGTTACCCTTGTCTGTATTATACAGCCCAAATGCATGAAATGTGTACTCACATACAATCAATTGTTCCCCAAATTTTTTTTTTCTTAATTTTTTAAAAATTCTTCTTATAATAGAATATGTGATCGTATCTGCAACTGACAGGTCTCAGGCACTGCAGTACAGTTTTTCATCATACTGACACACAAAAAACTGAATAAAAAGCGATCAAAAAGACACATGCAAAAAAAGGTATAAATTAAAACACCAAACCATCTCGCAAAAAAAAGTTACAGCTCTCAGAATATGACGATGCAAAAACAACTCATTTTTTGTAAAATACTGTTTTCAGTCTGTAAAACTAGTGAAGCAAAAAAATATATATAAATCTGGTATCAGTGTAATCGTACTCACCCGAAGAAAAAATATGTCTTATCACTTTTACTGTATGGTGAACCGCACAAAAAAATAAAAATAAAGACAAGAATTGAATTAGTTTTTGTTCATTCTCCATCTAAAAAATGGGAATGAAAAGTGACCTAAAAACGTACCCCAAAATGGTACAAAAAAATCTCCAACTTGTTGCCCAAAAATAAGCCCTCAAACAGCTCTCCTTGCCAAAAAAATAAAAAAGTTACAGATCTCAGAATATGGCGACAAAAAAAATAGTATTTTTTAAAAAAGTATTTTACTGTGTGATAGCAGCAAAGCATAAAAAGAGCGATATAACTCTAGCATTGCTGTAATCACATCAGCCCAAAGAATAAAGCTATCTTATCACTTTTACTGCATGGTGAACCACACAAAAATAAAAATAAGAACTATTCTTGCACTAATGTCTATTTGTTCATTCTACCTCCCAAAAATCAAAACAAGTGTCAGGTTACATTTATCCTGTGCTCTCTGTTGAGCGCTTACATCGGGGTTTCTGTGAAAATCCCAAAAATGTAATTCAGACAAAACCCTCGATGGAGCCACTCACTTACGAGGCAGATGGAATCTGAATTGCACTTTTTGTGGGATTTACACAGAAACCCTGACTTAAGTGCTCAACGTATAATACAAGAATGTGATCTCAGCCTTATGCTGAAAGCGATCAAAAAATATTATGTACCCTTAAATGTTAGAGTATTGAGCAGGAGAAAAAAAATAAAATAAATGTAATTAAAATGTAACCTTTAAGTATACGTATTAAAAGACAGTAACTAAGAATCAAATGACACAACAATCTAAAGTGCAAGTGCTTCAAATGTCAACCAGTGCTCAAATAAAAAATGGTTTGATCTCACCACTCAGATGATTTGTTTCAGGAAACAGGAGACTGGTGAATCAGGAGCCAAAAGCGCCTTCAATGGGCGCAAACAGACCAGGAATGTTCACAGTGTCAACTCTTCTGTCATACTCCTGTATTGCTCCGGCCCTGACAAGGACTGACCCCAAGTGTAAGCTAGTGTAACCCACCACGGCAAGAAAATGTATCCTACATGTGAGTTTGATCCCTACGAGTCCCCCCGCCCCCCGTGTGGAGAACTCATCAGGGGATATAAACAATCATGGGCTCTGGTTCCTGCAGTGGCAGACTACCAGAAATATGGTCTGACTAGCGTGGTCACTGCTAGTTAAGAATGGTCATATCTAAAGTGCATACAATCCACCATTTTAAATGTTCCGCTCCCTATTACCGGCGTCTGAGGTAACTTCCGGTCCTTAATTGAATAGCACAAACGAGGAGGGTGTTCCCATTCATGCCTGTTATACATTTCAACTATGATGCGGCCAATGGAACGCACGATGTTGCAGCTTCTGGTCACATGTCACGGCCACATGGTTTCAGGGCGCTCCGTGACTGACTGCACCGTGTGGCCACATCATTTCCTGCCATGTCATTTCCTGCCGCACAGTGCGGCCACGTGGTCACTGACTACACTAAGATGGGAATGAAAAGTGATCTAAAAACAATATGTACAGTACCCCAAAATGGTACAAAAAAAATCTCCAACTTGTTGGTTGCGCAAAAATAAGCTCTCAAACAGCTCACTTTGCCAAAAAAATAAAAAAGTTACAGCTCTCAGAATATGGCGACAAAAAAATATTTAAAAAAAAAAAAAGCATTTTACTGTGCGATAGCAGCAAAACATAAAAAGAACAATATAACTCTGGCATTGCTGTAATCACACCAACCCAAAGAATAAAGCTATCTTATCACTTATACTGCACGGTGAACCACACAAAAATAAAAATAAGAACTATTCTTGCACTGCTGTCTGTTGTTCATTCTACTCCCAAAAATAAAAAAAAAGGTTTACATTTATCCTGTGCTCTCCATTGAGTGCTTACATTGGGGTTTCTGTGGAAATCCCCAAAAATGTAATTCAGACGAAACCCCCGATGGAACCACTCACTTACGAGGCAGATGGAATCTGAATTGCACTTTTTGTGGGATTCACACAGAAACCCTGACTTAAGTGCTCAACGTAGAATACAAGAATGTGATCCCAGCCTTATACTGAAAGCAATCAAAAAATATTATGTTCCCTTAAATGTTCCGAGTATTGAGCAGGAGAAAAAAAATATATAAATGTAATTAAAATGTAACCTTTAAGTATACGTATTAACCCCTTAATAACATCTGACGTACTAATACGCGTCTGTGCCCTGGGACTTAAGAGCCAGACCCGTATTAGTACGTCATGGCGATCGCGCGTGCACACAGGCTGTGCGGGCGCGATCTCCGCCGGGTGTCAGCTGATTGTCACAGCTGACACCCGATACTATGTGCAGGGAGCGGTCCTGCACCGCTCTCAGCACATTAACCCCCGCGATGCTGCGATCGAAGTCGATCGAAGTCGAACGCAGCATTGCGGGGGCAAGGGGAGGTGATCGCAGATACTCACCTCCTCTTCTGGCTTCCAGCGCTGTCTCACGCGGCTTCCCGGGTGTTGCCATGACGACCCGATGTCGTCATGACAACATCCGGGTCACCAGACAAGCAGGAAGATTGTTTGGACATGCGCAGTGCATCTCCAAACAATCTTCTCCCTGTCCAGCGCTGATAGCCTGCATGGCACAGGGATGGTGCTGCATTCCTGTGCCATGCAGGCGATCAGAGAAAAAAAAGTGAAAGTCCCATAGTGGGACAAAGTAATAAAGCATATAAACTTTCAGAAAGTGAAAAACAAAATAAAAAAAAAAATTGCAAAAATATAAAAAAAAAAATAAAAGAAATAATCCACCAAAAATAAAAATATAATGTACCCATCAATAAATATTATTATAAAAAAAAAAAAAAAAACAATAAAAGTACACATATTTGGTATCGCCGCGTCCGGAACAACCTGACCTATAAAACTGTCCCACTAGTTAACCCCTTCAGTGAACACGGTAAAAAAAAAAAAAAAAAAACGAAGCAAAAAACAATGCTTTATCACCATACCGCCAAACAAAAAATGGAATAACACACGATCAAAAAGACAAATATAAATAAAAATGGTACCGCTGAAAACGTCATCTCGTCCCGCAAAAAAAAGCTGACATACAGCTCTATCAGCCAAAAAATAAAAAAGTTATAGCTCTCAGAATAAAGCTATGCTAAAAATTATTTTTTCTATAAAATTGCTTTTATTATGTAAAAGTGCAAAACATAGAAAAACGATATAAATGTGGTACCGCTGTTAACGTACTGATCGGAAGAATAAAGCTGCCTTATCAATTTTACCACACGCGGAACAGAATAAAAAAAAACAAAAAAAACAATTCCTGAATTGTTGGTTTTTGTTTATTCTGCCGCCCAAAAATCGGAATAGAAAGCGATCAAAAAATGTCACGTGCCTGAAAATGGCACCAATAACAACGTCAACTCATCCCGCAAAAAACAAGCCATCACATGACTGTCTGCCAAAATCTGGAAAAATTATAGCTCTCAAAATATGGCGATGCAAAAACTAGATTTTACAAAAAATGCGTCTTTTAGTGTGTGACAGCTGTCAGTCATAAAAACCCCATATGATTCTGGTATTGCTGTAATCACACCGACCCGAAGAATAAAGTCGTCTAATCACTTATACCGCACGAGGAACGGCGTCAAAAATAAACTCTCGGGTTAGGGTTGGGCTAGGGTTAGGGCAGGGTTTGGGGTTAGGGTTGTGATGGGGTTGGGATTTTTTTCAAAAGTAAGAAAAAAAGATGACGATATGGCGACTAGTGTTGAGCGCAAGTGCTCGCTACTTGAGTTTGCATCGGGTGCTCTGGTATGCATTGAGTATCGTGGGTATTTGAGCGACATGCTCGAGTCTCCGCCCCATATGCTTCGCGGCCAAAAAAACTTTACGGGGATTGCCTGCCATGCACGAGCGATCCCCGCATGTTTTTTTTTGGGTGTCTAATAACCGTGAAACATGCGGAGCAGGGACTCGAGCATGTCACTCGAGCACACGCTGCACATGGTGCATACCTGAGTACCCGATGCAAACTCAAGTAGCGAGCAATTGCGCTCAAGACTAATGACAACTTATTCAATATGATGACCTAATGTTATCAAATTCTGTGTCGTACCTCAGGGTTCAAAATGTTCACTATACACCTTAATAAAATCCTTGAGGGGTATAGTTTCCAAAATGGGGTCACTTGTGGGGGAGCTCCACTGTTTAGGCACATCACGGGCTCTCCAAACGCGACATGGTGTCCGCTATCAAATTGAATGGAAAATCGGCTCAAATTGTTAGCGGACGCCATGTTGCGTTTGGAGAGGCCCTGTGTGCCCAAACATTGGAGCTCCCCAAAAAGTGACCCCATTTTGGAAACTAGACCCCCCAAGACACCTATCTAGATGCATAGTGAGCACTTGGAACCCCCAGGTGCTTCACAAATTGATTCATAAAAATGAAAAAGTGTTTTTTTTTCACTTTTTCATTTTTATGAATCAATTTGAGCCGACAATTTGTTAGAGGACACCATGTTGCATTTGAAGAGTCCCTGTGTGCCCAAACATTGGAGCACCCCCACAAGTGACCCCATTTTGGAAACTAGACCCGCCAAGGCACCTATCTAGACGCATAGTGAGCACTTGGAACCCTCAGGTGCTTCACAAATTGATTCATAAAAATGAAAAAGTGTTTTTTTTTTCACTTTTTCATTTTTATGAATCAATTTGTGAAGCACCTGGGGGTTCCAAGTGCTCACTATCCATCTAGATTAGTGCCTTGGGGGGTCTAGTTTCCAAAATGGGGTCACTTGTGGGGGAGCTCCAATGTTTGGGCACACAGGGCCTCTCCAAACGCAACATGGTGTGCGCTAACAATTTGAGCCGACAATTTGTTAGCGGACACCATGTTGCATTTGGAGAGACCTTGTGTGCCCAAACATTGGAGCTCCCCCACAAGTGACCCCATTTTGGAAACTAGACCCCCCAAGGCACCTATCTAGATGCATAGTGAGCACTTGGAACCCCCAGGTGCTTCACAAATTGATTCATAAAAATGAAAAAGTAAAAAAAAAACACTTTTTCATTTTTATGAATCAATTTGTGAAGCACCTAGGGGTCCCAAGTGCTCACTATGCATCTAGATAGGTGCCTTGGGGGGTCTAGTTTCCAAAATGGGGTCACTTGTGGGGGAACTCCAATGTTTGGGCACACAGGGGCTCTCCAAATGCAACATGGTATCCGCTAACAAATTGTCGGCTCAAATTATTAGCGGACACCATGTTGCGTTTGGAGAGCCCCTGTGTGCCCAAAAATTGGAGCTCCCCCACAAGTGACCCCATTTTGGAAACTAGACCCCCCAAGGCACCTATCTAGATGCATAGTGAGCACTTGGAACCCCTAGGTGCTTCACAAATTGATTCGTAAAAATGAAAAAGTGTTTTTTTTTTCATTTTTTCATTTTTACGAATCAATTTGTGAAGCACCTAGGGGTTCCAAGTGCTCACTATGCATTTAGATAGGTGCCTTGGGGGGTCTAGTTTCCAAAATGGGGTCGCTTGTGGGGGAGCTCCAATGTTTGGGCACACAGGGATTCTCCAAATGCAACATGGTATCCGCTAACAAATTGAATGGAAAATCGTCTCAAATTGTTAGCGGACACCATGTTGCGTTTGGAGAGACCTTGTGTGCCCAAACATTGGAGCTCCCCCACAAGTCACCCCATTTTGGAAACTAGACCCCCCAAGGCACCAAGGCACCTATCTAGATGCATAGTGAGCACTTGGAACCCCCAGGTGCTTCACAAATTGATTCATAATAATGAAAAAGTGAAAAAAAAACACTTTTTCATTATTATGAATCAATTTGTGAAGCACCTGGGGGTTCCAAGTGCTCACTATGCATCTAGATAGGTGCCTTAGGGGGTCTAGTTTCCAAAATGGGGTCACTTGTGGGGGAGCTCCAATGTTTGGGCACACAGGGACTCTCCAAATGCAACATGGTATCCGCTAACAAATTGTCGGCTCAAATTATTAGCGAACACCATGTTGCGTTTGGAGAGCCCCTGTGTGCCCAAAAATTGGAGCTCCCCCACAAGTGACCCCATTTTGGAAACTAGACCCCCCAAGGCACCTATCTAGATGCATAGGAGGCACTTGGAACCCCTAGGTGCTTCACAAATTGATTCGTAAAAATGAAAAAGTGTTTTTTTTTTCATTTTTTCATTTTTACGAATCAATTTGTGAAGCACCTAGGGGTTCCAAGTGCTCATTATGCATTTAGATAGGTGCCTTGGGGGGTCTAGTTTCCAAAATGGGGTCACTTGTGGGGGAGCTCCAATGTTTGGGCACACAGGGATTCTCCAAATGCAACATGGTATCCGCTAACAAATTGAATGGAAAATCGGCTCAAATTGTTAGCGGACACCATGTTGCGTTTGGAGAGACCTTGTGTGCCCAAACATTGGAGCTCCCCCACAAGTGACCCCATTTTGGAAACTAGACCCCCCAAGGCACCTATCTAGATGCATAGTGAGCACTTGGAACCCCCAGGTGCTTCACAAATTGATTCATAATAATGAAAAAGTGAAAAAAAACACTTTTTCATTTTTATGAATCAATTTGTGAAGCACCTGGGGGTTCCAAGTGCTCACTATGCATCTAAATAGGTGCCTTGGGGGGTCTAGTTTCCAAAATGGGGTCACTTGTGGGGGAGCTCCAATGTTTGGGCACACAGGGACTCTCCAAATGCAACATGGTATCCGCTAACAAATTGTTGGCTCAAATTATTAGCGGACACCGTGTTGCGTTTGGAGAGCCCCTGTGTGCCCAAAAATTGGAGCTCCATCACAAATGACCCCATTTTGGAAACTAGACCCCCCAAGGCACCTATCTAGATGCATAGTGAGCACTTGGAACCCCTAGGTGCTTCACAAATTGATTCGTAAAAATGAAAAAGTGTTTTTTTTTTCATTTTTTTCATTTTTACGAATCAATTTGTGAAGTACCTAGGGGTTCCAAGTGCTCACTATGCATTTAGATAGGTGCCTTGGGGGGTCTAGTTTCCAAAATGGGGTCACTTGTGGGGGAGCTCCAATGTTTGGGCACACAGGGATTCTCCAAATGCAACATGGTATCCGCTAACAAATTGAATGGAAAATCGGCTCAAATTGTTAGCGGACACCATGTTGCATTTGGAGAGACCTTGTGTGCCCAAACATTGGAGCTCCCCCACAAGTGACCCCATTTTGGAAACTAGACCCCCCAAGGCACCTATCTTGATGCATAGTGAGCACTTGGAACCCCCAGGTGCTTCACAAATTGATTCGTAAAAATGAAAAAGTGAAAAAAAAACACTTTTTCATTTTTATGAATCAATTTGTGAAGCACCTGGGGGTTACAAGTGCTCACTATGCATCTAGATAGGTGCCTTGGGGGGTCTAGTTTGTAAAATGGGGTCACTTGTGGGGGAGCTCCAATGTTTGGGCACACAGGGACTCTCCAAATGCAACATGGTATCCGCTAACAAATTGTCGGCTCAAATTATTAGCGGACACCATGTTGCGTTTGGAGAGCCCCTGTGTGCCCAAAAATTGGAGCTCCCCCACAAGTAACCCCATTTTGGAAACTAGACCCCCCAAGGCACCTATTTAGATGCATAGTGAGCACTTGGAACCCCTAGGTGCTTCACAAATTGATTCGTAAAAATGAAAAAGTGTTTTTTTTTTCATTTTTTCATTTTTACGAATCAATTTGTGAAGCACCTAGGGGTTCCAAGTGCTCACTATGCATCTAGATAAGTGCCTTGGGGGGTCTAGTTTCCAAAATGGGGTCACTTGTGGGGGAGCTCCAATTTTTGGGCACACAGGGGCTCTCCAAACGCAACATGGCGTCCGCTAATTATTCAAGCAAATTTTACAATCAAAAAGTCAAATGGCGCTCCTTCCCTTCCGAGCCCTGCCGTGCGCCCAAACAGTTTTTTTCCCCACATATTGGGTATCTGCGTGCCCAGAGGAAATTGCACAACAAATTTTGTGGTCCATTTTTTCTTGTTACTCCTGTGAAAATAAAAAAAATTGGGTCTAAAGTAACATTTTTGTGAAAAAAGTTAAATGTTCATTTTTTTCTTCCACATTCCAAAAATTCCTGTGAAGCACCTGAAGAGTTAATAAAGTTCTTGAATGTGGTTTTGAGCACCTTGAGGGGTGCAGTTTTTAGAATGGTGTCACTTTTGGGTATTTTCTGTCATAAAGACCTCTCAAAGTGACTTCAAATGTGATGTGGTCCCTAAAAAAATGGTTTTGTAAATTTTGTTGGAAAAATGATAAATCGCTGGTCAACTTTTAACCCTTATAGCTCCCTAACAAAAAAAAAATTTTGGTTCCAAAATTGTGCTGACGTAAAGTAGACATGTGGGAAATGTTATTTATTAACTCTTTTGTGTGACATATCTCTCTGATTTAAGGGCATAAAAATTAAAATTTTGAAAATTGCAAAATTTTCAAAATTTTTGCCAAATTTCCGTTTTTTTCACAAATAAACGCAAGTGATATCGAAGAAATTTTACCACTATCATGAAGTACAATATATCACGAAAAAAAATCTCAGAATCAGGGGGATCCGTTGAAGCGTTCTAGAGTAATTACCTCATAAAGTGACAGTGGTCAGAATTGTAAAAATTGGCCTGGTCATTAACGTGCAAACCACCCTCGGGGCTTAAGGGGTTAAAAGACAGTACCTAAGCATCAAATGACACAACAATCTAAAGTGCAAGTGCTTCAAATGTCAACCAGTGCTCAAATAAAAAATGGTTTGATCTCACCACTCAGATGATTTGTTTTAGGAAACAGGAGACTGGTGAATCAGGAGCCAAAAGCGCCTTCAATGGGCGCAAACAGACCAGGAATGTTCACAGTGTCAACTCTTCTGTCATACCCCTGTATTGCTCCGGCCCTGACAAGGACTGACCCCAAGTGTAAGCTAGTGTAACCCACCACGGCAAGAAAATGTATCCTACATGTGAGTTTGATCCCTACGAGTCCCCCCGCCCCCCGTGTGGAGAACTCATCAGGGGATATAAACAATCATGGGCTCTGGTTCCTGAAGTGGCAGACTACCAGAAATATGGTCTGACTAGCGTGGTCACTGCTAGTTAAGAATGGTCATATCTAAAGTGCATACAATCCACCATTTTAAATCTTCCGCTCCCTATTACCGGCGTCTGAGGTAACTTCCGGTCCTTAATTGAATAGCACAAACGAGGAGGGTGTTCCCATTCATGCCTGTTATACATTTCAACTATGATGCGGTCAATGGAACGCACGATGTTGCAGCTTCTGGTCACATGTCACGGCCACATGGTTTCAGGGCGCTCCGTGACTGGCTGCACCGTGTGGCCACATAATTTCCTGCCATGTCATTTCCTGCCGCACAGTACGGCCACGTGGTCACTGACTACACTAAAATGGGAATGAAAAATGATCTAAAAACATTATGTACAGTACCCCAAAATGGTACAAAAAAAATCTCCAACTTGTTGGTTGCGCAAAAATAAGCTCTCAAACAGCTCACTTTGCCAAAAAAATAAAAAAGTTACAGCTCTCAGAATATGGCGACAAAAAAATATTTAAAAAAAAAAAAAAGCATTTTACTGTGCGATAGCAGCAAAACATAAAAAGAACAATATAACTCTGGCATTGCTGTAATCACACCAACCCAAAGAATAAAGCTATCTTATCACTTATACTGCACGGTGAACCACACAAAAATAAAAATAAGAACTATTCTTGCACTGCTGTCTGTTGTTCATTCTACTCCCAAAAATAAAAAAAAAGGGTCGGGTTACATTTATCCTGTGCTCTCCATTGAGTGCTTACATTGGGGTTTCTGTGGAAATCCCAAAAAATGTAATTCAGACGAAACCCCCGATGGAACCACTCACTTACGAGGCAGATGGAATCTGAATTGCATTTCTGTGGTATTTACACGGAAACCCTGACTTAAAGGGGTTGTCCACTACTTTATATAATCTTCCAATGTATTCTCCCAGGGCTCATAAGTGTTTCTCTAAATACTTTGTGGTGCCTTTTCTGCCTGTGAGCGGCGCTATCACTGGCCGCTCACCGTCATCACGTGACCCCCGGCTGCTGCCGGCTCTGACATCCGCTGACGTCACGACAAGTCCAGGCTGCAGCCGAGGGTCCTTCTTCTGTGTTCCACCGGTGGCTGCTGGGTTGTGGGCGGGGTTACCCCGTGCGTCACACCCGGCATCCACCGCGTGCTCTCCCTCTCCTCATTCACTGGGAAAAAGTGCGGTGGATGCTGTTCACTGCGGGGGCGCGTCACTGATGTCACGCCTCACTTGACGTGACATCAATGACGGGTCACGTGATGCCTCTGAGCGGCCAGCGATAGCGCCGCTCAGAGGCAGAAAAGGTACAGCAAGGTATTTACAAAAGCACTTTTGGGCCCCGGGGTGGGGGGGTGGATACATTGGGGGGTTCTTCTTTAAGTGCTCAGCGTAGAACACAAGAATGTGATCCCAGCCTTATACTGAAAGCGATCAAAAAATATTATGTAGCCTAAAATGTTACCAATAAACACCCAAAAACATAGCCAGCACAAAACCAGCCTTCACTCAAGTTCATCTGTCACTGGAAATATAGGGGGTTTCCACGTTACTGGTAGACTCTGGAAAAGTGACACGGCTCCCATCCCCACAAATAAAGTCCAGTGAAATCTGCATTCCCAAATCCAAAAGCCACCTCCTTCTGAACCCCACTGTGCCTATACCCCACTAAGCAGCTACATTTTTGGCATTATTGTAGTGGGGAGAGCCCAATAGGGGCTCCTCAAATGTCGCTCGCAAACTACTGTATTCTAGAGCTACAAAACACAAATAGCGCTCCTTCCATCTCAGCCCTGACGTGTGGCCAAACAGGAGTGTCTGGCGATATAGCGGCACGGGGCATCACTGTGCTCGGGAGAAATTGTGCAATAAATTGTGGGGTCCAGTTTCACCTATTAACTCTTGTGTAAGTGATACATCTTCAAAATAAATAAATAAATAAATAAATAAATAAATAAATATATATATATATATATATATATTTTTTTTTTTACCACTAAACTGTTATATTTCCACATCCCAATGTTAGACAATTTTCTGAGGCATCTCTGAGTCCAAAATACTCACCATGTGCCTAGCTATATTCCTTAAGCAGTGCAGTTTCTAATATGGGGTCAATTGGCAGAATGTCTGCTGTTCTGGCACCGCAAGGGCTCAGCTAATGGAGCCCACAATCTATTCAAATGGAGTCTCCATTCTAAAATCCAAACAGTAGTGTACAACTACTACATATGGAGTACTGCCCCACATTCAGTAAAAATTACATAATAAATTATGGGATCCATTTTCTCCTATTACCCCTAGAGGAAATTATAAATTTCATGCTAAAACAGTATTTTAGTGAAAAACAAAATTTTTTTGGTTTTCACATCTAAATGTTATAAAGTTTTGTGAATTACCGGTATGTTAAAAATGCTCAGTTCACCCTTAGATGAATTCTTTGAAGGGTCTAGTTTCCAAAATGGGGTCACTTGTGGGGGTTTGTGCTGTTCTGGGATGTCAGGAACAGTGCAAATGAGAGCTGCTGTCTGCAATCTATTCCAGCCAAATTTACATTCTAAATGCCAAAAGTCGCTTCTTCCCTTCCGAGCCCTGCCGTGTGTCCAAACAGAACTTTTTGACTACATGTGGGGTATTGCCACGCTGAGAAGAAAGTGGGTAACAAACTGTGCTGTCCACTGTTTCATGTTACCTCTTGCAAGTGAAAAATATGGGCTAAAGTGACATTTTAGACAACCTAATGTTATCAAATTCTGTGTAGTACCTGTGAGTTCAAAATGCTCACTATACCTCTGCACAAAATCTTTGAGGAGTGTAGTTTCCAAAATGGGGTCGCTTGTGGGGGTTTTGTGCCTTTGGGGTCGTGCAAATGCGACATGGCACCCGCAATCTATTTCAGTCAAATTTGTGTTTCAAAATTCAAATGGTGCTTCTTCCCTTCCGAGCCCTTCCGTTTGTCAAAACAGAGGTTTCTGACTACATGTGGGGTATCAGCACACATGGTAACAAACTATGGGGTCCATTTTCTCTTGCTATTCCTTTTAAAAGTGAAAAAATTGGGGCTAAAGTAATTTTTTTTTTCATTCGACTTTGCATTAATTACTGTGTAGCACCTGAAGAGTTAAAAAATTGCCTAACAACAGTTTTGAAGTATTTGAGGGGTGTGGGTTTTTAAGATGGTATCACTTTTGGCATAGTTTCATATATAGGCCCCGCAAAGTTCCGAAAGGAATAGGTTTTGCAAATTTCTTGAAAAAATGAGAAATTGCTACTAAACTTTTAACCCTTCTAAAATTCTAACATAATAAAATTACATTTTAAAAATTGATGCAGGTGTAAAGTAAACATGTGGGAAATGTTATTTATTAATTATTTTGTACAGCATGACTAATTGGTTTAAGGATGTAGAGATTGAAAGTTTGAAAATTGCGAATTTGTCAACATTTTTGCCAAAATTCCTATATTTTCACAAATAAACACAAACATATCGACCTAAATTTACCACTAACATAAAGTACAATGAGTCATGAAAAAACTGTCTCAGAATCACTGGGATACATTGAAGAGTTCCAGAGTTAACATATATGGTGACTCTAGTTCAAATTAAAAAATTTGGCCTGATCATTAAGATTAAAATTGGATTGATCACTAAGGGGGTAAAAGCCCACCCATATGGGAATACTTGATCACCTCACCCTCAGGCTGTGTGCCCACTATGTGTTTTTCAAGCGTTTTTTCCGCGGAATTTCCTCAGCGAAAACGCTTAAAAAACGCTTGGTAATACATGCCCCATGGTCCCCAATGATAATCCGCATGTGCTGTGCATATGCTGCGGAAATTTCCGCTGCAGATTATCATTGCAGAAAAATACGCAGCATATCCATTAATTTTGCGGACACGCAGCGTAATTGCCGCTATTGACTTGCATTGAATCGCTTAATATCTGCATCACTACATGTGCACATGCGGATATTAAGCGATTCAATGTGCGGATGGTACCCGGGTCTGGAGAAGAGGAGACTCTCCTCCAGACCTGGGTACCATAGAACCTGTTAAAAAAAGAATTTAAAATAAAAAATAAACATTGTAATCACCTTCCAATGTCCCCCGGTGTTTTCTCCGCTGCGTCCGGTCTCTTGTATGGCTCGCGGTGGTGTGAAAGGACCTTCCATGACGTCATTTAGTCATGTGATAGGTCACGTGACCGCTGACGTCGGCGGCCGCGTGAACTGTCACATGACTAAATGACGTAATGAAAGGTCCTTTCACACCACCACGAGCCATACAAAAGACCGGACGCAGCGGAGAAAAGACGGATTTTGGTAAGACCTTACCTGTAAAATCCTTTTCAGCGAGGGAAGGAAGGGAGACACAGTCATTACTAGTGGGTAGGCGGAGCCCACATAGGATAGAACACCTCAGATTAAAAAAGAGTGTTGTCCGGCCCCTCCAGCTTGGGCTCCTCCTACTCCAGCTCTCCAGTCCGTACACAAGCTAAGGAAGAGCAAATATCACCAGCGGAGCAACATAACCCCTTCTGAAGAACTTCAGAGAAAAAAACAAGAGACAGGTTATGCATATAACAGAAAAACCACACAGTCCCAGGTACTACTCACTGGACCTGACCACTGCGATGAGCTGGCAATGCTGGAACAGAGCCTTAGCGCGCCAACCTCAGCCCAGATAATCGCTATCAGAGAGGGGTCACGCTGCATCTGAAAACACAACAACACACTTCTGCCATGGGAGGGAGCTGTGTCTCCCTTCCTTCCCTCGCTGAAAAGGATTTTACAGGTAAGGTCTTACCAAAATCCGTCTTTCAGCAGCAGATGGAAGGAAGGGAGACACAGTCATTACTAGTGGGACGTCCCAAAGCAGTCCAAAAATTAAGGGTGGGAAAAAACCAACAGAGGCAGAATCCCAACAACCTAGAAAAATGCGCAACTAGCGCTAAATACAAGTTAACGATAACTTAAACTACAGCCGCCTGCAGGACCCTACGTCCTAAGGCTGCATCAGCGGAAGCACTGACGTCCACCTTATAAAACTTTGTAAAAGTGTGGACGGAGCGCCAGGTAGCCGCCCGGCAGAGTTGAGCTGCCGAGGCCCCTTGATGAAAAGCCCACGATGAACCCACAGCTCTCGTGGAGTGAGCTCGAATCTTAATTGGACAAGATTCGCCCTTGAGTCGATAAGCCTTTAAAATGGCCGACCGAATCCATCGAGCTATAGTGTCCTTGGAAGCTCGTTGACCACGCCGACGACCTGCTGGAATCACAAACAGAGAGTCCGATTTCCGAAAACCTTGAGTAATAGACAAATAGAACTTCAAAGCCCGCACTAAATCCAATGAGTGCAAGGCCCGTTCCTTCGCATTCCTCGGTTCCGGACAGAGTGAGGGCAACACAATATCCTGGTTAACATGAAATTGTGACACCACCTTAGGTAGAAAGTCGCCCCGTGTGCGAAGCACCACGCGATCCAGGAGAAACTCCAGAAAAGGAGGCGAGCAAGAAAGAGCCGCCAGTTCAGAAACCCTTCTCAAAGAGGTGACTGCCACTAAAAAGGCAACCTTCCAAGAAAGCAAAGAAAGGCTAACGGAGTCCATAGGCTCAAAAGGCCCATGTTGAAGAGCCTCCAAGACCAGATTGAGCCGCCAAGGGGACACAAGCGCCTTCCGCGGCGGAAACTGACGGGTTACCCCGCGAAAAAAGGAACGAACGTCCCTACGCGAGGCGATAGCCTTCCGAAACAGCAAGGACAAAGCAGAAACCTGACCCCTCAGAGTGCTAACTGCCAAACCCTTGTCCAGGCCATACTGCAAAAAGGCCAACAAATTGGGAATGGAAAAAATCCTCGGGTTCCTTGAAGAACCCGAACACCATGAAAAGAAGGCCTCCCAAGTCTTGTGATAGATCCTAGTAGTGGCAGGACCCCTTGGCCAGTCTGGGGCTACTAACATAGCCGGGACTCTTTCCAGTCTGATCCGACGCAACACCAGAGGAAGTAAGGATATCGGCGGGAACACATAGATTAGCTCGAATTGGTCCCACGGAGCCACCAGAGCATCCACCGCCACAGCCTTCGGGTCCTTGTACCTGGACATGAACGTCGGTAACTTGGTGTTGAACCTTGATGCCATCAAATCCACTTGAGGAGTTCCCCAACGGGAGCACAGCTGTGCAAAAATTTCTGGGTGAAGACTCCATTCTCCGGGATCCACCTTCTCGCGACTGAGGAAGTCCGCCGTGATATTCTGAACTCCCGGAATGTGAATCGCAGAGATGGCTGGCACCTTGGCCTCGGCCCATACCAGGATCCGAGACACTTCCATCATGAGCCTGGAGCTCCTCGTTCCACCTTGATGGTTGATATACGCGACCGCCGTCGCGTTGTCTGTCTGCACTTGGACTGGCAGACCGTTTAAAGGGACCGTCCAGTGTTGGAGGCAAAGGAAAATCGCCCTCATTTCCAGGATGTTGATCGGCAGGACAGACTCTTCCGACGACCATACTCCCTGAATCCAGAGATTGTTCCAGACACCCCCCCAGCCTGACAGGCTGGCATCGGTGGTTATGACCGACCACCTCGGAAGGAGGAAGGACTTCCCCAGGGATAACGCTTCCGGACGTAACCACCATTCTAGAGACTCTCGCACCCTGTGGGAGATGATGACACTGCGATCCAGCGAAGCCTGTGATCGATCCCAACGGTTCAGAATGAGCATTTGGAGAGTCCTGGAATGAAATTGGGCAAACGGAAGTACCTCCATTGACGCCACCATCAAACCCAAAAGGCGCATACACCTTCGAAGGGACATTGCTGTCGAAGACTTCATAACCTGTACATGTCGAAGAAGACTTGCTTGCTTGTCTGGAGGCAGGGACACCACTGCTCGTACCGTGTCGAAATGCATCCCCAAAAACAGGATTGACTGCGACGGTTCCAGAGACGACTTCTGCCAATTGACCAGCCACCCGAAGTCCTCCAGGAGCTGAAGGGATAGATTGCGAGCCGTCACCGCCTCCTCCTTTGAGGACGCCACAATCAAAAGGTCGTCCAGGTAGGGAAGAACCGTAACCCCCTGTCTTCGAAGGATCGCCATGAGAGGTGCCAGAATTTTTGTAAAAACTCTGGGCGCCGAGGCCAACTCGAATGGTAGGGCCACAAACTGGAAATGGTCCTGACCTATGGCAAAACGAAGGAAGCGTTGGTGGGCCCTTCCGACGGGAACATGCAAATAAGCGTCGCGAATGTCGATTGACACCAAAAAGTCGTTCTGCGACAGGGCCGCCACAACCGAGCGAAGCGACTCCATGCGGAATTTCCGGGTGCAGACATGCCGATTCAATCTTTTGAGATCCAGAATGGGGCGAAATTTGTCCTCCTTTTTGGGGACCACAAAGAGGTTTGAATAAAACCCTCTTCCCAGGTCCTCCGGCGGAACCGGTACCACCACACCCTTCTGCAGAAGGGAATCGACCTCCTGCCGTAGAGCGGCAACTAGCTCGGGCTCTGACGGAATGCGAGATCGCCAAAACCTGTCCGGGGGTCGAGAAAGAAACTCTATGAAGTAGCCTGCTGACACAACCCGCGTCACCCAGGCGTCCGAAACGCGGGACGCCCAAGTTGATTCGAATTGGAGCAGGCGACCCCCCACTCGAGAGCCCTCGAGTGAAAACCTGGCGTCAGTCCACCTTAGCGGGCTTTTTGTCAGCTTCCCGCTTGTCTTGACGGAAGCTCTGTTTCCAGGGAGTGCGGGATTTCTGAGAAGCCTTTTTTCCTGAAAAAGAGGGACGACCCGATCCCCAAGAGGGCTGACCGGACCGTCCCCTGGACCGAAAGGGCCGCCGACTACTACTGGCACTAGGCCTGCCCGACGCAGAAGCCACAGTTCTTCGCTGTGGTAAGGCCGCTTCTTTTGCCTTTGCCTTGACAATCAGCTCCGTGAGGTCAGATCCAAATAACTGACCACCCTTGTAAGCTAAAGATAGCAAACCTTGCTTGGAAACCGCGTCCCCGGTCCACTGTCTGAGCCACAGTGCTCTTCTGACTGTGACCGCCGAGGATTGCCCCCTGGACAGCAGTGACGCGGTATCCAAACCTGCATCACTGCCATATCGGGCCGCATCCTCCAACAACTTGAAAAGCCCATCTACCTCGGATAGCGGGGATCCATCCTGCCACGCCGTCCGTAGACGGTCCAACCAGCTTAGGGAAGCTTTACAAGCACACATGGATCCTAGCACCGCTCTGAATCCATGACCCGCGGCCTCGTAGATGGATTTCGCCGCCATCTCCGTTTTTCTGTCCAGCGGATCCTGCAGACTCGCCTTCCCTTTAACAGGCAGTAATGAGGATTTGCTAAGCTGGGATAAAGGGACATCCACTTCAGGAGAAGGAATCCAATTATCAATCAACTCCGTGGAACACGGATACAGTGCCTCAAAAAACCGTGTCCCCTGAAAACGTTTATCTGGACACAGGCGTTCCTTCTCCACTGCCCCATTAAGCTCATCCAGAGATGGTAATGCCAAGCGCGACCTATGCGACTCCTGAAACATCCGGGCCGACTTACCAGGACGTCTAGTTACCTCCTCCGGAAACTGTAACGCCTCCCTCATGGCTCCAATAAAAGCCTCTGCACGGCCCAAAAAAGAGGCAGAGTGCCCCTGCCGATCCTCCTTATCCGAATCGGACATCTCCCCATCTGAGCTTGAAGGGGAACCCTCCATAACAGAGATCTCCGAGTCGCTGCGCGGGGAGGGCAGTACCGGCCTGTGGCGCTTCCTGCCATGAGAGGATCTAGCTGACACCCAATAACCTAGAAGGTCAGACAGGCCATCAATAGAACGAGTGAGGGCCTCCATTTTGACCACTGCCCCATCACCGAAACCCCCGACCGCTGCGCTTGACGCCGTCGAGGACTCCTGCGTGTCAGACACGCGAGACTGATCCTGTAGCGGACCTGGGAGACGGTCCGCACCTCCTGGACCCTGATCTGACATGCCCTCACACAGTATATGGCAGGTTAAACCTGTCAGTAAGTAGGACAGTGTGGTTTCTTAAAAGAAAGCTGAAGGGTTAAAGCTCTTAAAGAGAGAGCTACCCCAGCTGACCCCCAATTAAGGGATAACTGCCTAATAAGGGGTTAATGTCGCAGACTCCCCACAACCTCTGTGAAATGAAAAGGATGTGCGAGCCCCAGACAAAAAAAGGAACCTCTATATGAGGTAATAGCTGCAGGACAGCACAGTCTGCCACCTTATTGTGCCTCAGAAAGGTGCCCTGCGCTGAGGGGGTGAGGGGTTAAGCTTCTGCCCTGACAGGCAGAAGCGACTCACCCAGCTGGCCGCGGTGCAGTGTTCCTTCGGTCTGTCGGGAGGAGAGGAGAGTGAGGAGCCCGATGGAAGCCGTTCAGTAATGGCCGCCGCGCTGTGAGGAGAGAGAAGCCGGAAGAGGAGGGGCAGGAGAAAGCGCGCGCTCAGAGCGCTTCCTGCCCGCGAAAGACCGGGAAGGCGCGAAGCCACGCCCCCCGCCGGCTTCAAAAAAAGCGCGCGCGACTCCTCCGCTCTCCGCTCCTGCCCCGCTTCCATGTCCTGCAGGCATCCACCTGCGGACAAAAAAACACAAGTCACCACATGAATACATGTAGCAGCGGCTGCCGCAGCAGCCGCTGAAGCACTCAAAACACATTAACATGCTGAGTACTCACCAAGCTGAGCGCCACAGGGACCCCCAGGGATTTGTGGCGCTGTGCCCAAGCTTCCCCCCAGGGCGGAGAACGCAGTGACCCCAGATGCGCGGTTTGCGTCCCCGCCAGGGAAGCATCCCTCATCCCCCGGGGCCGGCAGGGTTCTGCAGGGACCTCTCTCAAAGGGTAATGCAGATCCGCCAAGGGAGGGGTGGGGGTCCAGCAGCGCTGAGACCCCTGAGACCTCAAGACCACGGGGGTCCAAGTCTCTGTCCGATAAAAATAAAAAATTTTCTGAGGAGCTGCTTCCAGCAGCGACCATCCTCTGTGACCTCAAATTTTAGACTGGAGAGCTGGAGTAGGAGGAGCCCAAGCTGGAGGGGCCGGACAACACTCTTTTTTAATCTGAGGTGTTCTATCCTATGTGGGCTCCGCCTACCCACTAGTAATGACTGTGTCTCCCTTCCTTCCATCTGCTGCTGAAAGACGGGACCATCAGAAGGTGAGTATAATGTTTTTATTTTTTACCATTTTTATTCTTTTTTTTTAACTATTACTTGGTCACACTATATAAATCCATGCCGGTTGCATAGATTTATATAGTGTGACCAAGTTGTCAAGCACTTTCCAAGTGATGCTAAAATCTCTTTGAAAAGCGCTTGATAACCCGCATGTAGAAATGCATGCAAAAACGCTTTACAAACGCTTCTACCTGGCAGGAAAAACGCATGTAAAATCCGCATGCGTTTTTCCTGCCAGGGAGATGCGGAAAAAATATGCAGCATTTCTGCATCGTGGGCACATAGCCTCAAGGTGTATGACTTCTGCTATCTCTTCATTTTTACTTACCTCCTCTGTCCTCCTGAAAAATCTGCTTTACAATTGTTCCTCTCATATTTAACAGCAAAGATATTGATGCGGCCCACCAGTGGAGAACTTTGTTACATGGTATCTTTTCTTAATGGTGGAGCGCCTTATACACTCTTCTTTCTTCCACTGTTTATTCGAATTGCTCATGTATCCATTCCCATTACCAACAATGTATACTATGTGGTTTAATATCATTTAGTTTATGACATGGAAATTGAAAGGTCTTAAAGTGTAGATGTGACAAGAGATGTTTGTCTGCAACCTCTGATTATTCCATGTATCAAATTGTGTTAAGATATCGACAAACCCAAACTGTCAATTTAATAGGTCTCTAAGAGACACCCATGTCCAGGGACAATCTCCTACTACTAAGAAGACACTGGTTTAGGTGGTCATATCATTCCACATTGACCTTTAGCCAGTGGCACCAGTCACCACAGTCTTGGTTAAGCAAGTTCATCCTTTCATAGAAATCACTGATGCGAATGGCAAATATATCCTAATTTGCCTTATCTGCCACAGAGTTTTATTTATATGGGTCTACATCCCACACCATACTCCTCCACTGCAATTAATGACATAAAAAATGTGTTGCCTCTTACCAACTAGTTCCTTTTAATTGGTGTGAAGACCGGGGTCTTCCATGGGCGTAACACTACTGAGAGAACACAGTGTGATGGTAAAACAGCATGGCAATACTTTATTGAACTAAAAGCGGACAATAAACACATAGAACAGTCCCAGCAAATATCCAAGATGGTACAACATTACACAGTCTCACCCTTCCTTCTCCGCATGCCTGGGATAGAACAGCTGTGACTTTGGAGACTTCCTGGGCCAACTACCTCAACCAGTGGCCCCCCTCTTCTGGCGGGCCCCCACAGAGAGGCGGTAGCGGCAAGCTTAGGAAGCTAGCAGTCAGTCGAGGTACAAGGCCTGGAGACCAAAGGGCCCCACCCTGGCCTCTTCGAGAGTTTTCATGGGTTCTAGGCAACCGGTGGGTCCCTCCTAGCAACCCTAAAACAACATATCCATGGGGCCAGGTGAATTCTTCATCTTCTCCTGGTCTCCCCAAAAGTATCCATGGTCTCTCTGATGGTTAAAATGGAGCAAATACATATCTTTCCATTCAGGGCCGATACCCTTAGACTACAATCATGTAGAATACAAATCTGCGTCTCTTTGGATAATGCCATGCAATCCATCTGCTGTCCTGAAGGATGTCTCTCATTCTCCTTCTTAAGTCTTTCTGATTCTCTGTCCCAAGTCTCACTGCTACAGAAGTACATGTCCTTTCGGCTTCTCTGGGCTTAAGTCTGACTGCTACAGAAGCACATGCCCTTTCTACTTCTCTGGGCTCAAGTCTGACCCCTACAGAAGCATATCTCCTTTTTAGGAACACATCAACAGATCAAGGGTCATTAGTCACATGTCAGAGGTAAAGGTGCAGTCCTCAGCTATAATTGTTTTAGCTAATCTATTTACATAATTGGTATTACAGGGGCTATTTTAAATAATCATCTAGGTGACTTTTAGTACAATTTGTCATTAGCATAGTAAACATGATTGTTTCCAAAGGAATAGCATTCAACATTCAAGGTTATACAAATACTGGTCTGTTCTTATTGACCGGACACAAATACACAAACATAATAAGAAATTTCTCTTGGATTAACAAATCTAAACATCTGGCTTGTCAAGATTTTACTCTGTATCGTTACAATTGGGCTTGGGGATTTTTAAAGGGAGTGTCACCCCAAAAATTCAAACTATTTAAATTTTCATATAGAGGACTCAGCCCTTATAAAATTTATACTAGTACTGTAGATTTTAGTAAATGTGTTTAATAGAAAAATAATTGTATTGCATATGTAAATGAGGGTTCTTTGGTGCAACCTTAGCGTGGCAAAAGGCTCGGTGCGCCATTCCGCCCCCTCAATTACAATTACGCACCCCTCTCCTCAAGGTGAATGGCAATGATCACTTTGGAGCGTTGGAACGTTGTCTAATCTAATACCACAGACCTGCACTCATAGACACTCGATAGGCCGAAGCCAACAAAGTGTCTGTGTCGGCAGGGGCAGTGTTATCATCCCTCTCTTGTCATCGGCCGCTCATGCTTTGTAATCCTTTGTGTAGCAAAATCTCGACCATGCCACATTGGGGCTTTACCTCAACTCCTCCTTACTTTAATCATTCCTTTCAGAGTTCAGCATCACTGACATTTTAGGACAGTACTGGCGAACCTATGGCACGCGTGCCAGAGGGGGCACGCAGAGCCCTCCCTAAGGGCTCGCGCACCATCGCCGCAGCACTAGCGCTCCTGGACCTGGTCCGGCGGTTGAGGAATCTGAGCCCACCGACACCAGCCCCTACTTCAGATAGATGTGCGTTCTCAGACACACATGTAGTTGAAGTGTATTTCAGCACACGAACTTCCCAGACCCGTGCACTGCAATACACGCTGCCAGCAGCCGGCGTCAGCGTACACGCGACTGGGCTTATGGCAATGACGTCAGGTGTCCCGTCGCTAGGACGCTGGAGTCAGCTGCCGGCTACAGGAGAGGACGCAGCGCGGGAGAGGAAGGAAGGTGAGTAGGAGTGTTTATTATGTTTGTTTTTTTTTGTATGCGATGAACAGCGGCACCAGAAGGATGGGGGGGAGGCAGCATATATACATGGATTGGGGGGGGAAGGCAGCATATATACATGGATTGGGGGGAAAGGCAGCATATATACATGGATTGGGGGAAAGGCAGCATATACACATGGATTGAGGGGAAAGGCAGCATATATACATGGATTGGGGGGGGAAGGCAGCATATATACATGGATTGGGGGGAAAGGCAGCATATATACATGGATTGGGGGGGAAAGGCAGCATATATACATGGATTGGGGGGAAAGGCAGCATATATACATGGATTGAGGGGGAAGGCAGCATATATACATGGATTGGGGGGGAAGGCAGCATATGTACATGGATCGGGGGGGAAGGCAGCATATATACATGGATTGGGGGGGAAGGCAGCATATATACATGGATTGGGGGGGAAGGCAGCATATATACATGGATTGGGGGGGAAGGCAGCATATATACATGGATTGGGGGGGAAGGTAGCATATATACATGGATTGGGGTGGAGACAGCGTATATACATGGATTGGGGGGGGAAAGCAGCATATATACATGGATTGGGGGGAAGGCAGCATATATACATGGATTGGGGGGAAGGCAGCATATATGCATGGATTGGGGGGGGAAGGCAGCATATATACATGGATTGGGGGGGAAGGCAGCATATATACATGGATTGGGGAGGAAGGCAGCATATATACATGGATTGGGGTGGAGACAGCGTATATACATGGATTGGGGGGGGAAGCAGCATATATACATGGATTGAGGGGAAGGCAGCATATATACATGGATTGGGGGGGAAAGGCAGCATATATACATGGTTTGGGGGAGAAAGGCAGGAGGCATACATGGATTGGTGGGGAAGGCAGCATATATACATGGATTGGGGGGAAAGGCACCATATATACATTGGAGGGGAGGCAGCATATATACATGGATTGGGGGGAGGCAGCATATATACATGGATTGGGGGATGCAGCGTATATACATGGATTGGGGGAAAGGCAGCATATATACATTGGAGGGGACGCAGCATATATACATGGATTGGGGGGAGACAGCATATATACATGGATTGGGGGGAGGCAGCATATACAGTATACATGGATTGGGGGGAAGGCTGCATATATACATGGATTGGGGGGAAGGCAGCATATATACATGAATTAGTGGAAAGGCAGCATATATACAATACAGGCCAAAAGTTTGGACACATCTTCTCATTTAAAGATTTTTCTGTATTTTCATGAATATAAAAATTGTACATTCACACTGAAGGCATCAAACCTATGAATTAACACATGTGGAATTATATACTTAACAAAAAAGTGTGAAAGAACTGAAAATATGTCTTATATTCTAGGTTCTTCAAAGTAGCCACCTTTTGCTTTGATGACTGCTTTGCGCACACTTGGCATTCTCTTGATGAGCTTCAAGAAGTAGTCACCGGAAATGGTCTTCCAACAATCTTGAAGGAGTTCCCAGAGATGCTTAGCACTTGTTGGCCCTTTTGCCTTCACTCTGCGGTCCAGCTCACCCCAAACCATCTCGATTGGGTTCAGGTCTGGTGACTGTGGAGGCCAGGTCATCTGGCGTAGCACCCCATCACTCTCCCTCTTGGTCAAATAGCCCTTACACAGCCTGGAGGTGTGTTTGGGGTCATTGTCCTGTTGAAAAATAAATGATGGTCCAACTAAACGCAAACCGGATGGAATAGCATGCCGCTGCAAGATGCTGTGGTACCCATGCTGGTTCAGTATGCCTTCAATTTTGAATAAATCCCCAACAGTGTCACCAGTAAAGCACCCCCACACCATCACTCTTCCTCTTCCATGCTTCACGGTGGGAACCAGGCATGTAGAGTCCATCCGTTCACCTTTTCTATGTCGCCCAAAGACACTGTGGTTGGAACCAAAGATCTCAAATTTGGACTCATCAGACCAAAGCAGATTTCCACTGGTCTAATGTCCATTCCTTGTGTTCTTTAGCCCAAACAAGTCTATTCTGCTTGTTGCCTGTCCTTATCAGTGGTTTCCTAGCAGCTATTTTACCATGAAGGCCTGCTGCACAAAGTCTCCTCTTAACAGTTGTTGAAGAGATGTGTCTGCTGCTAGAACTCTGTGTGGCATTGACCTGGTCTCTAATCTGAGCTGCTGTTAACCTGCGATTTCTGAGGCTGGTGACTCAGATAAACTTAGCCTCAGAAGCAGAGGTAACTCTTGGTCTTCCTTTCCTGGGGCGGTCCTCATGTGAGCCAGTTTCTTTGTAGCGCTTGATGGTTTTTGCAACTTCACTTGGGGACACTTTCAAAGTTTTCCCAATTTTTCGCACTGGCTGACCTTCATTTCTTAAAGTAATGATGACCACTCCTTTTTCTTTACTTAGAATTTGTATTATGGCAAGAAAAAAGCAGCTAACAGTCTATTCAGTAGGACTATCAGCTGTGTTTTCATCAGACTTATGCAAAACACAACTGATGGTCCCAACCCTATTTATAAGGCAAGAAATCCCACTTATTAAACCTGACAGGGTACACCTGTGAAGTGAAAACCATTTCCGGTGACTACCTCTTGAAGCTCATCAAGAGAATGCCAAGAATGTGCAAAGCAGTCATCAAAGCAAAAGGTGGCTACTTTGAAGAACCTAGAATATTAGACATATTTTTCGTTTTTTCACACTTTTTTGTTAAGTATATAATTCCACATGTGGTAATTTATAGTTTTGATGCCTTCAGTGTGAATGTACAATTTTCATAGTCATGAACATACCGAAAAATCTTTAAATGAGAAGGTGTGTCCAAACTTTTGGTCTGTACTGTACATTGATTGAGGGGGGAGGCAGCATAAATACATGGATTGGGGGGAAAGGCAGCATATACACAAGGATTGGGGGGAAGGCAGCATATATACATGCATTGGGGGGAAAGGCAGCATATGTACATGGATTGGGGGAAGGCAACATACATGGATTGGTGGGGGGGAGGCAGTATATATACATGGATTGGTTGGGGGGAGGCAGCATATATTCATGGATTGGGGGGAAGGCAGCATATATACATGAATTAGTGGAAAGGCAGCATATATACATGGATTGAGGGGGGAGGCAGCATATATACATGGATTGGGGGGAAAGGCAGCATATACACAAGGATTGGGGGGAAGGCAGCATATATACATGCATTGGTGGAAAAGGCAGCATATATACATGGATTGGTGGGGGGGAAGCAGCATATACACATGGATTGGTTGGGGGGAGGCAGCATATATACATGGATTGGTGGGGGGGAAGGCAGCATATATACATGGATTGGGGGAGAAAGGCAGGAGGCATACATGGATTCGTGGGGAAGGCAGCATATATACATGGATTGGGGGGAAAGGCAGCATATATACATTGGAGGGGAGGCAGCATATATACATGGATTGGGGGGAGGCAGCATATATACATGGATTGGGGGAGGCAGCATATATGCATGGATTGGGGGGAAAGGGAGCACATATACATTGGAGGGGAGGCAGCATATATACATGGATTTGGGGGAGGCAGCATATATACATGGTTTGGGGTAGGCAGCATATATGCATGGATTGGGGGGAAAGGCAGCATATATACATTGGAGGGGACGCAGCATATATACATGGATTGGGGGAGGCAGCATATATGCATGGATTGGGGGGAAAGGCAGCATATATACATTGGGGGAAGGCAGCATATATACATGCATTGGTGGGGAAAGGCAGTATATGTACATGGATTGGGGAAAGGCAACATATATACATGGATCGGTGGGGGGGCAGCATATGTACATGGATTGGGGGAAGGCAACATATATACATGGATTGGTGGGGGGGAGGCAGCATATATACATGGATTGGTTGGGGGGAGGCAGCATATATACATGGATTGGTGGGGGGGAAGGCAGCATATATATATGGATTGGGGCAGAAAGGCAGGAGGCATACATGGATTCGTGGGGAAGGCAGCATATATACATGGATTGGGGGGAAAGGCAGCATATATATGACGCGCCCCTGGGCCTGCTGTGTCGCGCAGCGTCTCGCGCACGGGCTTACCCGGAACCGGATCAGATGAGGGTTGTAGTCTCCGAGTGGCGGGGACCCGGTCCGTGCCCAGGGAGTCAAACTCAGTGTGTGGCAGTCTTGATAGATGTTATTTGAGTGTCGACTACGCCACCCGTTGATTTGCAGCTATGGAGCTGCCGCTGCAGGGCAGACCGCTGAGGCCGGTGTAGAATTGTGCAGCGTGATAGTATAACCCCCAACGGGAGGGGTATGGCCTCAGGGCAGCCGACGTGGAAGATGGGAGTAGCAGGAACCACTCAGAGACGGTGCGGTGTAATTCAGGGTCTTTACTGGTAACAACGATAGACCCTCCCGGAGTACTTGCTAGCGAACGGGGCCTGGTCAGTCCTTGAGCAGATGGGATCTCCCCTGGCCAGGCGGAGTTGTAGGCCTCCCAAACTGACTGTACTCTTCTGGCTACCTTGCTAGAAGCGGACATAAGTAGCCCACGTCCCTGAGTGTACCGTGTGGTGCTCACCCGTAAGGCCGGTGACTCGGGGCCTTCTATGGCTTCCGCTCCACGATGGCGGTGCTGGTCCCATGCGTGTGACCGTGCCTTCGGGTTTCTGGGCCTGAGGACCTGAAATCCCCTGCCGGTCGGCTTCTGCTGCTGGGTAAGAGTTAGTCCCCACAGCCTCGGACGCCGGGTCCGGTAAGAAAGCTTCTCAGTCAGGGCGAGCTCTGCAGCTGCCAGCCCCTGACTCGTAGTAGTATTGCTCCCACTGAGCTTCTGCTGTTTCTTCCTATGCTCCTTCTCTTCTCTACTTCTAACCCTGCCTCAGCCCCGGGTTTATACAGGGGAAGTTCTTCCCCTCCCAGGACTGGGCAGGAGGTGTGGCATGCATAGGATTCCTGACCAAGGGACCTCCCACCTGCTCTTAGACATAACATTACATTACTGTGGGAAACCAGACCCCTGGGGTGCCACATTCCCCCCTAGTGAAATTTAGTACTCCGGGATTAAACATATTTTAGAAAAACATAACAAGATATAACAACAATAACAGTACAATAAGAAGAAACACATAAAGGTGGTCACGGCATGTCCGTAACCGGGTGCAGTCTTTGAAGAAAAGCAAGGTGTCCATTTCACCAAAACAGGGAGACGTAACCAGGTAGGGGTTTGTCCTGCCCCGAGTCCTTAACAGTCTTTAGTCCATCCTGGGTTACGCTCCAACTATGTACAAGGGATTCCCGGTAAATCCACCAAGGACTCCTACAAATAACTAGAAACACAAAATTATACACAAGCAACAATACACAGGTAAACATAAATAAAACAATTTATACACTTCAAATCCTCCAACGTGCGGGTAACTGGCCTCTAGTGGCCCTAGTGGACCTACGGAGCTGACTGTCTAGCCCTGAACTACAGGGTGTAGGAGCTGTCAAGGGTAAACTTGGCAGCTGTCTACCGGCTCTTTGGCTCACTAGGGATATGGCAGGCTCACTGCAAGCAGAGGGTTGATCCTCCTGGTGGTAAGTGATAGCTGGGCGCCTGTGGGTCACAACGCCATCCGGTGCCGGTTCTCGGAGCACCCGGATGGCTCTGTCCTTGAACTGTGCAAATCCCAGATGAGGGTCCTGTAGGGCCATTGCCCGCAACTGGGTTCGGTGGGCATTGCAATATAAACCCTCTATAAATTGTTCAGTCAACAGCCTGTCCTCGTCTCCCACGCCGTCAGGGTCGGTCTGCTTAACGGCTCTCAGGGCCTCTTGTAGGTTCAGGGCATAGTCCCTTATACTCTCATGGGCCCGCTGTTTGCACCCGTAGAATCTAAGCTTGATCTCGGCTGAGGTGCGGGTATCAAAGGTGTCCCTCAGCCGGGTTAGTATCCCTGCGACAGTCCTCCCCCCAGGTGGCCAGGACTTTACCTCCCTTCGGGCTGCTCCGGTTAATTGGGCCACCAGGATGCTCACTTTTTGCTCCTCTGTGAGGGGGTACACCTGGAAGAGGCTATCCAGCCTTTCTCTAAAGTCCTGCAGGGTATGTGACTCCCCTGAGTACTGGGGTAGCCAGGCTGCCCCCGGGATATAGGGCATGGTGAAAGGCATGACCGCGACAGCGGTGGCGCTGGCGGGGGTTGAAGCGGTGAAGCTCTCCTCCGTATCCGACATCCTTCTCCCCCCCTAGTGGACCGTGGCCTACCTTGCGATGATCCTCTTCCGTAGGCCGTGGCCCCGCAGTGGATCGTCAGGGTTGAGGACCTTCCGTCGCGCTCCGGTGACGTCGGCGTCTGCTGGGCTCCTTCCAGGACCTTACGCAACGTCCGGACGTGAGGCGGGGCTTCAGTTCTCGCGGGCTTTTCGGAGTCCACGCCCCTCTTCTTCCAGCGCGGCGTCCTCAAGATGGCGTCCAACGGCGGGAAAACTCCACGGATGGCGGGAAGAAGGCTGAAGATGGCGCCGGATGGCGGGAATCTTCACAGATGGCGGGAAGAAGGCTGAAAATGGCGCCGGATGGCGGGAATCCTCACCGATGGCGGGAAAACTTCACGGATGGTAAGTTTTAAAAGTCTCTTTTTCAGGCACGCAGTACCCGGTGGTTGCGGGCACGAAATCCTGCCGACTACGCCAAAGTTGACGCGCCCCTGGGCCTGCTGTGTCGCGCAGCGTCTCGCGCACGGGCTTACCCGGAACCGGATCAGATGAGGGTTGTAGTCTCCGAGTGGCGGGGACCCGGTCCGTGCCCAGGGAGTCAAACTCAGTGTGTGGCAGTCTTGATAGATGTTATTTGAGTGTCGACTACGCCACCCGTTGATTTGCAGCTATGGAGCTGCCGCTGCAGGGCAGACCGCTGAGGCCGGTGTAGAATTGTGCAGCGTGATAGTATAACCCCCAAGGGAGGGGTATGGCCTCAGGGCAGCCGACGTGGAAGATGGGAGTAGCAGGAACCACTCAGAGACGGTGCGGTGTAATTCAGGGTCTTTACTGGTAACAACGATAGAGCCTCCCGGAGTACTTGCTAGCGAACGGGGCCTGGTCAGTCCCTGAGCAGATGGGATCTCCCCTGGCCAGGCAGAGTTGTAGGCCTCCCAAACTGACTGTACTCTTCTGGCTACCTTGCTAGAAGCGGACATAAGTAGCCCACGTCCCTGAGTGTACCGTGTGGTGCTCACCCGTATGGCCGGTGACTCGGGGCCTTCTATGGCTTCCGCTCCACGATGGCGGTGCTGGTCCCACGCGTGTGACCGTGCCTTCGGGTTTCTGGGCCTGAGGACCTGAAATCCCCTGCCGGTCGGCTTCTGCTGCTGGGTAAGAGTTAGTCCCCACAGCCTCGGACGCCGGGTCCGGTAAGAAAGCTTCTCAGTCAGGGCGAGCTCTGCAGCTGCCAGCCCCTGACTCGTAGTAGTATTGCTCCCACTGAGCTTCTGCTGTTTCTTCCTATGCTCCTTCTCTTCTCTACTTCTAACCCTGCCTCAGCCCCGGGTTTATACAGGGGAAGTTCTTCCCCTCCCAGGACTGGGCAGGAGGTGTGGCATGCATAGGATTCCTGACCAAGGGACCTCCCACCTGCTCTCAGACATAACATTACATTACTGTGGGAAACCAGACCCCTGGGGTGCCACATATACATTGGAGGGGAGGCAGCATATATACATGGATTGGGGGGAGGCAGCATATATACATGGATTGGGGGAGGCAGCATATATGCATGGATTGGGGGGGGAAAGGCAGCATATATACATTGGAGGGGAGGCAGCATATATACATGGATTTGGGGGAGGCAGCATATATACATGGTTTGGGGGAGGCAGCAGTGTATATGTGTGCAGCTAACTGAGCCCTGGTCCATACTCCATCCTTACCTGGGAGTGGAATACCACACCTCTGGCAACCGAACCCTTGGGGCGCTACAGTTGTCTTCAGAATCATATTTCTCCCTCCTCAGTATCGTCTAATGATTATCGTCTGTTTAAATGAGATGAACACAATCTGTGACCTGGAGGACACATGCGCCCCACAACGCTATTCTGTGGGTTCCCCAAAACATCTGGGCACTGATATACAGTGCCTTGAAAAAGTATTCATACTGTCACGCAAGGTGTGGGAAGACTAAGTGCAACACGAAGGGAAGAGGGGGAGGAAGCCCAAACAATAGGGAAAGGGGGAGTGACAACCCCTAGGCAGATCTAATAACACCCTGCCTACCCTACCATCCCTATATAGGTTCCACACCTATCGCCGAGCAGGACCCTAAACCCTGAATGTTCCTAGAGCTAGGCCCTAGATAGGGAGGGGGAGGGGTGAGCTCTGGTCAGGCCCCACTACAAACTAAAGACAACAAGGTACACAAGCAAAGGGGATAAACTTAGCTTGAGCAGACAGCAGAGAAGTAATGCCAACTGTCCACCAAGGCCACCAGAGAAGAAGTCAGCCAACAGCTCAAAGCATGCACAAAGGTACATAGAAGTATCACCGGTAACTGCCTGCAGCAAACTGAGAGTTTTTATTTCCCATGCAAGGGTGTGTCAAAAAGCAGCAGGAGGGAGGTCACTGCTGGGTCTTAAAGGAAGAAGGATTAAGAAGTGGTCAGCAATGCCAAGCAATAGTGACCTTCTACAGCCAGATCCAACTAGCATATGGAAGAAGGTGCTCAGGTCATATGAGATCAAAGTAGAACCTTTTGGACTAAATGCAAAACGCTATGTGTGGTGGAAAACGTGGTGGTGCAGCATCATGCTGTAAGGATTCTCTTTTTCAACAGGGGCAGGAAACTGGTCAGAGTTGAAGTTAGAGTCAGAGGCTGCAAAAGGACAGATTAGGTAGAAGGGGAAGAGGTGATATCTTGGAGGGGCAGTGATATCTTTTGGATATCATTCCACAGCTCCTGGGCAGGGGGTGGGGGTGAGAAAAAAAACTCTACAGACAAACTATACAGCACGGGATCACAAATGATTCTTCTTTGAAGTAAAACTTTGTTTAAAAACAGGCAGTGAAATGTTTTACCTCACAAAAAGAATCAGCTGTGATCTCATGCTGTGCTACCAGTATTCTCTTTTGTATCCTCCCCTGCCCAGGAGATCAGACCATGTTCCTGCACGGTCAGACACGGCCATTACACAGCACACAGAAGAGGCACATTTATAAGATTATCTCAGCACAGGGACATTTTATTTAAACACATCCAAATGTGGAAATTATTATTATTCCAAGAGCTGTTGATTAAAATCAACTTTTCTTTGTGGGAAAACCCCTTTAAGTAACTGGCAGTAACTTTCTGAACCATTCAATTCTGGGACAGCTTTTTATGGAACTAGTTTCCCAGAACTGCTATTATTCTCTCATGAAAACGACTGGAAAAATAAGTCACTCATATCTCTGGGAGTACTTGTAGATCACAGACAAAATAACTGCAATGCAGTGTCAGGAGGTGGCTTCTAAAGCCAGCAGGATACAGTTATGTATTAAAAGTATCATGAACTTGTAGGACGGGGACGTAAAATTACCCCTTTACAAAGCGTTAGTGCGGCCTCATCTGGAATATGCAGGTTAGTTCAAGCATTGGCGAATGAGGACACTGCTCTATGACTAATTGTAAGTAAATGTGGCTTCTTGTTATACATATTTATGCTTTAGCTTGTATACCTGGAAATGTTCACATGTGTATTGTAAAGACAGCGCTCAGCACTTTCATTATGTTGGTCTGCACTTGCATTTCACTTGAAATCTGATTAGAAAATTCTTGATCGAGATATTCCTAGCCACTCATACATAGACGTGCTGTTCCATATGTTGTGTGGTAGCTCAGGTTTTTCCCTCCTTTTCATGGTATTTTTAATATATTTTAAATAAAAATTATATTTTTTAATGTATGAAAGCATATGTCTCTTCTTAACCACAGGAACAGGTTCCTTGGGTGTGGTATTATGCTCTAAGATGAAGTAAAAGTAAAATATTGGTGACAAATTCCCTTTAAAAGGGAAAAAAAAAAAAAAAAAAATATATATATATATATATATATATATATATATATATATATATATGTGGCACCCCAGGTCCGGTTGGGAGGTTCCCTGGTAGGGGACAATTAGCATGCAGCGCCTCCTGCCTCAGTCCAGGGAGTGGAGAAACCTGCCCTTTATAAATTGGATCTGGGGCAGAGTTAGTGAGACAAGTGCCAGACAAGTTCCAGTGATGTTGCAGATAGGGACAGGTCAGCAGCAGGCTGAGGAGTCCCTGTAGGCAGAGGAGGAACACGAGGCCAGGAGGGGAGCTAGCAGAGCTCATCCTGGCTAGAGACTTACAAAGTCGGACACTGTAGTCTGAGGCTGTGAGGGTTATAAGCCCAGCAGCAGAAAACCACCACGCAGGGGACTTCAAGTCCTCTGGCCCAAAGAAGCCCGGAGGCTCAGCCACACGAGAGGGACCACTACTGCCCCGGAGGGGTGAGAAGCACGGAAGGCCCGAGTCGCCAGTCATACGGGTGAGAACAACATGGTACACTCAGAGACGTGGTCTACCACTACACTACAGCGGGATAGCCAAGAAAGAGTGAAGTCAGTACAGTAGGCCTACAAACTCCCCCTGACCAGCGGGATTTCCTAGTTGCTCTCAGACTGACCAGGCCTCCATTGTTAACCTGTATTCCGGACGGGTCCCTTAATACCACCAACAGTAAAGACCCTGAATTGCATGACAGACTCTGTGTGGTTACTGCTGCTCCCGCTCACCATCACCACCATCATCCCTATTTACTGCCCTGAGGCTATACTCCTCCCGTGGGGAGTTATACTACCCTCTGCTGCACCCACAACACCAGCCTCAGTGGTCTGCCCCGCAGCGGCGGTTCACTCTGACCGCAATCCACGGGTGGCGTAGTCGGACATTCAGCATATAGACTGGCATTGGGCTTGACCACCCTGGGCACGGACCGGGTCGCCGCCACAGAGACTACAACCCCCAGCATCCACAAAAGGTCCGGTTCTGGGTATCCCCACACACATACGGCCCAGGGGACGCGTCATATATATATATGTATATATATATACACTGCTCAAAAAAATAAAGGGAACACTTAAACAGCAGAATATAACTCCAAGTAAATCAAACTTCTGTGAAATCAAACTGTCCACTTAGGAAGCAACACTGATTGACAATCAATTTCACATGCTGTTGTGCAAATGGAATAGACAATAGATGGAAATTATTGGCAATTATCAAGACACCCTCAGTAAAGGAGTGGTTCTGCAGGTGGGGACCACAGACCACATCTCAGTACCAATGCTTTCTGGCTGATGTTTTGGTCACTTTTGAATGTTGGTTGTGCTTTCACACTCGTGGTAGCATGAGACGGACTCTACAACCCACAGGAGTTATTAAACAATCATCGGCCTTCATATTAGTGATGCGGTCACTAAGCAGCCGGTCAATATGCTGTGCCTGCAACCCATATGCCTACTCTGAAATATCATAACAAGAACCAGGAGAAACAAAGAGTAAGTATGGCATGAAAATAGATTTTTTATTTAATACAAATATAACATTTTCAAGGCTGGAGGCGCTACCAGGAGACAGGCCAGTACACCAGGAGACGTGGAGGAGGCCGTAGGAGGGCAACAACCCAGCAGCAGGACCGCTACCTCCGCCTTTGTGCAAGGAGGAAGAGGAGGAGCATTGCCAGAGCCCTGCAAAATGACCTCCAGCAGGCCACAAATGTGCATGTGTCTGCACAAACGGTTAGAAACCGACTCCATGAGAGTGGTATGAGGGGCCGACATCCACAGATGGGGGTTGTGCTCACAGCCCAACACCGTGCAGGACGCTTGGCATTTGCCACAGGACACCAGGATTGGCAAAGTCACCACTGGCATCCTGTGATCTTCACAGATGAAAGCAGGTTCACACTGAGCACATGTGACAGACGTGACAGAGTCTGGAGACGCCATGGAGAGTGATCTGCTGCCTACAACATCCTTCAGCATGACTGGTATGGCAGTGTGTCAGTAATGGTGTGGGGTGGCATTTATTTGGAGGGCCGCACAGCCCAAAAGGTCTCAATGGTCCATAAAGAAGACCAATACCATTAAAGAACTGTGATAGTTGGCAGCCCTGTAGGAGATATTACACTGGGGCCAGAATGCTTCAAATTTTACCAATGGCCATGGTTTTGCCTCCTCAGTTGTAAGGTTTGGGAATATAAAGGATGTGAAACCAGTTGAAGATGTTTAATTATAAGATCGTGTAATTAGCAGATGGGGTTGCTGAAAACAAGAACAACCAACAAACATCAGTCAAAATGGGCACTTGGTGCAGTTCTGCTACCATTAGTAAAAGTTGCACCTTGTATTCTACAGATCACCTAACATAATTATAAATTCCCGGGTATTAAATCTCAGTTAAAGGCTATCCATCTTATCAATGCCATTGGTCAGTTGCTGATCACATGACCAGTGGATTGCAGTGAGCCAGAGCAGCTTACATTTGAACTGCAGTGAGTGACAGTTGGAGGTGACTGGCAACAGTTGAGGAGATGTCTGCTCAGCAGAGCGAAAAAATGGAAGAGAAATTTAGGAGAGAAGGAGTGAAGCGACGAAGATCTACCTATGACACATCTGATGATGAGAGGAAGTCTTCAGTCAAGAGGACAAAACCACCTGTCCAGGAGAAAGATGGAGAGAATGAAATGGAGGCACATCAGAAGATGGGAGCCAAGAAGCGAGGAGCCGTCTTCAGCCCATTGGGGGACGAAGAGACATCTTCAAAAGAGATCCAAGGTAGAAAAGGACAAAGGATTTCATCAGGACAGAAAGCCATGGATCTGAAGAAAAAAGAGGATAGCAGTGAAGCCAAGAAGAGAAAACCGATCTTGGCAAAATCCATCAAGAAAGCTCAAGATGTCCAGAAGAAAGAAGACCTGCAGGACAACCAGGGAGGCTCAGGTAGATATATTATATATAATTAGTTTGGGAAAGTATAAAATTATAAATACTGTACATATTTGATGTGTAATGCTATTCTGTCATCCAGATGTAAAGACTAAGCAAAATTCTTCCAAATTTTCATTGTATCATGTGAAATGGGTAACCAATCATGTAAATAGCATGTTCTTGTTTTATGGTGTCTTATGCTAAGATTACTGTAAATGCTCAGCACAAAGGTTTATAGCCTTGTGTCTGTTGTACTGGGCTATCTTCATCATTCCTATACACATTAAATGGAAAGGTAGTGCACATAAGTGATTACCACTTCATTTAAAGGGGAGCATTGGACACATATTTTCAGGATCAGTATGGGTACAAGTTGTGGGACTTCCAGCAATAATAAAACATATATATTTACTTTGTGGAAAAGTTAAATATACTGTAATTTCTCTATTTATTCTCCCCCTAGGAAGCAGTGGCGTTCAGCCAACCGGCTCCAGAAGCACAGTCCCTGATAACTTCAAAAGGAGATTACTGTTCCATCATGTGCTCGGCCGGGGAAGTTTTGGCATGGTCGTGCTGGCGGAGGATACATCTACCCGCAAACATTTTGCTACTAAGATCATCAGCAAAAGAGCCCTGCTTTCTTCCGGTGATGCTTCTGGGATGGTGGAGCGACGAGTTTTACAGCTGGCATCTGGGAGCCCCTTCCTTGTCCGCGCAGACTTTGCATTCCAGACCAAGGTAAGATATCCATTATTAAGCCCCTTCCCAACACTGACAATTCTCATCTTTGCACTTTAGTTTTTACCTCCCCTTCTTCCAGGAGCCATATCTTTTTTATTTTTCCATCAGCACAGCTGTATGAGGGATTTCTTTTTGCAGGATGAGTTGTAATTTTAAATTCCAAATGTACTGAAATGGTAAAAAAAAGAAAAAAAAAGCCATTCCGCCATTTGTTTTTTTCTTTTGTTTTTATGATATTCATCGTGCAGTAAAAATAACTGGGTAAAATGATTCTCCAGGTTGGAACAATTACGACGATCCCAAATTTGCATTTTTTTTTTTTTATTTAAGTGATGAAAAAAATGTGAATAAAATGTGAATAAAAAACATTTGTCTTGTGTGTCCATTTTCTACCTATAAGTGTTTTACTCTTGCATCGATAGAGCTGTACGAGGACTCACTTTTTGTGAGGTGGAGTGATTTTATTGCATTTCGTTAGGAAAGTGTGTCAGCCTAAAACACTCACTTAATTGTATATTTTGATAGCTTGGACTTTTATGGTTGTAGTGTTACCAAATATGATTATTAATATTTTTTTATATTTAATAAGGGAAAAGGGTTGATTCAAATTATTATAATTTTTTATTTGGCTTATGTTTTTAACCCATTTTTATTTATTTTTACTTCTTTATTTATTCAATTTTAGATGTGTAAAAAAATGTTCCTGTGCTGAGATAATCTTATAAATGTGCCCCTGCTGTATACTGTGTAATGGCTGTGTCTCACCGTGTAAGCAAAAGAGTATACTGCCTCTTTTAAGCAATGTTTTACCTGAAAGAAATAATTTGTAATCCCGGGCTGTAATGTCTGATTACCTTCTTTTGCTTCCTCCCCTGATCAGGGAATGTGGTACCTTCAGACCATTTTCCCTCATACACAACAGGGGCACATTTATAAGATTATCTCAGCACAGGAACATATCATTATTCAAAGATCTATTTATTAGAAATGTTGATGATTTGTTTGTTGGAAAACCCTTTTAAACTTGTGATTACTTATTCTATTAGTGCAATACTACAGTATTACAATACTACTGCATTGCCATATGCAGACAAATGACGTTCTTCTTAGATAGCACGGCAATAGGCTTTGCTTCACAGGAAGAACCAAGTTGGCAGCCATGGGGGACTTCAGCAGACCCCCAACTGCCATGACAGCCCAACAGCACCCAGCGATCGGTTTAAAGAAGTGGCCACAACTTTTTATTATGCCCCCAATGTATCCCCCCAGGGCCCATAAGTGTCTTTGTAATTACCTTCTGTTGCTGGCCGCTCACAGGCATCACGTGACCCCGCACTGATGTCATGACAAGTAAGGCGTGACTCAGCGCTGGGGTCCATGCGGTGGCTGCTGGGTTGTGGGCGGGGTTTCACCGCACGTCACACCCAGCATCCACTGCGCGCTTTCCTGATGAATGAGGAGAGGGAGAGCGCGCGGTGGATGCTGGGTGTGATGTGCGGGGTAACTCCGCCCACAACACAGCATCCACTGGTGGAACGCAGAAGAGGAACCCTCGGCTGCAGCCTGGACTTGTCGTGATGTCAGCGGATGTCAGAGCCGGCTGCAGCCGGGGGTCACGTGCTGCCTGTGAGCGTCCAGTGATAGCCCCGGGGGAATACATTGATGTGGGGATAATAAGTAGTGGACAACCTCTTTAACAGAAGCGATCAGAACAAGCTCTGATTGCAGCAGTTACAGATGCAGGCTGTGTACAGGCATCTCACTGAAGAATCATGAGCAAAACGCACGTCAGAGTGTGGGGTGGAGGTCACACAGCCCTAATCTGCTCATGCCATACTGGGTCTGTATTTAGCTAACCCCATGTTTATTCTTTCATTATATTCTGATATTTATTCTTATATTGGCCAATGACTTTTGCACTGTGCTCATTATTACGGCCGTTGCTATATTCAAGCTATGTGTTAAATGAATTATATGAGATTTTTCCTATTTATTATATTAGATGCACTGTTTGATGTAATTCTGGTATATACAGGTGCATCTCACTAAATTAGAATATCTTCAAAAAGTTAATTTATTTCAGTTCTTCAATACAAAAAGTGAAACTCATATATTATATAGAGTCATTACAAACAGAGTGATCTATTTCAAGTGTTTATTTCTGTTAATGTTGATGATTATGGCTTACAGCCAATGAAAACACAAAAGTCATTATCTCAGTAAATTAGAATACGTTAGAACAACAGATTCAAAAATGTTTTTAAAATCCGAAATGTTGGCCTACTGAAATGTATGTTCAGTAAATGCACTCAATACTTGGTCGGGGCTCCTTTTGGATCAATTACTGCATCAATGCGGTGTGTCATGGAGGCGATCAGCCTGTGGCACTGCTGAGGTGTTATGGAAGCCCAGGATGCTTTGATAGCAGCCTTCAGCTCGTCTGCATTGTTGGGTCTGGTGTCTCTCATCTTCCTCTTGACAATAACACATAGATTCTCTGTGGGGTTAAGGTGAGGCGAGTTTGCTGGCCAATCAAGCACAGTGATACTGTTGCTTTTAAACCAGGTATTGGGACCTTGATTTCCAAATGAAAATTGGAACTCTGCGACATTGTGGAGTGTGTCAATGACTGCCTTCTGGACATATGTCAAGTCAGCAGTCTTCCCCATAATTGTGGAGCCTACTGAAACAGACTAAGGGACTTTTTTAAACACTTAAGAAGCCTTTGCAGGTGTTTTTTGTTAATTAATGACTTTTGTGTTTTCATTGGCTGTAAGCCATAATCATCAACATTAACAGAAATAAACACTTGAAATCAATCACTCTGTTTGTAATGACTCTATATGAGTTTCACTTTTTGTATTAAAGAACTGAAATAAATTAACTTTTTGATGATATTCTAATTTTGTGAGATGCACCTGTACATATATATCTGCATATGCACTTTATTTATTTAATATATCGATGGTGATAATTTACTTGTATTCATGTATTTACTGGATGAAATTCAATATATGTTGATCCTAGGGAGAACCACTATTCAATACATGGGCTGTGTCTCTCCATCTCACATGTGTTTTAAATGTTTAGATGTCTATTACATATTTTTTAACCTATTTTTCTATGTCTGATCACTGATTTATCCAAATAAAGAATTTACTCTACTTATTTCTGTTGTATTATTTAATCCTTACCGGCCTGTTGTAGGTTGTTTCATACTTGAATTGTGGTCCAGTGAACCTTAATGACTATATTCATCTATTTAATTGCTGAGTATCTAGCTATACCCCTTTCATTGTAGGTTTGATGTGTACAGGCATCTACCAAGTGTGGTGCAGGCTCGGCTCCTGAACCTGCTCCATACATAGAGCCCTGACATTGGATGTGCTATTACTTCATATGTTGCCAATCGCTTTTCTGTGTTCTTTAAAAGATAGAAGTGGGAGAGCATGATAAAAGGGCTTACCTACCCCCTGAGACCAACTTTGGCTCTTACACTGCTCCATTGGCCATCTCTGCCCAAAAGGGATGACGTCATGATGATCATAACCGCCAATCACCTGACTGCTGAGGCCACTGACTACTGGGTCAGGTGACCGCTGGTTGGAACGTCATCTCTTCTGGTCCAGCAGAGATGGAGCAGAGGGTGGATTGTAGGGTAAGGTTGACTTCATTTATAAGCATCCCTTCCCACTGCTAACTGTCTGAAAAACACCTCTATTATTAGAAAATGTTATTATACTGTATACTATTACCACATTCTCCACTGTCTCATGGTTCCCACTGATTCCATCATCATCCCTATATAATATGACACAATGATACTACAGATTACTAATCAATGTGATGTTTATAGACATGGACAAGTGCACCCTACTGTATATTATAAAGTATTAGCTGTCATCCAAAGAGCACCATGACCTAGAGAATCATGAGAACTTATATACATTACATAGGATACACTGGGGCTGATGTATATACATTACATAGTATACACTGGGGCCGATGTATATACATTACATAGGATACACTGGGGCTGATGTATATACATTACATAGGATACACTGGGGCCGATCTATATACATTACATAGTATACACTGGGACCGATCTATATACATTACATAGGACACACTGGGGCCGATGTATATACATTACATAGGACACACTGGGGCTGATGTATATACATTACATAGGATACACTGGGGCTGATGTATATACATTACACAGTATACACTGGGGCCGATGTATATACATTATATAGGATACACTGGGGCTGATGTATATACATTACATAGGATACCATGGGGCTGATGTATATACATTACATAGTATACACTGGGGCTGATGTATATACATTACATAGGATACACTGGGGACGATGTATATACATTACATAGGATACACTGGGGCCGATGTATATACATTACATAGAACACACTGGGGCCGATGTATATACATTACATAGGACACACTGGGGCCGAAGTATATACATTACATAGAACACACTGGGGCCGATGTATATACATTACATAGGATACAATGAGACCGATGTAAATACATTACATAGAACACACTGGGGCCGATGTATATACATTACATAGAACACACTGGGGCCGATGTATATACATAACATAGGATACACTGGGGCTGATGCATATACATTACATAGGATACACTGGGGCAGATGTATATACATTACATAGGATACACTGGGGCTGATGTATATACATAACATAGGATACACTGGGGCCGATGCATATACATTACATAGGATACAATGAGACCGATGTACATACATTACATAGAACACACTGGGGCCGATGTATATACATAACATAGGATACACTGGGGCTGATGCATATACATTACATAGGATACACTGGGGCCGATGTATATACATTACATAGGACACACTGGGGCCGATGTATATACATAACATAGGATACACTGGGGCCGATGTATATACATTACATAGGTACACTGGGGCTGATGTATAAACATTACATAGGATACACTGGGGCCGATGTATATACATAACATAGAACACACTGGGGCTGATGCATATACATTACATAGGATACACTGGAGCCGATGTATATACATTACATAGGATACACTGGGGCTGATGTATATACATTACATAGGATACCATGGGGCTGATGTACAGTACATACCTCATATGGGATACCATGACGCTGATGTATATGCATCATATAGGATACCATGGGGCTGATGTATATACATTACATAGGATACCATGGGGCTGATGTATATACATTACATAGGATACCATGGCGCTGATGTATATACATAATATAGGAGACAATGGGGCTGATGCATATACATTGCATAGAATACCGTGGCGCTGATGTATATACATCATATAGGATACCATGGGGCTGATGTATATACATCATATAGGATACCATGGGACTGATGTATATAAATCAAATAGGATATCATGGGGCTGATGTATATTCATCATATAGGATACCATGGGACTGATGTATATACATCATATAGGATACCATGGGGCTGATGTATATACATCATATAGGACACCATGGGGCTGATGTATATACATTGCACAGGATACCATGAGGCTGATGTATACACATCATATAGGATACCATGGGGCCGATGTATATACATTACATAGAACACACTGGGGCCGATGTATATACATTACATAGGATACACTGGGGCTGATGTACATACATTACATAGAACACACTGGGGCCGATGTATATACCTTACATAGAACACACTGGGGCCGATGTATATACATAACATAGAACACACTGGGGCCGAAGTATATACATTACATAGGATACACTGGGGCTGATGTATATACATTACATAGGACACACTGGGGCTGAGGTATATACATTACATAGGATACACTGGGGCCGATGTATATACATTACATAGGATACACTGGGGCCGATGTATATACATTACATAGAACACACTGGGGCCGATGTATATACATTACATAGAAAACACTGGGGCCGATGTATATACATTACATAGAACACACTGGGGCAGATGTATATACATTACATAGGATACACTGGGGCCGATGTATATACATTACATAGGATACACTGGGGCCGATGTATATACATAACATAGGATACACTGAGACCGATGTATATACATTACATAGGATACACTGGGGCCGATGTATATACATTACATAGGATACACTGCGGCCGATGTATATACATTACATAGAACACACTGGGGCCGATGTATATACATAACATAGGATACACTGGGGCCGATGCAAATACATTACATAGAACACAATGGGGCCGATGTATATACATTACATAGGATACACTGGGGCTGATGCATATACATTACATAGGATACACTGGGGCCGATGTATATACATTACATAGGACACACTGGGGCCGATGTATATACATAACATAGGATACACTGGGGCCGATGTATATACATTACATAGGATACACTGGGGCTGATGTATATACATTACATAGGATACACTGGGGCCGATTTATATACATAACATAGAACACACTGGGGCCGATGTATATACATAACATAGGATACACTGGGGCCGATGTATATACATTACATAGAACACACTGGGGCCGATGTATATACATTACATAGGATACACTGGAGCCGATGTATATACATTACATAGGATACACTGGGGCTGATGTATATACATTACATAGAACACACTGGGGCCGATGTATATACATTACATAGGACACACTGGGGCCGATGTATATACATAACATAGGATACACTGGGGCCGATGTATATACATTACATAGGATACACTGGGGCCGATGTATATACATTACATAGGATACACTGAGACCGATGTACATACATTACATAGAACACACTGGGGCCGATGTATATACATTACATAGAACACACTGGGGCCGATGTATATACATTACATAGGATACACTGAGACCGATGTACATACATTACATAGAACACACTGGGGCCGATGTATATACATAACATAGGATACACTGGGGCCGATGCATATACATTACATAGGATACACTGGGGCTGATGCATATACATTACATAGGATACACTGGGGCCGATGTATATACATTACATAGGACACACTGGGGCCGATGTATATACATAACATAGGATACACTGTGGCCGATGTATATACATTACATAGGATACACTGGGGCTGATGTATATACATTACATAGGATACACTGGGGCCGATGTATATACATAACATAGAACACACTGGGGCCGATGTATATACATTACATAGGATACACTGGAGCCGATGTATATACATTACATAGGATACACTGGGGCTGATGTATATACATCATATGGTATACCATGGGGCTGATGTACAGTATATACCTCATATGGGATACCATGACGCTGATGTATATGCATCATATATGATACCATGGGGCTAATGTATATACATTACATAGGATACCATGGGGCTGATGTATATACATTACATAGGATACCATGGGGCTGATGTACAGTATATACATCATATAGGATACCATGGCGCTGATGTATATACATAATATAGGAGACAATGGGGCTGATGCATATACATTGCATAGAATACCGTGGCGCTGATGTATATACATCATATAGGATACCATGGGGCTGATGTATATACATCATATAGGATACCATGGGGCTGATGTATATACATCATATAGGATACCGTGGGACTGATGTATATACATCATATAGGATACCATGGGGCTGATGTATATACATTACATAGGATACACTGGGGCCGATGTATATACATTACATAGAACACACTGGGGCCGATGTATATACATTACATAGAACACACTGGGGCCGATGTATATACATTACATAGAACACACTGGGGCCGATGTATATACATTACATAGGATACACTGGGGCTGATGTATATACATTACATAGGATACACCGGGACCGATGTATATACATTACATAGGATACACTGAGGCCGATGTATATACCTTACATAGAACACACTGGGGCCGATGTATATACATTACATAGAACACACTGGGGCCGATGTATATACCTTACATAGAACACACTGGGGCCGATGTATATACATTACATAGGATACACTGAGACCGATGTATATATATTACATAGGATACACCGGGACCGATGTATATACATTACATAGGATACACTGGGGCCGATGTATATACATTACATAGAACACACTGGGGCCGATGTATATACATTACATAGAACACACTGGGGCCGATGTATATACCTTACATAGAACACACTGGGGCCGATGTATATACATTACATAGGATACACTGAGACCGATGTATATATATTACATAGGATACACTGGGGCCGATGTATATACATTACATAGGATACACTGCGGCCGATGTATATACATTACATAGAACACACTGGGGCCGATGTATATACATAACATAGGATACACTGGGGCCGATGCATATACATTACATAGAACACACTGGGGCCGATGTATATACATTGCATAGGATACACTGGGCTGATGCATATACATTACATAGGATACACTGGGGCCGATGTATATACATTACATAGGACACACTGGGGCCGATGTATATACATAACATAGGATACACTGGGGCCGATGTATATACATTACATAGGATACACTGGGGCTGATGTATATACATTACATAGGATACACTGGGGCTGTTGTATATACATTACATAGAACACACTGGGGCCGATGTATATACATTACATAGAATACACTGGGGCCATGTATATACATAACATAGGATACACTGGGGCCGATGTATATACATTACATAGGACACACTGGGGCCGATGTATATACATAACATAGGATACACTAGGGCCGATGTATATACATTACATAGATCACACTGGGGCCGATGTATATACATAACATAGGATACACTGGGGCCGATGTATATACATTACATAGGACACACTGGGGCCGATGTATATACATAACATAGGATACACTGGGGCCGATGTATATACATTACATAGAATACACTGGGGCCGATGTATATACATTACATAGGACACACTGGGGCCGATGTATATACATTACATAGGATACACTGGGGCCGATGTATATACATTACATAGAATACACTGGGGCCGATGTATATACATTACATAGGACACACTGGGGCCGATGTATATACATTACATAGGATACACTGGGGCTGATGTATATACATTACATAGGACACACTGGGGCCGATGTATATACATAACATAGAACACACTGGGGCCGATGTATATACATTACATAGAACACACTGGGGCCGATGTATATACATAACATAGAACACACTGGGGCCGATGTATATACATTACATAGGATACACTGGGGCCGATGTATATACATTACATAGGATACACTGGGGCCGATGTATATACATAACATAGAACACACTGGGGCCGATGTATATACATTACATAGAACACACTGGGGCCGATGTATATACATTACAGAGAATACACTGGGGCCGATGTATATACATTACATAGAACACACTGGGGCCGATGTATATACATTACATAGGATACACTGGGGCCGATGTATATACATTACATAGAACACACTGGGACCGATGTACATACATTACATAGGATACACTGGGGCCGATGTATATACATTACATAGAACACACTGGGGCCGATGTATATACATTACATAGGATACACTGGGGCTGATGTATATACATTACATAGAACACACTGGGGCCGATGTATATACATTACATAGAACACACTGGGGCCGATGTATATACATTACATAGGATACACTGGGGCTGATGTATATACATTACATAGAACACACTGGGGCCGATGTATATACATTACATAGAACACACTGGGGCCGATGTATATACATAACATAGAACACACTGGGGCCGATGTACATACATTACATAGTATACACTGGGGCCGATGTATATACATTACATAGGATACACTGGGGCCGATGTATATACATAACATAGAACACACTGGGGCCGATGTATATACATTACATAGAACACACTGGGGCCGATGTATATACATTACATAGAACACACTGGGGCCGATGTATATACATTACATAGGATACACTGGGGCTGATGTATATACATTACATAGAACACACTGGGGCCGATGTATATACATTACATAGAACACACTGGGGCCGATGTATATACATAACATAGAACACACTGGGGCCGATGTACATACATTACATAGTATACACTGGGGCCGATGTATATACATTACATAGGATACACTGGGGCCGATGTATATACATAACATAGAACACACTGGGGCCGATGTATATACATTACATAGAACACACTGGGGCCGATGTATATACATTACATAGAACACACTGGGGCCGATGTATATACATTACATAGGATACACTGGGGCTGATGTAAATACATAACATAGGATACACTGGGGCTGATGTATATACATTACATAGATCACACTGGGGCCGATGTATATACATAACATAGGATACACTGGGGCCGATGTATATACATTACATAGGACACACTGGGGCCGATGTATATACATAACATAGGATACACTGGGGCCGATGTATATACATTACATAGAATACACTGGGGCCGATGTATATACATAACATAGGATACACTGGGGCCGATGTATATACATTACATAGGACACACTGGGGCCGATGTATATACATAACATAGGATACACTGGGGCCGATGTATATACATTACATAGGATACACTGGGGCCGATGTATATACATAACATAGAAAACACTGGGGCCGATGTATATACATTACATAGAACACACTGGGGCCGATGTATATACATTACATAGAACACACTGGGGCCGATGTATATACATAACATAGAACACACTGGGGCCGATGTATATACATTACATAGGATACACTGGGGCCGATGTATATACATAACATAGGATACACTGGGGCCGATGTATATACATTACATAGGACACACTGGGGCCGATGTATATACATAACATAGGATACACTGGGGCCGATGTATATACATTACATAGAATACACTGGGGCCGATGTATATACATAACATAGGATACACTGGGGCCGATGTATATACATTACATAGGACACACTGGGGCCGATGTATATACATAACATAGGATACACTGGGGCCGATGTATATACATTACATAAGATACACTGGGACCGATGTATATACATTACATAGGATACACTGGGGCCGATGTATATACATAACATAGAACACACTGGGGCCGATGTATATACATTACATAGAACACACTGGGGCCGATGTATATACATAACATAGAACACACTGGGGCCGATGTATATACATTACATAGAACACACTGGGGCCGATGTATATACATAACATAGAACACACTGGGGCCGATGTATATACATTACATAGAACACACTGGGGCCGATGTATATACATTACGTAGAACACACTGGGTCCGATGTATATACATAACATAGGATACACTGGGGCCGATGTATATACATTACATAGGAAACACTGGGGCCGATGTATATACATAACATAGAACACACTGGGGCCGATGTATATACATTACATAGGATACACTGGGGCCGATGTATATACATTACATAGGATACACTGGGGCCGATGTATATACATTACATAGGATACACTGGGGCCGATGTATATACATAACATAGAACACACTGGGGCCGATGTATATACATTACATAGGATACACTGGGGCCGATGTATATACATTACATAGGATACACTGGGGCCGATGTATATACATTACGTAGAACACACTGGGTCCGATGTATATACATTACATAGAACACACTGGGGCCGATGTATATATATTACATAGAACACACTGGGGCCGATGTATATACATTACATAGAACAAACTGGGGCCGATGTATATACATTACATAGGATACACTGGGGCCGATGTATATACATTACATAGGATACACTGGGGCCGATGTATATACATAACATAGAACACACTGGGGCCGATGTATATACATTACATAGGATACACTGGGGCCGATGTATATACATTACATAGGATACACTGGGGCCGATGTATATACATTACGTAGAACACACTGGGTCCGATGTATATACATTACATAGAACACACTGGGGCCGATGTATATATATTACATAGAACACACTGGGGCCGATGTATATACATTACATAGGATACACTGGGGCCGATGTATATACATTACATAGGATACACTGGGGCCGATGTATATACATTACATAGAACAAACTGGGGCCGATGTATATACATTACATAGAACACACTGGGGCCGATTTACATACATTACATAGAACACACTGGGGCCGATGTATATACATTACATAGAATACACTGGGGCTGATGTATATACATTACATAGAACACACTGGGTCCGATTTACATACATTACATAGAACACACTGGGGCCGATGTATATACATTACATAGGATACACTGGGGCCGATGTATATACATTACATAGGATACACTGGGGCCGATGTATATACATAACATAGAACACACTGGGGCCGATGTATATACATTACATAGGATACACTGGGGCCGATGTATATACATTACATAGAACACACTGGGGCCGATGTACATACATTACGTAGAACACACTGGGTCCGATGTATATACATTACATAGAACACACTGGGGCCGATGTATATATATTACATAGAACACACTGGGGCCGATGTATATACATTACATAGAACACGCTGGGGCCGATGTATATACATTACATAGAACACACTGGGGCCGATTTACATACATTACATAGAACACACTGGGGCCGATGTATATACATTACATAGAATACACTGGGGCTGATGTATATACATTACATAGAACACACTGGGGCCGATGTATATACATTACATAGAACACACTGGGGCCGATTTACATACATTACATAGAACACACTGGGGCCGATGTATATACATTACATAGAATACACTGGGTCCGATGTATATACATTACATAGAACACACTGGGGCCGATGTATATATATTACATAGAACACACTGGGGCTGATGTATATACATTACATAGAACACACTGGGACCGATGTATATACATTACATAGTATACACTGGGGCTGATGTATATACATTACATAGGATACACTGGGGCCGATGTATATACATTACATAGAACACACTGGGGCCGATGTATATACATTACATAGAACACGCTGTTGCCGATGTATATACATTATATAGGATACCATGGGGCTGTTGTATATACATTACATAGAACACACTGGGGCCGATGTACATACATTATATAGGATACCATGGGGCTGATGTATATACATTACATAGGATACTCTGGGCTGATGTATATACATCATAAAGGATACCATGGGGCTGATGTATATACATTACATAGGATACGCTAGGGCCAATGTATATACATTACATAGAATACGCTAGGGCCAATGTATATACATCATATAGGATACACTGGGGCCAATGTACATACATAATATAGGATATTCTAGGGTCCATGTATATACATCATATAGGATACCATGGGACTGATGTATATACATTACATAGGATACCATGGGGCTGATGTATATACATCATACAGAATACCATGGGACTGATGTATATACATCATATAGAATACCATGGGGCTGCTGTATATATATCATATAGGATACCATGGGGCTGATGTAAGTACTGTACATCATATAGGATACCATGGGGCTGATGTATATACATTACATAGGATACCATGGGGCTGATGGATATACATCATATAAGATACCATGGGACTGATGTATATACATCATATAGGAAACCATGGGGCTGATGTATATACATCATATAGGATACCATGGGGCTGATGTATATACATTACATAGGATACCATGGCGCTGATGTACATACATAATATAGGATACCATGGGGCTGATGTATATACATTACATAGGATACCATGGGGCTGATGTATATACATTACATAGGATACCATGGGGCTGATGTATATACATCATATAAGATACCATGACGCTGATGTATATACATCATATAGGATATCATGGGGCTGATGTACAGTATGTACATCATATAAGATACCATGGGGCTGATGTATATACATCATATAGGATACCATGGGACTGATGTATATACATCATATAGGATACCATGGGGCTGATGTATATACATTATATAGGATACCATGGGGCTGATGTATATACATCATATAGGATACCATGGGGCTGATGTATATACATCATATAGGATACCATGGGGCTGATGTATATACATTACATAGGATACCATGGGGCTGATGTATATACATCATATAGGATACCATGGGGCTGATGTGTATACATCATAAAGGATACCATGGGGCTGATGTATATACATTACATAGGATACCATGGCGCTGATGTATATACTGTACATCATATAGGATACCATGGGGCTGATGTATATACATCATATAGGATACCATGGGGCTGTTGTATATACATTACATAGGATACCATGGCGCTGATGTACATACATAATATAGGATACATTGGGGCTGATGTATATACATTACATAGGATACCGTGGCGCTGATGTATATACATCATATAGTATACCATGGGGCTGGTGTAAATACATTACATAGGATACCATGACGTTGATGTATATACATCATATAGGATATCATGGGGCTGATGTACAGTATGTACATCATATAAGATACCATGGGGCTGATGTTTATACATTACATAGGATACCTTGGCGCTGATGTATATACAGTCATGGCCAAAAGTATTGAGAATGAGACAAATAGTAATTTTTCCAAAGTTTACTGCTTCATTTTTTGTAATAGCAATTTGCATATACTCCTGAATGTCAAAGAGTGATCAGCTTAACAGCAATTACTGTACTTGCAAAGTCAATATTTGCCCAGAAAATGAACTTTAACCCCCAAAACACATTTCAACATCATTGCAGTCCTGCCTTAAAAGGAGCAGCTAACATCGTTTTAGTGATTGATCCATTAACACAGGTGTGGGTGTTGATGAGGACAGGGCTGGCGATCAATCAGTCATGATTAAGTAAGAATGACATCACTGGACACTTTAAAAGGAGGCTGCTTCTTGGTATCATTGTTTTTCTTCAGTTAACCATGGTTATCTCTAAAGAAACACGTGCAGCCATCATTGCACTGCACAAAAATGGCCTAACAGGGAAGAGTATCGCAGCTACAAAGATTGCACCTCAGTCATCAATCTATCGCATTATCAAGAACTTCAAGGAGAGAGCTTCCATTGTTGTCAAAAAGGCTCCAGGGCACCCAAGAAAGACAAGCAAGCGCCAGGACCGTATCTTAAAACTGTTTCAGCTGTGGGATCGGACTACCAGCAGTGCCGAGCTTGCTCAGGAATGGCAGCAGTCTGGTGTGAGTGCTTCTGCACGCACTGTGAGGCGGAGACTGTTTGAGCAAGGGCTGGTTTCAAGGAGGGCAGCAAAGAAGCCACTTCTCTCCAGAAAAAACACCAGGGACCGACTGATATTCTGCAAAAGGTACAGGGAGTGGACTGCTGAGGACTGGGGCAAAGTCATTTTCTCTGATGAATCCCCTTTTCGATTGTTTGGGACATCTGGAAAACAGCTTATTCGGAGAAGAAGAGGTGAGCGCTACCACCAGTCTTGTCTCATGCCAACTGTAAAGCATCCTGAAACCATTCATGTGTGGGGTTGCTTCTCAGCCAAGGGAATCGGATCACTCACAGTCTTGCCTAAAAAAACAGCCATGAATAAAGAATGGTACCAGAATGTCCTCCAAGAGCAACTTCTCCCAACCGTCCAAGAGCAGTTTGGCGCCCAACAATGCCTTTTCCAGCATGATGGAGCACCTTGCCATAAAGCAAAGGTGATAACTAAATGGCTCATGGAACAAAACATAGAGATTTTGGGTCCATGGCCTGGAAACTCCCCAGATCTTAATCCCATTGAGAACTTGTGGTCAATCATCAAGAGACGGGTGGACAAAAAAAACCAACAAATTCTAGCAAAATGCAAGCATTGATTATGCAAGAATGGACTGCTATCAGTCAGGATTTGGTCCAAAAGTTGATTGAGAGCATGCCAGGGAGAATTACAGAGGTCTTGAAGAAGAAGGGGCAACACAGCAAATATTGACTTGCTGCATTAACTCATTCTAACTGTTAATATAACCTATTGGTACTCATAATATGATTGCAATTATATTTCTGTATGTGATATAAACATCAGACAAACACTAATAAAAACCAGAGGCCAGCAGATCATGTGAAAATATAATTTTGGTGTCATTCTCAAAACTTTTGGCCATGACTGTACATTACATAGGATACAATGGCGCTGATGTAAATACATTACATAGGATACCATGGCGCTGATGTATATACATCATATAAGATACCATGGGGCTGATGTACTGTATATACATCATATAGGATACCATGGCGCTGATGTATATACATTACATAGGATACAATGGGGATGATGTATATACATCATATAGGATAACATGGGGCTGATGTATATACATTACATAGGATACCATGGGGCTGATATATATACATCATACAGGATACCATGGGGCTGATGTATATACATCATATAGGATACCATGGGGCTGATGTATATACATCATATAGGATACCATGGGACTGATGTATATACATTATATAGGATACCATGGGGCTGATATATTTACATTACATAGGATACCATGGGGCTGATGTATATACATCATATAGGATACCATGGGGCTGATGTATATACATCATATAGGATACCATGGGGCTGATGTATATACATCATATAGGATACCATGGGGCTGATGTGTATACATTACATAGGATACCATGGGGCTGATATATTTACATTACATAGGATACCATGGCGCTAATGTATATACTCTACATCATATAGGATACCATGGGGCTGATGTATATACATCATATAGGATACCATGGGGCTGATGTATATATATTACATAGGATACCATGGGGCTGATGTGTATACATTACATAGGATACCATGGGGCTGATGTATATACATCATATAGTATACCATGGGGCTGATGTACAGTATATACATCATGTAGGATACCATGGGGCTGATGTATATACATTACATAGGATACCATGGCGCTGATGTATATACTGTACATCATATAGGATACCATGGCGCTGATGTATATACATTACATAGGATACCATGGGGATGATGTATATACATCATATAGGATACCATGGGGCTGATGTATATACATTACATAGGATACCATGGGGCTGATGTATATACATCATACAGGATACCATGGGGCTGATGTATATACATCATATAGGATACCATGGGGCTGATGTATATACATCATATAGGATACCATGGGGCTGATGTGTATACATTACATAGGATACCATGGGGCTGATATATTTACATTACATAGGATACCATGGCGCTGATGTATATACTCTACATCATATAGGATACCATGGGGCTGATGTATATACATCATATAGGATACCATGGGGCTGATGTAAATACATCATATAGGATACCATGGGGCTGATGTATATACATCATATAGGATACCATAGGGCTGATGTAAATACATTACATAGGATACCATGAGGCTGATGTATATACATCATATAGGATATCATGGGGCTGATGCACAGTATGTACATCATATAGGATACCATGGCGCTGATGTATATACATCATATAGGATACCATGGCGCTGATGTATATACATTACATAGAATACCATTAGGCTGATGTATATACATCATATAGGATACCATGGGGCTGATGTAAATACATTACATAGGATACCATGACGCTGATGTATATACATCATATAGGATACCATGGGGCTGATGTTTATACATTACATAGGATACCATGGGGCTGATGTATATACATTACATAGGATACCATGGCGATGAAATGTAAATACATTACATAGGATACAATGGCGCTGATATATATACATCATATAGTATACCATGGGGCTGATGTACAGTATATACATCATATAGGATACCATGGCGCTGATGTATATACATTACATAGGATACCATGGGGCTGATATATATACATCATATAGGATACCATGGGGCTGATGTACAGTATATACATCATATGGGATACCATGGCGCTGATGTATATACATCATATAGGATACCATGGGACTGATGTATATACATCATATAGGATACACTGGGGCTGATGTATATACATTGCATAGGATACCGTGGCGCTGATGTATATACATCATATAGGATACCATGGCGCTGATATATATGCATCATATAGGATACCATGGGGCTGATGTGTATACATTACATAGGATACCATGGGGCTGATGTATATACATTACATAGGATAACGTGGCGCTGATGTATATACATTACATAGGATACCATGGGGCTGATGTATATACATCATATAGGATAGACAACAAACAGGAGATTAGACCCCTAAAAAAAAAAGTTGTATTTTAGGGGTCTAATCTCCTGTTGGTTGTCTAGTTTTGTAATTGGGCCCCGCTTATACATTCCTTGTTCAGGGGTTATATCATATAGGATACCATGGGTCTGATGTATATACATCATATAGGATACCATGGGTCTGATGTATATACATCATATAGGATACCATGGGGCTGATGTATATACATCATATAGGATACAATGGGGCTGATGTACAGTATATACATCATATAGGATACCATGGGGCTGATGTATATACATTACATAGGATACCATGGCGCTGATGTTTATACATCATATAGGATACCATGGCGCTGATGTATATACATCATATAGGATGCCATGGGGCTGATGTACAGTATATACATCATATAGGATACCATGGCGCTGATGTATATACATCATATAGGATACCATGGGGCTGATGTATATACATTACATAGGATACCATGGCGCTGATATATATACATCATATAGGATACCATGGGGCTGATGTACAGTATATACATAATATAGGATACCATGGGACTGATGTATATACATCATATAGGATACCATGGAACTGATGTATATACATCATATAGGATACCATGGGGCTGATGTATATACATCATATAGGATACCATGGGGCTGATGTATATACATCATATAGGATACCATGGGGCTGATGTATATACATCATATAGGATACCATGGGGCTGATGTGTATACATTACATAGGATACCATGGGGCTGATATATTTACATTACATAGGATACCATGGCGCTAATGTATATACTCTACATCATATAGGATACCATGGGGCTGATGTATATACATCATATAGGATACCATGGGGCTGATGTATATATATTACATAGGATACCATGGGGCTGATGTGTATACATTACATAGGATACCATGGGGCTGATGTATATACATCATATAGTATACCATGGGGCTGATGTACAGTATATACATCATGTAGGATACCATGGGGCTGATGTATATACATTACATAGGATACCATGGCGCTGATGTATATACTGTACATCATATAGGATACCATGGCGCTGATGTATATACATTACATAGGATACCATGGGGATGATGTATATACATCATATAGGATACCATGGGGCTGATGTATATACATTACATAGGATACCATGGGGCTGATGTATATACATCATACAGGATACCATGGGGCTGATGTATATACATCATATAGGATACCATGGGGCTGATGTATATACATCATATAGGATACCATGGGGCTGATGTGTATACATTACATAGGATACCATGGGGCTGATATATTTACATTACATAGGATACCATGGCGCTGATGTATATACTCTACATCATATAGGATACCATGGGGCTGATGTATATACATCATATAGGATACCATGGGGCTGATGTAAATACATCATATAGGATACCATGGGGCTGATGTATATACATCATATAGGATACCATAGGGCTGATGTAAATACATTACATAGGATACCATGAGGCTGATGTATATACATCATATAGGATATCATGGGGCTGATGCACAGTATGTACATCATATAGGATACCATGGCGCTGATGTATATACATCATATAGGATACCATGGCGCTGATGTATATACATTACATAGAATACCATTAGGCTGATGTATATACATCATATAGGATACCATGGGGCTGATGTAAATACATTACATAGGATACCATGACGCTGATGTATATACATCATATAGGATACCATGGGGCTGATGTTTATACATTACATAGGATACCATGGGGCTGATGTATATACATTACATAGGATACCATGGCGATGAAATGTAAATACATTACATAGGATACAATGGCGCTGATATATATACATCATATAGTATACCATGGGGCTGATGTACAGTATATACATCATATAGGATACCATGGCGCTGATGTATATACATTACATAGGATACCATGGGGCTGATATATATACATCATATAGGATACCATGGGGCTGATGTACAGTATATACATCATATGGGATACCATGGCGCTGATGTATATACATCATATAGGATACCATGGGACTGATGTATATACATCATATAGGATACACTGGGGCTGATGTATATACATTGCATAGGATACCGTGGCGCTGATGTATATACATCATATAGGATACCATGGCGCTGATATATATGCATCATATAGGATACCATGGGGCTGATGTGTATACATTACATAGGATACCATGGGGCTGATGTATATACATTACATAGGATAACGTGGCGCTGATGTATATACATTACATAGGATACCATGGGGCTGATGTATATACATCATATAGGATAGACAACAAACAGGAGATTAGACCCCTAAAAAAAAAAGTTGTATTTTAGGGGTCTAATCTCCTGTTGGTTGTCTAGTTTTGTAATTGGGCCCCGCTTATACATTCCTTGTTCAGGGGTTATATCATATAGGATACCATGGGTCTGATGTATATACATCATATAGGATACCATGGGTCTGATGTATATACATCATATAGGATACCATGGGGCTGATGTATATACATCATATAGGATACAATGGGGCTGATGTACAGTATATACATCATATAGGATACCATGGGGCTGATGTATATACATTACATAGGATACCATGGCGCTGATGTTTATACATCATATAGGATACCATGGCGCTGATGTATATACATCATATAGGATGCCATGGGGCTGATGTACAGTATATACATCATATAGGATACCATGGCGCTGATGTATATACATCATATAGGATACCATGGGGCTGATGTATATACATTACATAGGATACCATGGCGCTGATATATATACATCATATAGGATACCATGGGGCTGATGTACAGTATATACATAATATAGGATACCATGGGACTGATGTATATACATCATATAGGATACCATGGAACTGATGTATATACATCATATAGGATACCATGGGGCTGATGTACAGTTTATACATTATATAGGATACCATGGCGCTGATATATATACATCATATAGGATACCATGGCGCTAATGTATATGACTCACCCCCTGGGCCAGTGTTGTAGTGCGGCGCGCGTGCGCGCGGGGGATACCCGGAGCCGGATCCGATGGGGGTAGTAATCTTCGTGTGGCGGTGACCCGGTCCGCGCCCAGGGTGGTCAAACTAAGTGGCGGTTATTGGTATGATGGTATTAGTGTCCGACTACGCCACCCGTTGAATGCGGTTATGAAACCGCCGCTGCAGGGCAGACCGCTGAGGCCGGTGGTATAGGTGTGCAGCAATGTTGATATAACCCCCAACGGGAGAGGTATGGCCTCAGGGCAGCGGATGTGGATGATGTTGGGAGTGATGGTGTGGATGTCCCAGCACTAATGGTGCGACAAGGAAGCACGGAAACGCGAGGGTACAGTTCAGGGTCTTTACTGATGGTACAAGGCAAATTCCCCCGGGAGTACTGGCTAGTAGTTGGGGCCTGGTTAGTGTGCGAGTAAGCCGGAGTCCCCCTGGCCAGGTGGAGTTGTAGGCCTTCCCGTTAGTCTGTACCCTTCCTGGCTACCCTGCTTTCGGCGGTTACAAGTAGCCCACGTCCCTGGGTATACCGTGTGGTGCTCACCCGTATGGCTGGTGACCTGGGGCCTCCTGTTAGCCTCCGCTCCGGGATGGCGGTGCTGGTCCCTTCGTTGTGACTGAGCCTCCGGGCTTTTATGGCCAGAGGACCTGGAATCCCCTGCCGGATGGATTCTGCTGCTGGGTATATCTTAGTCCCCACAGCCTCGGACTCCTGTGTCCGGTTTTTGTACCTTCTCCCAGGGCGAGCTCTGCACAGCTCCAGCCCCTGGCGCTTCTCCTTGGCTCCTACAGAGCTCCTGATGTCTATCTGTCCCTGTTTCTGCGTGTCCAGACCAGACTCCGTCTCTGTCTGGAACTCCTCTCTCTAACCCTGCCTCAGCCCCAGTTTATATAGGGGAAGTTCTTCCCCTCCCAGGACTGGGCAGGAGGTGTGGCATGCTTAGGATTCCTGCCCAGGAGACCTCCCACCTGCTCACAGACGTAATACTGCTATTACTGTGGAAACCAGACCCCTGGGGTGCCACATTCCCCCCTAGTGAAATTTAGTACTCCCGGACTAAACATAACAGGGTATAAACAATAACAATTAAATACATGAGATGGTCACGGCGTGTCCGTAACCGGGAAGCAATAAGGGTGTCCATTTCACCAAAGAACAGGGAGCCGTAACCAGGTAGGGGTCTGTCCTGCCCCGAGTCTTTAACAGTCTGTAGTCCATTCCTGGGTTACGCTCCAAACATATTTACAACAGAGTTCCGGTTGCTCACTGTCCATAACCTGTCAGTCCATATAAAGAAATCTGCAACTGAAAAACATAATTAGCAACGGCTACAACAAAACAGGTAACCATAAAATAGTTAAAGCAACTAGCCAACTTAGATTCTCCAACGTACGGGCATCTGGCCTCTGGTAACCCTAGTGGACCTACGGAGCTCACTAACTGGTCCTGCATTACAGGGTGTAGGAGGTGTTATGGGCAGGCTGGGCAGCTTTCTGCGCACTCTTTGGCTCACTAGGGGCACGGCAGGCTCACTACTAGCAGAGGGTTGATCCTGCTGTACTGCTGGTGTGGACTCTTCTGCCTCTTGGGCCGGCTGCTCTTCCAGCTCTACTGGTTCTTCTGTAGGCACTTGCGGGGCTGGCTGGAGAAAGGTGAGGACGGGTACCACGACAGCACCGTTTACTTGTGTCCAAGACCGGGGGAAGTCTCCGAGTACAGTCCTGATCATTTCTTCCCTTTCCTCTGCGGGTCGAGGGTTTTCTTGATCTTCTTCTTCAGGGCTTTGCAGCTGCTCGGGACACTTCTTCAGGTGGTCTCTGGAGACAACGGCTGTGGTTTCTCCTCCATCCTTACTGATCACGCAAATCTTTGGGCTCTCATGGCTTGATGGCAGTACGGTGTACGGGTCCTTCTCCCACTGGTCGTCCAACTTGTGGAGCCGTCTTTTCCTCTTCAAGACCTGCTCTCCAGGTACCAGGGGAACAGCGGGAGCATACTGATTATAAGCCCTCTCTTGCCTTTCTCTAGCTTGAGACAGACTTCGCTCCACGCTCTCCTGCACTTTCCGATACTGCTGCTGCCGTCCTGTATCCCAGTCTGCCTCTGGCGAGGTGTCCTCGGGCGTCAGGACTCCCATATCCAGGTCGATAGGCAGCTTACCAGGTCTCGCTCTCATTAGGTAAGCCGGAGTACAGTTGGTAGAACCTACAGGGATGTGGTTGTATAGGTCCACCAGATCAGGCAGCTTCTCAGGCCACATACTGCGTTCTTCCAGTGGCAATGTTTTCAGGAGGTCTATCACCACCTGGTTCATCTTCTCGCAGAGTCCATTAGTTTGTGGGTGATAGGGCATTGTTCTTATCTTCGTGCAGCCATACAGGTTGCAGAACTCCTGGAAGACTTCCGCTTCGAAGGCTGGCCCTTGGTCTGTCAGCACTTGGTCCGGGTACCCGTGTGGACGGCAGAAGTGCTGCTGGAAGGCTCTAGCTGCTGTTTGAGCCGTTAAGTACTTGACCGGGACCACCACCAGGAACCGGGAGTAATGATCTACGATTGTGAGGGCGTAGACATACCCAGATCTGCTTGGAGCCAGTTTCACATGGTCCAGGGCTACCAGTTCCAGTGGCTGTCGGGTGATGATGGGCTGCAAGGGAGTCTTCTGGCTGGCACGGTCCTTCCTTCTTAGGTGGCACGGTCCACAGTCTCTGCACCACCTCTCGATGGCTCCCCTCATGCCTACCCAGTAGAACCGTTCACGCAACAAGAACTCCAGCTTCTTCCACCCGAAATGTCCTGCTCCGTTGTGGTACGCCTCCAGAATCATAGCCGCGTCTCGTCTGGGGACCACTACCTGCCAGGTCAACTCATGTGTTCGAGAGTTAACCATTCTCCGGCACAACTTCTCCCTGTAGAGGAGCAGCCTACTTTTCTCCTTCCACAGTTGCTTAGTCTCCTCTGGGGCGTCTGGGTCCAGACTGGCATCGGCTTGGGTCAGCATTTCCTTCACCAGACGGACTGCGGGATCACTGTCTTGCGTCTCCGCCCAGTTGTAGTGGGGCAAGGGATTGAACGTCACGGAGCGCCTGTCCTTCACACGGTGGGAATACAGGGTAATCCCATGACGGTGGAACGCAGGGAGCTCAACTTCTTCCAGATCTTCTGGATCTTCCCCTACATCCGGTAAGTTCGGCATTCTAGACAGGGCATCCGCGTTGGCATTTGAGCGTCCTGCCCGGTATTTGATGGTGAATTCAAAGTTGGACAGGCGGGCCATCCATCTCTGTTCCAGGGCACCGAGCCTTGCAGTGTCCAGGTGTGTCAACGGGTTGTTATCCGTGTACACGGTGAATTTGGAGGAGGCAAGGTAATGCTTGAAACGTTCGGTCACTGCCCACACTACTGCCAGGAACTCCAGCTTAAATGAGCTATAATTCTCAGGGTTCCTCTCGGTGGGTCGTAGCTTTCGGCTAGCGTAAGCGATTACCCGTTCTTTTCCTTGCTGGATCTGGGACAGCACGGCTCCTAGCCCGATGTTGCTTGCGTCCGTGTGGAGGATAAAGGGCTGGCTGTAGTCTGGATATGCCAGGATTTCATCCCCCGTGAGGGCCATCTTCAGCTGGCAGAAGGACTCCTCTTCCAGCTTTTCCCACCTGAAGGGCGGCTTCTGGTTTTTGGCTTTCCGAGATTGACCTATCAGGAGGTCCTGCATAGGGGCTGCCATTTTGGTGAAACCGGGAATGAATCTTCGGTAGTAGCCTACCAACCCGAGGAACTGCCACACTTCCTTTATGCTGGAGGGTCTTGGCCAGTCCTTAATTACGGTGATCTTATCAGGGTCAGGAGCCACTCCATCAGCACTCACCACGTGTCCCAGGTACTGCACCTTTGGTTTCAGGAGGTGACACTTGGAGGGTTTCACCTTTAGGCCGTAACTTGCCAGAGCTTCAAACACTTCCGCCAGGTGCTTCAGGTGGTCCTCGTAGGTCTTAGAGTAGACGATGACATCGTCCAGGTATAACAGGACCGTCTCGAAGTTCCGGTGTCCCGGACAGCATTCCATCAACCGTTGGAAGGTTCCTGGTGCGTTGCAGAGCCCGAACGGCATACAGTTAAATTCGCTGAGACCCATCGGGGTGGTGAATGCGGTCTTCTCCCGGTCCGCCTCTGCTACAGGAACCTGCCAGTACCCGCTAGTGAGATCCAAAGTAGAGAAGAAGTTAGCAGATTTTAATGCAGCTAAGGACTCTTCTATCCTTGGTAACGGGTACGCATCTTTGTGTGTGATACGGTTGACCTTCCTGTAGTCTGCACACATTCTCATAGTGTTGTCCTTCTTTTTCACTAAGACTAGTGGAGCTGCCCAGGGGCTACAGCTGTCCCTGATTACCCCAGCCTCCTTCATGTCTCTAAGCATCCCCTTGGCGTGTTGGTAGTGTGCAGGGGGTACGGGTCGGTATCTCTCCTTTATGGGAGGATGGTCTCCCGTGGGGATGTGGTGTTCTACCCCCTTTACTCGCCCGAAGTCTAACGGGTGTTTACTAAACACTCTCTCGTACTCTTGAACCACCCGATAGACTCCTCGTTTCTGGTGTGAGGGAGTGGAGTCAGTACCCAGATGTAGTTGCTGACACCAGTCCCCCACTGGTTTCTTAGAGCCGTTACCTTCCTCTGGTTGAGATGGAGGCAAGGGTTCCACGGCCTGTACAGAATTCTGGTTTATGGTGAACAATTTAGCTAGCGTGGCATACCGGGGCAGGTGTACTTCTCTCTCACCGATATTTATGATGCGAACGGGCACCCTCCCATGGCGTACATCGACCACCCCCCGCGCTGTCAAAATGGTGGGCCTACTGTCTGAGTAGACTGGTTCTACCATTGCTTGGTAGTCTCTACCTCTTAGACCAATAGCCGCCCGGCACCAAATCATCATCTCACTTTTTGGGGGCATGGCAATAGGGAACGGGTCACACATTCTCACGCTACCTATCTCACCACCAGATAGTTCCACCTGTTGCCGCTTCATCAGTGCCCGGATCTCTTTTTGGAGCACACGCTGCTGGCCGGAACTGGCGTTCTTGGCCACCTGCTGTAAAATGAGAATCACCTGTGCAAGACAATTTTCAATTACATTGGTCCCCAGGGTGATTCTAGGGTGACTCTCATGACGGTCTATGTCCACTATAATCAGTCCTTGTGCCGCCAGTTCGACTTTACCGATTTTAATGGTCACCTCCTTGAATCCCACCTGCGGCACGGGCTGACCATTGCTGGCGATGATACTCAGGTCGTCGTCTGGGTAGCGGGTTATGTCCAAATCATTCCAGTACTGCTTGAAGAGCACGTACGGGATGGTGGTGACCTGTGACCCAGTGTCTAGTAGGGCACTCATAGGAATGCCATCCAGTACCACAGGCAAGATTGGACGTCCCCCTACGTATTTATCACGCCAGTTTGATGGGCCTGATGGTCTTATGCCTGGGGGTTGGCCCTCTACCCCAGGTTGTGCCCGTTTAAATGACAGTACCTTGCCACATGTCCGGGTTGATTGCAGCGGCGGCAAATAGGTCGTCCGTCCTCGTTGTATCGATCGCTGGGTCTTCCTCTGGCCGGTGGGGTCCTCCTTGGTCGGCGCCACGGGATGTCCTCCGGTCCGGATGCCAGCTCGATCTTCCCTGCAGTAGAAACCTGTAAAGACTGCACAGTTCGGGTTAGCGCGGCAACGCTTTTAGTTAGCTCTTGGACCTGATGGTGCAGGTCTGTAGCCGGGTCACTGTTTAAAGCCTGCGCATCAGCTCCCACAGGCCCTGCAGACAAGGGCGCCGTCTCCTGGTGATAAGTGATAGCAGGGCGCCTGTGGGTCACAGCGCCACCTGGTGCCGGTTCTCGGAGCACCCGGATGGCTCTGTCCTTGAACTGTGCAAAGTCCAGGTCAGGGTCCTGTAAGGCCATTGCCCGCAACTGGGTTCGGTGGGCATTGCACAGTAGACCCTCAATGAATTGTTCAGTCAACAGCTTATCTTCATTTCCCACGCTGTCAGGGTCTGCCTGCTTAATGGCTCTCAGGGCCTCTTGTAGGTTTAGAGCATAGTCTCTTATACTCTCATGTGCCCGTTGTTTGCACCCATAAAATCTTAGTTTTATTTCGGCTGAGGTGCGGGTGTCAAATGTGTCTTTCAGCCGGGTTAGTATGTCTCTGACAGTCCTCTTCCTCCCAGGTGGCCAGGACTTTACCTCCCTTTGGGCTGCCCCGATTAATTGGGCCACCAGGATGCTCACTTTTTGCGCCTCCGTGAGGGGATACACCTGGAAGAGGCTATCCAGCCTTTCTCTGAAGTCATTTAGGGTATGTGACTCCCCTGAGTACTGGGGTAGCCAGGCTGCCCCCGGGATATAGGGCATGGTGAAAGGCATGACCGCAGCAGCGGTGGCTGTGGCGGTGAAGCTCTCCTCCGTATCCGACATTCTCCTCCCCCCTAGTGGACCGTGGCCTACCTTGCGATGATCCTCTTCCGTAGGCCGCGGCTCCGCAGTGGATCGTCAGGGTTGAGGACCTTGTGTCGCGCTCCTGTGACGTCGGCGTCTGCTGGGCTCCTTCCAGGACCTTACGCAACGTCCGGACGTGAGGCGGGGCTTCAATTCTCGTGGGCTTTCGAAGTCCACGCCCCTCTTCTTCCCGCGCGGCGCCCTCAAGATGGCGTCCAATGGCGGGAAAACTCCACGGATGGCGGGAAGAAGGCAGAAGATGGCGTCGGATGGCGGGAATCGGCTCCAGATGGCGGGAAACGACTCCGGACGGCGGGAAACTTCACCACAGGTAAGTATAAAAGTCTCTTTTTTCAGGCACGCAGTACCCGGTGGTTGCGGGCACGTAATCCTGCCGACTACGCCAAAATTGACTCACCTCCTGGGCCAGTGCTGTAGTGCGGCGCGCGTGCGCGCGGGGGATACCCGGAGCCGGATCCGATGGGGGTAGTAGTCTTCGTGTGGCGGTGACCCGGTCCGCGCCCAGGGTGGTCAAACTAAGTGGCGGTTATTGGTATGATGGTATTAGTGTCCGACTACGCCACCCATTGAATGCGGTTATGAAACCGCCACTGCAGGGCAGACCGCTGAGGCCGGTGGTATAGGTGTGCAGCAATGTTGATATAACCCCCAACGGGAGAGGTATGGCCTCAGGGCAGCGGATGTGGATGATGTTGGGAGTGATGGTGTGGATGTCCCAGCACTAACGGTGCGACAAGGAAGCACGGAAACGCGAGGGTACAGTTCAGGGTCTTTACTGATGGTACAAGGCAAATTCCCCCGGGAGTACTGGCTAGTAGTTGGGGCCTGGTTAGTCTGCGAGTAAGCCGGAGTCCCCCTGGCCAGGTGGAGTTGTAGGCCTTCCCGTTAGTCTGTACCCTTCCTGGCTACCCTGCTTTCGGCGGTTACAAGTAGCCCACGTCCCTGGGTATACCGTGTGGTGCTCACCCGTATGGCTGGTGACCTGGGGCCTCCTGTTAGCCTCCGCTCCGGGATGGCGGTGCTGGTCCCTTCGTTGTGACTGAGCCTCCGGGCTTTTATGGCCAAAGGACCTGGAATCCCCTGCCGGATGGATTCTGCTGCTGGGTATATCTTAGTCCCCACAGCCTCAGACTCCTGTGTCCGGTTTTTGTACCTTCTCCCAGGGCGAGCTCTGCACAGCTCCAGCCCCTGGCGCTTCTCCTTGGCTCCTACAGAGCTCCTGATGTCTATCTGTCCCTGTTTCTGCGTGTCCAGACCAGACTCCGTCTCTGTCTGGAACTCCTCTCTCTAACCCTGCCTCAGCCCCAGTTTATATAGGGGAAGTTCTTCCCCTCCCAGGACTGGGCAGGAGGTGTGGCATGCTTAGGATTCCTGCCCAGGAGACCTCCCACCTGCTCACAGACGTAATACTGCTATTACTGTGGAAACCAGACCCCTGGGGTGCCACATATATACATTACATAGGATACCATGGGGCTGATGTATATATATAGTATAGGATACCATGGGGCTGATGTACAGTATATACATCATATAGGATACCATGGCGCTGATGTACATACATAATATAGGATACCATGGGGCTGATATATATACATTACATAGGATACCATGGGGCTGATGTAAATACATCATATAGGATACCGTGGCGCTGATGTATATACATCATATAGGATACCATGGGGCTGATGTATATACATTACATAGGATACCATGGCGCTGATGTATATACATCATATAGGATACCAAGGCGCTGATGTATATATATCATATAGGATACCATGGGGCTGATGTACAGTATATACATCATATAAGATACCATGGCGCTGATGTATATACATCATTTAGTATACCATGGGGCTGATGTACAGTATATACATCATGTAGGATACCATGGCGCTGATGTATATACATCATATAGGATACCATGGCGCTGATGTATATACATCATATAGGATACCATGGCGCTGATGTATATACATCAAATAGGATACCATGACCCTGATGTATATACATCATATAGGATTCCATGGGGCTGATGTACAGTATATACATTATATAAGATACCATGGCGCTGATGTATATACATCATACAGGATACCATGGTGCTGATGTATATACATTACATAGGATACCATGGGGCTGATGTATATACATCATATAGGATATCATGGGGCTGATGTACAGTATGTACATCATATAGGATACCATGGCGCTGATGTATATACATCATATAGGATACCATGGGGCTGATATATATACATTACATAGGATACCATGGGGCTGATGTAAATACATTGCATAGGATACCATGAGGCTGATGTATATACATCATATAGTATATCATGGGGCTGATTTACAGTATGTACATCATATAGGATACCATGGGGCTGATGTACATACATCATATAGGATACCATGGCGCTGATGTATATACATCATATAGGATACCATGGCGCTGATGTATATACATCATATAGGATACCATGGTGCTGATGTATATACATTACATAGGATACCATGGGGCTGATGTAAATACATTGCATAGGATACCATGAGGCTGATGTATATACATCATATAGTATATCATGGGGCTGATGTACAGTATGTACATCATATAGGATACCATAGGGCTGATGTATATACATCATATAGGATACCATGGCGCTGATGTATATACATCATATAGGATACCATGGCGCTGATGTATATACATTACATAGGATACCATGGGGCTGATGTATATACATCTTATAGGATACCATGGGGCTGATGTAAATACATTACATAGGATACCATGACGCTGATGTATATACATCATATAGGATACCATGAGGCTGATGTATATACATCATATAGGATACCATGGGGCTGATGTATATACATCATATAGGATACCATGGGGCTGATGTACAGTATATACATCATATAAGATACCATGGTGCTGATGTATATACATCATATAGTATACCATGGGACTGATGTATATGCATTACATAGGATACCATGGCGCTGATGTATATACATTACATAGGATACCATGGGGCTGATGTATATACATCATATAGGATACCATGGCGCTGATGTATATACATCATATAGTATACCATGGGACTGATGTATATGCATTACATAGGATACCATGGCGCTGATGTATATACATTACATAGGATACCATGGGGCTGATGTATATACATCATATAGGATACCATGGGGCTGATGTAAATACATTACATAGGATACCATGACGCTGATGTATATACATCATATAGGAAACCATGAGGCTGATGTATATACATTATATAGGATACCATGGGGCTGATGTATATACATTACATAGGATAACGTGGCGCTGATGTATATACATCATATAGGATACCATGGGGCTGATGTATATACATTAGATAGGATACCAAGGGGGCTGATGTATATACATCATATAGGATACCATGGGGCTGATGTATGTACATTACATAGGATACCGTGGCGCTGATGTATATACATCATATAGGATACCATGGGGCTGATGTATATACATCATATAGGATACCATGGGGCTGATGTACAGTATATACATCATATAGGATACCATGGTGCTGATGTATATACATCATATAGGATACCATGGGGCTGATATACAGTATATACATCATATAAGATGCCATGGGGCTGATGTACAGTATATACATCATATAAGATGCCATGGGGCTGATGTATGTACATTACATGGCCACAGCTGATTAACTAGCCCATAGCCTGGAGATGGTTTTGTGCAGCATGCAGCCCTCCCGGTGCCTGAATGAGAGGAGCCTACAGGAAAGTAATGAAACCGGAGCTCCTAGGGTGCTAATTCCGCCAACCAAGAACCTCCTGCTAACTCTGGCTGTCACTAGGTCTGGCAGGGAGTACGCCACTGTGGCAAACTGAACTCTATGTGCGTACGTTGTGCATGTGCGAGCATGGGCGGTCACACACACCATGGGCATGAAAAAATATTAAAGGGCCAGCAGCTGCAAAACCACAGCCAATGACCCACAATGCAGGTGAGGGCTGCAGGCCAGCAAGCATGTGCCCGGTGGGGCAGATGGCCTGTCTGGGCTTGTAGGAGTGGCATGGTACTAGTGGTCACTATATCTTTGTACATAAGTATGAGATATACAGCCAATATTATTTTTAATGGCAACTGTCATATGCATATATATATTGTACATGTGCATGAGTATATACAGTATATGTGTACGTGTATAGTGGTGTTGCTTGAAGTTTATAGACCCCATTGAAAAATTTCCAACAGGAACCCAACACTACAGATTTTTAATAGTACTGGTCTTCTCTTATGGGCCAAAAGGATATTTTGGGCCCCCATAGGATCCAGGGCTAGGCGCGACTGCAACACATGCACCTACTATAATTATGCCTCTATGTTTGTTTATCGACAATCAGACAAGCATTTACCATGCAGCCTATAGTAATTGTGCCCTATTCTGTAGTAGATGTGTAGGTATTGCAATAATCTGGCAATTCACCTATATCTCTGCTCTGTACAACAGCTGCATTTGCTCCTTGGTCTGGAATACGTGAGCTGCGGGGACTTTTACAGCTACTTACTGATGAAGGGGCAGCTTGACATCCCCAGTGCAAGGTAAAGGTCTATGTAACTATACATGTTTAGAAATATATACAAGTGCTTCTCACTAAATTAGAATATCATCAAAAAGTTCATTTATTTCAGTTCAATACAAAAAGTGAAACTCGTATATTATATAGAGTCATTACAAACAGAGTGATCTATTTCAAGTGTTTATTTCTGTTAATGTTGATGATTATGGCTTACAGCCAATGAAAACACAAAAGTCATTATCTCAGTAAACTAGAATAATTAACAAAAAACACCTGCAAAGGCTTCCTAATTGTTTAAAAAGGTCCCTTAGTATGTTTCAGTAGGCGCCATAATCATGGGGAAGACTGCTGACTTGACAGATGTCCAGAAGGCAGTCATTGACACACTCCACAAGGAGGATAAGCCACAAAGGGGCATTTCTAAAGAAGCTGGCTGTTCACAGAGTGCTGTATCCAAGCATATTAATGGAAAGTTAAGTGGAAGGAAAAATTGTGGTAGAAAAAGGTGCACAAGCAACCGGGATAACCGCAGCCTTGAAAAGATTGTTAAGAAAAGGCCATTCAAAAATCTGGGGGAGATTCACAAGGAGTGGATGGCTGCTGGAGTCATTGCTTCAAGAGCCACCACACACAGACATATCCAGGACATGGGCTACAAGTGTCCCATTCCTTGTGTCAAGCCACTCATGACCAATAGACAGCGCCAGAAGCGTCTTACCTGGGCCAAGGAGAAAAAGACCTGGACTGTTCCTCAGTGGTCCAAGGTGTTGTTTTCAGATGAAAGTAAATTTTGCATTTCATTTGGAAATCAAGGTCCCAGAGTCTGGAGGAAGAATGGAGAGGCACACAATCCAAGCTGCTTCAGGTCTAGTGTGAAGTTTCCACAATCAGTGATGGTTTGGGGAGCCATGTCATCTGCTGGCGTAGGTCCACTGTGTTTTATCAAGACCAAAGTCAGCGCAGCTGTCTACCAGGAAATTTTAGAGCACATATTTATTTATTTTATTCACTTATATAGCACCATTAATTCCTCAGTGCTTTACAGACATCATCATCACTATCCCCACCAGGGGTCACAATCTAAATTCCCTATCAGTATGTCTTTGGAGAGTGAGAGAACACCGGAGAACCCGGAGGAAACCCACGCAAACACAGGGAGAACATACAAACTCCTTGCAGATGTTGTCCTTGGTGGGATTTGAACCCAGGACCCCAGTGCTGCAAGACTGCAGTGCTAACCACTGTACCACCATGCTGCCTACTTCATGCTTCCCTCTGCCGACAAGCTTTTTGGAGATGGAATTGGGTTTACAAACAACAGTATCACTGAGCTTGATTGGCCAGCAAACTCGCCTGACCTTAACCCCATAGAGAATCTATGGGGTATTGTCAAGAGGAAGATGAGAGACACCAGACCCAACAATGCAGACGAGCTGAAGGCTGTTATCAAAGCAACCTGGGTTTCCATAACCCCTCAGCAGTGCCACAGGCTGATCGCCTCCATGCCACGCCACATTGATGCAGTAATTGATGCAAAAGGAGCCCCGACCAAGTATTGAGTGCATTTACTGAACATACATTTCAGTAGGCCAACATTTTGGATTTTAAAAACATTTTTCAAGCTGTTGTTATAAAGTATTCTAATTTACTGAGATAATGTTGATGATTATGGCTTCCAGCCAATGAAAACACAAAAGTCATTACCAGAAATAAACACTTGAAATAGATCACTCTGTTTGTAATGACTCTATATAATATACGAGTTTCACTTTTTGTATTGAAGAACTGAAATAAATTAACTTTTTGATGATGTTCTAATTTAGTGAGAAGCACCTGTATAAGAGCAGTTCTGTCATCAGTATTAATTGTTCTTTGGCATTCTAATTTATTGTCTTTCATTCTAATTTTCTTGTCTTTCTGTCAGATTCTATGCCGCTGAACTTGTCTGTGGAATCCAACATCTCCACTCAAAGGGCGTCATCCACAGAGACCTCAAGCCCGAGAACATCTTGGTGGCTGAAACGGGCCATATTAAGATCACAGATTTCGGTCTCGCAATTGACAACATGCTAGGAGACCGAACAGCCACTGGATACGCTGGAACACAAGGCTACATGGCTCCTGAGGTGAGAAGAAGAAGGATTTTCTATTTTTCATACTATAATTGTATGTCTGCCTGGATCACACACATAATCCTACACATGCCCATTACAGTAAATGGGGCATTCTGACATAGATATCTCACACATTCACACATCTGACATGCCATACACATTAGATAGACAGCTATTTTTCTCAACCTCCTCATACACATGCATGCTTAGCTCAGCTGATTGTACATGCGTTCTGAATGGGAGGGGGGAGGGGGAAGTATGACCATGCCAGACACAAAGGATCGGGCATTGAAATTCAGCCTAAATTTGAAATTCAACATCAAGTGTTTGACCTGAATTGGGATGTCTCCATACACATTAGATGATCTCTCAGGAATTTGTGAGTCCGGCCCCAATACATGATCGTGCTATATCTTTTGCCAGCATTAGAGACCCAAAGAGCTACAAGTCAGGCAACAAAGGGTTCTAGAGCTCAGAAGAGCAGCGTGGCTCCTTTAAGTCATTAGGGGAAGTAATCATAATATTCAAGTGACATCACAACCACAGGAATCATCCACTCTCACTGTATTACATAGTCTTACAATTTTTAAATCAGAAACTTTGTTACATTGAAGATATGGAACTTTTTGACCAACTCTTTATCTGTTTTCTTCATGTAGATTTTGGCTGGGAAGGAGTATAACGCCGGAGTTGACTGGTATTCTTTTGGTGTCATCTTAAAAGAAATGGTTACCGATGAGTGTGCCTACCATCAAACACTCAATGATAAATCCTCCGGCATCAGGAACATCACTAAACAGGTCAGTAGTCTTAACACTCATTAGTACTATGATTTATACAATGTTATAGTTGTAGAGATGAGCAAACCTTTTGAAATTCAAATTAACCAGCTTGTTCCATATTTTTCCAAGTACTCAACATAAATGGGTAAACTTGTGGTAACCGTTCTTCACTGCTGTGCTATCACACACTATCTGTACAGTCTTTTACCGTTTTATGTCTTTCTCTCTCAATCTCTACTGCTAAGCTGTGATCTGTGATGTGCTCTCCCTATCCAGATTCACCACAAAATGACTGCTGCATTCCCTGCTTTGGCTTTCATATAGGCTATGATGGCCCCTCCTGATTGTGCTATAACATGAGACACCAGTAAGGCATTATGGTGAAGCCTTGCCGACTGCATCACAGGTCCTGTGAGCCTTTTCTGGCTGATGCCATTTTCAGTAATACTGTATGTAAAATGGCTGCAATCATTTTAGGTGATTCCCAAGAACCAAATCACAAATTTATGAAATTCACTGGGTTCAGCAGATTCTCAAAAACTAGACAAAAATTCAATTCAGATAAAGTCGATTTTTCTAATCTCTGCATAGTAGTCATTATTTTCTCTCCTGCTTACATTCATCGTTTCGGCTTTATCTTTATTAGCTCCTTCAGAAAGATCCTGCCAGTCGCTTAGGAGCCAACGGTAACATCAGAAAGCACAGGTTTTTTCAGCGTATCAACTGGGTCTCTGTGGAATCCCTGAAACTGCCTCCACCATACGTCCCTGTAGTAAGTATATGAGCAGATGTGGTTTCTTAGTATCATAAACTTTGTGTCTACTCTTTTACTAGTTTTTAATCAATACAACTTGTTTAAATGGAGACTGTGATAAAATGTCCTAATTTTAATTTTGTAATTTCTTTTTTCTTTTATAGCCATCTGAGCCTCCCTGTCGTCGTAAACCATTTCATCTGGACAAACTAGAAGCAGCAGAGGTCACAGCACTTATATCAACAAAGGACCAGGCTTTGTTCGAGGGATTTTCATTTGTCAACTTGGAAACCCTTGAGCAGACACCAGCTCTATAGTCATCAGAGCGAGCGGTCCACCTGAGCCTCCGGAAGACTGAAAAACAGAAGACTGGACAGCAATTGAACAAACACTGCAAGAATGAAGGTGACCATGGAGACTTCGAGGGACCCCGAAAGAAGACAAAGAAAATGACGGAGGCAGCAGATACACCAATGAGCTGGCGGTAAAAATAAGCGCCATAATATCTGCGCTTTATTCCAATCATGGCGGAGCCAGCAGATCCACCTACGAGCTGGCGGTAAGTACAAGCGCCCTAACATCTGCGCCTTATTCCATCCATAGGCATGTGCCAAACATTTTACACTGACCGGTAATAGGATTTCCTCCTGCTCATGGCAGCTCCAATTTTTGGTGCTGTCTTGGGCAATGATGAAATACTAAGGTGCGTGATGGCCGGCTATTAAGGGGTGGAGGAGGCCGGATTTTTTTTTTTTTTAAATAACATCTTGCACATGCCTATGATAAATTTACCATTACCGGTAGTTGGATTTCCTCATACTTATGACAGTGCTGTCATAGGACTGGGGAAAAAGGTGAGAGATGGCCGGCTATTAAGGGGCGGCAGGAGGCCGGATTTTTTTTTTTTTATATATATTTGTCCTATTATATTATTAATAACATGTTAGTGACGCGCCCCCTGGGCCAGTGTTGTTTGGGGGACACCCGGAGCCGGATCAGATGGGGGTTGTAGTCTCCGAGTGGCGGTGACCCGGTCCGTGCCCAGGGTGTCAAGCTCAGTGTGTGGCAGTCCTACAGATGTTGCTGGATGTTCTTTAGTGTCGACTACGCCACCCGTTGATTTGCGGTCACTACGGCCGCCGCTGCAGCAGGGTCCGCTGAGGCTGGTGGTGTTTGTGCAGCTCCGGTAGTATAACCCCCAACGGGAGGGGTATAGCCTCAGGGGGTCAGGTGTAGAGGATGGTGGTTGTAGTGGTGCAGTGTGGACGGTAAGAAGACTCAGAGTCGGGCTGTGCAGTTCAGGGTCTTTACTTACTGCTGTTCTTGTGGTCACTCTGGCCTTGAGTGACCGCCCGAGCCGTGCTGCGTCCACCAGGTCCTGGGCTCGGCCAACCCCCAGGTGATTCTGGAGCGTGGTCCTGAGCTCCCTTTCTGACTTGTCCTTCTCTCTGGCCTTCCCCACCAGGGATTCACCTATGTCCGGCTCCCTCGGGCCTCTTGTTGGTAAAACCCTTGTCTCTGGGTTCCCTGACCCTATTCTTGGTTTGCCTTCCGGGTGTATTTAGTGGGGGGTCGTGGCAGATCCTGCCCACGACCTCCGGTCTCTGGCTAAGGATTAGTGCCCTCCACCAGCTTGGGATCCGGTACCCTTGTGCCAACCCTTCATTGTATTTGGGCTCTTGGGGTTCCCTCTTCTCCCCCTCTGGGTCCTTCTTTCTCCTCTCTCTCTCTTGGCCTTGGAGCTGCTCTTCTCCTCTGCTCTCTTCCTCCACAAAAGACTGGCTGTTGACTTTCTGCCTGTCTGACCAAACCTCTACAAAAGACTGGCTGTTGACTTTCAGACCAAACCTCTACAAAAGACCCTGTTCTAAGATGGTGCCCACCTTATATACTCCCTCTATGTGTGAGCTCAGGTGACCAGCACCCAATGAGCTCCTTGCATTACCCAGACTGCTCCCCCTATCTGCCCCTACACTACTGGGATGTTCCACCCCCCTCCCACTCCAGCCAGGGACAGACACTGTCGTACCTGCACATTTCTCTAGTGGGAGTACCATTGGTCTGTCCCCCGGAAATGGGATGTATGTAGTGCATGCAGCCTACTGAGCTCAGTTCCACACTCCATCCTTACCCGGGAGTGGAATATCACACCTCTGGCTGAGGTGCAATACCCCTGTAGCAGCCGAATCCTCAGGGTGCTACATTAGCATATAATTACAACAATTCTACTACTAATAGTCTTTAGAAGGTAGCAGGGCCAGACTGGGATTTAAACATAACCCTTGCACACAAACCTCAGAAGCCCACATGACTTCCAAGACCATAACATCAACCTCTTTTATATAAACAGGTTGCCTCCCTCCAAGTAATAAGACATTCCAATAAGGCACTAGACACATAAATCTTTGATGGATAGGGTTGGCCACAGCTTTTATTCCTTTTATTCTTTCAAATAACCATAATGGCACTGTGATGCTGATTAATCTGATACCTGCTGTGAAGGAAGCCGATCCATTGTTGTTCATCCTCTAAAGTTTTCATCTCATGGCATCTTCTGTGCATTTATGGGAAAAACTCACCCTGGTTTGGCTTTCTACGTCTTTATCTAACTGCATTGACCTCCATATCATTCATTCTCTATGTCACTGCTCTGTACTCATCTTGTGCATTTATTCATTTAGTAGAGCTTAAGGGAATTATTTTGCTTGTAACACATCAAATCTGTAGATGCGCTCACTAATTAGACTTCGGTTAGGACAACTTTAATGATAATTTTCCTGCCTAGTGACAAGATTACAGGCTTCTGAAGAAAGGCACAATGCCAGTCATTCAAGGGTTAATTATTTGGAACACTGAGAGGGACTTTCTAGCCAAAGAAACACCAGTAATAAACACATGTAACTATGACAACTGTGCTGATGTCATAAACACACACATCTATGATATAGAAGAAGATTCCAGAACCACATGTCATTCAGCCGTATGAGGCGCCGTACTTTTTGTGTCTGAAGACCTGGAGCTTCATCACTTCACAATTTGTAAGGGAGGAAGGGAACACCGCCCAGCCAGCCAGATCAGCCTTATCGCCCAGCCAGCCAGATCAGCCATACCTCCCACCCAGCCAGATCAGCCAAACAGCCCAGCCAGATCAGTCATACCGCCCACCCAGCCTGATCAGTCAAACTGTCCAGCAAGCCAGATCAACCATACCGCCTTGCCAGCCAGATCAGCCATACCGCCCAACCAGCCAGATCAGCCATACCGCCCTGTCAGCCAGATCAAACGAGCCCTAGCGATCAATGGGGTGACAGATGTTGCAGCCAAACCTCCCTCACGTACGGTACTAGCCGCCTTCACCTTTATGTGTACTTCCTGGAGAGGTCGCATTAGGTTTCTCCATACGGCACTTATACAGGACACCTGTTTTGACATTCTCCATTACTGTCTGTTTTCCACTGATGTAATATGTAACATGTGAGACTGTGTGATGTCACTGCTATCATATCTATAGTGGATGTATATTATGTCTCACTGTAAATATGATACAATGTACAAATTCTGGTACAATTTGCTGTTATGTATTGGCATTAACCTTCTAAGCCCAAGGGAAGGGCAGTCCTCCAGCCATGGTTCCCTAGAGGTTTCCTCCACAGGGGGTTTTCCTCTCCTGAGTGCTGAAGGATGATTCTTCGTGAGTCGGAGGTTTGCCATTTTCAGTGTCTTTTTCATAGCAATTGGCGGATTCTAAATTTCAGACACTGAATAAAAAAAATAATAATGATTTGTAATAAAATTTGGTCGATTTAACATCCAATAAAGTGTTTTGTGCATTTCTTTCACAATCTTGGGTTGGTGGGATTTTCTTGGGAATCAGGATCCAGCATCTATGATCGAGCCATGAAGCCAGATATGGAGTCGAAGCATTTTTAAAACTGTGCTAGAAGACAAGACGGAGCAGAGATAACAAAGCATTACTACACAATTAGCAATATAACTATCACACTAATTAACCCCTTCAGTGAACACCATAAAGAAAGGAAAAAAAAGTCTATGCTTTTACATTATACCGCCGAACAAAAAGTGGAATAAAACACAATTAAAAAGACTAATGTAAAAAAAATGATATCTCTGAAAATGCCATCTTGTCCCACATAAAACAAGATACCATACAGCTCCATTAGTGGAAAGATAAAAAAGCTATAGCTATCAGAATAAAGTGATGCAAAAAATTTTTTTTTCTATAAGATAGTTTTTATTGTGTAAAAGCTGCAAAACATAAAAAACTATACAAATGTGGTATCGCAGTAATCATACTGACCCGAAGAATAAAGGTGCCTTATCAATTTTACCACACTCAGAACTGCATGAAAAAAAGACAAAAAACAATTCCTGACTTTCTGATTTTTGTTCATTCTGCCTAGCAAAAATTAAAAGAACATTATCAAAACATGTTATGTACCACAAAATCAACTTGTCCCGTAAAAAACAAGCCCTCATATGACTCTGTTGGCAGAAAGATAGAAAATTATAGTTCTCAAAATATGGCTATGCAAAAACTTGTTTTGGCAAAAAAAAATGTCTTTTACTGTGTAACAGCAGCCAAACATAAAAACAAGCTATGAATCTGGTATCACTGTAATCGCACCGACCCAAAGAATAAAGTCGTCTAATCACTTATACTGCACGAAGAATGGCGTTAAAAATAAATAAATCCAATTCTTCACCTGCTGTTGATTTGTTCATGTAGACAGTGTACCGGGTGGTCTCCCCAGGATACAGAAGATCATGGACAAAGAACACAACCAGAGAATTTGTCAGGGAACAATTCTTTTTGAAATGGAGCCTGGGTTCCTCTGACAACACATTATAAAATTTTATGAAGCACCTGTGCATTCAAGGTGCTCACCACACCTCTAGATAAATTCCTCGAGGGGTTTAGTTTCCAAAATGGGGTCACTTGTGACGGGTTTCCACTGTTTAGGCACATCAGAAGCTCTGCAAAAGTGACATGGCGTCCGCTATGTATTCCATCCAATTTTGCACTCCAAAAGTCAATCGGCGTACTCAGGAGAAGCTGCAGAAGAAATTGTATGGTTCATTTTCTCCTGATACCATTGTAAATATTGTAAAGTTAATGTTTTTGTAGGAAAAATTAAAATGTTAATGTTTTCCTTCCACAATGCTTTAATTCCTATGAAGCACCTAAAGGGTTAATAAACTTTTTGAATGTGGTGTTGAGCACTTTCAGGGGTGCAGTTTTTAAAATACTATCACTTTTAGGTATTTTCTCTTATAGACCCTCAAAGTGAGCTGAAACGTGATGTGGTCCCTTAAAAAAAAGGGTTCTGTAAATTTTGTTGAAAAAATTGCTGATAAACTTTTCACCCTTCTAACTTCCTAACAAAAAAAATGTTTCAAAAATTATATAGATGTAAGTAGACATATGGGAAATGTTATTCATAAATTAATTTGTACAGCATGACTAACTGGATATCAAAATTGAAAGTTTGAAAATTGTGAAATTTTTGTCAAAATTTTGATATTTTCACAAATGAACGCAAAAAATGTTGACCTAAATTTACCAACAACACAAGGTACAATGTGTGATGAAAAAACAATCTCAGAATCACTGGCACCCGTTGAGACGTTCCAGAGTTATTACCACATAAAGTGACACTGGTCAGAATTATAAAATTTGGTCTGGTCACGAAGGTGAAAACCAGCTAGGGGGTGAAAGGGTTAAACCTGTTGGATAACCACTTTAACTTCTCAATCCAAATGTTTTCCCCTTTTAAAATAATAAAACTTATACTCACCTCTAGTTCCAGCGGTGTTGACACTCGGATCGCGTACCAGTGTTACGTCACGAAATTCCTGTATCCAATCAGCACTGGCCTCATTCTACCCGCCTCCGAACGTATCACATACATCTGGAGGGAGAGAGAGAGAGCAGCACATCTATGTGTCACAGGCTGAGCATAGACAGTTATTCACCAACCGGCCGCAGGTTTCCTGACCTGAACTTTGCAGTCTCATATATGCTTATGGGGTTGTAAATTTTGGGTCAGAGCCTCATATATTTTTCCATACAGTATAATGATAACGAGCCTCAAATAATGCTCCATACAAAATAATGGGCCCCATATAATGCTTCATGCAGAATAATGGACCCCATATAATGCTCCATACAGAATAATGAGCCTCATATAATGTTATATACTGAATAATGGACCACATATAATGCTACATACAGAATAATGGGCTTCATATAATGTTCCATACTGAATAATGGACCCCATATAATGCGTTATTCAGAATAATGGGCCTCATATAATGTTCCATACTGAATAATGGACCCCATATATTCCTCCATACAGAATAATGGGCGTCATACAATGCTCCATACAGAATAATGAGCCTCATATAATGTTCCATACTGAATAATGGACCCCATTTAATGCTCCATACAGAATGGGTCTCATATAATGCTCCATACTGAATAATGAGCCTCATATAATGTTCCATACTGAATAATAGACCCCATATAATGCTCCATACAGAATAATGGGCCCCATATAATGCTCCATACAGAATAATGGACCCCATATAATGCTCCATACAGAATAATGGGCCTCATATAATGTTCCATACTGAATAATGGACCCCATATATTTCTCCATACAGAATAATGGGCCCCATATAATGCTCCATACAGAATATTTAAGGGGTGGCAGGAGGCCGGATTTTTTTTTAAATAGGGAAAATTTGGCCTATGGAGAACACAAGACTTTACAGCTTGCACATCCTCCAGATGCAAGTGTAAAATTAGATTTGCAGTCTTAAAAAGCACATTTGATTAAGAAGACCCTGACAATGGCAGTGCCAGCAGATCCACTTATGAACTGGAGGTAAGTATAGGCGCCATAATATCTGCGCTTCATTATAATCATGGGCATGTGCCAAACATTTTACACGGACCGGTAATAGGATTTCCTCCTGCTCATTTTAGCTCCAATTTTTGGTGCTGTCTTGGGCAATGATGAAATAACAAGGTGCTTGATGGCCGGCTATTAAGGGGTGGAGGAGGCCGGATTTTTTTTTTTAATAACATCTTGCACATGCCTATGATAAATTGACCATTACCGATAGTTGGATTTCCTCATACTTATGACAGTGCGGTCATAGAACTGGGGAAAAAGGTGCAAGATGGCCAGCTCTTACGGGGTGGAGGAGGCCGGATTTTTTTTTTAAAACATTGTTACTAACATCTTAGCATATTCCTATAATAATTCTTCCATTATTAGTCATTACATTTCCTTACATTTATGGCACAGATTTAATAACACAGAAATCCACAGCACGTCGGATCATCCACATGTATAAAATTCACGTTCCCACCTATACGCAGTGTCAGACAGCAGGTCAGGAGTCCACATCAGTGTACAAGAAAGATCACACCCCTCAGATTACCTCCAGTAGACATTAATCAGCCTTCCGATCATCCATTACCAATGGTCCCATTCCCATGAGTCTTTTTCAAGCAAGACGTGATAGTGCACAGCAAAGTCTAAAAAGAATCAGTAACATCACAATCCCAATTAATTCTGTGAATAAGTTTATATGTTATTAATAACTAAAGTGCTTTGTCTCCACGGTCACATAATACACAAGGACACATACAGATGACATCAATCCTTTATATACAATACAGATAGAAATCCGGTGCATTACACAACATATGAGTTACCATGCAAAGTCCTGGGTGTCCAGCTCTCACACTGGCACATGTGTCATAACTTAGGGTATTGAAAATTGTCTATGGTATTAATTAAATGACCAAACATGACGCTGAGTGATGATGGAGAAATTGGCTATGACGCGCCCCCTGGCGAACCCGGAACCGGGCCCTTTTTGTGGACGCTGGGGGTTGTAGTCACCGTGGCGGCGACCCGGTCCCGTGGCTCAGGGTGGTCATACCAGTGGCAGTCTTTATAGGGTTTTTGTGGTTTAATGTCCGACTACGCCACCCATGGATTGCGGTCAGTGCGAACCGCCGCTGCAAGGCAGACCGCTGGGGCTGATGGTGTATGCAGCTGAGGTCGTGTACCTCCCCACGGGAGGAGTGCAGCCCCAGGGCAGTGTAGTAGATGGTGGGGGTGATGGTGCGGGCGTCCTAGCACTAGTAGTGCTGTATGCGGAGAAAGCACAGAGACAAGGTATTGCAGTTCAAGTTCTTTACTCACAGTTCTCATCCAGGTCACTTATGCGCAGGTAGGACCGCCCGAGCAGTGCTGCATCCACCAGGCAGGGGGCTCGGTCAACCCCCAGGTAATTCCGGAGTGTGGCTCAGGACTCCCTTCTATTCTTTCGTCAGCCGTGCCCCACCAGTGACACTACTTCTCTCCAGCTGCCTCGGGTCTTCTCTTGGGAGGCTGGGTGTCCACTTCCCTGACCCTATGTGGTGTGCCTTTCTAGTAGGTGTAGTGAGGGGTCACACCAGTAAATGGTCACGACAGCCGGTCATTGGCTGAGGATTAGTCTCCTCCACCAACTTGGGATCCTGTACCCTGTTCTGCCAACCCGTCACCCGCAATCTCCTGGGTCCTTAGGGTTCCTTCTGCTTCCGTGTCTCTGGGCCTCTCTTGGTGTTCTGTTCCTTCTTACTTTCCTTTCTGTTCCTTTCTGTTTCCGTTCCTCTTCTCTGGCTCTGGCCTCCACTCCAGGCCTGACTCGTGGAGCTTGGCCCAGACTGAGCCACAGCTCCCTGTCAGCCCTCTCTGGCTGAACTCCTCTTCTCTTTCTGAACTCTCCCCTGAACTGAACCTAGAACTAAGATGGTGCCCACCTTATATACCCTGCCCTAGTGTGTGAGCTCAGGTGACAAGCAACCAATGAGCTCCTACCTATGCCCAGAAACCGTCCCCTCCTGCTCCTACATCACTGGGTTTTCCTCCCCCCTCCCCACTCCAGCCAGGGACATGTTCTGTCGTGCCTGCATTACTGTACTAATGGGAGCACCGTTGAGCTATCCCCCGGAAATGGTGTGTGTGTGATGTATGCAGCTAACTGAGTCCCGGTCCACACACCATCCTTACCCGGGAGTGGAACATCACACCTCTGGTTGAGGTGCAATGCCTCTGTGGCGACCGAACCTTCGGGGCGCTACAGCTACAGACAGCTACAGCAGCCTTTATTAATTACAATACAAAAAACATAACAAGAACTTGAAACACCCTTTTCTTCAGAGGAGATCCTGGATGGTCAACCATAAAACATTGGGCAGTAGAAGCTAGAACACTCCCCAGTCGCACTGCTCCAACTCGGGGTTGACAAATTGTCATAGTACTGCCCACTCCAACTTTTCAATGTTCCCCGGAAACCATTCAAGGAGGAACTAAACACACCAATTGATTAAGGGTCATAATCCCTCTGATGTGCCCAAACCCCAATTAACCAAGGCCATCCCTGACCTCCTCACCTCCAGCTGCCGTGACAAGACAAACACAACAAAAGAATCCCACACCAATCCACTGGACATGGTCAACAACAAACACCAAAATAAGGGCGGGTGGGAGGGACGTTCACTGGTCCTGGATCCTGACGAGAAGTAGTTGGTCCTGGCTCCTACTCTCCTATATAAACGTACCCTACACTACTCCTCTCCATAACTATCTCACCAATAAAATCTAATGCCCCACCCAATGAGCTGGACGTTAATCTACTCCCCTTCTTCCCCACTTCTTCATGCCTACGTGCAAAGCCTGCAGTTAACCCTTTCCTTACCTCACAATTTCAAACTACTGTCATGTCCGGGCTTCCACTAGCTGCACCCATTCCAGCCCTATCTCGACTTAGGGTATTGAAAATTGTCTACGTTATTAATTGAATGACCAAACATGACGCTGAGTGACGATGGAGAAATTGGCCACAGCAGTCTTTATTAATTACAATACAAAAAACATAACAAGAACATGAAACACCCTTTTCTTCAGAGGAGATCCTGGATGGCCAACCATAAAACATTGGGCAGTACAAGCTAGAAAACTTCCGAGTCGCACCACTCTAACTCGGGGTTGACAAATTGTAATAGTACTGCCCATACCAACTTTTCACTGTTCCCCGGAAACCATTTAAGGAGGAACTAAACACACCAATTGATTAAGGGTCACCATCCCTCTGATGTGCCCAAACCCCTATTAACCAGGGCCATCCCTAATCTTCTCACCTCCACCACCAAACCTCCTTTTCTCCTAACAAAACTTGACACAGTTTTATTAATGCGCCCCCTAGCCTTGTTGATCCTTTCCAATTAGAGAGCATTCCGCCAAGAGAGACGAGCTGTCATTTCAGACCATACTATTATAACGACAGGACATAAATTCCAAGTTAAATCAAACTTGATGTCACTGATAAGGTCCCTAGATGGGTCCTAAACCGTTGCCCCCTACAAGTAGGACCAGCACATCAGGGACCTAATTCAATCTACAATAATAGTGAAACTGCGGAAGAACTCCACTCCATAACAATCCCCGTATCCCGATCCAAGGAACTTGCGCCTCATTTCTGTCGAGGCCTAAGGCTGTGCGCCCACGATGTGGATTTAATGCATTTCTGTGACGCCATTTCCGCCGTGAAAACGCATTAAAAACGCATGTTAAGTTGTCTGCCATGTTTCCCAATGATAATCCGCACGTGCTATGCACATACTGCGGAAATTTCCGCTGCGGATTATCATTGCAGAAAAATCCACAGCACAACCATTTCTTGTGCATAATCGCGGTCAAATCGCTGCCATTGAACTTGCATTGAACCGCATAACATCCGCATGCATACATGTATGCATGCGGATACTATGCGGTTCAATGCTCATATGGTACCCGGATATGGAGAAGAGGAGACTCTCCTCCAACCCGGGTACCATTAGTAAAAAAAAAAGAATTAAAACGTAAAAATTTTTAAAAAACTTTATACTTACCTCTCCGGTGGCCTGCTTCATTTCTGCATCGTGGGCACATAGGCTAAGAGCTTACCCTTTGGTTGAATGTCTGCTTGTAATGTCCCCCAGTATTCAAAAGAATGTCTCAAAATCCAAATTAAGCACATCACTGGATCTGTAGATGGGGAGGTGGGGGGCAATTTACAACATTAGGACACGGCACCATTATCAGTATTTAGTCAGTAGTTTTTCTCATGAGTGGGAGCCAAAACCAGGTGAGGAACAATCAGAGAAAAGGTATAATAGAAACAAGTGCACCAATTCTGCATTTATCACCCACTCCTGGTTTTGGCTCCGACTCCTGAGAAAAAATACTGACTGAATACTGACCAAATACTGATAGTGGGGCCATGGCCTTAGAAGCACAAATTAATAAGCCAACCAAATTATAACAATTCACATATGCAAACGAATGTAAGTGTTAAGGGGACGGTTGCAAACAACTTTATTAAATACTGGAAAGCAACCGAACCCGGGGTCCGCGATGCAGCCTGGGGGACTGCGACCGAACACCTTCCGGGTGAGAAGGTAAAACAACCAACTTAGGTAACAATCCCTTCCGTGTTACTGCACACTGGAACGGGAATAGGGATTCGCACTATCTCCGTTAACTGCACGAGAGATGTGCGATAAATAATGTATCTGTAACCCTGTTTACAGCACAGGGACTACACAGCAGGCGCTAGGATGCGTGTGTGATACACGCCGGCGTATACGAGCTCCCAGCTGGCGTGCGTGCTACCGGAGTGAGGAGTATCTCTCCACGTGGCTTTCAGTCGGTTTCGGGAATACGGTGTCTGCAGACTGCTTCGGGGTGTATGGCGACCCCTTTGTCGGAGCCCGACTGTCAGACGAAGCTACCTGCCTCCCTCCATCTAAGGCTGCCTATCCCCCCGCTAACCTGCCTGACCGAAGCTAAAGCACACGTGGAGCCCAAACGGACAAGCGTCCACACAACAACACCAACATAGCTCAATGATCAGAGCGCGCCGCCATGTTTGTCGGCGGGCTATTTAAAGATTAAGCCCTGCCCACCGTCGCACTATTGGTGACGTCACCCGCGACCAATCAGGCGGTGCCAGGTCACCGGATCAGCTGACTCCCAAACCACCAATCACGGTCCGCCATGTCACGGGCATGCTCAGTGCAGAGAATCCTGGACTTAGGCTGTAGCAGCCCTGTTTCCCTCCGCAACCTATCCTTCATGTTGGTAGGAACAAAGACCCAAGAGACAACCTGTACATCTCGTGCACCAGCTAGGCGTCGGGACTGACGACGATGCTTAACAGCATCTGCCCCAGCTGGACTGGAATGGGAGACCACAGAATCCACTGATGATTCTGAACCCAGACTAGGTAACATTTTTTGCCACGAACCATCTTGAACCCCACGATCGCCTGTATCTCGAGATTATCACCCCTGGAGTCTGAAGCGGGTTGGGGTTCCGAGAATTTTGTCAGGCGAACCAGCTTAAGGAGCGACACATGAAAAGTGTCGTGAATCCTCATGTGTCGTGGTAACTGTAACCGGTACACTATGAGGTTTATTTGGGCCAAAATTTTGAAAGGACCAATAAAACGGGGGGCAAAATTAGCAGATTCCACGCGTACTCTGATATTGCGAGCCACGAGCCACACCCTGTCGCCCGAAGACAATACGGGGGCTGGATGGCGATGATGTCAGCCGACTCTCTCATCCGATTCTTGGAGGCCAATATAGGATCCTGGATATGATCCCAAACCTCCCGCGCCTCCAGAACCCAATCTCTGACCACTGAGGAAACTGGCATAGGAACCGGGACTCGCGGATGTTGGCCATTATTTAGAAGAAACGGAGTCTGACCTGTGGAATCCGCCACTGCGTTGTTTAGAGCAAATTCTGCCCAGGGAAGCAATATCGCCCAATCATTATGATTGGCCGAAACAAAATGGCGTAAGTATGTCACAAGCGTCTGGCTACTGCGTTCCACCAGACCATTGGTCTCCGGCTGATAGGCAGTAAAAAGATTCAGTTCAATGCTAAGCAAATTACACAATTCTTTCCTGAACCGGGAGGAAAACTGTGGACCCCGGTCACACACAATCCTATCAGGCATTCCGTGGAGACGGAAAACGTGACGAATGAACAGTGATGCCAGAACCCAGGAATAAGGTACCCTAGGCAAATGAACCAGGTGAACCATCTTAGAAAAATGGTCAGAAACCACCCATATTGTCGTGTTTCCCCGGGATTTAGGTAACTCGACAATGAAATCCATCCCAATCAGCTCCCAAGGTCTATCTGCGACGGGTAACGGATGAAGAAGACTAGCCGGCCTCTGACGGGACGACTTATTTCTCGCACAGGAGACACACGCTTGAACATATTCCTTAACGTCCTGGGGTAACCGAGGCCACCAATACGACCGTTGGAGAAACTCCGTGGTACGTTTGATCCCAAAATGACCTCCAATCTTAGAGGCATGTGCCCAGGAGAGCACCTCATTTTGTAAACTAGGAGGAACGAATGTCCTACTGGGGGGAACCTGGTTTAGGGACACTGGAGCCACCGTCCGCATACACTCTGGAGGAACAATAAGCCTGGGCTCGTCATCATCCTCAGCCGTATCCATGGACCGGGACAAAGCGTCCACCCGGGTGTTCTTTTCCCCTTTTAAAAAGTGAATGGAAAATTTGAATCGGGAAAAGAAAAAAGAGACCTCCTGGCCTGCCTTGGGTTAAGACGCTGCGCCTTCTGTAGGTACGAAAGATTTTTATGAACGGAATATACCACGAAAGGATGTTTAGCTCCCTCCAAGAGGTACCTCCATTCCGAAAAAACCATCTTAATAGCAAGTAATTCTTTGTCCTCCATCATATAATTCTTCTCTGCTGAAGAGAAGGTCTTGGAGAAGAAAAAACATGGTCTTGTCCGACCCTGTTCATTCTTTTGAGAGAGAACCGCTCCTGCTCCAACAGAGGAAGCGTCAACCTCCAGGAAGAATATCTTGTCCACATCCGGGCGACGGAGAATGGGAGCTCTAGAAAAATAGGATTTAATCTCCCGGAATGCCTCGGATATCTCCTTAGACCAATTCTTGGGATTGGCACCTTTCCTGGTTAAAGCAGCCAAAGGAGCCACCAGTGTGGAAAAATGTGGTATGAACTGCCGGTAGTAGTTGATAAAGCCCATGAAGCGTTGTACCGCTTTAAGGGAATGAGGCTCCTGCCAGTTCTGTACCGCCACCAACTTTTGTGGGTCCATGGCCAATCCCTTACTGGATATGATGTAGCCCAGGAACGGTAGGGACTCTCGTTCGAACTGACACTTCTCCAGTTTACAATACAGAGAATTTGCACGCAATCGTTCAAAAACTCTGCAAACATCCTCTCTGTGTGTGGAGAGGTCCGGGGAAAAAATAAGAATATCATCAAGATAGACTACCACGGATGATAGCAGCAAATCCCGAAAGATATCATTGACAAAATCTTGAAAAACAGCAGGGGCATTGCATAACCTGAAAAGCATGACGAGATACTCGTAATGACCATCATGAGTGTTAAAGGCTGTTTTCCACTCGTCACTTTCACGGATTCGCACAAGATTATAGGGAAAGACACAACACTTCATAGTACATGACAGCCCTATACTTTCCAAGTTGTATGGACCTTATTTTATGTGAAAGAATTACCGGAAGACAAAGCTACACCCATATCATGGAGTGATGCTGGCGAGCCTGTAGGTGACTCCTGCTGGGGCTCCGGGACAGCAGGTGACTCCTGCTGGGGCTCTGGGTCAGCACGTGACTCCTGCTGGGGCTCCGGGTCTGCAGGTGCTGGAGAAAAAATAACTTATTACATACCTGAGGTACTGCACTGTAATTACAGTCGTAACCAATGTGCTGCCATATACTGTGCTAACCTATGTTAACACCACTCACCACGATGGGGCAGGGTCTGTGACCGGATGCTGGTGATGCGTTCACTAGATCTGTACCTCAGATCCGTCAGCTTCTTTCGGATCTGGGTAGTGAAGTGCTGAACCCCAAATCTTCGGGCCAGGCCCCGACTTATCCTCCGCAGCACAGCCTGCTTATGGAGCACTGGATGTCCTCGGTGCTCATGGCACTCATAGTCCCTGGCATCCAGCTCTGCTATCAGGTAGCGCACCTCTGCATCCCCCCATGGAGTTGCCCGTCTCCTGGCCGCCATGTTGCCGCTTCTCCTGACAAGCTAGGCCGCAACAGCGTCGTAAAACCCGCCCACGACACATCAACGCCATAAACTACGCCCATGACGCATCAACGTCGCCCATAGTGGGGCGTGCCTTATTAGAGGACGCTATTGCGTGCGCGAAGGAAGCGGCCTGAATTCAGAGTTTCTCCGTCAGACTGGAGACTCTGCATGCCGTCTGGCCTCTTTTCAGAAGTACACAAAACTGTGGCAGACCGAACTTTTATGCATGCCTAAAAAGACGGACACCGCCGGATCATAGGCCAGACGGCGTCCACAGTGCCTCCATCGGCCTCATTATAAGGAATCTTCTGCTGGAGGTTCCGCCTGAATCACGTATTTTGGAGATTTACACAGAAAAGCCGATGTAAGCGCTCAGCGCGTAGCGCAGGATAAAGGTGATCCAAACTTTACTGAGATCTTTGGGAGGCAGAATGAACAAATCAACAACAGGTGAAGAATTAGTTTTATCTACTTTTTATGCCATTCTTTGTGCAGTGTAAGTGATTAGATGACTTTATTCTTCGGGTCGGTGCGATTACAGTGATACCAGATTTATAGCAGGTTTTTATGTTGGGCTCCTGTCACAGTCTTTTTTTGCAAAGATTCGTTTTTGCATCACCATATTTTAAGAGCTATAATTTTTTCAGATTTCGTCTGACAGAGTCATGTAACAGATTGTTTTTTTCGCCGGACAAGTTGAAGTTTCTATTGGTACCATTTTCGGGCAGATGACAGTTTTTGATCGCTTTCTATTCTGATTTTTGGGAGGCAGAATGAACAAAAACCATCATGAATTGTTTCTTTGTTTTTTATTTTTATGCCATTCTGCATGTGGTAAAATTAATAAGGTAGATTTATTCTTCGGGTCAGTATGATTACAGCGATACCACATTTATATTTATAGTTTTTTTTATGTTTTGGAGCTTTTACAAAATAAAAACTATTTTATATAAAAAATAATTATTATTGCATCGCTTTATACTGAGAGCTATAACTTTTTTACTTTTTCGGCTGATGGAGCTGTATCGTGGCTTGTTTTTTGCCAGATAAGATAACGTTTTCAGCGGTACCATTTTTATTTGCATTCGTCTTTTTGATCGCATTTTATTGCACTGTTTGTTTGGCAGTATGATGATAAAGCATAGTTTTTTAACTCGTTTTTTTTTTTTAAAGTGTTCACTGAAGGGGATAACTGGTCAGAAAGTTTTATAGGTCAGGTCGTTCCAGACACGGCAACACCAAATATGTGTACTTTTTTTGTTACATAAACAAATGTATTTATTGGATGAATATTTTTTCTTTATTTTGTGATTTTTTTTTTATATATTCTTACATTTTTTATTACCTTTTTTTTACTTTCATACATTGTCCCAGGATGGGACATCAACTTCAAAGTGACAAATCGCTGATCTAATACTCTGCAATGCTTCTGCACTGCAGAGCATCAGATCAGCGTCTGACAAGCAGGGAGGAGGTATCCCACCTTTCTGAAGGGACCCGCAGGACCCCGCGCCCATCTTGGAACCAGGGGTCACGATAGAAACCATCAGCACAATGTGATCGCATCTAGGCTTCTATGCGGAGCCGGAAAAACCCAAGAAAAAAAAAATGGAGTTGCATTTTTAAGTGCAGAATCAAAGCTTGTATTAAAAAAGCATTAAAAAAGCAGCTCCACATTTGCACCAAAAACGCGTCAAATATGGGGGAACGTGCATAAAAGAAATGCAGCAAACACAAAATAATCAGAGAAGATTGGTATTGCATCATGTGCAGACACGTGCAGAAAAGTGCAGAAAAAAACAGTAGAAAAAAAGGTAGCATTTATGCTATGTGTGAACACAGCCTCAGCATTAGGCTATGTGCCCACGATGCAGAAATGCTCCGGATTTTTCCTGAGCCTTTCTGCATCTCCCTGGCAGAAAAAACGCATGTGGATTGTACATGCGGATTGTACATGTGGATTGTACATGCGTTTTTCCTGCCAGGGACAAGCGAAAGTGAAGCGTTCTTCACATGCATTTCCGCATGCGGGTTGACAAGCGTTTTCCAAGCGATTTTAGCATCACTTGGAAAGTGCTTGACAACTTGGTCAAACTATATAAATCCATGCAACCAGCATGGATTTATATAGTGTGACCGAAAGAATGGTAAAAAATAAAAAATAAATCTATACTTACCTTCTGATAGCCCCGGTGTCCGATGCGTCCTGGCTTGCCGGCAGCTCGCGGTAGACTAAAAGACCTGCCAACGTCAGCGGTCGTGTGACCAGTCACATGACTAAATGACGTCATGGCAGGTCCTTTTAAGACCATCGCGAGCTGCCGGCAAGCCAGGACGCATCAGATAAAGACACCGGGGGCCATCAGAAGGTAAGCATAATGTATATTTTTTATTTTATTCTTATTTTTACAGGTTCTATGGCACCAGGGTCCAGAGGAGAGTCTCCTCTTCTCCAAACCCGCGTACCATCCGCACATTGAAACACATGGAATGCGCATCTGCAGATGCAGTGATGCGGATTCCATGCTTTCCAATGCAAGTCAATGGCGGCGAAAACGCCGCGCTTCCGCAAAATAATTGGTAGTGCTGCGGATTATCATTGGGGAACATGGCAGACCTTCTACCAAGCATTTTTAAGCATTTCTGCAGCGGAATTGCCGCTGCGGAAACACTTAAAATACGCATAGTGGGCACACAGCCTTACATTTTTAGTACATTTTTATAGGTTTAACAGAGAAAAATATCAATCATGCCAGTTTTTTACGCCATTTACCGATTCCCGTAAATAATCTGATCGCTGTGTTGTGCGGGTCGTTAGAAATACAGGGACTTCAAATATGTGATGTTATTTCTTGATTTGTGATGTTTATTATTTTTTTAAAAAGCAAATTAAATCTGACATCTGTTTTTCAGCATTTTTTAGTAATTTTACAGGAAGAAAAAAAATCTCTTTTATTCTCCCTCTGGAATACAGAGACATAAAAATACACTGCTATGTACAGATGTATCTCTATGTAATCTGTCTGTGGAGTCAGAGCCTGCAATACAGATCAAGTACACAAAATTCTCCTGGTGAAATCACCATAGTCTATGAGTAGCATTAGCTCCTACCTGTAAAAGGTTATTGGTTTGAGACTTGGAGAAACTCACAAAAAAAGAGAAAATTACATTTTTCTAATTGTAGATATTTGATAATATTATTAGACCTTCTACATATTGGGATAGAATCTCTGAGATGGGAATACCCCTTTAAGTATGTTGACATGCCTCCAATATACAGTGCGAGCCCCACATAGCCTGTTATATACAGATTGAGCCCCCACATAGCCTCCTGTATACAGTATGAGTCCCACTTAGCCTCATATATGCAATATGAGCCTCATTTAGCCTCTATATATACAGCGTGAGCCCCACGTAGCTTCATGTATACAGCACGAGCCCCCACATAGCCTAATTTATACAGCGTGAGCCCCACATAGCCTCCATATATACAGCGTGAGCCCCACATAGTTTCATTTATATACAATGTGAGCCCCACATAGCCTCCTGTATACAGCATGAGCCCCACATAGCCTCCATATATACAGTCTGAGCCCCACATAGCCTCCATATATACAGCATGAGCTCACATAGCCTCCATATATACAGTCTGAGCCCCACATAGCCTCCATATATACAGCGTGAGCCCCACATAGCCTGCTATATACATACAAACATCCCATACTCATGAAAAAAAAAAACACATTGACCTCGCTCCCATTCCCCTGGTGCTCTGTTCCTGTCTCCGATGCAGTGACTCTCCACAGTGCACAGCTGACACGATGAAATGACGCCATCGCGTCAGCTGCCTCACATGCTGATTGATGGAAGAAGGGGCCGGCAGCCTCTTCTTCCACCAATGTATTCACCACTGTCTGCATCCAGAGAATTCTGATAGTGGTGACAGCAGGCGGCAGTGGCGGATGGGGGAGGGCATGGTGCGGCCTGTGGGTCACTGTTTCAGCCCCTCAGCTGTCTTGGTCTATGGAGGGTCGGGCTGGGAACTTGCCCAGGTCTGTTCTAAACAACCTCCAACATTTGCATAGAGGAAAAGAAACTGAAAATATTTCACTAGCTCACCAAGATCCACCACATACTCGGGAAATAGAAACTTAAGTTAGGAACAATGTCTTACCCCTGGAAAACAGGGCTACACCTCTAACTCAGCACCTGGGAGATGTGGAGCAGGACTTCTCTCTAAAGCGTCAACATCTAGATGACCAGGGTAGCAGATGGAGAGGCTACAGTCGGCATTTCATCGGCCAGTCTGAGACATTGAAGGACTTCTTACCTGAATCCTTCCCAGAAACCGGCATGTTACCACCTATAGAGACATGTTTCTATTATGCTTTCAGTAAAAATAAAAAGTCCATCGATTGTTACCCAAACCTCTGCCATAGCTGATAGAATCTAAATTCTTCACCACCTTACAGGAGGTTTTGGAGTGGCTTAACCCCCTAACTACCGCCAATATGCATTAAAATGGCGACCATTAAGGGGCCTTATTCCTGATTGCCATTTTAAAATCGCAGTCAGGAATAAGTGAGCAGCGCTATTCCCGCAGGTGACAGCTGTACATGACAGCTGACACCCTGCGTTATTGGCCCTGGCTGTTTTTGGAAGTGGTTAAAAGACACCCTATGGCAGGATCAACCCCCTCCCCATCCTCACTAACAGGCTCAGTCAGTGAGCCACTATAAGTGCCAATGATTCCGCGCTCCCCCGGGTCAAAAGAAGGGATGCATTACCCAGTGCTTGGTTAAGAGTCCATTTATTTAGAAGCTAAAATCAGACGCATTTCGTGGACGTCCTGTCCACTTCATCAGTGCATAGCTTGTGTCAGGTATAGCAAGGAGTGGACATGTATATACAAAAAATGTGACAAAAAATGGCGCCAAAACAAGATGGCCGTTAAGGCAGAAAAGTACAATCAAGAAAAAGGCATAAATTTGAGTATCCATCAATGTATATATGCGTCGGGAATAAAATATTGTTAGCATCATTAAAAAATAATTAAGAACCGATATAGTTCAATGCAAAAAATTTTTTAAAAAAATATGTATAATTCCTGAAGTGGGAATTGACCCTCTTGTATTGAGATCTACTGGATCGTGTTTAGATCCTAACCATGGTACAACCCTCTAAGCCACGGTTGCTTATGTATATTGAGACTGATCTTGTTCTGATAGGAAGTAATAAACAAATATTAAAAGATATATCTAACTTATATGTACATACTAAACAAAATAAAAATGTATGTCAAGATCCAAAAGACAGTGCCTAAGAAGAGAATGTGTCTTATGGAAGATATGTATTAAGAAATGTACCAGTTACCCTTGTCTGTATTATACAGCCCAAATGCATGAAATGTGTACTCACATACAATCAATTGTTCCCCAAATTTTTTTTTTTACATTTTTTAAAAATTCTTCTTATAATAGAATATGTGATCGTATCTGCAACTGACAGGTCTCAGGTACTGCAGTACAGTTTTTCATCATACTGACACACAAAAAACTGAATAAAAAGCGATCAAAAAGACACATGCAAAAAAAGGTATAAATTAAAACACCAAACCAACTCGCAAAAAAAAGTTACAGCTCTCAGAATATGACGATGCAAAAACAACTCATTTTTTGTAAAATACTGTTTTCAGTCTGTAAAACTAGTGAAGCAAAAAAATATATATAAATCTGGTATCAGTGTAATCGTACTCACCCGAAGAAAAAATATGTCTTATCACTTTTACTATATGGTGAACCGCACAAAAAAATAAAAATAAAGACAAGAATTGAATTAGTTTTTGTTCATTTTCCATCTAAAAAATGGGAATGAAAAGTGACCTAAAAACGTACCCCAAAATGGTACAAAAAAATCTCCAACTTGTTGCCCAAAAATAAGCCCTCAAACAGCTCTCCTTGCCAAAAAAATAAAAAAGTTACAGATCTCAGAATATGGCGACAAAAAAAATAGTATTTTTTTAAAAAGTATTTTACTGTGTGATAGCAGCAAAGCATAAAAAGAGCGATATATCTCTAGCATTGCTGTAATCGCATCAACCCAAAGAATAAAGCTATCTTATCACTTTTACTGCATGGTGAACCACACAAAAAAAAAAATAAGAACTATTCTTGCACTAATGTCTATTTGTTCATTCTACCTCCCAAAAATCAAAACAAGTGTCAGGTTACATTTATCCTGTGCTCTCCGTTGAGCGCTTACATCGGGGTTTCTGTGAAAATCCCAAAAATGTAATTCAGACAAAACCCTCGATGGAGCCACTCACTTACGAGGCAGATGGAATCTGAATTGCACTTTTTGTGGGATTTACACAGAAACCCTGACTTAAGTGCTCAACGTATAATACAAGAATGTGATCTCAGCCTTATACTGAAAGCGATCAAAAAATATTATGTACCCTTAAATGTTCCGAGTATTGAGCAGGAGAGAAACAATAAAATAAATGTAATTTAAATGTAACCTTTAAGTATACGTATTAAAAGACAGTAACTAAGAATCAAATGACACAACAATCTAAAGTGCAAGTGCTTCAAATGTCAACCAGTGCTCAAATAAAAAATGGTTTGATCTCACCACTCAGATGATTTGTTTCAGGAAACAGGAGACTGGTGAATCAGGAGCCAAAAGCGCCTTCAATGGGCGCAAACAGACCAGGAATGTTCACAGTGTCAACTCTTCTGTCATACCCCTGTATTGCTCCGGCCCTGACAAGGACTGACCCCAAGTGTAAGCTAGTGTAACCCACCACGGCAAGAAAATGTATCCTACATGTGAGTTTGATCCCTACGAGTCCCCCCGCCCCCCGTGTGGAGAACTCATCAGGGGATATAAACAATCATGGGCTCTGGTTCCTGCAGTGGCAGACTACCAGAAATATGGTCTGACTAGCGTGGTCACTGCTAGTTAAGAATGGTCATATCTAAAGTGCATACAATCCACCATTTTAAATGTTCCGCTCCCTATTACCGGCGTCTGAGGTAACTTCCGGTCCTTAATTGAATAGCACAAACGAGGAGGGTGTTCCCATTTATGCCTGTTATACATTTCAACTATGATGCGGCCAATGGAACGCACGATGTTGCAGCTTCTGGTCACATGTCACGGCCACATGGTTTCAGGGCACTCCGTGACTGGCTGCACCGTGTGGCCACATCATTTCCTGCCATGTCATTTCCTGCCGCACAGTGCGGCCACGTGGTCACTGACTACACTAAAATGGGAATGAAAAGTGATCTAAAAACAATATGTACAGTACCCCAAAATGGTACAAAAAAAATCTCCAACTTGTTGGTTGCGCAAAAATAAGCTCTCAAACAGCTCACTTTGCCAAAAAAATAAAAAAGTTACAGCTCTCAGAATATGGCGACAAAAAAATATTTTAAAAAAAAAAAGCATTTTACTGTGCGATAGCAGCAAAACATAAAAAGAACAATATAACTCTGGCATTGCTGTAATCACACCAACCCAAAGAATAAAGCTATCTTATCACTTATACTGCACGGTGAACCACACAAAAATAAAAATAAGAACTATTCTTGCACTGCTGTCTGTTGTTCATTCTACTCCCAAAAATAAAAAAAAGGGTTACATTTATCCTGTGCTCTCCATTGAGTGCTTACATTGGGGTTTCTGTGGAAATCCCCAAAAATGTAATTCAGACGAAATCTCCGATGGAACCACTCACTTACGAGGCAGATGGAATCTGAATTGCAGTTTTTGTGGGATTTACACAGAAACCCTGACTTAAGTGCTCAACGTAGAATACAAGAATGTGATCCCAGCCTTATACTGAAAGCGATCAAAAAATATTATGTACCCTTAAATGTTCCGAGTATTGAGCAGGAGAAAAAAAAAATATAAATGTAATTAAAATGTAACCTTTAAGTATACGTATTAACCCCTTAATAACATCTGACGTACTAATACGCGTCTGTGCCCTGGGACTTAAGAGCCAGACCCGTATTAGTACGTCATGGCGATCGCGCGCGCACACAGGCTGTGCGGGCGCGATCGCCGCCGGGTGTCAGCTGATTGTCACAGCTGACACCTGATACTATGTGCAGGGAGCGGTCCTGCACCGCTCTCAGCACATTAACCCCCACGATGCTGCGATCGAAGTCGATCGCAGCATTGCAGGGGCAAGGGGAGGTGATCGCAGATACTCACCTCCTCTTCTGGCTTCCAGCGCTGTCTCACGCGGCTTCCCGGGTGTTGCCATGACGACCCGATGTCGTCATGACAACATCCGGGTTACCAGACAACCAGGAAGATTGTTTGGACATGCGCAGTGCATCTCCAAACAATCTTCTCCCTGTCCAGCGCTGATAGCCTGCATGGCACAGGGATGGTGCTGCATTCCTGTGCCATGCAGGCGATCAGAGAAAAAAAAGTGAGAGTCCCATAGTGGGACAAAGTAATAAAGCATATAAACTTTCAGAAAGTGAAAAACAAAATAAAAAAAAAATTGCAAAAATATAAAATAAAAAATAAAAAAAATAATCCACCAAAAATAAAAATATAATGTACCCATCAATAAATATTATTATAAAAAAAAAAAAACAATAAAAGTACACATATTTGGTATCGCCACGTCCGGAACAACCTGACCTATAAAACTGTCCCACTAGTTAACCCCTTCAGTGAACACGGTAAAAAAAAAAAAAACGAAGCAAAAAACAATGCTTTATCACCATACCGCCAAACAAAAAATGGAATAACACGCGATCAAAAAGACAAATATAAGTAAAAATGGTACCGCTGAAAACGTCATCTCGTCCCGCAAAAAACAAGCTGACATACAGCTCTATCAGCCAAAAAATAAAAAAGTTATAGCTCTCAGAATAAAGCTATGCTAAAAATTATTTTTTCTATAAAATTGCTTTTATTATGTAAAAGTCCAAAACATAGAAAAACGATATAAATGTGGTACCGCTGTTAACGTACTGATCGGAAGAATAAAGCTGCCTTATCAATTTTACCACACGCGGAACAGAATAAAAAAAAACAAAAAAAACAATTCCTGAATTGTTGATTTTTGTTTATTCTGCCTCCCAAAAATCGGAATAGAAAACGATCAAAAAATGTCACGTGCCTGAAAATGGCACCAATAACAACGTCAACTCATCCCGCAAAAAACAAGCCATCACATGACTGTCTGCCAAAATCTGGAAAAATTATAGCTCTCAAAATATGGCGATGCAAAAACTAGATTTTACAAAAAATGCGTCTTTTAGTGTGTGACAGCTGTCAGTCATAAAAACCCCATATGATTCTGGTATTGCTGTAATCACACCGACCCGAAGAATAAAGTCGTCTAATCACTTATACCGCACGAGGAACGGCGTCAAAAATAAACTCTCGGGTTAGGGTTGGGCTAGGGTTAGGGCAGGGTTTGGGGTTAGGGTTGTGATGGGGTTGGGATTTTTTTCAAAAGTAAGAAAAAAAGATGACGATATGGCGACTAGTGTTGAGCGCAAGTGCTCGCTACTTGAGTTTGCATCGGGTGCTCTGGTATGCATTGAGTATCGTGGGTATTTGAGTGACATGCTCGAGTCTCCGCCCCATATGCTTCGCGGCCAAAAAAACTTTACGGGGATTGCCTGCCATGCACGAGCGATCCCCGCATGTTTTTTTTTGAGTGTCTAATAACCGTGAAACATGCGGAGCAGGGACTCGAGCATGTCACTCGAGCACACGCTGCACATGGTGCATACCTGAGTACCCGATGCAAACTCAAGTAGCGAGCACTTGCGCTCAAGACTAATGACAACTTATTCAATATGATGACCTAATGTTATCAAATTCTGTGTCGTACCTCTGGGTTCAAAATGTTCACTATACACCTTAATAAAATCCTTGGGGGGTATAGTTTCCAAAATGAGGTCACTTGTGGGGGAGCTCCACTGTTTAGGCACATCACGGGCTCTCCAAACGCGACATGGTGTCCGCTATCAAATTGAATGGAAAATCGGCTCAAATTGTTAGCGGACGCCATGTTGCGTTTGGAGAGGCCGTGTGTGCCCAAACATTGGAGCTCCCCAAAAAGTGACCCCATTTTGGAAACTAGACCCCCCCAAGACACCTATCTAGATGCATAGTGAGCACTTGGAACCCCCAGGTGCTTCACAAATTGATTCATAAAAATGAAAAAGTGTTTTTTTTTCACTTTTTCATTTTTATGAATCAATTTGAGCCGACAATTTGTTAGCGGACACCATGTTGCATTTGAAGAGTCCCTGTGTGCCCAAACATTGGAGCTCCCCCACAAGTGACTCCATTTTGGAAACTAGACCCCCCAAGGCACCTATCTAGATGCATAGTGAGCACTTGAAACCCTCAGGTGCTTCACAAATTGATTCATAAAAATGAAAAAGTGCTTTTTTTTCACTTTTTCATTTTTATGAATCAATTTGTGAAGCACCTGGGGGTTCCAAGTGCTCACTATGCATCTAGATAAGTGCCTTGGGGGGTCTAATTTCCAAAATGGGGTCACTTGTGGGGGAGCTCCAATGTTTGGGCACACAGGGCCTCTCCAAACGCAACATGGTGTCCGCTAAAAATTTGAGCCGACAATTTGTTAGCGGACACCATGTTGCATTTGAAGAGTCCCTGTGTGCCCAAACATTGGAGCTCCCCCACAAGTGACCCCATTTTCGAAACTAGACCACCCAAGGCACCTATCTAGATGCATAGTGAGCACATGGAACCCCCAGGTGCTTCACAAATTGATTCATAAAAATGAAAAAGTGTTTCTTTTTCACTTTTTCATTTTTATGACTCAATTTGTGAAGCACCTGGGGGTTCCAAGTGCTCACTATGAATCTAGATAAGTGCCTTGGGGGGGTCTAGTTTCCAAAATGGGGTCACTTGTGGGGAACCTCCAATGTTTGGGCAGACAGGGCCTCTCCAAACGCAAAATGGTGTCCGCTAACAATTTGAGCCGACAATTTGACACAATGACACAACAATCTAAAGTGCAAGTGCTTCAAATGTCAACCAGTGCTCAAATAAAAAATGGTTTGATCTCACCACTCAGATGATTTGTTTTAGGAAACAGGAGACTGGTGAATCAGGAGCCAAAAGCGCCTTCAATGGGCGCAAACAGACCAGGAATGTTCACAGTGTCAACTCTTCTGTCATACCCCTGTATTGCTCCGGCCCTGACAAGGACTGACCCCAAGTGTAAGCTAGTGTAACCCACCACGGCAAGAAAATGTATCCTACATGTGAGTTTGATCCCTACGAGTCCCCCCGCCCCCCGTGTGGAGAACTCATCAGGGGATATAAACAATCATGGGCTCTGGTTCCTGCAGTGGCAGACTACCAGAAATATGGTCTGACTAGCGTGGTCACTGCTAGTTAAGAATGGTCATATCTAAAGTGCATACAATCCACAATTTTAAATGTTCCGCTCCCTATTACCGGCGTCTGAGGTAACTTCCGGTCCTTAATTGAATAGCACAAGCGAGGAGGGTGTTCCCATTCATGCCTGTTATACATTTCAACTATGATGCGGCCAATGGAACGCACGATGTTGCAGCTTCCGGTCACATGTCACGGCCACATGGTTTCAGGGCGCTCCGTGACTGGCTGCACCGTGTGGCCACATAATTTCCTGCCATGTCATTTCCTGCCGCACAGTACGGCCACGTGGTCACTGACTACACTAAAATGGGAATGAAAAGTGATCTAAAAACATTATGTACAGTACCCCAAAATGGTACAAAAAAAATCTCCAACTTGTTGGTTGCGCAAAAATAAGCTCTCAAACAGCTCACTTTGCCAAAAAATAAAAAAGTTACAACTCTCAGAATATGGCGACAAAAAAATATTTTAAAAAAAAAAAAGCATTTTACTGTGCGATAGCAGCAAAACATAAAAAGAACAATATAACTCTGGCATTGCTGTAATCACACCAACCCAAAGAATAAAGCTATCTTATCACTTATACTGCACGGTGAACCACACAAAAATAAAAATAAGAACTATTCTTGCACTGCTGTCTGTTGTTCATTCTACTCCCAAAAATAAAAAAAAAGGGTCGGGTTACATTTATCCTGTGCTCTCCATTGAGTGCTTACATTGGGGTTTCTGTGGAAATCCCAAAAAATGTAATTCAGACGAAACCCCCGATGGAACCACTCACTTATGAGGCAGATGGAATCTGAATTGCATTTCTGTGGTATTTACACGGAAACCCTGACTTAAAGGGGTTGTCCACTACTTTACATAATCTTCCAATGTATTGCCCCAGGGCTCATAAGTGTTTCTCTAAATACTTTGTGGTGCCTTTTCTGCCTGTGAGCGGCGCTATCACTGGCCGCTCAGAGTCATCACGTGACCCCCGGCTGCTGCAGGCTCTGACATCCGCTGACGTCACGACAAGTCCAGGCTGCAGCCGAGGGTCCTTCTTCTGTGTTCCACCGGTGACTGCTGGGTTGTGGGAGGGGTTACCCCGTGCGTCACACCCGGCATCCACCGCGTGCTCTCCCTCTCCTCATTCACTGGGAAAAAGTGCGGTGGATGCTGGGTGTGACACACAGGGTAACCCCACACACAGCCCAGTGTTCACCGCGGGGGCGCGTCACTGATGTCACGTCTCACTTGACGTGACATCAATGACGGGTCACGTGATGCCTCTGAGCAGCCAGCGATAGCGCCGCTCAGAGGCAGAAAAGGTACAGCAAGGTATTTACAAAAACACTTTTGGGCCCCGGGGGGGGGGTGGATACATTGGGGGGTTCTTCTTTAAGTGTTCAGCGTAGAACACAAGAATGTGATCCCAGCCTTATACTGAAAGCGATCAAAAAATATTATGTAGCCTAAAATGTTACCAATAAACACCCAAAAACATAGCCAGCACAAAACCAGCCCTCACTCAAGTTCATCTGTCACTGGAAATATAGGGGGTTTCCACATTACTGGTTGACTCTGGAAAAGTGACACGGCTCCCATCCCCACAAATAAAGTCCAGTGAAATCTGCATTCCCAAATCCAAAAGCCACCTCCTTCTGGACCCCACTGTGCCTATACCCCACTAAGCAGCTACATTTTTGGCATTATTGTAGTGGGGAGAGCCCAATAGGGGCTCCTCAAATGTCGCTCGCAAACTACTGTATTCTAGAGCTACAAAACACAAATAGTGCTCCTTCCATCTCAGCCCTGACGTGTGGCCAAACAGGAGTGTCTGGCGATATAGCGGCACGGGGCATCACTGTGCTCGGGAGAAATTGTGCAATAAATTGTGGGGTCCAGTTTCACCTATTAACTCTTGTGTAAGTGATACATCTTCAAAATAAATAAATATATATATATATATTTTTTTTTTTTACCACTAAACTGTTATATTTCCACATCCCAATGTTAGACAATTTTCTGAGGCATCTCTGAGTCCAAAATACTCACCATGTGCCTAGCTATATTCCTTAAGCAGTGCAGTTTCTAATATGGGGTCAATTGGCAGAATGTCTGCTGTTCTGGCACCGCAAGGGCTCAGCTAATGGAGCCCACAATCTATTCAAATGGAGTCTCCATTCTAAAATCCAAACAGTAGTGTACAACTACTACATATGGAGTACTGCCACATTCAGTAAAAATTACATAATAAATTATGGGGTCCATTTTCTCCTATTACCCCTAGAGGAAATTATAAATTTCATGCTAAAACAGTATTTTAGTGGAAAAAAAAAATTTTTTTGGTTTTCACATCTAAATGTTATAAAGTTTTGTGAATTACCGGTATGTTAAAAATGCTCAGTTCACCCTTAGATGAATTCTTTGAAGGGTCTAGTTTCCAAAATGGGGTCACTTGTGGGGGTTTGTGCTGTTCTGGGATGTCAGGAACAGTGCAAATGTGAGCTGCTCTCTGCAATCTATTCCAGCCAAATTTACATTCTAAATACCAGAAGTCGCTTCTTCCCTTCCGAGCCCTGCCGTGTGTCCAAACAGAACTTTTTGACTACATGTGGGGTATTGCCACGCTGAGAAGAAAGTGGGTAACAAACTGTGCTGTCCACTGTTTCATGTTACCTCTTGCAAGTGAAAAATATGGGCTAAAGCGACATTTTAGACAACCTAATGTTATCAAATTCTGTGTAGTACCTGTGAGTTCAAAATGCTCACTATACCTCTGCACAAAATCCTTGAGGAGTGTAGTTTCCAAAATGGGGTCGCTTGTGGGGGTTTTGTGCCTTAGGGGTCGTGCAAATGCGACATGGCACCCGCAATCTGTTTCAGTCAAATTTGTGTTTCAAAATTCAAATGGTGCTTCTTCCCTTCCGAGCCCTTCCGTTTGTCAAAACAGAGGTTTCTGACTACATGTGGGGTATCAGCACACATGGTAACAAACTATGGGGTCCATTTTCTCTTGCTATTCCTTTTAAAAGTGAAAAAATTGGGGCTAAAGTAATTTTTTTTTTCATTCGACTTTGCATTAATTCCTGTGTAGCACCAGAAGAGTTAAAAAAATTGCCTAACAACAGTTTTGAAGTATTTGAGGGGTGTGGGTTTTTAAGATGGTATCACTTTTGGCATAGTTTCATATATAGGCCCCGCAAAGTTCCGAAAGGAATAGGTTTTGTAAATTTCTTGAAAAAATGAGAAATTGCTACTAAACTTTTAACCCTTCTAAAATTCTAACATAATAAAATTACATTTTAAAAATTGATGCAGGTGTAAAGTAAACATGTGGGAAATGTTATTTATTAATTATTTTGTACAGCATGACTAATTGGTTTAAGGATGTAAAGATTGAAAGTTTGAAAATTGCGAATTTGTCAACATTTCCTATATTTTCACAAATAAACACAAACATATCGACCTAAATTTACCACTAACATAAAGTACAATGAGTCATGAAAAAACTGTCTCAGAATCACTGGGATACATTGAAGAGTTCCAGAGTTAACACATATGGTGACTCTAGTTCAAATTAAAAAATTTGGCCTGATCATTAAGATTAAAATTGGATTGATCACTAAGGGGGTAAAAGCCCACCCATATGGGAATACTTGATCACCTCACCCTCAGGCTGTGTACCCACTATGCGTTTTTCAAGCGTTTTTGCCGCGGAATTTCCTCAGCGAAAACGCTTCAAAAACGCATGGTAATACATGCCCCATGGTCCCCAATGATAATCAGCATGAGTTGTGCATATGCTGCGGAAATTTCCGCTGCGGATTATCATTGCAGAAAAATATGCAGCATGTCCATTAATTTTGCGGACGCGCAGCATAATTGCCGCCATTGACTTGCATTGAATCGCTTAATATCCGCATCACTACATGTGCACATGCGGATATTAAGCGATTCAATGTGCGGATGGTACCCGGGTCTGGAGAAGAGGAGACTCTCCTCCAGACCTGGGTACCATAGAACCTGTTAAAAAAAGAATTTAAAATAAAAAATAAACATTGTAATCACCTTCCAATGTCACCCGGTGTTTTCTCCGCTGCGTCCGGTCTCTTGTATGGCTCGCGGTGGTGTGAAAGGACCTTCCATGACGTCATTTAGTCATGTGACAGGTCACGTGACCGCTGACGTCGGCGGCCGCATGACCTGTCACATGACTAAATGACGTAATGAAAGGTCCTTTCACACCACCACGAGCCATACAAGAGACCGGACGAAGCGGAGAAAAGACTGGGGACCATCAGAAGGTGAGTATAATGTTTTTATTTTTTACCATTTTTATTATTTTTTTTTAACTATTACTTGGTCACACTATATAAATCCATGCCGGTTGCATAGATTTATATAGTGTGACCAAGTTGTCAAGCACTTTCCAAGTGATGCTAAAATCTCTTGGAAAAGCGCTTGATAACCCGCATGTAGAAATGAATGCAAAAACGCTTTACAAACGCTTCTACCTGGCAGGAAAAACGCATGTAAAATCCGCATGCGTTTTTCCTGCCAGGGAGATGCGGAAAAAATATGCAGCATTTCTGCATCGTGGGCACATAGCCTCAAGGTGTATGACTTCTGCTATCTCTTCATTTTTACTTACCTCCCCTGTCCTCCTGAAAAATCTGCTTTACAATTGTTCCTGTCATATTTAACAGCAAAGATATTGATGCGGCCCACCAGTGGAGAACTTTGTTACATGGTATCTTTTCTTAATGGTGGAGCGCCTTATACACGCTTCTTTCTTCCACTGTTTATTGCTACTTAGTAGGTCGACTACATGCTTTTATTTTATGTGATGAAGAAGGGTGAGGGTTGGGAAATGCTTTTGCTCTCTTGTTAATACAATCTTTCTAAGGTTTCATACAAAGTTCCTAAACAAATAGATATCTGATTGGTTATGCTACACTCACTAATTCGAATTGCTCAGGTATCCATTCCCATTCCCAACAATGTATACTAAGTGGTTTAATATCATTTAGTTTATGACATGGAAATTGAAAGGTCTTAAAGTGTAGATGTGACAAGAGATGTTTGTCTGCAACCTCTGATTATTCCAGGTATCAAATTGTGTTAAGATATCAACAAACCCAAACTGTCAATTTAAAAGGTCTCTAAGAGACACTCATGTCCAGGGACAATCTCCTACTACTAAGAAGACACTGGTTTAGGTGGTCATATCATTCCACATTGACCGGGGTCTTCCATGGGCGTAACACTACTCAGAGAACACAGTGTGATGGTAAAACAGCATGGCAATACTTTATTGAACTACAAAGCGGACAATAAACACATAGAACAGTCCCAGCAAATATCCAAGATGGTACAACATTACACAGTCTCACCCTTCCTTCTCCGCATGCCTGGGATAGAACAGCTGTGACTTTGGAGACTTCCTGGGCCAACTACCTCAACCAGTGGCCCCCCTCTTCTGGCGGGCCCCCACAGAGAGGCGGTAGCGGCAAGCTTAGGAAGCTAGCAGTCAATCGAGGTACAAGGCCTGGAGACCAAAGGGCCCCACCCTGGCCTCTTCGAGAGTTTCCATGGGTTCTAGGCGACCGGTGGGTCCCTCCTAGCAACCCTAAAACAACATATCCATGGGGCCAGGTGAATTCTTTATCTTCTCCTGGTCTCCCCAAAAGTATCCATGGTCTCTCTGATGGTTAAAATGGAGCAAATACATATCTTTCCATTCAGGGCCGATACCCTTAGACTACAATCATGTAGAATACAAATCTGTGTCTCTTTGGATAGCGCCATGCAATCCATCTGCTGTCCTGAAGGATGTCTCTCATTCTCCTTCTTAAGTCTTTCTGATTCTCTGTCCCAAGTCTCACTGCTACAGAAGTACATGTCCTTTCGGCTTCTCTGGGCTTAAGTCTGACTGTTACAGAAGCACATGCCCTTTCTACTTCTCTGGGCTCAAGTCTGACCCCTACAGAAGCATATCTCCTTTTTAGGAACACATCAACAGATCAAGGGTCATTAGTCACATGTCAGAGGTAAAGGTGCAGTCCTCAGCTATAATTGTTTTAGCTAATCTATTTACATAATTGCTATTACAGGGGCTATTTTAAATAATCATCTAGGTGACTTTTAGTACAATTTGTCATTAGCATAGTAAACATGATTGTTTCCAAAGGAATAGCATTCAACATTCAAGGTTATACAAATACTGGTCTGTTCTTATTGACCGGACACAAATACACAAACATAATAAGATATTTCTCTTGGATTAACAAATCTAAACATATGGCTTGTCAAGATTTTACTCTGTATCGTCACAATTGGGCTTGGGGATTTTTAAAGGGAGTGTCACCCCAAAAATTCAAACTATTTAGATTTTCATATAGAGGACTCAGCCCTTATAAAATTTATACTAGTACTGTAGATTTTAGTAAATGTGTTTAATAGAAAAATAGTTGTATTGCATATGTAAATGAGGGTTCTTTTGTGCACCCTTAGCATGGCAAAAGGCTCAGTGCACCATTCCGCCCCCTCAATTACAATTACGCACCCCTCTCCTCAAGGTGAATGGCAATGATCACTTTGGAGCGTTGGAACGTTGTCTAATCTAATACCACAGACCTGCACTAATAGACACTCGATAGGCCGAAGCCAACAAAGTGTCTGTGTTGGCAGGGGCAGTGTTATCATCCCTCTCTTGTCATCGGCCGCTCATGCTTTGTAATCCTTTGTGTAGCAAAATCTCGACCATGCCACATTGGGGCTTTACCTCAACTCCTCCTTACTTTAATCATTCCATTCAGAGTTCAGCATCACTGACATTTTAGGACAGTGCTGGCGAACCTATGGCACGCGTGCCAGAGGGGGCACGCAGAGCCCTCCCTAAGGGCCCATGCACCATCGCCGCAGCACTAGCGCTCCTGGACCTGGTCCGGCGGTTGAGGACTCTGAGCCCACCGACACCAGCCCCTACTTCAGATAGATGTGCGTTCTCAGACACACATGTAGTTGAAGTGTATTTCAGCACACGAACTTCCCAGACCCGTGCACTGCAATACACGCTGCCAGCAGCCGGCGTCAGCGTACACGCGACTGGGCTTATGGCAATGACGTCAGGTGTCCCGTCGCTAGGACGCTGGAGTCAGCTGCCGGCTACAGGAGAGGACGCAGCGCGGGAGAGGAAGGAAGGTGAGTAGGAGTGTTTATTATGTTTGGTTTTTTTTGTATGCGATGAACAGCGGCACAAGAAGGATGGGGGGGAGGCAGCATATATACATGGATTGGGGTGGAGACAGCGTATATACATGGATTGGGGGGGGGAGGCAGCATATATACATGGATTGGGGGGGAAGGCAGCATATATACATGGATTGGGGGGGAAGGCAGCATATATACATGGATTGGGGGGGAAGGCAGCATATATACATGGATTGGGGGGAAAGGCAGCATAAATACATTGGAGGGGAGGCAGCATATATACATGGATTTGGGGGGAGGCAGCATATATACATGGATTAGGGGATGCAGCGTATATACATGGATTGGGGGAAAGGCAGCATATATACATTGGAGGGGACGCAGCATATATACATGGATTGGGGGAGACAGCATATATACATGGATTGGGGGGAAGGCAGCATATATACATGAATTAGTGGAAAGGCAGCATATATACAGTACAGGCCAAAAGTTTGGACACATCTTCTCATTTAAAGATTTTTCTGTATTTTCATGAATATAAAAATTGTACATTCACACTGAAGGCATCAAACCTATGAATTAACACATGTGGAATTATATACAGTACAGACCAAATGTTTGGACACACCTTCTCATTTAAAGATTTTTCTGTATTTTCTTGACTATGAAAATTGTACATTCACACTGAAGGCATCAAAACTATGAATTAACACATTATATACTTGACAAAAAAGTGTGAAACAACTGAAAATATGTCTTATATTCTAGGTTCTTCAAAGTAGCCACCTTTTACTTTGATAACTGCTTTGCAAACTCTTGGCATTCTCTTGATGAGCTTCAAGAGGTAGTCACCGGAAATGGTCTTCCAACATTCTTGATGGAGTTCCCAGAGATGCTTAGCACTTGTTGGCTCTTTTGCCTTCACTCTGCGGTCCAGCTCACCCCAAACCATCTCGATTGGGTTCAGGTCTGATGACTGTGGAGGCCAGGTCATCTGGCGTAGCACCCCATCACTCTCCTTCTTGGTCAAATAGCCCTTACACAGCCTTTAGTTGTTTTTGGGATCTTTGTCCTGTTGAAAAATAAATGATGGTCCAACTAAACGCAAACCGGATGGAATAGCATGCCGCTGCAAGATTCTGTGGTAGCCATGCTGGTTCAGTATGCCTTCAATTTTGAAAAAATCCCCAACAGTGTCACCAGCAAAGCACCCCCACACCATCACACCTCCTCCTCCATGCTTCACGGTGGGAACCAGGCATGTAGAGTCCATCCATTCACCTTTTCTGCGTCAGACAAAGACACGGTGGTTGGAACCAAAGATCTCAAATTTGGACTCATCAGACCAAAGCACAGATTTCCACTGGTCTAATGTCCATTCCTTGTGTTCTTTAGCCCAAACAAGTCTCTTCTGCTTGTTGCCTGTCCTTAGCAGTGGTTTCCTAGCAGCTATTTTACCATGAAGGCCTGCTGCACAAAGTCTCCTCTTAACAGTTGTTGTAGAGATGTGTCTGCTGCTAGAACTCTGTGTGGCATTGACCTTGTCTCTAATCTGAGCTGCTGTTAACCTGCGATTTCTGAGGCTGGTGACTCAGATAAACTTATCCTCAGAAGCAGAGGTGACTCTTGGTCTTCCTTTCCTGGGGCGGTCCTCATGTGAGCCAGTTTCTTTGTAGCTCTTGATGTTTTTTGCAACTGCACTTGCGGACACTTTGAAAGTTTTCCCAATTTTTTGTCTGACTGACCTTCATTTCTTAAAGTAATGATGGCCACTCGTTTATCTTTACTTAGCTGCTTTTTTCTTGCCATAATACAAATTCTAACAGTCTATTCAGTAGGACTATCAGCTGTGTATCCACCAGACTTCTGCACAACACAACTGATGGTCCCAACCCCATTTATAAGGCAAGAAATCCCACTTATTAAACCTGACAGGGCACACCTGTGAAGTGAAAACCATTTCCAGTGACTACCTCTTGAAGCTCATCAAGAGAATGCCAAGAGTGTGCAAAGCAGTCATCAAAGCAAAAGGTGGCTACTTTGAAGAACCTAGAATATAAGACATATTTTTAGCTGTTTCACACTTTTTTGTTAAGTATATAATTCCGCATTTGTTATTTCATAGTTTTGATGCCTTCAGTGTGAATGTACATTTTTCGTAGTCAAGAAAATACAGAAAAATCTTTAAATGAGAAGGTGTGTCCAAACTTTTGGTCTGTACTGTAGTTTACAAAAAAGTGTGAAACAACTGAAAATATGTCTTATATTCTAGGTTCTTCAAAGTAGCCACCTTTTGCTTTGATGACTGCTTTGCGCACACTTGGCATTCTCTTGATGAGCTTCAAGAGGTAGTCACCGGAAATGGTCTTCCAACAATCTTGAAGGAGTTCCCAGAGATGCTTATTACTTGTTGGCCCTTTTGCCTTCACTCTGCGGTCCAGCTCACCCCAAACCATCTCGATTGGGTTCAGGTCTGGTGACTGTGGAGGCCAGGTCATCTGGCGTAGCACCCCATCACTCTCCCTCTTGGTCAAATAGCCCTTACACAGCCTGGAGGTGTGTTTGGGGTCATTGTCCTGTTGAAAAATAAATGATGGTTCAACTAAACGCAAACCGGATGGAATAGCATGCCGCTGCAAGATGCTGTGGTACCCATGCTGGTTCAGTATGCCTTCAATTTTGAATAAATCCCTAACAGTGTCACCAGTAAAGCACCCCCACACCATCACACTTCCTCTTCCATGCTTCACGGTGGGAACCAGGCATGTAGAGTCCATCCGTTCACCTTTTCTACATCGCCCAAAGACACTGTGGTTGGAACCAAAGATCTCAAATTTGGACTCATCAGACCAAAGCAGATTTCCACTGGTCTAATGTCCATTCCTTGTGTTCTTTAACCCAAACAAGTCTCTTCTGCTTGTTGCCTGTCCTTAGCAGTGGTTTCCTAGCAGCTATTTTACCATGAAGGCCTGCTGCACAAAGTCTCCTCTTAACAGTTGTTGAAGAGATGTGTCTGCTGCTAGAACTCTGTGTGGCATTGACCTGGTCTCTAATCTGAGCTGCTGTTAACCTGCGATTTCTGAGGCTGGTGACTCAGATAAACTTAGCCTCAGAAGCAGAGGTAACTCTTGGTCTTCCTTTCCAGGGGCGGTCCTCATGTGAGCCAGTTTCTTTGTAGCGCTTGATGGTTTTTGCAACTTCACTTGGGGACACTTTCAAAGTTTTCCCAATTTTTCGCACTGGCTGACCTTCATTTCTTAAAGTAATGATGACCACTCCTTTTTCTTTACTTAGAATTTGTATTATGGCAAGAAAAAAGCAGCTAACAGTCTATTCAGTAGGACTATCAGCTGTGTTTTCATCAGACTTATGCAAAACACAACTGATGGTCCCAACTCTATTTATAAGGCAAGAAATCCCACTTATTAAACCTGACAGGGTACACCTGTGAAGTGAAAACCATTTCCAGTGACTACCTCTTGAAGCTCATCAAGAGAATGCCAAGAATGTGCAAAGCAGTCATCAAAGCAAAAGGTGGCTACTTTGAAGAACCTAGAATATTAGACATATTTTTAGTTTTTTCACACTTTTTTGTTAAGTATATAATTCCACATGTGTTAATTTATAGTTTTGATGCCTTCAGTGTGAATGTACAATTTTTATAGTCATGAACATACCGAAAAATCTTTAAATGAGAAGGTGTGTCCAAACTTTTGGTCTGTACTGTACATGGATTGAGGGGGGAGGCAGCATAAATACATGGATTGGAGGGAAAGGCAGCATATACACAAGGATTGGGGGGAAGGCAGCATATATACATGCATTGGGGGGAAAGGCAGCATATGTACATGGATTGGGGGAAGGCAACATACATACATGGATTGGTGGGGAGGAGGCAGTATATATACATGGATTGGTTGGGGGGAGGCAGCATATATTCATGGATTGGGGGGAAGGCAGCATATATACATGAATTAGTGGAAAGGCAGCATATATACATGGATTGAGGGGGGAGGCAGCATATATACATGGATTGGGGGGAAAGGCAGCATATACACAAGGATTGGGGGGAAGGCAGCATATATACATGCATTGGGGGAAAAGGCAGCATATATACATGGATTGGTGGGGGGGAGGCAGCATATATACATGGATTGGTTGGTGGGAGGCAGCATATATACATGGATTGGTGGGGGGGAAGGCAGCATATATACATGGATTTTGGGAGAAAGGCAGGAGGCATACATGGATTCGTGGGGAAGGCAGCATATATACATGGATTGGGGGAAAGGCAGCATATATACATTGGAGGGGAGGCAGCATATATACATGGATTGGGGGGAGGCAGCATATATACATGGATTGGGGGAGGCAGCATATATGCATGGATTGGGGGGAAAGGTAGCACATATACATTGGAGGGGAGGCAGCATATATACATGGATTTGGGGGAGGCAGCATATATACATGGTTTGGGGTAGGCAGCATATATGCATGGATTGGGGGGAAAGGCAGCATATATACATTGGAGGGGACGCAGCATATATACATGGATTGGGGAAGGCAGAATATACAGTACAGACCAAAAGTTTGGACACACCTTCCCATTTAAAGATTTTTCTGTATTTTCATGACTATGAAAATTGTACATTCACACTGAAGGCATCAAAACTATGAATTAACACATGTGGAATTATATACTTAACAAAAAAGTGTGAAACAACTGAAAATATGTCTTATATTCTAGGTTCTTCAAAGTAGCCACCTTTTGCTTTGATGACTGCTTTGCACACTCTTGGCATTCTCTTGATGAGCTTCAAGAGGTAGTCACCGGAAATGGTCTTCCAACAATCTTGAAGGAGTTCCCAGAGATGCTTAGCACTTGTTGGCCCTTTTGCCTTCACTCTGCCGTCCAGCTCACCCCAAACCATCTCGATTGGGTTCAGGTCTGGTGACTGTGGAGGCCAGGTCATCTGGCGTAGCACCCCATCACTCTCTTTCTTGGTCAAATAGCCCTTACACAGCCTGGAGGTGTGTTTGGGGTCATTGTCCTGTTGAAAAATAAATGATGGTCCAACTAAACGCAAACCGGATGGAATAGCATGCCGCTGCAAGATGCTGTGGTAGCCATGCTGGTTCAGTATGCCTTCAATTTTGAATAAATCCCCAACAGTGTCACCAGCAAAGCACCCCCACACCATCACACCTCCTCCTTCATGCTTCATGGTGGGAATCAGGCATGTAGAGTCCATCCGTTCACCTTTTCTGCGTCGTACAAAGACAGGGTGGTTGGAACCAAAGATCTCAAATTTGGACTCATCAGACCAAAGCACAGATTTCCACTGGTCTAATGTCCATTCCTTGTGTTCTTTATCCCAAACAAGTCTCTTCTGCTTGTTGCCTGTCCTTAGCAGTGGTTTCCTAGCAGCTATTTTACCATGAAGGCCTGCTGCACAAAGTCTCCTTTTAACAGTTGTTGAAGAGATGTGTCAGATGCTAGAACTCTGTGTGGCATTGACCTGGTCTCTAATCTGAGCTGCTGTTAACCTGCGATTTCTGAGGCTGGTGACTCGGATAAACTTATCCTCAGAAGCAGAGGTGACTCTTGGTCTTCCTTTCCTGGGGCGGTCCTCATGTGAGCCAGTTTCTTTGTAGCGCTGGATGGTTTTTGCAACTGCATTTGGGGACACTTTCTAAGTTTTCCCAATTTTTTGGACTGACTGACCTTCATTTCTTAAAGTAATGATGGCGACTCGTTTTTCTTTACTTAGCTGCTTTTTTCTTGCCATAATACAAATTCTAACAGTCTATTCAGTAGGACTATCAGCTGTGTATCGACCAAACTTCTGCACAACACAACTGATGGCCCCAACCCCATTTATAAGGCAAGAAATTCCACTTATTAAACCTGACAGGGCACACCTGTGAAGTGAAAAACATTTCTGGTGACTACCTCTTGAAGCTCATCAAGAGAATGCCAAAAGTGTGCAAAGCAGTCATCAAAGCAAAAGGTGGCTACTTTGAAGAACCTAGAATATAAGACATATTTTCAGTTGTTTCACACTTTTTTGTTAAGTATATAATTCCACATGTGTTAGTTCATAGTTTTGATGCCTTCAGTGTGAATGTACAATTTTCATTGTCAAGAAAATACAGAAAAATCTTTAAATGAAAAGGTGTGTCCAAACTTTTGGTCTGTACTGTATGCATGGATTGGGGGGAAAGGCAGCATATATACATTGGGGGGAAGGCAGCATATATACATGGATTGGGGGGAAGGCAGCATAAATACATGAATTAGGGGAAAGGCAGCATATATACATGGATTGAAGGGGGAGGCAGCATATATACATGGATTGGGGGGAAAGGCAGCATATACACAACGATTTGGGGGAAGGCAGCATATATACATGCATTGGTGGGGAAAGGCAGCATATGTACATGGATTGGGGGAAGGCAACATATATACATGGATTGGTGGGGGGGCAGCATATGTACATGGATTGGGGGAAGGCAACATATATACATGGATTGGTGGGGGGGAGGCAGCATATATACATGGATTGGTTGGGGGGAGGCAGCATATATACATGGATTGGTGGGGGGGAAGGCAGCATATATACATGGATTGGGGCAGAAAGGCAGGAGGCATACATGGATTCGTGGGGAAGGCAGCATATATACATGGATTGGGGTGAAAGGCAGCATACATACATTGGAGGGGAGGCAGCATATATACATGGATTGGGGGGAGGCAGCATATATACATGGATTGGGTGGAAAGGCACCATATATACATTGGAGGGGAGGCAGCATATATACATGGATTGGGGGGAGGCAGCATATATACATGGATTGGGGGAGGCAGCATATATGCATGGATTGAGGGGAAGGCAGCATATATACATGAATTAGGGGAAAGGCACCATATATACATTGGAGGGGAGGCAGCATATATACATGGATTGGGGGAAGGCAACATATATACATGGATTGGGGGGAGGCAGCATATATACATGGATTGGGTGGAAAGGCACCATATATACATTGGGGGGGAGGCAGCATATATACATGGATTGGGGGGAGGCAGCATATATACATGGATTGGGGGAGGCAGCACATATGCATGGATTGGGGGGGAAAGGCAGCATATATACAATGGAGGGGAGGCAGCATATATACATGGATTTGGGGGAGGCAGCATATATACATGGTTTGGGGGAGGCAGCATATATGCATGGATTGGGGGGAAAGGCAGCATATGTACATGAATTAGGGGAAAGGCAGCATAAATACATGGATTGAGGGGGGAGGCAGCATATATACATGGATTGCGGGAGGTAGCATATATACATGGATTGGGGAGAAGGCAGCATATATACATGAATTAGGGGAAAGGCAGCATAAATACATGGATTGAGGGGGGAGGCAGCATATATACATGGATTGCGGGAGGCAGCATATATACATGGATTGGGGGGAAGGCAGCATATATACATGAATTAGGGGAAAGGCAGCATATATACATGGATTGAGGGGGGAGGCAGCATATATACATGGATTGAGGGGGGAGGCAGCATATATACATGCATTGGGGGAAAAGGCAGCATATATACATGGATTGGTGGGGGGGAGGCATCATATATACATGGATTGGTTGGGGGAGGCAGCATATATACATGGATTGGTGGGGGGAAGGCAGCATATATACATGGATTGGGGGAGAAAGGCAGGAGGCATACATGGATTCGTGGGGAAGGCAGCATATATACATGGATTGGGGGGAAAGGCAGCATATATACATTGGAGGGGAGGCAGCATATATACATGGATTGGGGGGAGGCAGCATATATACATGGATTGGGGGAGGCAGCATATATGCATGGATTGGGGGGAAAGGCAGCACATATACATTGGAGGGGAGGCAGCATATATACATGGATTTGGGATAGGCAGCATATATGCATGGATTGGGGGGAAAGGCAGCATATATACATTGGAGGGGACGCAGCATATATACATGGATTGGGGGAGGCAGCATATATGCATGGATTGGGGGGAAAGGCAGCATATATACATTGGGGGGAAGGCAGCATATATACATGGATTGGGGGGAAGGCAGCATATATACATGAATTAGGGGAAAGGCAGCATATATACATGGATTGAGGGGGGAGGCAGCATATATACATGGATTGGGGGGAAAGGCAGCATATACACAAGGATTTGGGGGAAGGCAGCATATATACATGCATTGGTAGGGAAAGGCAGCATATGTACATGGATTGGGGGAAGGCAACATATATACATGGATTGGTGGGGGGGCAGCATATGTACATGGATTGGGGGAAGGCAACATATATACATGGATTGGTGGGGGGGAGGCAGCATATATACATGGATTGGTTGGGGGGAGGCAGCATATATACATGGATTGGTGGGGGGGAAGGCAGCATATATACATGGATTGGGGCAGAAAGGCAGGAGGCATACATGGATTCGTGGGGAAGGCAGCATATATACATGGATTGGGGGGAAAGGCAGCATATATACATTGGAGGGGAGGCAGCATATATACATGGATTGGGGGGAGGCAGCATATATACATGGATTGGGTGGAAAGGCACCATATATACATTGGAGGGGAGGCAGCATATATACATGGATTGGGGGGAGGCAGCATATATACATGGATTGGGGGAGGCAGCATATATGCATGGATTGGGGGGAGGCAGCATATATACATGGATTGGGTGGAAAGGCACCATATATACATTGGAGGGGAGGCAGCATATATACATGGATTTGGGGGAGGCAGCATATATACATGGTTTGGGGGAGGCAGCATATATGCATGGATTGGGGGAAAGGCAGCATATATACATTGGAGGGGAGGCAGCATATATACATGGATTGCGGGAGGCAGCATATATACATGGATTGGGGGGAAGGCAGCATATATACATGAATTAGGGGAAAGGCAGCATATATACATGGATTGAGGGGGGAGGCAGCATATATACATGCATTGGTGGGGAAAGGCAGCATATGTACATGTATTGGGGGAAGTCAACATATATACATGGATTGTTGGGGGGGCAGCATATATACATGGATTGGTGGGGGGGCAGCATATATATATGGATTGGTGGGGGGGGCAGCATATATACATTGGAGGGGAGGCAGCATATATACATGGATTGTTGGGGGGGCAGCATATATATTCGGATTGGTGGGGGAGGCAGCATATATACATGGATTGGGGGGAAAGGCAGCATATACACAAGGATTTGGGGGAAGGCAGCATATATACATGCATTGGTGGGGAAAGGCAGCATATGTACATGGATTGGGGGAAGGCAACATATATACATGGATTGTTGGGGGGGCAGCATATATATTCGGATTGGTGGGGGGGGCAGCATATATACATGGATTTGGGGGAGACAGCATATATACATGGTTTGGGGGAGGCAGCATATATGCATGGATTGGGGGGAAAGGCAGCATATATACATTGGAGGGGAGGCAGCATATATACATGGATTGCGGGAGGCAGCATATATACATGGATTGGGGGGAAGGCAGCATATATAAATGGATTGAGGGGGGAGGCAGCATATATACATGGATTGGGGGAAGGCAACATATATACATGGATTGTTGGGGGGGCAGCATATATATTCGGATTGGTGGGGGGGGGCAGCATATATACATGGATTGTTGGGGGGGCAGCATATATACATGGATTGGTGGGGGGCAGCATATATATATGGATTGGTGGGGGGGGGCAGCATATATACATGGATTGGGGCATATACCAAGATGGGGGTGAGCACATTCTTTATTTCTGCAGTCTCAGATCCCTGCTCCTTTCTGTGGCTGCTCTATGCTGCCCTCCCCTGCTCTCTGTATGAGTTGTTTTTTCTAAACTAAAACCTCAGTATTCAGGTTAATTTGCCATGTTGGCACTTGGCAATAAATAAGTGGGTTTTGGGTTGCAGTTTGGGCACTCGCTCTGTAAAAGGTTTGGTTTGCCATCACTGTTTTAGGAGCTACACAGTTGCTAATTCCCACTAACATCCCAATTTGAAGCACTATGACGTATACACTGGTGGAAATAAGTATTTGATACACTGCCTATTTTGCCAGTTTTCCCACCTACAAGGAATGGAGAGGTTTGTAATTTTTATCATAGATACACTTCAGCTGTGAGAGACAGAATCTTAAAAAAAATTCAGAATATCACATTGTATGATTTTTACATAATTAAGTTGCATTTTATTGCATAAAATAAGTATTTGATACAATAGAAATGCAGAACTTAATATTTGGTACAGAAACCTTTGTTTGCAATTACAGAGGTCAGGCGTTTCCTGTAGTTCTTGACCAAGTTTGCACACACTGCACCAGGGATTTGGCCCACTCCTCCATACAGATCTTCTCCACATTGTTCAGGTTTCGAGCTGTCGCTGGGTAACATTGAGTTTCAGCTCCCTGCAAAGATTTTTTATTGGGTTCAGGTTTGGAGACTGGCTAGGCTACTCTAGGACCTTGAAATGCTTCTTACAGAGCCACTCCTTTGTTGCTCTGGCTGTGTGTTTCAGGTCATTCTCTTGCTGAAAGACCCAGCCACGACTCATCTTCAATGCTCTTACTGAGGGAAGGCAGCCGTTGGCCAAATCTCGTGATACATGACCCCATCAATCCTCCCTTCAATTCCTTGCAGTTGTCCTGTCCCCTTTGCAGAAAATCACCCCCAAAGTATGATGTTTTCCCCTCCATACTTCATGCTTGAGACGGTGTTCTAGGGGTTGTACTCATCCTTCTTCTTCCTCCAAACAAGGCTAGTGAAGTTGATACCGAAAAGTTCTATTTTGGTCTCATCTGACCACATGACCTTCTCCCATGCCTCCTCTGGCTCATACAGATGGCCATTGGTGAATTTCAAATGGGCCTGGACATGGGCTGGCGTGAGCAGAGGGACCTTGTGTGTCCTGCAGGATTTTAATCCATAAAGGTGTAATGTGTTACTAATGGTATTGTTTGAGACTGTGGTCCCAGCTCTCTTCAGGTCATTACCCTATGAGGTGAGATTTTGCATGGAGCCCCAGACCGAGGAAGATTGACAGTCATCTTGTGTTTCTTCCATTTTCTAATAATTATGGCAACAGTTATTCCCTTCTCACCCAGCTGCTTGCCTATTGTCCTGAAGCCCATCCCAGCCTTTTGCAGGTGAACAATTTTGTCCCCGGTGTCCTTAGACAGCTCTTTGGTCTTGCCCATGGTAGAGAGGTTGGAGTGTGATTGATTTAGTGTGTGAACAAGTGTCTTTTATACAGGTAACGAGTTCAAACAGGTGCAATTAATACAAGTAATGAATGTAGAGAAGGAGGGCTTCTTAAATAAAAACAAATGGGTCTGTGAGAGCCAGAATTCTTGATGGTTGGTAGGTGATCAAATACTTATTTAATGCAATAAAATGTAATTTAATTATTTAAAAATCATGGAATGTGATTTACTGGATTTTCTTTAAGATTTTGTCTCTCACATGTGAAGTGTACCTACGATAAAAATTACAGACCTCTCCATTCTTTGTAGGTGGGAAAACTGGCAAAATCAGCATTATATCAAATACTTATTTTCCCCACTGTAGACCTTCTGGTTATACGCACTGTTTTTACAACTACTGTTGATTTAACACAATATTTATCTAGCTCTATTTTGGATCATTATGCACATAGATTTTGGCTCAGGCCCCCAAATGCACTCCAATGCCTTATTGCCACTTAAAAGGCGTTGTCCACTACTTTGATATTGATGATCCAAGTCTTGTTCACGTGCTGCATTTTTTTCATGCATTTTTCAAGGGTAAAAAAGAATACAGAATCAGCAAATTGGATGAGATTTCTGAAAATCTCACGGCTTTGAACCTTCAAGCCGTTTTTTTTAAAATCTGCAGCATGTTCAGCATTTTTCACCTATTCAAATAAGTGGGAAAAGAAGGTAAAAACGCATAAAAAATACATGTGAGAATCCAACGAAAATATGCATATTTTACACAGGTTTTTTCCTGCCAACACTATGGTTTCTGTTGCAGAAAAATCGGCTGAAAATACCCTCAGGAAAGCCTGTCCTTATGTGGCAGATTGTAAACAGCACAGCTCTGTACACTGTTTAGTGTTCATTGCTGACGACTGCAGCTCAGCTGTAAATCAGTAGAATAGGAGCTGAGATGCAGCTCTCAGCAAAAAAAATACTAAACAAAGAAAAGTATAATAAAGGCTATTTCCTACATTTCAACCATTTTTTTTATTTTGTCCTGATGCATTTAAAATTAAGCAATTATTAAGCAATTTAGAAAATTGGTTTCTTATATTCCTGTTTTACTTTTTTATACTGTTGCTATACTGACCTATACATCTTCATAGTAACGATCTTTGCAAACCCCGCCAAGTCTGATGCTGCTCTTATACTATCTACATATCTTCTTGCTAATCCTCCAAATAAAGACAATGGTTGTGACTCGCCCCCTGGGCCGTGGGGCACTCGGAACCAGGCTTCAGTGTGATGATGGGGGTAGTAGTGGCAACCCGGTCCGTGGCTCAGGGTGGTCAGACCAGTGGTAGTCTACTATGTTTTGCAGAGTCCGACTACGCCACCCATGGATTGCGGTCAGGGCTAACTGCCGCTGCAGTGCAGACCGCTGAGGCTGGTGTTGAGGGTGCAGCAGGGAATAGTACGACTCCCCACGGGAGGAGTGTAGCCTCAGGGCAGCGAGGGGTAGATGATGGGGGTGATGGTGCAGGGAGTCCCAGTACCGTTAGTGCTGGCGAAGTAAGAAGCACAAAGACAACGTGTTGCAGTCCAGAGTCTTTTACTCACAGTTCGTATACTCCAAGCCACTTCTGTACAGGTAGTGACTGCCCAAGCTGTGCTGCGTCCACCAGGTGAGGGGCTTGGTCAACTCCCAGGCAATTCAGGAGCATGGTACAGGACCCCCTTCTGTCCTTTCTCTGGCTCGTGCCCCACCAGTGACCAAACTTCTGTCCAGGTGCATAGTCAGTCGTGCCTGCATACTAATGGGAGCACCGTAGAGCTGTCCCCCGGAAATGAGGAGTGTATATGTGTGCAGCTAACTGAGCCCTGGTCCATACTCCATCCTTACCTGGGAGTGGAATACCACACCTCTGGCAACCGAACCCTCGGGGCGCTACAGTTGTCTTCAGAATCATATTTCTCCCTCCTCAGTATCGTCTAATGATTATCGTCTGTTTAAATGAGATGAACACAATCTGTGACCTGGAGGACACATGCGCCCCACAACGCTATTCTGAGGGTTCCCCAAAACATCTGGGCACTGATATACAGTGCCTTGAAAAAGTATTCATACTGTCACGCAAGGTGTGGGAAGACTAGGTGCAACACGAAGGGAAGAGGGGGAGGAAGCCCAAACAATAGGGAAAGGGGGAGTGACGACCCCTAGGCAGATCTAATAACACCCTGCCTACCCTACCATCCCTATATAGGTTCCACACCTATCGCCGAGCAGGACCCTAAACCCTGAATGTTCCTAGAGCTAGGCCCTAGATAGGGAGGGGGAGGGGTGAGCTCTGGTCAGGCCCCACTACAAACTAAAGACAACAAGGTACACAAGCAAAGGGGATAAACTTAGCTTGAGCAGACAGCAGAGAAGTAATGCCAACTGTCCACCAAGGCCACCAGAGAAGAAGTCAGCCAACAGCTAGTGCTCAAAGCATGCACAAAGGTATATAGAAGTATCACCGGCAACTGCCTGCAGCAAACTGAGAGTTTTTATTTCCCATGCAAGGGTGTGTCAATAAGCAGCAGGAGGGAGGTCACTGCTGAGTCTTAAAGGAAGAAGGATTAAGAAGTGGTCAGCAATGCCAAGCAATAGTGACCTTCTACAGCCAGATCCAACTAAAAGACAATGGTTGTGACTCGCCCCCTGGGCCGTGGGGCACTCGGAACCGGGCTTCAGTGTGATGATGGGGGTAGTAGTGGTAACCCGGTCCGTGGCTCAGGGTGGTCAGACCAGTGGTAGTCTACTATGTTTTGCAGAGTCCGACTACGCCACCCATGGATTGCGGTCAGGGCTAACTGCCGCTGCAGTGCAGACCGCTGAGGCTGGTGTTGTGGGTGCAGCAGGGAATAGTACGACTCCCCACGGGAGGAGTGTAGCCTCAGGGCAGCGAGGGGTAGATGATGGGGGTGATAGTGCAGGGAGTCCCAGTACCGTTAGTGCTGGCGAAGTAAGAAGCACAAAGACAACGTGTTGCAGTCCAGAGTCTTTTACTCACAGTTCGTATACTCCAAGCCACTCCTGTACAGGTAGTGACTGCCCAAGCCGTGCTGCGTCCACCAGGTGAGGGGCTCGGTCAACTCCCAGGCAATTCAGGAGCATGGTACAGGACCCCCTTCTGTCCTTTCTCTGGCTCGTGCCCCACCAGTGACCAAACTTCTGTCCAGGTGCCGCGGATTTATGCGGGCAAACGTGGGCCCCGTTTCCCGCTATCCTATATGGTGCCTTCCTAGCAGGTTTAGCGAGGGGTCGCACCAATATATGTTCATGACCTCCGGTTCTTGGCTGAGGATTATTTGCCTCCACCAACTTGGGATCCGGTACCCTTTCCTTGCCTGACCCGTCACCCGCAATTGCCTGGGTCCTTAGGGTCCCTTCTTCCTTCGTGTTCCTGGGCCTTTCTCTTCGGTTCCTTTCTCTTTCTGTTCCGTTCCTTTCCTTCTCTCCTTCTCATCCGGCCCGTGTCCCTAGGCCTGGCTCTGGAGCAGAATTACAGCGGAGCCTCTGCTCCCCTCCTCCTCCACTCTCACTTCCTCCTCACAAACTGAATTTCTTCTTCTCTCTTCTCTCTTAGAACTAAGATGGTGCCCACCTTATATACCTCCTCCTCTGTGTCTGAGCCCAGGTGACCTGCAACCAATGAGCTCCTTCCTATGCCCAGGAACCAGCCCCTATCTGCTCCCACATCACTAGGGTTCCCCCCCTCCCCACTCCAGCCAGGGACATAGTCAGTCGTGCCTGCATACTAATGGGAGCACCGTAGAGCTGTCCCCCCGGAAATGAGGAGTGTATATGTGTGCAGCTAACTGAGCCCTGGTCCATACTCCATCCTTACCTGGGAGTAGAATACCACACCTCTGGTTGAGGTGCAATACCCCTGTAGCAACCGAACCCTCGGGGCGCTACAGTTGTCTTCAGACTCATATTTCTACCTCCTCAGTATCGTCTAATGATTATCGTCTGTTTAAATGAGATGAACACAATCTGTGACCTGGAGGACACATGCGCCCCACAACGCTATTCTGTGGGTTCCCCAAAACATCTGGGCACTGATATACAGTGCCTTGAAAAAGTATTCATACTGTCACGCAAGGTGTGGGAAGACTAAGTGCAACACGAAGGGAAGAGGGGGAGGAAGCCCAAACAATAGGGAAAGGGGGAGTGACGACCCCTAGGCAGATTTAATAACACCCTGCCTACCCTACCATCCCTATATAGGTTCTACACCTATCGCCGAGCAGGACCCTAAACCCTGAATGTTCCTAGAGCTAGGCCCTAGATAGGGAGGGGGAGGGGTGAGCTCTGGTCAGGCCCCACTACAAACTAAAGACAACAAGGTACACAAGCAAAGGGGATAAACTTAGCTTGAGCAGACAGCAGAGAAGTAATGCCAACTGTCCACCAAGGCCACCAGAGAAGAAGTCAGCCAACAGCTAGTGCTCAAAGCATGCACAAAGGTATATAGAAGTATCACCGGCAACTGGCTGCAGCAAACTGAGAGTTTTTATTTCCCATGCAAGGGTGTGTCAAAAAGCAGCAGGAGGGAGGTCACTGCTGGGTCTTAAAGGAAGAAGGATTAAGAAGTGGTCAGCAATGCCAAGCAATAGTGACCTTCTACAGCCAGATCAAACTAGCATATGGAAGAAGGTGCTCAGGTCATATGAGATCAAAGTAGAACCTTTTGGACTAAATGCAAAACGCTATGTGTGGTGGAAAACGTGGTGGTGCAGCATCATGCTGTAAGGATTCTCTTTTTCAGCAGGGGCAGGAAACTGGTCAGAGTTGGAGTTAGAGTCAGAGGCTGCAAAAGGACAGATTAGGTAGAAGGGGAAGAGGTGATATCTTGGAGGGGCAGTGATATCTTTTGGATATCATTCCACAGCTCCTGGGCAGGGGGTGGGGGTGAGAAAAAAAACTATACAGACAAACTATACAGCACGGGATCACAAATGATTCTTCTTTGAAGTAAAACATTGTTTAAAAACAGGCAGTGAAATGTTTTACCTCACAAAAAGAATCAGCTGTGATCTCATGCTGTGCTACCAGTATTCTCTTTTGCATCCTCCCCTGCCCAGGAGATCAGACCATGTCCCTGCACGGTCAGACACGGCCATTACACAGCACACAGAAGGGGCACATTTATAAGATTATCTCAGCACAGGGACATTTTATTTAAACACATCCAATTGTGGAAATTATTATTATTCCAAGAGCTGTTGATTAAAATCAACTTTTCTTTGTGGGAAAACCCCTTTAAGTAACTGGCAGTAACTTTCTGAACCATTCAATTCTGGGACAGCTTTTTATGGAACTAGTTTCCCAGAACTGCTATTATTCTCTCATGAAAACGAGTGGAAAAATAAGTCACTCATATCTCTGGGAGTACTTGTAGATCACAGACAAAATAACTGCAATGCAGTGTCAGGAGGTGGCTTCTAAAGCCAGCAGGATACAGTTATGTATTAAAAGTATCATGAACTTGTAGGACAGGGACGTAAAATTACCCCTTTACAAAGCGTTAGTGCGGCCTCATCTGGAATATGCAGGTTAGTTCAAGCATTGGCGAATGAGGACACTGCTCTATGACTAATTGTAAGTAAATGTGGCTTCTTGTTATACATATTTATGCTTTAGCTTGTATACCTGGAAATGTTCACATGTGTATTGTAAAGACAGCGCTCAGCACTTTCATTATGTTGGTCTGCACTTGCATTTCACTTGAAATCTGATTAGAAAATTCTTGATCGAGATATTCCTAGCCACTCATACATAGACGTGCTGTTCCATATGTTGTGTGGTAGCTCAGGTTTTTCCCTCCTTTTCATGGTATTTTTAATATATTTTAAATAAAAATTATATTTTTTAATGTATGAAAGCATATGTCTCTTCTTAACCACAGGAACAGGTTCCTTGGGTGTGGTATTATGCTCTAAGATGAAGTAAAAGTAAAATATTGGTGACAAATTCCCTTTAAAAGGGAAAAAAAAATATATATATATATATATATATATATATATATATATATATATATGTGGCACCCCAGGTCCGGTTGGGAGGTTCCCTGGTAGGGGACAATTAGCATGCAGCGCCTCCTGCCTCAGTCCAGGGAGTGGAGAAACCTGCCCTTTATAAATTGGATCTGGGGCAGAGTTAGTGAGACAAGTGCCAGACAAGTTCCAGTGAAGTTGCAGATAGGGACAGGTCAGCAGCAGGCTGAGGAGTCCCTGTAGGCAGAGGAGGAACACGAGGCCAGGAGGGGAGCTAGCAGAGCTCATCCTGGCTAGAGACTTACAAAGTCGGACACTGTAGTCTGAGGCTGTGAGGGTTATAAGCCCAGCAGCAGAAAACCACCACGCAGGGGACTTCAAGTCCTCTGGCCCAAGGAAGCCCGGAGGCTCAGCCACACGAGAGGGACCACTACTGCCCCGGAGGGGTGAGAAGCACGGAAGGCCCGAGTCGCCAGTCATACGGGTGAGAACAACACGGTGCACTCAGAGACGTGGTCTACCACTACACTACAGCGGGATAGCCAAGAAAGAGTGAAGTCAGTACGGTAGGCCTACAAACTCCCCCTGACCAGCGGGATTTCCTAGTTGCTCTCAGACTGACCAGGCCTCCATTGTTAACCTGTATTCCGGACGGGTCCCTTAATACCACCAACAGTAAAGACCCTGAATTGCATGACAGACTCTGTGTGGTTACTGCTGCTCCCACTCACCATCACCACCAACATCCCTATTTACTGCCCTGAGGCTATACTTCTCCCGTGGGGAGTTATACTACCCTCTGCTGCACCCACAACACCAGCCTCAGTGGTCTGCCCCGCAGCGGCGGTTCACTCTGACCGCAATCCACGGGTGGCGTAGTCGGACATTCAGCATATAGACTGGCATTGGGCTTGACCGCCCTGGGCACGGACCGGGTCGCCGTCACAGAGACTACAACCCCCAGCATCCACAAAAGGTCCGGTTCTGGATATCCCCACACACATACGGCCCAGGGGACGCGTCATATATATATATGTATATATATATATGACGCGCCCCCTGGGCCAGTGCTGTTTGGGGATACCCGGAACCGGATCAGATGGGGGTTGTAGTCTCCGAGTGGCGGCGACCCGGTCCGTGCCCAGGGTGTCAAACTCAGTGTGTGGCAGTCTTTACAGATGTTGTTAGATGTTCTTAGTGTCGACTACGCCACCCGTTGATTTGCGGTCAAAAGGCCGCCGCTGCAGAAGGGTCCGCTGAGGCTGGTGGTATGTGTGCAGCTGTGGTAGTATAACCCCCAACGGGAGGGGTATAGCCTGAGGGGGTCAGATGTAGAGGATGGTGGTTGTGGAGGTGCAGGAGAGCAAGGCAAGAAGACTCAGAGTCGGGCTGTGCAGTTCAGGGGTTTTTACTTACTGATGTTCTTGTGGTCACTCTGGCCTGGAGTGACCACCCGAGCCGTGCTGCGTCCACCAGGTCCTGGACTCGGCCAACCCCCAAGCAATTCTGGAGCGTGGTCCTGAGCTCCTGTCTGACTTTCCCTCTCTTCTGGCCGTTCTCACCAGGGATCCACTTATGTCCGGCTCCCTCGGGTCTCTTGGTGGTCAAGCCTCCTCTGGGCTCCCTGACCCTATGCTCGGTGTGCCTTTCTAGTGGATTTGGTAAGGGTCGTGGCAGATCCTGCCCACGACCTCCGGTTCCTGGCTAAGGTGTGCTTTGGCCTCCGCCAGCTTGGGATCCGGTACCCTGGGTGCCAACCCTTCACCCTGCTGTTTGTATTCTGGGGTCTTGGGGTTCCTTCTTCTTTCCTCTCTGGGTCCTTCTGACTCCTCTCTCTCTCTCTCAGACTTGGCCTTGGAGCTGGGCCCAGCCGGAACCACAGCTCCCTGTCAGCCCTTCTGGCTGAGCTTCTCTCACTCTCCTGACAGACTGACTCTACAAAAGACCGACTCACTCTACAAAAGACCCTGTCCTAAGATGGTGCCCACCTTATATACTCCCTCTATGTGTGAGCTCAGGTGACCAGCACCCAATGAGCTCCTAGCCTTACCCAGACTGCTCCCCCTATCTGCCCCTACACTACTGGGATGTTCCACCCCCCTTCCCACTCCAGCCAGGGACAGACACAGTCGTACCTGCACATATACTGGTGGGAGTACCGTCGATCTGTCCCCCGGAAATGGGATGTATGTAGTGTATGCAGCTATCTGAGCTCAGTTCCACACTCCATCCTACACCCGGGAGTGGAATACCACACCTCTGGCTTGAGGTGTAATACCCCTGTAGCAGCCGAGTCCTCAGGGTGCTACATTTACACTGCTCAAAAAAATAAAGGGAACACTTAAACAGCAGAATATAACTCCAAGTAAATCAAACTTCTGTGAAATCAAACTGTCCACTTAGGAAGCAACACTGATTGACAATCAATTTCACATGCTGTTGTGCAAATGGAATAGACAATAGATGGAAATTATTGGCAATTATCAAGACACCCTCAGTAAAGGAGTGGTTCTGCAGGTGGGGACCACAGACCACATCTCAGTACCAATGCTTTCTGGCTGATGTTTTGGTCACTTTTGAATGTTGGTTGTGCTTTCACACTCGTGGTAGCATGAGACGGACTCTACAACCCACAGGAGTTATTAAACAATCATCGGCCTTCATATTAGTGATGCGGTCACTAAGCAGCCGGTCAATATGCTGTGCCTGCAACCCATATGCCTACTCTGAAATATCATAACAAGAACCAGGAGAAACAAAGAGTAAGTATGGCATGAAAATAGATTTTTTATTTAATACAAATATAACATTTTCAAGGCTGGAGGCGCTACCAGGAGACAGGCCAGTACACCAGGAGACGTGGAGGAGGCCGTAGGAGGGCAACAACCCAGCAGCAGGACCGCTACCTCCGCCTTTGTGCAAGGAGGAAGAGGAGGAGCATTGCCAGAGCCCTGCAAAATGACCTCCAGCAGGCCACAAATGTGCATGTGTCTGCACAAACGGTTAGAAACCGACTCCATGAGAGTGGTATGAGGGGCCGACATCCACAGATGGGGGTTGTGCTCACAGCCCAACACCGTGCAGGACGCTTGGCATTTGCCACAGGACACCAGGATTGGCAAAGTCACCACTGGCATCCTGTGATTTTCACAGATGAAAGCAGGTTCACACTGAGCACATGTGACAGACGTGACAGAGTCTGGAGACGCCATGGAGAGTGATCTGCTGCCTACAACATCCTTCAGCATGACTGGTATGGCAGTGTGTCAGTAATGGTGTGGGGTGGCATTTATTTGGAGGGCCGCACAGCCCAAAAGGTCTCAATGGTCCATAAAGAAGACCAATACCATTAAAGAACTGTGATAGTTGGCAGCCCTGTAGGAGATATTACACTGGGGCCAGAATGCTTCAAATTTTACCAATGGCCATGGTTTTGCCTCCTCAGTTGTAAGGTTTGGGAATATAAAGGATGTGAAACCAGTTGAAGATGTTTAATTATAAGATCGTGTAATTAGCAGATGGGGTTGCTGAAAACAAGAACAACCAACAAACATCAGTCAAAATGGGCACTTGGTGCAGTTCTGCTACCATTAGTAAAAGTTGCACCTTGTATTCTACAGATCACCTAACATAATTATAAATTCCCGGGTATTAAATCTCAGTTAAAGGCTATCCATCTTATCAATGCCATTGGTCAGTTGCTGATCACATGACCAGTGGATTGCAGTGAGCCAGAGCAGCTTACATTTGAACTGCAGTGAGTGACAGTTGGAGGTGACTGGCAACAGTTGAGGAGATGTCTGCTCAGCAGAGCGAAAAAATGGAAGAGAAATTTAGGAGAGAAGGAGTGAAGCGACGAAGATCTACCTATGACACATCTGATGATGAGAGGAAGTCTTCAGTCAAGAGGACAAAACCACCTGTCCAGGAGAAAGATGGAGAGAACGAAATGGAGGCACATCAGAAGATGGGAGCCAAGAAGCGAGGAGCCGTCTTCAGCCCATTGGGGGACGAAGAGACATCTTCAAAAGAGATCCAAGGTAGAAAAGGACAAAGGATTTCATCAGGACAGAAAGCCATGGATCTGAAGAAAAAAGAGGATAGCAGTGAAGCCAAGAAGAGAAAACCGATCTTGGCAAAATCCATCAAGAAAGCTCAAGAGGTCCAGAAGAAAGAAGACCTGCAGGACGACCAGGGAGGCTCAGGTAGATATATTATATATAATTAGTTTGGGAAAGTATAAAATTATAAATACTGTACATATTTGATGTGTAATGCTATTCTGTCATCCAGATGTAAAGACTAAGCAAAATTCTTCCAAATTTTCAATGTATCATGTGAAATGGGTAACCAATCATGTAAATAGCATGTTCTTGTTTTATGGTGTCTTATGCTAAGATTACTGTAAATGCTCAGCACAAAGGTTTATAGCCTTGTGTCTGTTGTACTGGGCTATCTTCATCATTCCTATACACATTAAATGGAAAGGTAGTGCACATAAGTGATTACCACTTCATTTAAAGGGGAGCATCGGACACATATTTTCAGGATCAGTATGGGTACAAGTAGTGGGACTTCCAGCAATAATAAAACATATATATTTACTTTGTGGAAAAGTTAAATATACTGTAATTTCTCTATTTATTCTCCCCCTAGGAAGCAGTGGCGTTCAGCCAACCGGCTCCAGAAGCACAGTCCCTGATAACTTCAAAAGGAGATTACTGTTCCATCATGTGCTCGGCCGGGGAAGTTTTGGCATGGTCGTGCTGGCGGAGGATACATCTACCCGCAAACATTTTGCTACTAAGATCATCAGCAAAAGAGCCCTGCTTTCTTCCGGTGATGCTTCTGGGATGGTGGAGCGACGAGTTTTACAGCTGGCATCTGGGAGCCCCTTCCTTGTCCGCGCAGACTTTGCATTCCAGACCAAGGTAAGATATCCATTATTAAGCCCCTTCCCAACACTGACAATTCTCATCTTTGCACTTTAGTTTTTACCTCCCCTTCTTCCAGGAGCCATATCTTTTTTATTTTTCCATCAGCACAGCTGTATGAGGGATTTCTTTTTGCAGGATGAGTTGTAATTTTAAATTCCAAATGTATTGAAATGGTAAAAAAAAGAAAAAAAAAAGCCATTCCGCCATTTGTTTTTTTCTTTTGTTTTTATGATATTCATCGTGCAGTAAAAATAACTGGGTAAAATGATTCTCCAGGTTGGAACAATTACGACCATCCCAAATTTGCATCTTTTTTTTTTTATTTAAGTGATGAAAAAAATGTGAATAAAATGTGAATAAAAAACATTTGTCTTGTGTGTCCATTTTCTACCTATAAGTGTTTTACTCTTGCATCGATAGAGCTGTACGAGGACTCACTTTTTGTGAGGTGGAGTGATTTTATTGCATTTCGTTAGGAAAGTGTGTCAGCCTAAAACACTCACTTAATTGTATATTTTGATAGCTTGGACTTTTATGGTTGTAGTGTTACCAAATATGATTATTAATATTTTTTTATATTTAATAAGGGAAAAGGGTTGATTCAAATTATTATAATTTTTTATTTGGCTTATGTTTTTAACCCATTTTTATTTAGTTTTACTTCTTTATTTATTCAATTTTAGATGTGTAAAAAAATGTTCCTGTGCTGAGATAATCTTATAAATGTGCCCCTGCTGTATACTGTGTAATGGCTGTGTCTCACCGTGTAAGCAAAAGAGTATACTGCCTCTTTTAAGCAATGTTTTACCTGAAAGAAATAATTTGTAATCCCGGGCTGTAATGTCTGATTACCTTCTTTTGCTTCCTCCCCTGATCAGGGAATGTGGTACCTTCAGACCATTTTCCCTCATACACAACAGGGGCACATTTATAAGATTATCTCAGCACAGGAACATATCATTATTCAAAGATCTATTTATTAGAAATGTTGATGATTTGTTTGTTGGAAAACCCTTTTAAACTTGTGATTACTTATTCTATTAGTGCAATACTACAGTATTACAATACTACTGCATTGCCATATGCAGACAAATGACGTTCTTCTTAGATAGCACGGCAATAGGCTTTGCTTCACAGGAAGAACCAAGTTGGCAGCCATGGGGGACTTCAGCAGACCCCCAACTGCCATGACAGCCCAACAGCACCCAGCGATCAGTTTAAAGAAGTGGCCACAACTTTTTATTATGCCCCCAATGTATCCCCCCAGGGCCCATAAGTGTCTTTGTAATTACCTTCTGTTGCTGGCCGCTCACAGGCATCACGTGACCCCGCACTGATGTCATGACAAGTAAGGCGTGACTCAGCGCTGGGGTCCATGCGGTGGCTGCTGGGTTGTGGGCGGGGTTTCACCGCACGTCACACCCAGCATCCACTGCGCGCTTTCCTGATGAATGAGGAGAGGGAGAGCACGCGGTGGATGCTGGGTGTGACGTGCGGGGTAACTCCGCCCACAACACAGCATCCACTGGTGGAACGCAGAAGAGGAACCCTCGGCTGCAGCCTGGACTTGTCGTGATGTCAGCGGATGTCAGAGCCGGCTGCAGCCGGGGGTCACGTGCTGCCTGTGAGCGTCCAGTGATAGCCCCGGGGGAATACATTGGGGAGGGGATAATAAGTAGTGGACAACCTCTTTAACAGAAGCGATCAGAGCAAGCTCTGATTGCAGCAGTTACAGATGCAGGCTGTGTACAGGCATCTCACTGAAGAATCATGAGCAAAACGCACGTCAGAGTGTGGGGTGGAGGTCACACAGCCCTAATCTGCTCATGCCATACTGGGTCTGTATTTAGCTAACCCCATGTTTATTCTTTCATTATATTCTGATATTTATTCTTATATTGGCCAATGACTTTTGCACTGTGCTCATTATTACGGCCGTTGCTATATTCAAGCTATGTGTTAAATGAATTATATGAGATTTTTCCTATTTATTATATTAGATGCACTGTTTGATGTAATTCTGGTATATACAGGTGCATCTCACTAAATTAGAATATCTTCAAAAAGTTAATTTATTTCAGTTCTTCAATACAAAAAGTGAAACTCATATATTATATAGAGTCATTACAAACAGAGTGATCTATTTCAAGTGTTTATTTCTGGTAATGTTGATGATTATGGCTTACAGCCAATGAAAACACAAAAGTCATTATCTCAGTAAATTAGAATACTTTAGAACAACAGATTCAAAAATGTTTTTAAAATCTGAAATGTTGGCCTACTGAAATGTATGTTCAGTAAATGCACTCAATACTTGGTCGGGGCTCCTTTTGGATCAATTACTGCATCAATGCGGTGTGTCATGGAGGCGATCAGCCTGTGGCACTGCTGAGGTGTTATGGAAGCCCAGGATGCTTTGATAGCAGCCTTCAGCTCGTCTGCATTGTTGGGTCTGGTGTCTCTCATCTTCCTCTTGACAATAACACATAGATTCTCTGTGGGGTTAAGGTGAGGCGAGTTTGCTGGCCAATCAAGCACAGTGATACTGTTGTGTGTAAACCAGGTATTGGTTCTTTTGGCAGTGTGGACAGGTGCCTAGTCCTGCTGGAGAATGAAATTTCCATCTCCAAAAAGCTTGTCAGCAGAGGGAAGCATGAAGTGCTCTAAAATTTCCTGGTAGACGGCTGCGCGGACTTTGGTCTTGATAAAACACAGTGGACCTATACCAGCAGATGACTTGGCTCCCCAAACCATCACTGAGTGTGGAAACTTCACACTAGACCTCAAGCAGCTTGGATTGTGGCCTCTCCACTCTTCCTCCAGACTCTGGGACATTGATTTCCGAATGAAAATTGGAACTCTGGGACCTTGTGGAGTGTGTCAATGACTGCCTTCTGGACATATGTCAAGTCAGCAATCTTCCCCATGATTGTGGAGCCTATTGAAACAGACTAAGGGACTTTTTTAAACGCTTAGGAAGCCTTTGCAGGTGTTTTTTGTTAATTAATGACTTTTGTGTTTTCATTGGCTGTAAGCCATAATCATCAACATTAACAGAAATAAACACTTGAAATCAATCACTCTGTTTGTAATGACTCTATATAATATATGAGTTTCACTTTTTGTATTAAAGAACTGAAATAAATTAACTTTTTGATGATATTCTAATTTTGTGAGATGCACCTGTACATATATATCTGCATATGCACTTTATTTATTTAATATATCGATGGTGATAATTTACTTGTATTCATGTATTTACTGGATGAAATTCAATATATGTTGATCCTAGGGAGAACCACTATTCAATACATGGGCTGTGTCTCTCCATCTCACATGTGTTTTAAATGTTTAGATGTCTATTACATATTTTTTAACCTATTTTTCTATGTCTGATCACTGATTTATCCAAATAAAGAATTTACTCTACTTATTTCTGTTGTATTATTTAATCCTTACCGGCCTGTTGTAGGTTGTTTCATACTTGAATTGTGGTCCAGTGAACCTTAATGACTATATTCATCTATTTAATTGCTGAGTATCTAGCTATACCCCTTTCATTGTAGGTTTGATGTGTACAGGCATCTACCAAGTGTGGTGCAGGCTCGGCTCCTGAACCTGCTCCATACATAGAGCCCTGACATTGGATGTGCTATTACTTCATATGTTGCCAATCGCTTTTCTGTGTTCTTTAAAAGATAGAAGTGGGAGAGCATGATAAAAGGGCTTACCTACCCCCTGAGACCAACTTTGGCTCTTACACTGCTCCATTGGCCATCTCTGCCCAAAAGGGATGACGTCATGATGATCATAACCGCCAATCACCTGACTGCTGAGGCCACTGACTACTGGGTCAGGTGACCGCTGGTTGGAACGTCATCTCTTCTGGTCCAGTAGAGATGGAGCAGAGGGTGGATTGTAGGGTAAGGTTGACTTCATTTATAAGCATCCCTTCCCACTGCTAACTGTCTGAAAAACACCTCTATTATTAGAAAATGTTATTATACTGTATACTATTACCACATTCTCCACTGTCTCATGGTTCCCACTGATTCCATCATCATCCCTATATAATATGACACAATGATACTACAGATTACTAATCAATGTGATGTTTATAGACATGGACAAGTGCACCCTACTGTATATTATAAAGTATTAGCTGTCATCCAAAGAGCACCATGACCTAGAGAATCATGAGAACTTATATACATTACATAGGATACACTGGGGCCTATGTATATACATTACATAGTATACACTGGGGCCGATGTATATACATTACATAGGATACACTGGGGCTGATGTATATACATTACACAGTATACACTGGGGCTGATGTATATACATTACACAGTATACACTGGGGCTGATGTATATACATTACACAGTATACACTGGGGCTGATGTATATACATTACATAGGATACACTGGGGCTGATGTATATACATTACATAGTATACACTGGGGCTGATATATATACATTACATAGGATACACTGGGGCTGATGTATATACATTACATAGAACACACTGGGGCTGATGTATATACATTACACAGTATACACTGGGACCGATGTATATACATTACATAGGATACACTGGGGCTGATATATATACATTACATAGGATACACTGGGGCTGATGTATATACATTACATAGAACACACTGGGGCTGATGTATATACATTACACAGTATACACTGGGACCGATCTATATACATTACATAGGATACACTGGGGCTGATGTATATACATTACATAGTATACACTGGGACTGATATATATACATTACATAGGATACACTGGGGCTGATGTATATACATTACATAGAACACACTGGGGCTGATGTATATACATTACACAGTATACACTAGGACCGATCTATATACATTACATAGGATACACTGGGGCTGATGTATATACATTACATAGAACACACTGGGGCTGATGTATATACATTACATAGGATACCATGGGGCTGATGTATATACATCATATAGGATACCATAGGGCTGATGTATATACATTACATAGGATGCCATGGGTCTGATGTATACACATCATATAGGGTACCATGGGGCTGATGTATATACATTACATAGGATACCATGGGGCTGATGTATATATATCATATAGGATACCATGGGTCTGATGTATATACATTAGATAGGATACCATGGGGCTGATGTATATACATCATATAGGATACCATGGGGCTGATGTATATACATTACATAGGATACCCTAGGGCCATTGTATATACATTACATAGAATACGCTAGGGCCAATGTATATACATTACATAGAATACGCTAGGGCCAATGTATATACATCATATAGGATACACTGGGGCCAATGTACATACATAATATAGGATATTCTAGGGCCCATGTTTATACATCATATAGGATACCATGGGACTGATGTATATACATCATATAGGATACCATGGGGCTGATGTATATACATCATATAGGATACCATGGGGCTGATGTGTATACATTACACAGGATACCATGGGGCTGATGTATATACATTACATAGGATACCATGGCGCTGATGTATATACTGTACATCATATAGGATACCATGGGGCTGATGTATATACAACATATAGGATACCATAGTGCTGATGCATATACATTGCATAGGATACCGTGGCGCTGATGTATATAAATCAAATAGGATACCATGGGGCTGATGTATATACATCATATGGGATACCATGGCACTGATGTACATACATAATATAGGAAACCATGGGGCTGATGTATATACATCATATAGGATACAATTGGGCTGATGTATATACATCATATAGGATACCATGGGGCTGATGTATATACATCATATAGGATACCATGGGGCTGATGTATATACATCATATAGGATACCATGGGGCTGATGAATATACATTACATAGGATACCATGGGGCTGATGTTTATACATAACATAGAAAACACTGGGGCCGATGTATATACATTACATAGGATACACTGGGGCCGATGTATATACATTACATAGAACACACTGGGGCCGATGTATATACATTACATAGGATACACTGGGGCCGATGTATATACATTACATAGAACACACTGGGGCCGATATATATACATTACATAGGATACACTGTTGCCGATGTATATACATTACATAGGATACACTGGGGCTGATGTATATACATTACATAGAATACACTGGGGCTGATGTATATACATTACATAGAACACACTGGGGCCGATGTATATACATGACATAGAACACACTGGGACCGATGTATATACATTACATAGGATACACTGGGGCCGATGTATATACATTACATAGGATACACTGGGGCCGATGTATATACATTACATAGAACACACTGGGGCCGATGTATATACATTACATAGGATACACTGGGGCCGATGTATATACATTACATAGAACACTCTGGGGTCGATGTATATACATTACATAGGATACACTGGGGCTGATGTATATACATTACATAGAACACACTGGGGCCGATGTATATACATGACATAGAACACACTGGGACTGATGTATATACATTACATAGGATACACTGGGGCCGATGTATATACATTACATAGGATACACTGGGGCCGATGTATATACATTACATAGAACACACTGGGGCCGATGTATATACATTACATAGGATACACTGGGGCCGATGTATATACATTACATAGAACACACTGGGGCCGATGTATATACATTACATAGGATACACTGGGGCCGATGTATATACATTACATAGAACACTCTGGGGTCGATGTATATACATTACATAGGATACACTGGGGCTGATGTATATACATTACATAGAACACACTGGGGCCGATGTATATACATGACATAGAACACACTGGGACTGATGTATATACATTACATAGGATACACTGGGGCCGATGTATATACATTACATAGGATACACTGGGGCCGATGTATATACATTACATAGAACACACTGGGGCCGATGTATATACATTACATAGGATACACTGGGGCTGATGTATATACATTACATAGGATACACTGGGGCCGATGTATATACATTACATAGGATACACTGGGGCCGATGTATATACATTACATAGAACACTCTGGGGTCGATGTATATACATTACATAGCATAGACTGGGGCTGATGTATATACATTACATAGGATACACTGTTGCCGATGTATATACATTACATAGAACACACTGGGGTCGATGTATATACATTACATAGGATACACTGGGGCCGATGTATATACATTACATAGAACACACTGGGGCCGATGTATATACATTACATAGAACACACTGGGGCCGATGTATATACATTACATAGAACACACTGGGGCTGATGTATATACATTACATAGGATACACTGGGGCCGATGTATATACATTACATAGGATACACTGGGGCCGATGTATATACATTACATAGAACACTCTGGGGTCGATGTATATACATTACATAGCATAGACTGGGGCTGATGTATATACATTACATAGGATACACTGTTGCCGATGTATATACATTACATAGAACACACTGGGGTCGATGTATATACATTACATAGGATACACTGGGGCTGATGTATATACATTACATAGAATACACTGGGGCCGATGTATATACATTACATATAATACACTGGGGCCGATGTATATACATTACATAGATCACACTGGGACCGATGTATATACATTACATAGAACACACTGGGGCCGATGTATATACATGACATAGAACACACTGGGACCGATGTATATACATTACATAGGATACACTGGGGCCGATGTATATACATAACATAGAACACACTGGGGCCGATGTATATACATTACAAAGAACACACTGGGGCCGATGTATATACATTACATAGGATACACTGGGGCTGATGTATATACATTACATAGGATACACTGGGGCGGTTGTATATACATTACATAGGATACACTGGGGCCGATGTATATACATTACATAGGATACACTGGGGCTGATGTATATACATTACATAGAATACACTGGGGCTGATGTATATACATTACATAGGATACAGTGTGGTCGATGTATATACATTACATAGGATAGACTAGGGCCGATTTATATACATTACATAGAACACGCTGGGGCCGATGTATATACATCATATAGGATACCATGGGGTTGATGTATATAGATTACATAGGATACACTGGGGCCGGTGTATATACATTATAAGGATACACTGGGGCCGATGTATATACATTACATAGAATACACTGGGGCCGATGTATATAAATTACGTAGGATACACTGGGGCCGATGTATATACATTACATAGAACACACTGGGACCGATGTATATACATTACATAGAACACACTGGGGCCGATGTATATACATTACGTAGGATACACTGGGGCTGATATATATACATTAAATAGGATGCCATGGGATGATGTATACACATCATATAGGATACCGTGGCGCTGATGTATATACATTACATAGGATACCATGGGGCTGATATATATACATTACATAGGATACCATGGGGCTGATATATATACATCATATAGGATACCATGGGGCTGATGTATATACATCATATAGGATACCATGGGGCTGATGTATATACATCATATAAGATACCATGGGGCTGATGTATATACATTATATAGGATACCATGGCGCTGATGTATATACTGTATATCATATAGGATACCATGGGGCTGATGTATATACATCATATAGGATACCATGGGGCTGATGTATATACATTACATAGGATACCATGGCGCTGATGTACATACATAATATAGGATACCATGGGGCTGATGTATATACGTTACATAGGATACCGTGGCGCTGATGTATATACATCATATGGTATACCATGGGGCTGATGTACAGTATATACATCATATAGAATACTATGGAGCTGATGTATATACATCATATAGGATACCATGGCGTTGATGTATATACATTACATAGGATATCATGGGGCTGATGTATATACATCATATAGGATACCATGGGGCTGATGTACAGTATATACATCATATGGGATACCATGACGCTGATGTATATACATCATATAGGATACCATGGGGCTGATGTATATACATTACATAGGATACCATGGGGCTGATGTATATACATCATTTAGGATATCATGGGGCTGATGTACAGTATATACATCATATAGGATACCATGGCGCTGATGTACATACATAATATAGGACACCATGGGGCTGATGTATATACATCATATAGGATACCATGGGGCTGATGTATATACATCATTTAAGATACCATGGGACTGATGTATATAAATCAAATAGGATACCAAGGGGCTGATGTAAATACATCATATAGGATACCATGGGACTGATGTATATACATCATACAGGATACCATGGGGCTGATGTATATACATCATATAGGATACCATGGGGCTGATGTATATACATCATATAGAATACCATGGGGCTGATGTATATACATTGCATAGGATACCATGGGGCTGATGCATACACATCATATAGGTTACCATGGGGCTGATGTATATACATTACATAGGATACCATGGGGCTGATGTATATATATTACATAGAACACACTGGGGCCGATGTATATACATTACATAGGATACACTGGGGCCGATGTATATACATTACATAGAACACACTGGGGCCGATGTATATACATTACATAGAACACACCGGGGCCGATGTATATACATTACATAGAACACACTGGGGCTGATGTATATACATTACATAGGATACACTGGGGCCGATGTATATACATTCCATAGGATACACTGGGGCCGATGTATATACATTACATAGGATACACTGGGGCCGATGTATATACATTACATAGGATACACTGGGGCCGATGCTTATACATTACATAGGATACACTGGGGCCGATGTACATACATTACATAGAACACACTTGGGCCGATGTATATACATTACATATGAAACACTGGGGCTGATGTATACACATCATATAGGATACCATGGGGCTGATGTATATACATCATATAGGATACCATGGGGCTGATGTATATATATTATATAGGATACCATGGGGCTGATGTATTTACATCATATAGGATACCATGGGGCTGATTTATATACATTACATAGGATACACTTGGGCCGATGTATATAAATTACATAGAACAAACTGGGGCCTACGTATATACATTACATAGGATAAACTGGGGCTGATGTATATACATTACATAGGATACACTGGGGCCGATGTATATACATTACATAGGATACACAGTTGCAGATGTATATACATTACATAGGATACACTGGGGCCGACGTATATACATTACATAGGATACACTGAGGCCGACGTATATACATTACATAGGATACACTAGGGCTGATGTATATACATTACATAGAACACACTGGGTCCGACGTATATACATTACATAGGAAACACTGGGGCCGATGTATATACATTACATAGGATACACTGTTGCAGATGTATATACATTACAGAGAATACACTGCGGCCGATGTACATACATTACATAGAATACACTGGGGCCGATGTATATACATTACAGAGAATACACTGGGGCCGATGTATATACATTACATAGGATACACTGGGGCTGATGTATATACATTACATAGGATACACTGGGGCCGATGTATATACTTTGCATAGAATACACTGGGGCCGATGTATATACATTACATAGGATACAGTGGGGTCGATGTATATACATTACATAGGATACACTTGGGCCGATTTATATACATTGCGTAGAACACGCTGGGGCCGATGTATATACATTACATAGGATACACTGGGACCGATGTATATACATTACATAGAACACACTGGGGCCGATGTATATACATTACATAGGATACACTGGGGCTGATGTATACACATCATATAGGATACCATGGGGCTGATGTATATACATTACATAGGATACCATGGGGCTGATGTATATACATCATATAGGATACCATGGGGCTGATGTATATACATCATATAGGATACCATGGGGCTGATGTATATACATCATATAGGATACCATGGGGCTAATGTATTTTCATAATTTAGGATACCATGGGGCTGATGTATATACATTACATAGGATACGCTAGGGCCAATGTATATCCATTACATAGAATACGCTAGGGCCAATGTATATACATCATATAGGATACACTGGGGCCAATGTACATACATAATATAGGATGTTCTAGGGCCCATGTATATACATCATATAGGATACCATGGGACTGATGTATATACATCATGTAGGATACCATGGGGCTGATGTATATACATCATATAGGATACCATGGGGCTGATGTATATACATTACATAGAATACACTGGGGCCGATGTATATACATTACATAGAATACACTGGGGCCGATGTATATACATTACATAGGATACACTGGGGCCGATTTATATACATTACATAGGATACACTGGGGCCGATGTATATACATAACATAGAACACACTGGGGCCGAAGTATATACATTACATAGGATACACTGGGGCTGATGTATATACATTACATAGGATACACTGGGGCTGATGTATATACATTACATAGAACACACTGGGGCCGAAGTATAAACATTACATAGGATACACTGGGGCTGATGTATATACATTACATAGGATACACTGGGGCTGATGTATATACATTACATAGAACACACTGGGGCCGACGTATATACATTACATAGGAAACACTGGGGCCGATGTATATACATTACATAGGAAACACTGGGGCCGATGTATATACATTACATAGGATACACTGGGGCCGATGTATATACATTACATAGTATACACTGGGGCCGATGTACATACATTACATAGGATACACTGGAGCTGATGTATATACATTACATAGGATACACTGGGGCCGATGTATATACATTACAGAGAATACACTGGGGCCGATGTATATACATTACATAGGATACACTGGGGCCGATGTATATACATTACAGAGAATACACTGGGGCCGATGTATATATATTACATAGGATACACTGGGGCTGATGTATATACATTACAGAGGATACACTGGGGCCGATGTATATACATTACATAGAACACACTGGGGCTGATGTATATACATTACATAGGATACACTGGGGCCGATATATATACATTACATAGGAAACACTGGGGCCGATGTATATACATTACATAGGATACACTGGGGCCGATGTATATACATTACATAGGATACACTGGGGCTGATGTATATACATTACATAGGATACAGTGGGGCCGATGTATATACATTACATAGGATACAGTGGGGCTGATGTATATACATTACATAGGATACACTGGGGCTGATGTATATACATTGCATAGGATACACTGGGGCCGATGTATATACATTACATAGGATACAGTGGGGCTGATGTATATACATTACATAGGATACACTGGGGCTGATGTATATACATTACATAGGATACACTGGGGCCGATGTATATACATTACATAGGATACAGTGGGGCTGATGTATATACATTACATAGGATACACTGGGGCCGGTGTATATACATTACATAGAACACACTGGGGCCGATGTATATACATCATATAGGATACCATGGGGCTGATGTACATACATTACATAGGATACGCTAGGGCCAATGTATATACATTATATAGGATACACTGGGGCCGATGTATATACATTACATAGGATACACTGGGGCCGATGCATATACATTACATAGGATACACTGGGGCCGATGTACATACATTACATAGAACACACTTGGGCCGATGTATATACATTACATAGGATACACTGGGGCCGATGCATATACATTACATAGGATACACTGGGGCCGATGCATATACATCATATAGGATACCATGGGGCTGATGTATATACATCATATAGGATACCATGGGGCTGATGTATATATATTATATAGGATACTATGGGGCTGATGTATATACATTACATAGGATACCATGGGGCTGATTTATATACATTACATAGGATACACTTGGGCCGATGTATATAAATTACATAGAACAAACTGGGGCCGACGTATATACATTACATAGGATAAACTGGGACTAATGTATATACATTACATAGGATACACTGGGGCCGATGTATATACATTACATAGGATACACTGTTGCAGATGTATATACATTACATAGGATACACTGGGGCCGACGTATATACATTACATAGGATACACTGGGGCTGATGTATATACATTACATAGAACACACTGGGTCCGACGTATATACATTACATAGGAAACACTGGGGCCGATGTATATACATTACATAGGATACACTGTTGCAGATCTATATACATTACAGAGAATACACTGGGGCCGATGTACATACATTACATAGGATACACTGGGGCCGATGTATATACATTACAGAGAATACACTGGGGCCGATGTATATACATTACATAGGATACACTGGGGATGATATATACATTACATAGGATACACTGGGGCCGATGTATATACTTTACATAGAATACACTGGGGCCGATGTATATACATTACATAGGATACAGTGGGGTCTATGTATATACATTACATAGGATACACTTGGGCCGATTTATATACATTACATAGGATACACTGGGGCTGATGTATATACATTACATAGGATACACTGGGGCCGATGTATATACATTACAAAGGATACAGTGGGGCTGATGTATATACATTACATAGGATACACTGGGGCCGGTGTATATACATTATTAGGATATACTGGGGCCGATGTATATACATTACATAGAACACACTGGGGCCGATGTATATACATCATATAGGATACCATGGGGCTGATGTACATACATTACTTAGGATACGCTAGGGCCAATGTATATACATTATATAGGATACACTGGGGCCGATGTATATACATTACATAGGATACACTGGGGCCGATGCATATACATTACATAGGATACACTGGGGCCGATGCATATACATCATATAGGATACCATGGGGCTGATGTATATACATCATATAGGATACCATGGGGCTGATGTATATATATTATATAGGATACTATGGGGCTGATGTATATACATTACATAGGATACCATGGGGCTGATTTATATACATTACATAGGATACACTTGGGCCGATGTATATAAATTACATAGGATACACTGTTGCAGATGTATATACATTACAGAGAATACACTGGGGCCGATGTATATACATTACATAGGATACACTGGGGCTGATGTATATACATTACATAGGATACACTGGGGCCGATGTATATACATTACAGAGAATACACTGGGGCCGATGTATATACATTACATAGGATACACTGGGGCCGATGTATATACATTACAGAGAATACACTGGGGCCGATGTATATACATTACATAGGATACACTGGGGCCGATGTATATACATTACAGAGAATACACTGGGGCCGATGTATATACATTACATAGGATACACTGGGGCTGATGTATATACATTACATAGGATACACTGGGGCCGATGTATATACTTTACATAGAATACACTGGGGCCGATGTATATACATTACATAGGATACAGTGGGGTCTATGTATATACATTACATAGGATACACTTGGGCCGATTTATATACATTGCGTAGAACACGCTGGGGCCGATGTATATACATTACATAGAACACACTGGGACCGATGTATATACATTACATAGAACACACTGGGGCCGATGTATATACATTACATAGGATACACTGGGGCTGATGTATACACATCATATAGGATACCATGGGGCTGATGTATATACATCATATAGGATACCATGGGGCTGATGTATATACATCATATAGGATACCATGGGGCTGATGTATATACATCATATAGGATACCATGGGGCTGATGTATATACATCATATAGGATACCATGGGGCTAATGTATATTCATCATTTAGGATACCATGGGGCTGATGTATATACATTACATAGGATACGCTAGGGCCAATGTATATCCATTACATAGAATACGATATGGCCAATGTATATACATCATATAGGATACACTGGGGCCAATGTACATACATAATATAGGATGTTCTAGGGCCCATGTATATACATCATATAGGATACCATGGGACTGATGTATATGCATCATATAGGATACACTGGGGCCGATTTATATACATTACATAGGATACACTGGGGCCGATGTATATACATTACATAGGATACACTGGGGCCGATGTATATACATAACATAGAACACACTGGGGCCGAAGTATATACATTACATAGGATACACTGGGGCTGATGTATATACATTACATAGGATACACTGGGGCTGATGTATATACATTACATAGAACACACTGGGGCCGACGTATATACATTACATAGGAAACACTGGGGCCGATGTATATACATTACATAGGATACAATGGGGCCGATGTATATACATTACATAGAACACACTGGGGCAGATGTATATATATTACATAGGATACAATGGGGCCGATGTATATACATTACATAGGACACACTGGGGCCGATGTATATACATTACATAGAACACACTGGGGCAGATGTATATACATTACATAGGATACACTGGGGCCAATGTATATACATTACATAGGATACACTGGGGCCAATGTATATACATTACATAGAACACACTGGGGCCGATGTATATACATTACATAGGATACACTGGGGCTGATGTATATACATTACATAGGATACACTGGGGCCGATGTATATACATTACATAGAACACACTGGGGCCGATGTATATACATTACATAGGATACACTGTTGCCGATGTATATACATTACAGAGAATACACTGTGGCCAATGTATATACATTACATAGGATACACTGTTGCCGATGTATATACATTACAGAGAATACACTGTGGCCGATGTACATACATTACATAGAACACACTGGGGCCAATGTATATACATTACATAGAACACACTGGGGACGATGTATATACATTACATAGGATACACTGGGGTCGATGTATATACATTACATAGAACACACTGGGGCCGATGTTTATACATTACATAGAACACACTGGGGCCGATGTATATACATTACATAGGATACACTGGGGCCGATGTATATACATTACATAGGATACACTGTTGCCGATGTATATACATTACATAGAACACACTGGGGCCGATGTATATACATTACATAGGATACACTGGGGCTGATGTATATACTTTACATAGAACACACTGGGGACGATGTATATACATTACATAAGATACACTGGGGCCGATGTATATACATTACATGGGATACCATGGGGCTGATGTATATACATTACATGGGATACCATGGGGCTGATGTATATACATTACATGGGATACCATGGGGCTAATGTATATTCATCATTTAGGATACCATGGGGCTGATGTATATACATTACATAGTATACACTGGGTCTGATGTATATACATTACATGGGATACCATGAGGCTAATGTATATTCATCATTTAGGATACCATGGGGCTGATGTATATACATTACATAGGATACGCTAGGGCCAATGTATATACATCATATAGGATACACTGGGGCCAATGTACATACATAATATAGGATGTTCTAGGGCCCATGTATATACATCATATAGGATACCATGGGACTGATGTATATACATCATATATGATACCATGGGGCTGATGTATATACATTACATAGGATACACTGGGGCCGATTTATATACATTACATAGGATACACTGGGGCCGATGTATATACATTACATAGGATACACTGGGGCCGATTTATATACATTACATAGGATACACTGGGGCCGATGTATATACATTACATAGGATACACTGGGGCCGATGTATATACATTACATAGGATACACTGGGGCTGATGTATATACATTACATAGTATACACTGGGGCCGATGTATATACATTACAGAGAATACACTGGGGCCGATGTATATACATTACATAGGATACACTGGGGCTGATGTAAATACATTACATAGGATACACTGGGGCTGATGTATATACATTACATAGAACACACTGGGGCCGAAGTATATACATTACATAGGATACACTGGGGCTGATGTATATACATTACATAGGATACACTGGGGCTGATGTATATACATTACATAGAACACACTGGGGCCGAAGTATATACATTACATAGGATACACTGGGGCCGATGTATATACATTACATAGGATACACTGGGGCTGATGTATATACATTACATAGAACACACTGGGGCCGATGTATATACATTACATAGAACACACTGGGGCTGATGTATATACATTACATAGGATACAATGGGGCCGATGTATATACATTACATAGTATACACTGGGGCCGATGTATATACATTACATAGAACACACTGGGGCAGATGTATATACATTACATAGGATACAATGGGGCCGATGTATATACATTACATAGTATACACTGGGGCCGATGTATATGCATTACATAGAACACACTGGGGCCGATGTATATACATTACATAGGATACACTGGGGCCGATGTACATACATTACATAGAACACACTGGGGCCGATGTATATACATTACATAGGATACACTGGGGCCGATGTATATACATTACATAGAATACACTGGGGCTGATGTATATACATTACAGAGAATACACTGGGGCCGATGTATATACATTACATAGGATACACTGGGGCCGATGTATATACATTACATAGGATACCGTGGCGCTGATGTATATACATTACATAGAACACACTGGGGCAGATGTATATACATTACATAGGATACAATGGGGCCGATGTATATACATTACATAGTATACACTGGGGCCGATGTATATGCATTACATAGAACACACTGGGGCCGATGTATATACATTACATAGGATACACTGGGGCCGATGTACATACATTACATAGAACACACTGGGGCCGATGTATATACATTACATAGGATACACTGGGGCCGATGTATATACATTACATAGAATACACTGGGGCTGATGTATATACATTACAGAGAATACACTGGGGCCGATGTATATACATTACATAGGATACACTGGGGCCGATGTATATACATTACATAGGATACCGTGGCGCTGATGTATATACATCATATAGTATTCCATGGGGTTGATGTACAGTATATACATCATATAGGATACCATGGCGCTGATGTATATACATCATATAGGATACCATGGCGCTGATGTATATACATCATATAGGATACCATGGGGCTGATATATATACATTACAAAGGATACCGTGGCACTGATGTATATACATTACATAGGATACCATGGCGCTGATGTACATACATAGTATACACTGGGGCCGATGTATATACATTACATAGAACACACTGGGGCAGATGTATATACATTACATAGGATACAATGGGGCCGATGTATATACATTACATAGTATACACTGGGGCCGATGTATATACATTACATAGGATACCGTGGCGCTGATGTATATACATCATATAGTATTCCATGGGGCTGATGTACAGTATATACATCATATAGGATACCATGGCGCTGATGTATATACATCATATAGGATACCATGGCGCTGATGTATATACATCATATAGGACACCTTGGCGCTGATGTATATACATCATATAGGATACCATGGGGCTGATGTATATACATTACATTGGATACCATGAAGCTGATGTATATACATCATATAAGATACCATGGGGCTGATGTATATACATTACATAGGATACCATGGGGCTGATGTATATACATTACATAGGATACCATGGGGCTGATGTATATACATCATATAGGATACCATGGGGCTGATATATATACATTACAAAGGATACCGTGGCGCTGATGTATATACATCATATAGTATTCCATGGGGCTGATGTACAGTATATACATCATATAGGATACCATGGCGCTGATGTATATACATCATATAGGATACCATGGCGCTAATGTATATACATCATATAGGACACCTTGGCGCTGATATATATACATCATATAGGATACCATGGGTCTGATGTATATACATTACATAGGATACCATGGGGCTGATGTATATACATTGCATAGGATACCATAAGGCTGATGTATATACATCATATAGGATACCATGGGGCTGATGTAAATACATTACATAGGATACCATGAAGCTGATGTATATACATCATATAAGATACCATGGGGCTGATGTATATACATTACATAGGATACCATGGGGCTGATGTATATACATCATATAGGATACCATGAGGCTGATGTATATACATTACATTGGATACCATGGGGCTGATGTATATACATCATACAGGATACCATGGGGCTGATGTATATACATCATATAGGATACCATGGGGCTGATGTATATACATTACATAGGATACCATGGGGCTGATATATATACATTACATAGGATACCATGGCGCTGATGTATATACTGTACATCATATAGGATACCATGGGGCTGATGTATATACATTACAAAGGATACCGTGGCGCTGATGTATATACATCATATAGTATTCCATGGGGTTGGTGTACAGTATATACATCATATAGGATACCATGGGGCTGATATATATACATCATATAGGATACCATGGGACTGATGAATATACATCATATAGGATACCATGGGGCTGATATATATACATCATAGAGGATACCATGGCGCTGATGTATATACATCATATAGGATACCATGGGGCTGATATATATACATTACAAAGGATACCGTGGCGCTGATGTATATACATCATATAGGATACCATGGCGCTGATGTATATACATCATATAGGACACCTTGGCACTGATGTATATACATCATATAGGATACCATGGGGCTGATGTATATACATCATATAGGATACCATGGGGCTGATGTATATACATTACATAGGATACCATGGGGCTGATGTATACACATCATATAGGATACCATGGGGCTGATGTATATACATTGCATAGGATACCATAAGGCTGATGTATATACATCATATAGGATACCATGGGGCTGATGTACAGTATATACATCATATGGGATACTATGGCGCTGATGTATATACATCATATAGGATACCATGAGGCTGATGTATATACATCATATAGGATACCATGGGGCTGATGTATATACATCATATAGGATACCATGGGGCTGATGTACATACATAATATAGGATACCATGGGACTGATGTATATACATCATATAGGATACCATGGCGCTGATGTATATACATTACATAGGATACCATGGGGCTGATGTATATACATCATATAGGATACCATGGCGCTGATGTATATACATTACATAGGATACCATGGGGCTGATGTATATACATCATACAGGATACCATGGGGCTGATGTAAATACATTACATAGGATACCATGGGGCTGATGTATATACATCATATAGGATACCATGGGGCTGATGTACATACATAATATAGGATACCATGGGACTGATGTATATACATCATATAGGATACCATGGCGCTGATGTATATACATTACATAGGATACCATGGGGCTGATGTATATACATCATATAGGATACCATGGGGCTGATGTACATACATAATATAGGATACCATGGGACTGATGTATATACATCATATAGGATACCATGGGACTGATGTATATACATTACATAGGATACCATGGGGCTGATGTATATACATCATATAGGATACCATGGCGCTGATGTATATACATTACATAGGATACCATGGGGCTGATGTATATACATCATATAGGATACCATGGGGCTGATGTATATACATCATATAGGATACCATGGGGCTGATGTAAATACATTACATAGGATACCATGACGCTGATGTATATACATCATATAGGATACCATGGGGCTGATGTATATACATCATATAGGATACCATGGGGCTGATGTATATACATCATATAGGATACCATGGGGCTGATGTAAATACATCACATAGGATACCATGACGCTGATGTATATACATCATATAAGATACCATGGGGCTGATGTATATACATTACATAGGATACCATGGGGCTGATGTATATACATCATATAGGATACCATGGCGCTGATGTATATACATCATATAGGATACCATGGGGCTGATGTGTATATATTACATAGGATACCGTGGCGCTGATGTATATACATCATATAGGATACCATGAGGCTGAGGTATATACATTACATAGGATACCATGGGGCTGATGTATATACATTACATAGGATACTATGGCGCTGATGTAAATACATTACATAGGATACAATGGCGCTGATGTATATACATCATATAAGATACCAAGGGGCTGATGTACAGTATATACATCATATAGGATACCATGGCGCTGATGTATATACATTACATAGGATACCATGGGGTTGATATATATAAATCATATAGGATACCATGGCGCTGATGTATATACATTACATAGGATACCATGGGGTTGATATATATAAATCATATAGGATATCATGGGGCTGATGTATAAACATCATATAGGATACCTTGGGACTGATGTATATACATCATATTTGATACCATGGCGCTGATGTATATACATCATATAGGATACCATGGGGCTGATGTATATACATCATATAGGATACCATGGGGCTGATGTATATACATCATATAGGATACCATGGGGCTGATGTACATACATCATATAGGATACCATGGGGCTGATGTACATACATCATATAGGATACCATGGGGCTGATGTATATACATTACATAGGATACCGTGGCGCTGATGTATATACATCATATAGGATACCATTGCGCTGATGTATATACATAATATAGGATACCATGGGGCTGATGTATAAACATCATATAGGATACCATGGGGCTGATGTATATACATCATATAGGATACCATGGGGCTGATGCATATACATCATATAGGATACCATGGGGCTGATGTATATATATTACATAGGATACCATGGGGCTGATGCATATACATCATATAGGATACCATGGGGCTGATGTCTATACATTACATAGGATACCATTGTGCTGATGTATATACATAATATAGGATACCATGGGGCTGATGTATAAACATCATATAGGATACCATGGGACTGATGTATATACATCATATAGGATACCATGGGACTGATGTATATACATCATATAGGATACCATGGCGCTGATGTATATACATCATATAGGATACCATGGGGCTGATGTATATACATTACATAGGATACCATGGGGCTGATGTATATACATCATATAGGATACCATGAGGCTGATGTATATACATCATATAGGATACCATGGGGCTGATGTATATACATCATATAGGATACCATGGGACTGATGTATATAAATCATATACGATACCATGGGGCTGATGTATATACATCTTATAGGATACCATGGGGCTGATGTATATACATCATATAGGATACCATGGGGCTGATGTACATACATCATATAGGATACCATGGGGCTGATGTATATACATTACGTAGGATACCGTGGCGCTGATGTATATACATCATATAGGATACCATTGTGCTGATGTATATACATAATATAGGATACCATGGGTCTGATGTATAAACATCATGTAGGATACCTTGGGACTGATGTATATAAATCATATAGGATACCATGGGGCTGATGTATATCCATTACATAGGATACCATGGGGCTGATGCATATACATCATATAGGATACCATGGGGCTGATGTACAGTATATACATCATATAAGATACCATGAGGCTGATGCATATACATCATTTAGGATACCATGGGGCTGATGTATATACATCATATAGGATACCATGGGGCTGATGTATATACATCATATAGGATACCATGGTGCTGATGTATATACATTACATAGGATACCATGGGACTGATGTATATACATCATATAGGATACCATGGGGCTGATGTATATACATCATATAGGATACCATGGTGCTGATGTATATACATTACATAGGATACCATGGGACTGATGTATATACATCATATAGGATACCATGGGGCTGATGTATATACATCATATAGGATACCATGGCGCTGATGTACATACATTACATAGGATACCATGGGGCTGATGTATATACATCATATAGGATACCATGGGGCTTATGTATATACATCATATAGGATACTATGGGGCTGATGTATATACATCATATAAGATACCATGGGACTGATGTATATAAATCATATACGATACCATGGGGCTGATGTACAGTACAGACCAAAAGTTTGGACACACCTTCTCATTTAAAGATTTTTCTGTATTTTCATGACTTTGAAAATTGTACATTCACACTGAAGTCATCAAAACTATGAATTAACACATGTGGAATTATATACTTAACAAAAAAGTGTGAAACAACTCAAAATATGTCTTATATTCTAGGTTCTTCAAAGTAGCCACCTTTTGCTTTGATGGCTGCTTTGCACACTCTTGGCATTCTCTTGATGAGCTTCAAGAGGTAGTCACTGGAAATGGTTTTCACTTCACAGGTGTGCCCTGTCAGGTTTAATAAGTGGGATTTCTTGCCTTATAAATGGGGTTGGGACCATCAGTTGTGTTGTGCAGAAGTCAGGTGGATACACAGCTGATAGTCCTTCTGAATAGACTGTTAGCTGCTTTTTTCTTGCCATAATACAAATTCAAAGTAAAGAAAAACGAGTGGCCATCATTATTTTAAGAAATGAAGGTCAGTCAGTCTGAAAAATTGGGCAAACTTTGAAAGTGTCCCCAAGTGCAGTTGGAAAAACCATCAAACGCTACAAAGAAACTGTCTCACATGAGGACCGCCCCAGAAAGGGAAGACCAAGAGTCACCTCTGCTTCTGAGGATAAGTTTATCCGAGTCACCAGCCTCAGAAATCGCAGGTTAAAAGCAGCTCAGATTAGAGACCAGGTCAATGCCACACAGAGTTCTAGCAGCAGACACATCTCTTCAACAACTGTTAAGAGGAGACTTTGTGCAGCAGGCCTTCATGGTAAAATAGCTGCTAGGAATCCACTGCTAAGGACAGGCGACAAGCAGAAGAGACTTGTTTGGCCTAAAGAACACAAGGAATGGACATTAGACCAGTGGAAATCTGTGCTTTGGTCTGATGATTCCAAATTTGAGATCTTTGGTTCCAACCACCGTGTCTTTGTGCGACGCAGAAAAGGTGAACGGATGGACTCTACATGCCTGGTTCCCACCGTGAAGCATGGAGGAGGAGGTGTGATGGTGTGGGGGTGCTTTGCTGGTGACACTGTTGGGGATTTATTCAAAATTGAAGGCATACTGAGCCAGCATGGCTACCACAGCATCTTGCAGCGGCATGCTATTCCATCCGGTTTTCGTTTAGTTGGACCATCATTTATTTTTCAACAGGACAATGACCCCAAACACACCCCCAGGCTGTGTAAGGGCTATTTGACCAAGAAGGAGAGTGATGGGGTGCTACGCCAGATGACCTGGCCTCCACAGTCACCAGACCTGAACCCAATCGAGATGGTTTGGGGTGAACTGGACCGCAGAGTGAAGGCAAAAGGGCCAACAAGTGCTAAGCATCTCTGGGAACTCCTTCAAGATTGTTGAAAGACCATTTCCGGTGACTACCTATTGAAGCTCATCAAGAGAATGCCAAGAGTGTGCAAAGCAGTCATCAAAGCAAAAGGTGGCTACTTTGAAGAACCTAGAATATAAGACATATTTTCAGTTGTTTCAGACTTTTTTGTTAAGTATATAATTCTACATGTGTTAATTCATAGTTTGGATGCCTTCAGTGTGAATGTACAATTTTCATAGTCATGAAAATACAGAAAAATCTTTAAATGAGAAGGTGTGTCCAAACTTTTGGTCTGTACTGTATATACATCATATAGGATACCATGGCGCTGATGTACATACATCATATAGGATACCATGGGGCTGATGTATATACATTACATAGGGTACCATTGTGCTGATGTATATACATCATATAGCATACCATTGTGCTGATGTATATACATAATATAGGATACCATGGGGCTGATGTATAAACATCATATAGGATACCTTGGGACTGATGTATATACATCATATAGGATACCATGGGGCTGATGTATATACATCATATAGGATACCATGGGGCTGATGTACAGTATATACATCATATAGGATACCATGGTGCTGATGTATATACATCATATAGGATACCATGGGGCTGATATACAGTATATACATCATATAAGATGCCATGGGGCTGATGTACAGTATATACATCATATAAGATGCCATGGGGCTGATGTATGTACATTACATGGCCACAGCTGATTAACTAGCCCATAGCCTGGAGATGGTTTTGTGCAGCATGCAGCCCTCCCGGTGCCTGAATGAGAGGAGCCTACAGGAAAGTAATGAAACCGGAGCTCTTAGGGTGCTAATTCCGCCAACCAAGAACCTCCTGCTAACTCTGGCTGTCAATAGGTCTGGCAGGGAGTGCGCCGCTGTGGCAAACTGAACTCTATGTGCGTACGTTGTGCATGTGCGAGCATGGGCGGTCACACACACCATGGGCATGAAAAAATATTAAAGGGCCAGCAGCTGCAAAACCACAGCCAATGACCCACAATGCAGGTGAGGGCTGCAGGCCAGCAAGCATGTGCCCGGTGGGGCAGATGGCCTGTCTGGGCTTGTAGGAGTGGCATGGTACTAGTGGTCACTATATCTTTGTACATAAGTATGAGATATACAGCCAATATTATTTTTAATGGCAACTGTCATATGCATATATATATTGTACATGTGCATGAGTATATACAGTATATGTGTACGTGTATAGTGGTGTTGCTTGAAGTTTATAGACCCCATTGAAAAATTTCCAACAGGAACCCAACACTACAGATTTTTAATAGTACTGGTCTTCTCTTATGGGCCAAAAGGATATTTTGGGCCCCCATAGGATCCAGGGCTAGGCGCGACTGCAACACATGCACCTACTATAATTATGCCTCTATGTTTGTTTATCGACAATCAGACAAGCATTTACCATGCAGCCTATAGTAATTGTGCCCTATTCTGTAGTAGATGTGTAGGTATTGCAATAATCTGGCAATTCACCTATATCTCTGCTCTGTACAACAGCTGCATTTGCTCCTTGGTCTGGAATACGTGAGCTGCGGGGACTTTTACAGCTACTTACTGATGAAGGGGCAGCTTGACATCCCCAGTGCAAGGTAAAGGTCTATGTAACTATACATGTTTAGAAATATATACAAGTGCTTCTCACTAAATTAGAATATCATCAAAAAGTTCATTTATTTCAGTTCAATACAAAAAGTGAAACTCGTATATTATATAGAGTCATTACAAACAGAGTGATCTATTTCAAGTGTTTATTTCTGTTAATGTTGATGATTATGGCTTACAGCCAATGAAAACACAAAAGTCATTATCTCAGTAAACTAGAATAATTAACAAAAAACACCTGCAAAGGCTTCCTAATTGTTTAAAAAGGTCCCTTAGTATGTTTCAGTAGGCGCCATAATCATGGGGAAGACTGCTGACTTGACAGATGTTCAGAAGGCAGTCATTGACACACTCCACAAGGAGGATAAGCCACAAAGGGGCATTTCTAAAGAAGCTGGCTGTTCACAGAGTGCTGTATCCAAGCATATTAATGGAAAGCTAAGTGAAAGGAAAAACTGTGGTAGAAAAAGGTGCACAAGCAACCGGGATAACCGCAGCCTTGAAAAGATTGTTAAGAAAAGGCCATTCAAAAATCTGGGGGAGATTCACAAGGAGTGGACGGCTGCTGGAGTCATTGCTTCAAGAGCAACCACACACAGACATATCCAGGACATGGGCTACAAGTGTCCCATTCCTTGTGTCAAGCCACTCATGACCAATAGACAGCGCCAGAAGCGTCTTACCTGGGCCAAGGAGAAAAAGACCTGGACTGTTCCTCAGTGGTCCAAGGTGTTGTTTTCAGATGAAAGTAAATTTTGCATTTCATTTGGAAATCAAGGTCCCAGAGTCTGGAGGAAGAATGGAGAGGCACACAATCCAAGCTGCTTCAGGTCTAGTGTGAAGTTTCCACAATCAGTGATGGTTTGGGGAGCCATGTCATCTGCTGGCGTAGGTCCACTGTGTTTTATCAAGACCAAAGTCAGCGCAGCTGTCTACCAGGAAATTTTAGAGCACATATTTATTTATTTTATTCACTTATATAGCACCATTAATTCCTCAGTGCTTTACAGACATCATCATCACTATCCCCACCAGGGGTCACAATCTAAATTCCCTATCAGTATGTCTTTGGAGAGTGAGAGAACACCGGAGAACCCGGAGGAAACCCATGCAAACACGGGGAGAACATACAAACTCCTTGCAGATGTTGTCCTTGGTGGGATTTGAACCCAGGACCCCAGTGCTGCAAGACTGCAGTGCTAACCACTGAACCACCATGCTGCCTACTTCATGCTTCCCTCTGCCGACAAGCTTTTTGGAGATGGAATTGGGTTTACAAACAACAGTATCACTGAGCTTGATTGGCCAGCAAACTCGCCTGACCTTAACCCCATAGAGAATCTATGGGGTATTGTCAAGAGGAAGATGAGAGACACCAGACCCAACAATGCAGACGAGCTGAAGGCTGTTATCAAAGCAACCTGGGTTTCCATAACACCTCAGCAGTGCCACAGGCTGATCGCCTCCATGCCACGCCACATTGATGCAGTAATTGATGCAAAAGGAGCCCCGACCAAGTATTGAGTGCATTTACTGAACATACATTTCAGTAGGCCAACATTTTGGATTTTAAAAACATTTTTCAAGCTGTTGTTATAAAGTATTCTAATTTACTGAGATAATGTTGATGATTATGGCTTACAGCCAATGAAAACACAAAAGTCATTACCAGAAATAAACACTTGAAATAGATCACTCTGTTTGTAATGACTCTATATAATATACGAGTTTCACTTTTGGTATTGAAGAACTGAAATAAATTAACTTTTTGATGATGTTCTAATTTAGTGAGAAGCACCTGTATAAGAGCAGTTCTGTCATCAGTATTAATTGTTCTTTGGCATTCTAATTTATTGTCTTTCATTCTAATTTTCTTGTCTTTCTGTCAGATTCTATGCCGCTGAACTTGTCTGTGGAATCCAACATCTCCACTCAAAGGGCGTCATCCACAGAGACCTCAAGCCCGAGAACATCTTGGTGGCTGAAACGGGCCATATTAAGATCACAGATTTCGGTCTCGCAATTGACAACATGCTAGGAGACCGAACAGCCACTGGATACGCTGGAACACAAGGCTACATGGCTCCTGAGGTGAGAAGAAGAAGGATTTTCTATTTTTCATACTATAATTGTATGTCTGCCTGGATCACACACATAATCCTACACATGCCCATTACAGTAAATGGGGCATTCTGACATAGATATCTCACACATTCACACATCTGACATGCCATACACATTAGATAGACAGCTATTTTTCTCAACCTCCTCATACACATGCATGCTTAGCTTAGCTGATTGTACATGCGTTCTGAATGGGAGGGGGGAGGGGGAAGTATGACCATGCCAGACACAAAGGATCGGGCATTGAAATTCAGCCTAAATTTGAAATTCAACATCAAGTGTTTGACCTGAATTGGGATGTCTCCATACACATTAGATGATCTCTCAGGAATTTTTGAGTCCGGCCCCAATACATGATCGTGATATATCTTTTGCCAGCATTAGAGACCCAAAGAGCTACAAGTCAGGCAACAAAGTGTTCTAGAGCTCAGAAGAGCAGCGTGGCTCCTTTAAGTCATTAGGGGAAGTAATCATAATATTCAAGTGACATCACAACCACAGGAATCATCCACTCTCACTGTATTACATAGTCTTACAATTTTTAAATCATAAACTTTGTTACATTGAAGATATGGAACTTTTTGACCAACTCTTTATCTGTTTTCTTCATGTAGATTTTGGCTGGGAAGGAGTATAACGCCGGAGTTGACTGGTATTCTTTTGGTGTCATCTTAAAAGAAATGGTTACCGATGAGTGTGCCTACCATCAAACACTCAATGATAAATCCTCCGGTATCAGGAACATCACTAAACAGGTCACTAGTCTTAACACTCATTAGTACTATGATTTATACAATGTTATAGTTGCAGAGATGAGCAAACCTTTTGAAATTCAAATTAACCAGCTTGTTCCATATTTTTCCAAGTACTCAACATAAATGGGTAAACTTGTGGTAACCGTTCTTCACTGCTGTGCTATCACACACCATCTGTACAGTCTTTTACCGTTTTATGTCTTTCTCTCTCAATCTCTACTGCTAAGCTGTGATCTGTGATGTGCTCTCCCTATCCAGATTCACCACAAAATGACTGCTGCATTCCCTGCTTTGGCTTTCATATAGGCTATGATGGCCCCTCCTGATTGTGCTATAACATGAGACACCAGTAAGGCATTATGGTGAAGCCTTGCCGACTGCATCACAGGTCCTGTGAGCCTTTTCTGGCTGATGCCATTTTCAGTAATACTGTATGTAAAATGGCTGCAATCATTTTAGGTGATTCCCAAGAACCAAATCACAAATTTATGAAATTCACTGGGTTCAGCAGATTCTCAAAAACTTGACAAAAATTCAATTCAGATAAAGTCGATTTTTCTAATCTCTGCATAGTAGTCATTATTTTCTCTCCTGCTTACATTCATCGTTTCGGCTTTATCTTTATTAGCTCCTTCAGAAAGATCCTGCCAGTCGCTTAGGAGCCAACGGTAACATCAGAAAGCACAGGTTTTTTCAGCGTATCAACTGGGTCTCTGTGGAAGCCCTGAAACTGCCTCCACCATACGTCCCTGTAGTAAGTATATGAGCAGATGTGGTTTCTTAGTATCATAAACTTTGTGTCTACTCTTTTACTAGTTTTTAATCAATACAACTTGTTTAAATGGAGACTGTGATAAAATGTCCTAATTTTAATTTTGTAATTTCTTTTTTCTTTTATAGCCATCTGAGCCTCCCTGTCGTCGTAAACCATTTCATCTGGACAAACTAGAAGCAGCAGAGGTCACAGCACTTATATCAACAAAGGACCAGGCTTTGTTCGAGGGATTTTCATTTGTCAACTTGGAAACCCTTGAACAGACACCAGCTCTATAGTCATCAGAGCGAGCGGTCCACCTGAGCCTCCGGAAGACTGAAAAACAGAAGACTGGACAGCAATTGAACAAACACTGCAAGAATGAAGGTGACCATGGAGACTTCGAGGGACCCCGAAAGAAGACAAAGAAAATGACAGAGCCAGCAGAAACACCAATGAGCTGGCGGTAAAAATAAGCGCCATAATATCTGCGCTTTATTCCAATCATGGCGGAGCCAGCAGATCCACCTATGAGCTGGCGGTAAGTACAAGCGCCATAACATCTGCGCCTTATTCCATCCATAGGCATGTGCCAAACATTTTACACTGACCGGTAATAGGATTTCCTCCTGCTCATGGCAGCTCCAATTTTTGGTGCTGTCTTGGGCAATGATGAAATACTAAGGTGCGTGATGGCCGGCTATTAAGGGGTGGAGGAGGCCGGATTTTTTTTTTTTTTAAATAACATCTCGCACATGCCTATGATAAATTTACCATTACCGGTAGTTGGATTTCCTCATACTTATGACAGTGCTGTCATAGGACTGGGGAAAAAGGTGAGAGATGGCCGGCTATTAAGGGGCGGCAGGAGGCCGGATTTTTTTTTTTTTATATATTTGTCCTATTATATTATTAATAACATGTTAGCATATAATTACAACAATTCTACTACTAATAGTCTTTAGAAGGTAGCAGGGCCAGACTGGGATTTAAACATAACCCTTGCACACAAACCTCAGAAGCCCACATGACTTCCAAGACCATAACATCAACCTCTTTTATATAAACAGGTTGCCTCCCTCCAAGTAATAAGACATTCTAATAAGGCACTAGACACATAACTCTTTGATGGATAGGGTTGGCCACAGCTTTTATTCCTTTTATTCTTTCAAATAACCATAATGGCACTGTGATGCTGATTAATCTGATACCTGCTGTGAAGGAAGCCGATTCGTTGTTGTTCATCCTCTAAAGTTTTCATCTCATGACATCTTCTGTGCATTTATGGGAAAAACTCACCCTGGTTTGGCTTTCTACGTCTTTATCTAACTGCATTGACCTCCATATCATTCATTCTCTATGCGACTGCTCTGTACTCATCTTGTGCATTTATGCATTTAGTAGAGCTTAAGGGAATTATTTTGCTTGTAACACATCAAATCTGTAGATGCGCTCACTAATTAGGCTTCGGTTAGGACAACTTTAATGATAATTTTCCTGTCTAGTGACAAGATTACAGGCTTCTGAAGAAAGGCACAATGCCAGTCATTCAAGGGTTAATTATTTGGAACACTGAGAGGGACTTTCTAGCCAAAGAAACACCAGTAATAAACACATGTTGTAACTATGACAACTGTGCTGATGTCATAAACACACACATCTATGATATAGAAGAAGATTCCAGAACCACATGTCATTCAGCCGTATGAGGCGCCGTACTTTTTGTGTCTGAAGACCTGGAGCTTCATCACTTCACAATTTGTAAGGGAGGAAGGGGACACCGCCCAGCCAGCCAGATCAGCCTTATCGCCCAGCCAGCCAGATCAGCCATACCTCCCACCCAGCCAGATCAGCCAAACAGCCCAGCCAGATCAGTCATACCGCCCACCCAGCCTGATCAGTCAAACTGTCCAGCAAGCCAGATCAACCATACTGCCTTGCCAGCCAGATCAGCCATACCGCCCAACCAGCCAGATCAGCCATACCGCCCTGTCAGCCAGATCAAACGAGCCCTAGCGATCAATGGGGTGACAGATGTTGCAGCCAAACCTCCCTCACGTACAGTACTAGCCGCCTTCACCTTTATGTGTACTTCCTGCAGAGGTCGCATTAGGTTTCTCCATACGGCGCTTATACAGGACACCTGTTTTGACATTCTCCATTACTGTCTGTTTTCCACTGATGTAATATGTAACCTGTGAGACTGTGTGATGTCACTGCTATCATATCTATAGTGGATGTATATTATGTCTCACTGTAAATATGATACAATGTACAAATTCTGGTACAATTTGCTGTTATGTATTGGCATTAACCTTCTAAGCCCAAGGGAAGGGCAGTCCTCCAGCCATGGTTCCCTAGAGGTTTCCTCCACAGGGGGTTTTCCTCTCCTGAGTGCTGAAGGATGATTCTTCGTGAGTCGGAGGTTTGCCATTTTCAGTGTCTTTTTCATAGCAATTGGCGGATTCTAAATTTCAGACACTGAATAAAAAAAATAATAATGATTTGTAATAAAATTTGGTCGATTTAACATCCAATAAAGTGTTTTGTGCATTTCTTTCACAATCTTGGGTTGGTGGGATTTTCTTGGGAATCAGGATCCAGCATCTATGATCGAGCCATGAAGCCAGATATGGAGTCGAAGCATTTTTAAAACTGTGCTAGAAGACAAGACGGAGCAGAGATAACAAAGCATTACTACACAATTAGCAATATAACTATCACACTAATTAACCCCTTCAGTGAACACCATAAAGAAAGGAGAAAAAAAGTCTATGCTTTTACATTATACCGCCGAACAAAAAGTGGAATAAAACACAATTAAAAAGACTAATGTAAAAAAAAATTATATCTCTGAAAATGCCATCTTGTCCCACATAAAACAAGATGCCATACAGCTCCATTAGTGGAAAGATAAAAAAGCTATAGCTATCAGAATAAAGTGATGCAAAAAATTTTTTTTTCTATAAGATAGTTTTTATTGTGTAAAAGCTGCAAAACATAAAAAACTATACAAATGTGGTATCGCAGTAATCATACTGACCCAAAGAATAAAGGTGCCTTATCAATTTTACCACACTCAGAACTGCATGAAAAAAAGACAAAAAACAATTCCTGACTTTCTGATTTTTGTTCATTCTGCCTAGCAAAAATTAAAAGAACATTATCAAAACATGTTATGTACCACAAAATCAACTTGTCCCGCAAAAAACAAGCCCTCATATGACTCTGTTGGCAGAAAGATAGAAAATTATAGTTCTCAAAATATGGCTATGCAAAAACTTGTTTTGGCAAAAAAAAATGTCTTTTACTGTGTAACAGCAGCCAAACATAAAAACAAGCTATGAATCTGGTATCACTGTAATCGCACCGACCCAAAGAATAAAGTCGTCTAATCACTTATACTGCACGAGGAATGGCGTAAAAAATAAATAAATCCAATTCTTCACCTGCTGTTGATTTGTTCATGTAGACAGTGTACCGGGTGGTCTCCCCAGGATACAGAAGATCATGGACAAAGAACACAACCAGAGAATTTGTCAGGGAACAATTCTTTTTGAAATGGAGCCTGGGTTCCTCTGACAACACATTATAAAATTTTATGAAGCACCTGTGCATTCAAGGTGCTCACCACACCTCTAGATAAATTCCTCGAGGGGTTTAGTTTCCAAAATGGGGTCACTTGTGACGGGTTTCCACTGTTTAGGCACATCAGAAGCTCTGCAAAAGTGACATGGCGTCCGCTATGTATTCCATCCAATTTTGCACTCCAAAAGTCAATCGGCGTACTTAGGAGAAGCTGCAGAAGAAATTGTATGGTTCATTTTCTCCTGATACCATTGTAAATATTGTAAAATGAATGTTTTTGTAGGAAAAATTAAAATGTTAATGTTTTCCTTCCACAATGCTTTAATTCCTGTGAAGCACCTAAAGGGTTAATAAACTTATTGAATGTGGTGTTGAGCACTTTCAGGGGTGCAGTTTTTAAAATACTATCACTTTTAGGTATTTTCTCTTATAGACCCTCAAAGTGAGCTCAAACGTGATGTGGTCCCTTAAAAAAAAGGGTTCTGTAAATTTTGTTGAAAAAATTGCTGATAAACTTTTCACCCTTCTAACTTCCTAACAAAAAAAATGTTTCAAAAATTATATAGATGTAAGTAGACATATGGGAAATGTTATTCATAAATTAATTTGTACAGCATGACTAACTGGATATCAAAATTGAAAGTTTGAAAATTGTGAAATTTTTGACAAAATTTCGATATTTTCACAAATGAACGCAAAAAATGTTGACCTAAATTTACCAACAACACAAGGTACAATGTGTGATGAAAAAACAATCTCAGAATCACTGGCACCCGTTGAGACGTTCCAGAGTTATTACCACATAAAGTGACACTGGTCAGAATTATAAAATTTGGTCTGGTCAGGAAGGTGAAAACCAGCTAGGGGGTGAAAGGGTTAAACCTGTTGGATAACCACTTTAACTTCTCAATCCAAATGTTTTCCCCTTTTAAAATAATAAAACTTATACTCACCTCTAGTTCCAGCGGTGTTGACACTCGGATCGCGTACCAGTGTTACGTCACGAAATTCCTGTAACCAATCAGCACTGGCCTCATTCTACCCGCCTCCGAACGTATCACATACATCTGGAGGAAGAGAGAGAGAGCAGCACATCTATGTGTCACAGGCTGAGCATAGACAGTTATTCACCAACCGGCCGCAGGTTTCCTGACCTGAACTTTGCAGTCTCATATATGCTTATGGGGTTGTAAATTTTGGGTCAAAGCCTCATATATTTTTCCATACAGTATAATGATAACGAGCCTCAAATAATGCTCCATACAAAATAATGGGCCCCATATAATGCTTCATACAGAATAATGGACCCCATATAATGCTCCATACAGAGTAATGAGCCTCATATAATGTTATATACTGAATAATGGACCACATATAATGCTACATACAGAATAATGGGCTTCATGTAATGTTCCATACTGAATAATGGACCCCATATAATGCGTTATTCAGAATAATGGGCCTCATATAATGTTCCATACTGAATAATGGACCCCATATATTCCTCCATACAGAATAATGGGCGTCATACAATGCTCCATACAGAATAATGAGCCTCATATAATGTTCCATACTGAATAATGGACCCCATTTAATGCTCCATACAGAATGGGTCTCATATAATGCTCCATACTGAATAATGAGCCTCATATAATGTTCCATACTGAATAATAGACCCCATATAATGCTCCATACAGAATAATGGGCCCCATATAATGCTCCATACAGAATAATGGGCCTCATATAATGTTCCATACTGAATAATGGACCCCATATATTTCTCCATACAGAATAATGGGCCCCATATAATGCTCCATACAGAATACTTAAGGGGTGGCAGGAGGCCGGATTTTTTTTAAATAGGGAAAATTTGGCCTATGGAGAACACAAGACTTTACAGCTTGCACATCCTCCAGATGCAAGTGTAAAATTAGATTTGCAGTCTTAAAAAGCACATTTGATTAAGAAGACCCTGACAATGGCAGTGCCAGCAGATCCACTTATGAACTGGAGGTAAGTATAGGCGCCATAATATCTGCGCTTCATTATAATCATGGGCATGTGCCAAACATTTTACACTGACCGGTAATAGGATTTTCTCCTGCTCATTTTAGCTCCAATTTTTGGTGCTCTCTTGGGCAATGATGAAATAACAAGGTGCTTGATGGCCGGCTATTAAGGGGTGGAGGAGGCCGGATTTTTTTTTTTTAATAACATCTTGCACATGCCTATGATAAATTGACCATTACCGATAGTTGGATTTCCTCATACTTATGACAGTGCGGTCATAGAACTGGGGAAAAAGGTGCAAGATGGCCTGCTCTTACGGGGTGGAGGAGGCCGGATTTTTTTTTTAAAGCATTGTTACTAACATCTTAGCATATTCCTATAATAATTCTTCCATTATTAGTCATTACATTTCCTTACATTTATGGCACAGATTTAATAACACAGAAATCCACAGCACGTCGGATCATCCATATGTATAAAATTCACGTTCCCACCTATACGCAGTGTCAGACAGCAGGTCAGGAGTCCACATCAGTGTACAAGAAAGATCACACCCCTCAGATTACCTCCAGTAGACATTAATCAGCCTTCCGATCATCCATTACCAATGGTCCCATTCCCATGAGTCTTTTTCAAGCAAGACGTGATAGTGCACAGCAAAGTCTAAAAAGAATCAGTAACATCACAATCCCAATTAATTCTGTGAATAAGGTTATATGTTATTAATAACTAAAGTGTTTTGTCTACATGGTCACATAATACACAAGGACACATACAGATGACATCAATCCTTTATATACAATACAGATAGAAATCCGGTGCATTTAGATTACACAACATATGAGTTACCATGCAAAGTCCTGGGTGTCCAGCTCTCACACTGGCACATGTGTCATAACTTAGGGTATTGAAAATTGTCTATGGTATTAATTAAATGACCAAACATGACGCTGAGTGATGATGGAGAAATTGGCTATGACGTGCCCCCTGGGCCGCGTGGGGAACCCGGAACCGGGCCCTTTTTGTGGACGGTTGGGGTTGTAGTCACGGTGGCGGCGACCCGGTCCCGTGGCTCAGGGTGGTCATACCAGTGGCAGTCTTTATAGGGTTTTTGTGGTTTAATGTCCGACTACGCCACCCGTGGATTGAGGTCAGTGCGAACCGCCGCTGCAAGGCAGACCGCTAGGGCTGATGGTGTATGCAGCTGAGGTCGTGTACCTCCCCACGGGAGGAGTGCAGCCCCAGGGCAGTGTAGTAGATGGTGGGGGTGATGTTGCGGGCGTCCCAGCACTAGTACTGCTGTATGCGGAGAAAGCACAGAGACAAGGTATTGCAGTTCAAGTTCTTTACTCACAGTTCTCATCCAGGTCACTTATGCGCAGGTAGGACCGCCCGAGCCGTGCTGCATCCACCAGGCAGGGGGCTCGGTCAACCCCCAGGTAATTCCGGAGTGTGGCTCAAGACTCCCTTCTATCCTTTCGTCAGCCGTGCCCCACCAGTGACACTACTTCTGTCCAGCTGCCTCGGGTCTTCTCTTGGGAGGCTGGGTGTCCACTTCCCTGACCCTATGTGGTGTGCCTTTCTAGTAGGTGTAGTGAGGGGTCGCACCAGTAAATGGTCACGACAGCCGGTCCTTGGCTGAGGATTAGTCGCCTCCACCAACTTGGGATCCGGTACCCTGTTCTGCCAACCCGTCACCCGCAATCTCCTGGGTCCTTAGGGTTCCTTCTGCTTCCGTGTCTCTGGGCCTCTCTTGGTGTTCTGTTCCTTCTTACTTTCCTTTCTGTTCCTTTCTGTTTCCGTTCCACTCCTCTGGCTCTGGCCTCCACTCCAGGCCTGCCTCGTGGAGCTGGGCCCAGACTGAGCCACAGCTCCCTGTCAGCCCTCTCTGGCTCAACTCCTCTTCTCTTTCTGAACTCTCCCCTGAACTGAACCCAGAACTAAGATGGTGCCCACCTTATATACCCTCCCCTAGTGTGTGAGCTCAGGTGACAAGCAACCAATGAGCTCCTACCTATGCCCAGAAATCGTCCCCTCCTGCTCCTACATCACTGGGTTTTCCTCCCCCCTCCGCACTCCAGCCAGGGACATGTTCTGTCGTGCCTGCATTACTGTACTAATGGGAGCACCGTTGAGCTGTCCCCCAGAATTGGGGTGTGTGTGATGCATGCAGCTAACTGAGTCCCGGTCCACACCACATCCTTACCCGGGAGTGGGACATCACACCTCTGGTTGAGGTGCAATGCCTCTGTAGCGACCGAACCCTCGGGGCACTACAGCTACAGCAGCCTTTATTAATTACAATACAAAAAACATAACAAGAACTTGAAACACCCTTTTCTTCAGAGGAGATCCTGGATGGTCAACCATAAAACATTGGGCAGTAGAAGCTAGAACACTCCCCAGTCGCACTGCTCCAACTCGGGGTTGACAAATTGTCATAGTACTGGCCACTCCAACTTTTCAATGTTCCCCGGAAACCATTCAAGGAGGAACTAAACACACCAATTGATTAAGGGTCATAATCCCTCTGATGTGCCCAAACCCCAATTAACCAAGGCCATCCCTGACCTCCTCACCTCCAGCTGCCATGACAAGACAAACACAACAAAAGAATCCCACACCAATCCACTGGACATGGTCAACAACAAACACCAAAATAAGGGCGGGTGGGAGGGACGTTCACTGGTCCTGGATCCTGACGAGAAGTAGTTGGTCCTGGCTCCTACTCTCCTATATAAACGTACCCTACACTACTCCTCTCCATAACTATCCCCCCAATAAAAGCTAATGCCCCACCCAATGAGCTGGACATTAATCTACTCCCCTTCTTCCCCAATTCTTCATGCCTACGTGCAAAGCCTGCAGTTAACCCTTTCCTTACCTCACAATTTCAAACTACTGTCATGTCCGGGCTTCCACTAGCTGCACCCATTCCAGCCCTATCTCGACTTAGGGTATTGAAAATTGTCTACATTATTAATTGAATGACCAAACATGACGCTGAGTGACGATGGAGAAATTGGCCACAGCAGTCTTTATTAATTACAATACAAAAAACATAACAAGAACATGAAACACCCTTTTCTTCAGAGGAGATCCTGAATGGCCAACCATAAAACATTGGGCAGTACAAGCTAGAAAACTTCCGAGTCGCACCACTCTAACTCGGGGTTGACAAATTGTAATAGTACTGCCCATACCAACTTTTCACTGTTCCCCGGAAACCATTTAAGGAGGAACTAAACACACCAATTGATTAAGGGTCACCATCCCTCTGATGTGCCCAAACCCCTATTAACCAGGGCCATCCCTAATCTTCTCACCTCCACCACCAAACCTCCTTTTCTCCTAACAAAACTTGACACAGTTTTATTAATGCGCCCCCTAGCCTTGTTGATCCTTTCCAATTAGAGAGCATTCCGCCAAGAGAGACGAGCTGTCATTTCAGACCATACTATTATAACGACAGGACATAAATTCCAAGTTAAATCAAACTTGATGTCACTGATAAGGTCCCTAGATGGGTCCTAAACCGTTGCCCCCTACAAGTAGGACCAGCACATCAGGGACCTAATTCAATCTACAATAATAGTGAAACTGCGGAAGAACTCCACTCCATAACAATCTCCGTATCCCGATCCAAGGAACTTGCGCCTCATTTCTGTCGAGGCCTAAGGCTGTGCGCCCACGATGTGTATTTAATGCATTTCTGTGACGCCATTTCCGCCGTGAAAACGCATTAAAAACGCATGTTAAGTTGTCTGCCATGTTTCCCAATGATAATCCGCACGTGCTATGCACATGCTGCGGAAATTTCCGCTGCGGATTATCATTGCAGAAAAATCCACAGCACAACCATTTCTTGTGCATAATCGCGGTCAAATCGCTGCCATTGAACTTGCATTGAACCGCATAACATCCGCATGCATACATGTATGCATGCGGATACTATGCGGTTCAATGCTCATATGGTACCCGGATATGGAGAAGAGGAGACTCTCCTCCAACCCGGGTACCATTAGTAAAAAAAAAAGAATTAAAACGTAAAAATTTTTAAAAAACTTTATACTTACCTCTCCGGTGGCCTGCTTCATTTCTGCATCGTGGGCACATAGGCTAAGAGCTTACCCTTTGGTTGAATGTCTGCTTGTAATGTCCCCCAGTATTCAAAAGAATGGCTCAAAATCCAAATTAAGCACATCACTGGATCTGTAGATGGGGAGGTGGGGGGCAATTTACAATATTACGACACGGCCCCATTATCAGTATTTAGTCAGTAGTTTTTCTCATGAGTGGGAGCCAAAACCAGGTGAGGAACAATCAGAGAAAAGGTATAATAGAAACAAGTGCACCAATTCTGCATTTATCACCCACTCCTGGTTTTGGCTCCCACTCCTGAGAAAAAAATACTGACTGAATACTGACCAAATACTGATAGTGGGGCCATGGCCTTAGAAGCACAAATTAATAAGCCAACCAAATTATAACAATTCACATATGCAAACGAATGTAAGTGTTAAGGGAACGGTTGCAAACAACTTTATTAAATACTGGAAAACAACCGAACCCGGGGTCCGCGATGCAGCCTGGGGGACTGCGGCCGAACACCTTCCGGGTGAGAAGGTAAAACAACCAACTTAGGTAACAATCCCTTCCGTGTTACTGCACACTGGAATGGGAATAGGGATTCGCACTATCTCCGTTAACTGCACGAGAGATGTGCGATAAATAATGTATCTGTAACCCTGTTTACAGCACAGGGACTTCACAGCAGGCGCTAGGATGCGTGTGTGATACACGCCGGCGTATACGAGCTCCCAGCTGGCGTGCTACCGGACTGAGGAGTATCTCTCCACGTGGCTTTCAGTCGGTTTCGGGAATACGGCGTCTGCAGACTGCTTCGGAGTGTATGGCGACCCCTTTGTCGGAGCCCGATTGTCAGACGAAGCTACCTGCCTCCCTCCATCTAAGGCTGCCTATCCCCCCGCTAACCTGCCTGACCGAAGCTAAAGCACACGTGGAGCCCAAACGGCCAAGCGTCCACACAACAACACCAACATAGCTCAATGATCAGAGCGCGCCGCCATGTTTGTCGGCGGGCTATTTAAAGATTAAGCCCTGCCCACCGTCGCACTATTGGTGACGTCACCCGCGACCAATCAGGCGGTGCCAGGTCACCGGATCAGCTGACTCCCAAACCACCAATCACGGTCCGCCATGTCACGGGCATGCTCAGTGCAGAGAATCCTGGACTTAGGCTGTAGCAGCCCTGTTTCCCTCCGCAACCTATCCTTCATGTTGCTAGGAACAAAGACCCAAGAGACAACCTGTACATCTCGTGCACCAGCTAGGCGTTGGGACCGACGACAATGCTGAGCAGCATCTGCCCCAGCTAGACTGGAATGGGAGACCACAGAATCCACTGATGATTCTGAACCCATTTCAGATCCAGCAAACACCCAACACCTAACATTATCTCCCCTTCTAACATCTCCCTCCACTTGACGCTCATATTCCTCAATGAGCAGGGGAGCATGAATGTGGTTCCCAGGAACAATCCTCAGATCCATGGCCCCTCCAGTGTACTAGGTAACATTTTTTGCTACAAACCATCTTGGACCCCACCATCGCCTGTATCTCGAGATCATTACCCCTGGAGTCTGAAGCGGGTTGGGGTTCCGAGAATTTTGTCAGGCGAACCGGCTTAAGGAGCGACACATGAAAAGTGTCGTGAATCCTCATGTGTCGTGGTAACTGTAACCGGTACACTATGAGGTTTATTTGGGCCAAAATTTTGAAAGGACCAATAAAACGGGGGGCAAAATTAGCAGATTCCACGCGTACTCTGATATTGCGAGCCACGAACCACACCCTGTCGCCCGAAGACAATACGGGGGCTGGACGGCGATGATGTCAGCCGACTCTCTCATCCGATTCTTGGAGGCCAATATAGGATCCTGGATATGATCCCAAACCTCCCGCGCCTCCAGAACCCAATCTCTGACCCCAGGTTCCACTGAGGAAACTGGCATAGGAACCGGGACTCGCGGATGTTGGCCATTATTTAGAAGAAACGGAGTCTGACCTGTGGAATCTGCCACTGCGTTGTTTAGAGCAAATTCTGCCCAGGGAAGCAATATCGCCCAATCATTATGATTGGCCGAAACGAAATGGCGTAAGTATGTCACAAGCGTCTGGCTACTGCGTTCCACCAGACAATTGGTCTCCGGCTGATAGGCAGTAGAAAGATTCAGTTCAATGCTAAGCAAATTACACAATTCTTTCCAGAACCGGGAGGAAAACTGTGGACCCCGGTCACACACAATCCTATCAGGCATTCCGTGGAGACGGAAAACGTGACGAATGAACAGTGATGCCAGAACCCAGGAATAAGGTACCCTAGGCAAATGAACCAGGTGAACCATCTTAGAAAAATGGTCAGAAACCACCCATATTGTCGTGTTTCCCCGGGATTTAGGTAACTCGACAATGAAATCCATCCCAATCAGCTCCCAAGGTCTATCTGCCACGGGTAACGGATGAAGAAGACTAGCCGGCCTCTGACGGGACGACTTATTTCTCGCACAGGAGACACACGCTTGAACATATTCCTTAACGTCCTGGGGTAACCGAGGCCACCAATACGACCGTTGGAGAAACTCCGTGGTACGTTTGATCCCAAAATGACCTCCGATCTTAGAGGCATGTGCCCAGGAGAGCACCTCATTTTGTAAACTAGGAGGAACGAATGTCCTCCCGGGGGGAACCTGGTTTAGGGACACTGGAGCCACCGTCCGCATACACTCCGGAGGAACAATAAGCCTGGGCTCGTCATCGTCCTCAGTGGTATCCATGGACCGGGACAAAGCGTCCACCCGGGGGTTCTTTTCCCCTTTTAAAAAGTGAATGGAAAATTTGAATCGGGAAAAGAAAAAAGAGACCTCCTGGCCTGCCTTGGGTTAAGACGCTGCGCCGTCTGTAGGTACGAAAGATTTTTATGAACGGAATATACCACGAAAGGATGTTTAGCTCCCTCCAAGAGGTACCTCCATTCCGAAAAAGCCATCTTAATAGCAAGTAATTCTTTGTCCTCCATCATATAATTCTTCTCTGCTGAAGAGAAGGTCTTGGAGAAGAAAAAACATGGTCTTGTCCGACCCTGTTCATTCTTTTGAGAGAGAACCGCTCCTGCTCCAACAGAGGAAGCGTCAACCTCCAGGAAGAATATCTTGTCCACATCCGGGCGACGGAGAATGGGAGCTCTAGAAAAATAGGATTTAATCTCCCGGAATGCCTCGGATATCTCCTTAGACCAATTCTTGGGATTGGCACCTTTCCTGGTTAAAGCAGCCAAAGGAGCCACCAGTGTGGAAAAATGTGGTATGAACTGCCGGTAGTAGTTGATAAAGCCCATGAAGCGTTGTACCGCTTTAAGGGAATGAGGCTCCTGCCAGTTCTGTACCGCCACCAACTTTTGTGGGTCCATGGCCAATCCCTTACTGGATATGATGTAGCCCAGGAACGGTAGGGACTCTCGTTCGACCTGACACTTCTCCAGTTTACAATACAGAGAATTTGCACGCAATCGTTCAAAAACTCTGCAAACATCCTCTCTGTGTGTGGAGAGGTCCGGGGAAAAAATAAGAATATCATCAAGATAGACTACCACGGATGATAGCAGCAAATCCCGAAAGATATCATTGACAAAATCTTGAAAAACAGCAGGGGCATTGCATAACCTGAAAAGCATGACGAGATACTCGTAATGACCATCATGAGTGTTAAAGGCTGTTTTCCACTCGTCACTTTCACGGATTCGCACAAGATTATAGGAAAAGACACAACACTTCATAGTACATGACAGCCCTATACTTTCCAAGTTGTATGGACCTTATTTTATGTGAAAGAATTACCGGAAGACAAAGCTACACCCATATCATGGAGTGATGCTGGCGAGCCTGTAGGTGACTCCTGCTGGGGCTCCGGGACAGCAGGTGACTCCTGCTGGGGCTCTGGGTCAGCACGTGACTCCTGCTGGGGCTCCGGGTCTGCAGGTGCTGGAGAAAAAATAACTTATTACATACCTGAGGTACTGCACTGTAATTACAGTCGTAACCAATGTGCTGCCATATACTGTGCTAACCTATGTTAACACCACTAACCACAATGGGGCAGGGTCTGTGACCGGATGCTGGTGATGCGTTCACTAGATCTGTACCTCAGATCCGTCAGCTTCTTTCGGATCTGGGTAGTGAAGTGCTGAACCCCAAATCTTCGGGCCAGGCCCCGACTTATCCTCCGCAGCACAGCCTGCTTATGGAGCACTGGATGTCCTGGGTGCTCATGGCACTCATAGTCCCTGGCATCCAGCTCTGCTATCAGGTAGTGCACCTCTGCATCCCCCCATGGAGTTGCCCGTCTCCTGGCCACCATGTTGCCGCTTCTCCTGACAAGCTAGGCCGCAACAGCGTCGTAAAACCCGCCCACGACACATCAACGCCATAAACTACGCCCATGACGCATCAACGTCGCCCATAATGGGGCGTGCCTTATTAGAGGACGCTATTGTGTGCTCGAAGAGCGGCCTGAATTCAGAGTATCTCCGTCAGACTGGAGACTCTGCATGCCGTCTGGCCTCTTTTCAGAAGTACACAAAACTGTGGCAGACCGAACTTTTATGCATGCCTAAAAAGACGGACACCGCCGGATCATAGGCCAGACGGCGTCCACAGTGCCTCCATCGGCCTCATTATAAGGAATCTTCTTCTGGGGGTTCCGCCTGAATCACGTATTTTGGAGATTTACACAGAAAAGCCGATGTAAGCGATCAGCGCGTAGCGCAGGATAAAGGTGATCCAAACTTTACTGAGATCTTTGGGAGGCAGAATGAACAAATCAACAGCAGGTGAAGAATTAGTTTTATCTATTTTTTATGCCATTCTTCGTGCAGTGTAAGTGATTAGATGACTTTATTCTTCGGGTCGGTGCGATTACAGTGATGCCAGATTTATAGCAGGTTTTTATGTTGGGCTCCTGTCACAGTCTTTTTTTGCAAAGATTCGTTTTTGCATCACCATATTTTAAGAGCTATAATTTTTTCAGATTTCGTCTGACAGAGTCATGTAACAGCTTGTTTTTTTCGCCGGACAAGTTGAAGTTTCTATTGGTACCATTTTCGGGCAGATGACAGTTTTTGATCGCTTTCTATTCTGATTTTTGGGAGGCAGAATGAACAAAAACCATCATGAATTGTTTCTTTGTTTTTTATTTTTATGCCATTCTGCATGTGGTAAAATTAATAAGGCAGATTTATTCTTCGGGTCAGTATGATTACAGCGATACCACATTTATATTTATAGTTTTTTTATGTTTTGGAGCTTTTACAAAATAAAACTATTTTATATAAAAAATAATTATTATTGCATCGCTTTATACTGAGAGCTATAACTTTTTTCCTTTTTCGGCTGATGGAGCTGTATCGTGGCTTGTTTTTTGCCAGATAAGATGACGTTTTCAGCGGTACCATTTTTATTTGCATTCGTCTTTTTGATCGCATTTTATTGCACTGTTTGTTTGGCAGTATGATGATAAAGCATAGTTTTTTAACTCGTTTTTTTTTTTTTAAGTGTTCACTGAAGGGGTTAACTGGTCAGAAAGTTTTATAGGTCAGGTCGTTCCAGACACGGCAACACCAAATATGTGTACTTTTTTTGGATGAATATTTTTTCTTTATTTTGTGATTTTTTTTTTTATATATTCTTACATTTTTTATTACCTTTTTTTTACTTTCATACATTGTCCCAGGATGGGACATCAACTTCAAAGTGACAAATCGCTGATCTAATACTCTGCAATGCTTCTGCACTGCAGAGCATCAGATCAGCGTCTGACAAGCAGGGAGGAGGTATCCCACCTCTCTGAAGGGACCCGCAGGACCCCGCGCCCATCTTGGAACCAGGGGTCACGATAGAAACCATCAGCACAATGTGATCGCATCTAGGCTTCTATGCGGAGCCGGAAAAACCCAAGGAAAAAAAAAATGAGTTGCATTTTTAAGTGCAGAATCAAAGCTTGTATTAAATAAGCATTAAAAAAGCGGCTCCACATTTGCATCAAAAATGCGTCAAATATGGGGGAACGCGCATAAAAGAAATGCAGCAAACACAAAATAATCAGAGAAGATTGGTATTGCATCATGTGCAGACACGTGCAGAAAAGTGCAGAAAAAAACAGTAGAAAAAAAGGTAGCATTTATGCTATGTGTGAACACAGCCTCAGCATTAGGCTATGTGCCCACGATGCAGAAATGCTCCGGATTTTTCCTGAGCCTTTCTGCATCTCCCTGGCAGAAAAAACGCATGTGGATTGTACATGCGGATTGTACATGTGGATTGTACATGCGTTTTTCCTGCCAGGGACAAGCGGAAGTGAAGCGTTCCTCACATGCATTTCCCCATGCGGGTTGACAAGCGCTTTCCAAGCGATTTTAGCATCACTTGGAAAGTGCTTGACAACTTGGTCAAACTATATAAATCCATGCAACCAGCATGGATTTATATAGTGTGACCGAAAGAATGGTAAAAAATAAAAAATAAATCTATACTTACCTTCTGATAGCCCCGGTGTCCGATGCGTCCTAGCTTGCCGGCAGCTCGCGGTAGACTAAAAGACCTGCCAACGTCAGCGGTCGTGTGACCAGTCACATGACTAAATGACGTCATGGCAGGTCCTTTTAAGACCATCGCGAGCTGCCGGCAAGCCAGGACGCATCAGATAAAGACACCGGGGGCCATCAGAAGGTAAGCATAATGTATATTTTTTATTTTATTCTTATTTTTACAGGTTCTATGGCACCAGGGTCCAGAGGAGAGTCTCCTCTTCTCCAAACCCGCGTACCATCCGCACATTGAAACACATGGAATGCGCATCTGCAGATGCAGTGATGCGGATTCCATGCTTTCCAATGCAAGTCAATGGCGGCGAAAACGCCGCGCTTCCGCAAAATAATTGGTAGTGCTGCGGATTATCATTGGGGAACATGGCAGACCTTCTACCAAGCGTTTTTAAGCATTTCTGCAGCGGAATTGCCGTTGCGGAAACACTTAAAATACGCATAGTGGGCACACAGCCTTACATTTTTAGTACATTTTTATAGGTTTAACAGAGAAAAATATCAATCATGCCAGTTTTTTACGCCATTTACCGATTCCCGTAAATAATCTGATCGCTGTGTTGTGCGGGTCGTTAGAAATACAGGGACATCAAATATGTGATGTTATTTCTTGATTTGTGATGTTTATTATTTTTTTAAAAAGCAAATTAAATCTGACATCTGTTTTTCAGCATTTTTTAGTAATTTTACAGGAAGAAAAAAAATCTCTTTTATTCTCCCTCTGGAATACAGAGACATAAAAATACACTGCTATGTACAGATGTATCTCTATGTAATCTGTCTGTGGAGTCAGAGCCTGCAATACAGATCAAGTACACAAAATTCTCCTGGTGAAATCACCATAGTCTATGAGTAGCATTAGCTCCTACCTGTAAAAGGTTATTGGTTTGAGACTTGGAGAAACTCACAAAAAAAGAGAAAATTACATTTTTCTAATTGTAGATATTTGATAATATTATTAGAACTTCTACATATTGGGATAGAATCTCTGAGATGGGAATACCCCTTTAAGTATGTTGACATGCCTCCAATATACAGTGCGAGCCCCACATAGCCTGTTATATACAGATTGAGCCCCCACATAGCCTCCTGTATACAGTATGAGTCCCACTTAGCCTCATATATGCAATATGAGCCTCACATAGCCTCTATATATACAGCGTGAGCCCCACGTAGCTTCATGTATACAGCACGAGCCCCCACATAGCCTAATTTATACAGCGTGAGCCCCACATAGCCTCCATATATACAGCGTGAGCCCCACATAGTTTCATTTATATACAATGTGAGCCCCACATAGCCTCCTGTATACAGCATGAGCCCCACATAGCCTCCATATATACAGTCTGAGCCCCACATAGCCTCCATATATACAGCATGAGCCCCACATAGCCTCCATATATACAGTCTGAGCCCCACATAGCCTCCATATATACAGCGTGAGCCCCACATAGCCTGCTATATACATACAAACATCCCATACTCATGAAAAAAAAAAACACATTGACCTCGCTCCCATTCCCCTGGCGCTCTGTTCCTGTCTCTGATGCAGTGACTCTCCGCAGTGCACAGCTGACACGATGAAATGACGTCATCGCGTCAGCTGCCTCACATGCTGATTGATGGAAGAAGGGGCCGGCAACCTCTTCTTCCACCAATGTATTCACCACTGTCTGCATCCAGAGAATTCTGATAGTGGTGACAGCAGGCGGCAGTGGCAGATGGGGGAGGGCATGGTGTGGCCTGTGGGTCACTGTTTCAGCCCCTCAGCTGTCTTGGTCTATGGAGGGTCGGACTGGGAACTTGCCCAGGTCTGTTCTAAACAACCTCCAATATTTGCATAGAGGAAAAGAAACTTAAAATATTTCACTAGCTCACCAAGATCCACCACATACTCGGGAAATAGAAACTTAAGTTAGGAACAATGTCTTACCCCTGGAAAACAAGGCTACACCTCTAACTCAGCACCTGGGAGATGTGGAGCAGGACTTCTCTCTAAAGCGTCAACATCTAGATGACCAGGGTAGCAGATGGAGAGGCTACAGTCGGCATTTCATCGGCCAGTCTGAGACATTGAAGGACTTCTTACCTGAATCCTTCCCAGAAACCGGCATGTTACCACCTATAGAGACATGTTTCTATTATGCTTTCAGTAAAAATAAAAAGTCCATCGATTGTTACCCAAACCTCTGCCATAGCTGATAGAATCTAAATTCTTCACCACCTTACAGGAGGTTTTGGAGTGGCTTAACCCCCTAACTACCGCCAATATGCATTAAAATGGTGACCATTAAGGGGCCTTATTCCTGATTGCCATTTTAAAATCGCAGTCAGGAATAAGTGAGCAGCGCTATTCCCGCAGGTGACAGCTGTACATGACAGCTGACACCCTGCGTTATTGGCCCTGGCTGTTTTTGGAAGTGGTTAAAAGACACCCTATGGCAGGATCAACCCCCTCCCCATCCTCACTAACAGGCTCTGTCAGTGAGCCACTATAAGTGCCAATGATTCCGCGCTCCCCCGGGTCAAAAGAAGGGGTGCATTACCCAGTGCTTGGTTAAGAGTCCATTTATTTAGAAGCTAAAATCAGACGCATTTCGTGGATGTCCTGTCCACTTCATCAGTGCATAGCTTGTGTCAGGTATAGCAAGGAGTGGACATGTATATACAAAAAATGTGACAAAAAATAGCGCCAAAACAAGATGGCCGTTAAGGCAGAAAAGTACAATCAAGAAAAAGGCATAAATTTGAGTATCCATCAATGTATATATGCGTCGGGAATAAAATATTGTTAGTATGATTAAAAAATAATTAAGAACCGATATAGTTCAATGCAAAAATTTTTTTAAAAAAATATGTATAATTCCTGAAGTGGGAATTGACCCTCTTGTATTGAGATCTACTGGATCGTGTTTAGATCCTAACCATGGTACAACCCTCTAAGCCACGGTTGCTTATGTATATTGAGACTGATCTTGTTCTGATAGGAAGTAATAAACAAATATTAAAAGATATATCTAACTTATATGTACATACTAAACAAAATAAAAATGTATGTCAAGATCCAAAAGACAGTGCCTAAGAAGAGAATGTGTCATATGAAAGATATGTATTAAGAAATGTACCAGTTACCCTTGTCTGTATTATACAGCCCAAATGCATGAAATGTGTACTCACATACAATCAATTGTTCCCCAAATTTTTTTTTTTTTACATTTTTTAAAAATTCTTCTTATAATAGAATATGTGATCGTATCTGCAACTGACAGGTCTCAGGCACTGCAGTACAGTTTTTCATCATACTGACACACAAAAAAATGAATAAAAAGCGATCAAAAAGACACATGCAAAAAAAGGTATAAATTAAAACACCAAACCATCTCGCAAAAAAAAGTTACAGCTCTCAGAATATGACGATGCAAAAACAACTCATTTTTTGTAAAATACTGTTTTCAGTCTGTAAAACTAGTGAAGCAAAAAAATATATATAAATCTGGTATCAGTGTAATAGTACTCACCCGAAGAAAAAAGATGTCTTATCACTTTTACTGTATGGTGAACCGCACAAAAATAAAAATAAAGACAAGAATTGAATTAGTTTTTGTTCATTCTCCATCTAAAAAATGGGAATGAAAAGTGACCTAAAAACGTACCCCAAAATGGTACAAAAAAATCTCCAACTTGTTGCCCAAAAATAAGCCCTCAAACAGCTCTCCTTGCCAAAAAAATAAAAAAGTTACAGATCTCAGAATATGGCGACAAAAAAAAAAATGTATTTTTTTAAAAAGTATTTTACTGTGTGATAGCAGCAAAGCATAAAAAGAGCGACATAACTCTAGCATTGCTGTAATCACATCAACCCAAAGAATAAAGCTATCTTATCACTTTTACTGCATGGTGAACCACACAAAAATAAAAATAAGAACTATTCTTGCACTAATGTCTATTTGTTCATTCTACCTCCCAAAAATCAAAACAAGTGTCAGGTTACATTTATCCTGTGCTCTCCGTTGAGCGCTTACATCGGGGTTTCTGTGAAAATCCCAAAAATGTAATTCAGACAAAACCCTCGATGGAGCCACTCACTTACGAGGCAGATGGAATCTGAATTGCACTTTTTGTGGGATTTACACAGAAACCCTGACTTAAGTGCTCAACGTAGAATACAAGAATGTGATCCCAGCCTTATACTGAAAGCGATCAAAAAATATTATGTACCCTTAAATGTTCCAAGTATTGAGCAGGAGAAAAAAAATATCTAAATGTAATTAAAATGTAACCTTTAAGTATACGTATTAAAAGACAGTAACTACGGTAAGAATCAAATGACACAACAATCTAAAGTGCAAGTGCTTCAAATGTCAACCAGTGCTCAAATAAAAAATGGTTTGATCTCACCACTCAGATGATTTGTTTCAGGAAACAGGAGACTGGTGAATCAGGAGCCAAAAGCGCCTTCAATGGGCGCAAACAGACCAGGAATGTTCACAGTGTCAACTCTTCTGTCATACCCCTGTATTGCTCCGGCCCTGACAAGGACTGACCCCAAGTGTAAGCTAGTGTAACCCACCACGGCAAGAAAATGTATCCTACATGTGAGTTTGATCCCTACGAGTCCCCCCGCCCCCCGTGTGGAGAACTCATCAGGGGATATAAACAATCATGGGCTCTGGTTCCTGCAGTGGCAGACTACCAGAAATATGGTCTGACTAGCGTGGTCACTGCTAGTTAAGAATGGTCATATCTAAAGTGCATACAATCCACCATTTTAAATGTTCCGCTCCCTATTACCGGCGTCTGAGGTAACTTCCGGTCCTTAATTGAATAGCACAAACGAGGAGGGTATTCCCATTCATGCCTGTTATACATTTCAACTATGATGCGGCCAATGGAACGCACGATGTTGCAGCTTCTGGTCACATGTCACGGCCACATGGTTTCAGGGCGCTCCGTGACTGGCTGCACCGTGTGGCCACATCATTTCCTGCCATGTCATTTCCTGCCGCACAGTGCGGCCACGTGGTCACTGACTACACTAAAATGGGAATGAAAAGTGATCTAAAAACAATATGTACAGTACCCCAAAATGGTACAAAAAAAATCTCCAACTTGTTGGTTGCGCAAAAATAAGCTCTCAAACAGCTCACTTTGCCAAAAAAATAAAAAAGTTACAGCTCTCAGAATATGGCGACAAAAAAATATTTAAAAAAAAAAAAAACATTTTACTGTGCGATAGCAGCAAAACATAAAAAGAACAATATAACTCTGGCATTGCTGTAATCACACCAACCCAAAGAATAAAGTTATCTTATCACTTATACTGCACGGTGAACCACACAAAAATAAAAATAAGAACTATTCTTGCACTGCTGTCTGTTGTTCATTCTACTCCCAAAAATAAAAAAAAAGGGTTACATTTATCCTGTGCTCTCCATTGAGTGCTTACATTGGGGTTTCTGTGGAAATTCCCAAAAATGTAATTCAGACGAAACCCCCAATGGAACCACTCACTTACGAGGCAGATGGAATCTGAATTGCACTTTTTGTGGGATTTACACAGAAACCCTGACTTAAGTGCTCAACGTAGAATACAAGAATGTGATCCCAGCCTTATACTGAAAGCGATCAAAAAATATTATGTACCCTTAAATGTTCCGAGTATTGAGCAGGAGAAAAAAAAAATATAAATGTAATTAAAATGTAACCTTTAAGTATACGTATTAACCCCTTAATAACATCTGACGTACTAATACGCGTCTGTGCCCTGGGACTTGAGAGCCAGACCCGTATTACTACGTCATGGCGATCGCGCGCACACAGGCTGTGCCGGCGCGATCGCCGCGGGGTGTCAGCTGATTGTCACAGCTGACACCTGATACTATGTGCAGGGAGCGGTCCTGCACCGCTCTCAGCACATTAACCTCCGCGATGCTGCGATCGAAGTCGATCGAAGTCGATCGCAGCATTGCGGGGGCAAGGGGAGGTGATCGCAGATACTCACCTCCTCTTCTGGCTTCCAGCGCTGTCTCACGCGGCTTCCCGGGTGTTGCCATGATGACCCGATGTCGTCATGACAACATCCGGGTCACCAGACAAGCAGGAAGATTGTTTGGACATGCGCAGTGCATCTCCAAACAATCTTCTCCCTGTCCAGCGCTGATAGCCTGCATGGCACAGGGATGGTGCTGCATTCCTGTGCCATGCAGGCGATCAGAGAAAAAAAAGTGAAAGTCCCATAGTGGGACAAAGTAATAAAGCATATAAACTTTCAGAAAGTGAAAAACAAAATAAAAAAAAAATTGCAAAAATATTAAAAAAAAAATAAAAAAAATAATCCACCAAAAATAAAAATATAATGTACCCATCAATAAATATTATCATAAAAAAAAACAAAAAAACAATAAAAGTACACATATTTGGTATCACCGCGTCCGGAACAACCTGACCTATAAAACTGTCCCACTAGTTAACCCCTTCAGTGAACACGGTAAAAAAAAAAAAAAAAAACGAAGCAAAAAACAATGCTTTATGACCATACTGCCAAACAAAAAATGAAATAACACGCGATCAAAAAGACAAATATAAATAAAAATGGTACCACTGAAAACGTCATCTCGTCCCGCAAAAAACAAGCTGACATACAGCTCTATCAGCCGAAAAATAAAAAAGTTATAGCTCTCAGAATAAAGCTATGCTAAAAATTATTTTTTCTATAAAATTGCTTTTATTATGTAAAAGTGCAAAACATAGAAAAACGATATAAATGTGGTACCGCTGTTAACGTACTGATCGAAAGAATAAAGCTGCCTTATCAATTTTACCACACACGGAACAGAATAAAAAAAAACAAAAAAAACAATTCCTGAATTGTTGATTTTTGTTTATTCTGCCTCCCAAAAACCGGAATAGAAAGCGATCAAAAAATGTCACGTGCCTGAAAATGACACCAATAACAACGTCAACTCATCCCGCAAAAAACAAGCCATCACATGACTGTCTGCCAAAATCTGGAAAAATTATAGCTCTCAAAATATGGCGATGCAAAAACTAGGTTTTACAAAAAATGCGTCTTTTATTGTGTGACAGCTGTCAGTCATAAAAACCCCATATGATTCTGGTATTGCTGTAATCACACCGACCCGAAGAATAAAGTCGTCTAATCACTTATACCGCACGAGGAACGGCGTCAAAAATAAACTCTCGGGTTAGGGTTGGGCTAGGGTTAGGGCAGGGTTTGGGGTTAGGGTTGTGATGGGGTTGGGATTTTTTTCAAAAGTAAGAAAAAAAGATGACGATATGGCGACTAGTGTTGAGCGCAAGTGCTGGCTACTTGAGTTTGCATCGGGTGCTCTGGTATGCATTGAGTATCGTGGGTATTTGAGTGACATGCTCGAGTATCCGCCCCATATGCTTCGCGGCCAAAAAAACTTTACGGGGATTGCCTGCCATGCACGAGCGATCCCCGCATGTTTTTTTTTGGGTGTCTAATAACCGTGAAACATGCGGAGCAGGGACTCGAGCATGTCACTCGAGCACACGCTGCACATGGTGCATACCTGAGTACCCGATGCAAACTCAAGTAGCGAGCACTTGCGCTCAAGACTAATGACAACTTATTCAATATGATGACCTAATGTTATCAAATTCTGTGTCGTACCTCTGGGTTCAAAATGTTCACTATACACCTTAATAAAATCCTTGGGGGGTATAGTTTCCAAAATGGGGTCACTTGTGGGGGAGCTCCACTGTTTAGGCACATCACGGGCTCTCCAAACGCGACATGGTGTTCGCTATCAAATTGAATGGAAAATCGGCTCAAATTGTTAGCGGACGCCATGTTGCGTTTGGAGAGGCCCTGTGTGCCCAAACATTGGAGCTCCCCAAAAAGTGACCCCATTTTGGAAACTAGACCCCCCCAAGACACCTATCTAGATGCATAGTGAGCACTTGGAACCCCCAGGTGCTTCACAAATTGATTCATAAAAATGAAAGTGTTTTTTTTTCACTTTTTCATTTTTATGAATCAATTTGTGAAGCACCTGGGGGTTCCAAGTGCTCACTATGCATCTAGATAAGTGCCTTGGGGGGTCTAGTTTCCAAAATGGGGTCACTTGTGGGGGAGCTCCAATGTTTGGGCACACAGGGCCTCTCCAAACGCAACATGGTGTCCGCTAACAATTTGAGCCGACAATTTGTTAGCGGACACCATGTTGCATTTGAAGAGTCCCTGTGTGCCCAAACATTGGAGCTCCCCCACAAGTGACCCCATTTTGGAAACTAGACTACCCAAGGCACCTATCTAGATGCATAGTGAGCACTTGGAACCCTCAGGTGCTTCACAAATTGATTCATAAAAATGAAAAAGTGTTTCTTTTTCACTTTTTCATTTTTATGAATCAATTTGTGAAGCACCTGGGGGTTCCAAGTGCTCACTATGCATCTAGATAAGTGCCTTGGGGGGGGACTAGTTTCCAAAATGGGGTCACTTGTGGGGAAGCTCCAATGTTTGGGCAGACAGGGCCTCTCCAAACGCAAAATGGTGTCCGCTAACAATTTGAGCTGACAATTTGACACAATGACACAACAATCTAAAGTGCAAGTGCTTCAAATGTCAACCAGTGCTCAAATAAAAGATGGTTTGATCTCACCACTCAGATGATTTGTTTTAGGAAACAGGAGACTGGTGAATCAGGAGCCAAAAGCGCCTTCAATGGGCGCAAACAGACCAGGAATGTTCACAGTGTCAACTCTTCTGTCATACCCCTGTATTGCTCCGGCCCTGACAAGGACTGACCCCAAGTGTAAGCTAGTCTAACCCACCACGGCAAGAAAATGTATCCTACATGTGAGTTTGATCCCTACGAGTCCCCCCGCCCCCCGTGTGGAGAACTCATCAGGGGATATAAACAATCATGGGCTCTGGTTCCTGCAGTGGCAGACTACCAGAAATATGGTCTGACTAGCGTGGTCACTGCTAGTTAAGAATGGTCATATCTAAAGTGCATACAATCCACCATTTTAAATGTTCCGCTCCCTATTACCGGCGTCTGAGGTAACTTCCGGTCCTTAATTGAATAGCACAAACGAGGAGGGTGTTCCCATTCATGCCTGCTATACATTTCAACTATGATGCGGCCAATGGAACGCACAATGACGCAGCTTCTGGTCACATGTCACAGCCACATGGTTTCAGGGCGCTCCGTGACTGGCTGCACCGTGTGGCCACATAATTTCCATGTCATTTCCTCCTGCATAGTGCGGCCACGTGGTCACTGACTACACTAAAATGGGAATGAAAAGTGATCTAAAAACAATATGTACAGTACCCCAAACTGGTACAAAAAAAATCTCCAACTTGTTGGTTGCGCAAAAATAAGCTCTCAAACAGCTCACTTTGCCAAAAAAATAAAAAAGTTACAGCTCTCAGAATATAGCGACAAAAAAATATTTAAAAAAAAAAAAAAAAGCATTTTACTGTGCGATAGCAGCAAAACATAAAAAGAACAATATAACTCTGGCATTGCTGTAATCACACCAACCCAAAGAATAAAGCTATCTTATCACTTATACTGCACGGTGAACCACACAAAAATAAAAATAAGAACTATTCTTGCACTGCTGTCTGTTGTTCATTCTACTCCCAAAAATAAAAAAAAAGGGTCGGGTTACATTTATCCTGTGCTCTCCATTGAGTGCTTACATTGGGGTTTCTGTGGAAATTCCCAAAAATGTAATTCAGACGAAACCCCCAATGGAACCACTCACTTACGAGGCAGATGGAATCTGAATTGCATTTCTGTGGTATTTACACGGAAACCCTGACTTAAAGGGGTTGTCCACTACTTTATATAATCTTCCAATGTATTCCCCCAGGGCTCATAAGTGTTTCTCTAAATACTTTGTGGTGCCTTTTCTGCCTGTGAGCGGCGCTATCACTGGCCGCTCACAGTCATCACGTGACCCCCGGCTGCTGCCGGCTCTGACATCCGCTGACATCACGATAAGTTCAGGCTGCAGCCAAGGGTCCTTCTTCTGTGTTCCACTGGTGGCTGCTGGGTTGTGGGCGGGGTTACCCCGTGCGTCACACCCGGCATCCACCGCGAGCTCTCCCTCTCCTCATTCACTGGGAAAAAGTGCGGTGGATGCTGGGTGTGACACACGGGGTAACCACGCACACAGCCCAGTGTCCACCGCGGGGGCGCGTCACTGATGTCACGCCTCACTTGACGTGACATCAATGACGGGTCACGTGATGCCTCTGAGCGGCCAGCGATAGCGCCGCTCAGAGGCAGAAAAGGTACAGCAAGGTATTTACAAAAACACTTTTGGGCCCCGGGGGTGGGGTGGGGGTGGATACATTGGGGGGATTTTCTTTAAGTGCTCAGCGTAGAACACAAGAATGTGATCCCAGCCTTATACTGAAAGCGATCAAAAAATATTATGTAGCCTAAAATGTTACCAATAAACACCCAAAAACATAGCCAGCACAAAACCAGCCCTCACTCAAGTTCATCTGTCACTGGAAATATAGGGGGTTTCCACGTTACTGGTAGACTCTGGAAAAGTAACACGGCTCCCATCCCCACAAATAAAGTCCAGTGAAATCTGCATTCCCAAATCCAAAAGCCACCTCCTTCTGAACCCCACTGTGCCTATACCCCACTAAGCAGCTACATTTTTGTCATTATTGTAGTGGGGAGAGCCCAATAGGGGCTCCTCAAATGTCGCTCGCAAACTACTGTATTCTAGAGCTACAAAACACAAATAGTGCTCCTTCCATCTCAGCCCTGACGTGTGGCCAAACAGGAGTGTCTGGCGATATAGCAGCACGGGGCATCACTGTGCTCGGGAGAAATTGTGCAATAAATTGTGGGGTCCAGTTTCACCTATTAACTCTTGTGTAAGTGATACATCTTCAAAATAAATAAATAAATAAATAAATATATATATATATATATATATATATATATATATATATATTTTATCACTAAACTGTTATATTTCCACATCCCAATGTTAGACAATTTTCTGAGGCATCTCTGAGTCCAAAATACTCACCATGTGCCTAGCTATATTCCTTAAGCAGTGCAGTTTCTAATATGGGGTCAATTGGCAGAATGTCTGCTGTTCTGGCACCGCAAGGGCTCATTTAATGGAGCCCACAATCTATTCAAATGGAGTCTCCATTCTAAAATCCAAACAGTAGTGTACAACTACTACATATGGAGTACTGCCACATTCAGTAAAAATTACATAATAAATTATGGGGTCCATTTTCTCCTATTACCCCTAGAGGAAATTATAAATTTCATGCTAAAACAGCATTTTAGTGGAAAAAAAAATTTTTTGGGTTTTCACATCTAAATGTTATAAAGTTTTGTGAATTACCAGTATGTTAAAAATGCTCAGTTCACCCTTAGATGAATTCTTTGAAGGGTCTAGTTTCCAAAATGGGGTCACTTGTGGGGGTTTGTGCTGTTCTGGGATGTCAGGAACAGTGCAAATGAGAGCTGCTGTCTGCAATCTATTCCAGCCAAATTTACATTCTAAATACCAGAAGTCGCTTCTTCCCTTCCGAGCCCTGCCGTGTGTCCAAACAGAACTTTTTGACTACATGTGGGGTATTGCCACGCTGAGAAGAAAGTGTGTAACAAACTGTGCTGTCCACTGTTTCATGTTACCTCTTGCAAGTGAAAAATATGGGCTAAAGCGACATTTTAGACAACCTAATGTTATCAAATTCTGTGTAGTACCTGTGAGTTCAAAATGCTCACTATACCTCTGCACAAAATCCTTGAGGAGTGTAGTTTCCAAAATGGGGTCGCTTGTGGGGGTTTTGTGCCTTAGGGGTCGTGCAAATGCGACATGGCACCCGCAATCTGTTTCAGTCAAATTTGTGTTTCAAAATTCAAATGGTGCTTCTTCCTTCCGAGCCCTTCCGTTTGTCAAAACAGAGGTTTCTGACTACATGTGGGGTATCAGCACACATGGTAACAAACTATGGGGTCCATTTTCTCTTGCTATTCCTTTTAAAAGTGAAAAAATTGGGGCTAAAGCTATTTTTTTTTTCATTCGACTTTGCATTAATTCCTGTGTAGCACCAGAAGAGTTAAAAAAATTGCCTAACAACAGTTTTGAAGTATTTGAGGGGTGTGGGTTTTTAAGATGGTATCACTTTTGGCATAGTTTCATATATAGGCCCCGCAAAGTTCCGAAAGGAATAGGTTTTGCAAATTTCTTGAAAAAACTGAGAAATTGCTACTAAACTTTTAACCCTTCTAAAATTGTAACATAATAAAATTACATTTTAAAAAATGATGCAGGTGTAAAGTAAACATGTGGGAAATGTTATTTATTAATTATTTTGTACAGCATGACTAATTGGTTTAAGGATGTAAAGATTGAAAGTTTGAAAATTGCGAGTTTGTCAACATTTCCTATATTTTCACAAATAAACACAAACATATCGACCTAAATTTACCACTAACATAAAGTACAATGAGTCATGAAAAAACAGTCTCTGAATCACTGGGATACATTGAAGAGTTCCAGAGTTAACACATATGGTGACTCTAGTTCAAATTAAAAAATTTGGCCTGATCATTAAGATTAAAATTGGATTGATCACTAAGGGGGTAAAAGCCCACCCATATGGGAATACTTGATCACCTCACCCTCAGGCTGTGTGCCCACCATGCGTTTTTCAAGCTTTTTTGACGCGGAATTTCCTCAGCGAAAACACTTCAAAAATGCTTGGTAATACATGCCCCATGGTCCCCAATGATAATCAGCATGAGTTGTGCATATGCTGCGGAAATTTCCGCTGTGGATTATTATTGCGAAAAAATACGCAGTATGTCCATTAATTTTGCGGACACGCAGCATAATTGCCGCCATTGACTTGCATTGAATCGCTTAATATCCGCATCACTACATGTGCACATGCGGATATTAAGCGATTCAATGTGTGGATGGTACCCGGATCTGGAGAAGAGGAGACTCTCCTCCAGACCTGGGTACCATAGAACCTGTTAAAAAAAGAATTTAAAATAAAAAATAAACATTGTAATCACCTTCCAATGTCCCCCGGTGTTTTCTCCGCTGCGTCCGGTCTCTTGTATGGCTCACGGTGGTGTGAAAGGACCTTCCATGACGTCATTTAGTCATGTGACAGGTCACGTGACCGCTGACGTCGGCGGCCGCATGACCTGTCACATGACTAAATGACGTTATGAAAGGTCTTTTCACACCACCACGAGCCATACAAGAGACCGGACGCAGCGGAGAAAAGACTGGGGACCATCAGAAGGTGAGTATAATGTTTTTATTTTTTACCATTTTTATTCTTTTTTTTAAACTATTACTTGGTCATACTATATAAATCCATGCCGGTTGCATAGATTTATATAGTGTGACCAAGTTGTCAAGCACTTTCCAAGTGATGCTAAAATCTCTTGGAAAAGCGCTCGATAACCTGCATGTAGAAATGCATGCAAAAACGCTTTACAAACGCTTCTACCTGGCAGGAAAAACGCATGTAAAATCCGCATGCGTTTTTCCTGCCAGGGAGATGCGGAAAAAATATGCAGCATTTCTGCATCGTGGGCACATAGACTCAAGGTGTATGACTTCTGCTATCTCTTCATTTTTACTTACCTCCTCTGTCCTCCTGAAAAATCTGCTTTACAATTGTTCCTGTCATATTTAACAGCAAAGATATTGATGCGGCCCACCAGTGGAGAACTTTGTTACATGGTATCTTTTCTTAATGGTGGAGCGCCTTATACACTCTTCTTTCTTCCACTGTTTATTGCTACTTAGTAGGTCGACTACATGCTTTTATTTTATGTGATGAAGAAGGGTGAGGGTTGGGAAATGCTTTTGCTCTCTTGTTAATACAATCTTTCTAAGGTTTCATACAAAGTTCCTAAACAAATAGATATCTGATTGGTTATGCTACACTCACTAATTCGAATTGCTCATGTATCCATTCCTATTACCAACAATGTATACTATGTGGTTTAATATCATTTAGTTTATGACATGGAAATTGAAAGGTCTTAAAGTGTAGATGTGACAAGAGATGTTTGTCTGCAACCTCTGATTATTCCATGTATCATATTGTGTTAAGATGTCGACAAACCCAAACTATCAATTTAATAGGTCTCTAAGAGACACCCATGTCCAGGGACAATCTCCTACTACTAAGAAGACACTGGTTTAGGTGGTCATATCATTCCACATTGACCTTTAGCCAGTGGCACCAGTCACCACAGTCTTGGTTAAGCAAGTTCATCCTTTCATAGAAATCACTGATGCGAATGGCAAATATATCGTAATTTGCCTTATCTGCCACAAAGTTTTATTTATATGGGTCTACATCCCACACCATACTCCTCCACTGCAATTAATGACATAAAAAATGTGTTGCCTCTTACCAACTAGTTCCTTTTAATTGGTGTGAAGACCGGGGTCCTCCATGGGCGTAACACTACTCAGAGAACACAGTGTGATGGTAAAACAGCATGGCAATACTTTATTGAACTACAAAGCGGACAATAAACACATAGAACAGTCCCAGCAAATATCTAAGATGGTACAACATTACACAGTCTCACCCTTCCTTCTCCGCCCGCCTGGGATAGAACAGCTGTGACTTTGGAGACTTCCTGGACCAACTACCTCAACCAGTGGCCCCCCGCTTCTGGCGGGCCCCCACAGAGAGGCGGTAGCGGCAAGCTTAGGAAGCTAGCAGTCAATCGAGGTACAAGGCCTGGAGACCAAAGGGCCCCACCCTGGCCTCTCTGAGAGTTTCCATGGGGCCAGGCAACCGGTGGGTCCCTCCTGGCAACTGCAAATGTCTCCATTGGTTCTAGGTGACCGGTGAGTCCCTCCTAGCAACCCTAAAACAACATATCCATGGGGCCAGGTGACTTCTTTGTCCTCTCCTGGTCTCCCCAAAAGTATCCATGGTCTCTCTGATAGTTAAAATGGAGCAAATCCGTATCATTCCAGTCAGGGCCAATACCCTTAGACTAGAATCATGTAGAATACAAATCTGTGTCTCTTTGGATAATGCCATACAATCCATCTGCTGTCCTGAAGGATGTCTCTCATTCTCCTTCTAAAGTCTTTCTGATTCTCTGTCCCAAGTCTCACTGCTACAGAAGTACATGTCCTTTCTGCTTCTCTGGTCTTAAGTCTGACTGCTACAGAAGCACAAGCCCTTTCTACTTCTCTGGGCTCAAGTCTGACCCCTACAGAAGCATATCTCCTTTTTAGGAACACATCAACAGATCAAGGGTCATTAGTCACATGTCAGAGGTAAAGGTGCAGTCCTCAGCTATAATTGTTTTAGCTAATCTATTTACATAGTTGGTATCACAGGGGCTATTTTAAATAATCATCTAGGTGACTTTTAGTACAATTTGTCATTAGCATAGTAAACATGATTGTTTCCAAAGGAATAGCATTCAACATTCAAGGTTATACAAATACTGGTCTGTTCTTATTGACCGGACACAAATACGCAAACATAATAAGATATTTCTCTTGTATTAACAAATCTAAACATCTGACTTATCAAGATTTTACTCTGTATCGTCACAATTGGGCTTGGGGATTTTTAAAGGGAGTGTCACCCCAAAAATTCAAACTATTTAGATTTTCATATAGAGGACTCAGCCCTTATAAAATTTATACTAGTACTGTAGATTTTAGTAAATGTGTTTAATGGAAAAATAGTTGTATTGCATATGTAAATGAGGGTTCTTTGGTGCAGTGCGCCATTCCGCCCCCTCAATTACAATTACGCACCCCTCTCCTCAAGGTGAATGGCAATGATCACTTTGGAGCGTTGGAACGTTGTCTAATCTAATACCACAGACCTGCACTCATAGACACTGGAGAGGCCGAAGCCAGCAAAGTGTCTGTGTTGGCAGGGGCAGAGTTATCATCCCTCTCTTGTCATTGGCCGCTCATGCTTTGTAATCATAGAATCATAGAATCATAGAATGGTAGAGTTGGAAGGGACCTCCTGGGTCATCTGGTCCAACCCCCTGCTCAAAGCAGGATTCACTAAATCATCTCAGACAGATGTCTGTCCAGCCTCTGTTTGAAGACGTCCATTGAAGGGGAACTCACCACCTCTCGTGGCAGCCTGTTCCACTCATTGATCACCCTAACTGTCAAAAAGTTTTTTCAAATATCTAATCTGTGTCTCCTCCCATTTAGTTTCATCCCATTGCTTCTAGTCTTTCCTTGTGCAAATGAGAATAAAGATGATCCTTCTACAATGTGACAGCCCTTGACATATTTGTAGACAGCTATTAAGTCTCCTCTCAGTCTTCTTTTTTGCAAGCTAAACATTCCCAAATCCTGCAACCGCTCCTCATAGGACATGGTTTGCAGACCAGTCACCATTCTGGTCGCTCTTCTCTGAACTTGCTCCAGTTTGTCTATGTCTTTTTTAAAATGTGGTGCCCAAAACTGTACACAGTATTCCAGATGAGGTCTGACCAAAGAGGAGTAAAGACCGATAATGACTTCACGTGATCTAGACTGTATGCTTCTGTTAATACATCCCAGAATTGTATTTGCCTTTTTTGCTGCTGCATCACACTGTTGACTCATGTTCAGTCTATAATCTATTAGTATACCTAAGTCTTTTTCACATGTACTGTTGCTTAGCTCTATTCCTCCCATTCTGTATATGCTTTTTTCATTTTTATTGCCCAGATGTAGTACTTTGCATTTTTCCCTGTTAAAAACCATTCTGTTGGTTGCTGCCCACTGCTCCAGTTTATTTAGGTCTTTTTGAATCCTTTCTCTCTCTTCTCTAGTATTAGCTATCCCTCCTAGCTTTGTGTCATCAGCAAATTTAATCAGTTTACCCTCAATTCCTTCATCTAAATCATTGATAAAGATGTTGAACAATACAGGTCCCAGGACGGAGCCCTGTGGTACCCCACTTGAGACATTCATCCAGCCGGATGTGAAGCCATTTACAACCACCTTTTGAGTCCGATCACAATCCTTTGTGTAGCAAAATCTCGACCATGTCACATTGGGCCTTTACCTCAACTCCTCCTTACTTTAATCATTCCTTTCAGAGTTCAGCATCACTGACATTTTAGGACAGTGCTGGCGAACCTATGGCACGCGTGCCAGAGGGGGCACGCAGAGCCCTCCCTAAGGGCTCGCGCACCATCGCCGCAGCACTAGCTCTCCTGGACCTGGTCCAGCAGTTGAGGACTCTGAGCCCACCGACACCAGCCCCTACTTCAGCTAGATGTGCGTTCTCTGACACACATGTAGTTGAAGTGTATTTCAGCACACGAACTTCCCAGACCCGTGCACTGCAATACACGCTGCCAGCAGCCGGCGTCAGCGTACACGCGACTGGGCTTATGGCAATGACGTCAGGTGTCCCGTCGCTAGGACGCTGGAGTCAGCTGCCAGCTACAGGAGAGGACGCAGCGCGGGAGAGGAAGGAAGGTGAGTAGGAGTGTTTATTATGTTTAGTTTTTTTTGTATGCGATGAACAGCGGCGCCAGAAGGATGAGGGGGAGGCAGCATATATACATGGATTGGGGGGAAAGGCAGCATATATACATGGATTGGGGGGAGGCAGCATATATACATGGATTGGGGGGGAAGGCAGCATAAATACATGGATTGGGGGGAAAGGCAGCATATATACATGGATTGGGGGATGCAGCATATATACATGGATTGCGGTGGAGACAGCGTATATACATGGATTGGGGGGGAAAAAGCAGCATATATACATGGATTGGGGGGGAAGGCAGCATATATACATGGATTGGGGGGGAAGGCAGCATATATACATGGATTGGGGCAGAAAGGCAGGAGGCATACATGGATTCGTGGGGAAGGCAGCATATATACATGGATTGGGGGGAGGCAGCATATATACATGGATTGGGTGGAAAGGCACCATATATACATTGGAGGGGAGGCAGCATATATACATGGATTGGGGGGAGGCAGCATATATACATGGATTGGGGGAGGCAGCATATATGCATGTGTAGCACCCTGAGGACTCGGCTGCTACAGGGGTATTGCACCTCAAGCCAGAGGTGTGGTATTCCACTCCCGGGTAAGGATGGAGTGTGGGACTGAGCTCAGTTAGCTGCATGCACTACATACATCCCATTTCCGGGGGACAGAACGACGGTACTCCCACCAGTTTATGTGCAGGTACGACTGCGTCTGTCCCTGGCTGGAGTGGGAGGGGGGTGGAACATCCCAGTAGTGTAGGGGCAGATAGGGGGAGCAGTCTGGGTAAGGCTAGGAGCTCATTGGGTGCTGGTCACCTGAGCTCACACATAGAGGGAGTATATAAGGTGGGCACCATCTTAGAACAGGGTCAGTCTTTTGAGAGAGTCTGAGCAGAGCAGAGAAGCTCAGCCAGAAGGGCTGACAGGGAGCTGTGGCTCCGGCTGGGCCCAGCTCCAGAGCAAGGCCTGCTGAGAGAGAGAGAGAGGAGTCAGAAGGACCCAGAGAGGAAAGAAGAAAGAACCCCAAGACCCCAGAATACAGACAGAAGGGTGAAGGGTTGGCGGACCAGGGTACCGGAACCCAAGCTGGCAGAGGCCAAAGCACACCTTAGCCAGGAACCGGAGGTCGTGGTCAGGATCTGCCACGACCCTCACCAAATCCACTAGAAAGGCACACCAAGCATAGGGTCAGGGAACCCAGAAGAGGTGCAACCAACAAGAGACCCGAGGGAGCCGGACATAAGTGGATCCCTGGTGGGAACGGCCAGTAGAAAGGGAAAGTCAGAAAGGAGCTCAGGACCACGCTCCAGAATTGCTTGGGGGTTGGCCGAGTCCAGTACCTGGTGGACGCAGCACGGCTCGGGTGGTCACTCAAGGCCAGAGTGACCAAAAGAACATCAGTAAGTAAAAACCCTGAACTGCACCTCCCGTCTCAGAGTCTCCTTTCTACACCACAACAACCCCCATCATCCACACCTGCTGCCCTGAGGCTATACCCCTCCCGTTGGGGGTTATATCATCACTGCTGCACATACACCACCGGCCTCAGCGGACTGCTCTGCAGCGGCGGCTTCAAAGCCGCACTCAACGGGTGGCGTAGTCGACAATCAAAATAACATCTACTGCCATAGACTGCCACTTAGTTTGACACCCTGGGCACGGACCGGGTCACCGCCACAAGGACTACTACCCCCATCCAGATCCGGCTCCGGGTATCCCCTATAGCACTGGCCCAGGGGTCGCGTCAACTTTTGGCGTAGTCGGCAGGATCACGTGCCCGCAATCACCGGGTACTGCGTGCCTGAAGAAAAGTTCGTATTTACCTCAGAAAGAAGTCTCCCGCCGATTCCAGAGGGTCCCCACCAACGGACGCCATCACAGATCGTTCCCGCCGGTTGCCCGCCATCTGCAGCTTTTTCCCGCCATCCACGGAGTTTCCCGCCACTGGGAGACGATTCCCGCCATTTTGAGAAGATTTCCCGCCTTGGAAGAGCAGACGCCATTATGGGCGTGCCAGAGGGTGGCAAGAGGCCACCTCCCATCGTGGGCCAGGTCAAGGAATGGCGCCAAAAGTGGAAACCGCCTCCACTAACAGAGACTGTGATGATAGAAGTGTCCATCAGCATGAGGGAACTGCCCCTGGAACTGACAATCACAAAGTTGCCCCGGGACCACCCTCAATATGGGCGGATACAGAACGAAAGAGCGAAGATGGGTGCAGCCTGGAGGAGTCTGGAGAGAGCGCACCTGGAGATGAGAAGTCTGGAGAGGGGTCCGGAGAAGTCGCACCCGGAGATGGAGGGAGAGTCAGGCAGCACCGACCCTGTGGTCAGGAGCCTGTTGCAAGCGACAACCCCACTAGGCCTGGTGGAGATCCTGGCACAGCTCCCCCGAGACCGGGAGTGTGCGCAGACGGCGCTGGAGGGCCTCGCACGGAGGATGGCCCAGGTGCAGCGAGAAACGCTGGCGGAGTGGAGCAGAGAGATGGCCCAGCAGGCTGGAACCCGCCAGCGAAGCACGCCACCCGAGACGAGGAGACAGACCGCCTCTGAGGATGGTGCAGGAGGAGTGAAGGCCGGAGACGACGCCGAGGAGGGAGCTGGAGAGACGGAGGCAGGTAAAGTGGACGCTACTACCCCGAGCCGAGGAACCGCGTGCCTGCCCCAGCTTCCCGTCGCAGAGCCCGAAATTCCCCCTGCCGTGCCCGTCGCTGCACCGTCACCGCTCCAGACTAGGCCTCAAACAGAAGCCGCGGCCGCGACCCCTGTGACGTCACGCGCTTCAGTCCTGAGCGCGGCCAAGCAGGAAACACTACCGGCCTGGTCGCAGGGCCGAGTAACCCCGGGCGCCGCCGTTCTTACGGTGCCCTTTACTTTTAGGGTGCCCCAGGCCTGGTCGCAAGGCCTGGTCAATCCGGGCGCCGCTTCCACCACCGCGCCCTCAACATCTAGAGTGCCGCACCTGGGTGAAGACTTGTTTGCCCAGCACACTTGCCCGGATGGGCAGCCCTTTATATGGCCACCGGAGTATTACCAACTTGAGCCCCAAAAGGAAAGGCCCCTGTGCGAGCCCCTGATTCCGGCTCCGAAGCCCGTCAAGAGGACCCCGCTCTCGTTGGAGGAGACACAGTTTGAGTGGGACCCCACTGGAGGAGATCTCATGGGGTTCACCCAAGAAACTCGGGCGGCCGCAGCTGAGCGTGCGGAGTGCTGCCGGCAGCAATTAGAGGTCTTCGACCGGGAACGGAGAGAGAGGCGGGTCCGTGAGCAGCGGCTGCAGATACAGAGCGCAGAGCAGAAGAGCCGGACCCGGAGGAACCCCCGTGCAGCCCATGGTCCCCGTGCCACCGGGACTGTGATTAAATTCCAAATGCAGCACGGGTGGGGCTTCAGAAGAGATCACCACACCCCCGGCGACGTCTTCGTGACCAGAAGAGACGTCGAGTCCCACCTACCGGAGGGACACAGAGGTCGTGACCTATACGTAGGGGATGAGGTCACATTCACCCGGCACAAGTGTGCCAAAGGACCCTACGCCCTCCATGTACACCGGCTGACGGAGGAGGAGCTGCGGTGTGAGGAGGAGCAAGAGGACCCGGACGGGTCTGAAGCCTACTTGCGAGAAGGAGCAGGAGGACGCCGTCATTAGAGTGCGGTATAGTGAAACTGTAAAATAATTACCCGTCGGGGTACAAGAACTGCTGCCGTTTAAAATATGTTCCCCGTTGGGACAAGTGTAAACTGTTACCCGTATATCCCTTATTCCCACTGACCGAGGACTGAGAGCGGTCATCCTTTCCTAATATCTGGCCGAGGACTGAGAGCGGCCATTTCCCCTTGTATATAGTTGCGCTTTCTAAGGCGCCCCCTACTGGTTTTATAGGAAAACTGTTTTTCAAGAAGAGACTGTTGCACTTTACCCGGTCACAAGTTGTCCCGTGGCCGGAGGAACAAGAATATTTATTATAATGCTGATAATGTTTATATGTTTTCTATGTTTATGTTTTATGAAAAAATTGTATGTTTGTGGATGTTTTTATTCTTTTACAGCCCGAGGACGTGCTGTGATTTACCAGGGGGGAATGTAGCACCCTGAGGACTCGGCTGCTACAGGGGTATTGCACCTCAAGCCAGAGGTGTGGTATTCCACTCCCGGGTAAGGATGGAGTGTGGGACTGAGCTCAGTTAGCTGAATGCACTACATACATCCCATTTCCGGGGGACAGAACGACGGTACTCCCACCAGTTTATGTGCAGGTACGACTGCGTCTGTCCCTGGCTGGAGTGGGAGGGGGGTGGAACATCCCAGTAGTGTAGGGGCAGATAGGGGGAGCAGTCTGGGTAAGGCTAGGAGCTCATTGGGTGCTGGTCACCTGAGCTCACACATAGAGGGAGTATATAAGGTGGGCACCATCTTAGAACAGGGTCAGTCTTTTGAGAGAGTCTGAGCAGAGCAGAGAAGCTCAGCCAGAAGGGCTGACAGGGAGCTGTGGCTCCGGCTGGGCCCAGCTCCAGAGCAAGGCCTGCTGATAAAGAAAGAGAGAGGAGTCAGAAGGACCCAGAGAGGAAAGAAGAAAGAACCCCAAGACCCCAGAATACAGACAGAAGGGTGAAGGGTTGGCGGACCAGGGTACCGGAACCCAAGCTGGCAGAGGCCAAAGCACACCTTAGCCAGGAACCGGAGGTCGTGGTCAGGATCTGCCACGACCCTCACCAAATCCACTAGAAAGGCACACCAAGCATAGGGTCAGGGAACCCAAAAGAGGTGCAACCAACAAGAGACCCGAGGGAACCGGACATAAGTGGATCCCTGGTGGGAACGGCCAGTAGAAAGGGAAAGTCAGAAAGGAGCTCAGGACCACGCTCCAGAATTGCTTGGGGGTTGGCCGAGTCCAGGACCTGGTGGACGCAGCACGGCTCGGGTGGTCACTCAAGGCCAGAGTGACCAAAAGAACATCAGTAAGTAAAAACCCTGAACTGCACCTCCCGTCTCAGAGTCTCCTTTCTACACCACATCAACCCCCATGATCCACACCTGCTGCCCTGAGGCTATACCCCTCCCGTTGGGGGTTATATCATCACTGCTGCACATACACCACCGGCCTCAGCGGACTGCTCTGCAGCGGTGGCTTCAAAGCCGCACTCAACGGGTGGCGTAGTCGACAATCAAAATAACATCTACTGCCATAGACTGCCACTTAGTTTGACACCCTGGGACCGGGTCACCGCCACAAGGACTACTACCCCCATCCAGATCCGGCTCCGGGTATCCCCTATAGCACTGGCCCAGTGGTCGCGTCACATGGATTGGGGGGGAAAGGCAGCATATATACATTGGAGGGGAGGCAGCATATATACATGGATTTGGGGGAGGCAGCATATATACATGGTTTGGGGGAGGCAGCATATATGCATGGATTGGGGGGAAAGGCAGCATATATACATTGGAGGGGAGGCAGCATATATACATGGATTGCGGGAGGCAGCATATATACATGGATTGGGGAGAAGGCAGCATATATACATGAATTAGGGGAAAGGCAGCATATATACATGGATTGCGGGAGGCAGCATATATACATGGATTGGGGAGAAGGCAGCATATATACATGAATTAGGGGAAAGGCAGTATATATACATGGATTGAGGGGGGAGGCAGCATATATACATGGATTGCGGGAGGCAGCATATATACATGGATTGGGGAGAAGGCAGCATATATACATGAATTAGGGGAAAGGCAGCATATATACATGGATTGAGGGGGGAGGCAGCATATATACATGGATTGAGGGGGGAGGCAGCATATATACATGCATTGGAGGAAAAGGCAGCATATATACATGGATTGGTGGGGGGGAGGCATCATATATACATGGATTGGTTGGGGGGAGGCAGCATATATACATGGATTGGTGGGGGGGAAGGCTGCATATATACATGGATTGGGGGAGAAAGGCAGGAGGCATACATGGATTCGTGGGGAAGGCAGCATATATACATGGATTGGGGGGAAAGGCAGCATATATACATTGGAGGGGAGGCAGCATATATACATGGATTGGGGGGAGGCAGCATATATACATGGATTGGGGGAGGCAGCATATATGCATGGATTGGGGGGAAAGCAGCACATATACATTGGAGGGGAGGCAGCATATATACATGGATTTGGGGGAGGCAGCATATATACATGGTTTGGGGTAGGCAGCATATATGCATGGATTGGGGGAAAGGCAGCATATATACATTGGAGGGGACGCAGCATATATACATGGATTGGGGGAGGCAGCATATATGCATGGATTGGGGGGAAAGGCAGCATATATACATTGGGGGGAAGGCAGCATATATACATGGATTGGGGGGAAGGCAGCATATATACATGAATTAGGGGAAAGGCAGCATATATACATGGATTGAGGGGGGAGGCAGCATATATACATGGATTGGGGGGAAAGGCAGCATATACACAAGGATTTGGGGGAAGGCAGCATATATACATGCATTGGTGGGGAAAGGCAGCATATGTACATAGATTGGGGGAAGGCAACATATATACATGGATTGTTGGGGGGGCAGCATATATACATGGATTGGTGGGGGGCAGCATATATATATGGATTGGTGGGGGGGGCAGCATATATACATGGATTGGGGCATATATACTTTATTTCTGCAGTCTCAGATCCCTGCTCCTTTCTGTGGCTGCTCTATGCTGCCCTCCCCTGCTCTCTGTATGAGTTGTTTTTTCTAAACTAAAACCTCAGTATTCAGGTTAATTTGCCGTGTTGGCACTTGGCAATAAATAAGTGGGTTTTGGGTTGCAGTTTGGGCACTCGCTCTGTAAAAGGTTTGGTTTGCCATCACTGTTTTAGGAGCTACACAGTTGCTAATTCCCACTAACATCCCAATTTGAAGCACTATGACGTATACACTGGTGGAAATAAGTATTTGATACACTGCCTATTTTGCCAGTTTTCCCACCTACAAGGAATGGAGAGGTTTGTAATTTTTATCATAGATACACTTCAGCTGTGAGAGACAGAATCTTAAAAAAAATTCAGAATATCACATTGTATGATTTTTACATAATTAAGTTGCATTTTATTGCATAAAATAAGTATTTGATACAATAGAAATGCAGAACTTAATATTTGGTACAGAAACCTTTGTTTGCAATTACAGAGGTCAGGCGTTTCCTGTAGTTCTTGACCAAGTTTGCACACACTGCACCAGGGATTTGGCCCACTCCTCCATACAGATCTTCTCCACATTGTTCAGGTTTCGAGCTGTCGCTGGGTAACATTGAGTTTCAGCTCCCTGCAAAGATTTTTTATTGGGTTCAGGTTTGGAGACTGGCTAGGCTACTCTAGGACCTTGAAATGCTTCTTACAGAGCCACTCCTTTGTTGCTCTGGCTGTGTGTTTCAGGTCATTCTCTTGCTGAAAGACCCAGCCACGACTCATCTTCAATGCTCTTACTGAGGGAAGGCAGCCGTTGGCCAAATCTCGTGATACATGACCCCATCAATCCTCCCTTCAATACGTTGCAGTTGTCCTGTCCCCTTTGCAGAAAATCACCCCCAAAGTATGATGTTTTCCCCTCCATACTTCATGCTTGAGACGGTGTTCTAGAGGTTGTACTCATCCTTCTTCTTCCTCCAAACACGGCTAGTGAAGTTGATACCAAAAAGTTCTATTTTGGTCTCATCTGACCACATGACCTTCTCCCATGCCTCCTCTGGCTCATACAGATGGCCATTGGTGAATTTCAAATGGGCCTGGACATGGGCTGGCGTGAGCAGAGGGACCTTGTGTGTCCTGCAGGATTTTAATCCATAAAGGTGTAATGTGTTACTAATGGTATTGTTTGAGACTGTGGCCCCAGCTCTCTTCAGGTCATTACCCTATGAGGTGAGATTTTGCATGGAGCCCCAGACCGAGGAAGATTGACAATCATCTTGTGTTTCTTCCATTTTCTAATAATTATGGCAACAGTTATTCCCTTCTCACCCAGCTGCTTGCCTATTGTCCTGAAGCCCATCCCAGCCTTTTGCAGGTCAACAATTTTGTCCCCGGTGTCCTTAGACAGCTCTTTGGTCTTGCCCATGGTAGAGAGGTTGGAGTGTGATTGATTTAGTGTGTGAACAAGTGTCTTTTATACAGGTAACGAGTTCAAACAGGTGCAATTAATACAAGTAATGAATGTAGAGAAGGAGGGCTTCTTAAATAAAAACAAATGGGTCTGTGAGAGCCAGAATTCTTGATGGTTGGTAGGTGATCAAATACTTATTTAATGCAATAAAATGTAATTTAATTATTTAAAAATCATGGAATGTGATTTTCTGGATTTTCTTTAAGATTTTGTCTCTCACATGTGAAGTGTACCTAAGATAAAAATTACAGATCTCTCCATTCTTTGTAGGTGGGAAAACTGGCAAAATCAGCATTGTATCAAATACTTATTTTCCCCACTGTAGACCTTCTCGTTATACGCACTGTTCTTGCAACTGCTGTTGGCTTAACACAATATTTATCTAGCTCTATTTTGGATCATTATGCACATAGATTTTGGCTCAGGCCCCCAAATGCACTCCAATGCCTTATTGCCACTTAAAAGGCGTTGTCCACTACTTTGATATTGATGACCCAAGTCTTGTTCACGTGCTGCATTTTTTTCATGCATTTTTCAAGGGTAAAAAAGAATACAGAATCAGCAAATTGGATGAGATTTCTGAAAATCTCACGGATTTGAACCTTCAAGCCGTTTTTTTTTTAAATCTGCAGCATGTTCAGCATTTTTCACCTATTCAAATAAGTGGGAAAAGAAAGTAAAAACGCATAAAAAATACATGTGAGAATCCAACGAAAATATGCATATTTTACACAGGTTTTTTCCTGCCAACACTATGGTTTCTGTTGCAGAAAAATCGGCTGAAAATACCCTCAGGAAAGCCTGTCCTTATGTGGCAGATTGTAAACAGCACAGCTCTGTACACTGTTTAGTGTTCATTGCTGACGACTGCAGCTCAGCTGTAAATCAGTAGAATAGGAGCTGAGATGCAGCTCTCAGCAAAAAAATTACTAAACAAAGAAAAGTATAATAAAGGCTATTTACTAAATTTCAACCATTTTTTTTATTTTGTCCTGATGCATTTAAAATTAAAAATTAAGCAATTATTAAGCAATTTTGAAAATTGGTTTCTTATTTTCCTGTTTTACTTTTTTATACTTTTGCTATACAGACCTATACATCTTCATAGTAACGATCTTTGCAAACCCCGCCAAGTCTGATGCTGCTCTTATACTATCTAAATATCTTCTTGCTAATCCTCCAAATAAAGACAATGGTTGTCTTCAGACTCATATTTCTACCTCCTCAGTATCGTCTAATGATTATCATCTGTTTAAATGAGATGAACACAATCTGTGACCTGGAGGACACAAGCGACCCACAACGCTATTCTGTGGGTTCCCCAAAACATCTGGACACTCATATACAGTGCCTTGAAAAAGTATTCATACTGTCACACAAGGTGTGGGAAGACTAAGTGCAACACGAAGGGAAGAGGGGGAGGGAGCCCAAACACTAGGGAAAGGGGGAGGGGCGACCCCTAGGCAGATCTAATAACACCCTGCCTACCCTACCATCCCTATATAGGTTCCACACCTATCGCCGAGCAGGACCCTAAACCCTGAATGTTCCTAGAGCTAGGCCCTAGATAGGGAGGGGGAGGGGTGAGCTCTGGTCAGGCCCCACTACAAACTAAAGACAACAAGGTACACAAACAAAGGGGATAAACTTAGCTTGAGCAGACAGCAGAGAAGTAACGCCAACTGTCCACCAAGGCCACCAGAGAAGAAGTCAGCCAACAGTTAGTGCTCAAAGTATGCACAAAGGTATATAGAAGTATCACTGGCAACTGCCTGGAGCAAACTGACAGTTTTTATTTCCCATGCAAGGGTGTGTCAATAAGCAGCAGGAAGGAGGTCACTGCTGGGTCTTAAAGGAAAAAGGATTAAGAAGTGGTCTGCAATGCCAAGCAATAGTGACCTTCTACAGCCAGATCCAGAGTGACTGTTTATTACACCTGACACACCGCTGACCCATACCCCGTGAACTTTTCCACATTTTTTCATATTTCACCCACAAATTTAAATGTATTTTATTGGGATTATATGTGATATACCAACACAAAATAGCAAGTATTTGTGAAGTGTAAAGAAAATTATACATGGTCTTCTAATTATTTTAAAAATATAAATCTGAAAATTGTGACACATTTGTATTCAGCCCCTGTAGTCTAATACCCCTAAGTAAAACCCTGAGTGACCATTTGCCTCCAGAAGTCACATAATGACTAAATCGAGTCCACCTGTGTGTCATTTATTGTCAGTATAACTACAGCTGTTCAGTGAAGGCCTCAGAGGTTTATTTAAGAACATTAGAGATCAAACAGTATCATGAAACCCAAAGAACACACCGGGCAGGTGTAGTATGGTACAACTGCAAACCTGCCAAGACATGGCTGTCCACCTAAACGGACATTCCTTGCATGGAGAGCACTAATAAGAGAGGCAGCCAAGAGGCTCATGGTCACTCGTGAAGAGCACCAGAGATCCACAGCTCAGGTGCGAGAATCTGTCCATAGGACAACTATTAGTTGTACAGTCATGGCCAAAAGTTTTGAGAATGACACCAAAATTATATTTTCACATGATCTAGTTTTTATTAGTGTTTGTCTGATGTTTATATCACATACAGAAATATAATTGCAATCATATTATGAGTACCAATATGTTATATTGACAGTTAGAATGAGTTAATGCAGCAAGTCAATATTGCAGTGTTGCCCCTTCTTCTTCAAGACCTCTGTAATTCTCCCTGGCATGCTCTCAATCAACTTTTGGACCAAATCCTGACTGATAGCAGTCCATTCTTGCATAATCAATGCTTGCATTTTGCCAGAATTTGTTGGTTTTTGTTTGTCCACCCGTCTCTTGATGATTGACCACAAGTTCTCAATGGGATTAAGATCTGGGGAGTTTCCAGGCCATGGACCCAAAATCTCTATGTTTTGTTCCATGAGCCATTTTGTTATCACCTTTGCTTTATGGCAAGGTACTCCATCATGCTGGAAAAGGCATTGTTGGGCGCCAAACTGCTCTTGGACGGTTGGGAGAAGTTGCTCTTGGAGGACATTCTGGTACCATTCTTTATTCATGGCTGTGTTTTTAGGCAAGACTGTGAGTGAGCCGATTCCCTTGGCTGAGAAGCAACCTCACACATGAATGGTTTCAGGATGCTTTACAGTTGGCATGAGACAAGACTGGTGGTAGCGCTCACCTCTTCTTCTCCGAATAAGCTGTTTTCCAGATGTCCCAAACAATCGAAAAGGGGATTCATCAGAGAAAATGACTTTGCCCCAGTCCTCAGCAGTCCACTCCCTGTACCTTTTGCAGAATATCAGTCGGTCCCTGATGTTTTTTCTGGAGAGAAGTGGCTTCTTTGCTGCCCTCCTTGAAACCAGCCCTTGCTCAAAGAGTCTCCGCCTCACAGTGCGTGCAGAAGCACTCACACCAGACTGCTGCCATTCCTGAGCAAGCTCGGCACTGCTGGTAGTCCGATCCCGCAGCTGAAACAGTTTTAAGATACGGTCCTGGCGCTTGCTGGTCTTTCTTGGGCGCCCTGGAGCCTTTTTGACACCAATGGAAGCTCTCTCCTTGAAGTTCTTGATGATGCGATAGATTGTTGACTGAGGTGCAATCTTTGTAGCTGCGATACTCTTCCCTGTTAGGCCATTTTTGTGCAGTGCAATGATGGCTGCACATGTTTCTTTAGAGATAACCATGGTTAACTGAAGAGAAACAATGATACCAAGAACCAGCCTCCTTTTAAAGTGTCCAGTGATGTCATTCTTACTTAATCATGACTGATTGATCGCCAGCCCTGTCCTCATCAACACCCACACCTGTGTTAATGGATCAATCACTAAAACGATGTTAGCTGCTCCTTTTAAGGCAGGACTGCAATGATGTTGAAATGTGTTATGGGGGTTAAAGTTCATTTTCTGGGCAAATATTGACTTTGCAAGTACAGTAATTGCTGTTAAGCTGATCACTCTTTGACATTCAGGAGTATATGCAAATTGCCATTACAAAAAATGAAGCGGTAAACTTTGGAAAAATTACTATTTGTCTCATTCTCAATACTTTTGGCCATGACTGTATACTTCAGAAATCTGACCTTTATAGAAGAGTGTCAAAAATAAAGCGTTTTTTGAAAGCAAGCCATAAAAAGTCCCTTTTGCAGTTTGCAAAAAGCAATATAGGGGACACAACTAGCATGTGGAAGAAGGTGCTCAGGACATATGAGATCAAAGTAGAACCTTTTGGACTAAATGCAAAACGCTATGTGTGGTGGAAAACGTGGTGGTGCAGCATCATGCTGTAAGGATTCTCTTTTTCAGCAGGGGCAGGAAACTGGTCAGAGTTGGAGTTAGAGTCAGAGGCTGCAAAAGGACAGATTAGGTAGAAGGGGAAGAGGTGATATCTTGGAGGGGCAGTGATATCTTTTGGATATCATTCCACAGCTCCTGGGCAGGGGGTGGGGGTGAGAAAAAAAACTCTACAGACAAACTATACAGCACGGGATCACAAATGATTCTTCTTTGAAGTAAAACTTTGTTTAAAAACAGGCAGTGAAATGTTTTACCTCACAAAAAGAATCAGCTGTGATCTCATGCTGTGCTACCAGTATTCTCTTTTGCATCCTCCCCTGCCCAGGAGATCAGACCATGTCCCTGCACGGTCAGACACGGCCATTACACAGCACACAGAAGGGGCACATTTATAAGATTATCTCAGCACAGGGACATTTTATTTAAACACATCCAAATGTGGAAATTATTATTATTATTCCAAGAGCTGTTGATTAAAATCAACTTTTCTTTGTGGGAAAACCCCTTTAAGTAACTGGCAGTAACTTTCTGAACCATTCAATTCTGGGACAGCTTTTTATGGAACTAGTTTCCCAGAACTGCTATTATTCTCTCATGAAAACGACTGGAAAAATAAGTCACTCATATCTCTGGGAGTACTTGTAGATCACAGACAAAATAACTGCAATGCAGTGTCAGGAGGTGGCTTCTAAAGCCAGCAGGATACAGTTATGTATTAAAAGTATCATGAACTTGTAGGACAGGGACGTAAAATTACCCCTTTACAAAGCGTTAGTGCGGCCTCATCTGGAATATGCAGGTTAGTTCAAGCATTGGCGAATGAGGACACTGCTCTATGACTAATTGTAAGTAAATGTGGCTTCTTGTTATACATATTTATGCTTTAGCTTGTATACCTGGAAATGTTCACATGTGTATTGTAAAGACAGCGCTCAGCACTTTCATTATGTTGGTCTGCACTTGCATTTCACTTGAAATCTGATTAGAAAATTCTTGATCGAGATATTCCTAGCCACTCATACATAGACGTGCTGTTCCATATGTTGTGTGGTAGCTCAGGTTTTTCCCTCCTTTTCATGGTATTTTTAATATATTTTAAATAAAAATTATATTTTTTAATGTATGAAAGCATATGTCTCTTCTTAACCACAGGAACAGGTTCCTTGGGTGTGGTATTATGCTCTAAGATGAAGTAAAAGTAAAATATTGGTGACAAATTCCCTTTAAAAGGGAAAAAATAAATAAATAAATAAATATATATATATATATATATATATATATATATATATGTGGCACCCCAGGTCTGGTTGGGAGGTTCCCTGGTTGGGGACAATTAGCATGCAGCGCCTCCTGCCTCAGTCCAGGGAGTGGAGAAACCTGCCCTTTATAAACTGGATCTGGGGCGGAGTTAGTGAGACAAGTGCCAGACAAGTTCCAGTGAAGTTGCAGATAGGGACAGGTCAGCAGCAGGCTGAGGAGTCCCTGTAGGCAGAGGAGGAACACGAGGCCAGGAGGGGAGCTAGCAGAGCTCATCCTGGCTAGAGACTTACAAAGTCGGACACTGTAGTCTGAGGCTGTGAGGGTTATAAGCCCAGCAGCAGAAAACCACCACGCAGGGGACTTCAAGTCCTCTGGCCCAAGGAAGCCCGGAGGCTCAGCCACACGAAAGGGACCACTACTGCCCCGGAGGGGTGAGAAGCACGGAAGGCCCGAGTCGCCAGTCATACGGGTGAGAACAACACGGTACACTCAGAGACGTGGTCTACCACTACACTACAGCGGGATAGCCAAGAAAGAGTGAAGTCAGTACGGTAGGCCTACAAACTCCCCCTGACCAGCGGGATTTCCTAGTTGCTCTCAGACTGACCAGGCCTCCATTGTTAACCTGTATTCCGGACGGGTCCCTTAATACCACCAACAGTAAAGACCCTGAATTGCATGACAGACTCTGTGTGGTTACTGCTGCTCCCGCTCACCATCACCACCAACATCCCTATTTACTGCCCTGAGGCTATACTCCTCCCGTGGGGAGTTATACTACCCTCTGCTGCACCCACAACACCAGCCTCAGTGGTCTGCCCCGCAGCGGCGGTTCACTCTGACCGCAATCCACGGGTGGCGTAGTCGGACATTCAGCATATAGACTGGCATTGGGCTTGACCGCCCTGGGCACGGACCGGGTCGCCGCCACAGAGACTACAACCCCCAGCATCCACAAAAGGTCCGGTTCTGGGTATCCCCACACACATACGGCCCAGGGGACGCGTCATATATATATATGTATATATATATATGTGGCACCCCAGGGGTCTGGTCTCCACAGTAATAGCAATGTTATGTCTGAGAGCAGGTGGGAGGTCTCTTGGTCAGGAATCCTATGCATGCCACACCTCCTGCCCAGTCCTGGGAGGGGAAGAACTTCCCCTATATAAAGCTGGGGCTGAGGCAGGGTTAGAGAGAAGAGTAGAGAGAAGAAGAGGAGCAGCTTAGGAAAGAAAGATCAGGAGCTCAGTGGGAGCAGTGCTAAAAGGAATCAGGGGCTGGCAGCTGAAGAGCTCGCCCTGATTGAAGAGTTACCACCGGACCCGGAGTCCGAGGCTGTGGGGATTAACCCAGACCCAGCAGCAGAAACCGCCCAGCAGGGGATTTCAGGTCCTCTGGCCAAGAAACCCGAAGGCACGGTCACACGCGTGGGACCAGCACCGCCGTCGTGGAGCGGAAGCCACTAGAAGGCCCCGAGTCACCGGCCATACGGGTGAGCACCACACGGTACACTCAGGGACGTGGGCTACCTTTACCCGCCTCTAGCAAGGAAGCCAGAAGAGTACAATTAGTTGGGGAGGCCTACAACTCCGCCTGGCCAAGGGGGATCCCATCTGCTCAAGGACTGATCAGGCCCCGACCGCTAGCCAGTACTCCGGGAGGGTCTATCTTTGTCACCAGTAAAGACCCTGAACTACACCGCATCGTCTCTGAGTGGTTCCTACTACCCCCATCATCCACGTCGGCTGCCCTGAGGCCATACCCCTCCCGTTGGGGGTTATACCATCCACGCTGCACCATCCTTCCACCGGCCTCAGCGGTCTGCCCTGCAGCGGCAGCTCCATAGCTGCATTCAACGGGTGGCGTAGTCGTCCTACATCTACTGCTAATATACCGCCACTTAGTCTGACTCCCTGGGCACGGACCGGGTCATCGCCACGAGACTACTACCCCTATCCGATCCGGCTCCGGGTAGGCTCCCGCGGGCGCAACGCTGCGCGACTCAGGCCCAGGGGCGCGTCATATACACTGCTCAAAAAAATAAAGGGAACACTTAAACAGCAGAATATAACTCCAAGTAAATCAAACTTCTGTGAAATCAAACTGTCCACTTAGGAAGCAATACTGATTGACAATCAATTTCACATGCTGTTGTGCAAATGGAATAGACAATAGATGGAAATTATTGGCAATTATCAAGACACCCTCAGTAAAGGAGTGGTTCTGCAGGTGGGGACCACAGACCACATCTCAGTACCAATGCTTTCTGGCTGATGTTTTGGTCACTTTTGAATGTTGGTTGTGCTTTCACACTCGTGGTAGCATGAGACGGACTCTACAAACAACAGAAGTTAGTAAACAATCATCGGCCTTCATATTAGTGATGCGGTCACTAAGCAGCCGGTCAATATGCTGTGCCTGCAACCCATATGCCTACTCTGAAATATCATAACAAGAACCAGGAGAAACAAAGAGTAAGTATGGCATGAAAATAGATTTTTTATTTAATACAAATATAACATTTCAAGTGTTCAGCCAGGCTGGAGGCGCTACCAGGAGACAGGCCAGTACACCAGGAGACGTGGAGGAGGCCGTAGGAGGGCAACAACCCAGCAGCAGGACCGCTACCTCCGCCTTTGTGCAAGGAGGAAGAGGAGGAGCATTGCCAGAGCCCTGCAAAATGACCTCCAGCAGGCCACAAATGTGCATGTGTCTGCTCAAACGGTTAGAAACCGACTCCATGAGAGTGGTATGAGGAGCCGATGTCCACAGATGGGGGTTGTGCTCACAGCCCAACACCGTGCAGGACGCTTGGCATTTGCCACAGGACACCAGGATTGGCAAAGTCACCACTGGCATCCTGTGATCTTCACAGATGAAAGCAGGTTCACACTGAGCACATGTGACAGACGTGACAGAGTCTGGAGACGCCATGGAGAGCGATCTGCTGCCTGCAACATCCTTCAGCATGACTGGTATGGCAGTGTGTCAGTAATGGTGTGGGGTGGCATTTATTTGGAGGGCCGCACAGCCCAAAAGGTCTCAATGGTCCATAAAGAAGACCAGTACCATTAAAGAACTGTGATAGTTGGCAGCCCTGTAGGAGATATTACACTGGGGCCAGAATGCTTCAAATTTTACCAATGGCCATGGTTTTGCCTCCTCAGTTGTAAGGTTTGGGAATATAAAGGATGTGAAACCAGTTGAAGATGTTTAATTAGAAGATCGTGTAATTAGCAGATGGAGTTGCTGAAAACAAGAACAACCAACAAACATCAGTCAAAATGGGCACTTGGTGCAGTTCTGCTACCATTAGTAAAAGTTGCACCTTGTATTCTACAGATCACCTAACATAATTATAAATTCCCGGGTATTAAATCTCAGTTAAAGGCTATCCATCTTATCAATGCCATTGGTCAGTTGCTGATCACATGACCAGTGGATTGCAGTGAGCCAGAGCAGCTTACATTTGAACTGCAGTGAGTGACAGTTGGAGGTGACTGGCAACAGTTGAGGAGATGTCTGCTCAGCAGAGCGAAAAAATGGAAGAGAAATTTAGGAGAGAAGGAGTGAAGCGACGAAGATCTACCTATGACACATCTGATGATGAGAGGAAGTCTTCAGTCAAGAGGACAAAACCACCTGTCCAGGAGAAAGATGGAGAGAACGAAATGGAGGCACATCAGAAGATGGGAGCCAAGAAGCGAGGAGCCGTCTTCAGCCCATTGGGGGACGAAGAGACATCTTCAAAAGAGATCCAGGGTAGAAAACGACAAAGGATTTCATCAGGACAGAAAGCCATGGATCTGAAGAAAAAAGAGGATAGCAGTGAAGCCAAGAAGAGAAAACCGATCTTGGCAAAATCCATCAAGAAAGCTCAAGAGGTCCAGAAGAAAGAAGACCTGCAGGACGACCAGGGAGGCTCAGGTAGATATATTATATATAATTAGTTTGGGAAAGTATAAAATTATAAATACTGTACATATTTGATGTGTAATGCTATTCTGTCATCCAGATGTAAAGACTAAGCAAAATTCTTCCAAATTTTCATTGTATCATGTGAAATGGGTAACCAATCATGTAAATAGCATGTTCTTGTTTTATGGTGTCTTATGCTAAGATTACTGTAAATGCTCAGCACAAAGGTTTATAGCCTTGTGTCTGTTGTACTGGGCTATCTTCATCATTCCTATACACATTAAATGGAAAGGTAGTACACATAAGTGATTACCACTTCATTTAAAGGGGAGCATTGGACACATATTTTCAGGATCAGTATGGGTACAAGTTGTGGGACTTCCAGCAATAATAAAACATATATATTTACTTTGTGGAAAAGTTAAATATACTGTAATTTCTCTATTTATTCTCCCCCTAGGAAGCAGTGGCGTTCAGCCAACCGGCTCCAGAAGCACAGTCCCTGATAACTTCAAAAGGAGATTACTGTTCCATCATGTGCTCGGCCGGGGAAGTTTTGGCATGGTCGTGCTGGCGGAGGATACATCTACCCGCAAACATTTTGCTACTAAGATCATCAGCAAAAGAGCCCTGCTTTCTTCCGGTGATGCTTCTGGGATGGTGGAGCGACGAGTTTTACAGCTGGCATCTGGGAGCCCCTTCCTTGTCCGCGCAGACTTTGCATTCCAGACCAAGGTAAGATATCCATTATTAAGCCCCTTCCCAACACTGACAATTCTCATCTTTGCACTTTAGTTTTTACCTCCCCTTCTTCCAGGAGCCATATCTTTTTTATTTTTCCATCAGCACAGCTGTATGACGGATTTCTTTTTGCAGGATGAGTTGTAATTTTAAATTCCAAATGTATTGAAATGGTAAAAAAAAGAAAAAAAAAAGCCATTCCGCCATTTGTTTTTTTCTTTTGTTTTTATGATATTCATCGTGCAGTAAAAATAACTGGGTAAAATGATTCTCCAGGTTGGAACAATTACGACGATCCCAAATTTGCATCTTTTTTTTTTTATTTAAGTGATGAAAAAAATGTGAATAAAATGTGAATAAAAAACATTTGTCTTGTGTGTCCATTTTCTACCTATAAGTGTTTTACTCTTGCATCGATAGAGCTGTACGAGGACTCACTTTTTGTGAGGTGGAGTGATTTTATTGCATTTCGTTAGGAAAGTGTGTCAGCCTAAAACACTCACTTAATTGTATATTTTGATAGCTTGGACTTTTATGGTTGTAGTGTTACCAAATATGATTATTAATATTTTTTTATATTTAATAAGGGAAAAGGGTTGATTCAAATTATTATAATTTTTTATTTGGCTTATGTTTTTAACCCATTTTTATTTATTTTTACTTCTTTATTTATTCAATTTTAGATGTGTAAAAAAATGTTCCTGTGCTGAGATAATCTTATAAATGTGCCCCTGCTGTATACTGTGTAATGGCCGTGTCTCACCGTGTAAGCAAAAGAGTATACTGCCTCTTTTAAGCAATGTTTTACCTGAAAGAAATAATTTGTAATCCCGGGCTGTAATGTCTGATTACCTTCTTTTGCTTCCTCCCCTGGTCAGGGAATGTGGTACCTTCAGACCATTTTCCCTCATACACAACAGGGGCACATTTATAAGATTATCTCAGCACAGGAACATATCATTATTCAAAGATCTATTTATTAGAAATGTTGATGATTTGTTTGTTGGAAAACCCTTTTAAACTTGTGATTACTTATTCTATTAGTGCAATACTACAGTATTACAATACTACTGCATTGCCATATGCAGACAAATGACGTTCTTCTTAGATAGCACGGCAATAGGCTTTGCTTCACAGGAAGAACCAAGTTGGCAGCCATGGGGGACTTCAGCAGACCCCCAACTGCCATGACAGCCCAACAGCACCCAGCGATCGGTTTAAAGAAGTGGCCACAACTTTTTATTATGCCCCCAATGTATCCCCCCAGGGCCCATAAGTGTCTTTGTAATTACCTTCTGTTGCTGGCCGCTCACAGGCATCACGTGACCCCGCACTGATGTCATGACAAGTAAGGCGTGACTCAGCGCTGGGGTCCATGCGGTGGCTGCTGGGTTGTGGGCGGGGTTTCACCGCACGTCACACCCAGCATCCACTGCGCGCTTTCCTGATGAATGAGGAGAGGGAGAGCGCGCGGTGGATGCTGGGTGTGATGTGCGGGGTAACTCCGCCCACAACACAGCATCCACTGGTGGAACGCAGAAGAGGAACCCTCGGCTGCAGCCTGGACTTGTCGTGATGTCAGCGGATGTCAGAGCCGGCTGCAGCCGGGGGTCACGTGCTGCCTGTGAGCGTCCAGTGATAGCCCCGGGGGAATACATTGATGTGGGGATAATAAGTAGTGGACAACCTCTTTAACAGAAGCGATCAGAGCAAGCTCTGATTGCAGCAGTTACAGATGCAGGCTGTGTACAGGCATCTCACTGAAGAATCATGAGCAAAACGCACGTCAGAGTGTGGGGTGGAGGTCACACAGCCCTAATCTGCTCATGCCATACTGGGTCTGTATTTAGCTAACCCCATGTTTATTCTTTCATTATATTCTGATATTTATTCTTATATTGGCCAATGACTTTTGCACTGTGCTCATTATTACGGCCGTTGCTATATTCAAGCTATGTGTTAAATGAATTATATGAGATTTTTCCTATTTATTATATTAGATGCACTGTTTGATGTAATTCTGGTATATACAGGTGCATCTCACTAAATTAGAATATCTTCAAAAAGTTAATTTATTTCAGTTCTTCAATACAAAAAGTGAAACTCATATATTATATAGAGTCATTACAAACAGAGTGATCTATTTCAAGTGTTTATTTCTGTTAATGTTGATGATTATGGCTTACAGCCAATGAAAACACAAAAGTCATTATCTCAGTAAATTAGAATACGTTAGAACAACAGATTCAAAAATGTTTTTAAAATCCGAAATGTTGGCCTACTGAAATGTATGTTCAGTAAATGCACTCAGTACTTGGTCGGGGATCCTTTTGGATCAATTACTGCATCAATGCGGTGTGTCATGGAGGCGATCAGCCTGTGGCACTGCTGAGGTGTTATGGAAGCCCAGGATGCTTTGATAGCAGCCTTCAGCTCGTCTGCATTGTTGGGTCTGGTGTCTCTCATCTTCCTCTTGACAATAACACATAGATTCTCTGTGGGGTTAAGGTGAGGCGAGTTTGCTGGCCAATCAAGCACAGTGATACTGTTGCTTTTAAACCAGGTATTGGGACCTTGATTTCCAAATGAAAATTGGAACTCTGGGACCTTGTGGAGTGTGTCAATGACTGCCTTCTGGACATATGTCAAGTCAGCAGTCTTCCCCATGATTGTGGAGCCTACTGAAACAGACTAAGGGACTTTTTTAAACACTTAAGAAGCCTTTGCAGCTGTTTTTTGTTAATTAATGACTTTTGTGTTTTCATTGGCTGTAAGCCATAATCATCAACATTAACAGAAATAAACACTTGAAATCAATCACTCTGTTTGTAATGACTCTATATAATATAGGAGTTTCACTTTTTGTATTAAAGAACTGAAATAAATTAACTTTTTGATGATATTCTAATTTTGTGAGATGCACCTGTACATATATATCTGCATATGCACTTTATTTATTTAATATATCGATGGTGATAATTTACTTGTATTCATGTATTTACTGGATGAAATTCAATATATGTTCATCCTAGGGAGAACCACTATTCAATACATGGGCTGTGTCTCTCCATCTCACATGTGTTTTAAATGTTTAGATGTCTATTACATATTTTTTAACCTATTTTTCTATGTCTGATCACTGATTTATCCAAATAAAGAATTTACTCTACTTATTTCTGTTGTATTATTTAATCCTTACCGGCCTGTTGTAGGTTGTTTCATACTTGAATTGTGGTCCAGTGAACCTTAATGACTATATTCATCTATTTAATTGCTGAGTATCTAGCTATACCCCTTTCATTGTAGGTTTGATGTGTACAGGCATCTACCAAGTGTGGTGCAGGCTCGGCTCCTGAACCTGCTCCATACATAGAGCCCTGACATTGGATGTGCTATTACTTCATATGTTGCCAATCGCTTTTCTGTGTTCTTTAAAAGATAGAAGTGGGAGAGCATGATAAAAGGGCTTACCTACCCCCTGAGACCAACTTTGGCTCTTACACTGCTCCATTGGCCATCTCTGCCCAAAAGGGATGACGTCATGATGATCATAACCGCCAATCACCTGACTGCTGAGGCCACTGACTACTGGGTCAGGTGACCGCTGGTTGGAACGTCATCTCTTCTGGTCCAGTAGAGATGGAGCAGAGGGTGGATTGTAGGGTAAGGTTGACTTCATTTATAAGCATCCCTTCCCACTGCTAACTGTCTGAAAAACACCTCTATTATTAGAAAATGTTATTATACTGTATACTATTACCACATTCTCCACTGTCTCATGGTTCCCACTGATTCCATCATCATCCCTATATAATATGACACAATGATACTACAGATTACTAATCAATGTGATGTTTATAGACATGGACAAGTGCACCCTACTGTATATTATAAAGTATTAGCTGTCATCCAAAGAGCACCATGACCTAGAGAATCATGAGAACTTATATACATTACATAGGATACACTGGGGCCTATGTATATACATTACATAGTATACACTGGGGCCGATGTATATACATTACATAGGATACACTGGGGCTGATGTATATACATTACATAGGATATACTGGGGCCGATGTATATACATTACATAGGATACACTGGGACCGATGTATATACATCATATAGGATACACTGGGGCCGATCTATATACATTACATAGAACACACTGGGGCTGATGTATATACATTACATAGGATACACTGGGGCCGATGTATATACATTACATAGTATACACTGGGGCTGATGTATATACATTACATAGGATACACTGGGGCCGATGTATATACATTACATAGAACACACTGGGACCGATATATATACATTATATAGAACACACTGGGGCCGATGTATATACATTACATAGAACACACTGGGACCGATATATATACATTACATAGAACACACTGGGGCCGATGTATATACATTACATAGTATACACTGGGGCCGATGTATATACATTACATAGGATACACTGGGGCCGATGTATATACATTACATAGGATACACTGGGGCCGATGTATATATATTACATAGTATACACTGGGGCCGATGTATATACATTACACAGTATACACTGGGGCTGATGTATATACATTACATAGGATACACTGGGGCCGATGTGTATACATTACAAAGGATACACTGGGGCCGATGTATATACATTACATAGTATACACTGGGGCTGATGTATATACATTACATAGGATACACTGGGGCTGATGTATATACATTACACAGTATACACTGGGGCTGATGTATATACATTACATAGGATACACTGGGGCTGATGTATATACATTACATAGGATACACTGGGGCTGATGTATATGCATTACATAGGATAGACTGGGGCTGATGTATATACATTACATAGGATACACTGGGGCCGATGTATATACATTACACAGTATACATTGGGGCTGATGTATATACATTACATAGGATACCATAGGGCTGATGTATATACATTACATAGGATGCCATGGGGCTGATGTATATACATCATATAGGATACCATGGGTCTGATGTATATACATTAGATAGGATACCATGGCGCTGATGTACATACATAATATAGGATACCATGGGGCTGATGTATATACATTACATAGGATACCGTGGCGCTGATGTATATACATCATATAGGAAACCATGGGGCTGATGTATATACATCATATAGGATACCATGGGGCTGATGTATATACATCATATAGGATACCATGGGACTGATGTATATAAATCAAATAGGATACCATGGGGCTGATGTATATACATCATATAGGATACCATGGGACTGATGTATATACATCATATAGCATACAATGGGGCTGATGTATATACATCACATAGGATACCATGGGGCTGATGTATATACATCATATAGTATACCATGGGGCTGATATACAGTATATACAGTAAAGACCAAAAGTTTGGACACACCTTCTCATTTAAAGATTTTTCTGTATTTTCATGACTATGAAAATTGTACATTCACACTGAAGGCATCAAAACTATAAATTAACACATGTGGAATTATATACTTAACAAAAAAGTGTGAAACAACTGAAAATATGTCTTATATTCTAGGTTCTTCAAAGTAGCCACCTTTTGCTTTGATGACTGCTTTGCACACTCTTGGCATTCTCTTGATGAGCTTTAAGAGGTAGTCACCGGAAATGGTCTTCAAACAATCTTGAAGGAGTTCACAGAGATGCTTAGCAGTTGTTGGCTCTTTTGCCTTCACTCTGCGGTCCAGCTCACCCCAAACCATCTCGATTGAGTTCAGGTCTAGTCACTGTGGAGGCCAGGTCATCTGGCGTAGCACCCCATCACTCTCCTTCTTGGTCAAATAGCCCTTACACAGCCTGGAGGTGTGTTTGGGATCATTGTCCTGTTGAAAAATAAATTATGGTTTAACTAAACGCAAACCGGATGGAATAGCATGCCACTGCAAGATTCTGTGGTAGTCATGTTGGTTCAGTATGCCTTAAGTTTTGAATAAATCCCCAACAGTGTCACCAGCAGAGCACCCCCACACCATCACACCTCCTCCTCCATGCTTCAAGGTGGGAACCAGGCATGTAGAGTCCATCCGTTCACCTTTTCTGCATCGCACAAAGACACGGTGGTTGGAACCAAAGATCTCAAATTTGGACTCATCAGACCAAAGCACAGATTTCCACTGGTCTAATGTCCATTCCTTGTGTTCTTTAGCCCAAACAAGTCTCTTCTGCTTTTTGCCTGTCCTTAGCAGTGGTTTCCTAGCAGTTATTTTACCATGAAGGCCTGCTGCACAAAATCTCCTCTTAACAGTTGTTGAAGAGATGTGTCTGCTGCTAGAACTCTGTGTGGCATTGACCTGGTCTCTAATCTGAGCTGCTGTTAACCTGCGATTTCTGAGGCTGGTGACTCGGATAAACTTATCCTCAGAAGCAGAGGTGACTCTTGGTCTTCCTTTCCTGGGGCGGTCCTCATGTGAGCCAGTTTCTTTGTAGCGCTTGATGGTTTTTGCAACTGCACTTGGGGACACTTTCAAAGTTTTCCCAATTTTTCGCACTGACTGACCTTCATTTCTTAAAGTAATGATGGCCACTCATTTTTCTTTACTTAGCTGCATTTTTCTTCCCATAATACAAATTCTAACCGTCTATTCAGTAGGACTATCAGCTGTGTATCCACTAGACTACTGCACAACAATACTGATGGTCCCAACCCCATTTATAAGGCAAGAAATCCCACTTATTAAACCTGACAGAGCACACCTGTAAAGTGAAAACCATTTCCAGTGACTACCTCTTGAAGCTCATAAAGAGAATGCCAAGAGTGTGCAAAGCAGTCATCAAAGCAAAAGGTGGCTACTTTGAAGAACCTAGAATATAAGACATATTTTCAGTTGTTTCACACTTTTTTGTTAAGTATATAATTCCACATGTGTAAATTTATACTTTTGATGCCTTCAGTGTGAATGTACAATTTTCATAGTCATGAACATACAGAAAAATCTTTAAATGAGAAGGTGTGTCCAAACTTTTTGTCCGTACTGTACATCATATAGGATATCATGGGGCTGATGTATATACATTACATAGAACACACTGGGGCCGATGTATTTAAATTACATAGGATACACTGGGGCCGATGTATATACATTACATAGGATACCATGGGGCTGATGTTTATACATAACATAGAACACACTGGGGCCGATGTATTTAAATTACATAGGATACACTGGGGCCGATGTATATACATTACATAGGATACCATGGGGCTGATGTTTATACATAACATAGAACACACTGGGGCCGATGTATATACATTACATAGGATACACTGGGGCTGATGTATATACATTACATAGAACACACTGCGGCCGATGTATATACATTACATAGAACACACTGGGCTGATGTATATACATTACATAGAACACACTGGGGCCGATGTATATACATTTCATAGGATACACTGGGGCCAATGTATATACATTACATAGGATACACTGGGGCCGATGTATATACATTACATAGGATACACTGGGACCGATGTACATACATTACATAGAACACACTGGGGCCGATGTATATACATTACATAGAACACACTGGGACCGATGTATATACATTACATAGGATACACTGGGACCGATGTATATACATTACATAGGATACACTGGGGCCGATGTATATACATTACATAGGATACAGTGGGGTCGATGTATATACCTTACATAGAACACACTGGGGCCGATGTATATACATTACATAGAACACACTGGGTCCGATGTATATACATTACATAGAACACACTGGGGCCGATGTATATACATTACATAGGATACACTGGGGCCGATGTATATACATTACATAGAACACACTGGGGCCGATGTATATACATTACATAGAACACACTGGGGCCGATGTATATACATTACATAGAACACACTGGGGCCGATGTATATACATTACATAGGATACACTGGGGCCGATGTATATACATTTCATAGGATACACTGGGGCCGATGTATATACATTTCATAGGATACACTGGGGCCGATGCAGGGCCGGCGTCAGCACCCGGCGCACCCGGGCAAATGCCGGGGCCCTGATCAGGCAGAGGGGCCCACTGGCGGTCGCACACCCCGCTGGGCTATGGGCGGAGGAGAGCGGTGTCAGCGCCCGCCCTTCTTCGCCCCTTGCTCAGGGCCCCGGCAGCTAGATACTTACCTCTCCCCGTGCCTCCGCAGATCAGCTGTCTTCCTGCTCTGCGCTCCCTGTGACGTCTCAGGTCAGAGGGCGCGGTGACTTCTTTTCACCGCGCCCTCCCCTGGCCGTCACAGGGAGCGCTGAGCGGGAAGACACCGACAACGCTGGCGTTCGGACCCGAGCAGCGGGCAGCAGGTAGCAGGTGAGGAGAAGGGAGGTGAGTATTTGATTTTTTTTTTTTTTAATGTATGGAGGCATGGGGCAGTATAAAGAGAAGGGGGGGGGTGGCATCCTCCATGGAGCATTATAAAGAGAGGGGGGGGTGGCATTCTGCATGGGGCATTATAAGGTGGGGAACAGCCTGCATGGAGCATTATAAGGGGAGGGGGGCTGTATGGGGCATTATGTGGGGGGGAACAGCCTGCATGGAACATTATAAGGGGGGGGCATCCTGCATGGGGCATTATAAAGAGGGGGGGGGCATCCTGCATGGGGCATTATAAAGAGGGGGGGGACATCCTGCATGGGGCATTATATAGAGGGGGGGGTGACATCCTGCATGGGGCATTATACGGTGGGGAACAGCCTGCATGGAGCATTATAAAGGGGGGGGGGCAGCCTGTATGGGGCATTATGTGGGGGGTAACAGCCTGCATGGAGCATTAAAAGGGGGGAGCCTGTATGGGGCATTATGTGGGGGGTAACAGCCTGCATGGAGCATTATAAGGGGGGGACAGTCTGTATGGGGCATTATGTGGGGGGTAACAGCCTGCATGCAGCATTATATGGGGGCCAGTATCCTGTATGGAGCGTTATAAGGGGACCGGTATCCTGTATGGAGCGTTATAAGGGGACCGGTATCCTGTATGGAGCGTTATAAGGGGACCGGTATCCTGTATGGAGCGTTATAAGGGGACCAGTATCCTGTATGGAGCCAGTATCCTGTATGGAGTTTTATAAGGGGACCAGTATCCTGTATGGAACGTTATATAGAGGCCAGTATTCCGTATGGAGCCTTATATGGGGGCCAGTATTCCGTATGGGGCATAATATGGGGGCCAGTATTCCGTATGGAGCCTTATATGGGGGCCAGTATTCCGTATGGAGCCTTATATGGGGGCCAGTATTCCGTATGGAGCCTTAAATGGGGGCCAGTATTCCGTATGGAGCCTTATATGGGGGCCAGTATTCCGTATGGAGCCTTATATGGGGGCCAGTATTCCGTATGGAGCCTTATATGGGGGCCAGTATTCCGTATGGAGCCTTATATGGGGGGCCAGTATTCCGTATGGAGCCTTATATGGAGGCCAGTATTCCGTATGGGGCCTTATATGGGGGCCAGTATTCCGTATGGGGCCTTATATGGGGGCCAGTATTCCGTATGGGGCCTTATATGGGGGCCAGTATTCCGTATGGAGCCTTACATGGGGGCCAGTATTCCGTATGGAGCCTTATATGGGGGCCAGTATTCCGTATGGAGCCTTATATGGGGGCCAGTATTCCGTATGGAGCCTTATATGGGGGCCAGTATTCCGTATGGAGCCTTATATGGGGGCCAGTATTACGTATGGAGCTTTATATGGGGGCCAGTATTCCGTATGGAGCCTTATATGGGGGCCAGTATTCCGTATGAAGCGTTATATGGGGGCCAGTATTCCGTATGGAGCTTTATATGGGGGCCAGTATTCTGTGTGGAGCGATTCACCGGTTTCTGAGCTATTGTGGAATTTACAATAGATATCACTCATGTAATGTAAGAAGTGAAATCTTTGCATTGTACTATATATATATATATATATATATATATATATATATATAATATATATTTCTCCGCTGTATCTCTGCATCATGAATCGTGGTATGTGTTAAAGGGGCCCACTGAGACTCTTTCGCCCGGGGCCCAGAAAAACCTGGAGCCGGCCCTGGGCCGATGTATATACATTACATAGGATACACTGGGGCCGATGTATATACATTACATAGGATACACTGGGACCGATGTACATACATTACATAGAACACACTGGGGCCGATGTATATACATTACATAGAATACACTGGTGCCGATGTATATACATTACATAGGATACACTGGGGCTGATGTATATACATTACATAGAACACACTGGGGCCGATGTATATACATTACATAGAATACACTGGGGCCGATGTATATACATTACATAGAACACACTGGGGCCGATGTATATACATTACACAGTACACACTGGGGCTGATGTATATACATTACATAGAACACACTGGGGCCGATGTATATACATTACACAGTATACACTGGGGCTGATGTATATACATTACATAGGATACACTGGGGCCGATGTATATACATTACAGAGAATACACTGGGGCCGATGTATATACATTACATAGAATACACTGGGGCCGATGTATATACATTGCATAGAATACACTGGGGCTGATGTATATACGTTACATAGAACACACTGGGGCCGATGTATATACATTACATAGGATACACTGGGGCCGATCTATATATATTACATAGGACACACTGGGGCCGATGTATATACATTACATAGGATACACTGGGGCCGATGTATATACATTGCATAGAATACACTGGGGCTGATGTATATACGTTACATAGAACACACTGGGGCCGATGTATATACATTACATAGGATACACTGGGGCCGATCTATATATATTACATAGGACACACTGGGGCCGATGTATATACATTACATAGGATACACTGGGGCCGATGTATATACATTACATAGAACACACTGGGGCCGAAGTATATACATTACATAGGATACACTGGGGCCGATCTATATACATTACATAGAACACACTGGGGCCGATGTATATACATTACATAGGATACACTGGGACCGATGTACATACATTACATAGAACACACTGGGGCCGATGTATATACATTACATAGGATACACTGGGGCCGATGTATATACATTACATAGGATACACTGGGGCCGATGTATATACATTACATGGGATACACTGGGGCCGATGTATATACATTACATAGGATACACTGGGGCCGATGTATATACATTACATGGGATACACTGGGGCCGATGTATATACATTACATAGGATACACTGGGGCCGATGTATATACATTATATAGGATACCATGGGGCTGTTGTATATACATTACATAGGATACTCTGGGGCTGATGTATATACATTACAGAGAATACACTGGGGCTGATGTATATACATTACAGAGAATACACTGGCGCCGATGTATATACATTACGTAGAATACACTGGGGCCGATGTATATACATTACACAGTATACACTGGGGCTGATGTATATACATTACGTAGGATACACTGGGACCGATGTATATACATTATATAGGATACACTGGGGCTGATGTATATACATTACATAGAACATACTGGGGCTGATGTGTATACATTACATAGAACACACTGGGGCCGATGTATATACATTATATAGGATACACTGGGGCTGTTGTATATACATTACATAGGATACTCTGGGGCTGATGTATATACATCATATAGGATACCATGGGGCTGATGTGTATACATTACATAGGATACCATGGGGCTGATGTATATACATTACATAGGATACCATGGGGCTGATGTATATACATCATATAGGATACCATGGGGCTGATGTATATACATCATATATGATACCATGGGGCTGATGTGTATACATTACATAGGATACACTGGGGCCGATGTATATACATTATATAGGATACCATGGGGCTGTTGTATATACATTACATAGGATACTCTGGGGCTGATGTATATACATCATATAGGATACCATGGGGCTGATGTATATACATTACATAGGATACCATGGGGCTGATGTATATACATTACATAGAACACACTGGGGCCGATGTATATACATTACACAGTATACACTGGGGCTGATGTATATACATTACAGAGAATACACTGGGGCCGATGTATATACATTACATAGAATACACTGGGGCCGATGTATATACATTACATAGGATACACTGGGGCCGATGTATATACATTATATAGGATACACTGGGGCTGATGTATATACATTACATAGGATACACTGGGGCTGATGTATATACATTACATAGGATACCATGGGGCTGATGTATATACATTACATAGGATACCATGGGGCTGATGTATATACATTACATAGGATACCATGGGGCTGATGTATATACATTACATAGGATACCATGGGGCCGATGTATATACATTACATAGGATACACTGGGGCCGATGTATATACATTATATAGGATACACTGGGGCCGATGTATATACATTGCATAGAATACACTGGGGCTGATGTATATACATTACATAGGATACCATGGGGCTGATGTATATACATTACATAGGATACCATGGGGCTGATGTATATACATTACATAGGATACCATGGGGCTGATGTATATACATTACATAGAACACACTGGGGCCGATGTATATACATTACACAGTATACACTGGGGCTGATGTATATACATTACAGAGAATACACTGGGGCCGATGTATATACATTACATAGAACACACTGGGGCCGATGTATATACATTACATAGGATACACTGGGGCCGATGTATATACATTGCATAGAATACACTGGGGCTGATGTATATACATTACATAGAACACACTGGGGCCGATGTATATACATTACATAGGATACAATGGGGCCGATCTATATAAATTACATAGGACACACTGGGGCCGATGTATATACATTACATAGGATACACTGGGGCCGATGTATATACATTACATAGGATACACTGGGACCGATGTACATACATTACATAGAACACACTGGGGCCGATGTATATACATTACATAGGATACACTGGGGCCGATGTATATACATTACATGGGATACACTGGGGCCGATGTATATACATTACATAGAACACACTGGGACTGATGTATATACATTACATAGGATACACTGGGGCTGATGTATATACATTACATAGAACACACTGGGGCCGATGTATATACATTACATAGTATACACTGGGGCTGATATATAAACATTACATAGGATACACTGGGGCTGATGTATATACATTACATAGTATACACTGGGGCTGATATATAAACATTACATAGGATACACTGGGGCTGATGTATATACATTACATAGTATACACTGGGGCTGATATATAAACATTACATAGGATACACTGGGGCTGATGTATATACATTACATAGGATACACTGGGGCCGATGTATATACATTACATAGGATACACTGGGGCCGATGTATATACATTACATAGTATACACTGGGGCCGATGTATATACATTACATAGGATACACTGGGGTCGATGTATATACATTACATAGGATACACTGGGGCCGATGTATATACATTACATAGGATACACTGGGGCCGATGTATATACATTACATAGAACACACTGGGGCCGATGTATATACATTACATAGGATACACTGGGGTCGATGTATATACATTACATAGGATACACTGGGGCCGATCTATATACATTACATAGGATACACTGGGGCCGATGTATATACATTACATAGAATACACTGGGGCCGATGTATATACATTACATAGAACACACTGGGGCCGATGTATATACATTACATAGTATACACTGGGGCTGATATATAAACATTACATAGGATACACTGGGGCTGATGTATATACATTACATAGTATACACTGGGGCTGATATATAAACATTACATAGGATACACTGGGGCTGATGTATATACATTACATAGTATACACTGGGGCTGATATATAAACATTACATAGGATACACTGGGGCTGATGTATATACATTACATAGGATACACTGGGGCCGATGTATATACATTACATAGGATACACTGGGGCCGATGTATATACATTACATAGTATACACTGGGGCCGATGTATATACATTACATAGGATACACTGGGGTCGATGTATATACATTACATAGGATACACTGGGGCCGATGTATATACATTACATAGGATACACTGGGGCCGATGTATATACATTACATAGAACACACTGGGACTGATGTATATACATTACATAGGATACACTGGGGCCAATGTATATACATTACATAGGATACACTGGGGCCGATTTACAAACATTACATAGAACACACTGGGGCCGATGTATATACATTACATAGGATACACTGGGGCCGATGTATATACATTACATAGGATACACTGGGGCCGATGTATATACATTACATAGAACACACTGGGGCCGATGTATATACATTACATAGGATACACTGGGGCTGATGTATATACATTACATAGAACACACTGGGACCGATTTACATACATTACATAGGATACACTGGGGCCGATGTATATACATTATATAGGATACACTGGGGCCGATGTATATACATTACATAGAACACACTGGGGCCGATGTATATACATTACATAGAACACACTGGGGCTGATGTATATACATTACATAGGATACACTGGGGCCGATGTATATACATTACATAGGATACACTGGGGCCGATGTATATACATTACACAGTATACACTGGGGCTGATGTATATACATTACATAGAACACACTGGGGCCGATGTATATACATTACATAGAACACACTGGGGCCGATGTATATACATTACACAGAATACACTGGGGCCGATGTATATACATAACATAGAACACACTGGGGCCGATGTATATACATTACATAGGATACACTGGGGCCGATGTATATACATTACATAGAACACACTGGGGCCGATGTATATACATTACATAGAATACACTGGGGCCGATGTATATACATTACATAGGATACACTGGGGCCGATTTACATACATTACATAGAACACACTGGGGCCGATGTATATACATTACATAGAACACACTGGGGCCGATGTATATACATTACATAGAATACACTGGGGCCGATGTATATACATTACATAGGATACACTGGGGCCGATTTACATACATTACATAGAACACACTGGGGCCGATGTATATACATTACATAGGATACACTGGGGCCGATGTATATACATTACATAGGATACACTGGGGCCGATGTATATACATTACATAGGATACACTGGGGCTGATGTATACACATTACATAGAACACACTGGGGCCGATGTATATACATTACATAGAACACACTGGGGCCGATGTATATACATTACACAGAATACACTGGGGCCGATGTATATACATAACATAGAACACACTGGGGCCGATGTATATACATTACATAGGATACACTGGGGCCGATGTATATACATTACATAGAACACACTGGGGCCGATGTATATACATTACATAGAATACACTGGGGCCGATGTATATACATTACATAGGATACACTGGGGCCGATTTACATACATTACATAGAACACACTGGGGCCGATGTATATACATTACATAGGATACACTGGGGCTGATGTATATACACTACATGGGATACACTGGGGCTGATGTATATACATTACATAGGATACACTGGGGCTGATGTATATACATTACATAGAACACACTGGGGCCGATGTATATACATTACATAGGATACACTGGGGCCGATGTATATACATTACATAGGATACACTGGGGCTGATGTATATACATTACATAGGATACACTGGGGCCGATGTATATACATTACATAGGATACACTGGGGCCGATTTACATACATTACATAGGATACACTGGGGCCGATGTATATACATTACATAGGATACACTGGGGCCGATTTACATACATTACATAGGATACACTGGGGCCGATGTATATACATTACATAGGATACACTGGGGCCGATGTACATACATTACCTAGAATACACTGGGGCCGATGTATATACATTACATAGGATACACTGGGGCTGATGTATATACATTACATAGGATACACTGGGGCCGATTTACATACATTGCAGAGAATACACTGGGGCCGATGTATATACATTACATAGGATACACATGGGCCGATGTATATACATTACATATAATACACTGCGGCCGATGTATATACATTACATAGGATACACTGGGGCCGATTTACATACATTACATAGGATACACTGGGGCCGATGTATATACATTACATAGGATAAAGTGGGGTCGATGTATATACATTACATAGGATACACTGGGGCCGATGTATATAAATTACATAGAACACTCTGGGGCTGATGTATATACATTACATATGATACACTGGGGCCGGTGAATATACATTATAATGATACACTGGGGCCGATGTATATACATTATATAGGATACACTGGCGCCGATGTATATACATTACATAGGATACACTGGGGCCGATGTATATACATTACATAGAACACACTGGTGCCGATGTATATACATTACGTAGGATACACTGGGGCCGATGTATATACATTACATAGAACACACTGGGGCCAATGTATATACATAACATAGAACACACTGGGGCCGATGTATATACATAACATAGAACACACTGGGGCCGATGTATATACATTACATAGGATACACTGGGGCCGATGTATATACATTACAGAGAATACACTGGGGCCGATGTATATACATTACATAGGATACACTGGGGCTGATGTATATACATTACATAGAATACACTGGGGCCGATGTATATACATTACATAGGATACACTGGGGCCGATTTACATACATTACATAGAACACACTGGGGCCGATGTATATACATTACATAGGATACACTGGGGCTGATGTATATACATTACATAGAATACACTGGGGCCGATGTATATACATTACATAGGATACACTGGGGCCGATTTACATACATTACATAGAACACACTGGGGCCGATGTATATACATTACATAGAATACACTGGGGCCAATGTATATACATAACATAGAACACACTGGGGCCGATGTATATACATTACATAGGATACACTGGGGCCGATGTATATACATTACAGAGAATACACTGGGGCCGATGTATATACATTACATAGGATACACTGGGGCTGATGTATATACATTACATAGAATACACTGGGGCCGATGTATATACATTACATAGGATACACTGGGGCCGATTTACATACATTACATAGAACACACTGGGGCCGATGTATATACATTACATAGAACACACTGGGGCCGATGTATATACATTACATAGGATACACTGGGGCCGATGTATATACATTACATAGAATACACTGGGGCCGATGTATATACATTACATAGGATACACTGGGGCTGATGTATATACATTACATAGGATACACTGGGGCCAATTTACATACATTGCAGAGAATACACTGGGGCCGATGTATATACATTACATAGGATACACATGGGCCGATGTATATACATTACATATAATACACTGCGGCCGATGTATATACATTACATAGGATACAGTGGGGTCGATGTATATACATTACATAGGATACACTGGGGCCGATGTATATACATTACATAGAACACTCTGGGGCTGATGTATATACATTACATATGATACACTGGGGCCGGTGTATATATATTATAATGATACACTGGGGCCGATGTATATACATTATATAGGATACACTGGCGCCGATGTATATACATTACATAGAACACACTGGTGCCGATGTATATACATTACGTAGGATACACTGGGGCCGATGTATATACATTACATAGAACACACTGGGGCCGATGTATATACATTACATACAACACACTGGGGCCGATGTATATACATTACATAGAATACACTGGGGCCGATGTATATACATAACATAGAACACACTGGGGCCGATATATATACATTACATAGGATACACTGGGGCCGATGTATATACATTACAGAGAATACACTGGGGCCGATGTATATACATTACATAGAACACACTGGGGCCGATGTGTATACATTACATAGAATACACTGGGGCCGATGTATATACATTACATAGGATACACTGGGGCCGATGTATATACATTACATAGAACACACTGGGGCCGATGTATATACATTACATAGAACACACTGGGGCCGATGTATATACATTACATAGGATACACTGGGGCCGATGTATATACATTACATAGGATACACTGGGGCCGATGTATATACATTACATAGGATACACTGGGGCCGATGTATATACATTACATAGGATACACTGGGGCCGATTTACATACATTACATAGGATACACTGGGGCCGATGTATATACAATACAGAGAATACACTGGGGCCGATGTATATACATTACATAGGATACACTGGGGCTGATGTATATACAATACAGAGAATACACTGGGGCCGATGTATATACATTACATAGGATACACTGGGGCTGATGTATATACATTACATAGGATACACTGGGGCCGATGTATATACATTACATAGGATACACTGGGGCCGATGTATATACATTACATAGGATACACTGGGGCCGATTTACATACATTACATAGGATACACTGGGGCCGATGTATATACAATACAGAGAATACACTGGGGCCGATGTATATACATTACATAGGATACACTGGGGCTGATGTATATACAATACAGAGAATACACTGGGGCCGATGTATATACATTACATAGGATACACTGGGGCTGATGTATATACATTACATAGAACACACTGGGGCCGATGTATATACATTACATAGAATACACTGGGGCCGATGTATATACATTACAGAGAATACACTGGGGCTGATGTATATACATTACATAGGATACACTGGGGCTGATGTATATACATTACATAGGATACACTGGGGCCGATGTATATACATTACATAGGATACACTGGGGCCGATTTACATACATTACAGAGAATACACTGGGGCCGATGTATATACATTACATGGGATACACTGGGGCTGATGTATATACAATACAGAGAATACACTGGGGCCGATGTATATACATTACATAGGATACACTGGGGCTGATGTATATACATTACATAGAACACACTGGGGCCGATGTATATACATTACATAGAATACACTGGGGCCGATGTATATACATTACAGAGAATACACTGGGGCTGATGTATATACATTACATAGGATACACTGGGGCTGATGTATATACATTACATAGGATACACTGGGGCCGATGTATATACATTACATAGGATACACTGGGGCCGATTTACATACATTACAGAGAATACACTGGGGCTGATGTATATACATTACAGAGAATACACTGGGGCCGATGTATATACATTACATAGAATACACTGGGGCCGATGTATATACATTACAGAGAATACACTGGGGCTGATGTATATACATTACATAGGATACACTGGGGCTGATGTATATACATTACATAGGATACACTGGGGCCGATGTATATACATTACATAGGATACACTGGGGCCGATTTACATACATTACAGAGAATACACTGGGGCCGATGTATATACATTACAGAGAATACACTGGGGCCGATGTATATACATTACATAGGATACACTGGGTCCGATGTATATACATTACATAGAACACACTGGGTCCGATGTATATACATTACATAGAATACACTGGGGCCGATGTATATACATTACATAGGATACACTGGGTCCGATGTATATACATTACATAGAACACACTGGGGCCGATTTACATACATAATATAGGAGACAATGGGGCTGATGCATATACATTGCATAGAATACCGTGGCGCTGATGTATATACATCATATAGGATACCATGGGGCTGATGTATATACATCATATAGGATACCATGGGGCTGATGTATATACATCATATAGGATACCATGGGGCTGATGTAAATACATCATATAGGATACCATGGGGCTGATGTATATACATCATATAGGATACCATGGGACTGATGTATATACATCATATAGGATAACATGGGGCTGATGTATATACATTGCATAGGATACCATGGGACTGATGTATATATATCATATAGGATACCATGGGGCTGATGTATATACATCATATAGGATACCATGGGGCTGATGTATATACATCATATAGGATACAATGGGGCTGATGTATATACATTGCACAGGATACCATGAGGCTGATGTATACACATCATATAGGATACCATGGGGCCGATGTATATACATTACATAGGATACACTGGAGCCGATGTTTATACATAACATAGAACACACTGGGCCGATGTATATACATTACATAGGATACACTGGGGCCGATGTATATACATTACATAGTATACACTGGGGCCGATGTATATACATTACATAGGATACACTGGGACCGATGTATATACATTACATAGGATACACTGGGACCGATGTATATACATTACATAGTATACCATGGGGTTGATGTATATACATTACATAGAATACACTGGGGCCGATGTATATACATTACATAGAACACACTGGGGCCGATGTATATACATTACATAGGATACACTGGGGCTGATGTATATACATTACATAGAACACACTGGGGCCGATGTATATACATTACATAGAACACACTGGGGCCGATGTATATACATTACATAGTATACACTGGGGCCGATGTATATACATTACATAGGATACACTGGGGCCGATGTATATACATTACATAGGAAACACTGGGGCCGATGTATATACATTACATAGGATACACTGGGACCAATGTATATACATTACATAGAATACACTGGGGCCGATGTATATACATTACATAGAACACACTGGGACCGATGTATATACATAACATAGAACACACTGGGGCCGATGTTTATACATTACATAGGATACACTGGGGCTGATATATACATTACATAGGATACACTGGGGCAGATGTATATACATTACATAGGATACACTGGGGCCGATGTATATACATTACATAGGATACACTGGGGCCGATGTATATACATTACATAGTATACACTGTTACTGATGTATATACATTACATAGGATACACTGGGGCTGATGTATATACATTACATAGAACACACTGGGGCCGATGTATATACCTTACATAGAACACACTGGGGCCGATGTATATACATTACATAGGATACACTGGGGCCGATGTATATACATTACATAGTATACACTGGGGCCGATGTATATACATTACATAGGATACACTGGGGCCGATGTATATACATCATATAGGATACACTGGGACCGATGTACATACATTACATAGGATACACTGGGGCCGATGTATATACATTACACAAAACACACTGGGGCCGATGTATATAAATTACATAGGATACACTGGGGCCGATGTATATACATTACATAGGATACACTGGGGCCGATGTATATACATTACATAGAACACACTGGGGCCGATGTATATACATTACATAGGATACACTGGGGCCGATGTATATACATTACATAGTATACACTGGGGCCGATGTATATACATTACACAGTATACACTGGGGCTGATGTATATACATTGCATAGGATACACTGGGGCCGATGTATATACATTACATAGGATACACTGGGACCGATGTATATACATTACATAGAACACACTGGGGCTGATGTATATACATTACATAGAACACACTGGGGCCGATGTATATACATTACATAGAACACACTGGGGCCGATGTATATACTTTACATAGAACACACTGGGGCCGATGTATATACATTACATAGGATACACTGGGGCCGATGTATATACATTACATAGTATACACTGGGGCCGATGTATATACATTACATAGGATACACTGGGGCCGATGTATATACATCATATAGGATACACTGGGACCGATGTACATACATTACATAGGATACACTGGGGCCGATGTATATACATTACACAAAACACACTGGGGCCGATGTATATAAATTACATAGGATACACTGGGGCCGATGTATATACATTACATAGGATACACTGGGGCCGATGTATATACATTACATAGAACACACTGGGGCCGATGTATATACATTACATAGGATACACTGGGGCCGATGTATATACATTACATAGTATACACTGGGGCCGATGTATATACATTACACAGTATACACTGGGGCTGATGTATATACATTACATAGGATACACTGGGGCCGATGTATATACATTACATAGGATACACTGGGGCCGATGTATATACATTACATAGGATACACTGGGGCTGATGTATATACATTACATAGTATACACTGGGGCCGATGTATATACATTACATAGTATACACTGGGGCTGATATATATACATTACATAGGATACACTGGGGCTGATGTATATACATTACATAGGATACACTGGGGCCGATGTATATACATTACGTAGGATACACTGGGGCCGATGTATATACATTACATAGAACACATTGGGGCCGATGTATATACATTACATAGTATACACTGGGGCTGATGTATATACATTACATAGTATACACTGGGGCCGATGTATATACATTACACAGTATACACTGGGGCTGATGTATATACATTACATAGGATACACTGGGGCCGATGTATATACATTACATAGGATACACTGGGGCCGATGTATATACATTACATAGGATACACTGGGGCTGATGTATATACATTACATAGTATACACTGGGGCCGATGTATATACATTACATAGTATACACTGGGGCTGATATATATACATTACATAGGATACACTGGGGCTGATGTATATATATTACATAGGATACACTGGGGCTGATGTATATACATTACATAGTATACACTGGGGCCGATGTATATACATTACATAGGATACACTGGGGCCGATGTATATACATTACATAGGATACACTGGGGCTGATGTATATACATTACACAGTATACACTGGGGCGGATGTATATACATTACATAGGATACACTGGGGCCGATGTATGTACATTACATAGGATACACTGGGGCAGATGTATATACATTACATAGGATACACTGGGGCCAATGTGTATACATTACATAGGATACACAGGGGCCGATGTATATACATTACACAGTATACACTGGGGCTGATGTATATACATTACATAGGATACACTGGGGCCGATGTATATACATTACACAGTATACACTGGGGCTGATGTATATACATTACATAGGATACACTGGGGCTGATGTATATACATTACATAGGATACACTGGGGCGGATGTATATTCATTACATAGGATACCATGGGGCTGATGTATATACATTACATAGAACACACTGGGGCCGATGTAAATACATTACATAGAACACACTGGGGCCGATGTATATACATTATATAGGATACACTGGGGCCGATGTATATACATTACATAGGATACACTGGGGCCGATGTATATACATTACATAGAACACACTGGGGCCGATGTATATACATTACATAGAACACACTGGGACGGATGTATATACATTACATAGGATACACTGGGGCCGATGTATATGCATTACATAGGATACACTGGGGCCGATGTATATACATTACATAGGATACAGTGGGGTCGATGTATATACATTACATAGGATACACTGGGGCCGATGTATATACATTACATAGAATACACTGGGGCCGATGTATATACATTACATAGAACACACTGGGGCTGATGTATATACATTACATAGGATACACTGGGGCCGATGTATATACATTACATAGAACACACTGGGGCTGATGTATATACATTACATAGAACACACTGGGGCTGATGTATATACATTACATAGAACACACTGGCGCCGATGTATATACATTACATGGGATACACTGGGACCGATCTGTATACATTACATAGGATACACTGGGGCTGATGTATATACATTACATAGGATACACTGGGGCCGATCTATATACATTACATAGGATACACTGGGGCCGATCTATATACATTACATAGGATACAGTGGGGTCGATGTATATACATTACATAGGATACACTGGGGCCGATGTATATACATTACATAGGATACAGTGGGGTCGATGTATATACATTACATAGGATACACTGGGGCCGATGTATATACATTACATAGAATACACTGGGGCCGATGTATATACATTACATAGAACACACTGGGGCTGATGTATATACATTACATAGGATACACTGGGGCCGATGTATATACATTACATAGTATACACTGGGGCTGATGTATATACATTACATAGGATACACTGGGGCGGATGTATATACATTACATAGGATACACTGGGGCCGATCTATATACATTACATAGGATACACTGGGACCGATGTATATACATTACATAGAACACACTGGGGCCGATGTATATACATTACATAGGATACACTGGGACCGATGTACATACATTACATAGGATACACTGGGACCGATGTACATACATTACATAGAATACAGTGGGGCCGATGTATATACATTACATAGGATACAGTGGGGTCGATGTATATACATTACATAGGATACACTGGGGCCGATGTATATACATTACATAGGATACAGTGGGGTCGATGTATATACATTACATAGGATACACTGGGGCCGATGTATATACATTACATAGAATACACTGGGGCCGATGTATATACATTACATAGAACACACTGGGGCTGATGTATATACATTACATAGGATACACTGGGGCCGATGTATATACATTACATAGGATACACTGGGGCCGATCTATATACATTACATAGGATACACTGGGACCGATGTATATACATTACATAGAACACACTGGGGCCGATGTATATACATTACATAGAACACACTGGGGCCGATGTATATACATTACATAGGATACACTGGGACCGATGTACATACATTACATAGGATACACTGGGACCGATGTACATACATTACATAGAATACACTGGGGCCGATTTATATACATTACATAGGATACACTGGGGCTGATGTATATACATTACATAGGATACACTGGGGCCGATGTATATACATTACATAGGATACACTGGGGCTGATGTATATACATTACATAGGATACACTGGGGCCGATGTACATACATTACATAGAACACACTGGGGCCGATGTATATACATTACATAGGATACACTGGGTCCGATGTATATACATTACATAGAACACACTGGGGCCGATGTATATACATTACATAGGATACACTGGAGCTGATGTATATACATTACATAGAACACACTAGGGCCGATTTACATACATTACATAGGATACACTGGGGCCGATGTATATACATTATATCGGATACACTGGGGCCGATGTATATACATTACATAGAACACACTGGGGCCGATGTATATACATTACATAGAATACACTGGGGCTGATGTATATACATTACATAGAACACACTGGGGCTGATGTATATACATTACATAGAACACACTGGGGTCGATGTATATACATTACATAGAACACACTGGGGCCGATGTATATACATTACATAGAATACACTGGGGCCGATGTATATACATTACATAGAATACACTGGGGCCGATGTATATACATTACATAGGATACACTGGGGCCGATGTATATACATTACATAGAACACACTGGGGCCGATGTATATACATTACATAGAATACACTGGGGCCGATTTACATACGTTACATAGAACACACTGGGGCTGATGTATATACATTACATAGAACACACTGGGGCTGATGTATATACATTACATAGAACACACTGGGGCTGATGTATATACATTACATAGGATACACTGGGGCCGATGTATATACATTACATAGAACACACTGGGGCCGATGTATATACATTACATAGAACACACTGGGGCCGATGTATATACATTACATAGAACACACTGGGGCCGATGTATATACATTACATAGAACACACTGGGGCTGATGTATATACATTACATAGGATACACTGGGGCCGATGTATATACATTACATAGGATACACTGGGGCCGATGTATATACATTACATAGTATACACTGGGGCTGATGTATATACATTACATAGAACACACTGGGGCTGATGTATATACATTACATAGGATACACTGGGGCTGATGTATATACATTACATAGGATACACTGGGGCTGATGTATATACATTACACAGTATACACTGGGGCTGATGTATATACATTACATAGAACACACTGTGGACGATGTATATACATTACATAGAACACACTGGGGCCGATGTATATACATTACATAGAACACACTGGGGCCGATGTATATACATTACACAGAATACACTGGGGCCGATGTATATACATAACATAGAACACACTGGGGCCGATGTATATACATTACATAGGATACACTGGGGCCGATGTATATACATTACATAGAACACACTGGGGCCGATGTATATACATTACATAGGATACACTGGGGCCGATGTATATACATTACATAGGATACACTGGGGCCGATGTATATACATTACATAGAACACACTGGGGCCGATGTATATACATTACATAGAACACACTGGGGCCGATGTATATACATTACATAGAACACACTGGGGCCGATGTATATACATTACATAGAACACACTGGGGCCGATGTATATACATTACATAGGATACACTGGGGCCGATGTATATACATTACATAGAACACACTGGGGCCGATGTATATACATTACATAGAACACACTGGGGCCGATGTATATACATTACATAGGATACACTGGGGCTGATGTATATACATTACATAGGATACACTGGGGCTGATGTATATACATTACATAGGATACACTGGGGCTGATGTATATACATTACATAGTATACACTGGGGCTGATGTATATACATTACATAGGATACACTGGGGCCGATTTACATACATTACATAGGATACACTGGGGCCGATGTATATACATTACATAGGATACACTGGGGCCGATGTATATACATTACATAGAACACACTGGGGCTGATGTATATACAATACAGAGAATACACTGGGGCCGATGTACATACATTACATAGAACACGCTGGGGCCGATGTATATACATAACATAGGATACACTGGGGCCGATGTATATACATTACATAGAACACACTGGGGCCGATGTATATACATTACATAGGATACACTGGGGCCGATGTATATACATTACATAGAACACACTGGGGCTGATGTATATACAATACAGAGAATACACTGGGGCCGATGTATATACATTACATAGAACACGCTGGGGCCGATGTATATACATAACATAGGATACACTGGGGCCGATGTATATACATTACATAGAACACACTGGGGCCGATGTATATACATTACATAGGATACACTGGGGCCGATGTATATACATTACATAGAACACACTGGGGCTGATGTATATACAATACAGAGAATACACTGGGGCCGATGTATATACATTACATAGAACACGCTGGGGCCGATGTATATACATAACATAGGATACACTGGGGCCGATGTATATACATTACATAGAACACACTGGGGCCGATGTATATACATTACATAGGATACACTGGGGCCGATGTATATACATTACATAGAACACACTGGGGCTGATGTATATACAATACAGAGAATACACTGGGGCCGATGTATATACATTACATAGAACACACTGGGTCCGATATATATACATTACATAAAATACACTGGGGCCAATGTATATACATTACATAGGATACACTGGGGCTGATGTATATACATTACATAGGATACACTGGGGCCGATTTAAATACATTGCAGAGAATACACTGGGGTCGATGTATATACATTACATATAATACACTGCGGCCGATGTATATACATTACATAGGATACAGTGGGGTCGATGTATATACATTACATAGGATACACTGGGGCCGATGTATATAAATTACATAGAACACTCTGGGGCTGATGTATATACATTACATATGATACACTGGGGCCGGTGTATATACATTATAATGATACACTGGGGCCGATGTATATACATTATATAGGATACACTGGGGCCGATGTATATACATTACATAGAACACACTGGTGCCGATGTATATACATTACGTAGGATACACTGGGGCCGATGTATATACATTACATAGAACACACTGGGGCCGATGTATATACATTACATACAACACACTGGGGCCGATGTATATACATTACATAGAATACACTGGGGCCGATGTATATACATAACATAGAACACACTGGGGCCGATGTATATACATTACATAGGATACACTGGGGCCGATGTATATACATTACAGAGAATACACTGGGGCCGATGTATATACATTACATAGAACACACTGGGGCCGATGTGTATACATTACATAGAATACACTGGGGCCGATGTATATACATTACATAGGATACACTGGGGCCGATTTACATACATTACATAGAACACACTGGGGCCGATGTATATACATTACATAGAACACACTGGGGCCGATGTACAGTACAGACCAAAAGTTTGGACACACCTTCTCATTTAAAGATTTTTCTGTATTTTCATGACTATAAAAATTGTATATTCACACTGAAGGCATCAAAACTATTAATTAACACATGTGGAATTATATACTTAACAAAAAAGTGTGAAACAACTGAAAATATGTCTTATATTCTAGGTTCTTCAAAGTAGCGACCTTTTGCTTTGATGACTGCTTTGCACACTCTTGGCATTCTCTTGATGAGCTTCAAGTGGTAGTCACCGGAAATGGTTTTCACTTCACAGGTGTACCCTGTCAGGTTTAATAAGTGGGATTTCTTGCCTTATAAATGTGGTTGGGACCATCAGTTGTGTTGTGCAGAAGTCTGGATACACAGCTGATAGTCCTACTGAATAGACTGTTAGAATTTGTATTATGGCAAGAAAAAAGCAGCTAAGAAAACAAAAACGAGTGGCCATCATTACTTTAAGAAGTGAAGGTCAGTCAGTGCAAAAAATTGGGAAAACTTAGAAAGTGTCCCTAAGTGCAGTTGCAAAAACCATCAAGCGCTACAAAGAAACTGGCTCACATGAGGACCGCCCCAGGAAAGGAAGACCAAGAGTCACCTCTGCTTCTGAGAATAAGTTTATCCGAGTCACCAGCCTCAGAAATTGCAGGTTAACAGCAGCTCAGATTAGAGACCAGGTCAATGCCACACAGAGTTCTAGCAGCAGACACATCTCTACAACAACTGTTAAGAGGAGACTTTGTGCAGCAGGCCTTCATAGTAAAATAGCTGCTAGGAAACCACTGCTAAGGACAGGCAACAAGCAGAAGAGACTTGTTTGGGCTAAAGAACACAAGGAATGGACATTAGACCAGTGGAAATCTGTGCTTTGGTCTTATGAGTCCAAATTTGAGATCTTTGGTTCCAACCACCGTGTATTTGTGCAACGCAGAAAAGGTGAACGGATGGACTCTACATGCCTGGTTCCCACAGTGAAGCATGGAGGAGGAGGTGTGATGGTGTGAGGGTGCTTTGCTGGTGACACTGTTGGGGATTTATTCAAAATTGAAGGCATACTGAACCAGCATGGCTACCACAGCATCTTGCAGCGGCATGCTATTCCATCCGGTTTGCGTTTAGTTGGACCATCATTTATTTTTCAACAGGACAATGACCCCAAACACACCTCCAGGCTGTGTAAGGGCTATTTGACCAAGAAGGTGAGTGATTGGGTGCTACGCCAGGTGACCTGGCCTCCACAGTCACCAGACCTGAACCCAATCAAGATGGTTTGGGGTGAGCTGGACCGCAGTGTGAAGGCAAAAGGGCCAACAAGTGCTAAGCATCTCTGGAAACTCCTTCAAGATTGTTGGAAGATCATTTCCGGTGACTACCTCTTGAAGCTCATAAAGAGAATGCCAAGAGTGTGCAAAGCAGTCATCAAAGCAAAAGGTGGCTACTTTGAAGAACCTAGAATATAAGACATATTTTTGTTAAGTATATAATTCCACATGTGTTAATTCATAGTTTTGATGCCTTCAGTGTGAATGCACAATTTTCAAAGTCATGAAAATACAGAAAAATCTTTAAATGAGAAGGTGTGTCCAAACTTTTGGTCTGTACTGTATATACATTACATAGGATACACTGGAGCCGATGTATATACATTACATAGGATACACTGGGGATGATGTATATACATTACATAGGATACACTGGGGCCGATGTATATACATTACATAGGATACACTGGGGCCGATTTACATACATTACATAGGATACACTGGGGCCGATGTATATACATTACATAGGATACACTGGGGCCGATGTATATACATTACATAGAACACACTGGGGCTGATGTATATACAATACAGAGAATACACTGGGGCCGATGTATATACATTACATAGAACACACTGGGGCCGATGTATATACATTACATAGAATACACTGGGGCCGATGTATATACATTACAGAGAATACACTGGGGCTGATGTATATACATTACATAGGATACACTGGGGCTGATGTACATACATTACATAGGATACACTGGGGCTGATGTATATACATTACATAGGATACACTGGGGCCGATTTACATACATTACAGAGAATACACTGGGGCCGATGTATATACATTACATGGGTTACACTGGGGCCAATGTATATACATTACAGAGAATACACTGGGGCCGATGTATATACATTACATAGGATACACTGGGTCCGATGTATATACATTACATAGAACACACTGGGGCCGATTTACATACATTGCAGAGAATACACTGGGGCCGATGTATATACATTACATAGGATACACATGGGCCGATGTGTATACATTACATATAATACACTGCGGCCGATGTATATACATTACATAGGATACAGTGGGGTCGATGTATATACATTACATAGGATACACTGGGGCCGATGTATATAAATTACATAGAACACTCTGGGGCCGATGTATATACATTACGTAGGATACACTGGGGCCGATGTATATACATTACGTAGGATACTCTGGGGCCGATGTATATACATTACATAGAATACACTGGGGCCGATGTATATACATTACATATAACACACTGGGGCCGATGTATATACATTACATAGGATACACTGGGGCTGATGTATATACATTACATAGGATACCATGGGGCTGATGTATATACATCATATAGGATACCATGGGGCTGATGTATATACATTACATAGAACACACTGGGGCCGATGTATATACATTACGTAGGATACACTGGGGCTGATGTATATACATTACATAGGATACTATGGGGCTGATGTATATACATCATATAGGATACCATGGGGCTGATGTATATACATTAAATAGGATGCCATGGGGCTGATGTATACACATCATATAGTATACCATGGGGCTGATGTATATACATTACATAGCATACCATGAGGCTGATGTATATACATCATATAGGATACCATGGGGCTGATGTATATACATTACATAGGATACGCTAGGGCCAATGTATATACATTACATAGAATACGCTAGTGCCAATGTATATACATCATATAGGTTACACTGGGGCCAATGTACATACATAATATAGGATATTCTAGGGCCCATGTATATACATCATATAGGATACCATGGGACTGATGGATATACATCATATAGGATACCATGGGGCTGATGTATATACATTACATAGGATACCATGGCGCTGATGTATATACTGTACATCATATAGGATACCATGGGGCTGATGTATATACATCATATAGGATACCATGGGGCTGATGTATATACATTACATAGGATACCATGGCGCTAATGTACATACATAATATAGGATACTATGGGGCTGATGTATATACGTTACATAGGATACCGTGGCGCTGATGTATATACATCATATGGTATACCATGGGGCTGATGTACAGTATATACATCATATAGCATACCATGGCTCTGATGTTTATACATCATACATGATACCATGGCGCTGATGTATATACATTACATAGGATACCATGGGGCTGATGTACATACATCATATAGGATATCATGGGGCTGATGTATATACCTCATATGGGATACCATGACGCTGATGTATATACATCATATAGGATACCATGGGGCTGATGTATATACATTACATAGGATACCATGGGGCTGGTGTATATACATTACATAGGATACCATGGGGCTGATGTATACACATCATATAGGATACCATGGGACTGATGTATATACATTACATAGGATACCATGACTCTGATGTATATACATAATATAGGATACCATGGGGCTGATGTATATACATCATATAGGATACCATGGGGCTGATGTATATACATCATATAGGATACCATGGGGCTGATGTACAGTATATACATCATATAGGATACCATGGCGCTGATGTAAATACATAATATAGGAGACAATGGGGCTGATGCATATACATTGCATAGAATACCGTGGCGCTGATGTATATACATCATATAGGATACCATGGGGCTGATGTATATACATCATATAGGATACCATGGGGCTGATGTATATACATCATATAGGATACCATGGGGCTGATGTAAATACATCATATAGGATACCATGGAGCTGATGTATATACATCATACAGGATACCATGGGACTGATGTATATAAATCATATAGGATACCATGGGACTGATGTATATACATCATACAGGATACCATGGGACTGATGTATATAAATCAAATAGGATACCATGAGACTGATGTATATACATCATATAGGATACCATGGGACTGATGTATATACATCATATAGGATAACATGGGGCTGATGTATATACATCATACAGGATACCATGGGACTGATGTATATAAATCAAATAGGATACCATGAGACTGATGTATATACATCATATAGGATACCATGGGGCTGATGTATATACATCATATAGGATAACATGGGGCTGATGTATATACATCATATAGGATACCATGGGACTGATGTATATACATCATATAGGATACCATGGAGCTGATGTATATACATCATATAGGATACCATGGGGCTGATGTATATACATCATATAGGATACCATGAGACTGATGTATATACATCATATAGGATACCATGGGGCTGATGTATATACATCATATAGGATACCATGGGACTGATGTATATAAATCAAATAGGATACCATGAGACTGATGTATATACATCATATAGGATACCATGGGGCTAATGTATATACATCATATAGGATACCATGGGGCTGATGTATATACATCATATAGGATACCATGAGACTGATGTATATACATCATATAGGATACCATGGGACTGATGTATATACATCATATAGGATAACATGGGGCTGATGTATATACATAATATAGGATACCATGATGCTGATGTATATACATCATATAGGATACCATGGGGCCGATGTATATACATTACATAGGATACACTGGGGCTGATGTATATACATTACATAGGATACACTGGGGCCGATGTTTATACATAACATAGAACACACTGGGGCCGATGTATATACATTACATAGGATACACTGGGGCCGATGTATATACATTACATAGGATACACTGGGGCCGATGTATATACATTACATAGGATACACTGGGGCCGATGTATATACATTACATAGGATACACTGGGGCCGATGTATATACATTACATAGTATACACTGGGGCCGATGTATATACATTACATAGGATACACTGGGACCGATGTATATACATTACATAGGATACACTGGGACCGATGTATATACATTACATAGTATACCATGGGGTTGATGTATATACATTACATAGAATACACTGGGGCCGATGTATATACATTACATAGAACACACTGGGGCCGATGTATATACATTACATAGGATACACTGGGGCTGATGTATATACATTACATAGAACACACTGGGGCCGATGTATATACATTACATAGAACACACTGGGGCCGATGTATATACATTACATAGGATACACTGGGGCCAATGTATATACATTACATAGGAAACACTGGGGCTGATGTATATACATTACATAGGATACACTGGGGCCAATGTATATACATTACATAGGAAACACTGGGGCCGATGTATATACATTACATAGGATACACTGGGGCTGATGTATATACATTACATAGAACACACTGGGGCCGATGTATATACATTACATAGAACACACTGGGACCGATGTATATACATTACATAGTATACACTGGGGCCGATGTATATACATTACAGAGAATACACTGGGGCCGATGTATATACATTACATAGGATACACTGGGGCCGATGTATATACATTACATAGGATACACTGGGGCCGATGTATATACATTACATAGGATACACTGGGACCGATGTATATACATTACATAGAATACACTGGGGCCGATGTATATACATTACATAGAACACACTGGGACCGATGTATATACATAACATAGAACACACTGGGGTTGATGTTTATACATAACATAGAACACACTGGGGCTGATGTATATACATTACATAGGATACACTGGGGCTGATGTATATACATTACATAGGATACACTGGGGCCGATGTATATACATTACATAGGATACACTGGGACCGATGTATATACATTACATAGAACACACTGGGACTGATGTATATACATTACATAGAACACACTGGGGCTGATGTATATACATTACATAGAACACACTGGGGCCGATGTATATACATTACATAGGATACACTGGGGCTGATGTATATACATTACATAGGATACACTGGGGCCGATGTATATACATTACATAGGATACACTGGGGCCGATGTATATACATTACATAGGATACACTGGGACCGATGTATATACATTACATAGAACACACTGGGGCTGATGTATATACATTACATAGAACACACTGGGGCCGATGTATATACATTACATAGAACACACTGGGGCCGATGTATATACCTTACATAGAACACACTGGGGCCGATGTATATACATTACATAGGATACACTGGGGCCGATGTATATACATTACATAGTATACACTGGGGCCGATGTATATACATTACATAGGATACACTGGGGCCGATGTATATACATCATATAGGATACACTGGGACCGATGTACATACATTACATAGGATACACTGGGACCGATGTACATACATTACATAGGATACACTGGGGCCGATGTATATACATTACACAAAACACACTGGGGCCGATGTATATACATTACATAGAACACACTGGGGCCCATGTATATAACTTACATAGAACACACTGGGGCCGATGTATATACATTACATAGGATACACTGAGACCGATGTACATACATTACATAGAACACACTGGGGCCGATGTATATACAGTACAGACCAAAAGTTTGGACACACCTTCTCATTTAAAGATTTTTCTGTATTTAAATGACTATGAAAATTGTACATTCACACTGAAGGCATCAAAACTATGAATTAACACATGTGGTATTATACACTTAACAAAAAAAGAGTGAAACAACTTAAAATATGTCTTCTATTCTAGGTTCTTCAAATACCACCTTTTGCTTTGATGACTGCTTTCCACACTCCTGGCAATCTCTTGATGAGCTCCAAGAGGTAGTCACCGGAAATGGTCTTCCAACAATCTTGAAGGAGTTTCCAGAGATGCTTTGCACTTGTTGGCCCTTTTGCCTTCACTCTGCGGTCCAGCTCACCCCAAACCATCTCGATTGGGTTCAGGTCTGTTGACTGTGGCAGCCAGGTCATCTGGCGTAGCACCCCATCACTCTCCTTCTTGGTTAAATAGCCTGTTGAAAAATAAATGATGGTCCAACTAAACGCAAACCGGATGGAATAGCATGCCGCTGCAAGATGCTGTGGTAGCCATGCTGGTTCAGTATGCCTTCAATTTTGAATAAATCCCCAACAGTGTCACCAGCAAAGCACCCTCACACCATCACACCTCCTCCTCCATGCTTCACTGTGGGAACCAGGCATGTAGAGTCCATCCGTTCACCTTTTCTGCGTTGCACAAATACACGGTGGTTGGAACCAAAGATCTCAAATTTGGACTCATAAGACCAAAGCACAGATTTCCACTGGTCTAATGTCCATTCCTTGTGTTCTTTAGCCCAAACAAGTCTCTTCTGCTTGTTGCCTGTCCTTAGCAGTGGTTTCCTAGCAGCTATTTTACCATGAAGGCCTGCTGCACAAAGTCTCCTCTTAACAGTTGTTGTAGAGATGTGTCTGCTGCTAGAACTCTGTGTGGCATTGACCTGGTCTCTAATCTGAGCTGCTGTTAACCTGCGATTTCTGAGGCTGGTGACTCGGATAAATTTATCCTCAGAAGCATAGGTGACTCTTGGTCTTCCTTTCCTGGGGCGGTCCTCATGTGAGCCAGTTTCTTTGTAGCGCTTGATGGTTTTTGCAACTGCACTTGGGGACACTTTCAAAGTTTTCCCAATTTTTTGCACTGACTGACCTTCATTTCTTAAAGTAATGATGGCCACTCGTTTTTCTTTACTTAGATGCATTTTTCTTGCCATAATACAAATTCTAACAGTCTATTCAGTAGGACTATCAGCTGTGTATCCACTTGACTTCTGCACAACACAACTGATGGTCCCAGCCCTATTTATAAGGCAAGAAATCCCATTTATTAAACCTGACAGGGCACACCTGTGAAGTGAAAACCATTTCCGGTGACTACCTCTTGAAGCTCATCAAGAGAATACCAAGAGTGTGCAAAGCAGTCATCAAAGCAATCGGTGGCTACTTTGAAGAACAGAATCTAAGACATATTTTCAGTTGTTTCACACTTTTTTGTTAAGTATATAATTCCACATGTGTTATTTCATAGTTTTGATGCCTTCAGTGTGAATGTACAATTTTCATAGGCATGAAAATACAGAAAAAATTTTAAATGAGAAGGTGTGTCCAAACTTTTGGTCTGTACTGTACATAACATAGAATACACTGGGGCCGATGCATATACATTACATAGGATACACTGGGGCTGATGCATATACATTACATAGGATACACTGGGGCCGATGTATATACATTACATAGAACACACTGGGGCCGATGTATATACATTACATAGGATACACTGGGGCCGATGTATATACATTACATAGGATACACTGGGGCCTATGTATATACATTACATAGGATACACTGGGGCCGATGTATATACATTACATAGGATACAGTGGGGTCGATGTATATACATTACATAGGACACACTGGGGATGATGTATATACATTACATAGGATACACTGGGGCCGATGTATATACATTACATAGGATACACTGGGGCCGATGTATATACATTACATAGAACACACTGGGGCCGATGTATATACATTACATAGAACACACTGGGGCCGATGTATATACATTACATAGAACACACTGGGGCCGATGTATATACATTACATAGGATACACTGGGGCCGATGTACATACATTACGTAGAACACACTGGGTCCGATGTATATACATTACATAGAACACACTGGGGCCGATGTATATACATTACATAGAACACACTGGGGCCGATGTATATACATTACATAGGATACACTAGGGCCGATGTATATACCTTACATAGAATACACTGGGGCCGATGTATATACCTTACAGAGAACACACTGGGGCCTATGTATATACATTACATAGGATACACTGGGGCCGATGTATATACATTACATAGAACACACTGGGGCCGATGTATATACCTTACAGAGAACACACTGGGGCCGATGTATATACATTACATAGGATACACTGGGGCCGATGTATATACATTACATAGAACACACTGGGGCTGATGTATATACATTACATAGAACACACTGGGGCCGATGTATATACCTTACAGAGAACACACTGGGGCCGATGTATATACATTACATAGGATACACTGGGGCCGATGTATATACATTACATAGAACACACTGGGGCCGATGTATATATATTACATAGAACACACTGGGGCCGATGTATATACCTTACAGAGAACACACTGGGGCCGATGTATATACATTACATAGAACCCACTGGGGCCGATGTATATACATTACATAGAACCCACTGGGGCCGATGTATACACATTACATAGAACACACTGGGGCCGATGTATATACATTACATAGGATACACTGGGGCCGATGTATATACATTATATAGGATACCATGGGGCTGTTGTATATACATTACATAGGATACACTGGGGCCGATGTATATACATTACATAGGATACACTGGGGCCGATGTTTGTACATAACATAGAACACACTGGGGCCGATGTATATACATTACATAGGATACCATGGGGCTGATGTTTATACATAACATAGAACACACTGGGGCCGATGTATATACATTACATAGGATACACTGGGGCCGATGTTTATACATTACATAGGATACACTGGGGCCGATGTATATACATTACATAGGATACACTGGGACCGATGTATATACATTACATAGGATACACTGGGACCGATGTATATACATTACATAGGATATACTGGGACCGATGTATATACATTACATAGAACACACTGGGGCCGATGTTTATACATAACATAGGATACACTGGGGCCGATGTATATACATTACATGGGATACACTGGGGCCGATGTATATACATTACATAGAACACACTGGGGCCGATGTTTATACATAACAGGGGTCTCAAACTCGGCTGGGTATATGGGCCGCACATGGAAAAAATTTGAATTTGGGGGGCCGCATTCTTTGTTCAGTGTGACATTTTTAGTGATACCATTTTTTTTGTATACACCTTTTGAACATTTTTGCCATGTTTATTTTTTTATGGCTTGGGTCGTTATGGATGTGGTGATAATAAACGTGCACTTTTTTGTGTTTACTTTAGTTTACATATAAAACAGCATTTTTAGTGCCCAATATTTTTTCAGGCTTTATTTTATTTTTTATTTTTTTTACAATTTTATTTCCCCCAAATGGCCACATACAGTAATATTGTCTTACAATTAGCATCATATAGTAATAATGGAAAACATCTTGTAGTAATGTTCCCCATCCAAGTCCCCATCTTGTACTAATGTGCCCCATCCAGGTCCCCATCCCGGTCCCCATCCTGTGGCTATGTGCCCCATCCCGGTCCCCATGTTGTGGCTCTGTGCCCCATCCCGGTCCCCATGTTGTGGCTCTGTGCCCCATCCCGGTCCCCATGTTGTGGCTCTGTGCCCCATCCCGGTCCCCATGTTGTGGCTCTGTGCCCCATCCAGGTCCCCATCTTGGGGCTCTGTGCCCCATCCAGGTCCCCATCTTGGGGCTATGTGCCCCATCCAGGTCCCCATCTTGGGGCTATGTGCCCCATCCAGGTCCCCTCTTGGGGCTATGTGCCCCATCCAGGTCCCCATCTTGTGGCTATGTGCCCCATCCAGGTCCCCTCTTGTGGCTATGTGCCCCATCCCGGTCCCCATCCTGTGGCTCTGTGCCCCATCCAGGTCCCCATCTTGGGGCTATGTGCCCCATCCAGGTCCCCATCTTGGGGCTATGTGCCCCATCCAGGTCCCCATCTTGTGGCAATGTTCCCCATCCAGGTCCCCTCTTGTGGCTATGTGCCCCATCCAGGTCCCCATCTTGTGGCTATGTGCCCCATCCAGGTCCCCATCTTGTGGCTATGTGCCCCATCCAGGTCCCCATCTTGTGGCTATGTGCCCCATCCAGGTCCCCATCCTGTGGCTATGTGCCCCATCCAGGTCCCCATGTTGTGGCTATGTGCCCCATCCAGGTCCCCATGTTGTGGCTATGTGCCCCATCCCGGTCCCCATGTTGTGGCTATGTGCCCCATCCCGGTCCCCATGTTGTGGCTATGTGCCCCATCCCGGTCCCCATGTTGTGGCTATGTGCCCCATCCCGGTCCCCATGTTGTGGCTATGTGCCCCATCCCGGTCCCCATGTTGTGGCTCTGTGCCCCCTGTGCTGTTCTTCACACACATAAAATAGAAAAAAAAAAAAGATGATTCTCACCTGTCCTCCGTTCCCTCGGCGGCCTTCCTGCAGATGTGGCCCGCAGGCACCACAGAGTCCGACCCCTTGACGATCCCGACCTGGTCCAGGAGGAGCCGCCGACAGCAGCGCTGCATTGCCGCACAGAGACTGTCTCCCAGCACAGCATTTTCAATGTCAGCCGCCGGCCAATCAGAGGCCAGCAGCTGACATCTGCATATGGCAATGACGTCATACTCGCTGCGCCGACACGCAGATATCAGCTGCTGGCCTCTGATTGGCCGGCGGCTGGCATTGGAAATGCAGTGCTGGGAGACGGTCTCTGTGCGGCAATTCAGCGCTGCTGTCGGCGGCTCCTCCTGGACCAGGTCGGGATCGTCAAGGGGGTCTGTGCCTGCGGGCCGCATAAAGCAGCCTCAGGGGCCGCATGCGGCCCGCGGGCCGCGTGTTTGAGACCCCTGATACATAACATAGGATACACTGGGGCCGATGTATATACATTACATAGAACACACTGGGGCCGATGTTTATACATAACATAGAACACACTGGGGCTGATGTATATACATTACATAGTATACACTGGGGCCGATGTACAGTACAGACCAAAAGTTTGGACACACCTTCTCATTTAAAGATTTCTCTATATTTTCATAACTATGAAAATTGTACATTCACACTGAAGGCATCAAAACTATGAATTAACACATGTGGAATTATATACTTAACAAAAAAGTGTGAAACAACTGAAAATATGTCTTATATTCTAGGTTCTTCAAAGTAGCCACCTTTTGCTTTGATGACTGCTTTGCACACTCTTGGCATTCTCTTGATGAGCTTCAAGAGGTAGTCACCGGAAATGGTTTTCACTTCACTGGTGTGCCCTGTCAGGTTTAATAAGTGGGATTTCTTGCCTTATTAATGGGGTTGGGACCATCACTTGTGTTGTGCAGAAGTCAGGTGGATACACAGCTGATAGTCCTACTGAATAGACTGTTAGAATTTGTATTATGGCAAGAAAAAAGCAGCTAAGTAAAGAAAAATGAGTGGCCATCATTACTTTAAGAAATTAAGGTCAGTCAGAGCGAAAAATTGGGAAAACTTTGAAAGTGTCCCCAAGTGCAGTTGCAAAAACCATCAAGCGCTACAAAGAAACTGGCTCACATGAGGGCCGCCCCAGGAAAGGAAGACCAAGAGTCACCTCTGCTTCTGAGGATAAGTTTATCCGAGTCACCAGCCTCAGAAATCGCAGGTTAACAGCAGCTCAGATTAGAGACCAATTCAATACCACACAGAGTTCTAGCAGCAGACACATCTCTTCAACACCTGTTAAGAGGAGACTTTGTGCAGCTGATCTTCATGGTAAAATAGCTGCTAGGAAACCACTGCTAATGATAGGCAACAAGCAGAAGAGACTTGTTTGAGCTAAAGAACACAAGGAATGGACATTAGACCAGTGGAAATCTGTGCTTTGGTCGGATGAGTCCAAATTTGAGATCTTTGGTTCCAACCACCGTGTCTTTGTGCGACACAGAAAAGGTGAACGGATGGACTCTACATGCCTGGTTTCCACCGTGAAGCATGGAGGAGGAGGTGTGATGGTGTGGGGGTGCTTTGCTGGTGACACTGTTGGGGATATATTCAAAATTGAAGGCATACTGAACCAGCATGGCTACCACAGCATCTTGCAGCGGCATGCTATTCCATCCGGTTTGCGTTTAGTTGGACCATCATTTATTTTTCAACAGAACAATGACCTCAAACACGCCTCCAGGCTGTGTAAGGGCTATTTGACCAAGAAGGAGAGTGATGAGGTGCTACACCAGTTGACCTGGCTTTCACAGTCACCAGACCTGAACCCAATCGAGATGGTTTGGGGTGAGCTGAACCGCAGAGTGAAGGCAAAAGGGCCAACAAGTGCTAAGCATCTCTGGGAACTCCTTCAAGATTGTTGGAAGATCATTTCCGGTGACTACCTCTTGAAGCTCATCAAGAGAATGCCAAGAGTGTGCAAAGCAGTCATCAAAGCAAAAGGTGGCTACTTTGAAGAACCTAGAATATAAGACATATTTTCAGTTGTTTCACACTTTTTTGTTAAGTATATAATTCCACATGTGTTAATTTATAGTTTTGATGCCTTCAGTGTGAATGTACAATTTTCATAGTCATGAAAATATAGAGAAATCTTTAAATGAGAAGGTGTGTCCAAACTTTTGGTCTGTACTGTATATACATTACATAGGATACACTGGGGCCGATGTATATACATTACATAGGATACACTGGGACCGATCTATATACATTACATAGGATACACTGGGACCGATGTATATACATTACATAGGATACACTGGGACCGATGTATATACATTACGTAGGATACACTGGGGCCGATGTATATACATTACATAGGATACACTGGGGCCGATGTATATACATTACGTAGAACACACTGGGGCTGATGTATATACATTACATAGGATACACTGGGGCCGATGTATATACATTACATAGGATACACTGGGACCGATGTATATACATTACATAGGATACACTGGGGCCGATGTATATACATTACATAGAACACACTGGGACCGATGTATATACATTACATAGAACACACTGGGGCTGATGTATATACATTACATAGGATACACTGGGGCTGATGTATATACATTACATAGGATACACTGGGGCTGATGTACATACATTACATGGGATACACTGGGGCCGATGTATATACATTACATAGGATACACTGGGGCCGATGTATATACATTACGTAGAACACACTGGGGCTGATGTATATACATTACATAGGATACACTGGTGCCGATGTATATACATTACATAGGATACACTGGGGCCGATGTATATACATTACATAGGATACACTGGGACCGATGTATATACATTACATAGAACACACTGGGGCTGATGTATATACATTACATAGGATACACTGGGGCCGATGTATATACATTACATAGGATACACTGGGACCGATGTATATACATTACATAGGATACACTGGGACCGATGTATATACATTACATAGAACACACTGGGGCCGATGTATATACATTACATAGGATACACTGGGACCGATGTACATACATTACATAGGATACACTGGGACCGATGTACATACATTACATAGAATACACTGGGGCCGATTTATATACATTACATAGGATACACTGGGGCTGATGTATATACATTACATAGGATACACTGGGGCCGATGTATATACATTACATAGGATACACTGGGGCTGATGTATATACATTACATAGGATACACTGGGGCCGATGTACATACATTACATAGAACACACTGGGGCCGATGTATATACATTACATAGGATACACTGGGTCCGATGTATATACATTACATAGAACACACTGGGGCCGATGTATATACATTACATAGGATACACTGGAGCTGATGTATATACATTACATAGAACACACTAGGGCCGATTTACATACATTACATAGGATACACTGGGGCCGATGTATATACATTATATCGGATACACTGGGGCCGATGTATATACATTACATAGAACACACTGGGGCCGATGTATATACATTACATAGAATACACTGGGGCTGATGTATATACATTACATAGAACACACTGGGGCTGATGTATATACATTACATAGAACACACTGGGGCCGATGTATATACATTACATAGAACACACTGGGGCCGATGTATATACATTACATAGAATACACTGGGGCCGATGTATATACATTACATAGAATACACTGGGGCCGATGTATATACATTACATAGGATACACTGGGGCCGATGTATATACATTACATAGAACACACTGGGGCCGATGTATATACATTACATAGAATACACTGGGGCCGATTTACATACGTTACATAGAACACACTGGGGCTGATGTATATACATTACATAGAACACACTGGGGCTGATGTATATACATTACATAGAACACACTGGGGCTGATGTATATACATTACATAGGATACACTGGGGCCGATGTATATACATTACATAGAACACACTGGGGCCGATGTATATACATTACATAGAACACACTGGGGCCGATGTATATACATTACATAGAACACACTGGGGCCGATGTATATACATTACATAGAACACACTGGGGCTGATGTATATACATTACATAGGATACACTGGGGCCGATGTATATACATTACATAGGATACACTGGGGCCGATGTATATACATTACATAGTATACACTGGGGCTGATGTATATACATTACATAGAACACACTGGGGCTGATGTATATACATTACATAGGATACACTGGGGCTGATGTATATACATTACATAGGATACACTGGGGCTGATGTATATACATTACACAGTATACACTGGGGCTGATGTATATACATTACATAGAACACACTGTGGACGATGTATATACATTACATAGAACACACTGGGGCCGATGTATATACATTACATAGAACACACTGGGGCCGATGTATATACATTACACAGAATACACTGGGGCCGATGTATATACATAACATAGAACACACTGGGGCCGATGTATATACATTACATAGGATACACTGGGGCCGATGTATATACATTACATAGAACACACTGGGGCCGATGTATATACATTACATAGAACACACTGGGGCCGATGTATATACATTACATAGGATACACTGGGGCTGATGTATATACATTACATAGGATACACTGGGGCTGATGTATATACATTACATAGGATACACTGGGGCTGATGTATATACATTACATAGTATACACTGGGGCTGATGTATATACATTACATAGGATACACTGGGGCCGATTTACATACATTACATAGGATACACTGGGGCCGATGTATATACATTACATAGGATACACTGGGGCCGATGTATATACATTACATAGAACACACTGGGGCTGATGTATATACAATACAGAGAATACACTGGGGCCGATGTACATACATTACATAGAACACGCTGGGGCCGATGTATATACATAACATAGGATACACTGGGGCCGATGTATATACATTACATAGAACACACTGGGGCCGATGTATATACATTACATAGGATACACTGGGGCCGATGTATATACATTACATAGAACACACTGGGGCTGATGTATATACAATACAGAGAATACACTGGGGCCGATGTATATACATTACATAGAACACGCTGGGGCCGATGTATATACATAACATAGGATACACTGGGGCCGATGTATATACATTACATAGAACACACTGGGGCCGATGTATATACATTACATAGGATACACTGGGGCCGATGTATATACATTACATAGAACACACTGGGGCTGATGTATATACAATACAGAGAATACACTGGGGCCGATGTATATACATTACATAGAACACACTGGGTCCGATATATATACATTACATAAAATACACTGGGGCCGATGTATATACATTACATAGGATACACTGGGGCTGATGTATATACATTACATAGGATACACTGGGGCCGATTTAAATACATTGCAGAGAATACACTGGGGTCGATGTATATACATTACATATAATACACTGCGGCCGATGTATATACATTACATAGGATACAGTGGGGTCGATGTATATACATTACATAGGATACACTGGGGCCGATGTATATAAATTACATAGAACACTCTGGGGCTGATGTATATACATTACATATGATACACTGGGGCCGGTGTATATACATTATAATGATACACTGGGGCCGATGTATATACATTATATAGGATACACTGGGGCCGATGTATATACATTACATAGAACACACTGGTGCCGATGTATATACATTACGTAGGATACACTGGGGCCGATGTATATACATTACATAGAACACACTGGGGCCGATGTATATACATTACATACAACACACTGGGGCCGATGTATATACATTACATAGAATACACTGGGGCCGATGTATATACATAACATAGAACACACTGGGGCCGATGTATATACATTACATAGGATACACTGGGGCCGATGTATATACATTACAGAGAATACACTGGGGCCGATGTATATACATTACATAGAACACACTGGGGCCGATGTGTATACATTACATAGAATACACTGGGGCCGATGTATATACATTACATAGGATACACTGGGGCCGATTTACATACATTACATAGAACACACTGGGGCCGATGTATATACATTACATAGAACACACTGGGGCCGATGTACAGTACAGACCAAAAGTTTGGACACACCTTCTCATTTAAAGATTTTTCTGTATTTTCATGACTATAAAAATTGTATATTCACACTGAAGGCATCAAAACTATTAATTAACACATGTGGAATTATATACTTAACAAAAAAGTGTGAAACAACTGAAAATATGTCTTATATTCTAGGTTCTTCAAAGTAGCGACCTTTTGCTTTGATGACTGCTTTGCACACTCTTGGCATTCTCTTGATGAGCTTCAAGTGGTAGTCACCGGAAATGGTTTTCACTTCACAGGTGTACCCTGTCAGGTTTAATAAGTGGGATTTCTTGCCTTATAAATGTGGTTGGGACCATCAGTTGTGTTGTGCAGAAGTCTGGATACACAGCTGATAGTCCTACTGAATAGACTGTTAGAATTTGTATTATGGCAAGAAAAAAGCAGCTAAGAAAACAAAAACGAGTGGCCATCATTACTTTAAGAAGTGAAGGTCAGTCAGTGCAAAAAATTGGGAAAACTTAGAAAGTGTCCCTAAGTGCAGTTGCAAAAACCATCAAGCGCTACAAAGAAACTGGCTCACATGAGGACCGCCCCAGGAAAGGAAGACCAAGAGTCACCTCTGCTTCTGAGAATAAGTTTATCCGAGTCACCAGCCTCAGAAATTGCAGGTTAACAGCAGCTCAGATTAGAGACCAGGTCAATGCCACACAGAGTTCTAGCAGCAGACACATCTCTACAACAACTGTTAAGAGGAGACTTTGTGCAGCAGGCCTTCATAGTAAAATAGCTGCTAGGAAACCACTGCTAAGGACAGGCAACAAGCAGAAGAGACTTGTTTGGGCTAAAGAACACAAGGAATGGACATTAGACCAGTGGAAATCTGTGCTTTGGTCTTATGAGTCCAAATTTGAGATCTTTGGTTCCAACCACCGTGTATTTGTGCAACGCAGAAAAGGTGAACGGATGGACTCTACATGCCTGGTTCCCACCGTGAAGCATGGAGGAGGAGGTGTGATGGTGTGGGGGTGCTTTGCTGGTGACACTGTTGGGGATTTATTCAAAATTGAAGGCATACTGAACCAGCATGGCTACCACAGCATCTTGCAGCGGCATGCTATTCCATCCGGTTTGCGTTTAGTTGGACCATCATTTATTTTTCAACAGGACAATGACCCCAAACACACCTCCAGGCTGTGTAAGGGCTATTTGACCAAGAAGGTGAGTGATTGGGTGCTACGCCAGGTGACCTGGCCTCCACAGTCACCAGACCTGAACCCAATCAAGATGGTTTGGGGTGAGCTGGACCGCAGTGTGAAGGCAAAAGGGCCAACAAGTGCTAAGCATCTCTGGAAACTCCTTCAAGATTGTTGGAAGATCATTTCCGGTGACTACCTCTTGAAGCTCATAAAGAGAATGCCAAGAGTGTGCAAAGCAGTCATCAAAGCAAAAGGTGGCTACTTTGAAGAACCTAGAATATAAGACATATTTTTGTTAAGTATATAATTCCACATGTGTTAATTCATAGTTTTGATGCCTTCAGTGTGAATGCACAATTTTCAAAGTCATGAAAATACAGAAAAATCTTTAAATGAGAAGGTGTGTCCAAACTTTTGGTCTGTACTGTATATACATTACATAGGATACACTGGAGCCGATGTATATACATTACATAGGATACACTGGGGATGATGTATATACATTACATAGGATACACTGGGGCCGATGTATATACATTACATAGGATACACTGGGGCCGATTTACATACATTACATAGGATACACTGGGGCCGATGTATATACATTACATAGGATACACTGGGGCCGATGTATATACATTACATAGAACACACTGGGGCTGATGTATATACAATACAGAGAATACACTGGGGCCGATGTATATACATTACATAGAACACACTGGGGCCGATGTATATACATTACATAGAATACACTGGGGCCGATGTATATACATTACAGAGAATACACTGGGGCTGATGTATATACGTTACATAGGATACACTGGGGCTGATGTACATACATTACATAGGATACACTGGGGCTGATGTACATACATTACATAGGATACACTGGGGCTGATGTATATACATTACATAGGATACACTGGGGCCGATTTACATACATTACAGAGAATACACTGGGGCCGATGTATATACATTACATGGGTTACACTGGGGCCAATGTATATACATTACAGAGAATACACTGGGGCCGATGTATATACATTACATAGGATACACTGGGTCCGATGTATATACATTACATAGAACACACTGGGGCCGATTTACATACATTGCAGAGAATACACTGGGGCCGATGTATATACATTACATAGGATACACATGGGCCGATGTGTATACATTACATATAATACACTGCGGCCGATGTATATACATTACATAGGATACAGTGGGGTCGATGTATATACATTACATAGGATACACTGGGGCCGATGTATATAAATTACATAGAACACTCTGGGGCCGATGTATATACATTACGTAGGATACACTGGGGCCGATGTATATACATTACGTAGGATACTCTGGGGCCGATGTATATACATTACATAGAATACACTGGGGCCGATGTATATACATTACATATAACACACTGGGGCCGATGTATATACATTACATAGGATACACTGGGGCTGATGTATATACATTACATAGGATACCATGGGGCTGATGTATATACATCATATAGGATACCATGGGGCTGATGTATATACATTACATAGAACACACTGGGGCCGATGTATATACATTACGTAGGATACACTGGGGCTGATGTATATACATTACATAGGATACTATGGGGCTGATGTATATACATCATATAGGATACCATGGGGCTGATGTATATACATTAAATAGGATGCCATGGGGCTGATGTATACACATCATATAGTATACCATGGGGCTGATGTATATACATTACATAGCATACCATGAGGCTGATGTATATACATCATATAGGATACCATGGGGCTGATGTATATACATTACATAGGATACGCTAGGGCCAATGTATATACATTACATAGAATACGCTAGTGCCAATGTATATACATCATATAGGTTACACTGGGGCCAATGTACATACATAATATAGGATATTCTAGGGCCCATGTATATACATCATATAGGATACCATGGGACTGATGGATATACATCATATAGGATACCATGGGGCTGATGTATATACATTACATAGGATACCATGGCGCTGATGTATATACTGTACATCATATAGGATACCATGGGGCTGATGTATATACATCATATAGGATACCATGGGGCTGATGTATATACATTACATAGGATACCATGGCGCTAATGTACATACATAATATAGGATACTATGGGGCTGATGTATATACGTTACATAGGATACCGTGGCGCTGATGTATATACATCATATGGTATACCATGGGGCTGATGTACAGTATATACATCATATAGCATACCATGGCTCTGATGTTTATACATCATACATGATACCATGGCGCTGATGTATATACATTACATAGGATACCATGGGGCTGATGTACATACATCATATAGGATATCATGGGGCTGATGTATATACCTCATATGGGATACCATGACGCTGATGTATATACATCATATAGGATACCATGGGGCTGATGTATATACATTACATAGGATACCATGGGGCTGGTGTATATACATTACATAGGATACCATGGGGCTGATGTATACACATCATATAGGATACCATGGGACTGATGTATATACATTACATAGGATACCATGACTCTGATGTATATACATAATATAGGATACCATGGGGCTGATGTATATACATCATATAGGATACCATGGGGCTGATGTATATACATCATATAGGATACCATGGGGCTGATGTACAGTATATACATCATATAGGATACCATGGCGCTGATGTAAATACATAATATAGGAGACAATGGGGCTGATGCATATACATTGCATAGAATACCGTGGCGCTGATGTATATACATCATATAGGATACCATGGGGCTGATGTATATACATCATATAGGATACCATGGGGCTGATGTATATACATCATATAGGATACCATGGGGCTGATGTAAATACATCATATAGGATACCATGGAGCTGATGTATATACATCATACAGGATACCATGGGACTGATGTATATAAATCATATAGGATACCATGGGACTGATGTATATACATCATACAGGATACCATGGGACTGATGTATATAAATCAAATAGGATACCATGAGACTGATGTATATACATCATATAGGATACCATGGGACTGATGTATATACATCATATAGGATAACATGGGGCTGATGTATATACATCATACAGGATACCATGGGACTGATGTATATAAATCAAATAGGATACCATGAGACTGATGTATATACATCATATAGGATACCATGGGGCTGATGTATATACATCATATAGGATAACATGGGGCTGATGTATATACATCATATAGGATACCATGGGACTGATGTATATACATCATATAGGATACCATGGAGCTGATGTATATACATCATATAGGATACCATGGGGCTGATGTATATACATCATATAGGATACCATGAGACTGATGTATATACATCATATAGGATACCATGGGGCTGATGTATATACATCATATAGGATACCATGGGACTGATGTATATAAATCAAATAGGATACCATGAGACTGATGTATATACATCATATAGGATACCATGGGGCTAATGTATATACATCATATAGGATACCATGGGGCTGATGTATATACATCATATAGGATACCATGAGACTGATGTATATACATCATATAGGATACCATGGGACTGATGTATATACATCATATAGGATAACATGGGGCTGATGTATATACATAATATAGGATACCATGATGCTGATGTATATACATCATATAGGATACCATGGGGCCGATGTATATACATTACATAGGATACACTGGGGCTGATGTATATACATTACATAGGATACACTGGGGCCGATGTTTATACATAACATAGAACACACTGGGGCCGATGTATATACATTACATAGGATACACTGGGGCCGATGTATATACATTACATAGGATACACTGGGGCCGATGTATATACATTACATAGGATACACTGGGGCCGATGTATATACATTACATAGGATACACTGGGGCCGATGTATATACATTACATAGTATACACTGGGGCCGATGTATATACATTACATAGGATACACTGGGACCGATGTATATACATTACATAGGATACACTGGGACCGATGTATATACATTACATAGTATACCATGGGGTTGATGTATATACATTACATAGAATACACTGGGGCCGATGTATATACATTACATAGAACACACTGGGGCCGATGTATATACATTACATAGGATACACTGGGGCTGATGTATATACATTACATAGAACACACTGGGGCCGATGTATATACATTACATAGAACACACTGGGGCCGATGTATATACATTACATAGGATACACTGGGGCCAATGTATATACATTACATAGGAAACACTGGGGCTGATGTATATACATTACATAGGATACACTGGGGCCAATGTATATACATTACATAGGAAACACTGGGGCCGATGTATATACATTACATAGGATACACTGGGGCTGATGTATATACATTACATAGAACACACTGGGGCCGATGTATATACATTACATAGAACACACTGGGACCGATGTATATACATTACATAGTATACACTGGGGCCGATGTATATACATTACAGAGAATACACTGGGGCCGATGTATATACATTACATAGGATACACTGGGGCCGATGTATATACATTACATAGGATACACTGGGGCCGATGTATATACATTACATAGGATACACTGGGACCGATGTATATACATTACATAGAATACACTGGGGCCGATGTATATACATTACATAGAACACACTGGGACCGATGTATATACATAACATAGAACACACTGGGGTTGATGTTTATACATAACATAGAACACACTGGGGCTGATGTATATACATTACATAGGATACACTGGGGCTGATGTATATACATTACATAGGATACACTGGGGCCGATGTATATACATTACATAGGATACACTGGGACCGATGTATATACATTACATAGAACACACTGGGACTGATGTATATACATTACATAGAACACACTGGGGCTGATGTATATACATTACATAGAACACACTGGGGCCGATGTATATACATTACATAGGATACACTGGGGCTGATGTATATACATTACATAGGATACACTGGGGCCGATGTATATACATTACATAGGATACACTGGGGCCGATGTATATACATTACATAGGATACACTGGGACCGATGTATATACATTACATAGAACACACTGGGGCTGATGTATATACATTACATAGAACACACTGGGGCCGATGTATATACATTACATAGAACACACTGGGGCCGATGTATATACCTTACATAGAACACACTGGGGCCGATGTATATACATTACATAGGATACACTGGGGCCGATGTATATACATTACATAGGATACACTGGGGCCGATGTATATACATTACATAGGATACACTGGGGCCGATGTATATACATCATATAGGATACACTGGGACCGATGTACATACATTACATAGGATACACTGGGACCGATGTACATACATTACATAGGATACACTGGGGCCGATGTATATACATTACACAAAACACACTGGGGCCGATGTATATACATTACATAGAACACACTGGGGCCCATGTATATAACTTACATAGAACACACTGGGGCCGATGTATATACATTACATAGGATACACTGAGACCGATGTACATACATTACATAGAACACACTGGGGCCGATGTATATACAGTACAGACCAAAAGTTTGGACACACCTTCTCATTTAAAGATTTTTCTGTATTTAAATGACTATGAAAATTGTACATTCACACTGAAGGCATCAAAACTATGAATTAACACATGTGGTATTATACACTTAACAAAAAAAGAGTGAAACAACTTAAAATATGTCTTCTATTCTAGGTTCTTCAAATACCACCTTTTGCTTTGATGACTGCTTTCCACACTCCTGGCAATCTCTTGATGAGCTCCAAGAGGTAGTCACCGGAAATGGTCTTCCAACAATCTTGAAGGAGTTTCCAGAGATGCTTTGCACTTGTTGGCCCTTTTGCCTTCACTCTGCGGTCCAGCTCACCCCAAACCATCTCGATTGGGTTCAGGTCTGTTGACTGTGGCAGCCAGGTCATCTGGCGTAGCACCCCATCACTCTCCTTCTTGGTTAAATAGCCTGTTGAAAAATAAATGATGGTCCAACTAAACGCAAACCGGATGGAATAGCATGCCGCTGCAAGATGCTGTGGTAGCCATGCTGGTTCAGTATGCCTTCAATTTTGAATAAATCCCCAACAGTGTCACCAGCAAAGCACCCTCACACCATCACACCTCCTCCTCCATGCTTCACTGTGGGAACCAGGCATGTAGAGTCCATCCGTTCACCTTTTCTGCGTTGCACAAATACACGGTGGTTGGAACCAAAGATCTCAAATTTGGACTCATAAGACCAAAGCACAGATTTCCACTGGTCTAATGTCCATTCCTTGTGTTCTTTAGCCCAAACAAGTCTCTTCTGCTTGTTGCCTGTCCTTAGCAGTGGTTTCCTAGCAGCTATTTTACCATGAAGGCCTGCTGCACAAAGTCTCCTCTTAACAGTTGTTGTAGAGATGTGTCTGCTGCTAGAACTCTGTGTGGCATTGACCTGGTCTCTAATCTGAGCTGCTGTTAACCTGCGATTTCTGAGGCTGGTGACTCGGATAAATTTATCCTCAGAAGCATAGGTGACTCTTGGTCTTCCTTTCCTGGGGCGGTCCTCATGTGAGCCAGTTTCTTTGTAGCGCTTGATGGTTTTTGCAACTGCACTTGGGGACACTTTCAAAGTTTTCCCAATTTTTTGCACTGACTGACCTTCATTTCTTAAAGTAATGATGGCCACTCGTTTTTCTTTACTTAGATGCATTTTTCTTGCCATAATACAAATTCTAACAGTCTATTCAGTAGGACTATCAGCTGTGTATCCACTTGACTTCTGCACAACACAACTGATGGTCCCAGCCCTATTTATAAGGCAAGAAATCCCATTTATTAAACCTGACAGGGCACACCTGTGAAGTGAAAACCATTTCCGGTGACTACCTCTTGAAGCTCATCAAGAGAATACCAAGAGTGTGCAAAGCAGTCATCAAAGCAATCGGTGGCTACTTTGAAGAACAGAATCTAAGACATATTTTCAGTTGTTTCACACTTTTTTGTTAAGTATATAATTCCACATGTGTTATTTCATAGTTTTGATGCCTTCAGTGTGAATGTACAATTTTCATAGGCATGAAAATACAGAAAAAATTTTAAATGAGAAGGTGTGTCCAAACTTTTGGTCTGTACTGTACATAACATAGAATACACTGGGGCCGATGCATATACATTACATAGGATACACTGGGGCTGATGCATATACATTACATAGGATACACTGGGGCCGATGTATATACATTACATAGAACACACTGGGGCCGATGTATATACATTACATAGGATACACTGGGGCCGATGTATATACATTACATAGGATACACTGGGGCCTATGTATATACATTACATAGGATACACTGGGGCCGATGTATATACATTACATAGGATACAGTGGGGTCGATGTATATACATTACATAGGACACACTGGGGATGATGTATATACATTACATAGGATACACTGGGGCCGATGTATATACATTACATAGGATACACTGGGGCCGATGTATATACATTACATAGAACACACTGGGGCCGATGTACATACATTACGTAGAACACACTGGGTCCGATGTATATACATTACATAGAACACACTGGGGCCGATGTATATACATTACATAGAACACACTGGGGCCGATGTATATACATTACATAGGATACACTAGGGCCGATGTATATACCTTACATAGAATACACTGGGGCCGATGTATATACCTTACAGAGAACACACTGGGGCCTATGTATATACATTACATAGGATACACTGGGGCCGATGTATATACATTACATAGAACACACTGGGGCCGATGTATATACCTTACAGAGAACACACTGGGGCCGATGTATATACATTACATAGGATACACTGGGGCCGATGTATATACATTACATAGAACACACTGGGGCTGATGTATATACATTACATAGAACACACTGGGGCCGATGTATATACCTTACAGAGAACACACTGGGGCCGATGTATATACATTACATAGGATACACTGGGGCCGATGTATATACATTACATAGAACACACTGGGGCCGATGTATATATATTACATAGAACACACTGGGGCCGATGTATATACCTTACAGAGAACACACTGGGGCCGATGTATATACATTACATAGAACCCACTGGGGCCGATGTATATACATTACATAGAACCCACTGGGGCCGATGTATACACATTACATAGAACACACTGGGGCCGATGTATATACATTACATAGGATACACTGGGGCCGATGTATATACATTATATAGGATACCATGGGGCTGTTGTATATACATTACATAGGATACACTGGGCCCGATGTATATACATTACATAGGATACACTGGGGCCGATGTTTGTACATAACATAGAACACACTGGGCCGATGTATATACATTACATAGGATACACTGGGGCCGATGTTTATACATTACATAGGATACACTGGGGCCGATGTATATACATTACATAGGATACACTGGGACCGATGTATATACATTACATAGGATACACTGGGACCGATGTATATACATTACATAGGATATACTGGGACCGATGTATATACATTACATAGAACACACTGGGGCCGATGTTTATACATAACAGGGGTCTCAAACTCGGCTGGGTATATGGGCCGCACATGGAAAAAATTTGAATTTGGGGGGCCGCATTCTTTGTTCAGTGTGACATTTTTAGTGATACCATTTTTTTTGTATACACCTTTTGAACATTTTTGCCATGTTTATTTTTTTATGGCTTGGGTCGTTATGGATGTGGTGATAATAAACGTGCACTTTTTTGTGTTTACTTTAGTTTACATATAAAACAGCATTTTTAGTGCCCAATATTTTTTCAGGCTTTATTTTATTTTTTATTTTTTTTACAATTTTATTTCCCCCAAATGGCCACATACAGTAATATTGTCTTACAATTAGCATCATATAGTAATAATGGAAAACATCTTGTAGTAATGTTCCCCATCCAAGTCCCCATCTTGTACTAATGTGCCCCATCCAGGTCCCCATCCCGGTCCCCATCCTGTGGCTATGTGCCCCATCCCGGTCCCCATGTTGTGGCTCTGTGCCCCATCCCGGTCCCCATGTTGTGGCTCTGTGCCCCATCCCGGTCCCCATGTTGTGGCTCTGTGCCCCATCCCGGTCCCCATGTTGTGGCTCTGTGCCCCATCCAGGTCCCCATCTTGGGGCTCTGTGCCCCATCCAGGTCCCCATCTTGGGGCTATGTGCCCCATCCAGGTCCCCATCTTGGGGCTATGTGCCCCATCCAGGTCCCCTCTTGGGGCTATGTGCCCCATCCAGGTCCCCATCTTGTGGCTATGTGCCCCATCCAGGTCCCCTCTTGTGGCTATGTGCCCCATCCCGGTCCCCATCCTGTGGCTCTGTGCCCCATCCAGGTCCCCATCTTGGGGCTATGTGCCCCATCCAGGTCCCCATCTTGGGGCTATGTGCCCCATCCAGGTCCCCATCTTGTGGCAATGTTCCCCATCCAGGTCCCCTCTTGTGGCTATGTGCCCCATCCAGGTCCCCATCTTGTGGCTATGTGCCCCATCCAGGTCCCCATCTTGTGGCTATGTGCCCCATCCAGGTCCCCATCTTGTGGCTATGTGCCCCATCCAGGTCCCCATCCTGTGGCTATGTGCCCCATCCAGGTCCCCATGTTGTGGCTATGTGCCCCATCCAGGTCCCCATGTTGTGGCTATGTGCCCCATCCCGGTCCCCATGTTGTGGCTATGTGCCCCATCCCGGTCCCCATGTTGTGGCTATGTGCCCCATCCCGGTCCCCATGTTGTGGCTATGTGCCCCATCCCGGTCCCCATGTTGTGGCTATGTGCCCCATCCCGGTCCCCATGTTGTGGCTCTGTGCCCCCTGTGCTGTTCTTCACACACATAAAATAGAAAAAAAAAAAAGATGATTCTCACCTGTCCTCCGTTCCCTCGGCGGCCTTCCTGCAGATGTGGCCCGCAGGCACCACAGAGTCCGACCCCTTGACGATCCCGACCTGGTCCAGGAGGAGCCGCCGACAGCAGCGCTGCATTGCCGCACAGAGACTGTCTCCCAGCACAGCATTTTCAATGTCAGCCGCCGGCCAATCAGAGGCCAGCAGCTGACATCTGCATATGGCAATGACGTCATACTCGCTGCGCCGACACGCAGATATCAGCTGCTGGCCTCTGATTGGCCGGCGGCTGGCATTGGAAATGCAGTGCTGGGAGACGGTCTCTGTGCGGCAATTCAGCGCTGCTGTCGGCGGCTCCTCCTGGACCAGGTCGGGATCGTCAAGGGGGTCTGTGCCTGCGGGCCGCATAAAGCAGCCTCAGGGGCCGCATGCGGCCCGCGGGCCGCGTGTTTGAGACCCCTGATACATAACATAGGATACACTGGGGCCGATGTATATACATTACATAGAACACACTGGGGCCGATGTTTATACATAACATAGAACACACTGGGGCTGATGTATATACATTACATAGTATACACTGGGGCCGATGTACAGTACAGACCAAAAGTTTGGACACACCTTCTCATTTAAAGATTTCTCTATATTTTCATAACTATGAAAATTGTACATTCACACTGAAGGCATCAAAACTATGAATTAACACATGTGGAATTATATACTTAACAAAAAAGTGTGAAACAACTGAAAATATGTCTTATATTCTAGGTTCTTCAAAGTAGCCACCTTTTGCTTTGATGACTGCTTTGCACACTCTTGGCATTCTCTTGATGAGCTTCAAGAGGTAGTCACCGGAAATGGTTTTCACTTCACTGGTGTGCCCTGTCAGGTTTAATAAGTGGGATTTCTTGCCTTATTAATGGGGTTGGGACCATCACTTGTGTTGTGCAGAAGTCAGGTGGATACACAGCTGATAGTCCTACTGAATAGACTGTTAGAATTTGTATTATGGCAAGAAAAAAGCAGCTAAGTAAAGAAAAATGAGTGGCCATCATTACTTTAAGAAATTAAGGTCAGTCAGAGCGAAAAATTGGGAAAACTTTGAAAGTGTCCCCAAGTGCAGTTGCAAAAACCATCAAGCGCTACAAAGAAACTGGCTCACATGAGGGCCGCCCCAGGAAAGGAAGACCAAGAGTCACCTCTGCTTCTGAGGATAAGTTTATCCGAGTCACCAGCCTCAGAAATCGCAGGTTAACAGCAGCTCAGATTAGAGACCAATTCAATACCACACAGAGTTCTAGCAGCAGACACATCTCTTCAACACCTGTTAAGAGGAGACTTTGTGCAGCTGATCTTCATGGTAAAATAGCTGCTAGGAAACCACTGCTAATGATAGGCAACAAGCAGAAGAGACTTGTTTGAGCTAAAGAACACAAGGAATGGACATTAGACCAGTGGAAATCTGTGCTTTGGTCGGATGAGTCCAAATTTGAGATCTTTGGTTCCAACCACCGTGTCTTTGTGCGACACAGAAAAGGTGAACGGATGGACTCTACATGCCTGGTTTCCACCGTGAAGCATGGAGGAGGAGGTGTGATGGTGTGGGGGTGCTTTGCTGGTGACACTGTTGGGGATATATTCAAAATTGAAGGCATACTGAACCAGCATGGCTACCACAGCATCTTGCAGCGGCATGCTATTCCATCCGGTTTGCGTTTAGTTGGACCATCATTTATTTTTCAACAGAACAATGACCTCAAACACGCCTCCAGGCTGTGTAAGGGCTATTTGACCAAGAAGGAGAGTGATGAGGTGCTACACCAGTTGACCTGGCTTCCACAGTCACCAGACCTGAACCCAATCGAGATGGTTTGGGGTGAGCTGAACCGCAGAGTGAAGGCAAAAGGGCCAACAAGTGCTAAGCATCTCTGGGAACTCCTTCAAGATTGTTGGAAGATCATTTCCGGTGACTACCTCTTGAAGCTCATCAAGAGAATGCCAAGAGTGTGCAAAGCAGTCATCAAAGCAAAAGGTGGCTACTTTGAAGAACCTAGAATATAAGACATATTTTCAGTTGTTTCACACTTTTTTGTTAAGTATATAATTCCACATGTGTTAATTTATAGTTTTGATGCCTTCAGTGTGAATGTACAATTTTCATAGTCATGAAAATATAGAGAAATCTTTAAATGAGAAGGTGTGTCCAAACTTTTGGTCTGTACTGTATATACATTACATAGGATACACTGGGGCCGATGTATATACATTACATAGGATACACTGGGACCGATCTATATACATTACATAGGATACACTGGGACCGATGTATATACATTACATAGGATACACTGGGACCGATGTATATACATTACGTAGGATACACTGGGGCCGATGTATATACATTACATAGGATACACTGGGGCCGATGTATATACATTACGTAGAACACACTGGGGCTGATGTATATACATTACATAGGATACACTGGGACCGATGTATATACATTACATAGGATACACTGGGGCCGATGTATATACATTACATAGAACACACTGGGACCGATGTATATACATTACATAGAACACACTGGGGCTGATGTATATACATTACATAGGATACACTGGGGCTGATGTATATACATTACATAGGATACACTGGGGCTGATGTACATACATTACATGGGATACACTGGGGCCGATGTATATACATTACATAGGATACACTGGGGCCGATGTATATACATTACGTAGAACACACTGGGGCTGATGTATATACATTACATAGGATACACTGGTGCCGATGTATATACATTACATAGGATACACTGGGGCCGATGTATATACATTACATAGGATACACTGGGACCGATGTATATACATTACATAGAACACACTGGGGCTGATGTATATACATTACATAGGATACACTGGGGCCGATGTATATACATTACATAGGATACACTGGGACCGATGTATATACATTACATAGGATACACTGGGACCGATGTATATACATTACATAGAACACACTGGGGCCGATGTTTATACATTACATAGAATACACTGGGGCCGATGTATATACATTACATAGAACACACTGGGGCCGATGTATATACATTACATAGAACACACTGGGGCCGATGTATATACATTACAGAGAATACACTGGGACCGATGTATATACATTACATAGAACACACTGGGGCCGATGTATATACATTACAGAGAATACACTGGGGCCGATGTATATACATTACATAGGATACACTGGGGCCGATGTATATACATTACGTAGAACACACTGGGGCCGATGTATATACATTACATAGGATACACTGGGGCCGATGTATATACATTACATAGAACACACTGGGGCCGATGTATATACATAACATAGAACACACTGGGGCCGATGTTTATACATTACATAGGATACACTGGGGCTGATGTATATACATTACATAGGATACACTGGGGCCGATGTATATACATTACATAGGATACACTGGGACCGATGTATATACATTACATAGAACACACTGGGACTGATGTATATACATTACATAGAACACACTGGGGCTGATGTATATACATTACATAGGATACACTGGGGCCGATGTATATACATTACATAGGATACACTGGGGCCAATGTATATACATTACATAGAACACACTGGGACTGATGTATATACATTACATAGAACACACTGGGGCTGATGTATATACATTACATAGAATACACTGGTGCCGATGTATATACATTACATAGGATACACTGGGGCCAATGTATATACATTACATAGAACACACTGGGACTGATGTATATACATTACATAGAACACACTGGGGCCGGTGTATATACATTACATAGGATACACTGGGGCTGATGTATATACATTACATAGAACACACTGGGACTGATGTATATACATTACATAGAACACACTGGGGCTGATGTATATACATTACATAGGATACACTGGGGCCGATGTATATACATTACATAGGATACACTGGGACCGATGTATATACATTACATAGAACACACTGGGACTGATGTATATACATTACATAGAACACACTGGGGCTGATGTATATACATTACATAGGATACACTGGGGCCGATGTATATACATTACATAGGATACACTGGGGCCAATGTATATACATTACATAGAACACACTGGGACTGATGTATATACATTACATAGAACACACTGGGGCCGGTGTATATACATTACATAGGATACACTGGGGCTGATGTATATACATTACATAGAACACACTGGGACCGATGTATATACATTACATAGGATACACTGGGGCCGATGTATATACATTACATAGGATACACTGGGGCCGATGTATATACATTACATAGAATACACTGGTGCCGATGTATAGACATTACATAGGATACACTGGGGCTGATGTATATACATTACATAGAACACACTGGGACCGATGTATATACATTACATAGGATACACTGGGGCTGATGTATATACATTACAGAGAATACACTGGGGCCAATGTATATACATTATATACGATACACTGGGGCCGATGTATATACATTACATAGAACACACTGGGGCCGATGTATATACATTACATAGAACACACTGGGGCTGATGTATATACATTGCATAGGATACACTGGGGCCGATGTATATACATTACATAGGATACACTGGGACCGATGTATATACATTACATAGAACACACTGGGACCGATGTATATACATTACATAGAACACACTGGGGCTGATGTATATACATTACATAGAATACACTGGGGCCGATGTATATACATTACATAGGATACACTGGGGCCGATGTATATACATTACATAGGATACACTGGGGCCGATGTATATACATTACATAGAATACACTGGTGCCGATGTATAGACATTACATAGGATACACTGGGGCTGATGTATATACATTACATAGAACACACTGGGACCGATGTATATACATTACATAGGATACACTGGGGCTGATGTATATACATTACAGAGAATACACTGGGGCCAATGTATATACATTATATAGGATACACTGGGGCCGATGTATATACATTACATAGAACACACTGGGGCTGATGTATATACATTACATAGAATACACTGGGGCCGATGTATATACATTATATAGAACACACTGGGGCCGATGTATATACATTACATAGAACACACTGGGGCTGATGTATATACATTACATAGGATACACTGGGACTGTTGTATATACAATACATAGGATACACTGGGGCCGATGTATATACATTACATAGAACACACTGGGGCCGATGTATATACATTACATAGGATACACTGGGGCCGATGTTTATACATAACATAGAACACACTGGGGCTGATGTATATACATTACATAGGATACACTGGGGCCGATGTATATACATTACATAGGATACACTGGGACCGATGTATATACATTACATAGAACACACTGGGGCTGATGTATATACATTACATAGGATACACTGGGGCCGATGTATATACATTACATAGGATACACTGGGGCCGATGTATATACATTACATAGGATACACTGGGACCGATGTATATACATTACATAGGATACACTGGGACCGATGTATATACATTACATAGAACACACTGGGACCGATATATATACATTACATAGAACACACTGGGGCTGATGTATATACATTACATAGAATACACTGGGGCCGATGTATATACATTACATAGGATACACTGGGGCCGATGTATATACATTACATAGAATACACTGGTGCCGATGTATAGACATTACATAGGATACACTGGGGCTGATGTATATACATTACATAGAACACACTGGGACCGATGTATATACATTACATAGGATACACTGGGGCTGATGTATATACATTACAGAGAATACACTGGGGCCAATGTATATACATTATATAGGATACACTGGGGCCGATGTATATACATTACATAGAACACACTGGGGCTGATGTATATACATTACATAGGATACACTGGGGCTGATGTATATACATTACATAGGATACACTGGGGCTGATGTATATACATTACATAGAATACACTGGGGCCGATGTATATACATTACATAGAACATACTGGGGCCGATGTATATACATTACATAGAACACACTGGGGCTGATGTATATACATTATATAGAACACACTGGGGCCGATGTATATACATTACATAGGATACACTGGGACTGTTGTATATACATTACATAGGATACACTGGGGCCGATGTATATACATTACATAGAACACACTGGGGCCGATGTATATACATTACATAGAATACACTGGGGCCGATGTATATACATTACATAGAACATACTGGGGCCGATGTATATACATTACATAGAACACACTGGGGCTGATGTATATACATTATATAGAACACACTGGGGCCGATGTATATACATTACATAGGATACACTGGGACTGTTGTATATACATTACATAGGATACACTGGGGCCGATGTATATACATTACATAGAACACACTGGGGCCGATGTATATACATTACATAGGATACACTGGGACTGTTGTATATACATTACATAGGATACACTGGGGCCGATGTATATACATTACATAGAACACACTGGGGCCGATGTATGTACATTACATAGGATACACTGGGGCCGATGTATATACATTACATAGTATACACTGGGGCCGATGTATATACATTACATAGGATACACTGGGGCCGATGTATATACATCATATAGGATACACTGGGACCGATGTACATACATTACATAGGATACACTGGGACCGATGTATATACATTACATAAAACACACTGGGGCCGATGTATATACATTACATAGAACAAACTGGGGCCGATGTATATACCTTACATAGAACACACTGGGGCCGATGTACATACATTACATAGGATACACTGGGGCTGATGTATATACATTACATAGGATACACTGGGGCCGATGTATATACATTACATAGGATACACTGGGGCTGATGTATATACATTACATAGAACACACTGGGGCCGATGTATATACATTACATAGAACACACTGGGGCCGATGTACATACATTACATAGAACACACTGCGGCCGATGTATATACATTACATAGAACACACTGGGGCTGATGTATATACATTACATAGGATACACTGGGGCCGATGTATATACATTACATAGGATACACTGGGGCCGATGTATATACATTACATAGGATACACTGGGGCCGATGTACATACATTACATAGAACACACTGCGGCCGATGTATATACATTACATAGAACACACTGGGGCCGATGTATATACATTACATAGAACACACTGGGGCCGATGTATATACATTACATAGGATACACTGGGGCCGATGTATATACATTACATAGGATACACTGGGGCTGATGTATATACATTACATAGAACACACTGGGGCTGATGTATATACATTACATAGGATACACTGGGGCCGATGTATATACATTACATAGGATACACTGGGGCCGATGTAAATACATTACATAGAACACACTGGGGCCGATGTATATACATTACATAGAACACACTGGGGCCGATGTATATACATTACATAGAACACACTGGGGCCGATGTATATACATTACATAGAACACACTGGGTCCGATGTACATACATTACATAGAACACACTGGGGCCAATGTATATACATTACATAGGATACACTGGGGCCGATGTATATACATTACATAGAACACACTGGGGCCGATGTATATACATTACATTGAACACACTGGGGCCGATGTATATACATTACATAGGATACACTGGGGCCGATGTATATACATTACATAGGATACACTGGGGCTGATGCATATACATTACATAGGATACACTGGGGCCGATGTATATACATTACATAGAACACACTGGGGCCGATGTATATACATTACATAGGATACACTGGGGCCGATGTATATACATTACATAGGATACACTGGGGCCGATGCATATACATTACATAGGATACACTGGGGCTGATGTATATACATTACATAGGATACACTGGGGCGGATGTATATACATTACATAGGATACACTGGGGCCGATGTACATACATTACGTAGAACACACTGGGTCCGATGTATATACATTACATAGAACACACTGGGGCCGATGTATATACATTACATAGAACACACTGGGGCCGATGTATATACATTACATAGAATACACTGGGGCTGATGTATATACATTACATAGAACACACTGGGTCCGATGTATATACATTACATAGAACACACTGGGGCCGATGTATATACATTACATAGAACACACTGGGGCCGATGTACATATATTACGTAGAACACACTGGGTCCGATGTATATACATTACATAGAACACACTGGGGCCGATGTATATACATTACATAGAACACACTGGGGCTGATGTATATACATTACATAGAATACACTGGGGCCGATGTATATACATTACATAGAACACACTGGGGCCGATGTATATACATTACATAGAACACACTGGGGCTGATGTATATACATTACATAGGATACACTGGGACTGTTGTATATACAATACATAGGATACACTGGGGCCGATGTATATACATTACATAGAACACACTGGGGCCGATGTATATACATTACATAGGATACACTGGGGCCGATGTATATACATTACATAGTATACACTGGGGCCGATGTATATACATTACATAGGATACACTGGGGCCGATGTATATACATCATATAGGATACACTGGGACCGATGTACATACATTACATAGGATACACTGGGGCTGATGTATATACATTACATAAAACACACTGGGGCCGATGTATATACCTTACATAGAACACACTGGGGCCGATGTACATACATTACATAGGATACACTGGGGCTGATGTATATACATTACATAGGATACACTGGGGCCGATGTATATACATTACATAGGATACACTGGGGCCGATGTATATACATTACATAGAACACACTGGGGCCGATGTATATACATTACATAGAACACACTGGGGCCGATGTACATACATTACATAGAACACACTGCGGCCGATGTATATACCTTACATAGAACACACTGGGGCCGATGTATATACATTACATAGAACACACTGGGGCCGATGTACATACATTACGTAGAACACACTGGGTCCGATGTATATACATTACATAGAACACACTGGGGCCGATGTATATACATTACATAGGATACACTGGGGCCGATGTATATACATTACATAGAACACACTGGGGCCGATGTATATACATTACATAGAACACACTGGGGCCGATGTATATACATTACATAGAACACACTGGGGCCGATGTATATACATTACATAGGATACACTGGGGCCGATGTATATACATTACATAGGATACACTGGGGCCAATGTATATACATTACATAGGATACACTGGGGCTGATGTATATACATTACATAGAACACACTGCGGCCGATGTACATACATTACATAGGATACACTGGGGCCGATGTATATACATTACATAGGATACACTGGGGCCGATGTACATACATTACATAGGATACACTGGGGCCGATGTATATACATTACATAGGATACACTGGGGCTGATGCATATACATTACATAGGATACACTGGGGCCGATGTACATACATTACATAGGATACACTGGGGCCGATGTACATACATTACATAGTATACACTGGGGCTGATGTATATACATTACATAGGATACACTGGGGCCGATGTACATACATTACATAGGATACACTGGGGCCGATGTATATACATTACATAGGATACACTGGGGCCGATGTATATACATTACATAGGATACACTGGGGCTGATGCATATACATTACATAGGATACACTGGGGTCGATGTATATACATTACATAGGATACACTGGGGCCGATGTATATACATTACATAGGATACACTGGGGCCGATGTATATACATTACATAGGATACACTGGGGCCGATGTATATACATTACATAGGATACACTGGGGCCGATGTATATACATTACATAGGATACACTGGGGCCAATGTATATACATTACATAGGATACACTGGGGCCGATGTATATACATTACATAGGATACACTGGGGCTGATGTATATACATTACATAGAACACACTGGGGCCGATGTACATACATTACATAGGATACACTGGGGCCGATGTATATACATTACATAGGATACACTGGGGCCGATGTATATACATTACGTAGAACACACTGGGTCCGATGTATATACATTACATAGGATACACTGGGGCCGATGTATATACATTACATAGGATACACTGGGGCCGATGTATATACATTACATAGGATACACTGGGGCTGATGTATATACATTACATAGGATATACTGGGGCCGATGTATATACATTACATAGAACACACTGGGGCCGATGTATATACATTACATAGAACACACTGGGGCTGATGTATATACATTACATAGAACACACTGGGGCCGATGTAAATACATTACATAGGATACACTGGGGCCGATGTATATACATTACATAGAACACACTGGGGCTGATGTATATACATTACATAGAATACACTGGGGCCGATGTATATACATTACATAGAACACACTGGGGCCGATGTACATACATTACATAGGATACACTGGGGCTGATGTATATACATTACATAGGATACACTGGGGCCGATGTATATACATTACATAGGATACACTGGGGCCGATGTATATACATTACATAGGATACACTGGGACCGATGTATATACATTACATAGAACACACTGGGACCGATGTATATACATTACATAGAACACACTGGGGCTGATGTATATACATTACATAGAATACACTGGGGCCGATGTATATACATTACATAGGATACACTGGGGCCGATGTATATACATTACATAGGATACACTGGGGCCGATGTATATACATTACATAGAATACACTGGGGCCGATGTATATACATTACATAGGATACACTGGGGCCGATGTATATACATTACATAGAACACACTGGGGCCGATGTACATACATTACATAGGATACACTGGGGCTGATGTATATACATTACATAGGATACACTGGGGCCGATGTATATACATTACATAGGATACACTGGGGCCGATGTATATACATTACATAGAACACACTGGGACTGATGTATATACATTACATAGAACACACTGGGGCTGATGTATATACATTACATAGGATACACTGGGGCCGATGTATATACATTACATAGGATACACTGGGGCCGATGTATATACATTACATAGGATACACTGGGACCGATGTATATACATTACATAGAACACACTGGGACCGATGTATATACATTACATAGAACACACTGGGGCTGATGTATATACATTACATAGAATACACTGGGGCCGATGTATATACATTACATAGGATACACTGGGGCCGATGTATATACATTACATAGGATACACTGGGGCCGATGTATATACATTACATAGAATACACTGGTGCCGATGTATAGACATTACATAGGATACACTGGGGCTGATGTATATACATTACATAGAACACACTGGGACCGATGTATATACATTACATAGGATACACTGGGGCTGATGTATATATATTACAGAGAATACACTGGGGCCAATGTATATACATTATATAGGATACACTGGGGCCGATGTATATACATTACATAGAACACACTGGGGCTGATGTATATACATTACATAGAATACACTGGGGCCGATGTATATACATTACATAGAACACACTGGGGCCGATGTATATACATTACATAGAACACACTGGGGCTGATGTATATACATTACATAGGATACACTGGGACTGTTGTATATACAATACATAGGATACACTGGGGCCGATGTATATACATTACATAGAACACACTGGGGCCGATGTATATACATTACATAGGATACACTGGGGCCGATGTTTATACATAACATAGAACACACTGGGGCTGATGTATATACATTACATAGGATACACTGGGGCCGATGTATATACATTACATAGGATACACTGGGACCGATGTATATACATTACATAGGATACACTGGGGCTGATGTATATACATTACATAGGATACACTGGGGCCGATGTATATACATTACATAGGATACACTGGGACCGATGTATATACATTACATAGGATACACTGGGGCTGATGTATATACATTACATAGGATACACAGGGGCCGATGTATATACATTACATAGGATACACTGGGGCCGATGTATATACATTACATAGAACACACTGGGGCTGATGTATATACATTACATAGGATACACTGGGGCCGATGTATATACATTACATAGGATACACTGGGGCCGATGTATATAAATTACATAGGATACACTGGGACCGATGTATATACATTACATAGGATACACTGGGACCGATGTATATACATTACATAGAACACACTGGGACCGATATATATACATTACATAGAACACACTGGGGCTGATGTATATACATTACATAGAATACACTGGGGCCGATGTATATACATTACATAGGATACACTGGGGCCGATGTATATACATTACATAGAATACACTGGTGCCGATGTATAGACATTACATAGGATACACTGGGGCTGATGTATATACATTACATAGAACACACTGGGACCGATGTATATACATTACATAGGATACACTGGGGCTGATGTATATACATTACAGAGAATACACTGGGGCCAATGTATATACATTATATAGGATACACTGGGGCCGATGTATATACATTACATAGAACACACTGGGGCTGATGTATATACATTACATAGAACACACTGGGTCCGATGTATATACATTACATAGAACACACTGGGGCCGATGTATATACATTACATAGAACACACTGGGGCCGATGTACATACATTACGTAGAACACACTGGGTCCGATGTATATACATTACATAGAACACACTGGGGCCGATGTATATACATTACATAGGATGCACTAGGGCCGATGTATATACATTACAAAGAACACACTGGGGCCGATGTATATACCTTACAGAGAACACACTGGGGCCGATGTATATACATTACATAGGACTGACTGGGGCCGATGTATATACATTACATAGAACCCACTGGGGCCGATGTATATACATTACATAGAACACACTGGGGCCGATGTATATACATTACATAGAAAACACTGGGGCCGATGTATATACATTACATAGGATACACTGGGGCCGATGTATATACATTACATAGGATACACTGGGGCCGATGTAAATACATTACATAGGATACACTGGGGCCGATGTATATACATTACATAGAACACACTGGGGCTGATGTATATACATTACATAGAATACACTGGGGCCGATGTATATACATTACATAGAACACACTGGGGCCGATGTATATACATTACATAGAACACACTGGGGCTGATGTATATACATTATATAGAACACACTGGGGCCGATGTATATACATTACATAGGATACACTGGGACTGTTGTATATACAATACATAGGATACACTGGGGCCGATGTATATACATTACATAGAACACACTGGGGCCGATGTATATACATTACATAGGATACACTGGGGCCGATGTATATACATTACATAGTATACACTGGGGCCGATGTATATACATTACATAGGATACACTGGGGCCGATGTATATACATCATATAGGATACACTGGGACCGATGTACATACATTACATAGGATACACTGGGACCGATGTACATACATTACATAAAACACACTGGGGCCGATGTATATACCTTACATAGAACACACTGGGGCCGATGTACATACATTACATAGGATACACTGGGGCTGATGTATATACATTACATAGGATACACTGGGGCCGATGTATATACATTACATAGGATACACTGGGGCCGATGTATATACATTACATAGAACACACTGGGGCCGATGTATATACATTACATAGAACACACTGGGGCCGATGTACATACATTACGTAGAACACACTGGGTCCGATGTATATACCTTACATAGAACACACTGGGGCCGATGTATATACATTACATAGAACACACTGGGGCCGATGTACATACATTACGTAGAACACACTGGGTCCGATGTATATACATTACATAGAACACACTGGGGCCGATGTATATACATTACATAGGATACACTGGGGCCGATGTATATACATTACATAGAACACACTGGGGCCGATGTATATACATTACATAGAACACACTGGGGCCGATGTATATACATTACATAGAACACACTGGGGCCGATGTATATACATTACATAGGATACACTGGGGCCGATGTATATACATTACATAGGATACACTGGGGCTGATGCATATACATTACATAGGATACACTGGGGTCGATGTATATACATTACATAGAACACACTGGGGCCGATGTATATACATTACATAGGATACACTGGGGCCGATGTATATACATTACATAGGATACACTGGGGCCGATGTATATACATTACATAGGATACACTGGGGCCGATGTATATACATTACATAGGATACACTGGGGCCAATGTATATACATTACATAGGATACACTGGGGCTGATGTATATACATTACATAGAACACACTGGGGCCGATGTACATACATTACATAGGATACACTGGGGCCGATGTATATACATTACATAGGATACACTGGGGCCGATGTATATACATTACATAGGATACACTGGGGCTGATGCATATACATTACATAGGATACACTGGGGTCGATGTATATACATTACATAGAACACACTGGGGCCGATGTATATACATTACATAGGATACACTGGGGCCGATGTATATACATTACATAGGATACACTGGGGCCGATGTATATACATTACATAGGATACACTGGGGCCGATGTATATACATTACATAGGATACACTGGGGCCAATGTATATACATTACATAGGATACACTGGGGCTGATGTATATACATTACATAGAACACACTGGGGCCGATGTACATACATTACATAGGATACACTGGGGCCGATGTATATACATTACATAGGATACACTGGGGCCGATGTATATACATTACGTAGAACACACTGGGTCCGATGTATATACATTACATAGGATACACTGGGGCCGATGTATATACATTACATAGGATACACTGGGGCCGATGTATATACATTACATAGGATACACTGGGGCCGATGTATATACATTACATAGGATACACTGGGGCCAATGTATATACATTACATAGGATACACTGGGGCTGATGTATATACATTACATAGAACACACTGGGGCCGATGTACATACATTACATAGGATACACTGGGGCCGATGTATATACATTACATAGGATACACTGGGGCCGATGTATATACATTACGTAGAACACACTGGGTCCGATGTATATACATTACATAGGATACACTGGGGCCGATGTATATACATTACGTAGAACACACTGGGTCCGATGTATATACATTACATAGGACACACTGGGGCCGATGTATATACATTACATAGGATACACTGGGGCCGATGTATATACATTACATAGGATACACTGGGGCTGATGTATATACATTACATAGGATACACTGGGGCCGATGTATATACATTACATAGAACACACTGGGGCCGATGTATATACATTACATAGGATACACTGGGGCCGATGTATATACATTACATAGAACACACTGGGGCTGATGTATATACATTACATAGTACACACTGGGGCCGATGTAAATACATTACATAGGATACACTGGGGCCGATGTATATACATTACATAGAACACACTGGGGCTGATGTATATACATTACATAGAATACACTGGGGCCGATGTATATACCTTACATAGAACACACTGGGGCCGATGTACATACATTACATAGGATACACTGGGGCTGATGTATATACATTACATAGGATACACTGGGGCCGATGTATATACATTACATAGGATACACTGGGGCCGATGTATATACATTACATAGAACACACTGGGGCCGATGTATATACATTACATAGAACACACTGGGGCCGATGTACATACATTACATAGAACACACTGCGGCCGATGTATATACCTTACATAGAACACACTGGGGCCGATGTATATACATTACATAGAACACGCTGGGTCCGATGTATATACATTACATAGAACACACTGGGGCCGATGTATATACATTACATAGGATACACTGGGGCCGATGTATATACATTACATAGAACACACTGGGGCCGATGTATATACATTACATAGAACACACTGGGGCCGATGTATATACATTACATAGAACACACTGGGGCCGATGTATATACATTACATAGGATACACTGGGGCCGATGTATATACATTACATAGGATACACTGGGGCTGATGCATATACATTACATAGGATACACTGGGGTCGATGTATATACATTACATAGAACACACTGGGGCCGATGTATATACATTACATAGGATACACTGGGGCCGATGTATATACATTACATAGGATACACTGGGGCCGATGTATATACATTACATAGGATACACTGGGGCCGATGTATATACATTACATAGGATACACTGGGGCCAATGTATATACATTACATAGGATACACTGGGGCCGATGTATATACATTACATAGAACACACTGGGGCCGATGTACATACATTACGTAGAACACACTGGGTCCGATGTATATACATTACATAGAACACACTGGGGCCGATGTATATACATTACATAGGATGCACTAGGGCCGATGTATATACATTACATAGGATACACTGGGGCCGATGTATATACATTACAAAGAACACACTGGGGCCGATGTATATACCTTACAGAGAACACACTGGGGCCGATGTATATACATTACATAGGATACACTGGGGCCGATGTATATACATTACATAGAACCCACTGGGGCCAATGTATATACATTACATAGGATACACTGGGGCTGATGTATATACATTACATAGAACACACTGGGGCCGATGTACATACATTACATAGGATACACTGGGGCCGATGTATATACATTACATAGGATACACTGGGGCCGATGTATATACATTACATAGGATACACTGGGGCTGATGCATATACATTACATAGGATACACTGGGGTCGATGTATATACATTACATAGAACACACTGGGGCCGATGTATATACATTACATAGGATACACTGGGGCCGATGTATATACATTACATAGGATACACTGGGGCCGATGTATATACATTACATAGGATACACTGGGGCCGATGTATATACATTACATAGGATACACTGGGGCCAATGTATATACATTACATAGGATACACTGGGGCTGATGTATATACATTACATAGAACACACTGGGGCCGATGTACATACATTACATAGGATACACTGGGGCCGATGTATATACATTACATAGGATACACTGGGGCCGATGTATATACATTACGTAGAACACACTGGGTCCGATGTATATACATTACATAGGATACACTGGGGCCGATGTATATACATTACATAGGATACACTGGGGCCGATGTATATACATTACATAGGATACACTGGGGCCGATGTATATACATTACATAGGATACACTGGGGCCAATGTATATACATTACATAGGATACACTGGGGCTGATGTATATACATTACATAGAACACACTGGGGCCGATGTACATACATTACATAGGATACACTGGGGCCGATGTATATACATTACATAGGATACACTGGGGCCGATGTATATACATTACGTAGAACACACTGGGTCCGATGTATATACATTACATAGGATACACTGGGGCCGATGTATATACATTACGTAGAACACACTGGGTCCGATGTATATACATTACATAGGACACACTGGGGCCGATGTATATACATTACATAGGATACACTGGGGCCGATGTATATACATTACATAGGATACACTGGGGCTGATGTATATACATTACATAGGATACACTGGGGCCGATGTATATACATTACATAGAACACACTGGGGCCGATGTATATACATTACATAGGATACACTGGGGCCGATGTATATACATTACATAGAACACACTGGGGCTGATGTATATACATTACATAGAACACACTGGGGCCGATGTAAATACATTACATAGGATACACTGGGGCCGATGTATATACATTACATAGAACACACTGGGGCTGATGTATATACATTACATAGAATACACTGGGGCCGATGTATATACCTTACATAGAACACACTGGGGCCGATGTACATACATTACATAGGATACACTGGGGCTGATGTATATACATTACATAGGATACACTGGGGCCGATGTATATACATTACATAGGATACACTGGGGCCGATGTATATACATTACATAGAACACACTGGGGCCGATGTATATACATTACATAGAACACACTGGGGCCGATGTACATACATTACATAGAACACACTGCGGCCGATGTATATACCTTACATAGAACACACTGGGGCCGATGTATATACATTACATAGAACACACTGGGTCCGATGTATATACATTACATAGAACACACTGGGGCCGATGTATATACATTACATAGGATACACTGGGGCCGATGTATATACATTACATAGAACACACTGGGGCCGATGTATATACATTACATAGAACACACTGGGGCCGATGTATATACATTACATAGAACACACTGGGGCCGATGTATATACATTACATAGGATACACTGGGGCCGATGTATATACATTACATAGGATACACTGGGGCTGATGCATATACATTACATAGGATACACTGGGGTCGATGTATATACATTACATAGAACACACTGGGGCCGATGTATATACATTACATAGGATACACTGGGGCCGATGTATATACATTACATAGGATACACTGGGGCCGATGTATATACATTACATAGGATACACTGGGGCCGATGTATATACATTACATAGGATACACTGGGGCCAATGTATATACATTACATAGGATACACTGGGGCCGATGTATATACATTACATAGAACACACTGGGGCCGATGTACATACATTACGTAGAACACACTGGGTCCGATGTATATACATTACATAGAACACACTGGGGCCGATGTATATACATTACATAGGATGCACTAGGGCCGATGTATATACATTACATAGGATACACTGGGGCCGATGTATATACATTACAAAGAACACACTGGGGCCGATGTATATACCTTACAGAGAACACACTGGGGCCGATGTATATACATTACATAGGATACACTGGGGCCGATGTATATACATTACATAGAACCCACTGGGGCCGATGTATATACCTTACAGAGAACACACTGGGGCCGATGTATATACATTACATAGAACCCACTGGGGCCGATGTATATACATTACATAGAACACACTGGGGCCGATGTAAATACATTACATAGGATACACTGGGGCCGATGTATATACATTACATAGAACACACTGGGGCTGATGTATATACATTACATAGAATACACTGGGGCCGATGTATATACCTTACATAGAACACACTGGGGCCGATGTACATACATTACATAGGATACACTGGGGCTGATGTATATACATTACATAGGATACACTGGGGCCGATGTATATACATTACATAGGATACACTGGGGCCGATGTATATACATTACATAGAACACACTGGGGCCGATGTATATACATTACATAGAACACACTGGGGCCGATGTATATACATTACATAGGATACACTGGGGCCGATGTATATACATTACATAGGATACACTGGGGCCGATGTATATACATTACATAGGATACACTGGGGCCGATGTATATACATTACATAGGATACACTGGGGCCAATGTATATACATTACATAGGATACACTGGGGCTGATGTATATACATTACATAGAACACACTGGGGCCGATGTACATACATTACATAGGATACACTGGGGCCGATGTATATACATTACATAGGATACACTGGGGCCGATGTATATACATTACGTAGAACACACTGGGTCCGATGTATATACATTACATAGGATACACTGGGGCCGATGTATATACATTACGTAGAACACACTGGGTCCGATGTATATACATTACATAGGACACACTGGGGCCGATGTATATACATTACATAGGATACACTGGGGCCGATGTATATACATTACATAGGATACACTGGGGCTGATGTATATACATTACATAGGATACACTGGGGCCGATGTATATACATTACATAGAACACACTGGGGCCGATGTATATACATTACATAGGATACACTGGGGCCGATGTATATACATTACATAGAACACACTGGGGCTGATGTATATACATTACATAGAACACACTGGGGCCGATGTAAATACATTACATAGGATACACTGGGGCCGATGTATATACATTACATAGAACACACTGGGGCTGATGTATATACATTACATAGAATACACTGGGGCCGATGTATATACCTTACATAGAACACACTGGGGCCGATGTACATACATTACATAGGATACACTGGGGCTGATGTATATACATTACATAGGATACACTGGGGCCGATGTATATACATTACATAGGATACACTGGGGCCGATGTATATACATTACATAGAACACACTGGGGCCGATGTATATACATTACATAGAACACACTGGGGCCGATGTACATACATTACATAGAACACACTGCGGCCGATGTATATACCTTACATAGAACACACTGGGGCCGATGTATATACATTACATAGAACACACTGGGTCCGATGTATATACATTACATAGAACACACTGGGGCCGATGTATATACATTACATAGGATACACTGGGGCCGATGTATATACATTACATAGAACACACTGGGGCCGATGTATATACATTACATAGAACACACTGGGGCCGATGTATATACATTACATAGAACACACTGGGGCCGATGTATATACATTACATAGGATACACTGGGGCCGATGTATATACATTACATAGGATACACTGGGGCTGATGCATATACATTACATAGGATACACTGGGGTCGATGTATATACATTACATAGAACACACTGGGGCCGATGTATATACATTACATAGGATACACTGGGGCCGATGTATATACATTACATAGGATACACTGGGGCCGATGTATATACATTACATAGGATACACTGGGGCCGATGTATATACATTACATAGGATACACTGGGGCCAATGTATATACATTACATAGGATACACTGGGGCCGATGTATATACATTACATAGAACACACTGGGGCCGATGTACATACATTACGTAGAACACACTGGGTCCGATGTATATACATTACATAGAACACACTGGGGCCGATGTATATACATTACATAGGATGCACTAGGGCCGATGTATATACATTACATAGGATACACTGGGGCCGATGTATATACATTACAAAGAACACACTGGGGCCGATGTATATACCTTACAGAGAACACACTGGGGCCGATGTATATACATTACATAGGATACACTGGGGCCGATGTATATACATTACATAGAACCCACTGGGGCCGATGTATATACCTTACAGAGAACACACTGGGGCCGATGTATATACATTACATAGAACCCACTGGGGCCGATGTATATACATTACATAGAACACACTGGGGCCGATGTAAATACATTACATAGGATACACTGGGGCCGATGTATATACATTACATAGAACACACTGGGGCTGATGTATATACATTACATAGAATACACTGGGGCCGATGTATATACCTTACATAGAACACACTGGGGCCGATGTACATACATTACATAGGATACACTGGGGCTGATGTATATACATTACATAGGATACACTGGGGCCGATGTATATACATTACATAGGATACACTGGGGCCGATGTATATACATTACATAGAACACACTGGGGCCGATGTATATACATTACATAGAACACACTGGGGCCGATGTACATACATTACATAGAACACACTGCGGCCGATGTATATACCTTACATAGAACACACTGGGGCCGATGTATATACATTACATAGAACACACTGGGTCCGATGTATATACATTACATAGAACACACTGGGGCCGATGTATATACATTACATAGGATACACTGGGGCCGATGTATATACATTACATAGAACACACTGGGGCCGATGTATATACATTACATAGAACACACTGGGGCCGATGTATATACATTACATAGAACACACTGGGGCCGATGTATATACATTACATAGGATACACTGGGGCCGATGTATATACATTACATAGGATACACTGGGGCTGATGCATATACATTACATAGGATACACTGGGGTCGATGTATATACATTACATAGAACACACTGGGGCCGATGTATATACATTACATAGGATACACTGGGGCCGATGTATATACATTACATAGGATACACTGGGGCCGATGTATATACATTACATAGGATACACTGGGGCCGATGTATATACATTACATAGGATACACTGGGGCCAATGTATATACATTACATAGGATACACTGGGGCCGATGTATATACATTACATAGAACACACTGGGGCCGATGTACATACATTACGTAGAACACACTGGGTCCGATGTATATACATTACATAGAACACACTGGGGCCGATGTATATACATTACATAGGATGCACTAGGGCCGATGTATATACATTACATAGGATACACTGGGGCCGATGTATATACATTACAAAGAACACACTGGGGCCGATGTATATACCTTACAGAGAACACACTGGGGCCGATGTATATACATTACATAGGATACACTGGGGCCGATGTATATACATTACATAGAACCCACTGGGGCCGATGTATATACCTTACAGAGAACACACTGGGGCCGATGTATATACATTACATAGAACCCACTGGGGCCGATGTATATACATTACATAGAACCCACTGGGGCCGATGTATATACATTACATAGAACACACTGGGGCCGATGTATATACATTACATAGAAAACACTGGGGCCGATGTATATACATTACATAGGATACACTGGGGCCGATGTATATACATTACATAGGATACACTGGGGCCGATGTATATACATCATATAGGATACACTGGGACCGATGTACATACATTACATAGGATACACTGGGGCCGATGTAAATACATTACATAGGATACACTGGGGCCGATGTAAATACATTACATAGGATACACTGGGGCCGATGTATATACATTACATAGAACCCACTGGGGCCGATGCATATACATTACATAGGACACACTGGGGCTGATGTATATACATTACATAGAACACACTGGGGCCGATGTATATACATTACATAGAACACACTGGGGCCGATGTATATACATTACATAGAACACACTGGGGCAGATGTATATACATTACATAGAACACACTGGGGCTGATGTATATACATTACATAGGATACACTGGGGCTGATGTATATACATTACATAGAATACACTGGGGCTGATGTATATACATTACATAGAACACACTGGGGCCGATGTATATACATTACATAGAATACACTGGGGCAGATGTATATACATTACATAGGATACAATGGGGCCGATGTATATACATTACATAGGATACACTGGGGCCAAGGTATATACATTACATAGAACACACTGGGGCCGATGTATATACATTACATAGGATACACTGGGGCCGATGTATACACATTACATAGAACACACTGGGGCCGATGTATATACATTACATAGGATACACTGGGGCCGATGTATATACATTACATAGAACACACTGGGGCCGATGTATATACATTACATAGAATACACTGGGGCCGATGTATATACATTACATAGGATACACTGGGGCCGATGTATATACATTACATAGAACACACTGGGGCCGATGTATATACATTACATAGAACACACTGGGGCTGATGTATATACATTACATAGGATACACTGGGGCTGATATATATACATTACATAGGATACACTGGGGCCGATGTATATACATTACATAGGATACACTGGGGCTGATGTATATACATTACATAGAACACACTGGGGCTGATGTATATACATTACATAGGATACACTGGGGCCGATGTATATACATTACATAGGATACACTGGGGCCGATGTATATACATTACATAGAATACACTGGGGCTGATGTATATACATTACATAGAACACACTGGGGCCGATGTATATACATCATATAGGATACCATGGGGCTGATGTATATACATTACATAGGATACCATGGGGCTGATGTGTATACATTACATAGGACACTTTTACACACACAAACCACATTTATAAATCTGGTTTAAGGAAGATATACAACAAAAATCTTAATAAAATCATTCTTTTATTTCACCAATTTAAAAATATAGTTCATGAGAATACAATAAGAAATAAATAAAATCAGAGACCTAAAAACAATAAAGGAGACCCCTCCCAATCAATCCAATCACATATAGCATTATCCCTAACTGATATACCTACAAGAAATGTAATATGACTCCAGGCCCATATAAATTAGGACATCAGAACAAATTGCACTATTCCCATAAAAATGCTCTTAATTAATATTGTGCATAGTATAGAAAACAGTACTATAAATAAATGTCAAGTAACAGGCTAATTAGAGAATGTATTCATACTGTAAAGTGCCAAAGTAGTTCAATTATTCCAATTGGGACCCAGGTATAAGATGTGTAAAGTATCTAAATTTAAGCCAGCCATAATACTTACAAAGGGATTACTGATAATACTATGTATCCGGAGGTCTCCTTGCCAGAACCTGCCCCGACGACGCCGTTTCGCTAATGTGCTTCTTCAGTAGGGGCGTATACTATGTACGAAGCCTTCCGTTTTTATAAGTCCCCCACCAGCCGATTTCAATAATTATCAATGTGGGAGTGGTTTCGGCGCATGACCGCATTACTGGGAATCCCGTGTGCATAACCGGACTTCAGGAATATGACGCCTGACACGCATGCGATGGAACGCACGCTGTGTGAAGTGCGCAAGACCGGAAGTCCCACGGGTTCGCTCGTGCTCATGCGCACTCTCCGTACTAAATTCCCCATATAGAAGTGGCGAAGCTTAGATTGCCCGTGAGTGGATAAACGTTATATTTACTATTGTGTATGATTTGAACCCTATAAAACGTAGTACGACATACATAGGATACGCTAGAGCCAATGTATATACATTACATAGAATACGATAGGGCCAATGTATATACATCATATAGGATACACTGGGGCCAATGTACATACATAATATAGGATATTCTAGGGTCCATGTATATACATCATATAGGATACCATGGGACTGATGTATATGCATCATATAGGATACACTGGGGCCGATTTATATACATTACATAGGATACACTGGGGCCGATGTATATACATTACATAGGATACACTGGGGCTGATGTATATACATTACATAGGATACACTGGGGCCGATGTATATACATTACATAGGATACACTGGGACTGATGTATATACATAATATAGGATACCATGGGGCTGATGTATATACATTACATAGGATACACTGGGGCTGATGTATATACATTACATAGGATACGCTAGAGCCAATGTATATACATTACATAGAATACGCTAGGGCCAATGTATATACATTACATAGGACACACTGGGACCAATGTATATACATTACATAGAACACACTGGGGCCGATGTATATACATCATATAGTATACCATGGCGCTGATGTATATACATTACATAGGATACCGTGGCGCTGATGTATATACATCATATATACGATACCATGGGGCTGATGTATATACATCATATAGGATACCATGGGGCTGATGTATATTCATCATTTAGGATACCATGGGGCTGATGTATATACATTACATAGGATACGCTAGGGCCAATGTATATACATTACATAGAATACGCTAGGGCCAATGTATATACATCATATAGGATACACTGGGGCCAATGTACATACATAATATAGGATATTCTAGGGTCCATGTATATACATCATATAGAATACCATGGGACTGATGTATATACATAATATAGGATACCATGGGGCTGATGTATATACATCATATAGGATACCATGGGGCTGATGTACAGTACAGACCAAAAGTTTGGATACACCTTCTCATTTAAAGATTTTTCTGTATTTTCATGACTATGAAAATTGTACATTCACACTGAAGGCATCAAAACTATGAATTAACACATGTGGAATTATATACTTAACAAAAAAGTGTGAAACAACTGAAAAAATGTCTTATATTCTAGGTTCTTCAAAGTAGCCACCTTTTGCTTTGATAACTGCTTTGCACACTCTTGGCATTTTCTTGATGAGCTTCAAGAGGTAGTCACCGGAAATGGTCTTCCAACAATCTTGAAGGAGTTCCCAGAGATGCTTAGCACTTGTTGGCCCTTTTGCCTTCACTCTGCGGTCCAGCTCACCCCAAACCATCTCGATTGGGTTCAGTTCTGGTGACTGTGGAGGCCAGGTCATCAGGTGTAGCACCCCATCACTCTCCTTCTTGGTCAAATAGCCCTTACACAGTCTGTAGGTGTGTTTGGGGTCATTGTCCTGTTGAAAAATAAATGATGGTCCAACTAAACGCAAACTGGATGGAATAGCATGCTGCTGCAAGATGCTGTGGTAGCCATGCTGGTTCAGTATGCCTTTAATTTTGAATAAATCTCCAACAGTGTCACCAGCAAAGCACCCCCACACCAACACACCTCCTCCTCCATGCTTCACGGTGGGAACCAAGCATGTAGAGTCCATCTGTTCACCTTTTCTGCGTCGCACAAAGACATGGTGGTTGAAACCAAAGATCTCAAATTTGGACTCATCAGACCAAAGCGCAGATTTCCACTGGTCTAATGTCCATTCCTTGTGTTCTTTAGCCCAAACAAGTCTCTTCTGCTTGTTGCCTGTCCTTAGCAGTGGTTTCCTAGCAGCTATTTTACCATAAAGGCCAGCTGCACAAAGTCTCCTCTTAACAGTTGTTGAAGAGATGTGTCTGCTGCTAGAACTCTGTGTGGCATTGACCTGGTCTCTAATCTGAGCTGCTGTTAACCTGCGATTTCTGAGGCTGGTGACTCGGATAAACTTATCCTCAGAAGCAGAGGTGACTCTTGGTCTTCCTTTCCTGGGGCGGTCCTCATGTGAGCCAGTTTCTTTGTAGCGCTTGATGGTTTTTGCAACTACACTTGGGGACACTTTCAAAGTTTGCCCAATTTTTTGGACTGACTGACCTTCATTTCTTAAAGTAATGATGGCCACTCGTTTTTCTTTACTTAGATGCTTTTTTCTTGCCATAATACAAATTCTAACAGTCTATTCAGTAGGACTATCTTCTGTGTATCTACCAGACATCTGTACAACACAACTGATGGTCCCAACCCCATTTATAAGGCAAGAAATCCCACTTATTAAACCTGACAGGGCACACCTGTGAAGTGAAAACCATTTCCGGTGACTACCTATTGAAGCTCATAAAGAGAATGCCAAGAGTGTGCAAAGCAGTCATCAAAGCAAAAGGTGGCTACTTTGAAGAACCTAGAATATAAGACATATTTTCAGTTGTTTCACACTTTTTTGTTAAGTATATAATTCCACATGTGTTAATTTATACTTTTGATGCCTTCAGTGTGAATGTACAATTTTCATAGTCATGAAAATACAGAAAAATCTTTAAATGAGAAGGTGTGTCCAAACTTTTGGTCTGTACTGTATGTACTGTACATCATATAGGATACCATGGGGCTGATGTATATACATTACATAGGATACCATAGGGCTGATGTATATACATCATATAGGATACCATGGGACTGATGTATATACATCATATAGGATACCATGGGGCTGATGTATATACCTTACATAGGATACTATGGGGCTGATGTATACACATCATATAGGATACCATGGGGCTGATGTACATACATTACATAGGATACCGTGGCGCTGATGTATATACATCATATACGATACCATGGGGCTGATGTATATACATCATATAGGATACCATGGGACTGATGTATATACATCATAGAGGATTCCATGGGGCTGATGTATATACATCATATAGGATACCATGGGGCTGATGTATATACATTACATAGGATACCATGGCGCTGATATATATACATCATATAGGATACCATGGGGCTGATGTATATACATTACATAGGATACCATGGGGCTGATGTATATACATCATATAGGATACCATGGGGCTGATGTATATACCTTACATAGGATACTATGGGGCTGATGTATACACATCATATAGGATACCATGGGGCTGATGTATATACATTACATAGGATTCCATGGGGCTAATGTATATTCATCATATAGGATACCATGGGGCTGATGTATATACATTACATAGGATACCATGGGGCTGATGTATATACATCATATAGGATACCATGGGGCTGATGTATATACATTACATAGTATACGCTAGGGCCAATGTATATACATTACATAGAATACGCTAGGGCCAATGTATATACATCATATAGGATACACTGGGGCCAATGTACATACATAATATAGGATACCATGGGGCTGATGTATATACATTACATAGGTTACCGTGGCGCTGATGTATATACATCATATAGTATACCATGGGGCTGATGTAAATACATTACATAGGATACCATGACGCTTATGTATATACATCATATAGGATATCATGGGGCTGATGTACAGTATGTACATCATATAAGATACCATGGGGCTGATGCATATACATCATATAGGATACCATGGGACTGATGTATATACATCATATAGGATACCATGGGGCTGATGTATATACATTATATAGGATACCATGGGGCTGATGTATATACATCATATAGGATACCATGGGGCTGATGTATATACATCATATAGGATACCATGGGGCTGATGTATATATATTACATAGTATACCATGGGGCTGATGTATATACATCATATAGGATACCATGGGGCTGATGTGTATACATCATACAGGATACCATGGGGCTGATGTGTATACATCATACAGGATACCATGGGGCTGATGTATATACATTACATAGGATACCATGGCGCTGATGTATATACTGTACATCATATAGGATACCATGGGGCTGATGTATATACATCATATAGAATACCATTGGGCTGTTGTATATACATTACATAGGATACCATGGCGCTGATGTACATATATAATATAGGATACATTGGGGCTGATGTATATACATTACATAGGATACCGTGGCGCTGATGTATATACATCATATAGTATACCATGGGGCTGGTGTAAATACATTACATAGGATACCATGACGCTGATGTATATACATCATATAGGATATCATGGGGCTGATGTACAGTATGTACATCATATAAGATACCATGGGGCTGATGTTTATACATTACATAGGATACCTTGGCGCTGATGTATATACAGTCATGGCCAAAAGTATTGAGAATGAGACAAATAGTAATTTTTCCAAAGTTTACTGCTTCATTTTTTGTAATAGCAATTTGCATATACTCCTGAATGTCAAAGAGTGATCAGCTTAACAGCAATTACTGTACTTGCAAAGTCAATATTTGCCCAGAAAATGAACTTTAACCCCCAAAACACATTTCAACATCATTGCAGTCCTGCCTTAAAAGGAGCAGCTAACATCGTTTTAGTGATTGATCCATTAACACAGGTGTGGGTGTTGATGAGGACAGGGCTGGCGATCAATCAGTCATGATTAAGTAAGAATGACATCACTGGACACTTTAAAAGAAGGCTGCTTCTTGGCATCATTGTTTTTCTTCAGTTAACCATGGTTATCTCTAAAGAAACACGTGCAGCCATCATTTCACTGCATAAAAATGGCCTAACAGGGAAGAGTATCGCAGCTACAAAGATTGCACCTCAGTCATCAATCTATCGCATCATCAAGAACTTCAAGGAGAGAGCTTCCATTGTTGTCAAAAAGGCTCCAGGGCACCCAAGAAAGACAAGCAAGCGCCAGGACCGTATCTTAAAACTGTTTCAGCTGCGGGATCGGACTACCAGCAGTGCCGAGCTTGCTCAGGAATGGCAGCAGGCTGGTGTGAGTGCTTCTGCACGCACTGTGAGGCGGAGACTGTTTGAGCAAGGGCTGGTTTCAAGGAGGGCAGCAAAGAAGCCACTTCTCTCCAGAAAAAACACCAGGGACCGACTGATATTCTGCAAAAGGTACAGGGAGTGGACTGCTGAGGACTGGGGCAAAGTCATTTTCTCTGATGAATCCCCTTTTCGATTGTTTGGGACATCTGGAAAACAGCTTATTCGGAGAAGAAGAGGTGAGCGCTACCACCAGTCTTGTCTCATGCCAACTGTAAAGCATCCTGAAACCATTCATGTGTGGGGTTGATTCTCAGCCAAGGGAATCGGATCACTCACAGTCTTGCCTAAAAAAACAGCCATGAATAAAGAATGGTACCAGAATGTCCTCCAAGAGCAACTTCTCCCAACCGTCCAAGAGCAGTTTGGCGCCAACAATGCCTTTTCCAGCATGATGGAGCACCTTGCCATAAAGCAAAGGTGATAACTAAATGGCTCATGGAACAAAACATAGAGATTTTGGGTCCATGGCCTGGAAACTCCCCAGATCTTAATCCCATTGAGAACTTGTGGTCAATCATCAAGAGACGGGTGGACAAAAAAAACCAACAAATTCTGGCAAAATGCAAGCATTGATTATGCAAGAATGGACTGCTATCAGTCAGGATTTGGTCCAAAAGTTGATTGAGAGCATGCCAGGGAGAATTACAGAGGTCTTGAAGAAGAAGGGGCAACACAGCAAATATTGACTTGCTGCATTAACTCATTCTAACTGTCAATATAACCTATTGGTACTCATAATATGATTGCAATTATATTTCTGTATGTGATATAAACATCAGACAAACACTAATAAAAACCAGAGGCCAGCAGATCATGTGAAAATATAATTTTGGTGTCATTCTCAAAACTTTTGGCCATGACTGTACATTACAAAGGATACAATGGCGCTGATGTAAATACATTACATAGGATACCATGGCGCTGATGTATATACATCATATAAGATACCATGGGGCTGATGTACAGTATATACATCATATAGGATACCATGGCGCTGATGTATATACATTATATAGGATACCATGGGGCTGATGTATATACATCATATAGGATACCATGGGGCTGATGTACAGTATATACATCATATAGGATACCATGACGCTGATGTATATACATTATATAGGATACCATGGGGCTGATGTATATACATTACATAGGATACCATGGCGCTGATGTATATACATTATATAAGATACCATGGGGCTGATGTACAGTATATACATCATATAGGATACCATGGCGCTGATGTATATACATTATATAGGATACCATGGGGCTGATGTATATACATTACATAGGATACCATGGCGCTGATGTATATACATTATATAAGATACCATGGGGCTGATGTACAGTATATACATCATATAGGATACCATGGCGCTGATGTATATACATTATATAGGATACCATGGGGCTGATGTATATACATTACATAGGATACCATGGCGCTGATGTATATACATCATATAAGATACCATGGGGCTGATGTACAGTATATACATCATATAGGATACCATGGCGCTGATGTATATACATTACATAGAATACCATGGGGATGATGTATATACATCATATAGGATACCATGGGGCTGATGTATATACATTACATAGGATACCATGGGGCTGATGTATATACATCATACAGGATACCATGGGGCTGATGTATATACATCATATAGGATACCATGGGACTGATGTATATACATCATATAGGATACCATGGGGCTGATGTATATACATCATATAGGATACCATGGGGCTGATGTGTATACATTACATAGGATACCATGGGGCTGATATATTTACATTACATAGGATACCATGGGGCTGATGTATATATATTACATAGGATACCATGGCGCTGATGTACATACATAATATAAGATACCATGGGGCTGATGTATATACATTACATAGGATACCATGGGACTGATGTATATACATCATATAGTATACCATGGGGCTGATGTACAGTGTATACATCATGTAGGATACCATGGCGCTGATGTATATACATCATATAGGATACCATGGTGCTGATGTATATACATTACATAGGATACCATGGCGCTGATGTATATACATCATATAGTATACCATGGGGCTGATGTATATACATCATATAGGATACCATGGGGCTGATGTAAATACATTACATAGGATACCATGGGGCTGATGTATATACATTACATAGGATACCATGCGGCTGATGTATATACATCATATAGGATACCAGGGGCTGATGTAAATACATTACATAGGATACCATGGCGCTGATGTACATATATAATATAAGATACCATGGGGCTGATGTATATACATTACATAGGATACCATGGGGCTGATGTATATACATCATATAGTATACCATGGGGCTGATGTACAGTATATACATCATGTAGGATACCATGGCGCTGATGTATATACATCATATAGGATATCATGGGGCTGATGTATATACATCATATAGGATACCATGGGGCTGATGTAAATACATTACATAGGATACCATGGGGCTGATGTATATACATTACATAGGATACCATGTGGCTGATGTATATACATCATATAGGATACCAGGGGCTGATGTAAATACATTACATAGGATACCATGAGGCTGATGTATATACATCATATAGGATACCATGGGGCTGATGTACAGTATGTACATCATATAGGATACCATGGCGCTGATGTATATACATCATATAGGATACCATGGCGCTGATGTATATACATTACATAGAATACCATGAGGCTGATGTATATACATCATATAGGATACCATGGGGCTGATGTAAATACATTACATAGGATACCATGACGCTGATGTATATACATTAAATAGGATACCATGGGGCTGATGTATATACATCATATAGGATACCATGGGGCTGATGTACACTATATACATCATATAGGATACCATGGCGCTGATGTATATACATTACATAGAATACCATGAGGCTGATGTATATACATCATATAGGATACCATGGGGCTGATGTATATACATCATATAGGATACCATGGGGCTGATGTAAATACATTAAATAGGATACCATGGGGCTGATGTATATACATCATATAGGATACCATGGGGCTGATGTATATACATCATATAGGATACCATGGGACTGATGTATATACATCATATAGGATACCATGGTGCTGATGTATATACATCATATAGGATGCCATGGGGCTGATGTATATACATCATATAGGATACCAGGGGCTGATGTAAATACATTACATAGGATACCATGAGGCTGATGTATATACATCATATAGGATACCATGGGGCTGATGTATATACATCATATAGGATATCATGGGGCTGATGTACAGTATGTACATCATATAGGATACCATGGGACTGATGTATATACATCATATAGGATACCATGGGGCTGATGTATATACATCATATAGGATACCATGGCGCTGATGTATATACATTACATAGAATACCATGAGGCTGATGTATATACATCATATAGGATACCATGGGGCAGATGTAAATACATTACATAGGATACCATGTCGCTGATGTATATACATCATATAAGATACCATGGGACTGATGTATATACATCATATAGGATACCATGGGACTGATTTATATACATTACATAGGATACCATGGGGCTGATGTTTACACATTACATAGGATACCATGGCGCTGATGTAAATACATTACATAGGATACAATGGAGCTGATGTATATACATCAGATAGGATACCATGGGGCTGATGTATATACATTACATAGGATACCATGGGACTGATGTATATACATCATATAGGATACCATGGGACTGATGTATATACATCATATAGGATACCATGGCGCTGATGTATATACATCATATAGGATACCATGGCGCTGATGTATATACATTACATAGGATACCATGGGGCTGATATATATACATCATATAGGATACCATGGGTCTGATGTACAGTATATACATCATATGGGATACCATGGCGCTGATGTATATACATCATATAGGATACCATGGGACTGATGTATATACATCATATAGGATACACTGGGGCTGATGTATATACATTGCATAGGATACCGTGGCGCTGATGTATATACATCATATAGGATACCATGGCGCTGATGTATATACATCATATAGTATACCATGGGGCTGATGTATATACATCATATAGGATACCATGGGGCTGATGTATATACATCATATAGGATACCATGGGGCTGATGTATATACATCATATAGGATACCATGGGGCTGATGTATATACATCATATAGGATACACTGGGGCTGATGTATATACATTGCATAGGATACCGTGGCGCTGATGTATATACATCATATAGGATACCATGGCGCTGATGTACATACATAATATAAGATACCATGGGGCTGATGTATATACATCATATAGGATACCATGGGGCTGATGTATATACATCATATAGTATACCATGGGGCTGATGTATATACATCATATAGGATACCATGGGGCTGATGTATATACATCATATAGGATACCATGGGGCTGATGTGTATACATTACATAGGATACCATGGGGCTGATGTATATACATTATATAGGATAACGTGGCGCTGATGTATATACATTACATAGGATACCATGGGGCTGATGTATATACATCATATAGGATAGACAACAAACAGGAGATTAGACCCCTAAAAAAAAAAGTTGTATTTTAGGTCTAATCTCCTGTTGGTTGTCTAGTTTTGTAATTGGGCCCCGCTTATACATTCCTTGTTCAGGTGTTACATCATATAGGATACCATGGGGCTGATGTATATACATCATATAGGATACCATGGGGCTGATGTATATACATCATATAGGATACCATGGGGTTGATGTACAGTATATACATCATACAGGATACCATGGCGCTGATGTATATACATCATATAGGATACCATGGGGCTGATGTATATACATTATATAGGAAACCATGGCGCTGATGTATATACATCATATAGGATACCATGGGGCTGATGTATATACATTACATAGGAAACCATGGCGCTGATATATATACATCATATAGGATACCATGGGACTGATGTATATACATCATATAGGATACCATGGGTCTGATGTATATACATCATATAGGATACCATGGGGCTGATGTACAGTATATACATCATGTAGGATACCATGGCGCTGATGTATATACATCATATAGGATACCATGGTGCTGATGTATATACATTACATAGGATACCATGAGGCTGATGTATATACATCATATAGGATACCATGGGGCTGATGTACAGTATATACATCATATAGGATACCATGGCGCTGATGTATATACATCATATAGGATGCCATGGCGCTGATATATATACATCATATAGGATACCATGGGGCTGACGTACAGTATATACATAATATAGGATACCATGGGACTGATGTATATACATCATATAGGATAGCATGGGACTGATGTATATACATCATATAGGATACCATGGGGCTGATGTACAGTATATACATAATATAGGATACCATGGGACTGATGTATATACATCATATAGGATACCATGGGGCTGATGTATATACATTACATAGGATACCATGGGGCTGATGTACAGTATATACATCATATAGGATACCATGGGACTGATGTATATACATCATATAGGATACCATGGGGCTGATGTATATACATTACATAGGATACCATGGTGCTGATGTATATACATCATATAGGATACCATGGGACTGATGTACATACATCATATAGGATACCATGGGGCTGATGTACAGTATATACATCATATAGGATACCATGGGGCTGATGTATATACATTACATAGGATACCATGGGGCTGATATATTTACATTACAAAGGATACCATGGCGCTGATGTATATAATCTACATCATATAGGATACCATGGGGCTGATGTATATACATCATATAGGATACCATGGGGCTGATGTATATACATTACATAGGATACAATGGCGCTGATGTACATACATAATATAGGATACCATGGGGCTGATGTATATACATCATATAGTATACCATGGGGCTGATGTATATACATCATGTAGGATACCATGGCGCTGATGTATATACATCATATAGGATACCATGGGGCTGATGTACAGTATATACATCATATAGGATACCATGGGGCTGATGTATATACATCATATAGGATACCATGGGGCTGATGTACAGTATATACATAATATAGGATACCATGGGACTGATGTATATACATCATATAGGATACCATGGGGCTGATGTATATACATTACATAGGATACCATGGGGCTGATGTACAGTATATACATCATATAGGATACCATGGGACTGATGTATATGCATCATATAGGATACCATGGGGCTGATGTATATACATTACATAGGATACCATGGTGCTGATGTATATACATCATATAGGATACCATGGGACTGATGTACATACATCATATAGGATACCATGGGGCTGATGTACAGTATATACATCATATAGGATACCATGGGGCTGATGTATATACATTACATAGGATACCATGGGGCTGATGTATATACATTACATAGGATACCATGGCGCTGATGTATATAATCTACATCATATAGGATACCATGGGGCTGATGTATATACATCATATAGGATACCATGGGGCTGATGTATATACATTACATAGGATACAATAGCGCTGATGTACATACATAATATAAGATACCATGGGGCTGATGTATATACATTACATATGATACCATGGGGCTGATGTATATACATCATATAGGATACCATGGCGCTGATGTATATACATCATATAGGATACCATGGTGCTGATGTATATACATTACATAGGATACCATGGCGCTGATATATATACATAATATAGGATACCATGGGGCTGATGTACAGTACATGCATAATATAGGATACCATGGGACTGATGTATATACATCATATAGGATACCATGGGACTGATGTATATACATCATATAGGATACCATGGGGCTGATATACAGTTTATACATTATATAGGATACCATGGCGCTGATGTATATACATTACATAGGATACCATGGGGCTGATGTACAGTATATACATCATATAGGATACCATGGCGCTGATGTATATACATTACATAGGATACCATGGGGCTGATGTATATACATCATATAGGATACCATGGGGCTGATGTATATACATTACATAGGATACCATGGGGCTGATATATATACATCATATAGGATACCATGGGACTGATGTATATATATCATATAGGATATCATGGGGCTGATGTATATACATCATATAGGATACCATGGGGCTGATATATTTACATTACATAGGATACCATGGCGCTGATGTATATACTCTACATCATATAGGATACCATGGGGCTGATGTATATACATCATATAGGATACCATGGGGCTGATGTATATACATTACATAGGATACCATGGCGCTGATGTACATACATAATATAAGATACCATGGGGCTGATGTATATACATCATATAAGATACCATGGGGCTGATGTATATACATCATATAGGATGCCATGGGGCTGATGTGTATACATTACATAGGATACCATGGGGCTGATATATTTACATTACATAGGATACCATAGCGCTGATGTACAGTACAGACCAAAAGTTTGGACACACCTTCTCATTTAAAGATTTTTCTGTATTTTCATAACTATGAAAATTGTACATTCACTCTGAAGGCATCAAAACTATGAATTAGCACATGTGGAATTATATACTTAACAAAAAAGTGTGAAACAACTGAAAATATGTCTTATATTCTATGTTCTTCAAAGTAGCCACCTTTTGCTTTGATGACTGCTTTGCACACTCTTGGCATTCTCTTGATGAGCTTCAAGAGGTAGTCACCGGAAATGGTCTTCCAACAATCTTGAAGGAGTTCACAGAGATGCTTAGCTCTTGTTGGCCCTTTTGCCTTCACTCTGCGGTCCAGCTCACCCCAAACCATCTCGATTGGGTTCAGGTCTGTTGACTGTGGAGGCCAGGTCATCTGGCGTAGCACCCCATCACTCTCTTTCTTGGTCAAATAGCCCTTACACAGCCTGGAGGTGTGTTTGGGGTCATTGTCCTGTTGAAAAATAAATGATGGTCCAACTAAACGCAAACCGGATTTAATAGCATGCCGCTACAAGATGCTGTGGTAGCCATGCTGGTTCAGTATGCCTTCAGTTTTGAATAAATCCCCAACAGTGTCACCAGCAAAGCACCCCCACACCATCACACCTCCTCCCCCATGCTTCACGGTGGGAACCAGGCATGTAGAGTCCATCCGTTCACCTTTTCTGCGTCGCACAAAGACACGGTGGTTGGAACCAAAGATCTCAAATTTGGACTCATCAGACCAAAGCACAGATCTCCACTGGTCTAATGTCCATTCCTTGTGTTCTTTAGCCCAAACAAGTCTCTTCTGCTTGTTGCCTGTCCTTAGCAGTGGTTTCCTAGCAGCTATTTTACCATGAAGGCCTGCTGCACAAAGTCTCCTCTTAACAGTTGTTGTAGAGATGTGTCTGCTTCTAGAACTCTGTGTTGCATTGACCTGGTCTCTAATCTGAGCTGCTGTTATCCTGCGATTTCTGAGGCTGGTGACTCGGATAAACTTATCCTCAGAAGCAGAGGTGACTCTTGGTCTTCCTTTCCTGGGGCGGTCCTCATGTGAGCCAGTTTCTTTGTAGCGCTTGATGATTTTTGCAACTGCACTTGGGGACACTTTCAAAGTTTTCCCAATTTTTCGCACTGACTGACCTTCATTTCTTAAAGTAATGATGGCCACTCGTTTTTCTTTAATTAGCTGTTTTTTTTCTTGCCATAATACAAATTCTAACAGTCTATTCAGTAGGACTATCAGCTGTGTATCCACCAGACTTCTGCACAACACAACTGATGGTCCCAACCCCATTTATAAGGCAAGAAATCCCACTTATTAAACCTGACAGGGCACACCTGTGAAGTGAAAACCATTTCCGGTGACTACCTCTTGAAGCTCATCAAGAGAATGCCAAGAGTGTGCAAAGCAGTCATCAAAGCAAAAGGTGGCTACTTTGAAGAACCTAGAATATAAGACATATTATCAGTTGTTTCACACTATTTTGTTAAGTATATAATTCCACATGTGTTAATTCATAGTTTTGATGACTTCAGTGTGAATGTACAATTTTCATAGTCATGAAAATACAGAAAAATCTTTAAATGAGAAGGTGTGTCCAAACTTTTGGTCTGTACTGTATATACTCTACATCATATAGGATACCATGGGGCTGATGTATATACATCAGATAGGATACCATGGGGCTGATGTATATACATTACATAGGATACCATGGGGCTGATGAATATACATCATATAGGATACCATGGGACTGATGTATATACATTATATAGGATACCATGGGGCTGATGTATATACATCATATAGGATACCATGGCGCTGATGTATATACATTACATAGGATACCATGGGGCTGATGTATATAATCATATAGGATACCATGGGGCTGATGTATATACATTACATAGGATACCATGGGGCTGATGTATATACATCATATAGTATACCATGGGGCTGATGTACAGTATGTACATCATATAGGATACCATGGCGCTGATGTATATACATCATATAGGATACCATGGCGCTTATGTATACACATCATATAGGATACCATGGCGCTGATGTATATACATTACATAGGATACCGTGGCGCTGATGTATATACATCATATAGGATACCATAGTGCTGATGTTTATACATTACATAGGATACCATGGGACTGAAGTAAATACATTACATAGGATACAATGGCGCTGATGTATATACATCATATAAGATACCATGGGGCTGATGTACAGTATATACATCATATAGGATACCATGGCGCTGATGTATATACATCATATAGGATACCATGGGGCTGATGTTTATACATTACATAGGATACCATGGGGCTGATGTATATACATCATATAAGATACCATGGGGCTGATGTACAGTATATACATCATATGGGATACCATGGCGCTGATGTATATACATCATATAGGATACCATGGGGCTGATGTATATACATCATATAGGATACCATGGGGCTGATGCATATACATCATATAGGATACCATGGGGCTGATGTATATACATTACATAGGATACCGTGGCGCTGATGTATATACATCATATAGGATACCATGGCGCTGATGTATATACATCATATAGGATACCATGGCGCTGATGTATATACATTACATAGGATACCGTGGCGCTGATGTATATACATCATATAGGATACCATGGTGCTGATGTTTATACATTACATAGGATACCATGGGACTGAAGTAAATACATTACATAGGATACAATGGCGCTGATGTATATACATCATATAAGATACCATGGGGCTGATGTACAGTATATACATCATATAGGATACCATGGCGCTGATGTATATACATCATATAGGATACCATGGGGCTGATGTTTATACATTACATAGGATACCATGGGGCTGATGTATATACATCATATAAGATACCATGGGGCTGATGTACAGTATATACATCATATGGGATACCATGGCGCTGATGTATATACATCATATAGGATACCATGGGGCTGATGTATATACATCATATAGGATACCATGGGGCTGATGCATATACATCATATAGGATACCATGGGGCTGATGTATATACATTACATAGGATACCGTGGCGCTGATGTATATACATCATATAGGATACCATGGCGCTGATGTATATACATCATATAGGATACCATGGCGCTGATGTATATACATTACATAGGATACCGTGGCGCTGATGTATATACATCATATAGGATACCATGGTGCTGATGTTTATACATTACATAGGATACCATGGGGCTGATGTTTATACATTACATAGGATACCATGGCGCTGATGTAAATACATTACATAGGATACAATGGCGCTGATGTATATACATCATATAAGATACCATGGGGCTGATGTACAGTATATACATCATATGGGATACCATGGCGCTGATGTATATACATCATATAGGATACCATGGGGCTGATGTATATACATCATATAGGATACCATGGGGCTGATGCATATACATCATATAGGATACCATGGGGCTGATGTATATACATTACATAGGATACCGTGGCGCTGATGTATATACATCATATAGGATACCATTGCGCTGATGTATATACATCATATAGGATACCATGGGGCTGATGCATATACATCATATAGGATACCATGGGGCTGATGTATATACATTACATAGGATACCATTGTGCTGATGTATATACATAATATAGGATACCATGGGGCTGATGTATAAACATCATATAGGATACCTTGGGACTGATATATATACATCATATAGGATACCATGGCGCTGATGTATATACATCATATAGGATACCATGGGGCTGATGTATATACATTACATAGGATACCATGGGGCTGATGTATATACATCATATAGGATACCATGGGGCTGATGTATATACATCATATAGGATACCATGGGGCTGATGTATATACATCATATAGGATACCATGGGACTGATGTATATAAATCATATACGATACCATGGGGCTGATGTACATACATCATATAGGATACCATGGGGCTGATGTATATACATTACATAGGATACCGTGTCGCTGATGTATATACATCATATAGGATACCATTGTGCTGATGTATATACATAATATAGGATACCATGGGGCTGATGTATAAACATCATATAGGATACCTTGGGACTGATGTATATAAATCATATAGGATACCATGGGGCTGATGTATATACATTACATAGGATACCATGGGGCTGATGCATATACATCATATAGGATACCATGGGGCTGATGTACAGTATATAAATCATATAAGATACCATGGGGCTGATGCATATACATCATATAGGATACCATGGGGCTGATGTATATACATCATATAGGATACCATGGTGCTGATGTATATACATTACATAGGATACCATGGGGCTGATGTATATACATCATATAGGATACCATGGGACTGATGTATATACATCATATAGGATACCATGGGGCTGATGTATATACATCATATAGGATACCATGGGGATTATGTATATACATCATATAGGATACCATGGGGCTGATGTCTATACATCATATAGGATACCATGGGACTGATGTATATAAATCATATACGATACCATGGGGCTGATGTATATACATCATATAGGATACCATGGCGCTGATGTACATACATCATATAGGATACCATGGGGCTGATGTATATACATTACATAGGATACCGTGGCGCTGATGTATATACATCATATAGCATACCATTGTGCTGATGTACAGTACAGACCAAAAGTTTGGACACACCTCATTTAAAGATTTTTCTGTATTTTCATGACTATGAAAATTGTACATTCACACTGAAGGCATCAAAACTCTGAATTAACACATGTGGAATTATATACTTAACAAAAAAGTGTGAAATAGCTGAAAATATGTCTTATATTCTAGGTTCTTCAAAGTAGCCACCTTTTGCTTTAATGACTGCTGTGCACACTCTTGGCATTGTCTTGATGAGCTTCAAGAAGTAGTCACCGGAAATGGTTTTCACTTCACAGGTGTGCCCTGTCAGGTTTAGTAAGTGGGATTTCTTGCCTTATAAATGGGGTTGGGACCATCAGTTGTGTTGTGCAGAAGTCTGGTGGATACACAGCTGATAGTCCTACTGAATAGACTGTTAGCTGCTTTTTTCTTGTCATAATACAAATTCTAAGTAAAGAAAAACGAGTGGCCATCATTACTTTAAGAAAAGAAGGTCAGTCAGTCCGAAAAATTGGGCAAACTTTGAATGTGCCCTCAAGTGCAGCTACAAAAACCATCAAGCGCTACAAAGAAACTGGCTCACATGAGGACCGCCCCAGGAAAGGAAGACCAAGAGTCACCTCTGCTTCTGAGGATAAGTTTATCCGAGTCACCAGCCTCAGAAATTGCAGGTTAACAGCAGCTCAGATTAGAGACCAGGTCAAAGCCACACAGAGTTCTAGCAACAGACACATCTCTTCAACAACTGTTAAGAGGAGACTTTGTGCAGCAGCCCTTCATGGTAAAATAGCTGCTAGGAAACCACTGCTAAGGACAGGCAACAAGCAGAAGAGACTTGTTTGGGCTAAAGAACACAAGGAATGGACATTAGACCAGGGGAAATCTGTGCTTTGGTCTGATGAGTCCAAATTTGAGATCTTTGGTTCCAACCACCGTGTCTTTGTGCGACGCAGAAAAGGTGAACGGATGGACTCTACATGCCTGGTTCCCAGCGGGAAGCATGGAGGAGGAGGTGTGATAGTGTGGGGGTGCTTTGCTGGTGACACTATTGGGGATTTATTCAAAGTTGAAGGCATACTGAACCAGCATGGCTACCACAGCATCTTGCAGTGGCATGCTATTTCATCCGGTTTGCGTTTAGTTGGACCATCATTTATTTTTCAACAGGACAATGACCCCAAACACACCTCCAGGCTGTTTAAGGGCTATTTGACCAAGAAGGCGAGTGATGGGGTGCTACGCCAGATGACCTGGCCTCCACAGTCACCAGACCTGAACCCAATCGAGATGGTTTGGGGTGAGCTGGACCGCAGAGTGAAAGCAAAAGGGCCAACAAGTGCTAAGCATCTCTGGGAACTCCTTCAAGATTGTTGGAAGACCATTTCCGGTGACTACCTCTTGAAGCTCATCAAGAGAATGCCAAGAGTGTTCAAAGCAGTCATCAAAACCAAAAGCTGGCTACTTTGAAGAACCTAGAATATAAGACATATTTTCAGTTGTTTCACACTTTTTTGTTAAGTATATAATTCCACATGTGTTAATTCATAGTTTTGATGCCTTCAGTGTAAATGTACAATTTTCATAGTCATGAAAATACAGAAAAATCTTTAAATGAGAATGTGTGTCCAAACTTTTGGTCTGTACTGTATATACATAATATAGGATACAATGGGGCTGATGTATAAACATCATATAGGATACCTTGGGACTGATGTATATATATCATATAGGATACCATGGGGCTGATGTATATACATCATATAGGATACCATGGGGCTGATGTATATACATCATATAGGATACCATGGGGCTGATGTATATACATCATATAGGATACCATGGGGCTGATGTACAGTATATACATCATATAGGATACCATGGCGCTGATGTATATACATCATATAGGATACCATGGGGCTGATGTATATACATTACATAGGATACCGTGGCGCTGATGTATATACATCATATAGGATACCATGGGGCTGATGTATATACATCATATAAGATACCATGGGGCTGATGTATATACATTACATAGGATACCGTGGCGCTGATGTATATACATCATATAGGATACCATGGGGCTGATGTACAGTATATACATCATATAAGATGCCATGGGGCTGATGTATGTACATTACATGACCACAGCTGATTAACTAGCCCATAGCCTGGAGATGGTTTTGTGCAGCATGCAGCCCTCCCGGTGCCTGAATGAGAGGAGCCTACAGGAAAGTAATGAAACCGGAGCTCCTAGGGTGCTAATTCCGCCAACCAAGAACCTCCTGCTAACTCTGGCTGTCACTAGGTCTGGCAGGGAGTATGCCGCTGTGGCAAACTGAACTCTGTGTGCGTACGTTGTGCATGTGCGAGCATGGGCGGTCACACACACCATGGGCATGAAAAAATATTAAAGGGCCAGCAGCTGCAAAACCACAGCCAATGACCCACAATGCAGGTGAGGGCTGCAGGCCAGCAAGCATGTGCCCGGTGGGGCAGATGGCCTGTCTGGGCTTGTAGGAGTGGCATGGTACTAGTGGTCACTATATCTTTGTACATAAGTATGAGATATACAGCCAATATTATTTTTAATGGCAACTGTCATATGCATATATATATTGTACATGTGCATGAGTATATACAGTATATGTGTACGTGTATAGTGGTGTTGCTTGAAGTTTATGGACCCCATTGAAAAATTTCCAACAGGAACCCAACACTACAGATTTTTAATAGTACTGGTCTTCTCTTATGGGCCAAAAGGATATTTTGGGCCCCCATAGGATCCAGGGCTAGGCGCGACTGCAACACATGCACCTACTATAATTATGCCTCTATGTTTGTTTATCGACAATCAGACAAGCATTTACCATGTAGCCTATAGTAATTGTGCCCTATTCTGTAGTAGATGTGTAGGTATTGCAATAATCTGGCAATTCACCTATATCTCTGCTCTGTACAACAGCTGCATTTGCTCCTTGGTCTGGAATACGTGAGCTGCGGGGACTTTTACAGCTACTTACTGATGAAGGGGCAGCTTGACATCCCCAGTGCAAGGTAAAGGTCTATGTAACTATACATGTTTAGAAATATATACAAGTGCTTCTCACTAAATTAGAATATCATCAAAAAGTTCATTTATTTCAGTTCAATACAAAAAGTGAAACTCGTATATTATATAGAGTCATTAGAAACAGAGTGATCTATTTCAAGTGTTTATTTCTGTTAATGTTGATGATTATGGCTTACAGCCAATGAAAACACAAAAGTCATTATCTCAGTAAACTAGAATAATTAACAAAAAACACCTGCAAAGGCTTCCTAATTGTTTAAAAAGGTCCCTTAGTATGTTTCAGTAGGCGCCATAATCATGGGGAAGACTGCTGACTTGACAGATGTCCAGAAGGCAGTCATTGACACACTCCACAAGGAGGATAAGCCACAAAGGGGCATTTCTAAAGAAGCTGGCTGTTCACAGAGTGCTGTATCCAAGCATATTAATGGAAAGTTAAGTGGAAGGAAAAACTGTGGTAGAAAAAGGTGCACAAGCAACCGGGATAACCGCAGCCTTGAAAAGATTGTTAAGAAAAGGCCATTCAAAAATCTGGGGGAGATTCACAAGGAGTGGACGGCTGCTGGAGTCATTGCTTCAAGAGCAACCACACACAGACATATCCAGGACATGGGCTACAAGTGTCCCATTCCTTGTGTCAAGCCACTCATGACCAATAGACAGCGCCAGAAGCGTCTTACCTGGGCCAAGGAGAAAAAGACCTGGACTGTTCCTCAGTGGTCCAAGGTGTTGTTTTCAGATGAAAGTAAATTTTGCATTTCATTTGGAAATCAAGGTCCCAGAGTCTGGAGGAAGAATGGAGAGGCACACAATCCAAGCTGCTTCAGGTCTAGTGTGAAGTTTCCACAATCAGTGATGGTTTGGGGAGCCATGTCATCTGCTGGCGTAGGTCCACTGTGTTTTATCAAGACCAAAGTCAGCGCAGCTGTCTACCAGGAAATTTTAGAGCACATATTTATTTATTTTATTCACTTATATAGCACCATTAATTCCTCAGTGCTTTACAGACATCATCATCACTATCCCCACCAGGGGTCACAATCTAAATTCCCTATCAGTATGTCTTTGGAGAGTGAGAGAACACCGGAGAACCCGGAGGAAACCCATGCAAACACGGGGAGAACATACAAACTCCTTGCAGATGTTGTCCTTGGTGGGATTTGAACCCAGGACCCCAGTGCTGCAAGACTGCAGTGCTAACCACTGAACCACCATGCTGCCTATTTAATGCTTCCCTCTGCCGACAAGCTTTTTGGAGATGGAATTGGGTTTACAAACAACAGTATCACTGAGCTTGATTGGCCAGCAAACTCGCCTGACCTTAACCCCATAGAGAATCTATGGGGTATTGTCAAGAGGAAGATGAGAGACACCAGACCCAACAATGCAGACGAGCTGAAGGCTGTTATCAAAGCAACCTGGGTTTCCATAACACCTCAGCAGTGCCACAGGCTGATCGCCTCCATGCCACGCCACATTGATGCAGTAATTGATGCAAAAGGAGCCCTGACCAAGTATTGAATGCATTTACTGAACATACATTTCAGTAGGCCAACATTTTGGATTTTAAAAACATTTTTCAAGCTGTTGTTATAAAGTATTCTAATTTACTGAGATAATGTTGATGATTATGGCTTACAGCCAATGAAAACACAAAAGTCATTACCAGAAATAAACACTTGAAATAGATCACTCTGTTTGTAATGACTCTATATAATATACGAGTTTCACTTTTTGTATTGAAGAACTGAAATAAATTAACTTTTTGATGATGTTCTAATTTAGTGAGAAGCACCTGTATAAGAGCAGTTCTGTCATCAGTATTAATTGTTCTTTGGCATTCTAATTTATTGTCTTTCATTCTAATTTTCTTGTCTTTCTGTCAGATTCTATGCCGCTGAACTTGTCTGTGGAATCCAACATCTCCACTCAAAGGGCGTCATCCACAGAGACCTCAAGCCCGAGAACATCTTGGTGGCTGAAACGGGCCATATTAAGATCACAGATTTCGGTCTCGCAATTGACAACATGCTAGGAGACCGAACAGCCACTGGATACGCTGGAACGCAAGGCTACATGGCTCCTGAGGTGAGAAGAAGAAGGATTTTCTATTTTTCATACTATAATTGTATGTCTGCCTGGATCACACACATAATCCTACACATGCCCATTACAGTAAATGGGGCATTCTGACATAGATATCTCACACATTCACACATCTGACATGCCATACACATTAGATAGACAGCTATTTTTCTCAACCTCCTCATACACATGCATGCTTAGCTCAGCTGATTGTACATGCGTTCTGAATGGGAGGGGGGAGGGGGAAGTATGACCATGCCAGACACAAAGGATCGGGCATTGAAATTCAGCCTAAATTTGAAATTCAACATCAAGTGTTTGACCTGAATTGGGATGTCTCCATACACATTAGATGATCTCTCAGGAATTTGTGAGTCCGGCCCCAATACATGATTGTGCTATATCTTTTGCCAGCATTAGAGACCCAAAGAGCTACAAGTCAGGCAACAAAGGGTTCTAGAGCTCAGAAGAGCAGCGTGGCTCCTTTAAGTCATTAGGGGAAGTAATCATAATATTCAAGTGACATCACAACCACAGGAATCATCCACTCTCACTGTATTACATAGTCTTACAATTTTTAAATCAGAAACTTTGTTACATTGAAGATATGGAACTTTTTGACCAACTCTTTATCTGTTTTCTTCATGTAGATTTTGGCTGGGAAGGAGTATAACGCCGGAGTTGACTGGTATTCTTTTGGTGTCATCTTAAAAGAAATGGTTACCGATGAGTGTGCCTACCATCAAACACTCAATGATAAATCCTCCGGCATCAGGAACATCACTAAACAGGTCAGTAGTCTTAACACTCATTAGTACTATGATTTATACAATGTTATAGTTGTAGAGATGAGCAAACCTTTTGAAATTCAAATTAACCAGCTTGTTCCATATTTTTCCAAGTACTCAACATAAATGGGTAAACTTGTGGTAACCGTTCTTCACTGCTGTGCTATCACACACTATCTGTACAGTCTTTTACCGTTTTATGTCTTTCTCTCTCAATCTCTACTGCTAAGCTGTGATCTGTGATGTGCTCTCCCTATCCAGATTCACCACAAAATGACTGCTGCATTCCCTGCTTTGGCTTTCATATAGGCTATGATGGCCCCTCCTGATTGTGCTATAACATGAGACACCAGTAAGGCATTATGGTGAAGCCTTGCCGACTGCATCACAGGTCCTGTGAGCCTTTTCTGGCTGATGCCATTTTCAGTAATACTGTATGTAAAATGGCTGCAATCATTTTAGGTGATTCCCAAGAACCAAATCACAAATTTATGAAATTCACCGGGTTCAGCAGATTCTCAAAAACTTGACAAAAATTCAATTCAGATAAAGTCGATTTTTCTAATCTCTGCATAGTAGTCATTATTTTCTCTCCTGCTTACATTCATCGTTTCGGCTTTATCTTTATTAGCTCCTTCAGAAAGATCCTGCCAGTCGCTTAGGAGCCAACGGTAACATCAGAAAGCACAGGTTTTTTCAGCGTATCAACTGGGTCTCTGTGGAAGCCCTGAAACTGCCTCCACCATACGTCCCTGTAGTAAGTATATGAGCAGATGTGGTTTCTTAGTATCATAAACTTTGTGTCTACTCTTTTACTAGTTTTTAATCAATACAACTTGTTTAAATGGAGACTGTGATAAAATGTCCTAATTTTAATTTTGTAATTTCTTTTTTCTTTTATAGCCATCTGAGCCTCCCTGTCGTCGTAAACCATTTCATCTGGACAAACTAGAAGCAGCAGAGGTCACAGCACTTATATCAACAAAGGACCAGGCTTTGTTCGAGGGATTTTCATTTGTCAACTTGGAAACCCTTGAGCAGACACCAGCTCTATAGTCATCAGAGCGAGCGGTCCACCTGAGCCTCCGGAAGACTGAAAAACAGAAGACTGGACAGCAATTGAACAAACACTGCAAGAATGAAGGTGACCATGGAGACTTCGAGGGACCCCGAAAGAAGACAAAGAAAATGACGGAGCCAGCAGATACACCAATGAGCTGGCGGTAAAAATAAGCGCCATAATATCTGCGCTTTATTCCAATCATGGCGGAGCCAGCAGATCCACCTACGAGCTGGCGGTAAGTACAAGCGCCATAACATCTGCGCCTTATTCCATCCATAGGCATGTGCCAAACATTTTACACTGACCGGTAATAGGATTTCCTCCTGCTCATGGCAGCTCCAATTTTTGGTGCTGTCTTGGGCAATGATGAAATACTAAGGTGTGTGATGGCCGGCTATTAAGGGGTGGAGGAGGCCGGATTTTTTTTTTTTTTAAATAACATCTTGCACATGTCTATGATAAATTTACCATTACTGGTAGTTGGATTTCCTCATACTTATGACAGTGCTGTCATAGGACTGGGGAAAAAGGTGAGAGATGGCCGGCTATTAAGGGGCGGCAGGAGGCCGGATTTTTTTTTTTTTTTATATATTTGTCCTATTATATTATTAATAACATGTTAGCATATAATTACAACAATTCTACTACTAATAGTCTTTAGAAGGTATCAGGGCCAGACTGGGATTTAAACATAACCCTTGCACACAAACCTCAGAAGCCCACATGACTTCCAAGACCATAACATCAACCTCTTTTATATAAACAGGTTGCCTCCCTCCAAGTAATAAGACATTCCAATAAGGCACTAGACACATAACTCTTTGATGGATAGGGTTGGCCACAGCTTTTATTCCTTTTATTCTTTCAAATAACCATAATGGCACTGTGATGCTGATTAATCTGATACCTGCTGTGAAGGAAGCCGATCCGTTGTTGTTCATCCTCTAAAGTTTTCATCTCATGACATCTTCTGTGCATTTATGGGAAAAACTCACCCTGGTTTGGCTTTCTACGTCTTTATCTAACTGCATTGACCTCCATATCATTCATTCTCTATGCGACTGCTCTGTACTCATCTTGTGCATTTATGCATTTAGTAGAGCTTAAGGGAATTATTTTGCTTGTAACACATCAAATCTGTAGATGCGCTCACTAATTAGACTTCGGTTAGGACAACTTTAATGATAATTTTCCTGCCTAGTGACAAGATTACAGGCTTCTGAAGAAAGGCACAATGCCAGTCATTCAAGGGTTAATTATTTGGAACACTGAGAGGGACTTTCTAGCCAAAGAAACACCAGTAATAAACACATGTTGTAACTATGACAACTGTGCTGATGTCATAAACACACACATCTATAATATAGAAGAAGATTCCAGAACCACATGTCATTCAGCCGTATGAGGCGCCGTACTTTTTGTGTCTGAAGACCTGGAGCTTCATCATTTCACAATTTGTAAGGGAGGAAGGGGACACCGCCCAGCCAGCCAGATCAGCCTTATCGCCCAGCCAGCCAGATCAGCCATACCTCCCACCCAGCCAGATCAGCCAAACAGCCCAGCCAGATCAGTCATACCGCCCACCCAGCCTGATCAGTCAAACTGTCCAGCAAGCCAGATCAACCATACCGCCTTGCCAGCCAGATCAGCCATACCGCCCAACCAGCCAGATCAGCCATACCGCCCTGTCAGCCAGATCAAACGAGCCCTAGCGATCAATGGGGTGACAGATGTTGCAGCCAAACCTCCCTCACGTACAGTACTAGCCGCCTTCACCTTTATGTGTACTTCCTGGAGAGGTCGCATTAGGTTTCTCCATACGGCGCTTATACAGGACACCTGTTTTGACATTCTCCATTACTGTCTGTTTTCCACTGATGTAATATGTAACCTGTGAGACTGTGTGATGTCACTGCTATCATATCTATAGTGGATGTATATTATGTCTCACTGTAAATATGATACAATGTATAAATTCTGGTACAATTTGCTGTTATGTATTGGCATTAACCTTCTAAGCCCAAGGGAAGGGCAGTCCTCCAGCCATGGTTCCCTAGAGGTTTCCTCCACAGGGGGTTTTCCTCTCCTGAGTGCTGAAGGATGATTCTTCGTGAGTCGGAGGTTTGCCATTTTCAGTGTCTTTTTCATAGCAATTGGCGGATTCTAAATTTCAGACACTGAATAAAAAAAATAATAATGATTTGTAATAAAATTTGGTCGATTTAACATCCAATAAAGTGTTTTGTGCATTTCTTTCACAATCTTGGGTTGGTGGGATTTTCTTGGGAATCAGGATCCAGCATCTATGATCGAGACATGAAGCCAGATATGGAGTCGAAGCATTTTTAAAACTGTGCTAGAAGACAAGACGGAGCAGAGATAACAAAGCATTACTACACAATTAACAATATAACTATCACACTAATTAACCCCTTCAGTGAACACCATAAAGAAAGGAAAAAAAAAGTCTATGCTTTTACATTATACCGCCGAACAAAAAGTGGAATAAAACACAATTAAAAAGACTAATGTAAAAAAAAATGATATCTCTGAAAATGCCATCTTGTCCCACATAAAACAAGATGCCATACAGCTCCATTAGTGGAAAGATAAAAAAGCTATAGCTATCAGAATAAAGTGATGCAAAAAATTTTTTTTTCTATAAGATAGTTTTTATTGTGTAAAAGCTGCAAAACATAAAAACTATACAAATGTGGTATCGCAGTAATCATACTGACCCGAAGAATAAAGGTGCCTTATCAATTTTAACACACTCAGAACTGCATGAAAAAAAGACAAAAAACAATTCCTGACTTTCTGATTTTTGTTCATTCTGCCTAGCAAAAATTAAAAGAACATTATCAAAACATGTTATGTACCACAAAATCAACTGGTCCTGCAAAAAACAATCCCTCATATGACTCTGTTGGCAGAAAGATAGAAAATTATAGTTCTCAAAATATGGCTATGCAAAAACTTGTTTTGGCAAAAAAAAATGTCTTTTACTGTGTAACAGCAGCCAAACATAAAAACAAGCTATGAATCTGGTATCACTGTAATCGCACCGACCCAAAGAATAAAGTCGTCTAATCACTTATACTGCACGAGGAATGGCGTAAAAAATAAATAAATCCAATTCTTCACCTGCTGTTGATTTGTTCATGTAGACAGTGTACCGGGTGGTCTCCCCAGGATACAGAATATCATGGACAAAGAACACAACCAGAGAATTTGTCAGGGAACAATTCTTTTTGAAATGGAGCCTGGGTTCCTCTGACAACACATTATAAAATTTTATGAAGCACCTGTGCATTCAAGGTGCTCACCACACCTCTAGATAAATTCCTCGAGGGGTTTAGTTTCCAAAATGGGGTCACTTGTGACGGGTTTCCACTGTTTAGGCACATCAGGAGCTCTGCAAAAGTGACATGGCGTCCGCTATGTATTCCATCCAATTTTGCACTCCAAAAGTCAATCGGCGTACTCAGGAGAAGCTGCAGAAGAAATTGTATGGTTCATTTTCTCCTGATACCATTGTAAATATTGTAAAATGAATGTTTTTGTAGGAAAAAATAAAATGTTAATGTTTTCCTTCCACAATGCTTTAATTCCTGTGAAGCACCTAAAGGGTTAATAAACTTATTGAATGTGGTGTTGAGCACTTTCAGGGGTGCAGTTTTTAAAATACTATCACTTTTAGGTATTTTCTCTTATAGACCCTCAAAGTGAGCTCAAACGTGATGTGGTCCCTTAAAAAAAAGGGTTCTGTAAATTTTGTTGAAAAAATTGCTGATAAACTTTTCACCCTTCTAACTTCCTAACAAAAAAAATGTTTAAAAAATTATATAGATGTAAGTAGACATATGGGAAATGTTATTCATAAATTAATTTGTACAGCATGACTAACTGGATATCAAAATTGAAAGTTTGAAAATTGTGAAATTTTTGTCAAAATTTCGATATTTTCACAAATGAACGCAAAAAATGTTGACCTAAATTTACCAACAACACAAGGTACAATGTGTGATGAAAAAACAATCTCAGAATCACTGGCACCCGTTGAGACGTTCCAGAGTTATTACCACATAAAGTGACACTGGTCAGAATTATAAAATTTGGTCTGGTCAGGAAGGTGAAAACCAGTTAGGGGGTGAAAGGGTTAAACCTGTTGGATAACCACTTTAACTTCTCAATCCAAATGTTTTCCCCTTTTAAAATAATAAAACTTATACTCACCTCTAGTTCCAGCGGTGTTGACACTCGGATCGCGTACCAGTGTTACGTCACGAAATTCCTGTATCCAATCAGCACTGGCCTCATTCTACCCGCCTCCGAACGTATCACATACATCTGGAGGAAGAGAGAGAGAGCAGCACATCTATGTGTCACAGGCTGAGTATAGACAGTTATTCACCAACCGGCCGCAGGTTTCCTGACCTGAACTTTGCAGTCTCATATATGCTTATGGGGTTGTAAATTTTGGGTCAAAGCCTCATATATTTTTCCATACAGTATAATGATAACGAGCCTCAAATAATGCTCCATACAAAATAATGGGCCCCATATAATGCTTCATACAGAATAATGGACCCCATATAATGCTCCATACAGAATAATGAGCCTCATATAATGTTATATACTGAATAATGGACCACATATAATGCTACATACAGAATAATGGGCTTCATATAATGTTCCATACTGAATAATGGACCCCATATAATGCGTTATTCAGAATAATGGGCCTCATATAATGTTCCATACTGAATAATGGACCCCATATATTCCTCCATACAGAATAATGGGCGTCATACAATGCTCCATACAGAATAATGAGCCTCATATAATGTTCCATACTGAATAATGGACCCCATTTAATGCTCCATACAGAATGGGTCTCATATAATGCTCCATACTGAATAATGAGCCTCATATAATGTTCCATACTGAATAATAGACCCCATATAATGCTCCATACAGAATAATGGGCCTCATATAATGCTCCATACAGAATAATGGACCCCATATAATGCTCCATACAGAATAATGGGCCTCATATAATGTTCCATACTGAATAATGGACCCCATATATTTCTCCATACAGAATAATGGGCCCCATATAATGCTCCATACAGAATACTTAAGGGGTGGCAGGAGGCCGGATTTTTTTTTAACCGGTTCAGGACCGCCCACTGTACATAAACGTCGGCGCTGCCCGGGCTCTGTGCAGCGCCGACGTTTAAAAACGGTGGGTGGTCCCGCAGCGCTCAGGACCCCCAGGGTCCTGCTAGCGCTGCGGTACCGGTTCAGAGCGATAGCTCTGACATGTGGCATCATGGGGACCTGAATGGATCAGGTCCCCATGATGTTAACCTGTTCCTATCTTCTAGATGCCGCGATCCATAGCGATCGCGGCATTTAAAAGATAGTAACAGCTGGTGGTCGGCGATCGGGACCCCCCACATACCTCAGGAGCGGCGGGGATCCCGGTGCTGTGACCTCTGACATCATTGAGACCTGATTGGCTCAGGTCTCGATGATGTCAGCGTCACACCAGCCAATCAGAGAGATCACCAGGGAAGTTTGTTTTAGCAACAAACTTTCCCGGGCGATCTGCCTGATAAATACACTGTTTCTCCTCTGATCTCAGTGAGAGAGCAGAGGAGAAACAGTGTGAAAAGAGCTGTGTCAGCCTTGCCACTGTGAAAGTAAAAAAAAAATAAAATAAAAAAGAAAGTAAGAGTTAGGGTTCGTGAGTCTGTCAGATCAGTCAGTCCTGTCAGATCAGTCCTGTCAGATCTGTCAGTCAGTCAGTCCTGTCAGATCTATCAGTCAGTCAGTCCTGTCAGATCAGTCCAGTCAGTCAGTCCTGTCAGATCAGTCAGTCAGTCCTGTCAGATCAGTCAGTCAGTCCTGTCAGGTCAGTCAGTCCTGTCAGATCAGTCCCGTCCGTTCAGTCCGGTCCGTTCAGTCCAGTCAAAAAATCTAAAAATAAAATGGCCCGTCAGACTTATACCGCAGAGGAGGTGTATGCCCTGCTGTGTTCTGACACTGATGACAGCGCAATCTCAGATGGCGATGTGGATTTTGAGGGCTTTAGTAGCGGCGACACTGAGAGCTCAGAAATGAGCAGTGATTCTGGTCCATCCTCAAGCCCAAGGACCAGTACAACAATAGGGGCAAATAGCGCTACTGGAGAAACGTCTCCAAATCAGGGAACACTGCCCAGTACAAGCGCTGTCCCTGCTACTAGTGAATTGGCGCACGCCAGTGTACAAGGGGCCCTGCCACATGATCTAGCATTTCCCAGATGGGAGGCTTCGGATTCGGCTGCTCCATTCAGCCCTGATTTCAACGCCACTCCTGGTATAAATGTGGAGGTGGAAGATTTTGGACCAATTCATTTTTTTAATTTGTTTTTTACAGACAGCTTGCTAGAGCATATTGTCGTGCAAACAAATTTATATGCATCCCAATTCATAAGCCAGAATCCCCGATCTTACTATGCTAGGGCAAATTTATGGACACCAACTAATGTCCCGGAAATAAAAAAATTTTTAGGACTTACATTTGCCATGGGGCTTGTTAAAAAACCGAGCATTCGATCCTACTGGTCCAACCACCCCTATGTTTTCAGTCATTCTGCCTAGGACCCGTTATGAAATGCTCATGCGGTTTTGGCATTTTAACGACAATAGTCAATGCCTGCCCAGAAATGCCCCAGAACATGACAGGTTATATAAAATTAGACCCATCATTGAAAATTTGACAGAAAAATTCTTAAGCCTCTACACCCCAACACAAAATATTTCTATAGATGAGTCCCTTGTAAAATTCAAAGGAAGACTGCACCTCAAGCAATTTATCCCATCTAAAAGGGCAAGGTTTGGAATAAAGATCTATAAAATGTGCGAAAGTTCAAACGGATACACATCCGCTTTCCGCATATATGAGGGGAAAGACAGCCAACTAAACCCACCAGGATGCCCTACTTATCTGGGGACATCTGCAAAAATTGTTTGGGAGCTGATAAGTCCATTTTTTCAAAAAGGCTACAATCTATATGTGGACAATTATTACACCAGCATACCCCTATTTAAAAGTCTGGTTGAACACAACATCGGGGCTTGTGGGACCATCCGTAAAAACCGTCAGGGGTTTCCACAACCATTGGTCAACCAAAAGTTTCAAAAGGGGCAGACAGGGGCTGTACGCAACAGAGAGCTGCTTGCCCTGAAATATAGGGATAAGAGGGATATTTTTGTCCTCAGCTCGATCCACACAGATGCCACAAGGGCCACTGTAGAACTAGGATCCACCACTCCGAAGCAAAAACCTGTGTCAGTCATTGACTACAACAAACACATGGGGGGTGTGGACCTTGCAGACCAGGTTCTACAGCCATACCAGGTATCAAGAAAGTCCTATACCTGGTATAAAAAGTTGGTTATCTATTTGTTTCAGGTGGCCACATACAATTCTTTTGTGTTGTACAAAAAAGCAGGAAATTCAGATCCTTTTCTTGATTATCAAGAAAAGGTCATTGAAAATCTTGTCTTCCAAAGTGTTAGCCCCGCTCATCCATTAGAATCTGAGGATGTGAAAAGACTCACTGAGCGACATTTTATTGCACTTATTCCAGCAACGGAAACAAGAAGGAACCCCCAGAAAAGATGTCGTGTATGTACTAAGAGAGGAATGAGGCGTGATACCCGCTACTATTGCCCACAATGCCCATCATTGCCAGCCTTATGCGTCACTGACTGCTTTTAAATCTACCACACAGAACCACGTTTTTAAACTGTAAAAATGTATCCCAATTTGTCATTCAAACATTTGGTTCATTTAGTGAATGACATATTCGAGTAGAGCTCACTTAATTTCCAGGGGGGGTTCTCCAGAATCTAAACCTTCCATTGCGTGCTTGTTTCTGGAAATCATCCATCGAGTTAAAATGGTCACTAAACCCATAGATGAATTCCCAGAGGGGTGTCATTTCCAAAATGGGGTCACTTCAGGGGGGATTCTTTAGCTCTGGTACTCTGAAAAGTGCCAGAACAGCATAATCCCCCCTGAAGTGACCCCATTATGGAAATGACACCTCTGTGGGAATTCATCTATGGGTTTAGTGACCATTTACCTACTTATTTTCCCACCACTAGATTAATTTATATAGAGGAGTAGATTGTAAAATTCGGTCACTTGTTGTGGGTTTCCTCTGTTTAGGCACCTCAGGGGCTCTCCAAATGCAACATGGCGTCCGCTATCAATTCCAGTCAAATTTCCATTCCAAAAGTCAAATGGCGCTCCTTACATTCCGAGCCATGCCGTGCGCCCAAACAGTGGCTTTGCACCACATATGGGGTATCATCGTGCTCAGGAGAAATTGCACAATACATTTTGGGGTCCATTTTTTCTGGCTGCCCTTGTGAAAATTAAAAATTTGAGGCTAAAGTAGCAGTTTTGTGTTAAAAATGTGTTTTTTTATTTTCACCCTTCAACATTATAAAATTGTGTGAAGCCCCTGGGGGTTCAAGGTGCTCACCACACATCTAGATAAGTTCCTTGAGGGGTCTAGTTTCCAAAATAGGGTGACTTGTTGGGTGTTTCCTCTGTTTAGGCACCTCAGGGGCTCTCCAAATGCAACATGGCGTCCGCTATCAATTCCAGTCAAATTTCCATTCCAAAAGTCAAATGGCGCTCCTTACCTTCCGAGCCATGCCGTGCGCCCAAACAGTGGCTTTGCACCACATATGGGGTATCAGCGTGCTCAGGAGAAATTGCACAACACATTTTGGGGTCCATTTTTTCTGGCTGCCCTTGTGAAAATTAAAAATTTGAGGCTAAAGTAGCAGTTTTGTGTTAAAAATGTGTTTTTTTATTTTCACCCTTCAACATTATAAAATTGTGTGAAGCCCCTGGGAGTTCAAGGTGCTCACCACACATCTAGATAAGTTCCTTGAGGGGTCTAGTTTCCAAAATGGGGTGACTTGTTGGGGGTTTCCTCTGTTTAGGCACCTCAGGGGCTCTCCAAATGCAACATGGCGTCCGCTATCCATTCCAGTCAAATTTCCATTCCAAAAGTCAAATGGCGCTCCTTACCTTCCGAGCCATGCCGTGCGCCCAAAAAGTGGCTTTGCACCACATATGGGGTATCAGCGTGCTCAGGAGAAATTGCGCAACACATTTTGGGGTCCATTTTTTCTGGCTGCCCTTGTGAAAATTAAAAATTTGAGGCTAAAGTAGCAGTTTTGTGATAAAAATGTGTTTTTTTATTTTCACCCTTCAACATTATAAAATTGTGTGAAGCCCCTGGGGGTTCAAGGTGCTCACCACACATCTAGATAAGTTCCTTGAGGGGTCTAGTTTCCAAAATGGGGTGACTTGTTGGGGGTTTCCTCTGTTTAGGCACCTCAGGGGCTCTCCAAATGCAACATGGCGTCCGCTATCGATTCCAGTCAAATTTCCATTCCAAAAGTCAAATGGCGCTCCTTACCTTCCGAGCCATGCCGTGCACCCAAACAGTGGCTTTGCACCACATATGGGGTATCAGCGTGCTCAGGAGAAATTGCACAACACATTTTGGGGTTCATTTTTTCTGGCTGCCCTTGTGAAAATTAAAAATTTGAGGCTAAAGTAGCAGTTTTGTGATAAAAATGTGTTTTTTTATTTTCACCCTTCAACATTATAAAATTGTGTGAAGCCCCTGGGAGTTCAAGGTGCTCACCACACATCTAGATAAGTTCCTTGAGGGGTCTAGTTTCCAAAATGGGGTGACTTGTTGGGGGTTTCCTCTGTTTAGGCACCTCAGGGGCTCTCCAAATGCAACATGGCGTCCGCTATCGATTCCAGTCAAATTTCCATTCCAAAAGTCAAATGGCGCTCCTTACCTTCCGAGCCATGCCGTGCGCCCAAACAGTGGCTTTGCACCACATATGGGGTATCATCGTGCTCAGGAGAAATTGCACAACACATTTTGGGGTCCATTTTTTCTGGCTGCCCTTGTGAAAATTAAAAATTTGAGGCTAAAGTAGCAGTTTTGTGAAAAAAAGTTAAATGTTCATTGTTTTCTTCCACATTCCAAAAATTCCTGTGAAGCACCTGAAGGGTTAATAAACTTCTTGAATGTGGTTTTGAGCACCTTCAGGGGTGCAGTTTTTAGAATGGTATCACTTTTGGGTATTTTCTGTCATAAAGGCTCCTCAAAGTCACTTCAAATAAGATGTGGTCCCTAAAAAAATGTTTTTCTAAATTTTGTTGTAAAAATGAGAAATCGCTGGTCAACTTTTAACCCTTATAGCTTCCTAACAGAAAAAAATTTTGGTTCCAAAATTGTGCTGATGTGAAGTAGACATGTGGGAAATGTTATTCATTAACTATTTTGTGTGACATATCTCTCTGATTAAAGGGTATGAAAATTCAAAGTTTGAAAATTGCAAAATTTTCAAAATTTTCGCCAAATTTCCGATTTTTTCACAAATAAACGCAAGTGATATCGAAGAAATTTTACCACTATCATGAAGTACAATATGTCACAAAAAAACATTCTCAGAATCAGGTGGATCCGTTGAAGCGTTCCAGAGTAATTACCTCATAAAGTGACAGTGGTCAGAATTGAAAAAATTGGCCCGGTCACGAAGGCAAAAACAGGCTCTGGCGCGAAGTGGTTAAATAGGGAAAATTTGGCCTATGGAGAACACAAGACTTTACAGCTTGCACACCCTCCAGATACAAGTGTAAATTTAGATTTGCAGTCTTAAAAAGCACATTTGATTAAGAAGACCCTGACAATAGCAGTGCCAGCAGATCCACTTATGAACTGGAGGTAAGTATAGGCGCCATAATATCTGCGCTTCATTATAATCATGGGCATGTGCCAAACATTTTACACTGACCGGTAATAGGATTTCCTCCTGCTCATTTTAGCTCCAATTTTTGGTGCTGTCTTGGGCAATGATGAAATAACAAGGTGCTTGATGGCCGGCTATTAAGGGGTGGAGGAGGCCGGAATTTTTTTTTTTAATAACATCTTGCACATGCCTATGATAAATTGACCATTACCGATAGTTGGATTTCCTCATACTTATGACAGTGCGGTCATAGAACTGGGGAAAAAGGTGCAAGATGGCCAGCTCTTACGGGGTGGAGGAGGCCGGATTTTTTTTTTAAAACATTGTTACTAACATCTTAGCATATTCCTATAATAATTCTTCCATTATTAGTCATTACATTTCCTTACATTTATGGCACAGATTTAATAACACAGAAATCCACAGCACGTCGGATCATCCATATGTATAAAATTCACGTTCCCACCTATACGCAGTGTCAGACAGCAGGTCAGGAGTCCACATCAGTGTACAAGAAAGATCACACCCCTCAGATTATCTCCAGTAGACATTAATCAGCCTTCCGATCATCCATTACCAATGGTCCCATTCCCATGAGTCTTTTTCAAGCAAGACGTGATAGTGCACAACAAAGTCTAAAAAGAATCAGTAACATCACAATCCCAATTAATTCTGTGAATAAGGTTATATGTTATTAATAACTAAAGTGTTTTGTCTACATGGTCACATAATACACAAGGACACATACAGATGACATCAATCCTTTATATACAATACAGATAGAAATTCGGTGCATTTAGATTACACAACATATGAGTTACCATGCAAAGTCCTGGGTGTCCAGCTCTCACACTGGCACATGTGTCATAACTTAGGGTATTGAAAATTGTCTATGGTATTAATTAAATGACCAAACATGACGCTGAGTGACGATGGAGAAATTGGCCACAGCAGTCTTTATTAATTACAATACAAAAAACATAACAAGAACATGAAACACCCTTTTCTTCAGAGGAGATCCTGGATGGCCAACCATAAAACATTGGGCAGTACAAGCTAGAAAACTTCCGAGTCGCACCACTCTAACTCGGGGTTGACAAATTGTAATAGTACTGCCCATACCAACTTTTCACTGTTCCCCGGAAACCATTTAAGGAGGAACTAAACACACCAATTGATTAAGGGTCACCATCCCTCTGATGTGCCCAAACCCCTATTAACCAGGGCCATCCCTAATCTTCTCACCTCCACCACCAAACCTCCTTTTCTCCTAACAAAACTTGACACAGTTTTATTAATGCGCCCCCTAGCCTTGTTGATCCTTTCCAATTAGAGAGCATTCTGCCAAGAGAGACGAGCTGTCATTTCAGACCATACTATTATAACGACAGGACATAAATTCCAAGTTAAATCAAACTTGATGTCACTGATAAGGTCCCTAGATGGGTCCTAAACCGTTGCCCCCTACAAGTAGGACCAGCACATCAGGGACCTAATTCAATCTACAATAATAGTGAAACTGCGGAAGAACTCCACTCCATAACAATCCCCGTATCCCGATCCAAGGAACTTGCGCCTCATTTCTGTCGAGGCCTAAGGCTGTGCGCCCACAATGTGGATTTAATGCATTTCTGTGACGCCATTTCCGCCGTGAAAACGCATTAAAAACGCATGTTAAGTTGTCTGCCTTGTTTCCCAATGATAATCCGCACGTGCTATGCACATGCTGCGGAAATTTCCGCTGCGGATTATCATTGCAGAAAAATCCACAGCACAACCATTTCTTGTGCATAATCGCGGTCAAATCGCTGCCATTGAACTTGCATTGAACCGCATAACATCCGCATGCATACATGTATGCATGCGGATACTATGCGGTTCAATGCTCATATGGTACCCGGATATGGAGAAGAGGAGACTCTCCTCCAACCCGGGTACCATTAGTAAAAAAAAAAGAATTAAAACGTAAAAATTTTTAAAAAACTTTATACTTACCTCTCCGGTGGTCTGCTTCATTTCTGCATCGTGGGCACATAGGCTAAGAGCTTACCCTTTGGTTGAATGACTGCTTGTAATGTCCCCCAGTATTCAAAAGAATGTCTCAAAATCCAAATTAAGCACATCACTGGATCTGTAGATGGGGAGGTGGGGGGCAATTTACAACATTAGGACACGGCCCCATTATCAGTATTTAGTCAGTAGTTTTTCTCATGAGTGGGAGCCAAAACCAGGTGAGGAACAATCAGAGGAAAGGTATAATAAAAACAAGTGCACCAATTCTGCATTTATCACCCACTCTTGGTTTTGGCTCCCACTCCTGAGAAAAAAATACTGACTGAATACTGACCAAATACTGATAGTGGGGCCATGGCCTTAGAAGCACAAATTAATAAGCCAACCAAATTCTAACAATTCACATATGCAAACGAATGTAAGTGTTAAGGGGACGGTTGCAAACAACTTTATTAAATACTGGAAAGCAACCGAACCCGGGGTCCGCGATGCAGCCTGGGGGACTGCGGCCGAACACCTTCCGGGTGAGAAGGTAAAACAACCAACTTAGGTAACAATCCCTTCCGTGTTACTGCACACTGGAACGGGAATAGGGATTCGCACTATCTCCGTTAACTGCACGAGAGATGTGCGATAAATAATGTATCTGTAACCCTGTTTACAGCACAGGGACTACACAGCAGGCGCTAGGAAGCGTGTGTGATACACGCCGGCATATACGAGCTCCCAGCTGGCGTGCTACCGGACTGAGGAGTATCTCTCCATGTGGCTTTCAGTCGGTTTCGGGAATACGGCGTCTGCAGACTGCTTCGGGGTGTATGGCGACCCCTTTGTCGGAGCCCGACTGTCAGACGAAGCTACCTGCCTCCCTCCATCTAAGGCTGCCTATCCCCCCGCTAACCTGCCTGACCGAAGCTAAAGCACACGTGGAGCCCAAACGGCCAAGCGTCCACACAACAACACCAACATAGCTCAATGATCAGAGCGCGCCGCCAGGTTTGTCGGCGGGCTATTTAAAGATTAAGCCCTGCCCACCGTCGCACTATTGGTGACGTCACCCGCGACCAATCAGGCGGTGCCAGGTCACCGGATCAGATGACTCCCAAACCACCAATCACAGTCCGCCATGTCACGGGCATGCTCAGTGCAGAGAATCCTGGACTTAGGCTGTAGCAGCCCTGTTTCCCTCCGCAACCTATCCTTCATGTTGCTAGGAACAAAGACCCAAGAGACAACCTGTACATCTCGTGCACCAGCTAGGCGTTGGGACTGACGACGATGCTGAGCAGCATCTGTCCCAGCTGGACTGGAATGGGAGACCACAGAATCCACTGATGATTCTGAACCCATTTCAGATCCAGCAAACACCCAACACCTAACATTATCTCCCCTTCTAACATCTCCCTCCACTTGACACTCATATTCCTCAATGAGCAGGGGAGCATGAATGTGGTTCCCAGGAACAATCCTCATATCCATGGCCCCTCCAGTGTACTAGGTAACATTTTTTGCTACAAACCATCTTGGACCCCACCATCGCCTGTATCTAGAGATCATCACCCCTGGAGTCTGAAGCGGGTTGGGGTTCCGAGAATTTTGTCAGGTGAACCGGCTTAAGGAGCGACACATGAAAAGTGTCGTGAATCCTCATGTGTCGTGGTAACTGTAACCGGTACACTACGAGGTTTATTTGGGCCAAAATTTTGAAAGGACCAATAAAACGGGGGGCAAAATTAGCAGATTCCATGCGTACTCTGATATTGCGAGCCACGAGCCACACCCTGTCGCCCGAAGACAATACGGGGGCTGGACGGCGATGATGTCAGCCGACTCTCTCATCCGATTCTTGGAGGCCAATATAGGATCCTGGATATGATCCCAAACCTCCCGCGCCTCCAGAGCCCAATCTCTGACCCCAGGTTCCACTGAGGAAACTGGCATAGGAACCGGTACTCGCGGATGTTGGCCATTATTTAGAAGAAACGGAGTCTGACCTGTGGAATCCGCCACTGCGTTGTTTAGAGCAAATTCTGCCCAGGGAAGCAATATCGCCCAATCATTATGATTGGCCGAAACGAAATGGCGTAAGTATGTCACAAGCGTCTGGCTACTGCGTTCCACCAGACCATTGGTCTCCGGCTGATAGGCAGTAGAAAGATTCAGTTCAATGCTGAGCAAATTACACAATTCTTTCCAGAACCGGGAGGAAAACTGTGGACCCCGGTCACACACAATCCTATCAGGCATTCCGTGGAGACGGAAAACGTGACGAATGAACAGTGATGCCAGAACCCAGGAATAAGGTACCCTAGGCAAATGAACCAGGTGAACCATCTTAGAAAAATGGTCAGAAACCACCCATATTGTCGTGTTTCCCCGGGATTTAGGTAACTCGACAATGAAATCCATCCCAATCAGCTCCCAAGGTCTATCTGCCACGGGTAACGGATGAAGAAGACTAGCCGGCCTCTGACGGGACGACTTATTTCTCGCACAGGAGACACACGCTTGAACATATTCCTTAACGTCCTGGGGTAACCGAGGCCACCAATACGACCGTTGGAGAAACTCCGTGGTACGTTTGATCCCAAAATGACCTCCGATCTTAGAGGCATGTGCCCAGGAGAGCACCTCATTTTGTAAACTAGGAGGAACGAATGTCCTCCCGGGGGGAACCTGGTTTAGGGACACTGGAGCCACCATCCGCATACACTCCGGAGGAACGATAAGCCTGGGCTCGTCATCGTCCTCAGCCGTATCCATGGACCGGGACAAAGCGTCCACCCGGGGGTTCTTTTCCCCTTTTAAAAAGTGAATGGAAAATTTGAATCGGGAAAAGAAAAAAGAGACCTCCTGGCCTGCCTTGGGTTAAGACGCTGCGCCGTCTGTAGGTACGAAAGATTTTTATGAACGGAATATACCACGAAAGGATGTTTAGCTCCCTCCAAGAGGTACCTCCATTCCGAAAAAGCCATCTTAATAGCAAGTAATTCTTTGTCCTCCATCATATAATTCTTCTCTGCTGAAGAGAAGGTCTTGGAGAAGAAAAAACATGGTCTTGTCCGACCCTGTTCATTCTTTTGAGAGAGAACCGCTCCTGCTCCAACAGAGGAAGTGTCAACCTCCAGGAAGAATATCTTGTCCACATCCGGGCGACGGAGAATGGGAGCTCTAGAAAAATAGGATTTAATCTCCCGGAATGCCTCGGATATCTCCTTAGACCAATTCTTGGGATTGGCACCTTTCCTGGTTAAAGCAGCCAAAGGAGCCACCAGTGTGGAAAAATGTGGTATGAACTGCCGGTAGTAGTTGATAAAGCCCATGAAGCGTTGTACCGCTTTAAGGGAATGAGGCTCCTGCCAGTTCTGTACCGCCACCAACTTTTGTGGGTCCATGGCCAATCCCTTACTGGATATGATGTAGCCCAGGAACGGTAGGGACTCTCGTTCGAACTGACACTTCTCCAGTTTACAATACAGAGAATTTGCACGCAATCGTTCAAAAACTCTGCAAACATCCTCTCTGTGTGTGGAGAGGTCCGGGGAAAAAATAAGAATATCATCAAGATAGACTACCACGGATGATAGCAGCAAATCCCGAAAGATATCATTGACAAAATCTTGAAAAACAGCAGGGGCATTGCATAACCTGAAAAGCATGACAAGATACTCGTAATGACCATCATGAGTGTTAAAGGCTGTTTTCCACTCGTCACTTTCACGGATTCGCACAAGATTATAGGGAAAGACACAACACTTCATAGTACATGACAGCCCTATACTTTCCAAGTTGTATGGACCTTATTTTATGTGAAAGAATTACCGGAAGACAAAGCTACACCCATATCATGGAGTGATGCTGGCGAGCCTGTAGGTGACTCCTGCTGGGGCTCCGGGACAGCAGGTGACTACTGCTGGGGCTCTGGGTCAGCACGTGACTCCTGCTGGGGCTCCGGGTCTGCAGGTGCTGGAGAAAAAATAACTTATTACATACGTGAGGTACTGCACTGTAATTACAGTCGTAACCAATGTGCTGCCATATACTGTGCTAACCTATGTTAACACCACTCACCACGATGGGGCAGGGTCTGTGACCGGATGCTGGTGATGCGTTCACTAGATCTGTACCTCAGATCCGTCAGCTTCTTTCGGATCTGGGTAGTGAAGTGCTGAACCCCAAATCTTCGGGCCAGGCCCCGACTTATCCTCCACAGCACAGCCTGCTTATGGAGCACTGGATGTCCTGGGTGCTCATGGCACTCATAGTCCCTGGCATCCAGCTCTGCTATCAGGTAGCGCACCTCTGCATCCCCCCATGGAGTTGCCTGTCTCCTGGCCGCCATGTTGCCGCTTCTCCTGACAAGCTAGGCCGCAACAGCGTCGTAAAACCCGCCCACGACACATCAACGCCATAAACTACGCCCATGACGCATCAACGTCGTCCATAGTGGGGCGTGCCTTATTAGAGGACGCTATTGCGTGCGCGAAGGAAGCGGCCTGAATTCAGAGTATCTCCGTCAGACTGGAGACTCTGCATGCCGTCTGGCCTCTTTTCAGAAGTACACAAAACTGTGGCAGACCGAACTTTTATGCATGCCTAAAAAGACGGACACCGCCGGATCATAGGCCAGACGGCGTCCACAGTGCCTCCATCGGCCTCATTATAAGGAATCTTCTGCTGGGGGTTCCGCCTGAATCACGTATTTTGGAGATTTACACAGAAAAGCCGATGTAAGCGCTCAGCGCGTAGCGCAGGATAAAGGTGATCCAAACTTTACTGAGATCTTTGGGAGGCAGAATGAACAAATCAACAGCAGGTGAAGAATTAGTTTTATCTATTTTTTATGCCATTCTTCGTGCAGTGTAAGTGATTAGATGACTTTATTCTTCGGGTCGGTGCGATTACAGTGATACCAGATTTATAGCAGGTTTTTATGTTGGGCTCCTGTCACAGTCTTTTTTTGCAAAGATTCGTTTTTGCATCACCATATTTTAAGAGCTATAATTTTTTCAGATTTCGTCTGACAGAGTCATGTAACAGCTTGTTTTTTTCGCCGGACAAGTTGAAGTTTCTATTGGTACCATTTTCGGGCAGATGACAGTTTTTGATCGCTTTCTATTCTGATTTTTGGGAGGCAGAATGAACAAAAACCATCATGAATTGTTTCTTTGTTTTTTATTTTTATGCCATTCTGCATGTGGTAAAATTAATGAGGCAGATTTATTCTTCGGGTCAGTATGATTACAGCGATACCACATTTATATTTATAGGTTTTTTTATGTTTTGGAGCTTTTACAAAATAAAAACTATTTTATATAAAAAATAATTATTATTGCATGGCTTTATACTGAGAGCTATAACTTTTTTACTTTTTCGGCTGATGGAGCTGTATCGTGGCTTGTTTTTTGCCAGATAAGATAACGTTTTCAGCGGTACCATTTTTATTTGCATTCGTCTTTTTGATCGCATTTTATTGCACTGTTTGTTTGGCAGTATGATGATAAAGCATAGTTTTTAAACTCGTTTTTTTTTTTTAAAGTGTTCACTGAAGGGGTTAACTGGTCAGAAAGTTTTATAGGTCAGGTCGTTCCAGACACGGCAACACCAAATATGTGTACTTTTTTTGGATGAATATTTTTTCTTTATTTTGTGATTTTTTTTTTTATATATTCTTACATTTTTTATTACCTTTTTTTTACTTTCATACATTGTCCCAGGATGAGACATCAACTTCAAAGTGACAAGTCGCTGATCTAATACTCTGCAATGCTTCTGCACTGCAGAGCATCAGATCAGCGTCTGACAAGCAGGGAGGAGGTATCCCACCTCTCTGAAGGGACCCGCAGGACCCCGCGCCCATCTTGGAACCAGGGGTCACGATAGAAACCATCAGCACAATGTGATCGCATCTAGGCTTCTATGCGGAGCCGGAAAAACCCAAGGAAAAAAAAAATGGAGTTGCATTTTTAAGTGCAGAATCAAAGCTTGTATTAAAAAAGCATTAAAAAAGCGGCTCCACATTTGCACCAAAAACGCGTCAAATATGGGGGAACGCGCATAAAAGAAATGCAGCAAACACAAAATAATCAGAGAAGATTGGTATTGCATCATGTGCAGACACGTGCAGAAAAGTGCAGAAAAAAACAGTAGAAAAAAAGGTAGCATTTATGCTATGTGTGAACACAGCCTCAGCATTAGGCTATGTGCCCACGATGCAGAAATGCTCCGGATTTTTCCTGAGCGTTTCTGCATCTCCCTGGCAGAAAAAACGTGTGTGGATTGTACATGCGGATTGTACATGTGGATTGTACATGCGTTTTTCCTGCCAGGGACAAGCGGAAGTGAAGCGCTCTTCACATGCATTTCCGCATGCGGGTTGACAAGCGCTTTCCAAGCGATTTTAGCATCACTTGGAAAGTGCTTGACAACTTGGTCAAACTATATAAATCCATGCAACCAGCATGGATTTATATAGTGTGACCGAAAGAATGGTAAAAAATAAAAAATAAATCTATACTTACCTTCTGATAGCCCCGGTGTCCAATGCGTCCTGGCTTGCCGGCAGCTCGCGGTAGACTAAAAGACCTGCCAACGTCAGCAGTCGTGTGACCAGTCACATGACTAAATGACGTCATGGCAGGTCCTTTTAAGACCATCGCGAGCTGCCGGCAAGCCAGGACGCATCAGATAAAGACACCGGGGGCCATCAGAAGGTAAGCATAATGTATATTTTTTATTTTATTCTTATTTTTACAGGTTCTATGGCACCAGGGTCCAGAGGAGAGTCTCCTCTTCTCCAAACCCGCGTACCATCCGCACATTGAAACACATGGAATGCGCATCTGCAGATGCAGTGATGCGGATTCCATGCTTTCCAATGCAAGTCAATGGCGGCGAAAACGCCGCGCTTCCGCAAAATAATTGGTAGTGCTGCGGATTATCATTGGGGAACATGGCAGACCTTCTACCAAGCGTTTTTAAGCATTTCTGCAGCGGAATTGCCGTTGCGGAAACACTTAAAATACGCATAGTGGGCACACAGCCTTACATTTTTAGTACATTTTTATAGGTTTAACAGAGAAAAATATCAATCATGCCAGTTTTTTACGCCATTTACCGATTCCCGTAAATAATCTGATCGCTGTGTTGTGTGGGTCGTTAGAAATACAGGGACATCAAATATGTGATGTTATTTCTTGATTTGTGATGTTTATTATTTTTTTAAAAAGCAAATTAAATCTGACATCTGTTTTTCAGCATTTTTTAGTAATTTTACAGGAAGAAAAAAAATCTCTTTTATTCTCCCTCTGGAATACAGAGACATAAAAATACACTGCTATGTACAGATGTATCTCTATGTAATCTGTCTGTGGAGTCAGAGCCTGCAATACAGATCAAGTACACAAAATTCTCCTGGTGAAATCACCATAGTCTATGAGTACCATTAGCTCCTACCTGTAAAAGGTTATTGGTTTGAGACTTGGAGAAACTCACAAAAAAAGAGAAAATTACATTTTTCTAATTGTAGATATTTGATAATATTATTAGACCTTCTACATATTGGGATAGAATCTCTGAGATGGGAATACCCCTTTAAGTATGTTGACATGCCTCCAATATACAGTGCGAGCCCCACATAGCCTGTTATATACAGATTGAGCCCCCACATAGCCTCCTGTATACAGTATGAGTCCCACTTAGCCTCATATATGCAATATGAGCCTCACATAGCCTCTATATATACAGCGTGAGCCCCACGTAGCTTCATGTATACAGCACGAGCCCCCACATAGCCTAATTTATACAGCGTGAGCCCCACATAGCCTCCATATATACAGCGTGAGCCCCACATAGTTTCATTTATATACAATGTGAGCCCCACATAGCCTCCTGTATACAGCATGAGCCCCACATAGCCTCCATATATACAGTGTGAGCCCCATATAGCCTCCATATATACAGCATGAGCCCCACATAGCCTCCATATATACAGTCTGAGCCCCACATAGCCTCCATATATACAGCGTGAGCCCCACATAGCCTGCTATATACATACAAACATCCCATACTCATGAAAAAAAAAAACACATTGACCTCGCTCCCATTCCCCTGGCGCTCTGTTCCTGTCTCCGATGCAGTGACTCTCCGCAGTGCACAGCTGACACGATGAAATGACGTCATCGCGTCAGCTGCCTCACATGCTGATTGATGGAAGAAGGGGCCGGCAACCTCTTCTTCCACCAATGTATTCACCACTGTCTGCATCCAGAGAATTCTGATAGTGGTGACAGCAGGCGGCAGTGGCGGATAGGGGAGGGCATGGTGCGGCCTGTGGGTCACTGTTTCAGCCCCTCAGCTGTCTTGGTCTATGGAGGGTCGGACTGGGAACTTGCCCAGATCTGTTCTAAACAACCTCCAACATTTTCATAGAGGAAAAGAAACTGAAAATATTTCACTAGCTCACCAAGATCCACCACATACTCGGGAAATAGAAACTTAAGTTAGGAACAATGTCTTACCCCTGGAAAACACGGCTACACCTCTAACTCAGCACCTGGGAGATGTGGAGCAGGACTTCTCTCTAAAGCGTCAACATCTAGATGACCAGGGTAGCAGATGGAGAGGCTACAGACGGCATTTCATCGGCCAGTCTGAGACATTGAAGGACTTCTTACCTGAATCCTTCCCAGAAACCGGCATGTTACCACCTATAGAGACATGTTTCTATTATGCTTTCAGTAAAAATAAAAAGTTCATCGATTGTTACCCAAACCTCTGCCATAGCTGATAGAATCTAAATTCTTCACCACCTTACAGGAGGTTTTGGAGTGGCTTAACCCCCTAACTACCGCCAATATGCATTAAAATGGCGACCATTAAGGGGCCTTATTCCTGATTGCCATTTTAAAATCGCAGTCAGGAATAAGTGAGCAGCGCTATTCCCGCAGGTGACAGCTGTACATGACAGCTGACACCCTGCGTTATTGGCCCTGGCTGTTTTTGGAAGTGGTTAAAAGACACCCTATGGCAGGATCAACCCCCTCCCCATCCTCACTAACAGGTTCTGTCAGTGAGCCACTATAAGTGCCAATGATTCCACGCTCCCCCGGGTCAAAAGAAGGGGTGCATTACCCAGTGCTTGGTTAAGAGTCCATTTATTTAGAAGCTAAAATCAGACGCATTTCGTGGACGTCCTGTCCACTTCATCAGTGCATAGCTTGTGTCAGGTATAGCAAGGAGTGGACATGTATATACAAAAAATGTGACAAAAAATGGCGCCAAAACAAGATGGCCGTTAAGGCAGAAAAGTACAATCAAGAAAAAGGCATAAATTTGAGTATCCATCAATGTATATATGCGTCGGGAATAAAATATTGTTAGCATGATTAAAAAATAATTAAGAACCGATATAGTTCAATGCAAAAAAAATTTTAAAAAAATATGTATAATTCCTGAAGTGGGAATTGACCCTCTTGTATTGAGATCTACTGGATCGTGTTTAGATCCTAACCATGGTACAACCCTCTAAGCCACAGTTGCTTATGTATATTGAGACTGATCTTGTTCTGATAGGAAGTAATAAACAAATATTAAAAGATATATCTAACTTATATGTACATACTAAACAAAATAAAAATGTATGTCAAGATCCAAAAGACAGTGCCTAAGAAGAGAATGTGTCATATGAAAGATATGTATTAAGAAATGTACCAGTTACCCTTGTCTGTATTATACAGCCCAAATGCATGAAATGTGTACTCACATACAATCAATTGTTCCCCAAATTTTTTTTTTTTTACATTTTTTAAAAATTCTTCTTATAATAGAATATGTGATCGTATCTGCAACTGACAGGTCTCAGGCACTGCAGTACAGTTTTTCATCATACTGACACACAAAAAACTGAATAAAAAGCGATCAAAAAGACACATGCAAAAAAAGGTATAAATTAAAACACCAAACCATCTCGCAAAAAAAAGTTACAGCTCTCAGAATATGACGATGCAAAAACAACTCATTTTTTGTAAAATACTGTTTTCAGTCTGTAAAACTAGTGAAGCAAAAAAATATATATAAATCTGGTATCAGTGTAATCGTACTCACCCAAAGAATAAAGCTATCTTATCACTTTTACTGCATGGTGAACCACACAAAAATAAAAATAAGAACTATTCTTGCACTAATGTCTATTTGTTCATTCTACCTCCCAAAAATCAAAACAAGTGTCAGGTTACATTTATCCTGTGCTCTCCGTTGAGCGCTTACATCGGGGTTTCTGTGAAAATCCCAAAAATGTAATTCAGACAAAACCCTCGATGGAGCCACTCACTTACGAGGCAGATGGAATCTGAATTGCACTTTTTGTGGGATTTACACAGAAACCCTGACTTAAGTGCTCAACGTATAATACAAGAATGTGATCTCAGCCTTATACTGAAAGCGATCAAAAAATATTATGTACCCTTAAATGTTAGAGTATTGAGCAGGAGAAAAAAAATAAAATAAATGTAATTAAAATGTAACCTTTAAGTATACGTATTAAAAGACAGTAACTAAGAATCAAATGACACAACAATCTAAAGTGCAAGTGCTTCAAATGTCAACCAGTGCTCAAATAAAAAATGGTTTGATCTCACCACTCAGATGATTTGTTTCAGGAAACAAGAGACTGGTGAATCAGGAGCCAAAAGCGCCTTCAATGGGCGCAAACAGACCAGGAATGTTCACAGTGTCAACTCTTCTGTCATACTCCTGTATTGCTCCGGCCCTGACAAGGACTGACCCCAAGTGTAAGCTAGTGTAACCCACCACGGCAAGAAAATGTATCCTACATGTGAGTTTGATCCCTACGAGTCCCCCCGCCCCCCGTGTGGAGAACTCATCAGGGGATATAAACAATCATGGGCTCTGGTTCCTGCAGTGGCAGACTACCAGAAATATGGTCTGACTAGCGTGGTCACTGCTAGTTAAGAATGGTCATATCTAAAGTGCATACAATCCACCATTTTAAATGTTCCGCTCCCTATTACCGGCGTCTGAGGTAACTTCCGGTCCTTAATTGAATAGCACAAACGAGGAGGGTGTTCCCATTCATGCCTGTTATACATTTCAACTATGATGCGGCCAATGGAACGCACGATGTTGCAGCTTCTGGTCACATGTCACGGGCACATGGTTTCAGGGCGCTCCGTGACTGGCTGCACCGTGTGGCCACATCATTTCCTGCCATGTCATTTCCTGCCGCACAGTGCGGCCACGTGGTCACTGACTACACTAAAATGGGAATGAAAAGTGATGTAAAAATAATATGTACAGTACCCCAAAATGGTACAAAAAAAATCTCCAACTTGTTGGTTGCGCAAAAATAAGCTCTCAAACAGCTCACTTTGCCAAAAAAATAAAAAAGTTACAGCTCTTAGAATATGGCGACAAAAAAATATTTAAAAAAAAAAAGCATTTTACTGTGCGATAGCAGCAAAACATAAAAAGAACAATATAACTCTGGCATTGCTGTAATCACACCAACCCAAAGAATAAAGCTATCTTATCACTGATACTGCACGGTGAACCACACAAAAATAAAAATAAGAACTATTCTTGCACTGCTGTCTGTTGTTCATTCTACTCCCAAAAATAAAAAAAAGGGTTACATTTATCCTGTGCTCTCCATTGAGTGCTTACATTGGGGTTTCTGTGGAAATCCCCAAAAATGTAATTCAGACGAAACCCCCGATGGAACCACTCACTTACGAGGCAGATGGAATCTGAATTGCACCTTTTGTGGGATTTACACAGAAACCCTGACTTAAGTGCTCAACGTAGAATACAAGAATGTGATCCCAGCCTTACACTGAAAGCGATCAAAAAATATTATGTTCCCTTAAATGTTCCGAGTATTGAGCAGGAGAAAAAAAATATATAAATGTAATTAAAATGTAACCTTTAAGTATACGTATTAACCCCTTAATAACATCTGACGTACTAATACGCGTCTGTGCCCTGGGACTTAGGAGCCAGACCCGTATTAGTACGTCATGGCGATCGCGCGCGCACACAGGCTGTGCGGGCGCGATCGCCGCCGGGTGTCAGCTGATTGTCACAGCTGACACCCGATACTATGTGCAGGGAGCGGTCCTGCACCACTCTCAGCACATTAACCCCCGCGATGCTGCGATCGAAGTCGATCGAAGTCGATCGCAGCATTGCGGGGGCAAGGGGAGATGATCGCAGATGCTCACCTCCTCTTCTGGCTTCCAGCGCTGTCTCACGCAGCTTCCCGGGTGTTGCCATGACGACCCGATGTCGTCATGACAACATCCGGGTCACCAGACAAGCAGGAAGATTGTTTGGACATGCGCAGTGCATCTCCAAACAATCTTCTCCTTGTCCAGCGCTGATAGCCTGCATGGCACAGGGATGGTGCTGCATTCCTGTGCCATGCAGGCGATCAGAGAAAAAAAAGTGAAAGTCCCATAGTGGGACAAAGTAATAAAGCATATAAACTTTCAGAATGTGAAAAACAAAATAAAAAAAAAAATTGCAAAAGTATTAAAAAATAAATAAAAAAAATAATCCACCAAAAATAAAAATATAATGTACCCATCAATAAATATTATTATAAAAAAAAAAAAACAATAAAAGTACACATATTTGGTATCGCCGCGTCCGGAACAACCTGTTCTATAAAACTGTCCCACTAGTTAACCCCTTCAGTGAACACGGTAAAAAAAAAAAAAAAAAAACCGAAGCAAAAAACAATGCTTTATCACCATACTGCCAAACAAAAAATGGAATAACACGCGATCAAAAAGACAAATATAAATAAAAATGGTACCGCTGAAAACGTCATCTCGTCCCGCAAAAAACAAGCTGACATACAGCTCTATCAGCCGAAAAATAAAAAAGTTATAGCTCTCAGAATAAAGCTATGCTAAAAATTATTTTTTCTATAAAATTGCTTTTATTATGTAAAAGTGCAAAACATAGAAAAACGATATAAATGTGGTACCGCTGTTAACGTACTGATCGGAAGAATAAAGCTGCCTTATCAATTTTACCACACGCGGAACAGAATAAAAAAAAAAAAAAAAAAAACAATTCCTGAATTGTTGATTTTTGTTTATTCTGCCTCCCAAAAATCGGAATAGAAAGCGATCAAAAAATGTCACGTGCCTGAAAATGGCACCAATAACAACGTCAACTCATCCCGCAAAAAACAAGCCATCACATGACTGTCTGCCAAAATCTGGAAAAATTATAGCTCTCAAAATATGGCGATGCAAAAACTAGATTTTACAAAAAATGCGTCTTTTAGTGTGTGACAGCTGTCAGTCATAAAAACCCCATATGATTCTGGTATTGCTGTAATCACACCGACCCGAAGAATAAAGTCGTCTAATCACTTATACCGCACGAGGAACGGCGTCAAAAATAAACTCTCGGGTTAGGGTTGGGCTAGGGTTAGGGCAGGGTTTGGGGTTAGGGTTGTGATGGGGTTGGGATTTTTTTCAAAAGTAAGAAAAAAAGATGACGATATGGCGACTAGTGTTGAGCGCAAGTGCTCGCTACTTGAGTTTGCATCGGGTGCTCTGGTATGCATTGAGTATCGTGGGTATTTGAGTGACATGCTCGAGTCTCCGCCCCATATGCTTCGCGGCCAAAAAAACTTTACGGGGATTGCCTGCCATGCATGAGCGATCCCCGCATGTTTTTTTTGGGGTGTCTAATAACCGTGAAACATGCGGAGCAGGGACTCGAGCATGTCACTCGAGCACACGCTGCACATGGTGCATACCTGAGTACCCGATGCAAACTCAAGTAGCGAGCACTTGCGCTCAAGACTAATGACAACTTATTCAATATGATGACCTAATGTTATCAAATTCTGTGTCGTACCTCTGGGTTCAAAATGTTCACTATACACCTTAATAAAATCCTTGAGGGGTATAGTTTCCAAAATGGGGTCACTTGTGGGGGAGCTCCACTGTTTAGGCACATCACGGGCTCTCCAAACGCGACATGGTGTCCGCTATCAAATTGAATGGAAAATCGGCTCAAATTGTTAGCGGACGCCATGTTGCGTTTGGAGAGGCCCTGTGTGCCCAAACATTCGAGCTCCCCAAAAAGTGACCCCATTTTGGAAACTAGACCCCCCCAAGACACCTATCTAGATGCATAGTGAGCACTTGGAACCCCCAGGTGCTTCACAAATTGATTCATAAAAATGAAAAAGTGTTTTTTTTTCACTTTTTCATTTTTATGAATCAATTTGAGCCGACAATTTGTTAGCGGACACCATGTTGCATTTGAAGAGTCCCTGTGTGCTCAAACATTGGAGCTCCCCCACAAGTGACCCCATTTTGGAAACTAGACCCCCCAAGGCACCTATCTAGATGCATAGTGAGCACTTGGAACCCTCAGGTGCTTCACAAATTGATTCATAAAAATGAAAAAGTGTTTTTTTTTCACATTTTCATTTTTATGAATCAATTTGTGAAGCACCTGGGGGATCCAAGTGCTCACTATGCATCTAGATAAGTGCCTTGGGGGGTCTAGTTTCCAAAATGGGGTCAATTGTGGGGGAGCTCCAATGTTTGGGCACACAGGGCCTCTCCAAACGCAACATGGTGTCCGCTAACAATTTGAGCCGACAATTTGTTAGCGGACACCATGTTGCATTTGAAGAGTCCCTGTGTGCCCAAACATTGGAGCTCCCCCACAAGTGACCCCATTTTGGAAACTAGACCACCCAAGGCACCTATCTAGATGCATAGTGAGCACTTGGAACCCCCAGGTGCTTCACAAATTGATTCATAAAAATGAAAAAGTGTTTTTTTTTTACTTTTTAATTTTTATGAATCAATTTGTGAAGCACCTGGGGGTTCCAAGAGCACAGTATGCATCTAGATAAGTGCCTTGGGGGGTCTAGTTTCCAAAATGCGGTCACTTGTGGGGGAGCTCCAATGTTTGGGCACACAAGGTCTCTCCAAAAGCAACATGGTGTCCGCTAACAATTTGAGCCGATTTTCCATTCAATTTGTTAGCGGATACCATGTTGCATTTGGAGAGTCCCTGTGTGCCCAAACATTGGAGCTCCCCCACAAGTGACCCCATTTTGGAAACTAGACCCCCCAAGGCACCTATCTAGATGCATAGTGAGCACTTGGAACCCCTAGGTGCTTCACAAATTGATTCGTAAAAATGAAAAAGTGTTTTTTTTTTCATTTTTTAATTTTTACGAATCAATTTGTGAAGCACCTAGCGGTTCCAAGTGCTCACTCTGCATTTAGATAGGTGCCTTGGGGGGTCTAGTTTCCAAAATGGGGTCACTTGTGGGGGAGCTCCAATGTTTGGGCACACAGGGACTCTCCAAATGCAACATGGTATCCGCTAACAAATTGTTGGCTCAAATTATTAGCGGACACCGTGTTGCGTTTGGAGAGCCCCTGTGTGCCCAAAAATTGGAGCTCCCCCACAAGTGACCCCATTTTTGAAACTAGACCCCCCTAGGCACCTATCTAGATGCATAGTGAGCACTTGGAACCCCTAGGTGCTTCACAAATTGATTCGTAAAAATGAAAAAGTGTTTTTTTATTAATTTTTTCATTTTTACAAATCAATTTGTGAAGCACCTAGGAGTTCCAAGTGCTCACTATGCATTTAGATAGGTGCCTTGGGGGGTCTAGTTTCCAAAATAGGGTCACTTGTGGGGGAGCTCCAATGTTTGGGCACACAGGGATTCTCCAAATGCAACATGGTATCCGCTAACAAATTGAATGGAAAATCAGCTCAAATTGTTAGCGGACACCATGTTGCGTTTGGAGAGACCTTGTGTGCCCAAACATTGGAGCTCCCCCACAAGTGACCCCATTTTGGAAACTAGACCCCCCCAAGGCACCTATCTAGATGCATAGTGAGCACTTGGAACCCCCAGGTGCTTCACAAATTGATTCGTAAAAATGAAAAAAAAAAACACTTTTTCATTTTTATGAATCAATTTGTGAAGCACCTGGGGTTTCCAAGTGCTCACTATGCATCTAGATAGGTGCCTTGGGGGGTCTAGTTTCCAAAATGGGGTCACTTGTGGGGGAGCTCCAATGTTTGGGCACACAGGGACTCTCCAAATGCAACATGGTATCCGCTAACAAATTATCGGCTCAAATTATTAGCGGACACCGTGTTGCGTTTGGAGAGACCTTGTGTGCCCAAACATTGGAGCTCCCCCACAAGTGACCCCATTTTGGAAACTAGACCCCCCCAAGGCACCTATCTAGATGCATAGTGAGCACTTGGAACCCCCAGGTGCTTCACAAATTGATTCGTAAAAATGAAAAAAAAAAACACTTTTTCATTTTTACAAATTAATTTGTGAAGCACCTAGGGGTTCCAAGTGCTCACTATGCATCTAGATAGGTGCCTTGGGGGGTCTAGTTTCCAAAATGGGGTCACTTGTGGGGGAGCTCCAATTTTTGGGCACACAGGGGCTCTCCAAACGCAACATGGCGTCCGCTAATTATTCAAGCAAATTTTACAATCAAAAAGTCAAATGGCGCTCCTTCCCTTCCGAGCCCTGCCGTGCGCCCAAACAGTGTTTTTTCCCCACATATTGTGTATCTGCGTGCCCAGGGGAAATTGCACAACAAATTTTGGGGTCCATTTTTTCTTGTTACCCCTGTGAAAATAAAAAAAATTGGGTCTAAAGTAACATTTTTGTGAAAAAAGTTAAATGTTCATTTTTTTCTTCCACATTCCAAAAATTCCTGTGAAGCACCTGAAGAGTTAATAAAGTTCTTGAATGTGGTTTTGAGCACCTTCGGGGGTGCAGTTTTTAGAATGGTGTCACTTTTGGGTATTTTCTGTCATAAAGACCTCTCAAAGTGACTTCAAATGTGATGTGGTCCCTAAAAAAATGGTTTTGTAAATTTTGTTGGAAAAATGAGAAATCGCTGGTCAACTTTTAACCCTTATAGCTCCCTAACAAAAAAAAATTTTGGTTCCAAAATTGTGCTGACGTAAAGTAGACATGTGGGAAATGTTATTTATTAACTCTTTTGTGTGACATATCTCTCTGATTTAAGGGCATAAAAATTAAATTTTGGAAATTGCAAAATTTTCAAAATTTTTGCCAAATTTCCGTTTTTTTCACAAATAAACGCAAGTGATATCGAAGAAATTTTACAACTATCATAAATTACAATATATCACGAAAAAACAATCTCAGAATCAGGGGGATCCGTTGAAGCGTTCTAGAGTAATTACCTCATAAAGTGACAGTGGTCAGAATTGTAAAAATTGGCCTGGTCATTAACGTGCAAACCACCCTCGGGGCTTAAGGGGTTAAAAGACAGTACCTAAGCATCAAATGACACAACAATCTAAAGTGCAAGTGCTTCAAATGTCAACCAGTGCTCAAATAAAAAATGGTTTGATCTCACCACTCAGATGATTTGTTTTAGGAAACAGGAGACTGGTGAATCAGGAGCCAAAAGCGCCTTCAATGGGCGCAAACAGACCAGGAATGTTCACAGTGTCAACTCTTCTGTCATACCCCTGTATTGCTCCGGCCCTGACAAGGACTGACCCCAAGTGTAAGCTAGTCTAACCCACCACGGCAAGAAAATGTATCCTACATGTGAGTTTGATCCCTACGAGTCCCCCCGCCCCCCGTGTGGAGAACTCATCAGGGGATATAAACAATCATGGGCTCTGGTTCCTGCAGTGGCAGACTACCAGAAATATGGTCTGACTAGCGTGGTCACTGCTAGTTAAGAATGGTCATATCTAAAGTGCATACAATCCACCATTTTAAATGTTCCGCTCCCTATTACCGGCGTCTGAGGTAACTTCCGGTCCTTAATTGAATAGCACAAACGAGGAGGGTGTTCCCATTCATGCCTGTTATACATTTCAACTATGATGCGGCCAATGGAACGCACGATGTTGCAGCTTCCGGTCACATGTCACGGCCACATGGTTTCAGGGCGCTCCGTGACTGGCTGCACCGTGTGGCCAAATCATTTCCTGCCGCACAGTACGGCCACGTGGTCACTGACTACACTAAAATGGGAATGAAAAATGATCTAAAAACATTATGTACAGTACCCCAAAATGGTACAAAAAAAATCTCCAACTTGTTGGTTGCGCAAAAATAAGCTCTCAAACAGCTCACTTTGCCAAAAAAATAAAAAAGTTACAGCTCTCAGAATATGGTGACAAAAAAATATTTAAAAAAAAAAAAAGCATTTTACTGTGCGATAGCAGCAAAACATAAAAAGAACAATATAACTCTGGCATTGCTGTAATCACACCAACCCAAAGAATAAAGCTATCTTATCACTTATACTGCACGGTGAACCACACAAAAATAAAAATAAGAACTATTCTTGCACTGCTGTCTGTTGTTCATTCTACTCCCAAAAATAAAAAAAAGGGTCGGTTTACATTTATCCTGTGCTCTCCATTGAGTGCTTACATTGGGGTTTCTGTGGAAATCCCAAAAAATGTAATTCAGACGAAACCCCCGATGGAACCACTCACTTACGAGGCAGATGGAATCTGAATTGCATTTCTGTGGTATTTACACGGAAACCCTGACTTAAAGGGGTTGTCCACTACTTTATATAATCTTCCAATGTATTCCCCCAGGGCTCATAAGTGTTTCTCTAAATACTTTGTGGTGCCTTTTCTGCCTGTGAGCGGCGCTATCACTGGCCGCTCACAGTCATCACGTGACCCCCGGCTGCTGCCGGCTCTGACATCCGCTGACGTCACGACAAGTCCAGGCTGCAGCCGAGGGTCCTTCTTCTGTGTTCCACCGGTGGCTGCTGGGTTGTGGGCGGGGTTACGCCGTGCGTCACACCCAGCATCCACCGCGTGCTCTCCCTCTCCTCATTCACTGGGAAAAAGTGCGGTGGATGCTGGGTGTGACACACGGGGTAACCCCGCACACAGCCCAGTGTTCACCGCGGGGGCGCGTCACTGATGTCACGTCTCACATGACGTGACATCAATGACGGGTCACGTGATGCCTCTGAGTGGCCAGCGATAGCGCCGCTCAGAGGCAGAAAAGGTACAGCAAGGTATTTACAAAAACACTTTTGGGCCCCGGGGGTGGGGTGGGGGTGGACATTGGGGGGATTTTCTTTAAGTGCTCAGCGTAGAACACAAGAATGTGATCCCAGCCTTATACTGAAAGCGATCAAAAAATATTATGTAGCCTAAAATGTTACCAATAAACACCTAAAAACATAGCCAGCACAAAACCAGCCCTCACTCAAGTTCATCTGTCACTGGAAATATAGGGGGTTTCCACGTTACTGGTAGACTCTGGAAAAGTGACACGGCTCCCATCCCCACAAATAAAGTCCAGTGAAATCTGCATTCCCAAATCCAAAAGCCACCTCCTTCTGAACCCCACTGTGCCTATACCCCACTAAGCAGCTACATTTTTGGCATTATTGTAGTGGGGAGAGCCCAATAGGGGCTCCTCAAATGTCGCTCGCAAACTACTGTATTCTAGAGCTACGAAACACAAATAGTGCTCCTTCCATCTCAGCCCTGACGTGTGGCCAAACAGGAGTGTCTGGCGATATAGCGGCACAGGGCATCACTGTGCTCGGGAGAAATTGTGCAATAAATTGTGGGGTCCAGTTTCACCTATTAACTCTTGTGTAAGTGATACATCTTCAAAATAAATAAATAAATAAATAAATATATATATATATATATTCTAATATGGGGTCAATTGGCAGAATGTCTGCTGTTCTGGCACCGCAAGGGCTCAGCTAATGGAGCCCACAATCTATTCAAATGGAGTCTCCATTCTAAAATCCAAACAGTAGTGTACAACTACTACATATGGAGTACTGCCACATTCAGTAAAAATTACATAATAAATTATGGGGTCCATTTTCTCCTATTACCCCTAGAGGAAATTATAAATTTGATGCTAAAACAGTATTTTAGTGAAAAAAAAAATTTTTTTTGTTTTCACATCTAAATGTTATAAAGTTTTGTGAATTGCCTGTATGTTAAAAATGCTCAGTTCACCCTTAGATGAATTCTTTGAAGGGTCTAGTTTCCAAAATGGGGTCACTTGTGGGGGTTTGTGCTGTTCTGGGATGTCAGAAACAGTGCAAATGAGAGCTGCTGTCTGCAATCTATTCCAGCCAAATTTACATTCTAAATACCAAAAGTCGCTTCTTCCCTTCCGAGCCCTGCCGTGTGTCCAAACAGAACTTTTTGACTACATGTGGGGTATTGCCACGCTGAGAAGAAAGTGGGTAACAAACTGTGCTGTCCACTGTTTCATGTTACCTCTTGCAAGTGAAAAATATGGGCTAAAGCGACATTTTAGACAACCTAATGTTATCAAATTCTGTGTAGTACCTGGGAGTTCAAAATGCTCACTATACCTCTGCATAAAATCCTTGAGGAGTGTAGTTTCCAAAATGGGGTCGCTTGTGGGGGTTTTGTGCCTTAGGGGTCGTGCAAATGCGACATGGCACCCGCAATCTATTTCAGTCAAATTTGTGTTTCAAAATTCAAATGGTGCTTCTTCCCTTCCGAGCCCTTCCGTTTGTCAAAACAGAGGTTTCTGACTACATGTGGGGTATCAGCACACATGGTAGCAAACTATGGGGTCCATTTTCTCTTGCTATTCCTTTTAAAAGTGAAAAAGTTGGGGCTAAAGCAATTTTTTTTTTCATTCGACTTTGCATTAATTCCTGTGTAGCACCAGAAGAGTTAAAAAAATTGCCTAACAACAGTTTTGAAGTATTTGAGGGGTGTGGGTTTTTAAGATGGTATCACTTTTGGCATAGTTTCATATATAGGCCCCGCAAAGTTCCGAAAGGAATAGGTTTTGTAAATTTCTTGAAAAAATGAGAAATTGCTACTAAACTTTTAACCCTTCTAAAATTCTAACATAGTAAAATTACATTTTAAAAATTGATGCAGGTGTAAAGTAAACATGTGGGAAATGTTATTTATTAATTATTTTGTACAGCATGACTAATTGGTTTAAGGATGTAAAGATTGAAAGTTTGAAAATTGCGAATTTGTCAACATTTTTGCCAAAATTCCTATATTTTCACAAATAAACACAAACATATCGACCTAAATTTACCACTAACATAAAGTACAATGAGTCATGAAAAAACTGTCTCAGAATCACTGGGATACATTGAAGAGTTCCAGAGTTAACACATATGGTGACTCTAGTTCAAATTAAAAAATTTGGCCTGATCATTAAGATTAAAATTGGATTGATCCCTAAGGGGGTTAAAGCCCACCCATAGGGAATACTTGATCACCTCACCCTCAGGCTGTGTGCCCACTATGCGTTTTTCAAGCGTTTTTGCCGCGGAATTTCCTCAGCGAAAACGCTTCAAAAACGCTTGGTAATACATGCCCCATGGTCCCCAATGATAATCCGCATGTGCTGTGCATATGCTGCGGAAATTTCCGCTGCGGATTATCATTGCAGAAAAATACGCAGCATGTCCATTAATTTTGCGGACACGCAGCGTAATTGCCGCCATTGACTTGCATTGAATCGCTTAATATCCGCATCACTACATGTGCACATGCGGATATTAAGTGATTCAATGTGCGGATGGTACCCGGGTCTGGAGAAGAGGAGACTCTCCTCCAGACCTGGGTACCATAGAACCTGTTAAAAAAAGAATTTAAAATAAAAAATAAACATTGTAATCACCTTCCAATGTCCCCCGGTGTTTTCTCCGCTGCGTCCGGTCTCTTGTATGGCTCACGGTGGTGTGAAAGGACCTTCCATGACGTCATTTAGTCATGTGACAGGTCACGTGACCGCCGACGTCGGCGGTCGCGTAGCCTGTCACATGACTAAATGACGTTATGAAAGGTCTTTTCACACCACCACGAGCCATACAAGAGACCGGACGCAGCGGAGAAAAGACTGGGGACCATCAGAAGGTGAGTATAATGTTTTTATTTTTTACCATTTTTATTCTTTTTTTTAAACTATTACTTGGTCATACTATATAAATCCATGCCGGTTGCATAGATTTATATAGTGTGACCAAGTTGTCAAGCACTTTCCAAGTGATGCTAAAATCTCTTGGAAAAGTGCTTGATAACCCGCATGTAGAAATGAATGCAAAAACGCTTTACAAACGCTTCTACCTGGCAGGAAAAACGCATGTAAAATCCGCATGCGTTTTTCCTGCCAGGGAGATGCGGAAAAAATATGCAGCATTTCTGCATCGTGGGCACATAGCCTCAAGGTGTATGACTTCTGCTATCTCTTCATTTTTACTTACCTCCTCTGTCCTCCTGAAAAATCTGCTTAAGGCTGTGTGCCCACGTAGCATTTTTCAAGCGTATATGCTGCGGAATTTCCGCAGCGTAAACGCTTGAAAAACGCATGTATATCCGCACCCCATGGTCCCCAATGGGATTCCGCAAGGTCTATGCACATGCTGCGGATTTTTCCGCAGCGTTTATGCCGCGTTCAAAAATCCGCAGCATGTCATTTAATTTTGCGTTTCCGCAAGCGGAATTGCCTTTGTCCAATGCATAAAAAACGCAAGGCAATTCCGCATGTGGAAAACGCGTGATAAACGCGCGAAAAATGCGCGATAAACGCGTGCGGAATTCCGCATGCGTTTTTCCGGGAGAGGACTTGCATTTATGCAGCAGAAATTTTCTGCTTCATAAATGCAACGTGGGCACATAGCCTTACAATTGTTCCTGTCATATTTAACAGCAAAGATATTGATGCGGCCCACCAGTGGAGAACTTTGTTACATGGTATCTTTTCTTAATGGTGGAGCGCCTTATACACTCTTCTTTCTTCCACTGTTTATTGCTACTTAGTAGGTCGACTACATGCTTTTATTTTATGTGATGAAGAAGGGTGAGGGTTGGGAAATGCTTTTGCTCTCTTGTTAATACAATCTTTTAAGGTTTCATGCAAAGTTCCTAAACAAATAGATATCTGATTGGTTATGCTACACTCACTAATTCGAATTGCTCATGTATCCATTCCCATTCCCAACAATGTATACTATGTGGTTTAATATCATTTAGTTTATGACATGGAAATTGAAAGGTCTTAAAGTTTAGATGTGACAAGAGATGTTTGTCTGCAACCTCTGATTATTCCATGTATCAAATTGTGTTAAGATATCAACAAACCCAAACTGTCAATTTAATAGGTCTCTAAGAGACACTCATGTCCAGGGACAATCTCCTACTACTAAGAAGACACTGGTTTAGGTGGTCATATCATTCCACATTGACCTTTAGCCAGTGGCACCAGTCACCACAGTCTTGGTTAAGCAAGTTCATCCTTTCATAGAAATCACTGATGCGAATGGCAAATATATCCTAATTTGCCTTATCTGCCACAAAGTTTTATTTATATGGGTCTACATCCCACACCATACTCCTCCACTGCAATTAATGACATAAAAAATGTGTTGCCTCTTACCAACTAGTTCCTTTTAATTGGTGTGAAGACCGGGGTCTTCCATGGGCGTAACACTACTCAGAGAACACAGGGTGATTGTAAAACAGCATGGCAATACTTTATTGAACTACAAAGCGGACAATAAACACATAGAACAGTCCCAGCAAATATCCAAGATGGTACAACATTACACAGTCTCACCCTTCCTTCTCCGCGTGCCTGGGATAGAACAGCTGTGACTTTGGAGACTTCCTGGGCCAACTACCTCAACCAGTGGCCCCCCTCTTCTGGCGGGCCCTCACAGAGAGGCGGTAGCGGCAAGCTTAGGAAGCTAGCAGTCAATCGAGGTACAAGGCCTGGAGACCAAAGGGCCCCACCCTGGCCTCTTCAAGAGTTTCCATGGGTTCTAGGCGACCGGTGGGTCCCTCCTAGCAACCCTAAAACAACATACCCATGGGGCCAGGTGAATTCTTCATCTTCTCCTGGTCTCCCCAAAAGTATCCATGGTCTCTCTGATGGTTAAAATGGAGCAAATACATATCTTTCCACTCAGGGCCGATACCCTTAGACTACAATCATGTAGAATACAAATCTGCGTCTCTTTGGATAATGCCATGCAATCCATCTGCTGTCCTGAAGGATGTCTCTCATTCTCCTTCTTAAGTCTTTCTGATTCTCTGTCCCAAGTCTCACTGCTACAGAAGTACATGTCCTTTCGGCTTCTCTGGGCTTAAGTCTGACTGCTACAGAAGCACATGCCCTTTCTACTTCTCTGGGCTCAAGTCTGACCCCTACAGAAGCATATCTCTTTTTAGGAACACATCAACAGATCAAGGGTCATTAGTCACATGTCAGAGGTAAAGGTGCAGTCCTCAGCTATAATTGTTTTAGCTAATCTATTTACATAATTGGTATTACAGGGGCTATTTTAAATAATCATCTAGGTGACTTTTAGTACAATTTGTCATTAGCATAGTAAACATGATTGTTTCCAAAGGAATAGCATTCAACATTCAAGGTTATACAAATACTGGTCTGTTCTTATTGACCGGACACAAATACACAAACATAATAAGATATTTCTCTTGGATTAACAAATCTAAACATCTGGCTTGTCAAGATTTTACTCTGTATCGTCACAATTGGGCTTGGGGATTTTTAAAGGGAGTGTCACCCCAAAAATTCAAACTATTTAGATTTTCATATAGAGGACTCAGCCCTTATAAAATTTATACTAGTACTGTAGATTTTAGTAAATGTGTTTAATAGAAAAATAATTGTATTGCATATGTAAATGAGGGTTCTTTGGTGCACCCTTAGCGTGGCAAAAGGCTCAGTGCGCCATTCCGCCCCCTCAATTACAATTACGCACCCCTCTCCTCAAGGTGAATGGCAATGATCACTTTGGAGCGTTGGAACGTTGTCTAATCTAATACCACAGACCTGCACTCATAGACACTCGATAGGCCGAAGCCAACAAAGTGTCTGTGTTGGCAGGGGCAGTGTTATCATCCCTCTCTTGTCATCGGCCGCTCATGCTTTGTAATCCTTTGTGTAGCAAAATCTCGACCATGCCACATTGGGGCTTTACCTCAACTCCTCCTTACTTTAATCATTCCTTTCAGAGTTCAGCATCACTGACATTTTAGGACAGTGCTGGCGAACCTATGGCACGCGTGCCAGAGGGGGCACGCAGAGCCCTCCCTAAGGGCCCATGCACCATCGCCGCAGCACTAGCGCTCCTGGACCAGGTCCGGCGGTTGAGGACTCTGAGCCCACCGACACCAGCCCCTACTTCAGATAGATGTGCGTTCTCAGACACACATGTAGTTGAAGTGTATTTCAGCACACGAACTTCCCAGACACGTGCACTGCAATACACGCTGCCAGCAGCCGGCGTCAGCGTACACGCGACTGGGCTTATGGCAATGACGTCAGGTGTCCCGTCGCTAGGACGCTGGAGTCAGCTGCCGGCTACAGGAGAGGACGCAGCGCGGGAGAGGAAGGAAGGTGAGTAGGAGTGTTTATTATGTTTGTTTTTTTTTGTATGCGATGAACAGCGGCACCAGAAGGATGAGGGGGAGGCAGCATATATACATGGATTGGGGTGGAGACAGCGTATATACATGGATTGGGGGGGAAAGGCAGCATATATACATGGATTGGGGGGGAAGGCAGCATATATACATGGATTGGGGTGGAGACAGCGTATATACATGGATTGGGGGGGGGAAGCAGCATATATACATGGATTGAGGGGAAGGCAGCATATATACATGGATTGGGGGGAAGGCAGCATGGATTGGGGTGGAGACAGCGTATATACATGGATTGGGGGGGGGAAGCAGCATATATACATGGATTGAGGGGAAGGCAGCATATATACATGGATTGGGGTGGAGGCAGAATATATACATGGATTGGGGGGGAAAGGCAGCATATATACATGGATTGGGGTGGAGACAGCGTATATACATGGATTGAGGGGAAGGCAGCATATATACATGGATTGGGGTGGAGGCAGAATATATACATGGTTTGGGGGAGAAAGGCAGGAGGCATACATGGATTGGTGGGGAAGGCAGCATATATACATGGATTGGGGGGAAAGGCACCATATATACATTGGAGGGGAGGCAGCATATATACATGGATTGGGGGAGGCAGCATATATACATGGATTGGGGGGAAAGGCAGCATAAATACATTGGAGGGGAGGCAGCATATATACATGGATTTGGGGGGAGGCAGCATATATACATGGATTAGGGGATGCAGCGTATATACATGGATTGGGGGAAAGGCAGCATATATACATTGGAGGGGACGCAGCATATATACATGGATTGGGGGGAGGCAGCATATATACATGGATTGGGGGAGACAGCATATATACATGGATTGGGGGAGGCAGCATATACAGTATACATGGATTGGGGGGAAGGCAGCATATATACATGGATTGGGGGGAAGGCAGCATATATACATGAATTAGTGGAAAGGCAGCATATATACAGTACAGGCCAAAAGTTTGGACACATCTTCTCATTTAAAGATTTTTCTGTATTTTCATGAATATAAAAATTGTACATTCACACTGAAGGCATCAAACCTATGAATTAACACATGTGGAATTATATAGTTAACAAAAAAGTGTGAAACAGCTGAAAATAAGTCTTATATTCTAGGTTCTTCAAAGTAGCCACCTTTTGCTTTGATGACTGCTTTGCACGCTCTTGGCATTCTCTTTATGAGCTTCAAGAGGTAGTCACCTGAAATGGTCTTCCAACAATCTTGAAGGAGTTCCCAGAGATGCTTAGCACTTGTTGGCCCTTTTGCCTTCACTCTGCGGTCCAGCTCACCCCAAACCATCTCAATTGGGTTCAGGTCTGGTGACTGTGGAGGCCAGGTCATCTGGCGTAGCACCCCATCACTCTCCCTCTTGGTCAAATAGCCCTTACACAGCCTGGAGGTGTGTTTGGGGTCATTGTCCTGTTGAAAAATAAATGATGGTCCAACTAAACGCAAACCGGATGGAATAGCATGCCGCTGCAAGATGCTGTGGTACCCATGCTGGTTCAGTATGCCTTCAATTTTGAATAAATCCCCAACAGTGTCACCAGTAAAGCACCCCCACACCATCACACTTCCTCTTCCATGCTTCACGGTGGGAACCAGGCATGTAGAGTCCATCCGTTCACCTTTTCTACGTCGCCCAAAGACACTGTGGTTGGAACCAAAGATCTCAAATTTGGACTCATCAGACCAAAGCAGATTTCCACTGGTCTAATGTCCATTCCTTGTGTTCTTTAGCCCAAACAAGTCTCTTCTGCTTGTTGCCTGTCCTTAGCAGTGGTTTCCTAGCAGCTATTTTACCATGAAGGCCTGCTGCACAAAGTCTCCTCTTAACAGTTGTTGAAGAGATGTGTCTGCTGCTAGAACTCTGTGTGGCATTGACCTGGTCTCTAATCTGAGCTGCTGCTAACCTGCGATTTCTGAGGCTGGCGACTCAGATAAACTTAGCCTCAGAAGCAGAGGTAACTCTTGGTCTTCCTTTCCTGGGGCGGTCCTCATGTGAGCCAGTTTCTTAGTAGCGCTTGATGGTTTTTGCAACTTCACTTGGGGACACTTTCAAAGTTTTCCCAATTTTTCGCACTGGCTGACCTTCATTTCTTAAAGTAATGATGACCACTCCTTTTTCTTTACTTATAATTTGTATTATGGCAAGAAAAAAGCAGCTAACAGTCTATTCAGTAGGACTATCAGCTGTGTTTTCATCAGACTTATGCAAAACACAACTGATGGTCCCAACCCTATTTATAAGGCAAGAAATCCCACTTATTAAACCTGACAGGGTACACCTGTGAAGTGAAAACCATTTCCGGTGACTACCTCTTGAAGCTCATCAAGAGAATGCCAAGAATGTGCAAAGCAGTCATCAAAGCAAAAGGTGGCTACTTTGAAAGGCAGCATATACACAAGGATTGGGGGGAAGGCAGCATATATACATGCATTGGGTGGAAAGGCAGCATATGTACATGGATTGGGGGAAGGCAACATACATACATGGATTGGTGGGGGGGAGGCAGTATATATACATGGATTGGTTGGGGGGAGGCAGCATATATTCATGGATTGGGGGGAAGGCAGCATATATACATGAATTAGTGGAAAGGCAGCATATGTACATGGATTGGGGGGAAAGGCAGCATAAATACATGGATTGAGGGGGGAGGCAGCATATATACATGGATTGGGGGGAAAGGCAGCATATACACAAGGATTGGGGGGAAGGCAGCATATATACATGCATTGGGGGAAAAGGCAGCATATATACATGGATTGGTGGGGGGGAGGCAGCATATATACATTCATTGGTTGGGGGGAGGCAGCATATATACATGGATTGGTGGGGGGGAAGGCAGCATACATACATGGATTGGGGGAGAAAGGCAGGAGGCATACATGGATTCGTGGGGAAGGCAGCATATAAACATTGGAGTGTAGGTAGCATATATACATGGATTGGGGGAGGCAGCATATGTACATGGATTGGGGGGAAAGGCAGCATAAATACATGGATTGAGGGGGGAGGCAGCATATATACATGGATTGGGGGGAAAGGCAGCATATATACATGGATTGGGGGGAAGGCAGCATATATACATGCATTGGGGGAAAAGGCAGCATATATACATGGATTGGTGGGGGGGAGGCAGCATATATACATTCATTGGTTGGGGGGAGGCAGCATATATACATGGATTGGTGGGGGGGAAGGCAGCATACATACATGGATTGGGGGAGAAAGGCAGGAGGCATACATGGATTCGTGGGGAAGGCAGCATATAAACATTGGAGTGTAGGTAGCATATATACATGGATTGGGGGAGGCAGCATATATACATGGATTGGGGGAAGGCAGCATATATACATGGATTGGGGGGGAAGGCAGCATATATACATGGATTGGTGGGGAAGGCAGCATATATACATGGATTGGGGGGAAATGCAGCATATATACATTGGAGGGGAGGCAGCATATATACATGGATTGGGGGGAGGCAGCATATATACATGGATTGGGGGAGGCAGCATATATGCATGGATTGGGGGGAAAGGCAGCACATATACATTGGAGGGGAGGCAGTATATATACATGGATTTGGGGGAGGCAGCATATATACATGGTTTGGGGTAGGCAGCATATATGCATGGATTTGGGGGAAAGGCAGCATATATACATTGGAGGGGACGCAGCATATATACATGGATTGGGGGAGGCAGCATATATGCATGGATTGGGGGGAAAGGCAGCATATATACATTGGGGGGAAGGCAGCATATATACATGGATTGGGGGGAAGGCAGCATATATACATGAATTAGGGGAAAGGCAGCATATATACATGGATTGAGGGGGGAGGCAGCATATATACATGGATTGGGGGGAAAGGCAGCATATACACAAGGATTTGGGGGAAGGCAGCATATATACATGCATTGGTGGGGGGGCAGCATATGTACATGGATTGGGGGAAGGCAACATATATACATGGATTGGTGGGGGGGCAGCATATGTACATGGGTTGGGGGAAGGCAACATATATACATGGATTGGTGGGGGGAGGCAGCATATATACATGGATTGGTTGGGGGGAGGCAGCATATATACATGGATTGGTGGGGGGGAGGCAGCATATATACATGGATTGGTTGGGGGGAGGCAGCATATATACATGGATTGGTGGGGGGGAAGGCAGCATATATACATGGATAGGGGCAGAAAGGCAGGAGGCATACATGGATTTGTGGGGAAGGCAGCATATATACATGGATTGGGGGGAAAGGCAGCATATATACATTGGAGGGGAGGCAGCATATATACATGGATTGGGTGGAAAGGCACCATATATACATTGGAGGGGAGGCAGCATATATACATGGATTGGGGGGAAGGCAGCATATATACATGAATTAGGGGAAAGGCAGCATATATACATGGATTGAGGGGGGAGGCAGCATATATACATGGATTGGGGGGAAAGGCAGCATATATACATGGATTTGGGGGAAGGCAGCATATATACATGAATTAGGGGAAAGGCAGCATATATACATGGATTGAGGGGAAGGCAGCATATATACATGAATTAGGGGAAAGGCAGCATATATACATGGATTGAGGGGGGAGGCAGCATATATACATGGATTGGGGGGAAAGGCAGCATATACACAAGGATTTGGGGGAAGGCAGCATATATACATGCATTGGTGGGGAAAGGCAGCATATGTACATGGATTGGGGGAAGGCAACATATATACATGGATTGTTGGGGGGGCAGCATATATATTTGGATTGGTGGGGGGGGCAGCATATATACATGGATTGGGGCAGAAAGGCAGGAGGCATACATGGATTCGTGGGGAAGGCAGCATATATACATGGATTGTTGGGGGGGCAGCATATATACATGGATTGGTGGGGGGCAGCATATATATATGGATTGGTGGGGGGGGGCAGCATATATACATGGATTGGGGCATATACCAAGATGGGGGTGAGCACATTCTTTATTTCTGCAGTCTCAGATCCCTGCTCCTTTCTGTGGCTGCTCTATGCTGCCCTCCCCTGCTCTCTGTATGAGTTGTTTTTTCTAAACTAAAACCTCAGTATTCAGGTTAATTTGCCGTGTTGGCACTTGGCAATAAATAAGTGGGTTTTGGGTTGCAGTTTGGGCACTCGCTCTGTAAAAGGTTTGGTTTGCCATCACTGTTTTAGGAGCTACACAGTTGCTAATTCCCACTAACATCCCAATTTGAAGCACTATGACGTATACACTGGTGGAAATAAGTATTTGATACACTGCCTATTTTGCCAGTTTTCCCACCTACAAGGAATGGAGAGGTTTGTAATTTTTATCATAGATACACTTCAGCTGTGAGAGACAGAATCTTAAAAAAAATTCAGAATATCACATTGTATGATTTTTACATAATTAAGTTGCATTTTATTGCATAAAATAAGTATTTGATACAATAGAAATGCAGAAGTTAATATTTGGTACAGAAACCTTTGTTTGCAATTACAGAGGTCAGGCGTTTCCTGTAGTTCTTGACCAAGTTTGCACACACTGCACCAGGGATTTGGCCCACTCCTCCATACAGATCTTCTCCACATTGTTCAGGTTTCGAGCTGTCGCTGGGTAACATTGAGTTTCAGCTCCCTGCAAAGATTTTTTATTGGGTTCAGGTTTGGAGACTGGCTAGGCTACTCTAGGACCTTGAAATGCTTCTTACAGAGCCAATCCTTTGTTGCTCTGGCTGTGTGTTTCAGGTCATTCTCTTGCTGAAAGACCCAGCCACGACTCATCTTCAATGCTCTTACTGAGGGAAGGCAGCCGTTGGCCAAATCTCGTGATACATGACCCCATCAATCCTCCCTTCAATTCCTTGCAGTTGTCCTGTCCCCTTTGCAGAAAATCACCCCCAAAGTATGATGTTTTCCCCTCCATACTTCATGCTTGAGACGGTGTTCTAGGGGTTGTACTCATCCTTCTTCTTCCTCCAAACACGGCTAGTGAAGTTGATACCAAAAAGTTATATTTTGGTCTCATCTGACCACATGACCTTCTCCCATGCCTCCTCTGGCTCATACAGATGGCCATTGGTGAATTTCAAATGGGCCTGGACATGGGCTGGCGTGAGCAGAGGGACCTTGTGTGTCCTGCAGGATTTTAATCCATAAAGGTGTAATGTGTTACTAATGGTATTGTTTGAGACTGTGGCCCCAGCTCTCTTCAGGTCATTACCCTATGAGGTGAGATTTTGCATGGAGCCCCAGACCGAGGAAGATTGACAATCATCTTGTGTTTCTTCCATTTTCTAATAATTATGGCAACAGTTATTCCCTTCTCACCCAGCTGCTTGCCTATTGTCCTGAAGCCCATCCCAGCCTTTTGCAGGTCAACAATTTTGTCCCCGGTGTCCTTAGACAGCTCTTTGGTCTTGCCCATGGTAGAGAGGTTGGAGTGTGATTGATTTAGTGTGTGAACAAGTGTCTTTTATACAGGTAACGAGTTCAAACAGGTGCAATTAATACAAGTAATGAATGTAGAGAAGGAGGGCTTCTTAAATAAAAACAAATGGGTCTGTGAGAGCCAGAATTCTTGATGGTTGGTAGGTGATCAAATACTTATTTAATGCAATAAAATGTAATTTAATTATTTAAAAATCATGGAATGTGATTTTCTGGATTTTCTTTAAGATTTTGTCTCTCACATGTGAAGTGTACCTACGATAAAAATTACAGATCTCTCCATTCTTTGTAGGTGGGAAAACTGGCAAAATCAGCATTGTATCAAATACTTATTTTCCCCACTGTAGACCTTCTCGTTATACGCACTGTTCTTGCAACTGCTGTTGGCTTAACACAATATTTATCTAGCTCTATTTTGGATCATTATGCACATAGATTTTGGCTCAGGCCCCCAAATGCACTCCAATGCCTTATTGCCACTTAAAAGGCGTTGTCCACTACTTTGATATTGATGATCCAAGTCTTGTTCACGTGCTGCATTTTTTTCATGCATTTTTCAAGGGTAAAAAAGAATACAGAATCAGCAAATTGGATGAGATTTCTGAAAATCTCACGGCTTTGAACCTTCAAGCCGTTTTTTTTAAAATCTGCAGCATGTTCAGCATTTTTCACCTATTCAAATAAGTGGGAAAAGAAGGTAAAAACGCATAAAAAATACATGTGAGAATCCAACGAAAATATGCATATTTTACACAGGTTTTTTCCTGCCAACACTATGGTTTCTGTTGCAGAAAAATCGGCTGAAAATACCCTCAGGAAAGCCTGTCCTTATGTGGCAGATTGTAAACAGCACAGCTCTGTACACTGTTTAGTGTTCATTGCTGACGACTGCAGCTCAGCTGTAAATCAGTAGAATAGGAGCTGAGATGCAGCTCTCAGCAAAAAAAATACTAAACAAAGAAAAGTATAATAAAGGCTATTTCCTACATTTCAACCATTTTTTTTATTTTGTCCTGATGCATTTAAAATTAAGCAATTATTAAGCAATTTAGAAAATTGGTTTCTTATATTCCTGTTTTACTTTTTTATACTGTTGCTATACTGACCTATACATCTTCATAGTAACGATCTTTGCAAACCCCGCCAAGTCTGATGCTGCTCTTATACTATCTACATATCTTCTTGCTAATCCTCCAAATAAAGACAATGGTTGTGACTCGCCCCCTGGGCCGTGGGGCACTCGGAACCAGGCTTCAGTGTGATGATGGGGGTAGTAGTGGCAACCCGGTCCGTGGCTCAGGGTGGTCAGACCAGTGGTAGTCTACTATGTTTTGCAGAGTCCGACTACGCCACCCATGGATTGCGGTCAGGGCTAACTGCCGCTGCAGTGCAGACCGCTGAGGCTGGTGTTGAGGGTGCAGCAGGGAATAGTACGACTCCCCACGGGAGGAGTGTAGCCTCAGGGCAGCGAGGGGTAGATGATGGGGGTGATGGTGCAGGGAGTCCCAGTACCGTTAGTGCTGGCGAAGTAAGAAGCACAAAGACAACGTGTTGCAGTCCAGAGTCTTTTACTCACAGTTCGTATACTCCAAGCCACTTCTGTACAGGTAGTGACTGCCCAAGCTGTGCTGCGTCCACCAGGTGAGGGGCTTGGTCAACTCCCAGGCAATTCAGGAGCATGGTACAGGACCCCCTTCTGTCCTTTCTCTGGCTCGTGCCCCACCAGTGACCAAACTTCTGTCCAGGTGCATAGTCAGTCGTGCCTGCATACTAATGGGAGCACCGTAGAGCTGTCCCAAGGAAATGAGGAGTGTATATGTGTGCAGCTAACTGAGCCCTGGTCCATACTCCATCCTTACCTGGGAGTGGAATACCACACCTCTGGCAACCGAACCCTCGGGGCGCTACAGTTGTCTTCAGAATCATATTTCTCCCTCCTCAGTATCGTCTAATGATTATCGTCTGTTTAAATGAGATGAACACAATCTGTGACCTGGAGGACACATGCGCCCCACAACGCTATTCTGTGGGTTCCCCAAAACATCTGGGCACTGATATACAGTGCCTTGAAAAAGCATTCATACTGTCACGCAAGGTGTGGGAAGACTAAGTGCAACACGAAGGGAAGAGGGGGAGGAAGCCCAAACAATAGGGAAAGGGGGAGTGGCGATCCCTAGGCAGATCTAATAACACCCTGCCTACCCTACCATCCCTATATAGGTTCCACACCTATCGCCGAGCAGGACCCTAAACCCTGAATGTTCCTAGAGCTAGGCCCTAGATAGGGAGGGGGAGGGGTGAGCTCTGGTCAGGCCCCACTACAAACTAAAGACAACAAGGTACACAAGCAAAGGGGATAAACTTAGCTTGAGCAGACAGCAGAGAAGTAATGCCAACTGTCCACCAAGGCCACCAGAGAAGAAGTCAGCCAACAGCTAGTGCTCAAAGCATGCACAAAGGTATATAGAAGTATCACCGGCAACTGGCTGCAGCAAACTGAGAGTTTTTATTTCCCATGCAAGGGTGTGTCAAAAAGCAGCAGGAGGGAGGTCACTGCTGGGTCTTAAAGGAAGAAGGATTAAGAAGTGGTCAGCAATGCCAAGCAATAGTGACCTTCTACAGCCAGATCAAACTAGCATATGGAAGAAGGTGCTCAGGTCATATGAGATCAAAGTAGAACCTTTTGGACTAAATGCAAAACGCTATGTGTGGTGGAAAACGTGGTGGTGCAGCATCATGCTGTAAGGATTCTCTTTTTCAGCAGGGGCAGGAAACTGGTCAGAGTTGGAGTTAGAGTCAGAGGCTGCAAAAGGACAGATTAGGTAGAAGGGGAAGAGGTGATATCTTGGAGGGGCAGTGATATCTTTTGGATATCATTCCACAGCTCCTGGGCAGGGGGTGGGGGTGAGAAAAAAAACTATACAGACAAACTATACAGCACGGGATCACAAATGATTCTTCTTTGAAGTAAAACATTGTTTAAAAACAGGCAGTGAAATGTTTTACCTCACAAAAAGAATCAGCTGTGATCTCATGCTGTGCTGCCAGTATTCTCTTTTGCATCCTCCCCTGCCCAGGAGCTGTGGTATGATCAGACCATGTCCCTGCACGGTCAGACACGGCCATTACACAGCACACAGAAGGGGCACATTTATAAGATTATCTCAGCACAGGGACATTTTATTTAAACACATCCAAATGTGGAAATTATTATTATTCCAAGAGCTGTTGATTAAAATCAACTTTTCTTTGTGGGAAAACCCCTTTAAGTAACTGGCAGTAACTTTCTGAACCATTCAATTCTGGGACAGCTTTTTATGGAACTAGTTTCCCAGAACTGCTATTATTCTCTCATGAAAACGACTGGAAAAATAAGTCACTCATATCTCTGGGAGTACTTGTAGATCACAGACAAAATAACAGCAATGCAGTGTCAGGAGGTGGCTTCTAAAGCCAGCAGGATACAGTTATGTATTAAAAGTATCATGAACTTGTAGGACAGGGACGTAAAATTACCCCTTTACAAAGCGTTAGTGCGGCCTCATCTGGAATATGCAGGTTAGTTCAAGCATTGGCGAATGAGGACACTGCTCTATGACTAATTGTAAGTAAATGTGGCTTCTTGTTATACATATTTATGCTTTAGCTTGTATACCTGGAAATGTTCACATGTGTATTGTAAAGACAGCGCTCAGCACTTTCATTATGTTGGTCTGCACTTGCATTTCACTTGAAATCTGATTAGAAAATTCTTGATCGAGATATTCCTAGCCACTCATACATAGACGTGCTGTTCCATATGTTGTGTGGTAGCTCAGGTTTTTCCCTCCTTTTCATGGTATTTTTAATATATTTTAAATAAAAATTATATTTTTTAATGTATGAAAGCATATGTCTCTTCTTAACCACAGGAACAGGTTCCTTGGGTGTGGTATTATGCTCTAAGATGAAGTAAAAGTAAAATATTGGTGACAAATTCCCTTTAAAAGGGAAAAAAATAATTATATATATATATATATATATATATATATATATGGCACCCCAGGTCTGGTCGCCACAGTGGCAGCAATGTCATGTCTGAGAGCAGGTGGGAGGTTCCCTGGTTGGGGACAATTAGCATGCAGCGCCTCCTGCCTCAGTCCAGGGAGTGGAGAAACCTGCCCTTTATAAACTGGATCTGGGGCGGAGTTAGTGAGACAAGTGCCAGACAAGTTCCAGTGAAGTTGCAGATAGGGACAGGTCAGCAGCAGGCTGAGGAGTCCCTGTAGGCAGAGGAGGAACACGAGGCCAGGAGGGGAGCTAGCAGAGCTCATCCTGGCTAGAGACTTACAAAGTCGGACACTGTAGTCTGAGGCTGTGAGGGTTATAAGCCCAGCAGCAGAAAACCACCACGCAGGGGACTTCAAGTCCTCTGGCCCAAGGAAGCCCGGAGGCTCAGCCACACGAAAGGGACCACTACTGCCCCGGAGGGGTGAGAAGCACGGAAGGCCCGAGTCGCCAGTCATACGGGTGAGAACAACACGGTACACTCAGAGACGTGGTCTACCACTACACTACAGCGGGATAGCCAAGAAAGAGTGAAGTCAGTACGGTAGGCCTACAAACTCCCCCTGACCAGCGGGATTTCCTAGTTGCTCTCAGACTGACCAGGCCTCCATTGTTAACCTGTATTCCGGACGGGTCCCTTAATACCACCAACAGTAAAGACCCTGAATTGCATGACAGACTCTGTGTGGTTACTGCTGCTCCCGCTCACCATCACCACCAACATCCCTATTTACTGCCCTGAGGCTATACTCCTCCCGTGGGGAGTTATACTACCCTCTGCTGCACCCACAACACCAGCCTCAGTGGTCTGCCCCGCAGCGGCGGTTCACTCTGACCGCAATCCACGGGTGGCGTAGTCGGACATTCAGCATATAGACTGGCATTGGGCTTGACCGCCCTGGGCACGGACCGGGTCGCCGCCACAGAGACTACAACCCCCAGCATCCACAAAAGGTCCGGTTCTGGGTATCCCCACACACATACGGCCCAGGGGACGCGTCATATATATATATGTATATATATATATGTGGCACCCCAGGGGTCTGGTCTCCACAGTAATAGCAATGTTATGTCTGAGAGCAGGTGGGAGGTCTCTTGGTCAGGAATCCTATGCATGCCACACCTCCTGCCCAGTCCTGGGAGGGGAAGAACTTCCCCTATATAAAGCTGGGGCTGAGGCAGGGTTAGAGAGAAGAGTAGAGAGAAGAAGAGGAGCAGCTTAGGAAAGAAAGATCAGGAGCTCAGTGGGAGCAGTGCTAAAAGGAATCAGGGGCTGGCAGCTGAAGAGCTCGCCCTGATTGAAGAGTTACCACCGGACCCGGAGTCCGAGGCTGTGGGGATTAACCCAGACCCAGCAGCAGAAATAGCCCAGCAGGGGATTTCAGGTCCTCTGGCCAAGAAACCCGAAGGCACGGTCACACGCGTGGGACCAGCACCGCCGTCGTGGAGCGGAAGCCACTAGAAGGCCCCGAGTCACCGGCCATACGGGTGAGCACCACACGGTACACTCAGGGACGTGGGCTACCTTTACCCGCCTCTAGCAAGGAAGCCAGAAGAGTACAATTAGTTGGGGAGGCCTACAACTCTGCCTGGCCAAGGGGGATCCCATCTGCTCAAGGACTGATCAGGCCCCGACCGCTAGCCAGTACTCCGGGAGGGTCTATCTTTGTCACCAGTAAAGACCCTGAACTACACCGCATCGTCTCTGAGTGGTTCCTACTACCCCCATCATCCACGTCGGCTGCCCTGAGGCCATACCCCTCCCGTTGGGGGTTATACCATCCACGCTGCACCATCCTTCCACCGGCCTCAGCGGTCTGCCCTGCAGCGGCAGCTCCATAGCTGCATTCAACGGGTGGCGTAGTCGTCCTACATCTACTGCTAATATACCGCCACTTAGTCTGACTCCCTGGGCACGGACCGGGTCATCGCCACGAGACTACTACCCCTATCCGATCCGGCTCCGGGTAGGCTCCCGCGGGCGCAACGCTGCGCGACTCAGGCCCAGGGGCGCGTCATATACACTGCTCAAAAAAATAAAGGGAACACTTAAACAGCAGAATATAACTCCAAGTAAATCAAACTTCTGTGAAATCAAACTGTCCACTTAGGAAGCAATACTGATTGACAATCAATTTCACATGCTGTTGTGCAAATGGAATAGACAATAGATGGAAATTATTGGCAATTATCAAGACACCCTCAGTAAAGGAGTGGTTCTGCAGGTGGGGACCACAGACCACATCTCAGTACCAATGCTTTCTGGCTGATGTTTTGGTCACTTTTGAATGTTGGTTGTGCTTTCACACTCGTGGTAGCATGAGACGGACTCTACAAACCACAAAAGTTAGTAAACAATCATCGGCCTTCATATTAGTGATGCGGTCACTAAGCAGCCGGTCAATATGCTGTGCCTGCAACCCATATGCCTACTCTGAAATATCATAACAAGAACCAGGAGAAACAAAGAGTAAGTATGGCATGAAAATAGATTTTTTATTTAATACAAATATAACATTTCAAGTGTTCAGCCAGGCTGGAGGCGCTACCAGGAGACAGGCCAGTACACCAGGAGACGTGGAGGAGGCCGTAGGAGGGCAACAACCCAGCAGCAGGACCGCTACCTCCGCCTTTGTGCAAGGAGGAAGAGGAGGAGCATTGCCAGAGCCCTGCAAAATGACCTCCAGCAGGCCACAAATGTGCATGTGTCTGCTCAAACGGTTAGAAACCGACTCCATGAGAGTGGTATGAGGAGCCGATGTCCACAGATGGGGGTTGTGCTCACAGCCCAACACCGTGCAGGACGCTTGGCATTTGCCACAGGACACCAGGATTGGCAAAGTCACCACTGGCATCCTGTGATCTTCACAGATGAAAGCAGGTTCACACTGAGCACATGTGACAGACGTGACAGAGTCTGGAGACGCCATGGAGAGCGATCTGCTGCCTGCAACATCCTTCAGCATGACTGGTATGGCAGTGTGTCAGTAATGGTGTGGGGTGGCATTTATTTGGAGGGCCGCACAGCCCAAAAGGTCTCAATGGTCCATAAAGAAGACCAGTACCATTAAAGAACTGTGATAGTTGGCAGCCCTGTAGGAGATATTACACTGGGGCCAGAATGCTTCAAATTTTACCAATGGCCATGGTTTTGCCTCCTCAGTTGTAAGGTTTGGGAATATAAAGGATGTGAAACCAGTTGAAGATGTTTAATTAGAAGATCGTGTAATTAGCAGATGGAGTTGCTGAAAACAAGAACAACCAACAAACATCAGTCAAAATGGGCACTTGGTGCAGTTCTGCTACCATTAGTAAAAGTTGCACCTTGTATTCTACAGATCACCTAACATAATTATAAATTCCCGGGTATTAAATCTCAGTTAAAGGCTATCCATCTTATCAATGCCATTGGTCAGTTGCTGATCACATGACCAGTGGATTGCAGTGAGCCAGAGCAGCTTACATTTGAACTGCAGTGAGTGACAGTTGGAGGTGACTGGCAACAGTTGAGGAGATGTCTGCTCAGCAGAGCGAAAAAATGGAAGAGAAATTTAGGAGAGAAGGAGTGAAGCGACGAAGATCTACCTATGACACATCTGATGATGAGAGGAAGTCTTCAGTCAAGAGGACAAAACCACCTGTCCAGGAGAAAGATGGAGAGAACGAAATGGAGGCACATCAGAAGATGGGAGCCAAGAAGCGAGGAGCCGTCTTCAGCCCATTGGGGGACGAAGAGACATCTTCAAAAGAGATCCAGGGTAGAAAACGACAAAGGATTTCATCAGGACAGAAAGCCATGGATCTGAAGAAAAAAGAGGATAGCAGTGAAGCCAAGAAGAGAAAACCGATCTTGGCAAAATCCATCAAGAAAGCTCAAGAGGTCCAGAAGAAAGAAGACCTGCAGGACGACCAGGGAGGCTCAGGTAGATATATTATATATAATTAGTTTGGGAAAGTATAAAATTATAAATACTGTACATATTTGATGTGTAATGCTATTCTGTCATCCAGATGTAAAGACTAAGCAAAATTCTTCCAAATTTTCATTGTATCATGTGAAATGGGTAACCAATCATGTAAATAGCATGTTCTTGTTTTATGGTGTCTTATGCTAAGATTACTGTAAATGCTCAGCACAAAGGTTTATAGCCTTGTGTCTGTTGTACTGGGCTATCTTCATCATTCCTATACACATTAAATGGAAAGGTAGTACACATAAGTGATTACCACTTCATTTAAAGGGGAGCATTGGACACATATTTTCAGGATCAGTATGGGTACAAGTTGTGGGACTTCCAGCAATAATAAAACATATATATTTACTTTGTGGAAAAGTTAAATATACTGTAATTTCTCTATTTATTCTCCCCCTAGGAAGCAGTGGCGTTCAGCCAACCGGCTCCAGAAGCACAGTCCCTGATAACTTCAAAAGGAGATTACTGTTCCATCATGTGCTCGGCCGGGGAAGTTTTGGCATGGTCGTGCTGGCGGAGGATACATCTACCCGCAAACATTTTGCTACTAAGATCATCAGCAAAAGAGCCCTGCTTTCTTCCGGTGATGCTTCTGGGATGGTGGAGCGACGAGTTTTACAGCTGGCATCTGGGAGCCCCTTCCTTGTCCGCGCAGACTTTGCATTCCAGACCAAGGTAAGATATCCATTATTAAGCCCCTTCCCAACACTGACAATTCTCATCTTTGCACTTTAGTTTTTACCTCCCCTTCTTCCAGGAGCCATATCTTTTTTATTTTTCCATCAGCACAGCTGTATGACGGATTTCTTTTTGCAGGATGAGTTGTAATTTTAAATTCCAAATGTATTGAAATGGTAAAAAAAAGAAAAAAAAAAGCCATTCCGCCATTTGTTTTTTTCTTTTGTTTTTATGATATTCATCGTGCAGTAAAAATAACTGGGTAAAATGATTCTCCAGGTTGGAACAATTACGACGATCCCAAATTTGCATCTTTTTTTTTTTATTTAAGTGATGAAAAAAATGTGAATAAAATGTGAATAAAAAACATTTGTCTTGTGTGTCCATTTTCTACCTATAAGTGTTTTACTCTTGCATCGATAGAGCTGTACGAGGACTCACTTTTTGTGAGGTGGAGTGATTTTATTGCATTTCGTTAGGAAAGTGTGTCAGCCTAAAACACTCACTTAATTGTATATTTTGATAGCTTGGACTTTTATGGTTGTAGTGTTACCAAATATGATTATTAATATTTTTTTATATTTAATAAGGGAAAAGGGTTGATTCAAATTATTATAATTTTTTATTTGGCTTATGTTTTTAACCCATTTTTATTTATTTTTACTTCTTTATTTATTCAATTTTAGATGTGTAAAAAAATGTTCCTGTGCTGAGATAATCTTATAAATGTGCCCCTGCTGTATACTGTGTAATGGCTGTGTCTCACCGTGTAAGCAAAAGAGTATACTGCCTCTTTTAAGCAATGTTTTACCTGAAAGAAATAATTTGTAATCCCGGGCTGTAATGTCTGATTACCTTCTTTTGCTTCCTCCCCTGATCAGGGAATGTGGTACCTTCAGACCATTTTCCCTCATACACAACAGGGGCACATTTATAAGATTATCTCAGCACAGGAACATATCATTATTCAAAGATCTATTTATTAGAAATGTTGATGATTTGTTTGTTGGAAAACCCTTTTAAACTTGTGATTACTTATTCTATTAGTGCAATACTACAGTATTACAATACTACTGCATTGCCATATGCAGACAAATGACGTTCTTCTTAGATAGCACGGCAATAGGCTTTGCTTCACAGGAAGAACCAAGTTGGCAGCCATGGGGGACTTCAGCAGACCCCCAACTGCCATGACAGCCCAACAGCACCCAGCGATCGGTTTAAAGAAGTGGCCACAACTTTTTATTATGCCCCCAATGTATCCCCCCAGGGCCCATAAGTGTCTTTGTAATTACCTTCTGTTGCTGGCCGCTCACAGGCATCACGTGACCCCGCACTGATGTCATGACAAGTAAGGCGTGACTCAGCGCTGGGGTCCATGCGGTGGCTGCTGGGTTGTGGGCGGGGTTTCACCGCACGTCACACCCAGCATCCACTGCGCGCTTTCCTGATGAATGAGGAGAGGGAGAGCGCGCGGTGGATGCTGGGTGTGATGTGCGGGGTAACTCCGCCCACAACACAGCATCCACTGGTGGAACGCAGAAGAGGAACCCTCGGCTGCAGCCTGGACTTGTCGTGATGTCAGCGGATGTCAGAGCCGGCTGCAGCCGGGGGTCACGTGCTGCCTGTGAGCGTCCAGTGATAGCCCCGGGGGAATACATTGATGTGGGGATAATAAGTAGTGGACAACCTCTTTAACAGAAGCGATCAGAGCAAGCTCTGATTGCAGCAGTTACAGATGCAGGCTGTGTACAGGCATCTCACTGAAGAATCATGAGCAAAACGCACGTCAGAGTGTGGGGTGGAGGTCACACAGCCCTAATCTGCTCATGCCATACTGGGTCTGTATTTAGCTAACCCCATGTTTATTCTTTCATTATATTCTGATATTTATTCTTATATTGGCCAATGACTTTTGCACTGTGCTCATTATTACGGCCGTTGCTATATTCAAGCTATGTGTTAAATGAATTATATGAGATTTTTCCTATTTATTATATTAGATGCACTGTTTGATGTAATTCTGGTATATACAGGTGCATCTCACTAAATTAGAATATCTTCAAAAAGTTAATTTATTTCAGTTCTTCAATACAAAAAGTGAAACTCATATATTATATAGAGTCATTACAAACAGAGTGATCTATTTCAAGTGTTTATTTCTGTTAATGTTGATGATTATGGCTTACAGCCAATGAAAACACAAAAGTCATTATCTCAGTAAATTAGAATACGTTAGAACAACAGATTCAAAAATGTTTTTAAAATCCGAAATGTTGGCCTACTGAAATGTATGTTCAGTAAATGCACTCAGTACTTGGTCGGGGATCCTTTTGGATCAATTACTGCATCAATGCGGTGTGTCATGGAGGCGATCAGCCTGTGGCACTGCTGAGGTGTTATGGAAGCCCAGGATGCTTTGATAGCAGCCTTCAGCTCGTCTGCATTGTTGGGTCTGGTGTCTCTCATCTTCCTCTTGACAATAACACATAGATTCTCTGTGGGGTTAAGGTGAGGCGAGTTTGCTGGCCAATCAAGCACAGTGATACTGTTGCTTTTAAACCAGGTATTGGGACCTTGATTTCCAAATGAAAATTGGAACTCTGGGACCTTGTGGAGTGTGTCAATGACTGCCTTCTGGACATATGTCAAGTCAGCAGTCTTCCCCATGATTGTGGAGCCTACTGAAACAGACTAAGGGACTTTTTTAAACACTTAAGAAGCCTTTGCAGCTGTTTTTTGTTAATTAATGACTTTTGTGTTTTCATTGGCTGTAAGCCATAATCATCAACATTAACAGAAATAAACACTTGAAATCAATCACTCTGTTTGTAATGACTCTATATAATATAGGAGTTTCACTTTTTGTATTAAAGAACTGAAATAAATTAACTTTTTGATGATATTCTAATTTTGTGAGATGCACCTGTACATATATATCTGCATATGCACTTTATTTATTTAATATATCGATGGTGATAATTTACTTGTATTCATGTATTTACTGGATGAAATTCAATATATGTTCATCCTAGGGAGAACCACTATTCAATACATGGGCTGTGTCTCTCCATCTCACATGTGTTTTAAATGTTTAGATGTCTATTACATATTTTTTAACCTATTTTTCTATGTCTGATCACTGATTTATCCAAATAAAGAATTTACTCTACTTATTTCTGTTGTATTATTTAATCCTTACCGGCCTGTTGTAGGTTGTTTCATACTTGAATTGTGGTCCAGTGAACCTTAATGACTATATTCATCTATTTAATTGCTGAGTATCTAGCTATACCCCTTTCATTGTAGGTTTGATGTGTACAGGCATCTACCAAGTGTGGTGCAGGCTCGGCTCCTGAACCTGCTCCATACATAGAGCCCTGACATTGGATGTGCTATTACTTCATATGTTGCCAATCGCTTTTCTGTGTTCTTTAAAAGATAGAAGTGGGAGAGCATGATAAAAGGGCTTACCTACCCCCTGAGACCAACTTTGGCTCTTACACTGCTCCATTGGCCATCTCTGCCCAAAAGGGATGACGTCATGATGATCATAACCGCCAATCACCTGACTGCTGAGGCCACTGACTACTGGGTCAGGTGACCGCTGGTTGGAACGTCATCTCTTCTGGTCCAGTAGAGATGGAGCAGAGGGTGGATTGTAGGGTAAGGTTGACTTCATTTATAAGCATCCCTTCCCACTGCTAACTGTCTGAAAAACACCTCTATTATTAGAAAATGTTATTATACTGTATACTATTACCACATTCTCCACTGTCTCATGGTTCCCACTGATTCCATCATCATCCCTATATAATATGACACAATGATACTACAGATTACTAATCAATGTGATGTTTATAGACATGGACAAGTGCACCCTACTGTATATTATAAAGTATTAGCTGTCATGCAAAGAGCACCATGACCTAAAGAATCATGAGAACTTATATACATTACATAGGATACACTGGGGCCGATGTATATACATTACATAGTATACACTGGGGCCGATGTATATACATTACATAGGATACACTGGGGCCGATGTATATACATTACATAGAACACACTGGGGCCGATGTATATACATTACATAGGATACACTGGGGCTGATGTATATACATTACATAGGATATACTGGGGCCGATGTATATACATTACATAGGATACACTGGGACCGATGTATATACATCATATAGGATACACTGGGGCCGATCTATATACATTACATAGAACACACTGGGGCTGATGTATATACATTACATAGGATACACTGGGGCCGATGTATATACATTACATAGTATACACTGGGGCTGATGTATATACATTACATAGGATACACTGGGGCCGATGTATATACATTACATAGAACACACTGGGACCGATATATATACATTACATAGAACACACTGGGGCCGATGTATATACATTACATAGAACACACTGGGACCGATATATATACATTACATAGAACACACTGGGGCCGATGTATATACATTACATAGTATACACTGGGGCCGATGTATATACATTACATAGGATACACTGGGGCCGATGTATATACATTACATAGGATACACTGGGGCCGATGTATATATATTACATAGTATACACTGGGGCCGATGTATATACATTACACAGTATACACTGGGGCTGATGTATATACATTACATAGGATACACTGGGGCCGATGTGTATACATTACAAAGGATACACTGGGGCCGATGTATATACATTACATAGTATACACTGGGGCTGATGTATATACATTACACAGTATACACTGGGGCTGATGTATATACATTACATAGGATACACTGGGGCTGATGTATATACATTACATAGGATACACTGGGGCTGATGTATATGCATTACATAGGATAGACTGGGGCTGATGTATATACATTACATAGGATACACTGGGGCCGATGTATATACATTACACAGTATACATTGGGGCTGATGTATATACATTACATAGGATACCATAGGGCTGATGTATATACATTACATAGGATGCCATGGGGCTGATGTATATACATCATATAGGATACCATGGGTCTGATGTATATACATTAGATAGGATACCATGGCGCTGATGTACATACATAATATAGGATACCATGGGGCTGATGTATATACATTACATAGGATACCGTGGCGCTGATGTATATACATCATATAGGAAACCATGGGGCTGATGTATATACATCATATAGGATACCATGGGGCTGATGTATATACATCATATAGGATACCATGGGACTGATGTATATAAATCAAATAGGATACCATGGGGCTGATGTATATACATCATATAGGATACCATGGGACTGATGTATATACATCATATAGCATACAATGGGGCTGATGTATATACATCACATAGGATACCATGGGGCTGATGTATATACATCATATAGTATACCATGGGGCTGATATACAGTATATACAGTAAAGACCAAAAGTTTGGACACACCTTCTCATTTAAAGATTTTTCTGTATTTTCATGACTATGAAAATTGTACATTCACACTGAAGGCATCAAAACTATAAATTAACACATGTGGAATTATATACTTAACAAAAAAGTGTGAAACAACTGAAAATATGTCTTATATTCTAGGTTCTTCAAAGTAGCCACCTTTTGCTTTGATGACTGCTTTGCACACTCTTGGCATTCTCTTGATGAGCTTTAAGAGGTAGTCACCGGAAATGGTCTTCAAACAATCTTGAAGGAGTTCACAGAGATGCTTAGCAGTTGTTGGCTCTTTTGCCTTCACTCTGCGGTCCAGCTCACCCCAAACCATCTCGATTGAGTTCAGGTCTAGTCACTGTGGAGGCCAGGTCATCTGGCGTAGCACCCCATCACTCTCCTTCTTGGTCAAATAGCCCTTACACAGCCTGGAGGTGTGTTTGGGATCATTGTCCTGTTGAAAAATAAATTATGGTTTAACTAAACGCAAACCGGATGGAATAGCATGCCACTGCAAGATTCTGTGGTAGTCATGTTGGTTCAGTATGCCTTAAGTTTTGAATAAATCCCCAACAGTGTCACCAGCAGAGCACCCCCACACCATCACACCTCCTCCTCCATGCTTCAAGGTGGGAACCAGGCATGTAGAGTCCATCCGTTCACCTTTTCTGCATCGCACAAAGACACGGTGGTTGGAACCAAAGATCTCAAATTTGGACTCATCAGACCAAAGCACAGATTTCCACTGGTCTAATGTCCATTCCTTGTGTTCTTTAGCCCAAACAAGTCTCTTCTGCTTTTTGCCTGTCCTTAGCAGTGGTTTCCTAGCAGTTATTTTACCATGAAGGCCTGCTGCACAAAATCTCCTCTTAACAGTTGTTGAAGAGATGTGTCTGCTGCTAGAACTCTGTGTGGCATTGACCTGGTCTCTAATCTGAGCTGCTGTTAACCTGCGATTTCTGAGGCTGGTGACTCGGATAAACTTATCCTCAGAAGCAGAGGTGACTCTTGGTCTTCCTTTCCTGGGGCGGTCCTCATGTGAGCCAGTTTCTTTGTAGCGCTTGATGGTTTTTGCAACTGCACTTGGGGACACTTTCAAAGTTTTCCCAATTTTTCGCACTGACTGACCTTCATTTCTTAAAGTAATGATGGCCACTCATTTTTCTTTACTTAGCTGCATTTTTCTTCCCATAATACAAATTCTAACCGTCTATTCAGTAGGACTATCAGCTGTGTATCCACTAGACTACTGCACAACAAAACTGATGGTCCCAACCCCATTTATAAGGCAAGAAATCCCACTTATTAAACCTGACAGAGCACACCTGTAAAGTGAAAACCATTTCCAGTGACTACCTCTTGAAGCTCATAAAGAGAATGCCAAGAGTGTGCAAAGCAGTCATCAAAGCAAAAGGTGGCTACTTTGAAGAACCTAGAATATAAGACATATTTTCAGTTGTTTCACACTTTTTTGTTAAGTATATAATTCCACATGTGTAAATTTATACTTTTGATGCCTTCAGTGTGAATGTACAATTTTCATAGTCATGAACATACAGAAAAATCTTTAAATGAGAAGGTGTGTCCAAACTTTTTGTCCGTACTGTACATCATATAGGATATCATGGGGCTGATGTATATACATTACATAGAACACACTGGGGCCGATGTATTTAAATTACATAGGATACACTGGGGCCGATGTATATACATTACATAGGATACCATGGGGCTGATGTTTATACATAACATAGAACACACTGGGGCCGATGTATTTAAATTACATAGGATACACTGGGGCCGATGTATATACATTACATAGGATACCATGGGGCTGATGTTTATACATAACATAGAACACACTGGGGCCGATGTATATACATTACATAGGATACACTGGGGCTGATGTATATACATTACATAGAACACACTGCGGCCGATGTATATACATTACATAGAACACACTGGGCTGATGTATATACATTACATAGAACACACTGGGGCCGATGTATATACATTTCATAGGATACACTGGGGCCGATGTATATACATTACATAGGATACACTGGGGCCGATGTATATACATTACATAGGATACACTGGGACCGATGTACATACATTACATAGAACACACTGGGGCCGATGTATATACATTACATAGAACACACTGGGACCGATGTATATACATTTCATAGGATACACTGGGGCCGATGTATATACATTTCATAGGATACACTGGGGCCGATGCAGGGCCGGCGTCAGCACCCGGCGCACCCGGGCAAATGCCGGGGCCCTGATCAGGCAGAGGGGCCCACTGGCGGTCGCACACCCCGCTGGGCTATGGGCGGAGGAGAGCGGTGTCAGCGCCCGCCCTTCTTCGCCCCTTGCTCAGGGCCCCGGCAGCTAGATACTTACCTCTCCCCGTGCCTCCGCAGATCAGCTGTCTTCCTGCTCTGCGCTCCCTGTGACGTCTCAGGTCAGAGGGCGCGGTGACTTCTTTTCACCGCGCCCTCCCCTGGCCGTCACAGGGAGCGCTGAGCGGGAAGACACCGACAACGCTGGCGTTCGGACCCGAGCAGCGGGCAGCAGGTAGCAGGTGAGGAGAAGGGAGGTGAGTATTTGATTTTTTTTTTTTTTAATGTATGGAGGCATGGGGCAGTATAAAGAGAAGGGGGGGGGGGGTGGCATCCTCCATGGAGCATTATAAAGAGAGGGGGGGGTGGCATTCTGCATGGGGCATTATAAGGTGGGGAACAGCCTGCATGGAGCATTATAAGGGGAGGGGGGCTGTATGGGGCATTATGTGGGGGGGAACAGCCTGCATGGAACATTATAAGGGGGGGGCATCCTGCATGGGGCATTATAAAGAGGGGGGGGGGCATCCTGCATGGGGCATTATAAAGAGGGGGGGGACATCCTGCATGGGGCATTATATAGAGGGGGGGGTGACATCCTGCATGGGGCATTATACGGTGGGGAACAGCCTGCATGGAGCATTATAAAGGGGGGGGGGCAGCCTGTATGGGGCATTATGTGGGGGGTAACAGCCTGCATGGAGCATTAAAAGGGGGGAGCCTGTATGGGGCATTATGTGGGGGGTAACAGCCTGCATGGAGCATTATAAGGGGGGGACAGTCTGTATGGGGCATTATGTGGGGGGTAACAGCCTGCATGCAGCATTATATGGGGGCCAGTATCCTGTATGGAGCGTTATAAGGGGACCGGTATCCTGTATGGAGCGTTATAAGGGGACCGGTATCCTGTATGGAGCGTTATAAGGGGACCGGTATCCTGTATGGAGCGTTATAAGGGGACCAGTATCCTGTATGGAGCCAGTATCCTGTATGGAGTTTTATAAGGGGACCAGTATCCTGTATGGAACGTTATATAGAGGCCAGTATTCCGTATGGAGCCTTATATGGGGGCCAGTATTCCGTATGGGGCATAATATGGGGGCCAGTATTCCGTATGGAGCCTTATATGGGGGCCAGTATTCCGTATGGAGCCTTATATGGGGGCCAGTATTCCGTATGGAGCCTTAAATGGGGGCCAGTATTCCGTATGGAGCCTTATATGGGGGCCAGTATTCCGTATGGAGCCTTATATGGGGGCCAGTATTCCGTATGGAGCCTTATATGGGGGCCAGTATTCCGTATGGAGCCTTATATGGGGGGCCAGTATTCCGTATGGAGCCTTATATGGAGGCCAGTATTCCGTATGGGGCCTTATATGGGGGCCAGTATTCCGTATGGGGCCTTATATGGGGGCCAGTATTCCGTATGGGGCCTTATATGGGGGCCAGTATTCCGTATGGAGCCTTACATGGGGGCCAGTATTCCGTATGGAGCCTTATATGGGGGCCAGTATTCCGTATGGAGCCTTATATGGGGGCCAGTATTCCGTATGGAGCCTTATATGGGGGCCAGTATTCCGTATGGAGCCTTATATGGGGGCCAGTATTACGTATGGAGCTTTATATGGGGGCCAGTATTCCGTATGGAGCCTTATATGGGGGCCAGTATTCCGTATGAAGCGTTATATGGGGGCCAGTATTCCGTATGGAGCTTTATATGGGGGCCAGTATTCTGTGTGGAGCGATTCACCGGTTTCTGAGCTATTGTGGAATTTACAATAGATATCACTCATGTAATGTAAGAAGTGAAATCTTTGCATTGTACTATATATATATATATATATATATATATATATATATATAATATATATTTCTCCGCTGTATCTCTGCATCATGAATCGTGGTATGTGTTAAAGGGGCCCACTGAGACTCTTTCGCCCGGGGCCCAGAAAAACCTGGAGCCGGCCCTGGGCCGATGTATATACATTACATAGGATACACTGGGGCCGATGTATATACATTACATAGGATACACTGGGACCGATGTACATACATTACATAGAACACACTGGGGCCGATGTATATACATTACATAGAATACACTGGTGCCGATGTATATACATTACATAGGATACACTGGGGCTAATGTATATACATTACATAGAACACACTGGGGCCGATGTATATACATTACATAGAATACACTGGGGCCGATGTATATACATTACATAGAACACACTGGGGCCGATGTATATACATTACACAGTACACACTGGGGCTGATGTATATACATTACATAGAACACACTGGGGCCGATGTATATACATTACACAGTATACACTGGGGCTGATGTATATACATTACATAGGATACACTGGGGCCGATGTATATACATTACAGAGAATACACTGGGGCCGATGTATATACATTACATAGAATACACTGGGGCCGATGTATATACATTGCATAGAATACACTGGGGCTGATGTATATACGTTACATAGAACACACTGGGGCCGATGTATATACATTACATAGGATACACTGGGGCCGATCTATATATATTACATAGGACACACTGGGGCCGATGTATATACATTACATAGGATACACTGGGGCCGATGTATATACATTGCATAGAATACACTGGGGCTGATGTATATACGTTACATAGAACACACTGGGGCCGATGTATATACATTACATAGGATACACTGGGGCCGATCTATATATATTACATAGGACACACTGGGGCCGATGTATATACATTACATAGGATACACTGGGGCCGATGTATATACATTACATAGAACACACTGGGGCCGATGTATATACATTACATAGGATACACTGGGGCCGATCTATATACATTACATAGAACACACTGGGGCCGATGTATATACATTACATAGGATACACTGGGACCGATGTACATACATTACATAGAACACACTGGGGCCGATGTATATACATTACATAGGATACACTGGGGCCGATGTATATACATTACATAGGATACACTGGGGCCGATGTATATACATTACATGGGATACACTGGGGCCGATGTATATACATTACATAGGATACACTGGGGCCGATGTATATACATTACATGGGATACACTGGGGCCGATGTATATACATTACATAGGATACACTGGGGCCGATGTATATACATTATATAGGATACCATGGGGCTGTTGTATATACATTACATAGGATACTCTGGGGCTGATGTATATACATTACAGAGAATACACTGGGGCTGATGTATATACATTACAGAGAATACACTGGCGCCGATGTATATACATTACGTAGAATACACTGGGGCCGATGTATATACATTACACAGTATACACTGGGGCTGATGTATATACATTACGTAGGATACACTGGGACCGATGTATATACATTATATAGGATACACTGGGGCTGATGTATATACATTACATAGAACATACTGGGGCTGATGTGTATACATTACATAGAACACACTGGGGCCGATGTATATACATTATATAGGATACACTGGGGCTGTTGTATATACATTACATAGGATACTCTGGGGCTGATGTATATACATCATATAGGATACCATGGCGCTGATGTATATACATTACATAGGATACCATGGGGCTGATGTATATACATTACATAGGATACCATGGGGCTGATGTATATACATCATATAGGATACCATGGGGCTGATGTATATACATCATATATGATACCATGGGGCTGATGTGTATACATTACATAGGATACACTGGGGCCGATGTATATACATTATATAGGATACCATGGGGCTGTTGTATATACATTACATAGGATACTCTGGGGCTGATGTATATACATCATATAGGATACCATGGGGCTGATGTATATACATTACATAGGATACCATGGGGCTGATGTATATACATTACATAGAACACACTGGGGCCGATGTATATACATTACACAGTATACACTGGGGCTGATGTATATACATTACAGAGAATACACTGGGGCCGATGTATATACATTACATAGAATACACTGGGGCCGATGTATATACATTACATAGGATACACTGGGGCCGATGTATATACATTATATAGGATACACTGGGGCTGATGTATATACATTACATAGGATACACTGGGGCTGATGTATATACATTACATAGGATACCATGGGGCTGATGTATATACATTACATAGGATACCATGGGGCTGATGTATATACATTACATAGGATACCATGGGGCTGATGTATATACATTACATAGGATACCATGGGGCCGATGTATATACATTACATAGGATACACTGGGGCCGATGTATATACATTATATAGGATACACTGGGGCCGATGTATATACATTGCATAGAATACACTGGGGCTGATGTATATACATTACATAGGATACCATGGGGCTGATGTATATACATTACATAGGATACCATGGGGCTGATGTATATACATTACATAGGATACCATGGGGCTGATGTATATACATTACATAGAACACACTGGGGCCGATGTATATACATTACACAGTATACACTGGGGCTGATGTATATACATTACAGAGAATACACTGGGGCCGATGTATATACATTACATAGAACACACTGGGGCCGATGTATATACATTACATAGGATACACTGGGGCCGATGTATATACATTGCATAGAATACACTGGGGCTGATGTATATACATTACATAGAACACACTGGGGCCGATGTATATACATTACATAGGATACAATGGGGCCGATCTATATAAATTACATAGGACACACTGGGGCCGATGTATATACATTACATAGGATACACTGGGGCCGATGTATATACATTACATAGGATACACTGGGACCGATGTACATACATTACATAGAACACACTGGGGCCGATGTATATACATTACATAGGATACACTGGGGCCGATGTATATACATTACATGGGATACACTGGGGCCGATGTATATACATTACATAGAACACACTGGGACTGATGTATATACATTACATAGGATACACTGGGGCTGATGTATATACATTACATAGAACACACTGGGGCCGATGTATATACATTACATAGTATACACTGGGGCTGATATATAAACATTACATAGGATACACTGGGGCTGATGTATATACATTACATAGTATACACTGGGGCTGATATATAAACATTACATAGGATACACTGGGGCTGATGTATATACATTACATAGTATACACTGGGGCTGATATATAAACATTACATAGGATACACTGGGGCTGATGTATATACATTACATAGGATACACTGGGGCCGATGTATATACATTACATAGGATACACTGGGGCCGATGTATATACATTACATAGTATACACTGGGGCCGATGTATATACATTACATAGGATACACTGGGGTCGATGTATATACATTACATAGGATACACTGGGGCCGATGTATATACATTACATAGGATACACTGGGGCCGATGTATATACATTACATAGAACACACTGGGGCCGATGTATATACATTACATAGGATACACTGGGGCCGATTTACATACATTACATAGAACACACTGGGGCCGATGTATATACATTACATAGAACACACTGGGGCCGATGTATATACATTACATAGGATACACTGGGGCCGATGTATATACATTACATAGAACACACTGGGGCCGATGTATATACATTACATAGTATACACTGGGGCTGATATATAAACATTACATAGGATACACTGGGGCTGATGTATATACATTACATAGTATACACTGGGGCTGATATATAAACATTACATAGGATACACTGGGGCTGATGTATATACATTACATAGTATACACTGGGGCTGATATATAAACATTACATAGGATACACTGGGGCTGATGTATATACATTACATAGGATACACTGGGGCCGATGTATATACATTACATAGGATACACTGGGGCCGATGTATATACATTACATAGTATACACTGGGGCCGATGTATATACATTACATAGGATACACTGGGGCCGATGTATATACATTACATAGGATACACTGGGGCCGATGTATATACATTACATAGAACACACTGGGACTGATGTATATACATTACATAGGATACACTGGGGCCGATTTACATACATTACATAGAACACACTGGGGCCGATGTATATACATTACATAGGATACACTGGGGCCGATGTATATACATTACATAGGATACACTGGGGCCGATGTATATACATTACATAGAACACACTGGGGCCGATGTATATACATTACATAGGATACACTGGGGCTGATGTATATACATTACATAGAACACACTGGGACCGATTTACATACATTACATAGGATACACTGGGGCCGATGTATATACATTATATAGGATACACTGGGGCCGATGTATATACATTACATAGAACACACTGGGGCCGATGTATATACATTACATAGAATACACTGGGGCCGATGTATATACATTGCATAGAATACACTGGGGCTGATGTATATACGTTACATAGAACACACTGGGGCCGATGTATATACATTACATAGGATACACTGGGGCCGATCTATATATATTACATAGGACACACTGGGGCCGATGTATATACATTACATAGGATACACTGGGGCCGATGTATATACATTGCATAGAATACACTGGGGCTGATGTATATACGTTACATAGAACACACTGGGGCCGATGTATATACATTACATAGGATACACTGGGGCCGATCTATATATATTACATAGGACACACTGGGGCCGATGTATATACATTACATAGGATACACTGGGGCCGATGTATATACATTACATAGAACACACTGGGGCCGATGTATATACATTACATAGGATACACTGGGGCCGATCTATATACATTACATAGAACACACTGGGGCCGATGTATATACATTACATAGGATACACTGGGACCGATGTACATACATTACATAGAACACACTGGGGCCGATGTATATACATTACATAGGATACACTGGGGCCGATGTATATACATTACATAGGATACACTGGGGCCGATGTATATACATTACATGGGATACACTGGGGCCGATGTATATACATTACATAGGATACACTGGGGCCGATGTATATACATTACATGGGATACACTGGGGCCGATGTATATACATTACATAGGATACACTGGGGCCGATGTATATACATTATATAGGATACCATGGGGCTGTTGTATATACATTACATAGGATACTCTGGGGCTGATGTATATACATTACAGAGAATACACTGGGGCTGATGTATATACATTACAGAGAATACACTGGCGCCGATGTATATACATTACGTAGAATACACTGGGGCCGATGTATATACATTACACAGTATACACTGGGGCTGATGTATATACATTACGTAGGATACACTGGGACCGATGTATATACATTATATAGGATACACTGGGGCTGATGTATATACATTACATAGAACATACTGGGGCTGATGTGTATACATTACATAGAACACACTGGGGCCGATGTATATACATTATATAGGATACACTGGGGCTGTTGTATATACATTACATAGGATACTCTGGGGCTGATGTATATACATCATATAGGATACCATGGCGCTGATGTATATACATTACATAGGATACCATGGGGCTGATGTATATACATTACATAGGATACCATGGGGCTGATGTATATACATCATATAGGATACCATGGGGCTGATGTATATACATCATATATGATACCATGGGGCTGATGTGTATACATTACATAGGATACACTGGGGCCGATGTATATACATTATATAGGATACCATGGGGCTGTTGTATATACATTACATAGGATACTCTGGGGCTGATGTATATACATCATATAGGATACCATGGGGCTGATGTATATACATTACATAGGATACCATGGGGCTGATGTATATACATTACATAGAACACACTGGGGCCGATGTATATACATTACACAGTATACACTGGGGCTGATGTATATACATTACAGAGAATACACTGGGGCCGATGTATATACATTACATAGAATACACTGGGGCCGATGTATATACATTACATAGGATACACTGGGGCCGATGTATATACATTATATAGGATACACTGGGGCTGATGTATATACATTACATAGGATACACTGGGGCTGATGTATATACATTACATAGGATACCATGGGGCTGATGTATATACATTACATAGGATACCATGGGGCTGATGTATATACATTACATAGGATACCATGGGGCTGATGTATATACATTACATAGGATACCATGGGGCCGATGTATATACATTACATAGGATACACTGGGGCCGATGTATATACATTATATAGGATACACTGGGGCCGATGTATATACATTGCATAGAATACACTGGGGCTGATGTATATACATTACATAGGATACCATGGGGCTGATGTATATACATTACATAGGATACCATGGGGCTGATGTATATACATTACATAGGATACCATGGGGCTGATGTATATACATTACATAGAACACACTGGGGCCGATGTATATACATTACACAGTATACACTGGGGCTGATGTATATACATTACAGAGAATACACTGGGGCCGATGTATATACATTACATAGAACACACTGGGGCCGATGTATATACATTACATAGGATACACTGGGGCCGATGTATATACATTGCATAGAATACACTGGGGCTGATGTATATACATTACATAGAACACACTGGGGCCGATGTATATACATTACATAGGATACAATGGGGCCGATCTATATAAATTACATAGGACACACTGGGGCCGATGTATATACATTACATAGGATACACTGGGGCCGATGTATATACATTACATAGGATACACTGGGACCGATGTACATACATTACATAGAACACACTGGGGCCGATGTATATACATTACATAGGATACACTGGGGCCGATGTATATACATTACATGGGATACACTGGGGCCGATGTATATACATTACATAGAACACACTGGGACTGATGTATATACATTACATAGGATACACTGGGGCTGATGTATATACATTACATAGAACACACTGGGGCCGATGTATATACATTACATAGTATACACTGGGGCTGATATATAAACATTACATAGGATACACTGGGGCTGATGTATATACATTACATAGTATACACTGGGGCTGATATATAAACATTACATAGGATACACTGGGGCTGATGTATATACATTACATAGTATACACTGGGGCTGATATATAAACATTACATAGGATACACTGGGGCTGATGTATATACATTACATAGGATACACTGGGGCCGATGTATATACATTACATAGGATACACTGGGGCCGATGTATATACATTACATAGTATACACTGGGGCCGATGTATATACATTACATAGGATACACTGGGGTCGATGTATATACATTACATAGGATACACTGGGGCCGATGTATATACATTACATAGGATACACTGGGGCCGATGTATATACATTACATAGAACACACTGGGGCCGATGTATATACATTACATAGGATACACTGGGGCCGATTTACATACATTACATAGAACACACTGGGGCCGATGTATATACATTACATAGAACACACTGGGGCCGATGTATATACATTACATAGGATACACTGGGGCCGATGTATATACATTACATAGAACACACTGGGGCCGATGTATATACATTACATAGTATACACTGGGGCTGATATATAAACATTACATAGGATACACTGGGGCTGATGTATATACATTACATAGTATACACTGGGGCTGATATATAAACATTACATAGGATACACTGGGGCTGATGTATATACATTACATAGTATACACTGGGGCTGATATATAAACATTACATAGGATACACTGGGGCTGATGTATATACATTACATAGGATACACTGGGGCCGATGTATATACATTACATAGGATACACTGGGGCCGATGTATATACATTACATAGTATACACTGGGGCCGATGTATATACATTACATAGGATACACTGGGGCCGATGTATATACATTACATAGGATACACTGGGGCCGATGTATATACATTACATAGAACACACTGGGACTGATGTATATACATTACATAGGATACACTGGGGCCGATTTACATACATTACATAGAACACACTGGGGCCGATGTATATACATTACATAGGATACACTGGGGCCGATGTATATACATTACATAGGATACACTGGGGCCGATGTATATACATTACATAGAACACACTGGGGCCGATGTATATACATTACATAGGATACACTGGGGCTGATGTATATACATTACATAGAACACACTGGGACCGATTTACATACATTACATAGGATACACTGGGGCCGATGTATATACATTATATAGGATACACTGGGGCCGATGTATATACATTACATAGAACACACTGGGGCCGATGTATATACATTACATAGAACACACTGGGGCTGATGTATATACATTACATAGGATACACTGGGGCCGATGTATATACATTACATAGGATACACTGGGGCCGATGTATATACATTACACAGTATACACTGGGGCCGATGTATATACATAACATAGGATACCATGGGGCTGATGTATATACATTACATAGAACACACTGGGGCCGATGTATATACATTACATAGAACACACTGGGGCCGATGTATATACATTACATAGGATACCATGGGGCTGATGTATATACATTACATAGAACACACTGGGGCCGATGTATATACATTACATAGAACACACTGGGGCCGATGTATATACATTACACAGAATACACTGGGGCCGATGTATATACATAACATAGAACACACTGGGGCCGATGTATATACATTACATAGGATACACTGGGGCCGATGTATATACATTACATAGAACACACTGGGGCCGATGTATATACATTACATAGAATACACTGGGGCCGATGTATATACATTACATAGGATACACTGGGGCCGATTTACATACATTACATAGAACACACTGGGGCCGATGTATATACATTACATAGAACACACTGGGGCCGATGTATATACATTACATAGAATACACTGGGGCCGATGTATATACATTACATAGGATACACTGGGGCCGATTTACATACATTACATAGAACACACTGGGGCCGATGTATATACATTACATAGGATACACTGGGGCCGATGTATATACATTACATAGGATACACTGGGGCCGATGTATATACATTACATAGGATACACTGGGGCTGATGTATACACATTACATAGAACACACTGGGGCCGATGTATATACATTACATAGAACACACTGGGGCCGATGTATATACATTACACAGAATACACTGGGGCCGATGTATATACATAACATAGAACACACTGGGGCCGATGTATATACATTACATAGGATACACTGGGGCCGATGTATATACATTACATAGAACACACTGGGGCCGATGTATATACATTACATAGAATACACTGGGGCCGATGTATATACATTACATAGGATACACTGGGGCCGATTTACATACATTACATAGAACACACTGGGGCCGATGTATATACATTACATAGGATACACTGGGGCTGATGTATATACACTACATGGGATACACTGGGGCTGATGTATATACATTACATAGGATACACTGGGGCTGATGTATATACATTACATAGAACACACTGGGGCCGATGTATATACATTACATAGGATACACTGGGGCCGATGTATATACATTACATAGGATACACTGGGGCTGATGTATATACATTACATAGGATACACTGGGGCCGATGTATATACATTACATAGGATACACTGGGGCCGATTTACATACATTACATAGGATACACTGGGGCCGATGTATATACATTACATAGGATACACTGGGGCCGATTTACATACATTACATAGGATACACTGGGGCCGATGTATATACATTACATAGGATACACTGGGGCCGATGTACATACATTACCTAGAATACACTGGGGCCGATGTATATACATTACATAGGATACACTGGGGCTGATGTATATACATTACATAGGATACACATGGGCCGATGTATATACATTACATATAATACACTGCGGCGATGTATATACATTACATAGGATACACTGGGGCCGATTTACATACATTGCAGAGAATACACTGGGGCCGATGTATATACATTACATAGGATACACATGGGCCGATGTATATACATTACATATAATACACTGCGGCGATGTATATACATTACATAGGATACACTGGGGCCGATTTACATACATTACATAGGATACACTGGGGCCGATGTATATACATTACATAGGATAAAGTGGGGTCGATGTATATACATTACATAGGATACACTGGGGCCGATGTATATAAATTACAAAGAACACTCTGGGGCTGATGTATATACATTACATATGATACACTGGGGCCGGTGAATATACATTATAATGATACACTGGGGCCGATGTATATACATTATATAGGATACACTGGCGCCGATGTATATATATTACATAGGATACACTGGGGCCGATGTATATACATTACATAGAACACACTGGTGCCGATGTATATACATTACGTAGGATACACTGGGGCCGATGTATATACATTACATAGAACACACTGGGGCCAATGTATATACATAACATAGAACACACTGGGGCCGATGTATATACATAACATAGAACACACTGGGGCCGATGTATATACATTACATAGGATACACTGGGGCCGATGTATATACATTACAGAGAATACACTGGGGCCGATGTATATACATTACATAGGATACACTGGGGCTGATGTATATACATTACATAGAATACACTGGGGCCGATGTATATACATTACATAGGATACACTGGGGCCGATTTACATACATTACATAGAACACACTGGGGCCGATGTATATACATTACATAGAATACACTGGGGCCAATGTATATACATAACATAGAACACACTGGGGCCGATGTATATACATTACATAGGATACACTGGGGCCGATGTATATACATTACAGAGAATACACTGGGGCCGATGTATATACATTACATAGGATACACTGGGGCTGATGTATATACATTACATAGAATACACTGGGGCCGATGTATATACATTACATAGGATACACTGGGGCCGATTTACATACATTACATAGAACACACTGGGGCCGATGTATATACATTACATAGAACACACTGGGGCCGATGTATATACATTACATAGGATACACTGGGGCCGATGTATATACATTACATAGAACACACTGGGTCCGATATATATACATTACATAGAATACACTGGGGCCGATGTATATACATTACATAGGATACACTGGGGCTGATGTATATACATTACATAGGATACACATGGGCCGATGTATATACATTACATATAATACACTGCGGCCGATGTATATACATTACATAGGATACAGTGGGGTCGATGTATATACATTACATAGGATACACTGGGGCCGATGTATATACATTACATAGAACACTCTGGGGCTGATGTATATACATTACATATGATACACTGGGGCCGGTGTATATATATTATAATGATACACTGGGGCCGATGTATATACATTATATAGGATACACTGGCGCCGATGTATATACATTACATAGAACACACTGGTGCCGATGTATATATATTACGTAGGATACACTGGGGCCGATGTATATACATTACATAGAACACACTGGGGCCGATGTATATACATTACATACAACACACTGGGGCCGATGTATATACATTACATAGAATACACTGGGGCCGATGTATATACATAACATAGAACACACTGGGGCCGATATATATACATTACATAGGATACACTGGGGCCGATGTATATACATTACAGAGAATACACTGGGGCCGATGTATATACATTACATAGAACACACTGGGGCCGATGTGTATACATTACATAGAATACACTGGGGCCGATGTATATACATTACATAGGATACACTGGGGCCGATGTATATACATTACATAGAACACACTGGGGCCGATGTATATACATTACATAGAACACACTGGGGCCGATGTATATACATTACATAGGATACACTGGGGCCGATGTATATACATTACATAGTATACACTGGGGCCGATGTATATACATTACATAGGATACACTGGGACCGATGTATATACATTACATAGGATACACTGGGACCGATGTATATACATTACATAGTATACCATGGGGTTGATGTATATACATTACATAGAATACACTGGGGCCGATGTATATACATTACATAGAACACACTGGGGCCGATGTATATACATTACATAGGATACACTGGGGCTGATGTATATACATTACATAGAACACACTGGGGCCGATGTATATACATTACATAGAACACACTGGGGCCGATGTATATACATTACATAGTATACACTGGGGCCGATGTATATACATTACATAGGATACACTGGGGCCGATGTATATACATTACATAGGAAACACTGGGGCCGATGTATATACATTACATAGGATACACTGGGACCAATGTATATACATTACATAGAATACACTGGGGCCGATGTATATACATTACATAGAACACACTGGGACCGATGTATATACATAACATAGAACACACTGGGGCCGATGTTTATACATTACATAGGATACACTGGGGCTGATATATACATTACATAGGATACACTGGGGCAGATGTATATACATTACATAGGATACACTGGGGCCGATGTATATACATTACATAGGATACACTGGGGCCGATGTATATACATTACATAGTATACACTGTTACTGATGTATATACATTACATAGGATACACTGGGGCTGATGTATATACATTACATAGAACACACTGGGGCCGATGTATATACCTTACATAGAACACACTGGGGCCGATGTATATACATTACATAGGATACACTGGGGCCGATGTATATACATTACATAGTATACACTGGGGCCGATGTATATACATTACATAGGATACACTGGGGCCGATGTATATACATCATATAGGATACACTGGGGCCGATGTATATACATTACATAGGATACACTGGGACCGATGTACATACATTACATAGGATACACTGGGGCCGATGTATATACATTACACAAAACACACTGGGGCCGATGTATATAAATTACATAGGATACACTGGGGCCGATGTATATACATTACATAGGATACACTGGGGCCGATGTATATACATTACATAGAACACACTGGGGCCGATGTATATACATTACATAGGATACACTGGGGCCGATGTATATACATTACATAGTATACACTGGGGCCGATGTATATACATTACACAGTATACACTGGGGCTGATGTATATACATTACATAGGATACACTGGGGCCGATGTATATACATTACATAGGATACACTGGGACCGATGTATATACATTACATAGAACACACTGGGGCTGATGTATATACATTACATAGAACACACTGGGGCCGATGTATATACATTACATAGAACACACTGGGGCCGATGTATATACCTTACATAGAACACACTGGGGCCGATGTATATACATTACATAGGATACACTGGGGCCGATGTATATACATTACATAGTATACACTGGGGCCGATGTATATACATTACATAGGATACACTGGGGCCGATGTATATACATCATATAGGATACACTGGGACCGATGTACATACATTACATAGGATACACTGGGGCCGATGTATATACATTACACAAAACACACTGGGGCCGATGTATATAAATTACATAGGATACACTGGGGCCGATGTATATACATTACATAGGATACACTGGGGCCGATGTATATACATTACATAGAACACACTGGGGCCGATGTATATACATTACATAGGATACACTGGGGCCGATGTATATACATTACATAGTATACACTGGGGCCGATGTATATACATTACACAGTATACACTGGGGCTGATGTATATACATTACATAGGATACACTGGGGCCGATGTATATACATTACATAGGATACACTGGGGCCGATGTATATACATTACATAGGATACACTGGGGCTGATGTATATACATTACATAGTATACACTGGGGCCGATGTATATACATTACATAGTATACACTGGGGCTGATATATATACATTACATAGGATACACTGGGGCTGATGTATATACATTACATAGGATACACTGGGGCCGATGTATATACATTACGTAGGATACACTGGGGCCGATGTATATACATTACATAGAACACATTGGGGCCGATGTATATACATTACATAGTATACACTGGGGCTGATGTATATACATTACATAGTATACACTGGGGCCGATGTATATACATTACACAGTATACACTGGGGCTGATGTATATACATTACATAGGATACACTGGGGCCGATGTATATACATTACATAGGATACACTGGGGCCGATGTATATACATTACATAGGATACACTGGGGCTGATGTATATACATTACATAGTATACACTGGGGCCGATGTATATACATTACATAGTATACACTGGGGCTGATATATATACATTACATAGGATACACTGGGGCTGATGTATATATATTACATAGGATACACTGGGGCTGATGTATATACATTACATAGTATACACTGGGGCCGATGTATATACATTACATAGGATACACTGGGGCCGATGTATATACATTACATAGGATACACTGGGGCTGATGTATATACATTACACAGTATACACTGGGGCGGATGTATATACATTACATAGGATACACTGGGGCCGATGTATGTACATTACATAGGATACACTGGGGCCGATGTGTATACATTACATAGGATACACTGGGGCCAATGTGTATACATTACATAGGATACACAGGGGCCGATGTATATACATTACACAGTATACACTGGGGCTGATGTATATACATTACATAGGATACACTGGGGCCGATGTATATACATTACACAGTATACACTGGGGCTGATGTATATACATTACATAGGATACACTGGGGCTGATGTATATACATTACATAGGATACACTGGGGCGGATGTATATTCATTACATAGGATACCATGGGGCTGATGTATATACATTACATAGAACACACTGGGGCCGATGTAAATACATTACATAGAACACACTGGGGCCGATGTATATACATTATATAGGATACACTGGGGCCGATGTATATACATTACATAGGATACACTGGGGCCGATGTATATACATTACATAGAACACACTGGGGCCGATGTATATACATTACATAGAACACACTGGGACGGATGTATATACATTACATAGGATACACTGGGGCCGATGTATATGCATTACATAGGATACACTGGGGCCGATGTATATACATTACATAGGATACAGTGGGGTCGATGTATATACATTACATAGGATACACTGGGGCCGATGTATATACATTACATAGAATACACTGGGGCCGATGTATATACATTACATAGAACACACTGGGGCTGATGTATATACATTACATAGGATACACTGGGGCCGATGTATATACATTACATAGAACACACTGGGGCTGATGTATATACATTACATAGAACACACTGGGGCTGATGTATATACATTACATAGAACACACTGGCGCCGATGTATATACATTACATGGGATACACTGGGACCGATCTGTATACATTACATAGGATACACTGGGGCTGATGTATATACATTACATAGGATACACTGGGGCCGATCTATATACATTACATAGGATACACTGGGGCCGATCTATATACATTACATAGGATACAGTGGGGTCGATGTATATACATTACATAGGATACACTGGGGCCGATGTATATACATTACATAGGATACAGTGGGGTCGATGTATATACATTACATAGGATACACTGGGGCCGATGTATATACATTACATAGAATACACTGGGGCCGATGTATATACATTACATAGAACACACTGGGGCTGATGTATATACATTACATAGGATACACTGGGGCCGATGTATATACATTACATAGTATACACTGGGGCTGATGTATATACATTACATAGGATACACTGGGGCGGATGTATATACATTACATAGGATACACTGGGGCCTATCTATATACATTACATAGGATACACTGGGACCGATGTATATACATTACATAGAACACACTGGGGCCGATGTATATACATTACATAGGATACACTGGGACCGATGTACATACATTACATAGGATACACTGGGACCGATGTACATACATTACATAGAATACAGTGGGGCTGATGTATATACATTACATAGGATACAGTGGGGTCGATGTATATACATTACATAGGATACACTGGGGCCGATGTATATACATTACATAGGATACAGTGGGGTCGATGTATATACATTACATAGGATACACTGGGGCCGATGTATATACATTACATAGAATACACTGGGGCCGATGTATATACATTACATAGAACACACTGGGGCTGATGTATATACATTACATAGGATACACTGGGGCCGATGTATATACATTACATAGGATACACTGGGGCCGATCTATATACATTACATAGGATACACTGGGACCGATGTATATACATTACATAGAACACACTGGGGCCGATGTATATACATTACATAGAACACACTGGGGCCGATGTATATACATTACATAGGATACACTGGGACCGATGTACATACATTACATAGAATACACTGGGGCCGATTTATATACATTACATAGGATACACTGGGGCTGATGTATATACATTACATAGGATACACTGGGGCCGATGTATATACATTACATAGGATACACTGGGGCTGATGTATATACATTACATAGGATACACTGGGGCCGATGTACATACATTACATAGAACACACTGGGGCCGATGTATATACATTACATAGGATACACTGGGTCCGATGTATATACATTACATAGAACACACTGGGGCCGATGTATATACATTACATAGGATACACTGGAGCTGATGTATATACATTACATAGAACACACTAGGGCCGATTTACATACATTACATAGGATACACTGGGGCCGATGTATATACATTATATCGGATACACTGGGGCCGATGTATATACATTACATAGAACACACTGGGGCCGATGTATATACATTACATAGAATACACTGGGGCTGATGTATATACATTACATAGAACACACTGGGGCTGATGTATATACATTACATAGAATACACTGGGGCTGATGTATATACATTACATAGAACACACTGGGGCTGATGTATATACATTACATAGAACACACTGGGGCCGATGTATATACATTACATAGAACACACTGGGGCCGATGTATATACATTACATAGAATACACTGGGGCCGATGTATATACATTACATAGAATACACTGGGGCCGATGTATATACATTACATAGGATACACTGGGGCCGATGTATATACATTACATAGAACACACTGGGGCCGATGTATATACATTACATAGAATACACTGGGGCCGATTTACATACGTTACATAGAACACACTGGGGCTGATGTATATACATTACATAGAACACACTGGGGCTGATGTATATACATTACATAGAACACACTGGGGCTGATGTATATACATTACATAGGATACACTGGGGCCGATGTATATACATTACATAGAACACACTGGGGCCGATGTATATACATTACATAGAACACACTGGGGCCGATGTATATACATTACATAGAACACACTGGGGCCGATGTATATACATTACATAGAACACACTGGGACTGATGTATATACATTACATAGGATACACTGGGGCCGATGTATATACATTACATAGGATACACTGGGGCCGATGTATATACATTACATAGTATACACTGGGGCTGATGTATATACATTACATAGAACACACTGGGGCTGATGTATATACATTACATAGGATACACTGGGGCTGATGTATATACATTACATAGGATACACTGGGGCTGATGTATATACATTACACAGTATACACTGGGGCTGATGTATATACATTACATAGAACACACTGTGGACGATGTATAAACATTACATAGAACACACTGGGGCCGATGTATATACATTACATAGAACACACTGGGGCCGATGTATATACATTACACAGAATACACTGGGGCCGATGTATATACATAACATAGAACACACTGGGGCCGATGTATATACATTACATAGAACACACTGGGGCCGATGTATATACATTACATAGGATACACTGGGGCAGATGTATATACATTACATAGGATACACTGGGGCCGATGTATATACATTACAGAGAATACACTGGGGCCGATTTATATACATTACATAGAACACACTGGGGCCGATGTATATACATTACATAGAACACACTGGGGCCGATGTATATACATTACATAGGATACACTGGGGCTGATGTATATACATTACATAGGATACACTGGGGCTGATGTATATACATTACATAGGATACACTGGGGCTGATGTATATACATTACATAGTATACACTGGGGCTGATGTATATACATTACATAGGATACACTGGGGCCGATGTATATACATTACAGAGAATACACTGGGGCCGATTTATATACATTACATAGAACACACTGGGGCCGATGTATATACATTACATAGAACACACTGGGGCCGATGTATATACATTACATAGGATACACTGGGGCTGATGTATATACATTACATAGGATACACTGGGGCTGATGTATATACATTACATAGGATACACTGGGGCTGATGTATATACATTACATAGTATACACTGGGGCTGATGTATATACATTACATAGGATACACTGGGGCCGATTTACATACATTACATAGGATACACTGGGGCCGATGTATATACATTACATAGGATACACTGGGGCCGATGTATATACATTACATAGAACACACTGGGGCTGATGTATATACAATACAGAGAATACACTGGGGCCGATGTACATACATTACATAGAACACGCTGGGGCCGATGTATATACATAACATAGGATACACTGGGGCCGATGTATATACATTACATAGAACACACTGGGGCCGATGTATATACATTACATAGGATACACTGGGGCCGATGTATATACATTACATAGAACACACTGGGGCTGATGTATATACAATACAGAGAATACACTGGGGCCCATGTATATACATTACATAGAACACGCTGGGGCCGATGTATATACATAACATAGGATACACTGGGGCCGATGTATATACATTACATAGAACACACTGGGGCCGATGTATATACATTACATAGGATACACTGGGGCTGATGTATATACAATACAGAGAATACACTGGGGCCGATGTATATACATTACATAGAACACACTGGGTCCGATATATATACATTACATAAAATACACTGGGGCCGATGTATATACATTACATAGGATACACTGGGGCTGATGTATATACATTACATAGGATACACTGGGGCCGATTTAAATACATTGCAGAGAATACACTGGGGTCGATGTATATACATTACATATAATACACTGCGGCCGATGTATATACATTACATAGGATACAGTGGGGTCGATGTATATACATTACATAGGATACACTGGGGCCGATGTATATAAATTACATAGAACACTCTGGGGCTGATGTATATACATTACATATGATACACTGGGGCCGGTGTATATACATTATAATGATACACTGGGGCCGATGTATATACATTATATAGGATACACTGGGGCCGATGTATATACATTACATAGAACACACTGGTGCCGATGTATATACATTACGTAGGATACACTGGGGCCGATGTATATACATTACATAGAACACACTGGGGCCGATGTATATACATTACATACAACACACTGGGGCCGATGTATATACATTACATAGAATACACTGGGGCCGATGTATATACATAACATAGAACACACTGGGGCCGATGTATATACATTACATAGGATACACTGGGGCCGATGTATATACATTACAGAGAATACACTGGGGCCGATGTATATACATTACATAGAACACACTGGGGCCGATGTGTATACATTACATAGAATACACTGGGGCCGATGTATATACATTACATAGGATACACTGGGGCCGATTTACATACATTACATAGAACACACTGGGGCCGATGTATATACATTACATAGAACACACTGGGGCCGATGTACAGTACAGACCAAAAGTTTGGACACACCTTCTCATTTAAAGATTTTTCTGTATTTTCATGACTATAAAAATTGTATATTCACACTGAAGGCATCAAAACTATTAATTAACACATGTGGAATTATATACTTAACAAAAAAGTGTGAAACAACTGAAAATATGTCTTATATTCTAGGTTCTTCAAAGTAGCGACCTTTTGCTTTGATGACTGCTTTGCACACTCTTGGCATTCTCTTGATGAGCTTCAAGTGGTAGTCACCGGAAATGGTTTTCACTTCACAGGTGTACCCTGTCAGGTTTAATAAGTGGGATTTCTTGCCTTATAAATGTGGTTGGGACCATCAGTTGTGTTGTGCAGAAGTCTGGATACACAGCTGATAGTCCTACTGAATAGACTGTTAGAATTTGTATTATGGCAAGAAAAAAGCAGCTAAGAAAACAAAAACGAGTGGCCATCATTACTTTAAGAAGTGAAGGTCAGTCAGTGCAAAAAATTGGGAAAACTTAGAAAGTGTCCCTAAGTGCAGTTGCAAAAACCATCAAGCGCTACAAAGAAACTGGCTCACATGAGGACCGCCCCAGGAAAGGAAGACCAAGAGTCACCTCTGCTTCTGAGAATAAGTTTATCCGAGTCACCAGCCTCAGAAATTGCAGGTTAACAGCAGCTCAGATTAGAGACCAGGTCAATGCCACACAGAGTTCTAGCAGCAGACACATCTCTACAACAACTGTTAAGAGGAGACTTTGTGCAGCAGGCCTTCATAGTAAAATAGCTGCTAGGAAACCACTGCTAAGGACAGGCAACAAGCAGAAGAGACTTGTTTGGGCTAAAGAACACAAGGAATGGACATTAGACCAGTGGAAATCTGTGCTTTGGTCTTATGAGTCCAAATTTGAGATCTTTGGTTCCAACCACCGTGTATTTGTGCAACGCAGAAAAAGTGAACGGATGGACTCTACATGCCTGGTTCCCACAGTGAAGCATGGAGGAGGAGGTGTGATGGTGTGAGGGTGCTTTGCTGGTGACACTGTTGGGGATTTATTCAAAATTGAAGGCATACTGAACCAGCATGGCTACCACAGCATCTTGCAGCGGCATGCTATTCCATCCGGTTTGCGTTTAGTTGGACCATCATTTATTTTTCAACAGGACAATGACCCCAAACACACCTCCAGGCTGTGTAAGGGCTATTTGACCAAGAAGGTGAGTGATGAGGTGCTACGCCAGGTGACCTAGCCTCCACAGTCACCAGACCTGAACCCAATCAAGATGGTTTGGGGTGAGCTGGACCGCAGTGTGAAGGCAAAAGGGCCAACAAGTGCTAAGCATCTCTGGAAACTCCTTCAAGATTGTTGGAAGATCATTTCCGGTGACTACCTCTTGAAGCTCATAAAGAGAATGCCAAGAGTGTGCAAAGCAGTCATCAAAGCAAAAGGTGGCTACTTTGAAGAACCTAGAATATAAGACATATTTTTGTTAAGTATATAATTCCACATGTGTTAATTCATAGTTTTGATGCCTTCAGTGTGAATGCACAATTTTCAAAGTCATGAAAATACAGAAAAATCTTTAAATGAGAAGGTGTGTCCAAACTTTTGGTCTGTACTGTATATACATTACATAGGATACACTGGAGCCGATGTATATACATTACATAGGATACACTGGGGCTGATGTATATACATTACATAGGATACACTGGGGCCGATGTATATACATTACATAGGATACACTGGGGCCGATTTACATACATTACATAGGATACACTGGGGCCGATGTATATACATTACATAGGATACACTGGGGCCGATGTATATACATTACATAGAACACACTGGGGCTGATGTATATACAATACAGAGAATACACTGGGGCCGATGTATATACATTACATAGAACACACTGGGGCCGATGTATATACATTACATAGAATACACTGGGGCCGATGTATATACATTACAGAGAATACACTGGGGCTGATGTATATACATTACATAGGATACACTGGGGCTGATGTACATACATTACATAGGATACACTGGGGCTGATGTATATACATTACATAGGATACACTGGGGCCGATTTACATACATTACAGAGAATACACTGGGGCCGATGTATATACATTACATGGGTTACACTGGGGCCAATGTATATACATTACAGAGAATACACTGGGGCCGATGTATATACATTACATAGGATACACTGGGTCCGATGTATATACATTACATAGAACACACTGGGGCCGATTTACATACATTGCAGAGAATACACTGGGGCCGATGTATATACATTACATAGGATACACATGGGCCGATGTGTATACATTACATATAATACACTGCGGCCGATGTATATACATTACATAGGATACAGTGGGGTCGATGTATATACATTACATAGGATACACTGGGGCCGATGTATATAAATTACATAGAACACTCTGGGGCCGATGTATATACATTACGTAGGATACACTGGGGCCGATGTATATACATTACGTAGGATACTCTGGGGCCGATGTATATACATTACATAGAATACACTGGGGCCGATGTATATACATTACATATAACACACTGGGGCCGATGTATATACATTACATAGGATACACTGGGGCTGATGTATATACATTACATAGGATACCATGGGGCTGATGTATATACATCATATAGGATACCATGGGGCTGATGTATATACATTACATAGAACACACTGGGGCCGATGTATATACATTACGTAGGATACACTGGGGCTGATGTATATACATTACATAGGATACTATGGGGCTGATGTATATACATCATATAGGATACCATGGGGCTGATGTATATACATTAAATAGGATGCCATGGGGCTGATGTATACACATCATATAGTATACCATGGGGCTGATGTATATACATTACATAGCATACCATGAGGCTGATGTATATACATCATATAGGATACCATGGGGCTGATGTATATACATTACATAGGATACGCTAGGGCCAATGTATATACATTACATAGAATACGCTAGTGCCAATGTATATACATCATATAGGTTACACTGGGGCCAATGTACATACATAATATAGGATATTCTAGGGCCCATGTATATACATCATATAGGATACCATGGGACTGATGGATATACATCATATAGGATACCATGGGGCTGATGTATATACATTACATAGGATACCATGGCGCTGATGTATATACTGTACATCATATAGGATACCATGGGGCTGATGTATATACATCATATAGGATACCATGGGGCTGATGTATATACATTACATAGGATACCATGGCGCTAATGTACATACATAATATAGGATACTATGGGGCTGATGTATATACGTTACATAGGATACCGTGGCGCTGATGTATATACATCATATGGTATACCATGGGGCTGATGTACAGTATATACATCATATAGCATACCATGGCTCTGATGTTTATACATCATACATGATACCATGGCGCTGATGTATATACATTACATAGGATACCATGGGGCTGATGTACATACATCATATAGGATATCATGGGGCTGATGTATATACCTCATATGGGATACCATGACGCTGATGTATATACATCATATAGGATACCATGGGGCTGATGTATATACATTACATAGGATACCATGGGGCTGGTGTATATACATTACATAGGATACCATGGGGCTGATGTATACACATCATATAGGATACCATGGGACTGATGTATATACATTACATAGGATACCATGACTCTGATGTATATACATAATATAGGATACCATGGGGCTGATGTATATACATCATATAGGATACCATGGGGCTGATGTATATACATCATATAGGATACCATGGGGCTGATGTACAGTATATACATCATATAGGATACCATGGCGCTGATGTAAATACATAATATAGGAGACAATGGGGCTGATGCATATACATTGCATAGAATACCGTGGCGCTGATGTATATACATCATATAGGATACCATGGGGCTGATGTATATACATCATATAGGATACCATGGGGCTGATGTATATACATCATATAGGATACCATGGGGCTGATGTAAATACATCATATAGGATACCATGGAGCTGATGTATATACATCATACAGGATACCATGGGACTGATGTATATAAATCATATAGGATACCATGGGACTGATGTATATACATCATACAGGATACCATGGGACTGATGTATATAAATCAAATAGGATACCATGAGACTGATGTATATACATCATATAGGATACCATGGGACTGATGTATATACATCATATAGGATAACATGGGGCTGATGTATATACATCATACAGGATACCATGGGACTGATGTATATAAATCAAATAGGATACCATGAGACTGATGTATATACATCATATAGGATACCATGGGACTGATGTATATACATCATATAGGATACCATGGAGCTGATGTATATACATCATACAGGATACCATGGGACTGATGTATATAAATCAAATAGGATACCATGAGACTGATGTATATACATCATATAGGATACCATGGGGCTAATGTATATACATCATATAGGATACCATGGGGCTGATGTATATACATCATATAGGATACCATGAGACTGATGTATATACATCATATAGGATACCATGGGACTGATGTATATACATCATATAGGATAACATGGGGCTGATGTATATACATAATATAGGATACCATGATGCTGATGTATATACATCATATAGGATACCATGGGGCCGATGTATATACATTACATAGGATACACTGGGGCTGATGTATATACATTACATAGGATACACTGGGGCCGATGTTTATACATTACATAGGATACACTGGGGCCGATGTATATACATTACATAGGATACACTGGGGCCGATGTACATACATTACATAGAATACACTGGGGCCGATGTATATACATTACATAGGATACACTGGGGCCGATGTATATACATTACATAGGATACACTGGGGCCGATGTATATACATTACATAGGATACACTGGGGCCGATGTATATACATTACATAGGATACACTGGGGCCGATGTATATACATTACATAGTATACACTGGGGCCGATGTATATACATTACATAGGATACACTGGGACCGATGTATATACATTACATAGGATACACTGGGACCGATGTATATACATTACATAGTATACCATGGGGTTGATGTATATACATTACATAGAATACACTGGGGCCGATGTATATACATTACATAGAACACACTGGGGCCGATGTATATACATTACATAGGATACACTGGGGCTGATGTATATACATTACATAGAACACACTGGGGCCGATGTATATACATTACATAGAACACACTGGGGCCGATGTATATACATTACATAGTATACACTGGGGCCGATGTATATACATTACAGAGAATACACTGGGGCCGATGTATATACATTACATAGGATACACTGGGGCCGATGTATATACATTACATAGGATACACTGGGGCCGATGTATATACATTACATAGGATACACTGGGACCGATGTATATACATTACATAGAATACACTGGGGCCGATGTATATACATTACATAGAACACACTGGGACCGATGTATATACATAACATAGAACACACTGGGGCCGATGTTTATACATAACATAGAACACACTGGGGCTGATGTATATACATTACATAGGATACACTGGGGCTGATGTATATACATTACATAGGATACACTGGGGCCGATGTATATACATTACATAGGATACACTGGGACCGATGTATATACATTACATAGAACACACTGGGACTGATGTATATACATTACATAGAACACACTGGGGCTGATGTATATACATTACATAGAACACACTGGGGCCGATGTATATACATTACATAGGATACACTGGGGCTGATGTATATACATTACATAGGATACACTGGGGCCGATGTATATACATTACATAGGATACACTGGGGCCGATGTATATACATTACATAGGATACACTGGGACCGATGTATATACATTACATAGAACACACTGGGGCTGATGTATATACATTACATAGAACACACTGGGGCCGATGTATATACATTACATAGAACACACTGGGGCCGATGTATATACCTTACATAGAACACACTGGGGCCGATGTATATACATTACATAGGATACACTGGGGCCGATGTATATACATTACATAGTATACACTGGGGCCGATGTATATACATTACATAGGATACACTGGGGCCGATGTATATACATCATATAGGATACACTGGGACCGATGTACATACATTACATAGGATACACTGGGACCGATGTACATACATTACATAGGATACACTGGGGCCGATGTATATACATTACACAAAACACACTGGGGCCGATGTATATACATTACATAGAACACACTGGGGCCCTTGTATATAACTTACATAGAACACACTGGGGCCGATGTATATACATTACATAGGATACACTGAGACCGATGTACATACATTACATAGAACACACTGGGGCCGATGTATATACAGTACAGACCAAAAGTTTGGACACACCTTCTCATTTAAAGATTTTTCTGTATTTAAATGACTATGAAAATTGTACATTCACACTGAAGGCATCAAAACTATGAATTAACACATGTGGTATTATACACTTAACAAAAAAAGAGTGAAACAACTTAAAATATGTCTTCTATTCTAGGTTCTTCAAATACCACCTTTTGCTTTGATGACTGCTTTCCACACTCCTGGCAATCTCTTGATGAGCTCCAAGAGGTAGTCACCGGAAATGGTCTTCCAACAATCTTGAAGGAGTTTCCAGAGATGCTTTGCACTTGTTGGCCCTTTTGCCTTCACTCTGCGGTCCAGCTCACCCCAAACCATCTCGATTGGGTTCAGGTCTGTTGACTGTGGCAGCCAGGTCATCTGGCGTAGCACCCCATCACTCTCCTTCTTGGTTAAATAGCCTGTTGAAAAATAAATGATGGTCCAACTAAACGCAAACCGGATGGAATAGCTTGCAGCTGCAAGATGCTGTGGTAGCCATGCTGGTTCAGTATGCCTTCAATTTTGAATAATTCCCCAACAGTGTCACCAGCAAAGCACCCCCACACCATCACACCTGCTCCTTTATGCTTCACGGTGGAAACCAGCCATGTAGAGTCCATCCGTTCACCTTTCCTGCGTCGCACAAAGACACGGTGGTTGAAACCAAAGATCTCAAATTTGGACTCATCAGACCAAAGCACAGATTTCCACTGGTCTAATGTCCATTCCTTGTGTTCTTTAGCCCAAACAAGTCTCTTCTGCTTGTTGCCTGTCCTTAGCAGTGGTTTCCTAGCAGCTATTTTACCATGAAGGCCTGCTGCACAAAGTCTCCTCTTAACAGTTGTTGTAGAGATGTGTCTGCTGCTAGAACTCTGTGTGGCATTGACCTGGTCTCTAATCTGAGCTGCTGTTAACCTGCGATTTCTGAGGCTGGTGACTCGGATAAATTTATCCTCAGAAGCATAGGTGACTCTTGGTCTTCCTTTCCTGGGGCGGTCCTCATGTGAGCCAGTTTCTTTGTAGCGCTTGATGGTTTTTGCAACTGCACTTGGGGACACTTTCAAAGTTTTCCCAATTTTTTGCACTGACTGACCTTCATTTCTTAAAGTAATGATGGCCACTCGTTTTTCTTTACTTAGATGCATTTTTCTTGCCATAATACAAATTCTAACAGTCTATTCAGTAGGACTATCAGCTGTGTATCCACTTGACTTCTGCACAACACAACTGATGGTCCCAGCCCTATTTATAAGGCAAGAAATCCCATTTATTAAACCTGACAGGGCACACCTGTGAAGTGAAAACCATTTCCGGTGACTACCTCTTGAAGCTCATCAAGAGAATACCAAGAGTGTGCAAAGCAGTCATCAAAGCAATCGGTGGCTACTTTGAAGAACAGAATCTAAGACATATTTTCAGTTGTTTCACACTTTTTTGTTAAGTATATAATTCCACATGTGTTATTTCATAGTTTTGATGCCTTCAGTGTGAATGTACAATTTTCATAGGCATGAAAATACAGAAAAAATTTTAAATGAGAAGGTGTGTCCAAACTTTTGGTCTGTACTGTACATAACATAGAATACACTGGGGCCGATGCATATACATTACATAGGATACACTGGGGCTGATGCATATACATTACATAGGATACACTGGGGCCGATGTATATACATTACATAGAACACACTGGGGCCGATGTATATACATTACATAGGATACACTGGGGCCGATGTATATACATTACATAGGATACACTGGGGCCTATGTATATACATTACATAGGATACACTGGGGCCGATGTATATACATTACATAGGATACAGTGGGGTCGATGTATATACATTATATAGGACACACTGGGGATGATGTATATACATTACATAGGATACACTGGGGCCGATGTATATACATTACATAGGATACACTGGGGCCGATGTATATACATTACATAGAACACACTGGGGCCGATGTACATACATTACATAGAACACACTGGGGCCGATGTATATACATTACGTAGAACACACTGGGTCCGATGTATATACATTACATAGGATACACTGGGGCTGATGTATATACATTACATAGAACACACTGGGGCCGATGTACATACATTACGTAGAACACACTGGGTCCGATGTATATACATTACATAGAACACACTGGGGCCGATGTATATACATTACATAGAACACACTGGGGCCGATGTATATACATTACATAGGATACACTAGCACCGATGTATATACCTTACATAGAATACACTGGGGCCGATGTATATACCTTACAGAGAACACACTGGGGCCTATGTATATACATTACATAGGATACACTGGGGCCGATGTATATACATTACATAGAACACACTGGGGCCGATGTATATACCTTACAGAGAACACACTGGGGCCGATGTATATACATTACATAGGATACACTGGGGCCGATGTATATACATTACATAGAACACACTGGGGCCGATGTATATACATTACATAGAATACACTGGGGCCGATGTATATACATTACATAGGATACACTGGGGCTGATGTATATACATTACATAGAACACACTGGGGCCGATGTACATACATTACGTAGAACACACTGGGTCCGATGTATATACATTACATAGAACACACTGGGGCCGATGTATATACATTACATAGAACACACTGGGGCCGATGTATATACATTACATAGGATACACTAGCACCGATGTATATACCTTACATAGAATACACTGGGGCCGATGTATATACCTTACAGAGAACACACTGGGGCCTATGTATATACATTACATAGGATACACTGGGGCCGATGTATATACATTACATAGAACACACTGGGGCCGATGTATATACCTTACAGAGAACACACTGGGGCCGATGTATATACATTACATAGGATACACTGGGGCCGATGTATATACATTACATAGAACACACTGGGGCCGATGTATATACATTACATAGAACACACTGGGGCCGATGTATATACCTTACAGAGAACACACTGGGGCCGATGTATATACATTACATAGGATACACTGGGGCCGATGTATATACATTACATAGAACACACTGGGGCCGATGTATATATATTACATAGAACACACTGGGGCCGATGTATATACCTTACAGAGAACACACTGGGGCCGATGTATATACATTACATAGAACCCACTGGGGCCGATGTATATACATTACATAGAACCCACTGGGGCCGATGTATACACATTACATAGAACACACTGGGGCCGATGTATATACATTACATAGGATACACTGGGGCCGATGTATATACATTACATAGGATACACTGGGGCCGGTGTATATACATTACATAGGATACACTGGGGCCGATGTATATACATTACATAGAACACACTGGGGCCGATGTATATACATTACATAGAACACACTGGGGCCGATGTATATACATTACATAGAATACACTGGGGCTGATGTATATACATTACAGAGAATACACTGGGGCCAATGTATATACATTACATAGGATACACTGGGACCGATGTATATACATTACATAGGATACACTGGGGCCGATGTATATACATTACATAGAATACACTGGGGCTGATGTATATACATTACAGAGAATACACTGGGGCCAATGTATATACATTACATAGGATACACTGGGGCTGATGTATATACATTACACAGAATACACTGGGGCCGATGTATATACATTACATAGAACACACTGGGGCCGATGTATATACATTACATAGCATACACTGGGGCTGATGTATATACATTACATAGGATACACAGGGGCTGATGTATATACATTACATAGGATACACCAGGACCGATGTATATACATTACATAGGATACACTGGGGCCGATGTATATACATTACATAGAACACACTGGGGCCGATGTATATACATTACATAGAACACACTGGGGCCGATGTATATACATTACATAGGATACACTGGGGCCGATGTATATACATTACATAGGATACACTGGGGCCGATGTATATACATTACTTAGAACACGCTGGGGCTGATGTATATACATTACATAGGATACACTGGGGCCGATGTATATACAGTACATAGGATACACTGGGGCCGATGTATATACATTACATAGGATACACTGGGGCTGATGTATATACATTACATAGGATACACTGGGTCCGATGTATATACATTACATAGAACACACTGGGGCCGATGTATATACATTACATAGGATACACTGGGGCCGATGTATATACATTATATAGGATACCATGGGGCTGTTGTATATACATTACATAGGATTCACTGGGGCCGATGTATATACATTACATAGGATACACTGGGGCCGATGTTTGTACATAACATAGAACACACTGGGCCGATGTATATACATTACATAGGATACACTGGGGCCGATGTTTATACATTACATAGGATACACTGGGGCCGATGTATATACATTACATAGGATACACTGGGACCGATGTATATACATTACATAGGATACACTGGGACCGATGTATATACATTACATAGGATATACTGGGACCGATGTATATACATTACATAGAACACACTGGGGCCGATGTTTATACATAACATAGGATACACTGGGGCCGATGTATATACATTACATGGGATACACTGGGGCCGATGTATATACATTACATAGAACACACTGGGGCCGATGTTTATACATAACAGGGGTCTCAAACTCGGCTGGGTATATGGGCCGCACATGGAAAAAATTTGAATTTGGGGGGCCGCATTCTTTGTTCAGTGTGACATTTTTAGTGATACCATTTTTTTTGTATACACCTTTTGAACATTTTTGCCATGTTTATTTTTTTATGGCTTGGGTCGTTATGGATGTCGTGATAATAAACGTGCACTTTTTTGTGTTTACTTTAGTTTACATATAAAACAGCATTTTTAGTGCCCAATATTTTTTCAGGCTTTATTTTATTTTTTATTTTTTTTACAATTTTATTTCCCCCAAATGGCCACATACAGTAATATTGTCTTACAATTAGCATCATATAGTAATAATGGAAAACATCTTGTAGTAATGTTCCCCATCCAAGTCCCCATCTTGTACTAATGTGCCCCATCCAGGTCCCCATCCCGGTCCCCATCCTGTGGCTATGTGCCCCATCCCGGTCCCCATGTTGTGGCTCTGTGCCCCATCCCGGTCCCCATGTTGTGGCTCTGTGCCCCATCCCGGTCCCCATGTTGTGGCTCTGTGCCCCATCCCGGTCCCCATGTTGTGGCTCTGTGCCCCATCCAGGTCCCCATCTTGGGGCTATGTGCCCCATCCAGGTCCCCATCTTGGGGCTATGTGCCCCATCCAGGTCCCCTCTTGGGGCTATGTGCCCCATCCAGGTCCCCATCTTGTGGCTATGTGCCCCATCCAGGTCCCCTCTTGTGGCTATGTGCCCCATCCCGGTCCCCATCCTGTGGCTCTGTGCCCCATCCAGGTCCCCATCTTGGGGCTATGTGCCCCATCCAGGTCCCCATCTTGGGGCTATGTGCCCCATCCAGGTCCCCATCTTGTGGCAATGTTCCCCATCCAGGTCCCCTCTTGTGGCTATGTGCCCCATCCAGGTCCCCATCTTGTGGCTATGTGCCCCATCCAGGTCCCCATCTTGTGGCTATGTGCCCCATCCAGGTCCCCATCTTGTGGCTATGTGCCCCATCCAGGTCCCCATCCTGTGGCTATGTGCCCCATCCAGGTCCCCATGTTGTGGCTATGTGCCCCATCCAGGTCCCCATGTTGTGGCTATGTGCCCCATCCCGGTCCCCATGTTGTGGCTATGTGCCCCATCCCGGTCCCCATGTTGTGGCTATGTGCCCCATCCCGGTCCCCATGTTGTGGCTATGTGCCCCATCCCGGTCCCCATGTTGTGGCTATGTGCCCCATCCCGGTCCCCATGTTGTGGCTCTGTGCCCCCTGTGCTGTTCTTCACACACATAAAATAGAAAAAAAAAAAAGATGATTCTCACCTGTCCTCCGTTCCCTCGGCGGCCTTCCTGCAGATGTGGCCCGCAGGCACCACAGAGTCCGACCCCTTGACGATCCCGACCTGGTCCAGGAGGAGCCGCCGACAGCAGCGCTGCATTGCCGCACAGAGACTGTCTCCCAGCACAGCATTTTCAATGTCAGCCGCCGGCCAATCAGAGGCCAGCAGCTGACATCTGCATATGGCAATGACGTCATACTCGCTGCGCCGACACGCAGATATCAGCTGCTGGCCTCTGATTGGCCGGCGGCTGGCATTGGAAATGCAGTGCTGGGAGACGGTCTCTGTGCGGCAATTCAGCGCTGCTGTCGGCGGCTCCTCCTGGACCAGGTCGGGATCGTCAAGGGGGTCTGTGCCTGCGGGCCGCATAAAGCAGCCTCAGGGGCCGCATGCGGCCCGCGGGCCGCGTGTTTGAGACCCCTGATACATAACATAGGATACACTGGGGCCGATGTATATACATTACATAGAACACACTGGGGCCGATGTTTATACATAACATAGAACACACTGGGGCTGATGTATATACATTACATAGTATACACTGGGGCCGATGTACAGTACAGACCAAAAGTTTGGACACACCTTCTCATTTAAAGATTTCTCTATATTTTCATAACTATGAAAATTGTACATTCACACTGAAGGCATCAAAACTATGAATTAACACATGTGGAATTATATACTTAACAAAAAAGTGTGAAACAACTGAAAATATGTCTTATATTCTAGGTTCTTCAAAGTAGCCACCTTTTGCTTTGATGACTGCTTTGCACACTCTTGGCATTCTCTTGATGAGCTTCAAGAGGTAGTCACCGGAAATGGTTTTCACTTCACTGGTGTGCCCTGTCAGGTTTAATAAGTGGGATTTCTTGCCTTATTAATGGGGTTGGGACCATCACTTGTGTTGTGCAGAAGTCAGGTGGATACACAGCTGATAGTCCTACTGAATAGACTGTTAGAATTTGTATTATGGCAAGAAAAAAGCAGCTAAGTAAAGAAAAATGAGTGGCCATCATTACTTTAAGAAATTAAGGTCAGTCAGAGCGAAAAATTGGGAAAACTTTGAAAGTGTCCCCAAGTGCAGTTGCAAAAACCATCAAGCGCTACAAAGAAACTGGCTCACATGAGGGCCGCCCCAGGAAAGGAAGACCAAGAGTCACCTCTGCTTCTGAGGATAAGTTTATCCGAGTCACCAGCCTCAGAAATCGCAGGTTAACAGCAGCTCAGATTAGAGACCAATTCAATACCACACAGAGTTCTAGCAGCAGACACATCTCTTCAACACCTGTTAAGAGGAGACTTTGTGCAGCTGATCTTCATGGTAAAATAGCTGCTAGGAAACCACTGCTAATGATAGGCAACAAGCAGAAGAGACTTGTTTGAGCTAAAGAACACAAGGAATGGACATTAGACCAGTGGAAATCTGTGCTTTGGTCGGATGAGTCCAAATTTGAGATCTTTGGTTCCAACCACCGTGTCTTTGTGCGACACAGAAAAGGTGAACGGATGGACTCTACATGCCTGGTTTCCACCGTGAAGCATGGAGGAGGAGGTGTGATGGTGTGGGGGTGCTTTGCTGGTGACACTGTTGGGGATATATTCAAAATTGAAGGCATACTGAACCAGCATGGCTACCACAGCATCTTGCAGCGGCATGCTATTCCATCCGGTTTGCGTTTAGTTGGACCATCATTTATTTTTCAACAGAACAATGACCTCAAACACGCCTCCAGGCTGTGTAAGGGCTATTTGACCAAGAAGGAGAGTGATGAGGTGCTACACCAGTTGACCTGGCTTCCACAGTCACCAGACCTGAACCCAATCGAGATGGTTTGGGGTGAGCTGAACCGCAGAGTGAAGGCAAAAGGGCCAACAAGTGCTAAGCATCTCTGGGAACTCCTTCAAGATTGTTGGAAGATCATTTCCGGTGACTACCTCTTGAAGCTCATCAAGAGAATGCCAAGAGTGTGCAAAGCAGTCATCAAAGCAAAAGGTGGCTACTTTGAAGAACCTAGAATATAAGACATATTTTCAGTTGTTTCACACTTTTTTGTTAAGTATATAATTCCACATGTGTTAATTTATAGTTTTGATGCCTTCAGTGTGAATGTACAATTTTCATAGTCATGAAAATATAGAGAAATCTTTAAATGAGAAGGTGTGTCCAAACTTTTGGTCTGTACTGTATATACATTACATAGGATACACTGGGGCCGATGTATATACATTACATAGGATACACTGGGACCGATCTATATACATTACATAGGATACACTGGGACCGATGTATATACATTACATAGGATACACTGGGACCGATGTATATACATTACGTAGGATACACTGGGGCCGATGTATATACATTACATAGGATACACTGGGGCCGATGTATATACATTACGTAGAACACACTGGGGCTGATGTATATACATTACATAGGATACACTGGGGCCGATGTATATACATTACATAGGATACACTGGGACCGATGTATATACATTACATAGGATACACTGGGGCCGATGTATATACATTACATAGAACACACTGGGACCGATGTATATACATTACATAGAACACACTGGGGCTGATGTATATACATTACATAGGATACACTGGGGCTGATGTATATACATTACATAGGATACACTGGGGCTGATGTACATACATTACATGGGATACACTGGGGCCGATGTATATACATTACATAGGATACACTGGGGCCGATGTATATACATTACGTAGAACACACTGGGGCTGATGTATATACATTACATAGGATACACTGGGGCCGATGTATATACATTACATAGGATACACTGGGGCCGATGTATATACATTACATAGGATACACTGGGACCGATGTATATACATTACATAGAACACACTGGGGCTGATGTATATACATTACATAGGATACACTGGGGCCGATGTATATACATTACATAGGATACACTGGGACCGATGTATATACATTACATAGGATACACTGGGACCGATGTATATACATTACATAGAACACACTGGGGCCGATGTTTATACATTACATAGAACACACTGGGGCCGATGTATATACATTACATAGAACACACTGGGGCCGATGTATATACATTACAGAGAATACACTGGGACCGATGTATATACATTACATAGGATACACTGGGGCCGATGTATATACATTACATAGGATACACTGGGGCCGATGTATATACATTACATAGAACACACTGGGGCCGATGTATATACATTACATAGAACACACTGGGGCCGATGTATATACATTACAGAGAATACACTGGGACCGATGTATATACATTACATAGGATACACTGGGGCCGATGTATATACATTACATAGAACACACTGGGGCCGATGTATATACATAACATAGAACACACTGGGGCCGATGTTTATACATTACATAGGATACACTGGGGCTGATGTATATACATTACATAGGATACACTGGGGCCGATGTATATACATTACATAGGATACACTGGGACCGATGTATATACATTACATAGAACACACTGGGACTGATGTATATACATTACATAGAACACACTGGGGCTGATGTATATACATTACATAGGATACACTGGGGCCGATGTATATACATTACATAGGATACACTGGGGCCAATGTATATACATTACATAGAACACACTGGGACTGATGTATATACATTACATAGAACACACTGGGGCTGATGTATATACATTACATAGAATACACTGGTGCCGATGTATATACATTACATAGGATACACTGGGGCCAATGTATATACATTACATAGAACACACTGGGACTGATGTATATACATTACATAGAACACACTGGGGCCGGTGTATATACATTACATAGGATACACTGGGGCTGATGTATATACATTACATAGAACACACTGGGACTGATGTATATACATTACATAGAACACACTGGGGCTGATGTATATACATTACATAGGATACACTGGGGCCGATGTATATACATTACATAGGATACACTGGGACCGATGTATATACATTACATAGAACACACTGGGACTGATGTATATACATTACATAGAACACACTGGGGCTGATGTATATACATTACATAGGATACACTGGGGCCGATGTATATACATTACATAGGATACACTGGGGCCAATGTATATACATTACATAGAACACACTGGGACTGATGTATATACATTACATAGAACACACTGGGGCCGGTGTATATACATTACATAGGATACACTGGGGCTGATGTATATACATTACATAGAACACACTGGGACCGATGTATATACATTACATAGGATACACTGGGGCCGATGTATATACATTACATAGGATACACTGGGGCCGATGTATATACATTACATAGAATACACTGGTGCCGATGTATAGACATTACATAGGATACACTGGGGCTGATGTATATACATTACATAGAACACACTGGGACCGATGTATATACATTACATAGGATACACTGGGGCTGATGTATATACATTACAGAGAATACACTGGGGCCAATGTATATACATTATATACGATACACTGGGGCCGATGTATATACATTACATAGAACACACTGGGGCCGATGTATATACATTACATAGAACACACTGGGGCTGATGTATATACATTGCATAGGATACACTGGGGCCGATGTATATACATTACATAGGATACACTGGGACCGATGTATATACATTACATAGAACACACTGGGACCGATGTATATACATTACATAGAACACACTGGGGCTGATGTATATACATTACATAGAATACACTGGGGCCGATGTATATACATTACATAGGATACACTGGGGCCGATGTATATACATTACATAGGATACACTGGGGCCGATGTATATACATTACATAGAATACACTGGTGCCGATGTATAGACATTACATAGGATACACTGGGGCTGATGTATATACATTACATAGAACACACTGGGACCGATGTATATACATTACATAGGATACACTGGGGCTGATGTATATACATTACAGAGAATACACTGGGGCCAATGTATATACATTATATAGGATACACTGGGGCCGATGTATATACATTACATAGAACACACTGGGGCTGATGTATATACATTACATAGAATACACTGGGGCCGATGTATATACATTACATAGAACACACTGGGGCCGATGTATATACATTACATAGAACACACTGGGGCTGATGTATATACATCACATAGGATACACTGGGACTGTTGTATATACAATACATAGGATACACTGGGGCCGATGTATATACATTACATAGGATACACTGGGACTGTTGTATATACAATACATAGGATACACTGGGGCCGATGTATATACATTACATAGAACACACTGGGGCCGATGTATATACATTACATAGGATACACTGGGGCCGATGTTTATACATAACATAGAACACACTGGGGCTGATGTATATACATTACATAGGATACACTGGGGCCGATGTATATACATTACATAGGATACACTGGGACCGATGTATATACATTACATAGAACACACTGGGGCTGATGTATATACATTACATAGGATACACTGGGGCCGATGTATATACATTACATAGGATACACTGGGGCCGATGTATATACATTACATAGGATACACTGGGACCGATGTATATACATTACATAGGATACACTGGGACCGATGTATATACATTACATAGAACACACTGGGACCGATATATATACATTACATAGAACACACTGGGGCTGATGTATATACATTACATAGAATACACTGGGGCCGATGTATATACATTACATAGGATACACTGGGGCCGATGTATATACATTACATAGAATACACTGGTGCCGATGTATAGACATTACATAGGATACACTGGGGCTGATGTATATACATTACATAGAACACACTGGGACCGATGTATATACATTACATAGGATACACTGGGGCTGATGTATATACATTACAGAGAATACACTGGGGCCAATGTATATACATTATATAGGATGCACTGGGGCCGATGTATATACATTACATAGAACACACTGGGGCTGATGTATATACATTACATAGGATACACTGGGGCTGATGTATATACATTACATAGGATACACTGGGGCTGATGTATATACATTACATAGAATACACTGGGGCCGATGTATATACATTACATAGAACATACTGGGGCCGATGTATATACATTACATAGAACACACTGGGGCTGATGTATATACATTATATAGAACACACTGGGGCCGATGTATATACATTACATAGGATACACTGGGACTGTTGTATATACATTACATAGGATACACTGGGGCCGATGTATATACATTACATAGAACACACTGGGGCCGATGTATATACATTACATAGAATACACTGGGGCCGATGTATATACATTACATAGAACATACTGGGGCCGATGTATATACATTACATAGAACACACTGGGGCTGATGTATATACATTATATAGAACACACTGGGGCCGATGTATATACATTACATAGGATACACTGGGACTGTTGTATATACATTACATAGGATACACTGGGGCCGATGTATATACATTACATAGAACACACTGGGGCCGATGTATATACATTACATAGGATACACTGGGACTGTTGTATATACATTACATAGGATACACTGGGGCCGATGTATATACATTACATAGAACACACTGGGGCCGATGTATGTACATTACATAGGATACACTGGGGCCGATGTATATACATTACATAGTATACACTGGGGCCGATGTATATACATTACATAGGATACACTGGGGCCGATGTATATACATCATATAGGATACACTGGGACCGATGTACATACATTACATAGGATACACTGGGACCGATGTATATACATTACATAAAACACACTGGGGCCGATGTATATACATTACATAGAACAAACTGGGGCCGATGTATATACCTTACATAGAACACACTGGGGCCGATGTACATACATTACATAGGATACACTGGGGCTGATGTATATACATTACATAGGATACACTGGGGCCGATGTATATACATTACATAGGATACACTGGGGCCGATGTATATACATTACATAGAACACACTGGGGCCGATGTATATACATTACATAGAACACACTGGGGCCGATGTACATACATTACATAGAACACACTGCGGCCGATGTATATACATTACATAGAACACACTGGGGCTGATGTATATACATTACATAGGATACACTGGGGCCGATGTATATACATTACATAGGATACACTGGGGCCGATGTATATACATTACATAGGATACACTGGGGCCGATGTACATACATTACATAGAACACACTGCGGCCGATGTATATACATTACATAGAACACACTGGGGCCGATGTATATACATTACATAGAACACACTGGGGCCGATGTATATACATTACATAGGATACACTGGGGCCGATGTATATACATTACATAGGATACACTGGGGCTGATGTATATACATTACATAGAACACACTGGGGCTGATGTATATACATTACATAGGATACACTGGGGCCGATGTATATACATTACATAGGATACACTGGGGCCGATGTAAATACATTACATAGAACACACTGGGGCCGATGTATATACATTACATAGAACACACTGGGGCCGATGTATATACATTACATAGAACACACTGGGGCCGATGTATATACATTACATAGAACACACTGGGTCCGATGTACATACATTACATAGAACACACTGGGGCCAATGTATATACATTACATAGGATACACTGGGGCCGATGTATATACATTACATAGAACACACTGGGGCCGATGTATATACATTACATTGAACACACTGGGGCCGATGTATATACATTACATAGGATACACTGGGGCCGATGTATATACATTACATAGGATACACTGGGGCTGATGCATATACATTACATAGGATACACTGGGGTCGATGTATATACATTACATAGAACACACTGGGGCCGATGTATATACATTACATAGGATACACTGGGGCCGATGTATATACATTACATAGGATACACTGGGGCCGATGCATATACATTACATAGGATACACTGGGGCTGATGTATATACATTACATAGGATACACTGGGGCGGATGTATATACATTACATAGGATACACTGGGGCCGATGTACATACATTACGTAGAACACACTGGGTCCGATGTATATACATTACATAGAACACACTGGGGCCGATGTATATACATTACATAGAACACAACGGGGCCGATGTATATACATTACATAGAATACACTGGGGCTGATGTATATACATTACATAGAACACACTGGGTCCGATGTATATACATTACATAGAACACACTGGGGCCGATGTATATACATTACATAGAACACACTGGGGCCGATGTACATACATTACGTAGAACACACTGGGTCCGATGTATATACATTACATAGAACACACTGGGGCCGATGTATATACATTACATAGAACACACTGGGGCTGATGTATATACATTACATAGAATACACTGGGGCCGATGTATATACATTACATAGAACACACTGGGGCCGATGTATATACATTACATAGAACACACTGGGGCTGATGTATATACATTACATAGGATACACTGGGACTGTTGTATATACAATACATAGGATACACTGGGGCCGATGTATATACATTACATAGAACACACTGGGGCCGATGTATATACATTACATAGGATACACTGGGGCCGATGTATATACATTACATAGTATACACTGGGGCCGATGTATATACATTACATAGGATACACTGGGGCCGATGTATATACATCATATAGGATACACTGGGACCGATGTACATACATTACATAGGATACACTGGGACCGATGTACATACATTACATAAAACACACTGGGGCCGATGTATATACCTTACATAGAACACACTGGGGCCGATGTACATACATTACATAGGATACACTGGGGCTGATGTATATACATTACATAGGATACACTGGGGCCGATGTATATACATTACATAGGATACACTGGGGCCGATGTATATACATTACATAGAACACACTGGGGCCGATGTATATACATTACATAGAACACACTGGGGCCGATGTACATACATTACATAGAACACACTGCGGCCGATGTATATACCTTACATAGAACACACTGGGGCCGATGTATATACATTACATAGAACACACTGGGGCCGATGTATATACATTACATAGGATACACTGGGGCCGATGTATATACATTACATAGAACACACTGGGGCCGATGTATATACATTACATAGAACACACTGGGGCCGATGTATATACATTACATAGAACACACTGGGGCCGATGTATATACATTACATAGGATACACTGGGGCCGATGTATATACATTACATAGGATACACTGGGGCTGATGCATATACATTACATAGGATACACTGGGGTCGATGTATATACATTACATAGAACACACTGGGGCCGATGTATATACATTACATAGGATACACTGGGGCCGATGTATATACATTACATAGGATACACTGGGGCCAATGTATATACATTACATAGGATACACTGGGGCTGATGTATATACATTACATAGAACACACTGGGGCCGATGTACATACATTACATAGGATACACTGGGGCCGATGTATATACATTACATAGGATACACTGGGGCCGATGTATATACATTACATAGGATACACTGGGGCTGATGCATATACATTACATAGGATACACTGGGGTCGATGTATATACATTACATAGGATACACTGGGGCCGATGTATATACATTACATAGGATACACTGGGGCCGATGTATATACATTACATAGGATACACTGGGGCCGATGTATATACATTACATAGGATACACTGGGGCCGATGTATATACATTACATAGGATACACTGGGGCCAATGTATATACATTACATAGGATACACTGGGGCTGATGTATATACATTACATAGAACACACTGGGGCCGATGTACATACATTACATAGGATACACTGGGGCCGATGTATATACATTACATAGGATACACTGGGGCCGATGTATATACATTACGTAGAACACACTGGGTCCGATGTATATACATTACATAGGATACACTGGGGCCGATGTATATACATTACATAGGATACACTGGGGCCGATGTATATACATTACATAGGATACACTGGGGCTGATGTATATACATTACATAGGATATACTGGGGCCGATGTATATACATTACATAGAACACACTGGGGCCGATGTATATACATTACATAGGATACACTGGGGCCGATGTATATACATTACATAGAACACACTGGGGCTGATGTATATACATTACATAGAATACACTGGGGCCGATGTATATACATTACATAGAACACACTGGGGCCGATGTACATACATTACATAGGATACACTGGGGCTGATGTATATACATTACATAGGATACACTGGGGCCGATGTATATACATTACATAGGATACACTGGGGCCGATGTATATACATTACATAGAACACACTGGGACTGATGTATATACATTACATAGAACACACTGGGGCTGATGTATATACATTACATAGGATACACTGGGGCCGATGTATATACATTACATAGGATACACTGGGGCCGATGTATATACATTACATAGGATACACTGGGACCGATGTATATACATTACATAGAACACACTGGGACCGATGTATATACATTACATAGAACACACTGGGGCCGATGTATATACATTACATAGAACACACTGGGGCCGATGTATATACATTACATAGGATACACTGGGGCCGATGTATATACATTACATAGGATACACTGGGGCTGATGCATATACATTACATAGGATACACTGGGGTCGATGTATATACATTACATAGAACACACTGGGGCCGATGTATATACATTACATAGGATACACTGGGGCCGATGTATATACATTACATAGGATACACTGGGGCCAATGTATATACATTACATAGGATACACTGGGGCTGATGTATATACATTACATAGAACACACTGGGGCCGATGTACATACATTACATAGGATACACTGGGGCCGATGTATATACATTACATAGGATACACTGGGGCCGATGTATATACATTACATAGGATACACTGGGGCTGATGCATATACATTACATAGGATACACTGGGGTCGATGTATATACATTACATAGGATACACTGGGGCCGATGTATATACATTACATAGGATACACTGGGGCCGATGTATATACATTACATAGGATACACTGGGGCCGATGTATATACATTACATAGGATACACTGGGGCCGATGTATATACATTACATAGGATACACTGGGGCCAATGTATATACATTACATAGGATACACTGGGGCTGATGTATATACATTACATAGAACACACTGGGGCCGATGTACATACATTACATAGGATACACTGGGGCCGATGTATATACATTACATAGGATACACTGGGGCCGATGTATATACATTACGTAGAACACACTGGGTCCGATGTATATACATTACATAGGATACACTGGGGCCGATGTATATACATTACATAGGATACACTGGGGCCGATGTATATACATTACATAGGATACACTGGGGCTGATGTATATACATTACATAGGATATACTGGGGCCGATGTATATACATTACATAGAACACACTGGGGCCGATGTATATACATTACATAGGATACACTGGGGCCGATGTATATACATTACATAGGATACACTGGGGCCGATGTATATACATTACATAGGATACACTGGGGCTGATGTATATACATTACATAGAACACACTGGGGCTGATGTATATACATTACATAGGACACACTGGGGCCGATGTAAATACATTACATAGGATACACTGGGGCCGATGTATATACATTACATAGAACACACTGGGGCTGATGTATATACATTACATAGAACACACTGGGGCCGATGTAAATACATTACATAGGATACACTGGGGCTGATGTATATACATTACATAGAACACACTGGGGCTGATGTATATACATTACATAGAACACACTGGGGCTGATGTATATACATTACATAGAACACACTGGGGCCGATGTAAATACATTACATAGGATACACTGGGGCCGATGTATATACATTACATAGAACACACTGGGGCTGATGTATATACATTACATAGAATACACTGGGGCCGATGTATATACATTACATAGAACACACTGGGGCCGATGTACATACATTACATAGGATACACTGGGGCTGATGTATATACATTACATAGGATACACTGGGGCCGATGTATATACATTACATAGGATACACTGGGGCCGATGTATATACATTACATAGAACACACTGGGACTGATGTATATACATTACATAGAACACACTGGGGCTGATGTATATACATTACATAGGATACACTGGGGCCGATGTATATACATTACATAGGATACACTGGGGCCGATGTATATACATTACATAGGATACACTGGGACCGATGTATATACATTACATAGAACACACTGGGACCGATGTATATACATTACATAGAACACACTGGGGCTGATGTATATACATTACATAGAATACACTGGGGCCGATGTATATACATTACATAGGATACACTGGGGCCGATGTATATACATTACATAGGATACACTGGGGCCGATGTATATACATTACATAGAATACACTGGGGCCGATGTATATACATTACATAGGATACACTGGGGCCGATGTATATACATTACATAGAACACACTGGGGCCGATGTACATACATTACATAGGATACACTGGGGCTGATGAATATACATTACATAGGATACACTGGGGCCGATGTATATACATTACATAGGATACACTGGGGCCGATGTATATACATTACATAGAACACACTGGGACTGATGTATATACATTACATAGAACACACTGGGGCTGATGTATATACATTACATAGGATACACTGGGGCCGATGTATATACATTACATAGGATACACTGGGGCCGATGTATATACATTACATAGGATACACTGGGACCGATGTATATACATTACATAGAACACACTGGGACCGATGTATATACATTACATAGAACACACTGGGGCTGATGTATATACATTACATAGAATACACTGGGGCCGATGTATATACATTACATAGGATACACTGGGGCCGATGTATATACATTACATAGGATACACTGGGGCCGATGTATATACATTACATAGAATACACTGGTGCCGATGTATAGACATTACATAGGATACACTGGGGCTGATGTATATACATTACATAGAACACACTGGGACCGATGTATATACATTACATAGGATACACTGGGGCTGATGTATATATATTACAGAGAATACACTGGGGCCAATGTATATACATTATATAGGATACACTGGGGCCGATGTATATACATTACATAGAACACACTGGGGCTGATGTATATACATTACATAGAATACACTGGGGCCGATGTATATACATTACATAGAACACACTGGGGCCGATGTATATACATTACAGAGAATACACTGGGACCGATGGACATACATTACATAGAACAAACTGGGGCCGATGTATATACATTACATAGGATACACTGGGGCTGATGTATATACATTACATAGAACACACTGGGGCCGATGTATATACATTACATAGGATACACTGGGGCCGATGTATATACATTACATAGGATACACTGGGACTGTTGTATATACAATACATAGGATACACTGGGGCCGATGTATATACATTACATAGGATACACTGGGGCCGATGTATATACATTACATAGAACACACTGGGGCTGATGTATATACATTACATAGGATACACTGGGACTGTTGTATATACAATACATAGGATACACTGGGGCCGATGTATATACATTACATAGAACACACTGGGGCCGATGTATATACATTACATAGGATACACTGGGGCCGATGTTTATACATAACATAGAACACACTGGGGCTGATGTATATACATTACATAGGATACACTGGGGCCGATGTATATACATTACATAGGATACACTGGGACCGATGTATATACATTACATAGGATACACTGGGGCTGATGTATATACATTACATAGGATACACTGGGGCCGATGTATATACATTACATAGGATACACTGGGACCGATGTATATACATTACATAGGATACACTGGGGCTGATGTATATACATTACATAGGATACACTGGGGCCGATGTATATACATTACATAGGATACACTGGGGCCGATGTATATACATTACATAGAACACACTGGGGCTGATGTATATACATTACATAGGATACACTGGGGCCGATGTATATACATTACATAGGATACACTGGGGCCGATGTATATAAATTACATAGGATACACTGGGACCGATGTATATACATTACATAGGATACACTGGGACCGATGTATATACATTACATAGAACACACTGGGACCGATATATATACATTACATAGAACACACTGGGGCTGATGTATATACATTACATAGAATACACTGGGGCCGATGTATATACATTACATAGGATACACTGGGGCCGATGTATATACATTACATAGAATACACTGGTGCCGATGTATAGACATTACATAGGATACACTGGGGCTGATGTATATACATTACATAGAACACACTGGGACCGATGTATATACATTACATAGGATACACTGGGGCTGATGTATATACATTACAGAGAATACACTGGGGCCAATGTATATACATTATATAGGATACACTGGGGCCGATGTATATACATTACATAGAACACACTGGGGCTGATGTATATACATTACATAGAACACACTGGGTCCGATGTATATACATTACATAGAACACACTGGGGCCGATGTATATACATTACATAGAACACACTGGGGCCGATGTATATACATTACATAGAACACACTGGGGCCGATGTATATACATTACATAGGATGCACTAGGGCCGATGTATATACATTACAAAGAACACACTGGGGCCGATGTATATACCTTACAGAGAACACACTGGGGCCGATGTATATACATTACATAGGACTGACTGGGGCCGATGTATATACATTACATAGAACCCACTGGGGCCGATGTATATACATTACATAGAACACACTGGGGCCGATGTATATACATTACATAGAAAACACTGGGGCCGATGTATATACATTACATAGGATACACTGGGGCCGATGTATATACATTACATAGGATACACTGGGGCCGATGTAAATACATTACATAGGATACACTGGGGCCGATGTATATACATTACATAGAACACACTGGGGCTGATGTATATACATTACATAGAATACACTGGGGCCGATGTATATACATTACATAGAACACACTGGGGCCGATGTATATACATTACATAGAACACACTGGGGCTGATGTATATACATTACATAGAACACACTGGGGCCGATGTATATACATTACATAGGATACACTGGGACTGTTGTATATACAATACATAGGATACACTGGGGCCGATGTATATACATTACATAGAACACACTGGGGCCGATGTATATACATTACATAGGATACACTGGGGCCGATGTATATACATTACATAGTATACACTGGGGCCGATGTATATACATTACATAGGATACACTGGGGCCGATGTATATACATCATATAGGATACACTGGGACCGATGTACATACATTACATAGGATACACTGGGACCGATGTACATACATTACATAAAACACACTGGGGCCGATGTATATACCTTACATAGAACACACTGGGGCCGATGTACATACATTACATAGGATACACTGGGGCTGATGTATATACATTACATAGGATACACTGGGGCCGATGTATATACATTACATAGGATACACTGGGGCCGATGTATATACATTACATAGAACACACTGGGGCCGATGTATATACATTACATAGAACACACTGGGGCCGATGTACATACATTACATAGAACACACTGCGGCCGATGTATATACCTTACATAGAACACACTGGGGCCGATGTATATACATTACATAGAACACACTGGGGCCGATGTACATACATTACGTAGAACACACTGGGTCCGATGTATATACCTTACATAGAACACACTGGGGCCGATGTATATACATTACATAGAACACACTGGGGCCGATGTACATACATTACGTAGAACACACTGGGTCCGATGTATATACATTACATAGAACACACTGGGGCCGATGTATATACATTACATAGGATACACTGGGGCCGATGTATATACATTACATAGAACACACTGGGGCCGATGTATATACATTACATAGAACACACTGGGGCCGATGTATATACATTACATAGAACACACTGGGGCCGATGTATATACATTACATAGGCTACACTGGGGCCGATGTATATACATTACATAGGATACACTGGGGCTGATGCATATACATTACATAGGATACACTGGGGTCGATGTATATACATTACATAGAACACACTGGGGCCGATGTATATACATTACATAGGATACACTGGGGCCGATGTATATACATTACATAGGATACACTGGGGCCGATGTATATACATTACATAGGATACACTGGGGCCGATGTATATACATTACATAGGATACACTGGGGCCAATGTATATACATTACATAGGATACACTGGGGCTGATGTATATACATTACATAGAACACACTGGGGCCGATGTACATACATTACATAGGATACACTGGGGCCGATGTATATACATTACATAGGATACACTGGGGCCGATGTATATACATTACATAGGATACACTGGGGCTGATGCATATACATTACATAGGATACACTGGGGTCGATGTATATACATTACATAGAACACACTGGGGCCGATGTATATACATTACATAGGATACACTGGGGCCGATGTATATACATTACATAGGATACACTGGGGCCGATGTATATACATTACATAGGATACACTGGGGCCGATGTATATACATTACATAGGATACACTGGGGCCAATGTATATACATTACATAGGATACACTGGGGCTGATGTATATACATTACATAGAACACACTGGGGCCGATGTACATACATTACATAGGATACACTGGGGCCGATGTATATACATTACATAGGATACACTGGGGCCGATGTATATACATTACATAGGATACACTGGGGCTGATGCATATACATTACATAGGATACACTGGGGTCGATGTATATACATTACATAGAACACACTGGGGCCGATGTATATACATTACATAGGATACACTGGGGCCGATGTATATACATTACATAGGATACACTGGGGCCGATGTATATACATTACATAGGATACACTGGGGCCGATGTATATACATTACATAGGATACACTGGGGCCAATGTATATACATTACATAGGATACACTGGGGCTGATGTATATACATTACATAGAACACACTGGGGCCGATGTACATACATTACATAGGATACACTGGGGCCGATGTATATACATTACATAGGATACACTGGGGCCGATGTATATACATTACGTAGAACACACTGGGTCCGATGTATATACATTACATAGGATACACTGGGGCCGATGTATATACATTACATAGGATACACTGGGGCCGATGTATATACATTACATAGGATACACTGGGGCCGATGTATATACATTACATAGGATACACTGGGGCCAATGTATATACATTACATAGGATACACTGGGGCTGATGTATATACATTACATAGAACACACTGGGGCCGATGTACATACATTACATAGGATACACTGGGGCCGATGTATATACATTACATAGGATACACTGGGGCCGATGTATATACATTACGTAGAACACACTGGGTCCGATGTATATACATTACATAGGATACACTGGGGCCGATGTATATACATTACATAGGATACACTGGGGCCGATGTATATACATTACATAGGATACACTGGGGCTGATGTATATACATTACATAGGATACACTGGGGCCGATGTATATACATTACATAGAACACACTGGGGCCGATGTATATACATTACATAGGATACACTGGGGCCGATGTATATACATTACATAGAACACACTGGGGCTGATGTATATACATTACATAGAACACACTGGGGCCGATGTAAATACATTACATAGGATACACTGGGGCCGATGTATATACATTACATAGAACACACTGGGGCTGATGTATATACATTACATAGAATACACTGGGGCCGATGTATATACCTTACATAGAACACACTGGGGCCGATGTACATACATTACATAGGATACACTGGGGCTGATGTATATACATTACATAGGATACACTGGGGCCGATGTATATACATTACATAGGATACACTGGGGCCGATGTATATACATTACATAGAACACACTGGGGCCGATGTATATACATTACATAGAACACACTGGGGCCGATGTACATACATTACATAGAACACACTGCGGCCGATGTATATACCTTACATAGAACACACTGGGGCCGATGTATATACATTACATAGAACACACTGGGTCCGATGTATATACATTACATAGAACACACTGGGGCCGATGTATATACATTACATAGGATACACTGGGGCCGATGTATATACATTACATAGAACACACTGGGGCCGATGTATATACATTACATAGAACACACTGGGGCCGATGTATATACATTACATAGAACACACTGGGGCCGATGTATATACATTACATAGGATACACTGGGGCCGATGTATATACATTACATAGGATACACTGGGGCTGATGCATATACATTACATAGGATACACTGGGGTCGATGTATATACATTACATAGAACACACTGGGGCCGATGTATATACATTACATAGGATACACTGGGGCCGATGTATATACATTACATAGGATACACTGGGGCCGATGTATATACATTACATAGGATACACTGGGGCCGATGTATATACATTACATAGGATACACTGGGGCCAATGTATATACATTACATAGGATACACTGGGGCCGATGTACATACATTACGTAGAACACACTGGGTCCGATGTATATACATTACATAGAACACACTGGGGCCGATGTATATACATTACATAGGATACACTGGGGCCGATGTATATACATTACAAAGAACACACTGGGGCCGATGTATATACCTTACAGAGAACACACTGGGGCCGATGTATATACATTACATAGGATACACTGGGGCCGATGTATATACATTACATAGAACCCACTGGGGCCGATGTATATACCTTACAGAGAACACACTGGGGCCGATGTATATACATTACATAGAACCCACTGGGGCCGATGTATATACATTACATAGAACACACTGGGGCCGATGTATATACATTACATAGAAAACACTGGGGCCGATGTATATACATTACATAGGATACACTGGGGCCGATGTATATACATTACATAGGATACACTGGGGCCGATGTATATACATCATATAGGATACACTGGGACCGATGTACATACATTACATAGGATACACTGGGGCCGATGTAAATACATTACATAGGATACACTGGGGCCGATGTAAATACATTACATAGGATACACTGGGGCCGATGTATATACATTACATAGAACACACTGGGGCCGATGTATATACATTACATAGAACACACTGGGGCCGATGTATATACATTACATAGAAAACACTGGGGCCGATGTATATACATTACATAGGATACACTGGGGCCGATGTATATACATTACATAGGATACACTGGGGCCGATGTATATACATTACATAGGATACACTGGGGCCGATGTATATACATTACATAGAACACACTGGGGCCGATGTATATACATTACATAGAACACACTGGGGCCGATGTATATACATTACATAGAAAACACTGGGGCCGATGTATATACATTACATAGGATACACTGGGGCCGATGTATATACATTACATAGAACACACTGGGGCCGATGTATATACATTACATAGGATACACTGGGGCCGATGTATATACATCATATAGGATACACTGGGACCGATGTACATACATTACATAGGATACACTGGGGCCGATGTAAATACATTACATAGGATACACTGGGGCCGATGTAAATACATTACATAGGATACACTGGGGCCGATGTATATACATTACATAGAACCCACTGGGGCCGATGCATATACATTACATAGAATACACTGGGGCTGATGTATATACATTACATAGAACACACTGGGGCCGATGTATATACATTACATAGAATACACTGGGGCCGATGTATATACATTACATAGGATACACTGGGGCCAATGTATATACATTACATAGGATACACTGGGGCCAAGGTATATACATTACATAGAACACACTGGGGCCGATGTATATACATTACATAGGATACACTGGGGCCGATGTATACACATTACATAGAACACACTGGGGCCGATGTATATACATTACATAGGATACACTGGGGCCGATGTATATACATTACATAGAACACACTGGGGCCGATGTATATACATTACATAGAATACACTGGGGCCGATGTATATACATTACATAGGATACACTGGGGCCGATGTATATACATTACATAGGATACACTGGGGCCGATGTATATACATTACATAGAACACACTGGGGCCGATGTATATACATTACATAGAACACACTGGGGCTGATGTATATACATTACATAGGATACACTGGGGCTGATGTATATACATAACATAGGATACACTGGGGCCGATGTATATACATTACATAGGATACACTGGGGCCGATGTATATACATTACATAGGATACACTGGGGCTGATGTATATACATTACATAGGATACACTGGGGCCGATGTATATACATTACATAGGATACACTGGGGCTGATATATATACATTACATAGGATACACTGGGGCCGATGTATATACATTACATAGGATACACTGGGGCCGATGTATATACATTACATAGAATACACTGGGGCTGATGTATATACATCATATAGGATACCATGGGGCTGATGTATATACATTACATAGAACACACTGGGGCCGATGTATATACATTACATAGGATACACTGGGGCCGATGTATATACATTACATAGGATACACTGGGGCTGATATATATACATTACATAGGATACACTGGGGCCGATGTATATACATTACATAGGATACACTGGGGCCGATGTATATACATTACATAGAATACACTGGGGCTGATGTATATACATCATATAAGATACCATGGGGCTGATGTATATACATCATATAGGATACCATGGGGCTGATGTATATACATCATATAGGATACCATGGGGCTGATGTATATACATTACATAGGATACCATGGGGCTGATGTGTATACATTACATAGGACACTTTTACACACACAAACCACATTTATAAATCTGGTTTAAGGAAGATATACAACAAAAATCTTAATAAAATCATTCTTTTATTTCACCAATTTAAAAATATAGTTCATGAGAATACAATAAGAAATAAATAAAATCAGAGACCTAAAAACAATAAAGGAGACCCCTCCCAATCAATCCAATCACATATAGCATTATCCCTAACTGATATACCTACAAGAAATGTAATATGACTCCAGGCCCATATAAATTAGGACATCAGAACAAATTGCACTATTCCCATAAAAATGCTCTTAATTAATATTGTGCATAGTATAGAAAACAGTACTATAAATAAATGTCAAGTAACAGGCTAATTAGAGAATGTATTCATACTGTAAAGTGCCAAAGTAGTTCAATTATTCCTATTGGGACCCAGGTATAAGATGTGTAAAGTATCTAAATTTAAGCCAGCCATAATACTTACAAAGGGATTACTGATAATACTATGTATCCGGAGGTCTCCTTGCCAGAACCTGCCCCGACGACGCCGTTTCGCTAATGTGCTTCTTCAGTAGGGGCGTATACTATGTACGAAGCCTTCCGTTTTTATAAGTCCCCCACCAGCCGATTTCAATAATTATCAATGTGGGAGTGGTTTCGGCGCATGACCGCATTACTGGGAATCCCGTGTGCATAACCGGACTTCAGGAATATGACGCCTGACACGCATGCGATGGAACGCACGCTGTGTGAAGTGCGCAAGACCGGAAGTCCCACGGGTTCGCTCGTGCTCATGCGCACTCTCCGTACTAAATTCCCCATATAGAAGTGGCGAAGCTTAGATTGCCCGTGAGTGGATAAACGTTATATTTACTATTGTGTATGATTTGAACCCTATAAAACGTAGTACGACATACATAGGATACGCTAGAGCCAATGTATATACATTACATAGAATACGATAGGGCCAATGTATATACATCATATAGGATACACTGGGGCCAATGTACATACATAATATAGGATATTCTAGGGTCCATGTATATACATCATATAGAATACCATGGGACTGATGTATATACATAATATAGGATACCATGGGGCTGATGTATATACATTACATAGGATACACTGGGGCTGATGTATATACATTACATAGGATACGCTAGAGCCAATGTATATACATTACATAGAATACGCTAGGGCCAATGTATATACATTACATAGGACACACTGGGACCAATGTATATACATTACATAGAACACACTGGGGCCGATGTATATACATCATATAGTATACCATGGCGCTGATGTATATACATTACATAGGATACCGTGGCGCTGATGTATATACATCATATATACGATACCATGGGGCTGATGTATATACATCATATAGGATACCATGGGGCTGATGTATATTCATCATTTAGGATACCATGGGGCTGATGTATATACATTACATAGGATACGCTAGGGCCAATGTATATACATTACATAGAATACGCTAGGGCCAATGTATATACATCATATAGGATACACTGGGGCCAATGTACATACATAATATAGGATATTCTAGGGTCCATGTATATACATCATATAGAATACCATGGGACTGATGTATATACATAATATAGGATACCATGGGGCTGATGTATATACATCATATAGGATACCATGGGGCTGATGTACAGTACAGACCAAAAGTTTGGATACACCTTCTCATTTAAAGATTTTTCTGTATTTTCATGACTATGAAAATTGTACATTCACACTGAAGGCATCAAAACTATGAATTAACACATGTGGAATTATATACTTAACAAAAAAGTGTGAAACAACTGAAAAAATGTCTTATATTCTAGGTTCTTCAAAGTAGCCACCTTTTGCTTTGATAACTGCTTTGCACACTCTTGGCATTTTCTTGATGAGCTTCAAGAGGTAGTCACCGGAAATGGTCTTCCAACAATCTTGAAGGAGTTCCCAGAGATGCTTAGCACTTGTTGGCCCTTTTGCCTTCACTCTGCGGTCCAGCTCACCCCAAACCATCTCGATTGGGTTCAGTTCTGGTGACTGTGGAGGCCAGGTCATCAGGTGTAGCACCCCATCACTCTCCTTCTTGGTCAAATAGCCCTTACACAGTCTGTAGGTGTGTTTGGGGTCATTGTCCTGTTGAAAAATAAATGATGGTCCAACTAAACGCAAACTGGATGGAATAGCATGCTGCTGCAAGATGCTGTGGTAGCCATGCTGGTTCAGTATGCCTTTAATTTTGAATAAATCTCCAACAGTGTCACCAGCAAAGCACCCCCACACCAACACACCTCCTCCTCCATGCTTCACGGTGGGAACCAAGCATGTAGAGTCCATCTGTTCACCTTTTCTGCGTCGCACAAAGACATGGTGGTTGAAACCAAAGATCTCAAATTTGGACTCATCAGACCAAAGCGCAGATTTCCACTGGTCTAATGTCCATTCCTTGTGTTCTTTAGCCCAAACAAGTCTCTTCTGCTTGTTGCCTGTCCTTAGCAGTGGTTTCCTAGCAGCTATTTTACCATAAAGGCCAGCTGCACAAAGTCTCCTCTTAACAGTTGTTGAAGAGATGTGTCTGCTGCTAGAACTCTGTGTGGCATTGACCTGGTCTCTAATCTGAGCTGCTGTTAACCTGCGATTTCTGAGGCTGGTGACTCGGATAAACTTATCCTCAGAAGCAGAGGTGACTCTTGGTCTTCCTTTCCTGGGGCGGTCCTCATGTGAGCCAGTTTCTTTGTAGCGCTTGATGGTTTTTGCAACTACACTTGGGGACACTTTCAAAGTTTGCCCAATTTTTTGGACTGACTGACCTTCATTTCTTAAAGTAATGATGGCCACTCGTTTTTCTTTACTTAGATGCTTTTTTCTTGCCATAATACAAATTCTAACAGTCTATTCAGTAGGACTATCTTCTGTGTATCTACCAGACATCTGTACAACACAACTGATGGTCCCAACCCCATTTATAAGGCAAGAAATCCCACTTATTAAACCTGACAGGGCACACCTGTGAAGTGAAAACCATTTCCGGTGACTACCTATTGAAGCTCATAAAGAGAATGCCAAGAGTGTGCAAAGCAGTCATCAAAGCAAAAGGTGGCTACTTTGAAGAACCTAGAATATAAGACATATTTTCAGTTGTTTCACACTTTTTTGTTAAGTATATAATTCCACATGTGTTAATTTATACTTTTGATGCCTTCAGTGTGAATGTACAATTTTCATAGTCATGAAAATACAGAAAAATCTTTAAATGAGAAGGTGTGTCCAAACTTTTGGTCTGTACTGTATGTACTGTACATCATATAGGATACCATGGGGCTGATGTATATACATTACATAGGATACCATAGGGCTGATGTATATACATCATATAGGATACCATGGGACTGATGTATATACATCAAATAGGATACCATGGGGCTGATGTATATACCTTACATAGGATACTATGGGGCTGATGTATACACATCATATAGGATACCATGGGGCTGATGTACATACATTACATAGGATACCGTGGCGCTGATGTATATACATCATATACGATACCATGGGGCTGATGTATATACATCATATAGGATACCATGGGACTGATGTATATACATCATAGAGGATTCCATGGGGCTGATGTATATACATCATATAGGATACCATGGGGCTGATGTATATACATTACATAGGATACCATGGCGCTGATATATATACATCATATAGGATACCATGGGGCTGATGTATATACATTACATAGGATACCATGGGGCTGATGTATATACATCATATAGGATACCATGGGGCTGATGTATATACCTTACATAGGATACTATGGGGCTGATGTATACACATCATATAGGATACCATGGGGCTGATGTATATACATTACATAGGATTCCATGGGGCTAATGTATATTCATCATATAGGATACCATGGGGCTGATGTATATACATTACATAGGATACCATGGGGCTGATGTATATACATCATATAGGATACCATGGGGCTGATGTATATACATTACATAGTATACGCTAGGGCCAATGTATATACATTACATAGAATACGCTAGGGCCAATGTATATACATCATATAGGATACACTGGGGCCAATGTACATACATAATATAGGATACCATGGGGCTGATGTATATACATTACATAGGTTACCGTGGCGCTGATGTATATACATCATATAGTATACCATGGGGCTGATGTAAATACATTACATAGGATACCATGACGCTTATGTATATACATCATATAGGATATCATGGGGCTGATGTACAGTATGTACATCATATAAGATACCATGGGGCTGATGTATATACATCATATAGGATACCATGGGACTGATGTATATACATCATATAGGATACCATGGGGCTGATGTATATACATTATATAGGATACCATGGGGCTGATGTATATACATCATATAGGATACCATGGGGCTGATGTATATACATCATATAGGATACCATGGGGCTGATGTATATATATTACATAGTATACCATGGGGCTGATGTATATACATCATATAGGATACCATGGGGCTGATGTGTATACATCATACAGGATACCATGGGGCTGATGTGTATACATCATACAGGATACCATGGGGCTGATGTATATACATTACATAGGATACCATGGCGCTGATGTATATACTGTACATCATATAGGATACCATGGGGCTGATGTATATACATCATATAGGATACCATTGGGCTGTTGTATATACATTACATAGGATACCATGGCGCTGATGTACATATATAATATAGGATACATTGGGGCTGATGTATATACATTACATAGGATACCGTGGCGCTGATGTATATACATCATATAGTATACCATGGGGCTGGTGTAAATACATTACATAGGATACCATGACGCTGATGTATATACATCATATAGGATATCATGGGGCTGATGTACAGTATGTACATCATATAAGATACCATGGGGCTGATGTTTATACATTACATAGGATACCTTGGCGCTGATGTATATACAGTCATGGCCAAAAGTATTGAGAATGAGACAAATAGTAATTTTTCCAAAGTTTACTGCTTCATTTTTTGTAATAGCAATTTGCATATACTCCTGAATGTCAAAGAGTGATCAGCTTAACAGCAATTACTGTACTTGCAAAGTCAATATTTGCCCAGAAAATGAACTTTAACCCCCAAAACACATTTCAACATCATTGCAGTCCTGCCTTAAAAGGAGCAGCTAACATCGTTTTAGTGATTGATCCATTAACACAGGTGTGGGTGTTGATGAGGACAGGGCTGGCGATCAATCAGTCATGATTAAGTAAGAATGACATCACTGGACACTTTAAAAGAAGGCTGCTTCTTGGCATCATTGTTTTTCTTCAGTTAACCATGGTTATCTCTAAAGAAACACGTGCAGCCATCATTTCACTGCATAAAAATGGCCTAACAGGGAAGAGTATCGCAGCTACAAAGATTGCACCTCAGTCATCAATCTATCGCATCATCAAGAACTTCAAGGAGAGAGCTTCCATTGTTGTCAAAAAGGCTCCAGGGCACCCAAGAAAGACAAGCAAGCGCCAGGACCGTATCTTAAAACTGTTTCAGCTGCGGGATCGGACTACCAGCAGTGCCGAGCTTGCTCAGGAATGGCAGCAGGCTGGTGTGAGTGCTTCTGCACGCACTGTGAGGCGGAGACTGTTTGAGCAAGGGCTGGTTTCAAGGAGGGCAGCAAAGAAGCCACTTCTCTCCAGAAAAAACACCAGGGACCGACTGATATTCTGCAAAAGGTACAGGGAGTGGACTGCTGAGGACTGGGGCAAAGTCATTTTCTCTGATGAATCCCCTTTTCGATTGTTTGGGACATCTGGAAAACAGCTTATTCGGAGAAGAAGAGGTGAGCGCTACCACCAGTCTTGTCTCATGCCAACTGTAAAGCATCCTGAAACCATTCATGTGTGGGGTTGATTCTCAGCCAAGGGAATCGGATCACTCACAGTCTTGCCTAAAAAAACAGCCATGAATAAAGAATGGTACCAGAATGTCCTCCAAGAGCAACTTCTCCCAACCGTCCAAGAGCAGTTTGGCGCCAACAATGCCTTTTCCAGCATGATGGAGCACCTTGCCATAAAGCAAAGGTGATAACTAAATGGCTCATGGAACAAAACATAGAGATTTTGGGTCCATGGCCTGGAAACTCCCCAGATCTTAATCCCATTGAGAACTTGTGGTCAATCATCAAGAGACGGGTGGACAAAAAAAACCAACAAATTCTGGCAAAATGCAAGCATTGATTATGCAAGAATGGACTGCTATCAGTCAGGATTTGGTCCAAAAGTTGATTGAGAGCATGCCAGGGAGAATTACAGAGGTCTTGAAGAAGAAGGGGCAACACAGCAAATATTGACTTGCTGCATTAACTCATTCTAACTGTCAATATAACCTATTGGTACTCATAATATGATTGCAATTATATTTCTGTATGTGATATAAACATCAGACAAACACTAATAAAAACCAGAGGCCAGCAGATCATGTGAAAATATAATTTTGGTGTCATTCTCAAAACTTTTGGCCATGACTGTACATTACAAAGGATACAATGGCGCTGATGTAAATACATTACATAGGATACCATGGCGCTGATGTATATACATCATATAAGATACCATGGGGCTGATGTACAGTATATACATCATATAGGATACCATGGCGCTGATGTATATACATTATATAGGATACCATGGGGCTGATGTATATACATCATATAGGATACCATGGGGCTGATGTACAGTATATACATCATATAGGATACCATGGCGCTGATGTATATACATTATATAGGATACCATGGCGCTGATGTATATACATCATATAGGATACACTGGGGCTGATGTATATACATTGCATAGGATACCGTGGCGCTGATGTATATACATCATATAGGATACCATGGCGCTGATGTATATACATTATATAAGATACCATGGGGCTGATGTACAGTATATACATCATATAGGATACCATGGCGCTGATGTATATACATTATATAGGATACCATGGGGCTGATGTATATACATTACATAGGATACCATGGCGCTGATGTATATACATCATATAAGATACCATGGGGCTGATGTACAGTATATACATCATATAGGATACCATGGCGCTGATGTATATACATTACATAGGATACCATGGGGCTGATGTATATACATCATACAGGATACCATGGGGCTGATGTATATACATCATATAGGATACCATGGGACTGATGTATATACATCATATAGGATACCATGGGGCTGATGTATATACATCATATAGGATACCATGGGGCTGATGTGTATACATTACATAGGATACCATGGGGCTGATATATTTACATTACATAGGATACCATGGGGCTGATGTATATATATTACATAGGATACCATGGCGCTGATGTACATACATAATATAAGATACCATGGGGCTGATGTATATACATTACATAGGATACCATGGGACTGATGTATATACATCATATAGTATACCATGGGGCTGATGTACAGTGTATACATCATGTAGGATACCATGGCGCTGATGTATATACATCATATAGGATACCATGGTGCTGATGTATATACATTACATAGGATACCATGGCGCTGATGTATATACATCATATAGTATACCATGGGGCTGATGTATATACATCATATAGGATACCATGGGGCTGATGTAAATACATTACATAGGATACCATGGGGCTGATGTATATACATTACATAGGATACCATGCGGCTGATGTATATACATCATATAGGATACCAGGGGCTGATGTAAATACATTACATAGGATACCATGGCGCTGATGTACATACATAATATAAGATACCATGGGGCTGATGTATATACATTACATAGGATACCATGGGGCTGATGTATATACATCATATAGTATACCATGGGGCTGATGTACAGTATATACATCATGTAGGATACCATGGCGCTGATGTATATACATCATATAGGATATCATGGGGCTGATGTATATACATCATATAGGATACCATGGGGCTGATGTAAATACATTACATAGGATACCATGGGGCTGATGTATATACATTACATAGGATACCATGGGGCTGATGTATATACATCATATAGGATACCAGGGGCTGATGTAAATACATTACATAGGATACCATGAGGCTGATGTATATACATCATATAGGATACCATGGGGCTGATGTACAGTATGTACATCATATAGGATACCATGGCGCTGATGTATATACATCATATAGGATACCATGGCGCTGATGTATATACATTACATAGAATACCATGAGGCTGATGTATATACATCATATAGGATACCATGGGGCTGATGTAAATACATTACATAGGATACCATGACGCTGATGTATATACATTAAATAGGATACCATGGGGCTGATGTATATACATCATATAGGATACCATGGGGCTGATGTACACTATATACATCATATAGGATACCATGGCGCTGATGTATATACATTACATAGAATACCATGAGGCTGATGTATATACATCATATAGGATACCATGGGGCTGATGTATATACATCATATAGGATACCATGGGGCTGATGTAAATACATTAAATAGGATACCATGGGGCTGATGTATATACATCATATAGGATACCATGGGGCTGATGTATATACATCATATAGGATACCATGGGACTGATGTATATACATCATATAGGATACCATGGTGCTGATGTATATACATCATATAGGATGCCATGGGGCTGATGTATATACATCATATAGGATACCAGGGGCTGATGTAAATACATTACATAGGATACCATGAGGCTGATGTATATACATCATATAGGATACCATGGGGCTGATGTATATACATCATATAGGATATCATGGGGCTGATGTACAGTATGTACATCATATAGGATACCATGGGACTGATGTATATACATCATATAGGATACCATGGGGCTGATGTATATACATCATATAGGATACCATGGCGCTGATGTATATACATTACATAGAATACCATGAGGCTGATGTATATACATCATATAGGATACCATGGGGCAGATGTAAATACATTACATAGGATACCATGTCGCTGATGTATATACATCATATAAGATACCATGGGACTGATGTATATACATCATATAGGATACCATGGGACTGATTTATATACATTACATAGGATACCATGGGGCTGATGTTTACACATTACATAGGATACCATGGCGCTGATGTAAATACATTACATAGGATACAATGGAGCTGATGTATATACATCAGATAGGATACCATGGGGCTGATGTATATACATTACATAGGATACCATGGGACTGATGTATATACATCATATAGGATACCATGGGACTGATGTATATACATCATATAGGATACCATGGCGCTGATGTATATACATCATATAGGATACCATGGCGCTGATGTATATACATTACATAGGATACCATGGGGCTGATATATATACATCATATAGGATACCATGGGTCTGATGTACAGTATATACATCATATGGGATACCATGGCGCTGATGTATATACATCATATAGGATACCATGGGACTGATGTATATACATCATATAGGATACACTGGGGCTGATGTATATACATTGCATAGGATACCGTGGCGCTGATGTATATACATCATATAGGATACCATGGCGCTGATGTATATACATCATATAGTATACCATGGGGCTGATGTATATACATCATATAGGATACCATGGGGCTGATGTATATACATCATATAGGATACCATGGGGCTGATGTATATACATCATATAGGATACCATGGGGCTGATGTATATACATCATATAGGATACACTGGGGCTGATGTATATACATTGCATAGGATACCGTGGCGCTGATGTATATACATCATATAGGATACCATGGCGCTGATGTACATACATAATATAAGATACCATGGGGCTGATGTATATACATCATATAGGATACCATGGGGCTGATGTATATACATCATATAGTATACCATGGGGCTGATGTATATACATCATATAGGATACCATGGGGCTGATGTATATACATCATATAGGATACCATGGGGCTGATGTGTATACATTACATAGGATACCATGGGGCTGATGTATATACATTATATAGGATAACGTGGCGCTGATGTATATACATTACATAGGATACCATGGGGCTGATGTATATACATCATATAGGATAGACAACAAACAGGAGATTAGACCCCTAAAAAAAAAAGTTGTATTTTAGGTCTAATCTCCTGTTGGTTGTCTAGTTTTGTAATTGGGCCCCGCTTATACATTCCTTGTTCAGGTGTTACATCATATAGGATACCATGGGGCTGATGTATATACATCATATAGGATACCATGGGGCTGATGTATATACATCATATAGGATACCATGGGGTTGATGTACAGTATATACATCATACAGGATACCATGGCGCTGATGTATATACATCATATAGGATACCATGGGGCTGATGTATATACATTATATAGGAAACCATGGCGCTGATGTATATACATCATATAGGATACCATGGGGCTGATGTATATACATTACATAGGAAACCATGGCGCTGATATATATACATCATATAGGATACCATGGGACTGATGTATATACATCATATAGGATACCATGGGTCTGATGTATATACATCATATAGGATACCATGGGGCTGATGTACAGTATATACATCATGTAGGATACCATGGCGCTGATGTATATACATCATATAGGATACCATGGTGCTGATGTATATACATTACATAGGATACCATGAGGCTGATGTATATACATCATATAGGATACCATGGGGCTGATGTACAGTATATACATCATATAGGATACCATGGCGCTGATGTATATACATCATATAGGATGCCATGGCGCTGATATATATACATCATATAGGATACCATGGGGCTGACGTACAGTATATACATAATATAGGATACCATGGGACTGATGTATATACATCATATAGGATAGCATGGGACTGATGTATATACATCATATAGGATACCATGGGGCTGATGTACAGTATATACATAATATAGGATACCATGGGACTGATGTATATACATCATATAGGATACCATGGGGCTGATGTATATACATTACATAGGATACCATGGGGCTGATGTACAGTATATACATCATATAGGATACCATGGGACTGATGTATATACATCATATAGGATACCATGGGGCTGATGTATATACATTACATAGGATACCATGGTGCTGATGTATATACATCATATAGGATACCATGGGACTGATGTACATACATCATATAGGATACCATGGGGCTGATGTACAGTATATACATCATATAGGATACCATGGGGCTGATGTATATACATTACATAGGATACCATGGGGCTGATATATTTACATTACATAGGATACCATGGCGCTGATGTATATAATCTACATCATATAGGATACCATGGGGCTGATGTATATACATCATATAGGATACCATGGGGCTGATGTATATACATTACATAGGATACAATGGCGCTGATGTACATACATAATATAAGATACCATGGGGCTGATGTATATACATCATATAGTATACCATGGGGCTGATGTATATACATCATGTAGGATACCATGGCGCTGATGTATATACATCATATAGGATACCATGGGGCTGATGTACAGTATATACATCATATAGGATACCATGGGGCTGATGTATATACATCATATAGGATACCATGGGGCTGATGTACAGTATATACATAATATAGGATACCATGGGACTGATGTATATACATCATATAGGATACCATGGGGCTGATGTATATACATTACATAGGATACCATGGGGCTGATGTACAGTATATACATCATATAGGATACCATGGGACTGATGTATATGCATCATATAGGATACCATGGGGCTGATGTATATACATTACATAGGATACCATGGTGCTGATGTATATACATCATATAGGATACCATGGGACTGATGTACATACATCATATAGGATACCATGGGGCTGATGTACAGTATATACATCATATAGGATACCATGGGGCTGATGTATATACATTACATAGGATACCATGGGGCTGATATATTTACATTACATAGGATACCATGGCGCTGATGTATATAATCTACATCATATAGGATACCATGGGGCTGATGTATATACATCATATAGGATACCATGGGGCTGATGTATATACATCATATAGGATACCATGGGGCTGATGTATATACATTACATAGGATACAATGGCGCTGATGTACATACATAATATAAGATACCATGGGGCTGATGTATATACATTACATATGATACCATGGGGCTGATGTATATACATCATATAGTATACCATGGGGCTGATGTATATACATCATGTAGGATACCATGGCGCTGATGTATATACATCATATAGGATACCATGGTGCTGATGTATATACATTACATAGGATACCATGGCGCTGATATATATACATAATATAGGATACCATGGGGCTGATGTACAGTACATGCATAATATAGGATACCATGGGACTGATGTATATACATCATATAGGATACCATGGGACTGATGTATATACATCATATAGGATACCATGGGGCTGATATACAGTTTATACATTATATAGGATACCATGGCGCTGATGTATATACATTACATAGGATACCATGGGGCTGATGTACAGTATATACATCATATAGGATACCATGGCGCTGATGTATATACATTACATAGGATACCATGGGGCTGATGTATATACATCATATAGGATACCATGGGGCTGATGTATATACATTACATAGGATACCATGGGGCTGATATATATACATCATATAGGATACCATGGGACTGATGTATATATATCATATAGGATATCATGGGGCTGATGTATATACATCATATAGGATACCATGGGGCTGATATATTTACATTACATAGGATACCATGGCGCTGATGTATATACTCTACATCATATAGGATACCATAGGGCTGATGTATATACATCATATAGGATACCATGGGGCTGATGTATATACATTACATAGGATACCATGGCGCTGATGTACATACATAATATAAGATACCATGGGGCTGATGTATATACATCATATAAGATACCATGGGGCTGATGTATATACATCATATAGGATGCCATGGGGCTGATGTGTATACATTACATAGGATACCATGGGGCTGATATATTTACATTACATAGGATACCATAGCGCTGATGTACAGTACAGACCAAAAGTTTGGACACACCTTCTCATTTAAAGATTTTTCTGTATTTTCATAACTATGAAAATTGTACATTCACTCTGAAGGCATCAAAACTATGAATTAGCACATGTGGAATTATATACTTAACAAAAAAGTGTGAAACAACTGAAAATATGTCTTATATTCTATGTTCTTCAAAGTAGCCACCTTTTGCTTTGATGACTGCTTTGCACACTCTTGGCATTCTCTTGATGAGCTTCAAGAGGTAGTCACCGGAAATGGTCTTCCAACAATCTTGAAGGAGTTCACAGAGATGCTTAGCTCTTGTTGGCCCTTTTGCCTTCACTCTGCGGTCCAGCTCACCCCAAACCATCTCGATTGGGTTCAGGTCTGTTGACTGTGGAGGCCAGGTCATCTGGCGTAGCACCCCATCACTCTCTTTCTTGGTCAAATAGCCCTTACACAGCCTGGAGGTGTGTTTGGGGTCATTGTCCTGTTGAAAAATAAATGATGGTCCAACTAAACGCAAACCGGATTTAATAGCATGCCGCTACAAGATGCTGTGGTAGCCATGCTGGTTCAGTATGCCTTCAGTTTTGAATAAATCCCCAACAGTGTCACCAGCAAAGCACCCCCACACCATCACACCTCCTCCCCCATGCTTCACGGTGGGAACCAGGCATGTAGAGTCCATCCGTTCACCTTTTCTGCGTCGCACAAAGACACGGTGGTTGGAACCAAAGATCTCAAATTTGGACTCATCAGACCAAAGCACAGATCTCCACTGGTCTAATGTCCATTCCTTGTGTTCTTTAGCCCAAACAAGTCTCTTCTGCTTGTTGCCTGTCCTTAGCAGTGGTTTCCTAGCAGCTATTTTACCATGAAGGCCTGCTGCACAAAGTCTCCTCTTAACAGTTGTTGTAGAGATGTGTCTGCTTCTAGAACTCTGTGTTGCATTGACCTGGTCTCTAATCTGAGCTGCTGTTATCCTGCGATTTCTGAGGCTGGTGACTCGGATAAACTTATCCTCAGAAGCAGAGGTGACTCTTGGTCTTCCTTTCCTGGGGCGGTCCTCATGTGAGCCAGTTTCTTTGTAGCGCTTGATGATTTTTGCAACTGCACTTGGGGACACTTTCAAAGTTTTCCCAATTTTTCGCACTGACTGACCTTCATTTCTTAAAGTAATGATGGCCACTCGTTTTTCTTTAATTAGCTGTTTTTTTTCTTGCCATAATACAAATTCTAACAGTCTATTCAGTAGGACTATCAGCTGTGTATCCACCAGACTTCTGCACAACACAACTGATGGTCCCAACCCCATTTATAAGGCAAGAAATCCCACTTATTAAACCTGACAGGGCACACCTGTGAAGTGAAAACCATTTCCGGTGACTACCTCTTGAAGCTCATCAAGAGAATGCCAAGAGTGTGCAAAGCAGTCATCAAAGCAAAAGGTGGCTACTTTGAAGAACCTAGAATATAAGACATATTATCAGTTGTTTCACACTATTTTGTTAAGTATATAATTCCACATGTGTTAATTCATAGTTTTGATGACTTCAGTGTGAATGTACAATTTTCATAGTCATGAAAATACAGAAAAATCTTTAAATGAGAAGGTGTGTCCAAACTTTTGGTCTGTACTGTATATACTCTACATCATATAGGATACCATGGGGCTGATGTATATACATCAGATAGGATACCATGGGGCTGATGTATATACATTACATAGGATACCATGGGGCTGATGAATATACATCATATAGGATACCATGGGACTGATGTATATACATTATATAGGATACCATGGGGCTGATGTATATACATCATATAGGATACCATGGCGCTGATGTATATACATTACATAGGATACCATGGGGCTGATGTATATAATCATATAGGATACCATGGGGCTGATGTATATACATTACATAGGATACCATGGGGCTGATGTATATACATCATATAGTATACCATGGGGCTGATGTACAGTATGTACATCATATAGGATACCATGGCGCTGATGTATATACATCATATAGGATACCATGGCGCTTATGTATACACATCATATAGGATACCATGGCGCTGATGTATATACATTACATAGGATACCGTGGCGCTGATGTATATACATCATATAGGATACCATAGTGCTGATGTTTATACATTACATAGGATACCATGGGACTGAAGTAAATACATTACATAGGATACAATGGCGCTGATGTATATACATCATATAAGATACCATGGGGCTGATGTACAGTATATACATCATATAGGATACCATGGCGCTGATGTATATACATCATATAGGATACCATGGGGCTGATGTTTATACATTACATAGGATACCATGGCGCTGATGTATATACATCATATAGGATACCATGGCGCTGATGTAAATACATTACATAGGATACAATGGCGCTGATGTATATACATCATATAAGATACCATGGGGCTGATGTACAGTATATACATCATATGGGATACCATGGCGCTGATGTATATACATCATATAGGATACCATGGGGCTGATGTATATACATCATATAGGATACCATGGGGCTGATGCATATACATCATATAGGATACCATGGGGCTGATGTATATACATTACATAGGATACCGTGGCGCTGATGTATATACATCATATAGGATACCATGGCGCTGATGTATATACATCATATAGGATACCATGGCGCTGATGTATATACATTACATAGGATACCGTGGCGCTGATGTATATACATCATATAGGATACCATGGTGCTGATGTTTATACATTACATAGGATACCATGGGACTGAAGTAAATACATTACATAGGATACAATGGCGCTGATGTATATACATCATATAAGATACCATGGGGCTGATGTACAATATATACATCATATAGGATACCATGGCGCTGATGTATATACATCATATAGGATACCATGGGGCTGATGTTTATACATTACATAGGATACCATGGCGCTGATGTAAATACATTACATAGGATACAATGGCGCTGATGTATATACATCATATAAGATACCATGGGGCTGATGTACAGTATATACATCATATGGGATACCATGGCGCTGATGTATATACATCATATAGGATACCATGGGGCTGATGTATATACATCATATAGGATACCATGGGGCTGATGCATATACATCATATAGGATACCATGGGGCTGATGTATATACATTACATAGGATACCGTGGCGCTGATGTATATACATCATATAGGATACCATTGCGCTGATGTATATACATCATATAGGATACCATGGGGCTGATGCATATACATCATATAGGATACCATGGGGCTGATGCATAAACATCATATAGGATACCATGGGGCTGATGTATATACATCATATAGGATACCATGGGGCTGATGCATATACATCATATAGGATACCATGGGGCTGATGTATATATATTACATAGGATACCATGGGGCTGATGCATATACATCATATAGGATACCATGGGGCTGATGTATATACATTACATAGGATACCATTGTGCTGATGTATATACATAATATAGGATACCATGGGGCTGATGTATAAACATCATATAGGATACCTTGGGACTGATATATATACATCATATAGGATACCATGGCGCTGATGTATATACATCATATAGGATACCATGGGGCTGATGTATATACATTACATAGGATACCATGGGGCTGATGTATATACATCATATAGGATACCATGGGGCTGATGTATATACATCATATAGGATACCATGGGGCTGATGTATATACATCATATAGGATACCATGGGACTGATGTATATAAATCATATACGATACCATGGGGCTGATGTACATACATCATATAGGATACCATGGGGCTGATGTATATACATTACATAGGATACCGTGTCGCTGATGTATATACATCATATAGGATACCATTGTGCTGATGTATATACATAATATAGGATACCATGGGGCTGATGTATAAACATCATATAGGATACCTTGGGACTGATGTATATAAATCATATAGGATACCATGGGGCTGATGTATATACATTACATAGGATACCATGGGGCTGATGCATATACATCATATAGGATACCATGGGGCTGATGTACAGTATATAAATCATATAAGATACCATGGGGCTGATGCATATACATCATATAGGATACCATGGGGCTGATGTATATACATCATATAGGATACCATGGTGCTGATGTATATACATTACATAGGATACCATGGGGCTGATGTATATACATCATATAGGATACCATGGGACTGATGTATATACATCATATAGGATACCATGGGGCTGATGTATATACATCATATAGGATACCATGGGGATTATGTATATACATCATATAGGATACCATGGGGCTGATGTCTATACATCATATAGGATACCATGGGACTGATGTATATAAATCATATACGATACCATGGGGCTGATGTATATACATCATATAGGATACCATGGCGCTGATGTACATACATCATATAGGATACCATGGGGCTGATGTATATACATTACATAGGATACCGTGGCGCTGATGTATATACATCATATAGCATACCATTGTGCTGATGTACAGTACAGACCAAAAGTTTGGACACACCTCATTTAAAGATTTTTCTGTATTTTCATGACTATGAAAATTGTACATTCACACTGAAGGCATCAAAACTCTGAATTAACACATGTGGAATTATATACTTAACAAAAAAGTGTGAAATAGCTGAAAATATGTCTTATATTCTAGGTTCTTCAAAGTAGCCACCTTTTGATTTAATGACTGCTGTGCACACTCTTGGCATTGTCTTGATGAGCTTCAAGAAGTAGTCACCGGAAATGGTTTTCACTTCACAGGTGTGCCCTGTCAGGTTTAGTAAGTGGGATTTCTTGCCTTATAAATGGGGTTGGGACCATCAGTTGTGTTGTGCAGAAGTCTGGTGGATACACAGCTGATAGTCCTACTGAATAGACTGTTAGCTGCTTTTTTCTTGTCATAATACAAATTCTAAGTAAAGAAAAACGAGTGGCCATCATTACTTTAAGAAAAGAAGGTCAGTCAGTCCGAAAAATTGGGCAAACTTTGAATGTGCCCTCAAGTGCAGCTACAAAAACCATCAAGCGCTACAAAGAAACTGGCTCACATGAGGACCGCCCCAGGAAAGGAAGACCAAGAGTCACCTCTGCTTCTGAGGATAAGTTTATCCGAGTCACCAGCCTCAGAAATTGCAGGTTAACAGCAGCTCAGATTAGAGACCAGGTCAAAGCCACACAGAGTTCTAGCAACAGACACATCTCTTCAACAACTGTTAAGAGGAGACTTTGTGCAGCAGCCCTTCATGGTAAAATAGCTGCTAGGAAACCACTGCTAAGGACAGGCAACAAGCAGAAGAGACTTGTTTGGGCTAAAGAACACAAGGAATGGACATTAGACCAGGGGAAATCTGTGCTTTGGTCTGATGAGTCCAAATTTGAGATCTTTGGTTCCAACCACCGTGTCTTTGTGCGACGCAGAAAAGGTGAACGGATGGACTCTACATGCCTGGTTCCCAGCGGGAAGCATGGAGGAGGAGGTGTGATAGTGTGGGGGTGCTTTGCTGGTGACACTATTGGGGATTTATTCAAAGTTGAAGGCATACTGAACCAGCATGGCTACCACAGCATCTTGCAGTGGCATGCTATTTCATCCGGTTTGCGTTTAGTTGGACCATCATTTATTTTTCAACAGGACAATGACCCCAAACACACCTCCAGGCTGTTTAAGGGCTATTTGACCAAGAAGGCGAGTGATGGGGTGCTACGCCAGATGACCTGGCCTCCACAGTCACCAGACCTGAACCCAATCGAGATGGTTTGGGGTGAGCTGGACCGCAGAGTGAAAGCAAAAGGGCCAACAAGTGCTAAGCATCTCTGGGAACTCCTTCAAGATTGTTGGAAGACCATTTCCGGTGACTACCTCTTGAAGCTCATCAAGAGAATGCCAAGAGTGTTCAAAGCAGTCATCAAAACCAAAAGCTGGCTACTTTGAAGAACCTAGAATATAAGACATATTTTCAGTTGTTTCACACTTTTTTGTTAAGTATATAATTCCACATGTGTTAATTCATAGTTTTGATGCCTTCAGTGTAAATGTACAATTTTCATAGTCATGAAAATACAGAAAAATCTTTAAATGAGAATGTGTGTCCAAACTTTTGGTCTGTACTGTATATACATAATATAGGATACAATGGGGCTGATGTATAAACATCATATAGGATACCTTGGGACTGATGTATATATATCATATAGGATACCATGGGGCTGATGTATATACATCATATAGGATACCATGGGGCTGATGTATATACATCATATAGGATACCATGGGGCTGATGTATATACATCATATAGGATACCATGGGGCTGATGTACAGTATATACATCATATAGGATACCATGGCGCTGATGTATATACATCATATAGGATACCATGGGGCTGATGTATATACATTACATAGGATACCGTGGCGCTGATGTATATACATCATATAGGATACCATGGGGCTGATGTATATACATCATATAAGATACCATGGGGCTGATGTATATACATTACATAGGATACCGTGGCGCTGATGTATATACATCATATAGGATACCATGGGGCTGATGTACAGTATATACATCATATAAGATGCCATGGGGCTGATGTATGTACATTACATGACCACAGCTGATTAACTAGCCCATAGCCTGGAGATGGTTTTGTGCAGCATGCAGCCCTCCCGGTGCCTGAATGAGAGGAGCCTACAGGAAAGTAATGAAACCGGAGCTCCTAGGGTGCTAATTCCGCCAACCAAGAACCTCCTGCTAACTCTGGCTGTCACTAGGTCTGGCAGGGAGTATGCCGCTGTGGCAAACTGAACTCTGTGTGCGTACGTTGTGCATGTGCGAGCATGGGCGGTCACACACACCATGGGCATGAAAAAATATTAAAGGGCCAGCAGCTGCAAAACCACAGCCAATGACCCACAATGCAGGTGAGGGCTGCAGGCCAGCAAGCATGTGCCCGGTGGGGCAGATGGCCTGTCTGGGCTTGTAGGAGTGGCATGGTACTAGTGGTCACTATATCTTTGTACATAAGTATGAGATATACAGCCAATATTATTTTTAATGGCAACTGTCATATGCATATATATATTGTACATGTGCATGAGTATATACAGTATATGTGTACGTGTATAGTGGTGTTGCTTGAAGTTTATGGACCCCATTGAAAAATTTCCAACAGGAACCCAACACTACAGATTTTTAATAGTACTGGTCTTCTCTTATGGGCCAAAAGGATATTTTGGGCCCCCATAGGATCCAGGGCTAGGCGCGACTGCAACACATGCACCTACTATAATTATGCCTCTATGTTTGTTTATCGACAATCAGACAAGCATTTACCATGTAGCCTATAGTAATTGTGCCCTATTCTGTAGTAGATGTGTAGGTATTGCAATAATCTGGCAATTCACCTATATCTCTGCTCTGTACAACAGCTGCATTTGCTCCTTGGTCTGGAATACGTGAGCTGCGGGGACTTTTACAGCTACTTACTGATGAAGGGGCAGCTTGACATCCCCAGTGCAAGGTAAAGGTCTATGTAACTATACATGTTTAGAAATATATACAAGTGCTTCTCACTAAATTAGAATATCATCAAAAAGTTCATTTATTTCAGTTCAATACAAAAAGTGAAACTCGTATATTATATAGAGTCATTAGAAACAGAGTGATCTATTTCAAGTGTTTATTTCTGTTAATGTTGATGATTATGGCTTACAGCCAATGAAAACACAAAAGTCATTATCTCAGTAAACTAGAATAATTAACAAAAAACACCTGCAAAGGCTTCCTAATTGTTTAAAACGGTCCCTTAGTATGTTTCAGTAGGCGCCATAATCATGGGGAAGACTGCTGACTTGACAGATGTCCAGAAGGCAGTCATTGACACACTCCACAAGGAGGATAAGCCACAAAGGGGCATTTCTAAAGAAGCTGGCTGTTCACAGAGTGCTGTATCCAAGCATATTAATGGAAAGTTAAGTGAAAGGAAAAAGTGTGGTAGAAAAAGATGCACAAGCAACCGGGATAACCGCAGCCTTGAAAAGATTGTTAAGAAAAGGCCATTCAAAAATCTGGGGGAGATTCACAAGGAGTGGACGGCTGCTGGAGTCATTGCTTCAAGAGCCACCACACACAGACATATCCAGGACATGGGCTACAAGTGTCCCATTCCTTGTGTCAAGCCACTCATGACCAATAGACAGCGCCAGAAGCGTCTTACCTGGGCCAAGGAGAAAAAGACCTGGACTGTTCCTCAGTGGTCCAAGGTGTTGTTTTCAGATGAAAGTAAATTTTGCATTTCATTTGGAAATCAAGGTCCCAGAGTCTGGAGGAAGAATGGAGAGGCACACAATCCAAGCTGCTTCAGGTCTAGTGTGAAGTTTCCACAATCAGTGATGGTTTGGGGAGCCATGTCATCTGCTGGCGTAGGTCCACTGTGTTTTATCAAGACCAAAGTCAGCGCAGCTGTCTACCAGGAAATTTTAGAGCACATATTTATTTATTTTATTCACTTATATAGCACCATTAATTCCTCAGTGCTTTACAGACATCATCATCACTATCCCCACCAGGGGTCACAATCTAAATTCCCTATCAGTATGTCTTTGGAGAGTGAGAGAACACCGGAGAACCCGGAGGAAACCCATGCAAACACGGGGAGAACATACAAACTCCTTGCAGATGTTGTCCTTGGTGGGATTTGAACCCAGGACCCCAGTGCTGCAAGACTGCAGTGCTAACCACTGAACCACCATGCTGCCTACTTCATGCTTCCCTCTGCCGACAAGCTTTTTGGAGATGGAATTGGGTTTACAAACAACAGTATCACTGAGCTTGATTGGCCAGCAAACTCGCCTGACCTTAACCCCATAGAGAATCTATGGGGTATTGTCAAGAGGAAGATGAGAGACACCAGACCCAACAATGCAGACGAGCTGAAGGCTGTTATCAAAGCAACCTGGGTTTCCATAACACCTCAGCAGTGCCACAGGCTGATCGCCTCCATGCCACGCCACATTGATGCAGTAATTGATGCAAAAGGAGCCCTGACCAAGTATTGAATGCATTTACTGAACATACATTTCAGTAGGCCAACATTTTGGATTTTAAAAACATTTTTCAAGCTGTTGTTATAAAGTATTCTAATTTACTGAGATAATGTTGATGATTATGGCTTACAGCCAATGAAAACACAAAAGTCATTACCAGAAATAAACACTTGAAATAGATCACTCTGTTTGTAATGACTCTATATAATATACGAGTTTCACTTTTTGTATTGAAGAACTGAAATAAATTAACTTTTTGATGATGTTCTAATTTAGTGAGAAGCACCTGTATAAGAGCAGTTCTGTCATCAGTATTAATTGTTCTTTGGCATTCTAATTTATTGTCTTTCATTCTAATTTTCTTGTCTTTCTGTCAGATTCTATGCCGCTGAACTTGTCTGTGGAATCCAACATCTCCACTCAAAGGGCGTCATCCACAGAGACCTCAAGCCCGAGAACATCTTGGTGGCTGAAACGGGCCATATTAAGATCACAGATTTCGGTCTCGCAATTGACAACATGCTAGGAGACCGAACAGCCACTGGATACGCTGGAACGCAAGGCTACATGGCTCCTGAGGTGAGAAGAAGAAGGATTTTCTATTTTTCATACTATAATTGTATGTCTGCCTGGATCACACACATAATCCTACACATGCCCATTACAGTAAATGGGGCATTCTGACATAGATATCTCACACATTCACACATCTGACATGCCATACACATTAGATAGACAGCTATTTTTCTCAACCTCCTCATACACATGCATGCTTAGCTCAGCTGATTGTACATGCGTTCTGAATGGGAGGGGGGAGGGGGAAGTATGACCATGCCAGACACAAAGGATCGGGCATTGAAATTCAGCCTAAATTTGAAATTCAACATCAAGTGTTTGACCTGAATTGGGATGTCTCCATACACATTAGATGATCTCTCAGGAATTTGTGAGTCCGGCCCCAATACATGATTGTGCTATATCTTTTGCCAGCATTAGAGACCCAAAGAGCTACAAGTCAGGCAACAAAGGGTTCTAGAGCTCAGAAGAGCAGCGTGGCTCCTTTAAGTCATTAGGGGAAGTAATCATAATATTCAAGTGACATCACAACCACAGGAATCATCCACTCTCACTGTATTACATAGTCTTACAATTTTTAAATCAGAAACTTTGTTACATTGAAGATATGGAACTTTTTGACCAACTCTTTATCTGTTTTCTTCATGTAGATTTTGGCTGGGAAGGAGTATAACGCCGGAGTTGACTGGTATTCTTTTGGTGTCATCTTAAAAGAAATGGTTACCGATGAGTGTGCCTACCATCAAACACTCAATGATAAATCCTCCGGCATCAGGAACATCACTAAACAGGTCAGTAGTCTTAACACTCATTAGTACTATGATTTATACAATGTTATAGTTGTAGAGATGAGCAAACCTTTTGAAATTCAAATTAACCAGCTTGTTCCATATTTTTCCAAGTACTCAACATAAATGGGTAAACTTGTGGTAACCGTTCTTCACTGCTGTGCTATCACACACTATCTGTACAGTCTTTTACCGTTTTATGTCTTTCTCTCTCAATCTCTACTGCTAAGCTGTGATCTGTGATGTGCTCTCCCTATCCAGATTCACCACAAAATGACTGCTGCATTCCCTGCTTTGGCTTTCATATAGGCTATGATGGCCCCTCCTGATTGTGCTATAACATGAGACACCAGTAAGGCATTATGGTGAAGCCTTGCCGACTGCATCACAGGTCCTGTGAGCCTTTTCTGGCTGATGCCATTTTCAGTAATACTGTATGTAAAATGGCTGCAATCATTTTAGGTGATTCCCAAGAACCAAATCACAAATTTATGAAATTCACCGGGTTCAGCAGATTCTCAAAAACTTGACAAAAATTCAATTCAGATAAAGTCGATTTTTCTAATCTCTGCATAGTAGTCATTATTTTCTCTCCTGCTTACATTCATCGTTTCGGCTTTATCTTTATTAGCTCCTTCAGAAAGATCCTGCCAGTCGCTTAGGAGCCAACGGTAACATCAGAAAGCACAGGTTTTTTCAGCGTATCAACTGGGTCTCTGTGGAAGCCCTGAAACTGCCTCCACCATACGTCCCTGTAGTAAGTATATGAGCAGATGTGGTTTCTTAGTATCATAAACTTTGTGTCTACTCTTTTACTAGTTTTTAATCAATACAACTTGTTTAAATGGAGACTGTGATAAAATGTCCTAATTTTAATTTTGTAATTTCTTTTTTCTTTTATAGCCATCTGAGCCTCCCTGTCGTCGTAAACCATTTCATCTGGACAAACTAGAAGCAGCAGAGGTCACAGCACTTATATCAACAAAGGACCAGGCTTTGTTCGAGGGATTTTCATTTGTCAACTTGGAAACCCTTGAGCAGACACCAGCTCTATAGTCATCAGAGCGAGCGGTCCACCTGAGCCTCCGGAAGACTGAAAAACAGAAGACTGGACAGCAATTGAACAAACACTGCAAGAATGAAGGTGACCATGGAGACTTCGAGGGACCCCGAAAGAAGACAAAGAAAATGACGGAGCCAGCAGATACACCAATGAGCTGGCGGTAAAAATAAGCGCCATAATATCTGCGCTTTATTCCAATCATGGCGGAGCCAGCAGATCCACCTACGAGCTGGCGGTAAGTACAAGCGCCATAACATCTGCGCCTTATTCCATCCATAGGCATGTGCCAAACATTTTACACTGACCGGTAATAGGATTTCCTCCTGCTCATGGCAGCTCCAATTTTTGGTGCTGTCTTGGGCAATGATGAAATACTAAGGTGTGTGATGGCCGGCTATTAAGGGGTGGAGGAGGCCGGATTTTTTTTTTTTAAATAACATCTTGCACATGTCTATGATAAATTTACCATTACTGGTAGTTGGATTTCCTCATACTTATGACAGTGCTGTCATAGGACTGGGGAAAAAGGTGAGAGATGGCCGGCTATTAAGGGGCGGCAGGAGGCCGGATTTTTTTTTTTTTTATATATTTGTCCTATTATAATAACATGTTAGCATATAATTACAACAATTCTACTACTAATAGTCTTTAGAAGGTATCAGGGCCAGACTGGGATTTAAACATAACCCTTGCACACAAACCTCAGAAGCCCACATGACTTCCAAGACCATAACATCAACCTCTTTTATATAAACAGGTTGCCTCCCTCCAAGTAATAAGACATTCCAATAAGGCACTAGACACATAACTCTTTGATGGATAGGGTTGGCCACAGCTTTTATTCCTTTTATTCTTTCAAATAACCATAATGGCACTGTGATGCTGATTAATCTGATACCTGCTGTGAAGGAAGCCGATCCGTTGTTGTTCATCCTCTAAAGTTTTCATCTCATGACATCTTCTGTGCATTTATGGGAAAAACTCACCCTGGTTTGGCTTTCTACGTCTTTATCTAACTGCATTGACCTCCATATCATTCATTCTCTATGCGACTGCTCTGTACTCATCTTGTGCATTTATGCATTTAGTAGAGCTTAAGGGAATTATTTTGCTTGTAACACATCAAATCTGTAGATGCGCTCACTAATTAGACTTCGGTTAGGACAACTTTAATGATAATTTTCCTGCCTAGTGACAAGATTACAGGCTTCTGAAGAAAGGCACAATGCCAGTCATTCAAGGGTTAATTATTTGGAACACTGAGAGGGACTTTCTAGCCAAAGAAACACCAGTAATAAACACATGTTGTAACTATGACAACTGTGCTGATGTCATAAACACACACATCTATAATATAGAAGAAGATTCCAGAACCACATGTCATTCAGCCGTATGAGGCGCCGTACTTTTTGTGTCTGAAGACCTGGAGCTTCATCATTTCACAATTTGTAAGGGAGGAAGGGGACACCGCCCAGCCAGCCAGATCAGCCTTATCGCCCAGCCAGCCAGATCAGCCATACCTCCCACCCAGCCAGATCAGCCAAACAGCCCAGCCAGATCAGTCATACCGCCCACCCAGCCTGATCAGTCAAACTGTCCAGCAAGCCAGATCAACCATACCGCCTTGCCAGCCAGATCAGCCATACCGCCCAACCAGCCAGATCAGCCATACCGCCCTGTCAGCCAGATCAAACGAGCCCTAGCGATCAATGGGGTGACAGATGTTGCAGCCAAACCTCCCTCACGTACAGTACTAGCCGCCTTCACCTTTATGTGTACTTCCTGGAGAGGTCGCATTAGGTTTCTCCATACGGCGCTTATACAGGACACCTGTTTTGACATTCTCCATTACTGTCTGTTTTCCACTGATGTAATATGTAACCTGTGAGACTGTGTGATGTCACTGCTATCATATCTATAGTGGATGTATATTATGTCTCACTGTAAATATGATACAATGTATAAATTCTGGTACAATTTGCTGTTATGTATTGGCATTAACCTTCTAAGCCCAAGGGAAGGGCAGTCCTCCAGCCATGGTTCCCTAGAGGTTTCCTCCACAGGGGGTTTTCCTCTCCTGAGTGCTGAAGGATGATTCTTCGTGAGTCGGAGGTTTGCCATTTTCAGTGTCTTTTTCATAGCAATTGGCGGATTCTAAATTTCAGACACTGAATAAAAAAAATAATAATGATCTGTAATAAAATTTGGTCGATTTAACATCCAATAAAGTGTTTTGTGCATTTCTTTCACAATCTTGGGTTGGTGGGATTTTCTTGGGAATCAGGATCCAGCATCTATGATCGAGACATGAAGCCAGATATGGAGTCGAAGCATTTTTAAAACTGTGCTAGAAGACAAGACGGAGCAGAGATAACAAAGCATTACTACACAATTAACAATATAACTATCACACTAATTAACCCCTTCAGTGAACACCATAAAGAAAGGAAAAAAAAAGTCTATGCTTTTACATTATACCGCCGAACAAAAAGTGGAATAAAACACAATTAAAAAGACTAATGTAAAAAAAAATGATATCTCTGAAAATGCCATCTTGTCCCACATAAAACAAGATGCCATACAGCTCCATTAGTGGAAAGATAAAAAAGCTATAGCTATCAGAATAAAGTGATGCAAAAAAATTTTTTTTCTATAAGATAGTTTTTATTGTGTAAAAGCTGCAAAACATAAAAACTATACAAATGTGGTATCGCAGTAATCATACTGACCCGAAGAATAAAGGTGCCTTATCAATTTTAACACACTCAGAACTGCATGAAAAAAAGACAAAAAACAATTCCTGACTTTCTGATTTTTGTTCATTCTGCCTAGCAAAAATTAAAAGAACATTATCAAAACATGTTATGTACCACAAAATCAACTGGTCCTGCAAAAAACAATCCCTCATATGACTCTGTTGGCAGAAAGATAGAAAATTATAGTTCTCAAAATATGGCTATGCAAAAACTTGTTTTGGCAAAAAAAAATGTCTTTTACTGTGTAACAGCAGCCAAACATAAAAACAAGCTATGAATCTGGTATCACTGTAATCGCACCGACCCAAAGAATAAAGTCGTCTAATCACTTATACTGCACGAGGAATGGCGTAAAAAATAAATAAATCCAATTCTTCACCTGCTGTTGATTTGTTCATGTAGACAGTGTACCGGGTGGTCTCCCCAGGATACAGAATATCATGGACAAAGAACACAACCAGAGAATTTGTCAGGGAACAATTCTTTTTGAAATGGAGCCTGGGTTCCTCTGACAACACATTATAAAATTTTATGAAGCACCTGTGCATTCAAGTTGCTCACCACACCTCTAGATAAATTCCTCGAGGGGTTTAGTTTCCAAAATGGGGTCACTTGTGACGGGTTTCCACTGTTTAGGCACATCAGGAGCTCTGCAAAAGTGACATGGCGTCCGCTATGTATTCCATCCAATTTTGCACTCCAAAAGTCAATCGGCGTACTCAGGAGAAGCTGCAGAAGAAATTGTATGGTTCATTTTCTCCTGATACCATTGTAAATATTGTAAAATGAATGTTTTTGTAGGAAAAAATAAAATGTTAATGTTTTCCTTCCACAATGCTTTAATTCCTGTGAAGCACCTAAAGGGTTAATAAACTTATTGAATGTGGTGTTGAGCACTTTCAGGGGTGCAGTTTTTAAAATACTATCACTTTTAGGTATTTTCTCTTATAGACCCTCAAAGTGAGCTCAAACGTGATGTGGTCCCTTAAAAAAAAGGGTTCTGTAAATTTTGTTGAAAAAATTGCTGATAAACTTTTCACCCTTCTAACTTCCTAACAAAAAAAATGTTTAAAAAATTATATAGATGTAAGTAGACATATGGGAAATGTTATTCATAAATTAATTTGTACAGCATGACTAACTGGATATCAAAATTGAAAGTTTGAAAATTGTGAAATTTTTGTCAAAATTTCGATATTTTCACAAATGAACGCAAAAAATGTTGACCTAAATTTACCAACAACACAAGGTACAATGTGTGATGAAAAAACAATCTCAGAATCACTGGCACCCGTTGAGACGTTCCAGAGTTATTACCACATAAAGTGACACTGGTCAGAATTATAAAATTTGGTCTGGTCAGGAAGGTGAAAACCAGTTAGGGGGTGAAAGGGTTAAACCTGTTGGATAACCACTTTAACTTCTCAATCCAAATGTTTTCCCCTTTTAAAATAATAAAACTTATACTCACCTCTAGTTCCAGCGGTGTTGACACTCGGATCGCGTACCAGTGTTACGTCACGAAATTCCTGTATCCAATCAGCACTGGCCTCATTCTACCCGCCTCCGAACGTATCACATACATCTGGAGGAAGAGAGAGAGAGCAGCACATCTATGTGTCACAGGCTGAGTATAGACAGTTATTCACCAACCGGCCGCAGGTTTCCTGACCTGAACTTTGCAGTCTCATATATGCTTATGGGGTTGTAAATTTTGGGTCAAAGCCTCATATATTTTTCCATACAGTATAATGATAACGAGCCTCAAATAATGCTCCATACAAAATAATGGGCCCCATATAATGCTTCATACAGAATAATGGACCCCATATAATGCTCCATACAGAATAATGAGCCTCATATAATGTTATATACTGAATAATGGACCACATATAATGCTACATACAGAATAATGGGCTTCATATAATGTTCCATACTGAATAATGGACCCCATATAATGCGTTATTCAGAATAATGGGCCTCATATAATGTTCCATACTGAATAATGGACCCCATATATTCCTCCATACAGAATAATGGGCGTCATACAATGCTCCATACAGAATAATGAGCCTCATATAATGTTCCATACTGAATAATGGACCCCATTTAATGCTCCATACAGAATGGGTCTCATATAATGCTCCATACTGAATAATGAGCCTCATATAATGTTCCATACTGAATAATAGACCCCATATAATGCTCCATACAGAATAATGGGCCTCATATAATGCTCCATACAGAATAATGGACCCCATATAATGCTCCATACAGAATAATGGGCCTCATATAATGTTCCATACTGAATAATGGACCCCATATATTTCTCCATACAGAATAATGGGCCCCATATAATGCTCCATACAGAATACTTAAGGGGTGGCAGGAGGCCGGATTTTTTTTTAACCGGTTCAGGACCGCCCACTGTACATAAACGTTGGCGCTGCCCGGGCTCTGTGCAGCGCCGACGTTTAAAAACGGTGGGTGGTCCCGCAGCGCTCAGGACCCCCAGGGTCCTGCTAGCGCTGCGGTACCGGTTCAGAGCGATAGCTCTGACATGTGGCATCATGGGGACCTGAATGGATCAGGTCCCCATGATGTTAACCTGTTCCTATCTTCTAGATGCCGCGATCCATAGCGATCGCGGCATTTAAAAGATAGTAACAGCTGGTGGTCGGCGATCGGGACCCCCCACATACCTCAGGAGCGGCGGGGATCCCGGTGCTGTGACCTCTGACATCATTGAGACCTGATTGGCTCAGGTCTCGATGATGTCAGCGTCACACCAGCCAATCAGAGAGATCACCAGGGAAGTTTGTTTTAGCAACAAACTTTCCCGGGCGATCTGCCTGATAAATACACTGTTTCTCCTCTGATCTCAGTGAGAGAGCAGAGGAGAAACAGTGTGAAAAGAGCTGTGTCAGCCTTGCCACTGTGAAAGTAAAAAAAAAATAAAATAAAAAAGAAAGTAAGAGTTAGGGTTCGTGAGTCTGTCAGATCAGTCAGTCCTGTCAGATCAGTCCTGTCAGATCTGTCAGTCAGTCAGTCCTGTCAGATCTATCAGTCAGTCAGTCCTGTCAGATCAGTCCAGTCAGTCAGTCCTGTCAGATCAGTCAGTCAGTCCTGTCAGATCAGTCAGTCAGTCCTGTCAGGTCAGTCAGTCCTGTCAGATCAGTCCCGTCCGTTCAGTCCGGTCCGTTCAGTCCAGTCAAAAAATCTAAAAATAAAATGGCCCGTCAGACTTATACCGCAGAGGAGGTGTATGCCCTGCTGTGTTCTGACACTGATGACAGCGCAATCTCAGATGGCGATGTGGATTTTGAGGGCTTTAGTAGCGGCGACACTGAGAGCTCAGAAATGAGCAGTGATTCTGGTCCATCCTCAAGCCCAAGGACCAGTACAACAATAGGGGCAAATAGCGCTACTGGAGAAACGTCTCCAAATCAGGGAACACTGCCCAGTACAAGCGCTGTCCCTGCTACTAGTGAATTGGCGCACGCCAGTGTACAAGGGGCCCTGCCACATGATCTAGCATTTCCCAGATGGGAGGCTTCGGATTCGGCTGCTCCATTCAGCCCTGATTTCAACGCCACTCCTGGTATAAATGTGGAGGTGGAAGATTTTGGACCAATTCATTTTTTTAATTTGTTTTTTACAGACAGCTTGCTAGAGCATATTGTCGTGCAAACAAATTTATATGCATCCCAATTCATAAGCCAGAATCCCCGATCTTACTATGCTAGGGCAAATTTATGGACACCAACTAATGTCCCGGAAATAAAAAAATTTTTAGGACTTACATTTGCCATGGGGCTTGTTAAAAAACCGAGCATTCGATCCTACTGGTCCAACCACCCCTATGTTTTCAGTCATTCTGCCTAGGACCCGTTATGAAATGCTCATGCGGTTTTGGCATTTTAACGACAATAGTCAATGCCTGCCCAGAAATGCCCCAGAACATGACAGGTTATATAAAATTAGACCCATCATTGAAAATTTGACAGAAAAATTCTTAAGCCTCTACACCCCAACACAAAATATTTCTATAGATGAGTCCCTTGTAAAATTCAAAGGAAGACTGCACCTCAAGCAATTTATCCCATCTAAAAGGGCAAGGTTTGGAATAAAGATCTATAAAATGTGCGAAAGTTCAAACGGATACACATCCGCTTTCCGCATATATGAGGGGAAAGACAGCCAACTAAACCCACCAGGATGCCCTACTTATCTGGGGACATCTGCAAAAATTGTTTGGGAGCTGATAAGTCCATTTTTTCAAAAAGGCTACAATCTATATGTGGACAATTATTACACCAGCATACCCCTATTTAAAAGTCTGGTTGAACACAACATCGGGGCTTGTGGGACCATCCGTAAAAACCGTCAGGGGTTTCCACAACCATTGGTCAACCAAAAGTTTCAAAAGGGGCAGACAGGGGCTGTACGCAACAGAGAGCTGCTTGCCCTGAAATATAGGGATAAGAGGGATATTTTTGTCCTCAGCTTGATCCACACAGATGCCACAAGGGCCACTGTAGAACTAGGATCCACCACTCCGAAGCAAAAACCTGTGTCAGTCATTGACTACAACAAACACATGGGGGGTGTGGACCTTGCAGACCAGGTTCTACAGCCATACCAGGTATCAAGAAAGTCCTATACCTGGTATAAAAAGTTGGTTATCTATTTGTTTCAGGTGGCCACATACAATTCTTTTGTGTTGTACAAAAAAGCAGGAAATTCAGATCCTTTTCTTGATTATCAAGAAAAGGTCATTGAAAATCTTGTCTTCCAAAGTGTTAGCCCCGCTCATCCATTAGAATCTGAGGATGTGAAAAGACTCACTGAGCGACATTTTATTGCACTTATTCCAGCAACGGAAACAAGAAGGAACCCCCAGAAAAGATGTCGTGTATGTACTAAGAGAGGAATGAGGCGTGATACCCGCTACTATTGCCCACAATGCCCATCATTGCCAGCCTTATGCGTCACTGACTGCTTTTAAATCTACCACACAGAACCACGTTTTTAAACTGTAAAAATGTATCCCAATTTGTCATTCAAACATTTGGTTCATTTAGTGAATGACATATTCGAGTAGAGCTCACTTAATTTCCAGGGGGGGTTCTCCAGAATCTAAACCTTCCATTGCGTGCTTGTTTCTGGAAATCATCCATCGAGTTAAAATGGTCACTAAACCCATAGATGAATTCCCAGAGGGGTGTCATTTCCAAAATGGGGTCACTTCAGGGGGGATTCTTTAGCTCTGGTACTCTGAAAAGTGCCAGAACAGCATAATCCCCCCTGAAGTGACCCCATTATGGAAATGACACCTCTGTGGGAATTCATCTATGGGTTTAGTGACCATTTACCTACTTATTTTCCCACCACTAGATTAATTTATATAGAGGAGTAGATTGTAAAATTCGGTCACTTGTTGTGGGTTTCCTCTGTTTAGGCACCTCAGGGGCTCTCCAAATGCAACATGGCGTCCGCTATCAATTCCAGTCAAATTTCCATTCCAAAAGTCAAATGGCGCTCCTTACATTCCGAGCCATGCCGTGCGCCCAAACAGTGGCTTTGCACCACATATGGGGTATCATCGTGCTCAGGAGAAATTGCACAATACATTTTGGGGTCCATTTTTTCTGGCTGCCCTTGTGAAAATTAAAAATTTGAGGCTAAAGTAGCAGTTTTGTGTTAAAAATGTGTTTTTTTATTTTCACCCTTCAACATTATAAAATTGTGTGAAGCCCCTGGGGGTTCAAGGTGCTCACCACACATCTAGATAAGTTCCTTGAGGGGTCTAGTTTCCAAAATAGGGTGACTTGTTGGGGGTTTCCTCTGTTTAGGCACCTCAGGGGCTCTCCAAATGCAACATGGCGTCCGCTATCAATTCCAGTCAAATTTCCATTCCAAAAGTCAAATGGCGCTCCTTACCTTCCGAGCCATGCCGTGCGCCCAAACAGTGGCTTTGCACCACATATGGGGTATCAGCGTGCTCAGGAGAAATTGCACAACACATTTTGGGGTCCATTTTTTCTGGCTGCCCTTGTGAAAATTAAAAATTTGAGGCTAAAGTAGCAGTTTTGTGTTAAAAATGTGTTTTTTTATTTTCACCCTTCAACATTATAAAATTGTGTGAAGCCCCTGGGAGTTCAAGGTGCTCACCACACATCTAGATAAGTTCCTTGAGGGGTCTAGTTTCCAAAATGGGGTGACTTGTTGGGGGTTTCCTCTGTTTAGGCACCTCAGGGGCTCTCCAAATGCAACATGGCGTCCGCTATCCATTCCAGTCAAATTTCCATTCCAAAAGTCAAATGGCGCTCCTTACCTTCCGAGCCATGCCGTGCGCCCAAAAAGTGGCTTTGCACCACATATGGGGTATCAGCGTGCTCAGGAGAAATTGCGCAACACATTTTGGGGTCCATTTTTTCTGGCTGCCCTTGTGAAAATTAAAAATTTGAGGCTAAAGTAGCAGTTTTGTGATAAAAATGTGTTTTTTTATTTTCACCCTTCAACATTATAAAATTGTGTGAAGCCCCTGGGGGTTCAAGGTGCTCACCACACATCTAGATAAGTTCCTTGAGGGGTCTAGTTTCCAAAATGGGGTGACTTGTTGGGGGTTTCCTCTGTTTAGGCACCTCAGGGGCTCTCCAAATGCAACATGGCGTCCGCTATCGATTCCAGTCAAATTTCCATTCCAAAAGTCAAATGGCGCTCCTTACCTTCCGAGCCATGCCGTGCACCCAAACAGTGGCTTTGCACCACATATGGGGTATCAGCGTGCTCAGGAGAAATTGCACAACACATTTTGGGGTTCATTTTTTCTGGCTGCCCTTGTGAAAATTAAAAATTTGAGGCTAAAGTAGCAGTTTTGTGATAAAAATGTGTTTTTTTATTTTCACCCTTCAACATTATAAAATTGTGTGAAGCCCCTGGGAGTTCAAGGTGCTCACCACACATCTAGATAAGTTCCTTGAGGGGTCTAGTTTCCAAAATGGGGTGACTTGTTGGGGGTTTCCTCTGTTTAGGCACCTCAGGGGCTCTCCAAATGCAACATGGCGTCCGCTATCGATTCCAGTCAAATTTCCATTCCAAAAGTCAAATGGCGCTCCTTACCTTCCGAGCCATGCCGTGCGCCCAAACAGTGGCTTTGCACCACATATGGGGTATCATCGTGCTCAGGAGAAATTGCACAACACATTTTGGGGTCCATTTTTTCTGGCTGCCCTTGTGAAAATTAAAAATTTGAGGCTAAAGTAGCAGTTTTGTGAAAAAAAGTTAAATGTTCATTGTTTTCTTCCACATTCCAAAAATTCCTGTGAAGCACCTGAAGGGTTAATAAACTTCTTGAATGTGGTTTTGAGCACCTTCAGGGGTGCAGTTTTTAGAATGGTATCACTTTTGGGTATTTTCTGTCATAAAGGCTCCTCAAAGTCACTTCAAATAAGATGTGGTCCCTAAAAAAATGTTTTTCTAAATTTTGTTGTAAAAATGAGAAATCGCTGGTCAACTTTTAACCCTTATAGCTTCCTAACAGAAAAAAATTTTGGTTCCAAAATTGTGCTGATGTGAAGTAGACATGTGGGAAATGTTATTCATTAACTATTTTGTGTGACATATCTCTCTGATTAAAGGGTATGAAAATTCAAAGTTTGAAAATTGCAAAATTTTCAAAATTTTCGCCAAATTTCCGATTTTTTCACAAATAAACGCAAGTGATATCGAAGAAATTTTACCACTATCATGAAGTACAATATGTCACAAAAAAACATTCTCAGAATCAGGTGGATCCGTTGAAGCGTTCCAGAGTAATTACCTCATAAAGTGACAGTGGTCAGAATTGAAAAAATTGGCCCGGTCACGAAGGCAAAAACAGGCTCTGGCGCGAAGTGGTTAAATAGGGAAAATTTGGCCTATGGAGAACACAAGACTTTACAGCTTGCACACCCTCCAGATACAAGTGTAAATTTAGATTTGCAGTCTTAAAAAGCACATTTGATTAAGAAGACCCTGACAATAGCAGTGCCAGCAGATCCACTTATGAACTGGAGGTAAGTATAGGCGCCATAATATCTGCGCTTCATTATAATCATGGGCATGTGCCAAACATTTTACACTGACCGGTAATAGGATTTCCTCCTGCTCATTTTAGCTCCAATTTTTGGTGCTGTCTTGGGCAATGATGAAATAACAAGGTGCTTGATGGCCGGCTATTAAGGGGTGGAGGAGGCCGGAATTTTTTTTTTTAATAACATCTTGCACATGCCTATGATAAATTGACCATTACCGATAGTTGGATTTCCTCATACTTATGACAGTGCGGTCATAGAACTGGGGAAAAAGGTGCAAGATGGCCAGCTCTTACGGGGTGGAGGAGGCCGGATTTTTTTTTTAAAACATTGTTACTAACATCTTAGCATATTCCTATAATAATTCTTCCATTATTAGTCATTACATTTATGGCACAGATTTAATAACACAGAAATCCACAGCACGTCGGATCATCCATATGTATAAAATTCACGTTCCCACCTATACGCAGTGTCAGACAGCAGGTCAGGAGTCCACATCAGTGTACAAGAAAGATCACACCCCTCAGATTACCTCCAGTAGACATTAATCAGCCTTCCGATCATCCATTACCAATGGTCCCATTCCCATGAGTCTTTTTCAAGCAAGACGTGATAGTGCACAACAAAGTCTAAAAAGAATCAGTAACATCACAATCCCAATTAATTCTGTGAATAAGGTTATATGTTATTAATAACTAAAGTGTTTTGTCTACATGGTCACATAATACACAAGGACACATACAGATGACATCAATCCTTTATATACAATACAGATAGAAATTCGGTGCATTTAGATTACACAACATATGAGTTACCATGCAAAGTCCTGGGTGTCCAGCTCTCACACTGGCACATGTGTCATAACTTAGGGTATTGAAAATTGTCTATGGTATTAATTAAATGACCAAACATGACGCTGAGTGACGATGGAGAAATTGGCCACAGCAGTCTTTATTAATTACAATACAAAAAACATAACAAGAACATGAAACACCCTTTTCTTCAGAGGAGATCCTGGATGGCCAACCATAAAACATTGGGCAGTACAAGCTAGAAAACTTCCGAGTCGCACCACTCTAACTCGGGGTTGACAAATTGTAATAGTACTGCCCATACCAACTTTTCACTGTTCCCCGGAAACCATTTAAGGAGGAACTAAACACACCAATTGATTAAGGGTCACCATCCCTCTGATGTGCCCAAACCCCTATTAACCAGGGCCATCCCTAATCTTCTCACCTCCACCACCAAACCTCCTTTTCTCCTAACAAAACTTGACACAGTTTTATTAATGCGCCCCCTAGCCTTGTTGATCCTTTCCAATTAGAGAGCATTCCGCCAAGAGAGACGAGCTGTCATTTCAGACCATACTATTATAACGACAGGACATAAATTCCAAGTTAAATCAAACTTGATGTCACTGATAAGGTCCCTAGATGGGTCCTAAACCGTTGCCCCCTACAAGTAGGACCAGCACATCAGGGACCTAATTCAATCTACAATAATAGTGAAACTGCGGAAGAACTCCACTCCATAACAATCCCCGTATCCCGATCCAAGGAACTTGCGCCTCATTTCTGTCGAGGCCTAAGGCTGTGCGCCCACGATGTGGATTTAATGCATTTCTGTGACGCCATTTCCGCCGTGAAAACGCATTAAAAACGCATGTTAAGTTGTCTGCCATGTTTCCCAATGATAATCCGCACGTGCTATGCACATGCTGCGGAAATTTCCGCTGCGGATTATCATTGCAGAAAAATCCACAGCACAACCATTTCTTGTGCATAATCGCGGTCAAATCGCTGCCATTGAACTTGCATTGAACCGCATAACATCCGCATGCATACATGTATGCATGCGGATACTATGCGGTTCAATGCTCATATGGTACCCGGATATGGAGAAGAGGAGACTCTCCTCCAACCCGGGTACCATTAGTAAAAAAAAAAGAATTAAAACGTAAAAATTTTTAAAAAACTTTATACTTACCTCTCCGGTGGCCTGCTTCATTTCTGCATCGTGGGCACATAGGCTAAGAGCTTACCCTTTGGTTGAATGTCTGCTTGTAATGTCCCCCAGTATTCAAAAGAATGTCTCAAAATCCAAATTAAGCACATCACTGGATCTGTAGATGGGGAGGTGGGGGGCAATTTACAACATTAGGACACGGCCCCAATATCAGTATTTAGTCAGTAGTTTTTTTCATGAGTGGGAGCCAAAACCAGGTGAGGAACAATCAGAGAAAAGGTATAATAGAAACAAGTGCACTAATTCTGCATTTATCACCCACTCCTGGTTTTGGCTCCCACTCCTGAGAAAAAAATACTGACTGAATACTGACCAAATACTGATAGTGGGGCCATGGCCTTAGAAGCACAAATTAATAAGCCAACCAAATTATAACAATTCACATATGCAAACGAATGTAAGTGTTAAGGGGACGGTTGCAAACAACTTTATTAAATACTGGAATGCAACCGAACCCGGGGTCCGCGATGCAGCCTGGGGGACTGCGGCCGAACACCTTCCGGGTGAGAAGGTAAAACAACCAACTTAGGTAACAATCCCTTCCGTGTTACTGCACACTGGAACGGGAATAGGGATTCGCACTATCTCCGTTAACTGCACGAGAGATGTACGATAAATAATGTATCTGTAACCCTGTTTACAGCACAGGGACTACACAGCAGGCGCTAGGATGCGTGTGTGATACACGCCGGCGTATACGAGCTCCCAGCTGGCGTGCTACCGGACTGAGGAGTATCTCTCAACGTGGCTTTCAGTCGGTTTCGGGAATACGGCGTCTGCAGACTGCTTCGGGGTGTATGGCGACCCCTTTGTCGGAGCCCGACTGTCAGACGAAGCTACCTGCCTCCCTCCATCTAAGGCTGCCTATCCCCCCGCTAACCTGCCTGACCGAAGCTAAAGCACACGTGGAGCCCAAACGGCCAAGCGTCCACACAACAACACCAACATAGCTCAATGATCAGAGCACGCCGCCATGTTTGTCGGCGGGCTATTTAAAGATTAAGCCCTGCCCACCGTCGCACTATTGGTGATGTCACCCGCGACCAATCAGGCGGTGCCAGGTCACCGGATCAGCTGACTCCCAAACCACCAATCACGGTCCGCCATGTCACGGGCATGCTCAGTGCAGAGAATCCTGGACTTAGGCTGTAGCAGCCCTGTTTCCCTCCGCAACCTATCCTTCATGTTGCTAGGAACAAAGACCCAAGAGACAACCTGTACATCTCGTGCACCAGCTAGGCGTTGGGACTGACAACGATGCTGAGCAGCATCTGCCCCAGCTGGACTGGAATGGGAGACCACAGAATCCACTGATGATTCTGAACCCATTTCAGATCCAGCAAACACCCAACACCTAACATTATCTCCCCTTCTAACATCTCCCTCCACTTGACGCTCATATTCCTCAATGAGCAGGGGAGCATGAATGTGGTTCCCAGGAACAATCCTCAGATCCATGGCCCCTCCAGTGTACTAGGTAACATTTTTTGCCACGAACCATCTTGGACCCCACGATCGCCTGTATCTCGAGATCATCACCCCTGGAGTCTGAAGCGGGTTGGGGTTCCGAGAATTTTGTCAGGCGAACCGGCTTAAGGAGCGACACATGAAAAGTGTCGTGAATCTTCATGTGTCGTGGTAACTGTAACCGGTACACTACGAGGTTTATTTGGGCCAAAATTTTGAAAGGACCAATAAAACGGGGGGCAAAATTAGCAGATTCCACGCGTACTCTGATATTGCGAGCCACGAGCCACACCCTGTCGCCCGAAGACAATACGGGGGCTGGACGGCGATGATGTCAGCCGACTCTCTCATCCGATTCTTGGAGGCCAATATAGGATCCTGGATATGATCCCAAACGTCCCGCGCCTCCAGAACCCAATCTCTGACCCCAGGTTCCACTGAGGAAACTGGCATAGGAACCGGGACTCGCGGATGTTGGCCATTATTTAGAAGAAACGGAGTCTGACCTGTGGAATCCGCCACTGCGTTGTTTAGAGCAAATTCTGCCCAGGGAAGCAATATCGCCCAATCATTATGATTGGCCGAAACGAAATGGCGTAAGTATGTCACAAGCGTCTGGCTACTGCGTTCCACCAGACCATTGGTCTCCGTCTGATAGGCAGTAGAAAGATTCAGTTCAATGCTAAGCAAATTACACAATTCTTTCCAGAACCGGGAGGAAAACTGTGGACCCCGGTCACACACAATCCTATCAGGCATTCCGTGGAGACGGAAAACGTGACGAATGAACAGTGATGCCAGAACCCAGGAATAAGGTACCCTAGGCAAATGAACCAGGTGAACCATCTTAGAAAAATGGTCAGAAACCACCCATATTGTCGTGTTTCCCTGGGATTTAGGTAACTCGACAATGAAATCCATCCCAATCAGCTCCCAAGGTCTATCTGCCACGGGTAACGGATGAAGAAGACTAGCCGGCCTCTGACGGGACGACTTATTTCTCGCACAGGAGACACACGCTTGAACATATTCCTTAATGTCCTGGGGTAACCGAGGCCACCAATACGACCGTTGGAGAAACTCCGTGGTACGTTTGATCCCAAAATGACCTCCGATCTTAGAGGCATGTGCCCAGGAGAGCACCTAATTTTGTAAACTAGGAGGAACGAATGTCCTCCCGGGGGGAACCTGGTTTAGGGACACTGGAGCCACCGTCCGCATACACTCCGGAGGAACAATAAGCCTGGGCTCGTCATCGTCCTCAGCCGTATCCATGGACCGGGACAAAGCGTCCACCTGGGGGTTCTTTTCCCCTTTTAAAAAGTGAATGGAAAATTTGAATCGGGAAAAGAAAAAAGAGACCTCCTGGCCTGCCTTGGGTTAAGACACTGCGCCGTCTGTAGGTACGAAAGATTTTTATGAAAGGAATATACCACGAAAGGATGTTTAGCTCCCTCCAAGAGGTACCTCCATTCCGAAAAAGCCATCTTAATAGCAAGTAATTCTTTGTCCTCCATCATATAATTCTTCTCTGCTGAAGAGAAGGTCTTGGAGAAGAAAAAACATGGTCTTGTCCGACCCTGTTCATTCTTTTGAGAGAGAACCGCTCCTGCTCCAACAGAGGAAGCGTCAACCTCCAGGAAGAATATCTTGTCCACATCCGGGCGACGGAGAATGGGAGCTCTAGAAAAATAGGATTTAATCTCCCGGAATGCCTCGGATATCTCCTTAGACCAATTCTTGGGATTGGCACCTTTCCTGGTTAAAGCAGCCAAAGGAGCCACCAGTGTGGAAAAATGTGGTATGAACTGCCGGTAGTAGTTGATAAAGCCCATGAAGCGTTGTACCGCTTTAAGGGAATGAGGCTCCTGCCAGTTCTGTACCACCACCAACTTTTGTGGGTCCATGGCCAATCCCTTACTGGATATGATGTAGCCCAGGAACGGTAGGGACTCTCGTTCGAACTGACACTTCTCCAGTTTACAATACAGAGAATTTGCACGCAATCGTTCAAAAACTCTGCAAACATCCTCTCTGTGTGTGGAGAGGTCCGGGGAAAAATAAGAATATCATCAAGATAGACTACCACGGATGATAGCAGCAAATCCCGAAAGATATCATTGACAAAATCTTGAAAAACAGCAGGGGCATTGCATAACCTGAAAAGCATGACGAGATACTCGTAATGACCATCATGAGTGTTAAAGGCTGTTTTCCACTCGTCACTTTCACGGATTCGCACAAGATTATAGGGAAAAACACAACACTTCATAGTACATGACAGCCCTATACTTTCCAAGTTGTATGGACCTTATTTTATGTGAAAGAATTACCGGAAGACAAAGCTACACCCATATCATGGAGTGATGCTGGCGAGCCTGTAGGTGACTCCTGCTGGGGCTCCGGGACAGCAGGTGACTCCTGCTGGGGCTCTGGGTCAGCACGTGACTCCTGCTGGGGCTCCGGGTCTGCAGGTGCTGGAGAAAAAATAACTTATTACATACCTGAGGTACTGCACTGTAATTACAGTCGTAACCAATGTGCTGCCATATACTGTGCTAACCTATGTTAACACCACTCACCACGATGGGGCAGGGTCTGTGACCGGATGCTGGTGATGCGTTCACTAGATCTGTACCTCAGATCCGTCAGCTTCTTTCGGATCTGGGTAGTGAAGTGCTGAACCCCGAATCTTCGGGCCAGGCCCCGACTTATCCTCCGCAGCACAGCCTGCTTATGGAGCACTGGATGTCCTGGGTGCTCATGGCACTCATAGTCCCTGGCATCCAGCTCTGCTATCAGGTAGCGCACCTCTGCATCCCCCCATGGAGTTGCCCGTCTCCTGGCCGCCATGTTGCCGCTTCTCCTGACAAGCTAGGCCGCAACAGCGTCGTAAAACCCGCCCACGACACATCAACGCCATAAACTACGCCCATGACGCATCAACGTCACCCATAGTGGGGCGTGCCTTATTAGAGGACGCTATTGCGTGCGCGAAGGAAGCGGCCTGAATTCAGAGTATCTCCGTCAGACTGGAGACTCTGCATGCCGTCTGGCCTCTTTTCAGAAGTACACAAAACTGTGGCAGACCGAACTTTTATGCATGCCTAAAAAGACGGACACCGCCGGATCATAGGCCAGACGGCGTCCACAGTGCCTCCATCGGCCTCATTATAAGGAATCTTCTGCTGGGGGTTCCGCCTGAATCACGTATTTTGGAGATTTACACAGAAAAGCCGATGTAAGCGCTCAGCGCGTAGCGCAGGATAATGGTGATCCAAACTTTACTGAGATCTTTGGGAGGCAGAATGAACAAATCAACAGCAGGTGAAAAATTAGTTTTATCTATTTTTTATGCCATTCTTCGTGCAGTGTAAATGATTAGACGACTTTATTCTTCGGGTCGGTGCGATTACAGTGATACCAGATTTATAGCAGGTTTTTATGTTGGGCTCCTGTCACAGTCTTTTTTTGCAAAGATTCGTTTTTGCATCACCATATTTTAAGAGCTATAATTTTTTCAGATTTCGTCTGACAGAGTCATGTAACAGCTTGTTTTTTTCACCGGACAAGTTGAAGTTTCTATTGGTACCATTTTCGGGCAGATGACAGTTTTTGATCGCTTTCTATTCTGATTTTTGGGAGGCAGAATGAACAAAAACCATCACGAATTGTCTCTTTGTTTTTTATTTTTATGCCATTCTGCATGTGGTAAAATTAATAAGGCAGATTTATTCTTCGGGTCAGTATGATTACAGCGATACCACATTTATATTTATAGGTTTTTTTATGTTTTGGAGCTTTTACAAAATAAAAACTATTTTATATAAAAAATAATTATTATTGCATCGCTTTATACTGAGAGCTATAACTTTTTTACTTTTTCGGCTGATGGAGCTGTATCGTGGCTTGTTTTTTGCCAGATAAGATAACGTTTTCATCGGTACCATTTTTATTTGCATTCGTCTTTTTGATCGCATTTTATTGCACTGTTTGTTTGGCAGTATGATGATAAAGCATAGTTTTTTAACTCGTTTTTTTTTTTTAAAGTGTTCACTGAAGGGGTTAACTGGTCAGAAAGTTTTATAGGTCAGGTCGTTCCAGACACGGCAACACAAAATATGTGTATTTTTTTTGTTACATAAACAAATGTATTTATTGGATGAATATTTTTTCTTCATTTTGTGATTTTTTTTTTTATATATTCTTACATTTTTTATTACCTTTTTTTTACTTTCATACACTGTCCCAGGATGGGACATCAACTTCAAAGTGACAAATCGCTGATCTAATACTCTGCAATGCTTCTGCACTGCAGAGCATCAGATCAGAGTCTGACAAGCAGGGAGGAGGTATCCCACCTCTCTGAAGGGACCCGCAAGACCCCGCGCCCATCTTGGAACCAGGGGTCACGATAGAAACCATCAGCACAATGTGATCGCATCTAGGCTTCTATGCGGAGCCGGAAAAACCCAAGGAAAAAAAAAATGGAGTTGCATTTTTAAGTGCAGAATCAAAGCTTGTATTAAAAAAGCATTAAAAAAGCGGCTCCACATTTGCACCAAAAACGCGTCAAATATGGGGGAACGCGCAAGAAAGAAATGCAGCAAACACAAAATAATCAGAGAAGATTGGTATTGCATCATGTGCAGACACGTGCAGAAAAGTGCAGAAAAAAACAGTAGAAAAAAAGGTAGCATTTATGCTATGTGTGAACACAGCCTCAGCATTAGGCTATGTGTCCACGATGCAGAAATGCTCCGGATTTTTCCTGAGCGTTTCTGCATCTCCCTGGCCGAAAAAACGCGTGTGGATTGTACATGCGGATTGTACATGTGGATTGTACATGCGTTTTTCCTGCCAGGGACAAGCGGAAGTGAAGCGTTCTTCACATGCATTTCCGCATGCGGGTTGACAAGCGCTTTCCAAGCGATTTTAGCATCACTTGGAAAGTGCTTGACAACTTGGTCAAACTATATAAATCCATGCAACCAGCATGGATTTATATAGTGTGACCGAAAGAATGGTAAAAAATAAAAAATAAATCTATACTTACCTTCTGATAGCCCCGATGTCCGATGCGTCCTGGCTTGCCGGCAGCTCGAGGTAGACTAAAAGACCTGCCAACGTCAGCGGTCGTGTGACCAGTCACATGACTAAATGACGTCATGGCAGGTCCTTTTAAGACCATCGCGAGCTGCCGGCAAGCCAGGACGCATCAGATAAAGACACCGGGGGCCATCAGAAGGTAAGCATAATGTATATTTTTTATTTTATTCTTATTTTTACAGGTTCTATGGCACCAGGGTCCAGAGGAGAGTCTCCTCTTCTCCAAACCCGCGTACCATCCGCACATTGAAACACATGGAATGCGCATCTGCAGATGCAGTGATGCGGATTCCATGCTTTCCAATGCAAGTCAATGGCGGCGAAAACGCCGCGCTTCCGCAAAATAATTGATAGTGCTGCGGATTATCATTGGGGAACATGGCAGACCTTCTACCAAGCGTTTTTAAGCATTTCTGCAGCGGAATTGCCGTTGCGGAAACACTTAAAATACGCATAGTGGGCACACAGCCTTACATTTTTAGTACATTTTTAGAGGTTTAACAGAGAAAAATATCAATCATGCCAGTTTTTTACGCCATTTACCGATTCCCGTAAATAATCTGATCGCTGTGTTGTGCGGGTCGTTAGAAATACAGGGACATCAAATATGTGATGTTATTTCTTGATTTGTGATGTTTATTATTTTTTTAAAAAGCAAATTAAATCTGACATCTGTTTTTCAGCATTTTTTAGTAATTTTACAGGAAGAAAAAAAATCTCTTTTATTCTCCCTCTGCAATACAGAGACATAAAAATACACTGCTATGTACAGATGTATCTCTATGTAATCTGTCTGTGGAGTCAGAGCCTGCAATACAGATCAAGTACACAAAATTCTCCTGGTGAAATCACCATAGTCTATGAGTAGCATTTGCTCCTACCTGTAAAAGGTTATTGGTTTGAGACTTGAAGAAACTCACAAAAAAAGAGAAAATTACATTTTTCTAATTGTAGATATTTGATTATATTATTAGACCTTCTACATATTGGGATAGAATCTCTGAGATGGGAACACCCCTTTAAGTATGTTGACATGCCTCCAATATACAGTGCGAGCCCCACATAGCCTGTTATATACAGATTGAGCCCCCACATAGCCTCCTGTATATAGTATGAGTCCCACTTAGCCTCAAATATGCAATATGAGCCTCACATAGCCTCTATATATACAGCGTGAGCCCCACGTAGCTTCATGTATACAGCACGAGCCCCCACATAGCCTAATTTATACAGCGTGAGCCCCACATAGCCTCCATATATACAGCGTGAGCCCCACATAGTTTCATTTATATACAATGTGAGCCCCACATAGCCTCCTGTATACAGCATGAGCCCCACATAGCCTCCATATATACAGTCTGAGCCCCACATAGCCTCCATATATACAGCATGAGCCCCACATAGCCTCCATATATACAGTCTGAGCCCCACATAGCCTCCATATATACAGCGTGAGCCCCACATAGCCTGCTATATACATACAAACATCCCATACTTATGAAAAAAAAAACACATTGACCTCGCTCCCATTCCCCTGGCGCTCTGTTCCTGTCTCCGATGCAGTGACTCTCCGCAGTGCACAGCTGACACGATGAAATGACGTCATCGCGTCAGCTGCCTCACATGCTGATTGATGGAAGAAGGGGCCGGCAGCCTCTTCTTCCACCAATGTATTCACCACTGTCTGCATCCAGAGAATTCTGATAGTGGTGACAGCAGGCGGCAGTGGCGGATGGGGGAGAGCATGGTGCGGCCTGTGGGTCACTGTTTCAGCCCCTCAGCTGTCTTGGTCTATGGAGGGTCGGAGTGGGAACTTGCCCAGGTCTGTTCTAAACAACCTCCAACATTTGCATAGAGGAAAAGAAACTGAAAATATTTCACTAGCTCACCAAGATCCACCACATACTCGGGAAATAGAAACTTAAGTTAGGAACAATGTCTTACCCCTGGAAAACAGGGCTACACCTCTAACTCAGCACCTGGGAGATGTGGAGCAGGACTTCTCTCTAAAGCGTCAACATCTAGATGACCAGGGTAGCAGATGGAGAGGCTACAGTCGGCATTTCATCGGCCAGTCTGAGACATTGAAGGACTTCTTACCTGAATCCTTTCCAGAAACCGGCATGTTACCACCCATAGAGACATGTTTCTATTATGCTTTCAGTAAAAATAAAAAGTCCATCGATTGTTACCCAAACCTCTGCCATAGCTGATGGAATCTAAATTCTTCACCACCTTACAGGAGGTTTTGGAGTGGCTTAACCCCCTAACTACCGCCAATATGCATTAAAATGGCGACCATTAAGGGGCCTTATTCCTGATTGCCATTTTAAAATCGCAGTCAAGAATAAGTGAGCAGCGCTATTCCCGCAGGTGACAGCTGTACATGACAGCTGACACCCTGCGTTATTGGCCCTGGCTGTTTTTGGAAGTGGTTAAAAGACACCCTATGGCAGGATCAACCCCCCTCCCCATCCTCACTAACAGGCTCTGTCAGTGAGCCACTATAAGTGCCAATAATTCCGCTCTCCTCTGGGTCAAAAGAAGGGATGCATTACCCAGTGCTTGGTTAAGAGTCCATTTATTTAGAAGCTAAAATCAGACGCATTTCGTGGACGTCCTGTCCACTTCATCAGTGCATAGCTTGTGTCAGGTATAGCAAGGAGTGGACATGTATATACAAAAAATGTGACAAAAAATGGCGCCAAAACAAGATGGCCATTAAGGCAGAAAAGTACAATCAAGAAAAAGGCATAAATTTGAGTATCCATCAATGTATATATGCGTCGGGAATAAAATATTGTTAGCATGATTAAAAAATAATTAAGAACCGATATAGTTCAATGCAAAAAAAATTTAAAAAAAATATGTATAATTCCTGAAGTGGGAATTGACCCTCTTGTATTGAGATCTACTGGATCGTGTTTAGATCCTAACCATGGTACAACCCTCTAAGCCACGGTTGCTTATGTATATTGAGACTGATCTTGTTCTGATAGGAAGTAATAAACAAATATTAAAAGATATATCTAACTTATATGTACATACTAAACAAAATAAAAATGTATGTCAAGATCCAAAAGACAGTGCCTAAGAAGAGAATGTGTCTTATGAAAGATATGTATTAAGAAATGTACCAGTTACCCTTGTCTGTATTATACAGCCCAAATGCATGAAATGTGTACTCACATACAATCAATTGTTCCCCCAATTTTTTTTTTTTTACATTTTTTAAAAATTCTTCTTATAATAGAATATGTGATCGTATCTGCAACTGACAGGTCTCAGGCACTGCAGTACAGTTTTTCATCATACTGACACACAAAAAACTGAATAAAAAGCGATCAAAAAGACTCATGCAAAAAAAGGTATAAATTAAAACACCAAACCATCTCGCAAAAAAAAGTTACAGCTCTCAGAATATGACGATGCAAAAACAACTCATTTTTTGTAAAATACTGTTTTCAGTCTGTAAAACTAGTGAAGCAAAAAAATATATATAAATCTGGTATCAGTGTAATCGTACTCACCCGAAGAAAAAATATGTCTTATCACTTTTACTGTATGGTGAATCGCACAAAAAAATAAAAATAAAGACAAGAATTGAATTAGTTTTTGTTCATTCTCCATCTAAAAAATGGGAATGAAAAGTGACCTAAAAACGTACCCCAAAATCATACAAAAAAATCTCCAACTTGTTGCCCAAAAATAAGCCCTCAAACAGCTCTCCTTGCCAAAAAAATAAAAAAGTTACAGATCTCAGAATATGGCGACAAAAAAAATAGTATTTTTTTAAACAGTATTTTACTGTGTGATAGCAGCAAAGCATAAAAAAAGCGATATAACTCTCATTGCTGTAATCACATCAACCCAAAGAATAAAGCTATCTTATCACTTTTACTGCATGGTGAACCACACAAAAATAAAAATAAGAACTATTCTTGCACTAATGTCTATTTGTTCATTCTACCTCCCAAAAATCAAAACAAGTGTCAGGTTACATTTATCCTGTGCACTCCGTTGAGCGCTTACATCGGGGTTTCTGTGAAAATCCCAAAAATGTAATTCAGACAAAACCCTCGATGGAGCCACTCACTTACGAGGCAGATGGAATCTGAATTGCACTTTTTGTGGGATTTACACAGAAACCCTGACTTAAGTGCTCAACGTATAATACAAGAATGTGATCTCAGCCTTATACTGAAAGCGATCAAAAAATATTATGTACCCTTAAATGTTAGAGTATTGAGCAGGAGAAAAAAAATAAAATAAATGTAATTAAAATGTAACCTTTAAGTATACGTATTAAAAGACAGTAACTAAGAATCAAATGACACAACAATCTAAAGTGCAAGTGCTTCAAATGTCAACCAGTGCTCAAATAAAAAATGGTTTGATCTCACCACTCAGATGATTTGTTTCAGGAAACAGGAGACTGGTGAATCAGGAGCCAAAAGCGCCTTCAATGGGCGCAAACAGACCAGGAATGTTCACAGTGTCAACTCTTCTGTCATACCCATGTATTGCTCCGGCCCTTACAAGGACTGACCCCAAGTGTAAGCTAGTGTAACCCACCACGGCAAGAAAATGTATCCTACATGTGAGTTTGATCCCTACGAGTCCCCCCGCCCCCCGTGTGGAGAACTCATCAGGGGATATAAACATTCATGGGCTCTGGTTCCTGCAGTGGCAGACTACCAGAAATATGGTCTGACTAGCATGTTGCATTTGAAGAGTCCCTGTGTGCCCAAACATTGGAGCTCCCCCACAAGTGACCCCATTTTGGAAACTAGACTCCCCAAGGCACCTATCTAGATGCATAGTGAGAACTTGGAACCCCCAGGTGCTTCACAAATTGATTCATAAAAATGAAAAAGTGGTTTTTTTTCACTTTTTCATTTTTATGAATCAATTTGTGAAGCACCTGGGGGTTCCAAGTGCTCAGTATGCATCTAGATAAGTGCCTTGGGGGGTCTAGTTTCCAAAATGGGGTCACTTGTGGGGGAGCTCCAATGTTTGGGCACACAGGGCCTCTCCAAACGCAACATAGTGTCCGCTAACAATTTGAGCCGACAATTTGTTAGCGGACACCATCTTGCATTTGAAGAGTCCCTGTGTGCCCAAACATTGGAGCTCCCCCACAAGTGACCCCATTTTGGAAACTAGACCCCCCAAGGCACCTATCTAGATGCATAGTGAGCACTTGGAACCCCCAGGTGCTTCACAAATTGATTCATAAAAATGAAAAAGTGTTTTTTTTCACTTTTTCATTTTTATGAATCAATTTGTGAAGCACCTGGGGGTTCCAAGTGCTCACTATGCATCTAGATAGGTGCCTTGGGGGGTCTAGTTTCCAAAATGGGGTCACTTGTGGGGGTGCTCCAATGTTTGGGCACACAAGGTCTCTCCAAACGCAACATGTTGTCCGCTAACAATTTGAGCCGATTTTCCATTCAATTTGTTAGCGGATACCATGTTGCATTTGGAGAGTCCCTGTGTGCCCAAACATTGGAGCTCCCCCACAAGTGACCCCATTTTGGAAACTAGACCCCCCAAGGCACCTATCTTGATGCATAGTGAGCACTTGGAACCCCTAGGTGCTTCACAAATTGATTCGTAAAAAAAAAAAAGTGTTTTTTTTTTCATTTTTTCATTTTTACGAATCAATTTGTGAAGCACCTAGGGGTTTCAAGTGCTCACTATGCATTTAGATAGGTGCCTTGGGGGGTCTAGTTTCCAAAATGGGGTCACTTGTGGGGGAGCTCCAATGTTTGGGCACACAGGGATTCTCCAAATGCAACATGGTATCCGCTAACAAATTGAATGGAAAATCGGCTCAAATTGTTAGCGGACACCATGTTGCGTTTGGAGAGACCTTGTGTGCCCAAACATTGGAGCTCCCCCACAAGTGACCCCATTTTGGAAGCTAGACCCCCCAAGGCACCTATCTAGATGCATAGTGAGCACTTGGAACCCCCAGGTGCTTCACAAATTGATTCATAAAAATGAAAAAGTGAAAAAAAAACACTTTTTCATTTTTATGAATCAATTTGTGAAGCACCTCGGGGTTCCAAGTGCTCACTATGCATCTAGATAGGTGCCTTGGGGGGTCTAGTTTCCAAAATGGGGTCACTTGTGGGGTAGCTCCAATGTTTGGGCACACAGGGACTCTCTAAATGCAACATGGCATCCGCTAACAAATTGTCGGCTCAAATTATTAGCGGACACCATGTTGCGTTTGGAGAGCCCTTGTGTGCCCAAAAATTGGAGCTCCCCCACAAGTGACCCCATTTTGGAAACTAGACCCCCCAAGGCACCTATCTAGATGCATAGTGAGCACTTGGAACCCCTAGGTGCTTCACAAATTGATTCGTAAAAATGAAAAAGTGTTTTTTTTTTAATTTTTTCATTTTTACGAATCAATTTGTGAAGCACCTAGGGGTTCCAAGTGCTCACTATGCATCTAGATAGGTGCCTTGGGGGGTCTAGTTTCCAAAATGGGGTCACTTGTGGGGGAGCTCCAATTTTTGGGCACACAGGGGCTCTCCAAACGCAACATGGCGTCCGCTAATTATTCAAGCAAATTTTACAATCAAAAAGTCAAATGGCGCTCCTTCCCTTCCGAGCCCTGCCGTGCGCCCAAACAGTGTTTTTTCCCCACATATTGGGTATCTGCGTGCCCAGGGGAAATTGCACAACAAATTTTGGGGTCCATTTTTTCATGTTACCCCTGTGAAAATAAAAAAAATTGGGTCTAAAGTAACATTTTTTGTGAAAAAAGTTAAATGTTCATTTTTTTCTTCCACATTCCAAAATATCCTGTGAAGCACCTGAAGGGTTAATAAAGTTCTTGAATGTGGTTTTGAGCACCTTGAGGGGTGCAGTTTTTAGAATGGTGTCACTTTTGGGTATTTTCTGTCATAAAGACCTCTCAAACTGACTTCAAATGTGATGTGGTCCCCAAAAAAATGGTTTTGTAAATTTTGTTGGAAAAATGAGAAATCGCTGGTCAAATTTTAACCCTTATAGCTCCCTAACACAAAAAAATTTTGGTTCCAAAATTGTGCTGACGTAAAGTAGACATGTGGCAAATGTTATTTATTAACTCTTTTGTGCGACATATCTCTCTGATTTAAGGGCATAAAAATTAATATTTTGAAAATTGCAAAATTTTCAAAATTTTTGCCAAATTTCCATTTTTTTCACAAATAAACGCAAGTGATATCGAAGAAATTTTACCACTATCATGAAGTACAATATATCACGAAAAAAACAATCTCAGAATCAGGCGGATCCGTTGAAGCGTTCTAGAGTAATTACCTCATAAAGTGACAGTGGTCAGAATTGTAAAAATTGGCCTGGTCATTAACGTGCAAACCACCCTCGGGGCTTAAGGGGTTAAAAGACAGTACCTAAGCATCAAATGACACAACAATCTAAAGTGCAAGTGCTTCAAATGTCAACCAGTGCTCAAATAAAAAATGGTTTGATCTCACCACTCAGATGATTTGTTTCAGGAAACAGGAGACTGGTGAATCAGGAGCCAAAAGCGCCTTCAATGGGCGCAAACAGACCAGGAATGTTCACAGTGTCAACTCTTCTGTCATACCCCTGTATTGCTCCGGCCCTGACAAGGACTGACCCCAAGTGTAAGCTAGTGTAACCCACCACGGCAAGAAAATGTATCCTACATGTGAGTTTGATCCCTACGAGTCCCCCCGCCCCCCCGTGTGGAGAACTCATCAGGGGATATAAACAATCATGGGCTCTGGTTCCTGCAGTGGCAGACTACCAGAAATATGGTCTGACTAGCGTGGTCACTGCTAGTTAAGAATGGTCATATCTAAAGTGCATACAATCCACCATTTTAAATGTTCCGCTCCCTATTACCGGCGTCTGAGGTAACTTCCGGTCCTTAATTGAATAGCACAAACGAGGAGGGTGTTCCCATTAAGGCCTGCTATACATTTCAACTATGATGCGGCCAATGGAACGCACGATGTTGCAGCTTCCGGTCACATGTCACGGCCACATGGTTTCAGGGCGCTCCGTGACTGGCTGCACCGTGTGGCCACATAATTTCCTGCCATGTCATTTCCTGCCGCACAGTACGGCCACGTGGTCACTGACTACACTAAAATGGGAATGAAAAGTGATCTAAAAACATTATGTACAGTACCCCAAAATGGTACAAAAAAAATCTCCAACTTGTTGGTTGCGCAAAAATAAGCTCTCAAACAGCTCACTTTGCCAAAAAAATAAAAAAGTTACAGCTCTCAGAATATGGTGACAAAAAAATATTTAAAAAAAAAAAAAGCATTTTACTGTGCGATAGCAGCAAAACATAAAAAGAACAATATAACTCTGGCATTGCTGTAATCACACCAACCCAAAGAATAAAGCTATCTTATCACTTATACTGCACGGTGAACCACACAAAAATAAAAATAAGAACTATTCTTGCACTGCTGTCTGTTGTTCATTCTACTCCCAAAAATAAAAAAAAAGGGTCGGGTTACATTTATCCTGTGCTCTCCATTGAGTGCTTACATTGGGGTTTCTGTGGAAATCCCCAAAAATGTAATTCAGACGAAACCCCCGATGGAACCACTCACTTACGAGGCAGATGGAATCTGAATTGCATTTCTGAATGTGCCTTTTCTGCCTGTGAGCGGCGCTATCACTGGCCGCTCACAGTCATCACGTGACCCCCGGCTGCTGCCGGCTCTGACATCCGCTGACGTCACGACAAGTCCAGGCTGCAGCCGAGGGTCCTTCTTCTGTGTTCCACCGGTGGCTGCTGGGTTGTGGGCGGGGATACCCCGTGCGTCACACCCGGCATACACCGCGTGCTCTCCCTCTCCTCATTCACTGGGAAAAAGTGCGGTGGATGCTGGGTGTGACACACGGGGTAACCCCACACACAGCCCAGTGTTCACCGCGGGGGCGCGTCACTGATGTCACGCCTCGCTTGACGTGACATCAATGACGGGTCACGTGATGCCTCTGAGCGGCCAGCGATAGCGCCGCTCAGAGGCAGAAAAGGTACAGCAAGGTATTTACAAAAACACTTTTGGGCCCCGGGGGGGGGGTGGATACATTGGGGGGTTCTTCTTTAAGTGCTCAGCGTAGAACACAAGAATGTGATCCCAGCCTTATACTGAAAGCGATCAAAAAATATTATGTAGCCTAAAATGTTACCAATAAACACCCAAAAACATAGCCAGCACAAAACCAGCCCTCACTCAAGTTCATCTGTCACTGGAAATATAGGGGGTTTCCACGTTACTGGTAGACTCTGGAAAAGTGACACGGCTCCCATCCCCACAAATAAAGTCCAGTGAAATCTGCATTCCCAAATCCAAAAGCCACCTCCTTCTGAACCCAACTGTGCCTATACCCCACTAAGCAGCTACATTTTTGGCATTATTGTAGTGGGGAGAGCCCAATAGGGGCTCCTCAAATGTCGCTCGCAAACTACTGTATTCTAGAGCTACAAAACACAAATAGTGCTCCTTCCATCTCAGCCCTGACGTGTGGCCAAACAGGAGTGTCTGGCGATATAGCGGCACGGGGCATCACTGTGCTCGGGAGAAATTGTGCAATAAATTGTGGGGTCCAGTTTCACCTATTAACTCTTGTGTAAGTGATACATCTTCAAAATAAATAAATAAATATATATATATATATATATATATATATATATTTTTTTTTACCACTAAACTGTTATATTTCCACATCCCAATGTTAGACAATTTTCTGAGGCATCTCTGAGTCCAAAATACTCACCATGTGCCTAGATATATTCCTTAAGCAGTGCAGTTTCTAATATGGGGTCAATTGGCAGAATGTCTGCTGTTCTGGCACAGCAAGGGCTCAGCTAATGGAGCCCACAATCTATTCAAATGGAGTCTCCATTCTAAAATCCAAACAGTAGTGTACAACTACTACATATGGAGTACTGCCACATTCAGTAAAAATTACATAATAAATTATGGGGTCCATTTTCTCCTATTACCCCTTGAGGAAATTATAAATTTCATGCTAAAACAGTATTTTAGTGGAAAAAAAAATTTTTTGGTTTTCACATCTAAATGTTATAAAGTTTTGTGAATTACCGGTATGTTAAAAATGCTCAGTTCACCCTTAGATGAATTCTTTGAAGGGTCTAGTTTCCAAAATGGGGTCACTTGTGGGGGTTTGTGCTGTTCTGGCATGTCAGGAACAGTGCAAATGAGAGCTGCTGTCTGCAATCTATTCCAGCCAAATTTATATTCTAAATACCAGAAGTCGCTTCTTCCCTTCTGAGCCCTGCCGTGTGTCCAAACAGAACTTTTTGACTACATGTGGGGTATTGCCACGCTGAGAAGAAAGTGGGTAACAAACTGTGCTGTCCACTGTTTCATGTTACCTCTTGCAAGTGAAAAATATGGGCTAAAGCAACATTTTAGACAACCTAATGTTATCAAATTCTGTGTAGTACCTGTGAGTTCAAAATGCTCACTATACCTCTGCACAAAATCCTTGAGGAGTGTAGTTTCCAAAATGGGGTCACTTGTGGGGGGTTTCTGCCTTAGGGGTCGTGCAAATGCGACATGGCACCCGCAATCTATTTCAGTCAAATTTGTGTTTCAAAATTCAAATGGTGCTTCTTCCCTTCCGAGCCCTTCCGTTTGTCAAAACAGAGGTTTCTGACTACATGTGGGGTATCAGCACACATGGTAACAAACTATGGGGTCCATTTTCTCTTGCTATTCCTTTTAAAAGTGAAAAAATTGGGGCTAAAGTAATTTTTTTTTTCATTCGACTTTGCATTAATTCCTGTGTAGCACCTGAAGAGTTAAAAAAATTGCCTAACAACAGTTTTGAAGTATTTGAGGGGTGTGGGTTTTTAAGATGGTATCACTTTTGGCATAGTTTCATATATAGGCCCCGCAAAGTTCCGAAAGGAATAGGTTTTGCAAATTTCTTGAAAAAATGAGAAATTGCTACTAAACTTTTAACCCTTCTAAAATTCTAACATAATAAAATTACATTTTAAAAATTGATGCAGGTGTAAAGTAAACATGTGGGAAATGTTATTTATTAATTATTTTGTACAGCATGACTAATTGGTTTAAGGATGTAAAGATTGAAAGTTTGAAAATTGCGAATTTGTCAACATTTTTGCCAAAATTCCTATATTTTCACAAATAAACACAAACATATCGACCTAAATTTACCACTAACATAAAGTACAATGAGTCATGAAAAAACTGTCTCAGAATCACTGGGATACATTGAAGAGTTCCAGCGTTAACACATATGGTGACTCTAGTTCAAATTAAAAAATTTGGCCTGATCATTAAGATTAAAATTGGATTGATCCCTAAGGGGGTAAAAGCCCACCCATATGGGAATACTTGATCACCTCACCCTCAGGCTGTGTGCCCACTATGCGTTTTTCAAGCGTTTTTGCCGCGGAATTTCCTCAGCGAAAACGCTTCAAAAACGCTTGGTAATACATGCCCCATGGTCCCCAATGATAATCCGCATGTGCTGTGCATATGCTGCGGAAATTTCCGCTGCGGATTATCATTGCAGAAAAATACGCAGCATGTCCATTAATTTTGCGGACACGCAGCGTAATTGCCGCCATTGACTTGCATTGAATCGCTTAATATCCGCATCACTACATGTGCACATGCGGATATTAAGCGATTCAATGTGCGGATGGTACCCGGGTCTGGAGAAGAGGAGACTCTCCTCCAGACCTGGGTACCATAGAACCTGTTAAAAAAAGAATTTAAAATAAAAAATAAACATTGTAATATTGTAATCACCTTCCAATGTCCCCCGGTGTTTTCTCCGCTGCGTCCGGTCTCTTGTATGGCTCGCGGTGGTGTGAAAGGACCTTCCATGACGTCATTTAGTCATGTGACAGGTCACGTGACCGCTGACGTCGGCGGCCGCGTGACCTGTCACATGACTAAATGACGTAATGAAAGGTCCTTTCACACCACCACGAGCCATACAAAAGACCGGACGCAGCGGAGAAAAGACTGGGGACCATCAGAAGGTGAGTATAATGTTTTTATTTTTTACCATTTTTATTCTTTTTTTTTAACTATTACTTGGTCATACTATATAAATCCATGCCGGTTGCATAGATTTATATAGTGTGACCAAGTTGTCAAGCACTTTCCAAGTGATGCTAAAATCTCTTGGAAAAGCGCTTGATAACCCGCATGTAGAAATGAATGCAAAAACGCTTTACAAACGCTTCTACCTGGCAGGAAAAACGCATGTAAAATCCGCATGCGTTTTTCCTGCCAGGGAGATGCGGAAAAAATATGCAGCATTTCTGCATCATGGGCACTTAGCCTCAAGGTGTATGACTTCTGCTATCTCTTCATTTTTACTTACCTCCTCTGTCCTCCTGAAAAATCTGCTTTACAATTGTTCCTCTCATATTTAACAGCAAAGATATTGATGCGGCCCACCAGTGGAGAACTTTGTTACATGGTATCTTTTCTTAATGGTGGAGCGCCTTATACACTCTTCTTTCTTCCACTGTTTATTGCTACTTAGTAGGTCGACTACATGCTTTTATTTTATGTGATGAAGAAGGGTGAGGGTTGGGAAATGCTTTTGCTCTCTTGTTAATACAATCTTTCTAAGGTTTCATACAAAGTTCCTAAACAAATAGATATCTGATTGGTTATGCTACACTCACTAATTCGAATTGCTCATGTATCCATTCCCATTCCCAACAATGTATACTATGTGGTTTAATATCATTTAGTTTATGACATGGAAATTGAAAGGTCTTAAAGTGTAGATGTGACAAGAGATGTTTGTCTGCAACCTCTGATTATTCCATGTATCAAATTGTGTTAAGATATCAACAAACCCAAACTATCAATTTAATAGGTCTCTAAGAGACACCCATGTCCAGGGACAATCTCCTACTACTAAGAAGACACTGGTTTAGGTGGTCATATCATTCCACAATGACCTTTAGCCAGTGGCACCAGTCACCACAGTCTTGGTTAAGCAAGTTCATCCTTTCATAGAAATCACTGATGCGAATGGCAAATATATCCTAATTTGCCTTATCTGCCACAAAGTTTTATTTATATGGGTCTACATCCCACACCATACTCCTCCACTGCAATTAATGACATAAAAAATGTGTTGCCTCTTACCTACTAGTTCCTTTTAATTGGTGTGAAGACCGGGGTCTTCCATGGGCGTAACACTACTCAGAGAACACAGTGTGATGGTAAAACAGCATGGCAATACTTTATTGAACTACAAAGCGGACAATAAACACATAGAACAGTCCCAGCAAATATCCAAGATGGTACAACATTACACAGTCTCACCCTTCCTTCTCCGCATGCCTGGGATAGAACAGCTGTGACTTTGGAGACTTCCTGGGCCAACTACCTCAACCAGTGGCCCCCCTCTTCTGGCGGGCCCCCACAGAGAGGCGGTAGCGGCAAGCTTAGGAAGCTAGCAGTCAATCGAGGTACAAGGCCTGGAGACCAAAGGGCCCCACCCTGGCCTCTTCGAGAGTTTCCATGGGTTCTAGGCGACCGGTGGGTCCTTCCTAGCAACCCTAAAACAACATATCCATGGGGCCAGGTGAATTCTTCATCTTCTCCTGGTCTCCCCAAAAGTATCCATGGTCTCTCTGATGGTTAAAATGGAGGAAATACATATCTTTCCATTCAGGGCCGATACCCTTAGACTACAATCATGTAGAATACAAATCTGTGTCTCTTTGGATAATGCCATGCAATCCATCTGCTGTCCTGAAGGATGTCTCTCATTCTCCTTCTAAAGTCTTTCTGATTCTCTGTCCCAAGTCTCACTGCTACAGAAGTACATGTCCTTTCGGCTTCTCTGGGCTTAAGTCTGACTGCTACAGAAGCACATGCCCTTTCTACTTCTCTGGGCTCAAGTCTGACCCCTGCAGAAGCATATCTCCATTTTAGGAACACATCAACAGATCAAGGGTCATTAGTCACATGTCAGAGGTAAAGGTGCAGGGCTCAGCTATAATTGTTTTAGCTAATCTATTTACATAATTGGTATTACAGGGGCTATTTTAAATAATCATCTAGGTGACTTTTAGTACAATTTGTCATTAGCATAGTAAACATGATTGTTTCCAAAGGAATAGCATTCAACATTCAAGGTTATACAAATACTGGTCTGTTCTTATTGACCGGACACAAATACACAAACATAATAAGATATTTCTCTTGGATTAACAAATCTAAACATCTGGCTTGTCAAGATTTTACTCTGTATCGTCACAATTGGGCTTGGGGATTTTTAAAGGGAGTGTCACCCCAAAAATTCAAACTATTTAGATTTTCATATAGAGGACTCAGCCCTTATAAAATTTATACTAGTACTGTAGATTTTAGTAAATGTGTTTAATAGAAAAATAGTTGTATTGCATATGTAAATGAGGGTTCTTTGGTGCACCCTTAGCATGGCAAAAGGCTCGGTGCGCCATTCCGCCCCCTCAATTACAATTACGCACCCCTCTCCTCAAGGTGAATGGCAATGATCACTTTGGAGCGTTGGAACGTTGTCTAATCTAATACCACAGACCTGCACTCATAGACACTCGATAGGCCGAAGCCAACAAAGTGTCTGTGTTGGCAGGGGCAGAGTTATCATCCCTCTCTTGTCATCGGCCGCTCATGCTTTGTAATCCTTTGTGTAGCAAAATCTCGACCATGCCACATTGGGGCTTTACCTCAACTCCTCCTTACTTTAATCATTCCATTCAGAGTTCAGCATCACTGACATTTTAGGACAGTGCTGGCGAACCTATGGCACGCGTGCCAGAGGGGGCACGCAGAGCCCTCCCTAAGGGCCCATGCACCATCGCCGCAGCACTAGCGCTCCTGGACCTGGTCCGGCGGTTGAGGACTCTGAGCCCACCGACACCAGCCCCTACTTCAGATAGATGTGCGTTCTCAGACACACATGTAGTTGAAGTGTATTTCAGCACACGAACTTCCCAGACCCGTGCACTGCAATACACGCTGCCAGCAGCCGGCGTCAGCGTACACGCGACTGGGCTTATGGCAATGACGTCAGGTGTCCCGTCGCTAGGACGCTGGAGTCAGCTGCCGGCTACAGGAGAGGACGCAGCACGGGAGAGGAAGGAAGGTGAGTAGGAGTGTTTATTATGTTTGGTTTTTTTGTATGAACAGCGGCACCAGAAGGATGGGGGGGAGGCAGCATATATACATGGATTGGGGGGAAAGGCAGCATATATACATGGATTGGGGGTGAAGGCAGCATATATACATGGATTGGGGGGGGGAGGCAGCATATATACATGGATTGGGGGGGAAGGCAGCATATATACATGGATTGGGGGGGAAGGCAGCATATGTACATGGATCGGGGGGAAGGCAGCATATATACATGGATTGGGGTGGAGACAGCGTATATACATGGATTGGGGGGGGAAGCAGCATATATACATGGATTGAGGGGACGGCAGCATATATACATCGATTGGGGGGGAAGGCAGCATATATACATGGATTGGGGGGGAGGGCAGCATATATACATGGATTGGGGTGGAGACAGCGTATATACATGGATTGGGGGGGGAAGCAGCATATATACATGGATTGAGGGGAAGGCAGCATATATACATGGATTGGGGTGGAGGCAGAATATGTACATGGATTGGGGGGTGAAAGGCAGCATATATACATGGATTGGGGGAGAAAGGCAGGAGGCATACATGGATTGGTGGGGAAGGCAGCATATATACATGGATTGGGGGGGAAGGCAGCATATGTACATGGATTGGGGGGGAGGGCAGCATATATACATGGATTGGGGTGGAGACAGCGTATATACATGGATTGGGGGGGAGAAGCAGCATATATACATGGATTGAGGGGAAGGCAGCATATATACATGGATTGGGGTGGAGGCAGAATATGTACATGGATTGGGGGGTGAAAGGCAGCATATATACATGGATTGGGGGAGAAAGGCAGGAGGCATACATGGATTGGTGGGGAAGGCAGCATATATACATGGATTGGGGGGTGAAAGGCAGCATATATACATGGATTGGGGGAGAAAGGCAGGAGGCATACATGGATTGGTGGGGAAGGCAGCATATATACATGGATTGGGGGGAAAGGCAGCATATATACATGGATTGGGGGGAGTCAGCATATATACATGGATTGGGGGAGGCAGCATATATACATGGATTGGGGGGAAAGGCAGCATAAATACATTGGAGGGGAGGCAGCATATATACATGGATTTGGGGGGAGGCAGCATAAATACATGGATTGGGGGATGCAGCGTATATACATGGATTGGGGGAAAGGCAGCATATATACATTGGAGGGGATGCAGCATATAAACATGGATTGGGGGGAGGCAGCATATATACATGGATTGGGGGAGACAGCATATATACATGGATTGGGGGAGGCATCATATACAGTATACATGGATTGGGGGGAAGGCAGCATATATACATGGATTGGTGGGGAAGGCAGCATATATACATGGATTGGGGGGAAAGGCACCATATATACATTGGAGGGGAGGCAGCATATATACATGGATTGGGGGGAGTCAGCATATATACATGGATTGGGGGAGGCAGCATATATACATGGATTGGGGGGAAAGGCAGCATAAATACATTGGAGGGGAGGCAGCATATATACATGGATTTGGGGGGAGGCAGCATAAATACATGGATTGGGGGATGCAGCGTATATACATGGATTGGGGGAAAGGCAGCATATATACATTGGAGGGGATGCAGCATATAAACATGGATTGGGGGGAGGCAGCATATATACATGGATTGGGGGAGACAGCATATATACATGGATTGGGGGAGGCATCATATACAGTATACATGGATTGGGGGGAAGGCAGCATATATACATGGATTGGGGGGAAGGCAGCATATATACATGTATTAGTGGAAAGGCAGCATATATACATGGATTGAGGGGGGAGGCAGCATAAATACATGGATTGGGGGGAAAGGCAGAATATTCACAAGGATTGGGGGGAAGGCAGCATATATACATGGATTGGGGGGAAGGCAGCATATATACATGCATTGGGGGGAAAGGCAGCATATGTACATGGATTGGGGGAAGGCAACATATATACATGGATTGGTGGGGGGGAGGCAGCATATATACATGGATTGGTTGGGGGGAGGCAGCATATATACATGGATTGGGGGGAAGGCAGCATATATACATGAATTAGTGGAAAGGCAGCATATATACATGGATTGAGGGGGGAGGCAGCATATATACATGGATTGGGGGGAAAGGCAGCATATACACAAGGATTGGGGGGAAGGCAGCATATATACATGCATTGGGGGAAAAGGCAGCATATGTACATGGATTGGGGGAAGGCAACATATATACATGGATTGGTTGGGGGGAGGCAGCATATATACATGGATTGGGGGGAAGGCAGCATATATACATGAATTAGTGGAAAGGCAGCATATATACATGGATTGAGGGGGGAGGCAGCATATATACATGGATTGGGGGGAAAGGCAGCATATACACAAGGATTGGGGGGAAGGCAGCATATATACATGCATTGGGGGAAAAGGCAGCATATGTACATGGATTGGGGGAAGGCAACATATATACATGGATTGTTGGGGGGAGGCAGCATATATACATGGATTGGGGTGGAGACAGCGTATATACATGGATTGGTGGGGGGGAAGGCAGCATATTTACATGGATTGGGGGGGAAGGCAGCATATGTACATGGATCGGGGGGAAGGCAGCATATATACATGGATTGGGGGGGAAGGCAGCATATGTACATGGATCGGGGGGAAGGCAGCATATATACATGGATTGGGGTGGAGACAGCGTATATACATGGATTGGGGGGGGAAGCAGCATATATACATGGATTGAGGGGACGGCAGCATATATACATGGATTGGGGGGGAAGGCAGCATATATACATGGATTGGGGGGGAGGGCAGCATATATACATGGATTGGGGTGGAGACAGCGTATATACATGGATTGGGGGGGGAAGCAGCATATATACATGGATTGAGGGGAAGGCAGCATATATACATGGATTGGGGTGGAGGCAGCATATATACATGGATTGGGGGAGAAAGGCAGGAGGCATACATGGATTGGTGGGGAAGGCAGCATATATACATGGATTGGGGGGGAAGGCAGCATATGTACATGGATCGGGGGGAAGGCAGCATATATACATGGATTGGGGTGGAGACAGCGTATATACATGGATTGGGGGGGGAAGCAGCATATATACATGGATTGAGGGGACGGCAGCATATATACATGGATTGGGGGGGAAGGCAGCATATATACATGGATTGGGGGGGAGGGCAGCATATATACATGGATTGGGGTGGAGACAGCGTATATACATGGATTGGGGGGGGGAAGCAGCATATATACATGGATTGAGGGGAAGGCAGCATATATACATGGATTGGGGTGGAGGCAGAATATGTACATGGATTGGGGGGTGAAAGGCAGCATATATACATGGATTGGGGGAGAAAGGCAGGAGGCATACATGGATTGGTGGGGAAGGCAGCATATATACATGGATTGGGGGGTGAAAGGCAGCATATATACATGGATTGGGGGAGAAAGGCAGGAGGCATACATGGATTGGTGGGGAAGGCAGCATATATACATGGATTGGGGGGAAAGGCACCATATATACATTGGAGGGGAGGCAGCATATATACATGGATTGGGGGGAGTCAGCATATATACATGGATTGGGGGAGGCAGCATATATACATGGATTGGGGGGAAAGGCAGCATAAATACATTGGAGGGGAGGCAGCATATATACATGGATTTGGGGGGAGGCAGCATAAATACATGGATTGGGGGATGCAGCGTATATACATGGATTGGGGGAAAGGCAGCATATATACATTGGAGGGGATGCAGCATATAAACATGGATTGGGGGGAGGCAGCATATATACATGGATTGGGGGAGACAGCATATATACATGGATTGGGGGAGGCATCATATACAGTATACATGGATTGGGGGGAAGGCAGCATATATACATGGATTGGGGGGTGAAAGGCAGCATATATACATGGATTGGGGGAGAAAGGCAGGAGGCATACATGGATTGGTGGGGAAGGCAGCATATATACATGGATTGGGGGGAAAGGCACCATATATACATTGGAGGGGAGGCAGCATATATACATGGATTGGGGGGAGTCAGCATATATACATGGATTGGGGGAGGCAGCATATATACATGGATTGGGGGGAAAGGCAGCATAAATACATTGGAGGGGAGGCAGCATATATACATGGATTTGGGGGGAGGCAGCATAAATACATGGATTGGGGGATGCAGCGTATATACATGGATTGGGGGAAAGGCAGCATATATACATTGGAGGGGATGCAGCATATAAACATGGATTGGGGGGAGGCAGCATATATACATGGATTGGGGGAGACAGCATATATACATGGATTGGGGGAGGCATCATATACAGTATACATGGATTGGGGGGAAGGCAGCATATATACATGGATTGGGGGGAAGGCAGCATATATACATGTATTAGTGGAAAGGCAGCATATATACATGGATTGAGGGGGGAGGCAGCATAAATACATGGATTGTGGGGAAAGGCAGAATATTCACAAGGATTGGGGGGAAGGCAGCATATATACATGGATTGGGGGGAAGGCAGCATATATACATGCATTGGGGGGAAAGGCAGCATATGTACATGGATTGGGGGAAGGCAACATATATACATGGATTGGTGGGGGGGAGGCAGCATATATACATGGATTGGTTGGGGGGAGGCAGCATATATACATGGATTGGGGGGAAGGCAGCATATATACATGAATTAGTGGAAAGGCAGCATATATACATGGATTGAGGGGGGAGGCAGCATATATACATGGATTGGGGGGAAAGGCAGCATATACACAAGGATTGGGGGGAAGGCAGCATATATACATGCATTGGGGGAAAAGGCAGCATATGTACATGGATTGGGGGAAGGCAACATATATACATGGATTGGTTGGGGGGAGGCAGCATATATACATGGATTGGGGGGAAGGCAGCATATATACATGAATTAGTGGAAAGGCAGCATATATACATGGATTGAGGGGGGAGGCAGCATATATACATGGATTGGGGGGAAAGGCAGCATATACACAAGGATTGGGGGGAAGGCAGCATATATACATGCATTGGGGGAAAAGGCAGCATATGTACATGGATTGGGGGAAGGCAACATATATACATGGATTGTTGGGGGGAGGCAGCATATATACATGGATTGGGGTGGAGACAGCGTATATACATGGATTGGTGGGGGGGAAGGCAGCATATTTACATGGATTGGGGGGGAAGGCAGCATATGTACATGGATCGGGGGGAAGGCAGCATATATACATGGATTGGGGGGGAAGGCAGCATATGTACATGGATCGGGGGGAAGGCAGCATATATACATGGATTGGGGTGGAGACAGCGTATATACATGGATTGGGGGGGGAAGCAGCATATATACATGGATTGAGGGGACGGCAGCATATATACATGGATTGGGGGGGAAGGCAGCATATATACATGGATTGGGGGGGAGGGCAGCATATATACATGGATTGGGGTGGAGACAGCGTATATACATGGATTGGGGGGGGGAAGCAGCATATATACATGGATTGAGGGGAAGGCAGCATATATACATGGATTGGGGTGGAGGCAGCATATATACATGGATTGGGGGAGAAAGGCAGGGGGCATACATGGATTGGTGGGGAAGGCAGCATATATACATGGATTGGGGGGGAAGGCAGCATATATACATGGATCGGGGGGAAGGCAGCATATATACATGGATTGGGGTGGAGACAGCGTATATACATGGATTGGGGGGGGAAGCAGCATATATACATGGATTGAGGGGAAGGCAGCATATATACATGGATTGGGGTGGAGGCAGAATATGTACATGGATTGGGGGGTGAAAGGCAGCATATATACATGGATTGGGGGAGAAAGGCAGGAGGCATACATGGATTGGTGGGGAAGGCAGCATATATACATGGATTGGGGGGTGAAAGGCAGCATATATACATGGATTGGGGGAGAAAGGCAGGAGGCATACATGGATTGGTGGGGAAGGCAGCATATATACATGGATTGGGGGGAAAGGCACCATATATACATTGGAGGGGAGGCAGCATATATACATGGATTGGGGGGAAAGGCACCATATATACATTGGAGGGGAGGCAGCATATATACATGGATTGGGGGGAGTCAGCATATATACATGGATTGGGGGAGGCAGCATATATACATGGATTGGGGGAGAAAGGCAGGAGGCATACATGGATTGGTGGGGAAGGCAGCATATATACATGGATTGGGGGGAAAGGCACCATATATACATTGGAGGGGAGGCAGCATATATACATGGATTGGGGGGAGTCAGCATATATACATGGATTGGGGGAGGCAGCATATATACATGGATTGGGGGGAAAGGCAGCATAAATACATTGGAGGGGAGGCAGCATATATACATGGATTTGGGGGGAGGCAGCATAAATACATGGATTGGGGGATGCAGCGTATATACATGGATTGGGGGAAAGGCAGCATATATACATTGGAGGGGATGCAGCATATAAACATGGATTGGGGGGAGGCAGCATATATACATGGATTGGGGGAGACAGCATATATACATGGATTGGGGGAGGCATCATATACAGTATACATGGATTGGGGGGAAGGCAGCATATATACATGGATTGGGGGGTGAAAGGCAGCATATATACATGGATTGGGGGAGAAAGGCAGGAGGCATACATGGATTGGTGGGGAAGGCAGCATATATACATGGATTGGGGGGAAAGGCACCATATATACATTGGAGGGGAGGCAGCATATATACATGGATTGGGGGGAGTCAGCATATATACATGGATTGGGGGAGGCAGCATATATACATGGATTGGGGGGAAAGGCAGCATAAATACATTGGAGGGGAGGCAGCATATATACATGGATTTGGGGGGAGGCAGCATAAATACATGGATTGGGGGATGCAGCGTATATACATGGATTGGGGGAAAGGCAGCATATATACATTGGAGGGGATGCAGCATATAAACATGGATTGGGGGGAGGCAGCATATATACATGGATTGGGGGAGACAGCATATATACATGGATTGGGGGAGGCATCATATACAGTATACATGGATTGGGGGGAAGGCAGCATATATACATGGATTGAGGGGGGAGTCAGCATAAATACATGGATTGGGGGGAAAGGCAGAATATTCACAAGGATTGGGGGGAAGGCAGCATATATACATGGATTGGGGGGAAGGCAGCATATATACATGCATTGGGGGGAAAGGCAGCATATGTACATGGATTGGGGGAAGGCAACATATATACATGGATTGGTGGGGGGGAGGCAGCATATATACATGGATTGGTTGGGGGGAGGCAGCATATATACATGGATTGGGGGGAAGGCAGCATATATACATGAATTAGTGGAAAGGCAGCATATATACATGGATTGAGGGGGGAGGCAGCATATATACATGGATTGGGGGGAAAGGCAGCATATACACAAGGATTGGGGGGAAGGCAGCATATATACATGCATTGGGGGAAAAGGCAGCATATGTACATGGATTGGGGGAAGGCAACATATATACATGGATTGGTTGGGGGGAGGCAGCATATATACATGGATTGGGGGGAAGGCAGCATATATACATGGATTGGGTGTAAAGGCACCATATATACATTGGAGGGGAGGCAGCATATATACATGGATTGGGGGGAGGCAGCATATATACATGGATTGGGGGAGGCAGCATATATGCATGGATTGGGGGGGAAAGGCAGCATATATACATTGGAGGGGAGGCAGCCTATATACATGGATTTGGGGGAGACAGCATATATACATGGTTTGGGGGAGGCAGCATATATGCATGGATTGGGGGGAAAGGCAGCATATATACATTGGAGGGTAGGCAGCATATATACATGGATTGCGGGAGGCAGCATATATACATGGATTGGGGGGAAGGCAGCATATATACATGGATTGGGGGGAGGCAGCATATATACATGGATTGGGGGGAGGCAGCATATATAAATGGATTGGGGGAGGCAGCATATATGCATGGATTGGGGGGGAAAGGCAGCATATATACATTGGAGGGGAGGCAGCATATATACATGGATTTGGGGGAGGCAGCATATATACATGGTTTGGGGGAGGCAGCATATATGCATGGATTGGGGGGAAAGGCAGCATATATACATTGGAGGGGAGGCAGCATATATACATGGATTGCGGGAGGCAGCATATATACATGGATTGGGGGGAAGGCAGCATATATACATGAATTAGGGGAAAGGCAGCATATATACATGGATTGAGGGGGGAGGCAGCATATATACATGGATTGGGGGGAAAGGCAGCATATACACAAGGATTTGGGGGAAGGCAGCATATATACATGGATTGGGGGAAGGCAACATATATACATGGATTGGTGGGGGGGCAGCATATATATTCGGATTGTTGGGGGGGGCAGCATATATACATGGATTGGTGGAGGCAGCATATATATATGGATTGGTGGGGGAGGCAGCATATATACATGGATTGGGGGGAGGCAGCATATATACATGGATTGGGGGAGGCAGCATATATGCATGGATTGGGGGGAGGCAGCATATATACATGGATTGGGTGGAAAGGCACCATATATACATTGGAGGGGAGGCAGCATATATACATGGATTTGGGGGAGGCAGCATATATACATGGTTTGGGGGAGGCAGCATATATGCATGGATTGGGGGAAAGGCAGCATATATACATTGGAGGGGAGGCAGCATATATACATGGATTGGTGGAGGCAGCATATATATATGGATTGGTGGGGGAGGCAGCATATATACATGGATTGGGTGGAAAGGCACCATATATACATTGGAGGGGAGGCAGCATATATACATGGATTGGGGGGAGGCAGCATATATACATGGATTGGGGGAGGCAGCATATATGCATGGATTGGGGGGAAAGGCAGCATATATACATTGGAGGGGAGGCAGCATATATACATGGATTTGGGGGAGGCAGCATATATACATGGTTTGGGGGAGGCAGCATATATGCATGGATTGGGGGGAAAGGCAGCATATATACATTGGAGGGGAGGCAGCATATATACATGGATTGCGGGAGGCAGCATATATACATGGATTGGGGGGAAGGCAGCATATATACATGAATTAGGGGAAAGGCAGCATATATACATGGATTGAGGGGGGAGGCAGCATATATACATGGATTGGGGGGAAAGGCAGCATATACACAAGGATTTGGGGGAAGGCAGCATATATACATGCATTGGTGGGGAAAGGCAGCATATGTACATGTATTGGGGGAAGGCAACATATATACATGGATTGTTGGGGGGGGCAGCATATATACATGGATTGGTGGGGGGGCAGCATATATATATGGATTGGTGGGGGGGGCAGCATATATACATTGGAGGGGAGGCAGCATATATACATGGATTGTTGGGGGGGCAGCATATATATTCGGATTGGTGGGGGAGGCAGCATATATACATGGATTGGGGGGAAAGGCAGCATATACACAAGGATTTGGGGGAAGGCAGCATATATACATGCATTGGTGGGGAAAGGCAGCATATGTACATGGATTGGGGGAAGGCAACATATATACATGGATTGTTGGGGGGGCAGCATATATATTCGGATTGGTGGGGGGGGCAGCATATATACATGGATTGGGGCATATACCAAGATGGGGGTGAGCACATTCTTTATTTCTGCAGTCTCAGATCCCTGCTCCTTTCTGTGGCTGCTCTATGCTGCCCTCCCCTGCTCTCTGTATGAGTTGTTTTTTCTAAACTAAAACCTCAGTATTCAGGTTAATTTGCCGTGTTGGCACTTGGCAATAAATAAGTGGATTTGGGTTGCAGTTTGGGCACTCGCTCTGTAAAAGGTTTGGTTTGCCATCACTGTTTTAGGAGCTACACAGTTGCTAATTCCCACTAACATCCCAATTTGAAGCACTATGACGTATACACTGGTGGAAATAAGTATTTGATACACTGCCTATTTTGCCAGTTTTCCCACCTACAAGGAATGGAGAGGTTTGTAATTTTTATCATAGATACACTTCAGCTGTGAGAGACAGAATCTTATAAAAAATTCAGAATATCACATTGTATGATTTTTACATAATTAAGTTGCATTTTATTGCATAAAATAAGTATTTGATACAATAGAAATGCAGAACTTAATATTTGGTACAGAAACCTTTGTTTGCAATTACAGAGGTCAGATGTTTCCTGTAGTTCTTGACCAAGTTTGCACACACTGCACCAGGGATTTGGCCCACTCCTCCATACAGATCTTCTCCACATTGTTCAGGTTTCGAGCTGTCGCTGGGTAACATTGAGTTTCAGCTCCCTGCAAAGATTTTTTATTGGGTTCAGGTTTGGAGACTGGCTAGGCTACTCTAGGACCTTGAAATGCTTCTTATAGAGCCACTCCTTTGTTGCTCTGGCTGTGTGTTTCAGGTCATTCTCTTGCTGAAAGACCCAGCCACGACTCATCTTCAATGCTCTTACTGAGGGAAGGCAGCCGTTGGCCAAATCTCGTGATACATGACCCCATCAATCCTCCCTTCAATACGTTGAAGTTGTCCTGTCCCCTTTGCAGAAAATCACCCCCAAAGTATGATGTTTTCCCCTCCATACTTCATGCTTGAGACGGTGTTCTAGGGGTTGTACTCATCCTTCTTCTTCCTCCAAACACGGCTAGTGAAGTTGATACCAAAAAGTTCTATTTTGGTCTCATCTGACCACATGACCTTCTCCCATGCCTCCTCTGGCTCATACAGATGGCCATTGGTGAATTTCAAATGGGCCTGGACATGGGCTGGCGTGAGCAGAGGGACCTTGTGTGTCCTGCAGGATTTTAATCCATAAAGGTGTAATGTGTTACTAATGGTATTGTTTGAGACTGTGGTCCCAGCTCTCTTCAGGTCATTACCCTATGAGGTGAGATTTTGCATGGAGCCCCAGACCGAGGAAGATTGACAGTCATCTTGTGTTTCTTCCATTTTCTAATAATTATGGCAACAGTTATTCCCTTCTCACCCAGCTGCTTGCCTATTGTCCTGAAGCCCATCCCAGCCTTTTGCAGGTGAACAATTTTGTCCCCGGTGTCCTTAGACAGTTCTTTGGTCTTGCCCATGGTAGAGAGGTTGGAGTGTGATTGATTTAGTGTGTGAACAAGTGTCTTTTATACAGGTAACAAGTTCAAACAGGTGCAATTAATACAAGTAATGAATGTAGAGAAGGAGGGCTTCTTAAATAAAAACAAATGGGTCTGTGAGAGCCAGAATTCTTGATGGTTGGTAGGTGATCAAATACTTATTTAATGCAATAAAATGTAATTTAATTATTTAAAAATCATGGAATGTGATTTTCTGGATTTTCTTTAAGATTTTGTCTCTCACATGTGAAGTGTACCTACGATAAAAATTACAGACCTCTCCATTCTTTGTAGGTGGGAAAACTGGCAAAATCAGCATTGTATCAAATACTTATTTTCCCCACTGTAGACCTTCTCGTTATACGCACTGTTCTTACAACTGCTGTTGGCTTAACACAATATTTATCTAGCTCTATTTTGGATCATTATGCACATAGATTTTGGCTCAGGCCCCCAAATGCACTCCAATGCCTTATTGCCACTTAAAAGGCGTTGTCCACTACTTTGATATTGATGATCCAAGTCTTGTTCACGTGCTGCATTTTTTCCATGCATTTTTCAAGGGTAAAAAAGAATACAGAATCAGCAAATTGGATGAGGTTTCTGAAAATCTCACGGCTTTGAACCTTCAAGCCGTTTTTTTTTAAATCTGCAGCATGTTCAGCATTTTTCACCTATTCAAATAAGTGGGAAAAGAAGGTAAAAACGCATAAAAAATAAATGTGAGAATCCAACGAAAATATGCATATTTTACACAGGTTTTTTCCTGTCAACACTATGGTTTCTGTTGCAGAAAAATCGGCTGAAAATACCCTCAGGAAAGCCTGTCCTTATGTGGCAGATTGTAAACAGCACAGCTCTGTACACTGTTTAGTGTTCATTGTTGACGACTGCAGCTTAGCTGTAAATCAGTAGAATAGGAGCTGAGATGCAGCTCTCAGCAAAAAAAATACTAAACAAAGAAAAGTATAATAAAGGCTATTTCCTACATTTCAACCATTTTTTTTATTTTGTCCTGATGCATTTAAAATTTAAAATTAAGCAATTATTAAGCAATTTAGAAAATTGGTTTCTTATATTCCTGTTTTACTTTTTTATACTGTTGCTATACTGACCTATACATCTTCATAGTAACGATCTTTGCAAACCCCACCAAGTCTGATGCTGCTCTTATACTATCTACATATCTTCTTGCTAATCCTCCAAATAAAGACAATGGTTGTGACTCGCCCCCTGGGCCGTGGGGCACTCGGAACCAGGCTTCAGTGTGATGATGGGGGTAGTAGTGGCAACCCGGTCCGTGGCTCAGGGTGGTCAGACCAGTGGTAGTCTACTATGTTTTGCAGAGTCCGACTACGCCACCCATGGATTGCGGTCAGGGCTAACCGCCGCTGCAGTGCAGACCGCTGAGGCTGGTGTTGTGGGTGCAGCAGGGAATAGTACGACTCCCCACGGGAGGAGTGTAGCCTCAGGGCAGCGAGGGGTAGATGATGGGGGTGATGGTGCAGGGAGTCCCAGTACCGTTAGTGCTGGCGAAGTAAGAAGCACAAAGACAACGTGTTGCAGTCCAGAGTCTTTTACTCACAGTTCGTATACTCCAAGCCACTTCTGTACAGGTAGTGACTACCCAAGCCGTGCTGCGTCCACCAGGTGAGGGGCTCGGTCAACTCCCAGGCAATTCAGGAGCATGGTACAGGACCCCCTTCTGTCCTTTCTCTGGCTGGTGCCCCACCAGTGACCAAACTTCTGTCCAGGTGCTGCGGATTTATGCGGGCAAACGTGGGCCCCGTTTTCCGCTATCCTATATGGTGCCTTCCTAGCAGGTTTAGCGAGGGGTCGCACCAATATATGTTCACGACCTCCAGTTCTTGGCTGAGGATTATTTGCCTCCACCAACTTGGGATCCGGTACCTTTTCCTTGCCTGACCCGTCACCCGCAATTGCCTGGGTCCTTAGGGTCCCTTCTTCCTTCGTGTTCCTGGGCCTTTCTCTTCGGTTCCTTTCTCTTTCTGTTCCGTTCCTTTCCTTCTCTCATTCTCACCCGGCCCGTGTCCCTAGGCCTGGCTCTGGAGCAGAATTCCAGCGGAGCTTCTGCTCCCCTCCTCCTCCATTCTCACTTTCTCCTCACAAACTGAATTTCTTCTTCTCTCTTCTCTCTTAGAACTAAGATGTTGCTCATCTTTATTCCTCCTCCTCTGTGTCTGAGCCCAGGTGACCTGCAACCAATGAGCTCCTTCATATGCCCAGGAATCAGCCCCTATCTGCTCCCACATCACTAGGGTTCCCCCCCTCCCCACTCCAGCCAGGGATATAGTCAGTCGTGCCTGCATACTAATGGGAGCACCGTAGAGCTGTCCCCCGGAAATGAGGAGTGTATATGTGTGCAGCTAACTGAGCCCTGGTCCATACTCCATCCTTACCTGGGAGTGGAATACCACACCTCTGGTTGAGGTGCAATACCCCTGTAGCAACCGAACCCTCGGGGTGCTACAGTTGTCTTCAGAATCATATTTCTCCCTCCTCAGTATCGTCTAATGATTATCGTCTGTTTAAATGAGATGAACACAATCTGTGACCTGGAGGACACATGCGCCCCACAACGCTATTCTGTGGGTTCCCCAAAACATCTGGGCACTGATATACAGTGCCTTGAAAAAGTATTCATACTGTCACGCAAGGTGTGGGAAGACTAAGTGCAACACGAAGGGAAGAGGGGGAGGAAGCCCAAACAATAGGGAAAGGGGAAGTGGCGACCCCTAGGCAGATCTAATAACACCCTGCCTACCCTACCATCCCTATATAGGTTCCACACCTATCGCCGAGCAGGACCCTAAACCCTGAATGTTCCTAGAGCTAGGCCCTAGATAGGGAGGGGGAGGGGTGAGCTCTGGTCAGGCCCCACTACAAACTAAAGACAACAAGGTACACAAGCAAAGGGGATAAACTTAGCTTGAGCAGACAGCAGAGAAGTAATGCCAACTGTCCACCAAGGCCACCAGAGAAGAAGTCAGCCAACAGCTAGTGCTCAAAGCATGCACAAAGGTATATAGAATTATCACCGGCAACTGCCTGCAGCAAACTGAGAGTTTTTATTTCCCATGCAAGGGTGTGTCAATAAGCAGCAGGAGGGAGGTCACTGCTGGGTCTTAAAGGAAGAAGGATTAAGAAGTGGTCAGCAATGCCAAGCAATAGTGACCTTCTACAGCCAGATCCAACTAAAAGACAATGGTTGTGACTCGCCCCCTGGGCCGTGGGGCACTCGGAACCGGGCTTCAGTGTGATGATGGGGGTAGTAGTGGCAACCCGGTCCGTGGCTCAGGGTGGTAAGACCAGTGGTAGTCTACTATGTTTTGCAGAGTCCGACTACGCCACCCATGGATTGCGGTCAGGGCTAACTGCCGCTGCAGTGCAGACCGCTGAGGCTGGTATTGTGGGTGCAGCAGGGAATAGTACGACTCCCCAAGGGAGGAGTGTAGCCTCAGGGCAGCGAGGGGTAGATGATAGGGGTGATGGTGCAGGGAGTCCCAGTACCGTTAGTGCTGGCGAAGTAAGAAGCACAAAGACAACGTGTTGCAGTCCAGAGTCTTTTACTCACAGTTCGTATACTCCAAGCCACTCCTGTACAGGTAGTGACTGCCCAAGCCGTGCTGCGTCCACCAGGTGAGGGGCTCGGTCAACTCCCAGGCAATTCAGGAGCATGGTACAGGACCCCCTTCTGTCCTTTCTCTGGCTCGTGCCCCACCAGTGACCAAACTTTTGTCCAGGTGCCTCGGATTTATGCGGGCAAACGTGGGCCCCGTTTCCCGCTATCCTATATGGTGCCTTCCTAGCAGGTTTAGCGAGGGGTCGCACCAATATATGTTCACGACCTCCGGTTCTTGGCTGAGGATTATTTGCCTCCACCAACTTGGGATCCGGTACCCTTTCCTTGCCTGACCCGTCACCCGCAATTGCCTGGGTCCTTAGGGTACCTTCTTCCTTCGTGTTCCTGGGCCTTTCTCTTCGGTTCCTTTCTCTTTCTGTTCCTTTCCTTCTCTCCTTCTCACCCGGCCCGTGTCCCTAGGCCTGGCTCTGGAGCAGAATTCCAGCGGAGCCTCTGCTCCCCTCCTCCTCCACTCTCACTTCCTCCTCACAAACTGAATTTCTTCTTCTCTCTTCTCTATTAGAACTAAGATGGTGCCCACCTTATATACCTCCTCCTCTGTGTCTGAGCCCAGGTGACCTGCAACCAATGAGCTCCTTCCTATGCCCAGGAACCAGCCCCTATCTGCTCCCACATCACTAGGGTTCCCCCCCTCCCCACTCCAGCCAGGGACATAGTCAGTCGTGCCTGCATACTAATGGGAGCACCGTAGAGCTGTCCCCCGGAAATGAGGAGTGTATATGTGTGCAGCTAACTGAGCCCTGGTCCATACTCCATCCTTACCTGGGAGTAGAATACCACACCTCTGGTTGAGGTGCAATAGCCCTGTAGCAACCGAACCCTCGGGGCGCTACAGTTGTCTTCAGACTCATATTTCTACCTCCTCAGTATCGTCTAATGATTATCGTCTGTTTAAATGAGATGAACACAATCTGTGACCTGGAGGACACATGCGCCCCACAACGCTATTCTGTGGGTTCCCCAAAACATCTGGGCACTGATATACAGTGCCTTGAAAAAGTATTCATACTGTCACGCAAGGTGTGGGAAGACTAAGTGCAACACGAAGGGAAGAGGGGGAGGAAGCCCAAACAATAGGGAAAGGGGGAGTGACGACCCCTAGGCAGATCTAATAACACCCTGCCTACCCTACCATCCCTATATAGGTTTCACACCTATCGCCGAGCAGGACCCTAAACCCTGAATGTTCCTAGAGCTAGGCCCTAGATAGGGAGGGGGAGGGGTGAGCTCTGGTCAGGACCCACTACAAACTAAAGACAACAAGGTACACAAGCAAAGGGGATAAACTTAGCTTGAGCAGACAGCAGAGAAGTAATGCCAACTGTCCACCAAGGCCACCAGAGAAGAAGTCAGCCAACAGCTAGTGCTCAAAGCATGCACAAAGGTATATAGAAGTATCACCGGCAACTGCCTGCAGCAAACTGAGAGTTTTTATTTCCCATGCAAGGGTGTGTCAAAAAGCAGCAGGAGGGAGGTCACTGCTGGGTCTTAAAGGAAGAAGGATTAAGAAGTGGTCAGCAATGCCAAGCAATAGTGACCTTCTACAGCCAGATCCAACTAGCATATGGATGAAGGTTATAACGGGTCTGGGAGGCGGAACCTCTGAGCTACTATACAAGGGGGCGGTCCTTGTAAGGGAGCGGGTGGCGACCAGGGAAGACGGGCAGGCAGTCACAGCAGGTGACCGGGACAGTCTCTGAGTGAACGGGCTGGAGGTCACGGCAAGTGACCGGGGCAGTCTCTGGATGAACGGGCAGGAGATCACGGCAAGTGACCGGGGCAGTCTCTGGATGAACGGGCAGGAGGTCACGGCAAGTGACCGGGGCAGTCTCTGGGTAAAGGGTAGGTACGACCTGTGATTGCAGAGCCTCCAGGTAGGCTAGCAGGCAGATGGTTGATGTGTGCTCCCAGGTGAGCAAGCGAGAGTCTCTGGAATGGCAGGTGATCACAGCACGTGACGGCGGAGCCTCCAGGTAGGCTAGCAGGCAGGTAACAGGTGTGCGCTCCCAGGTGAGCGGGCAGGAGTCTCTGGAATGGCAGGTGGTCACAGCACGTGACGGCGGAGCCTCCAGGTAGGCTAGCAGGCAGGTAACAGGTGTGCGCTCCCAGGTGAGCGGACAGGAGTCTCTGGAATGGCAGGTGGTCACAGCACGTGACGGCGGAGCCTCCAGGTAGGCTAGCAGGCAGGTAACAGGTGTGCGCTCCCAGGTGAGCGGGCAAGCTGGTCCATAGACAGACTGACAGGAGTTGGAGGGCAGACCGTCGGACCTCAGGCTAGCAGGCAGGTAGCAGAGGAGCGCTCCCAGGTGAGCGGGCAAGCTGGTCCTTAGACAGACTGACAGGAGTCGGTAGGCAGACCGTCGGACCTCAGGCTAGCAGGCAGGTAAGCAGAATATCAGGCAGGAATCAGACAGCAAACTGGCAGTAATCTGGCAGGTAACTGGCAACGGGACCTGAGGGCTGAAGCAGAGTAGTGAACAGTGCAACAACATTGCTCGGGCACCTCCATTTTGGAGGAGGTGCCTTATATATGGTGAATTCCTCCGGCCATTGGCCGGGGACTCCTTAGGACGGCGCGCGCGGCCCCTTTAAGAGGGAGGGAGCACGCGCGCGCGCGCCCTAAGCACAGTGGCCGGGAAGGAGCGCGCGCTGCCAGCAGAGCGGGAGGAGGACGCCGGGCTCGGAGCAGAGGGGTGAGGGGAACAGCGTCCCTGCCTAGCAGAGGGCAGGGATGCCGGCGCTACAAAGGTGCTCAGGTCATATGAGATCAAAGTAGAACCTTTTGGACTAAATGCAAAACGCTATGTGTGGTGGAAAACGTGGTGGTGCAGCATCATGCTGTAAGGATTCTCTTTTTCAGCAGGGGCAGGAAACTGGTCAGAGTTGGAGTTAGAGTCAGAGGCTGCAAAAGGACAGATTAGGTAGAAGGGGAAGAGGTGATATCTTGGAGGGGCAGTGATATCTTTTGGATATCATTCCACAGCTCCTGGGCAGGGGGTGGGGGTGAGAAAAAAAACTCTACAGACAAACTATACAGCACGGGATCACAAATGATTCTTCTTTGAAGTAAAACATTGTTTAAAAACAGGCAGTGAAATGTTTTACCTCACAAAAAGAATCAGCTGTGATCTCATGCTGTGCTACCAGTATTCTCTTTTGCATCCTCCCCTGCCCAGGAGATCAGACCATGTCCCTGCACGGTCAGACACGGCCATTACACAGCACACAGAAGGGGCACATTTATAAGATTATCTCAGCACAGGGACATTTTATTTAAACACATCCAAATGTGGAAATTATTATTATTATTCCAAGAGCTATTGATTAAAATCAACTTTTCTTTGTGGGAAAACCCCTTTAAGTAACTGGCAGTAACTTTCTGAACCATTCAATTCTGGGACAGCTTTTTATGGAACTAGTTTCCCAGAACTGCTATTATTCTCTCATGAAAACGACTGGAAAAATAAGTCACTCATATCTCTGGGAGTACTTGTAGATCACAGACAAAATAACTGCAATGCAGTGTCAGGAGGTGGCTTCTAAAGCCAGCAGGATACAGTTATGTATTAAAAGTATCATGAACTTGTAGGACGGGGACGTAAAATTACCCCTTTACAAAGCGTTAGTGCGGCCTCATCTGGAATATGCAGGTTAGTTCAAGCATTGGCGAATGAGGACACTGCTCTATGACTAATTGTAAGTAAATGTGGCTTCTTGTTATACATATTTATGCTTTAGCTTGTATACCTGGAAATGTTCACATGTGTATTGTAAAGACAGCGCTCAGCACTTTCATTATGTTGGTCTGCACTTGCATTTCACTTGAAATCTGATTAGAAAATTCTTGATCGAGATATTCCTAGCTACTCATACATAGACGTGCTGTTCCATATGTTTTGTGGTAGCTCAGGTTTTTCCCTCCTTTTCATGGTATTTTTAATATATTTTAAATAAAAATTATATTTTTTAATGTATGAAAGCATATGTCTCTTCTTAACCACAGGAACAGGTTCCTTGGGTGTGGTATTATGCTCTAAGATGAAGTAAAAGTAAAATATTGGTGACAAATTCCCTTTAAAAGGGAAAAAAATAATTATATATATATACGTGGCACCCCAGGTCTGGTCGCCACAGTGACAGCAATGTCATGTCTGAGAGCAGGTGGGAGGTTCCCTGGTTGGGGACAATTAGCAGGCAGCGCCTCCTGCCTCAGTCCAGGGAGTGGAGAAACCTGCCCTTTATAACCTGGATCTGGGGCGGAGTTAGTGAGACAAGTGCCAGACAAGTTCCAGTGAAGTTGCAGATAGGGACAGGTCAGCAGCAGGCTGAGGAGTCCCTGTAGGCAGAGTAGGAACACGAGGCCAGGAGGGGAGCTAGCAGAGCTCATCCTGGCTAGAGACTTACAAAGTCGGACACTGTAGTCTGAGGCTGTGAGGGTTATAAGCCCAGCAGAAAACCACCACGCAGGGGACTTCAAGTCCTCTGGCCCAAGGAAGCCCGGAGGCTCAGCCACACGAGAGGGACCACTACTGCCCCGGAGGGGTGAGAAGCACGGAAGGCCCGAGTCGCCAGTCATACGGGTGAGAACAACACGGTACACTCAGAGACGTGGTCTACCACTACACTACAGCGGGATAGCCAAGAAAGAGTGAAGTCAGTACGGTAGGCCTACAAAGTCCCCCTGACCAGCGGGATTTCCTAGTTGCTCTCAGACTGACCAGGCCTCCATTGTTAACCTGTATTCCGGACGGGTCCCTTAATACCACCAACAGTAAAGACCCTGAATTGCATGACAGACTCTGTGTGGTTACTGCTGCTCCCGCTCACCATCACCACCAACATCCCTATTTACTGCCCTGAGGCTATACTCCTCCCGTGGGGAGTTATACTACCCTCTGCTGCACCCACAACACCAGCCTCAGTGGTCTGCCCCGCAGCGGCGGTTCACTCTGACCGCAATCCACGGGTGGCGTAGTCGGACATTCAGCATATAGACTGGCATTGGGCTTGACCGCCCTGGACACGGACCGGGTCGCCGCCACAGAGACTACAACCCCCAGCATCCACAAAAGGTCCGGTTCTGGGTATCCCCACACACATACGGCCCAGGGGACGCGTCATATATATGTATATATATATACACTGCTCAAAAAAATAAAGGGAACACTTAAACAGCAGAATATAACTCCAAGTAAATCAAACTTCTGTGAAATCAAACTGTCCACTTAGGAAGCAACACTGATTGACAATCAATTTCACATGCTGTTGTGCAAATGGAATAGACAATAGATGGAAATTATTGGCAATTATCAAGACACCCTCAGTAAAGGAGTGGTTCTGCAGGTGGGGACCACAGACCACATCTCAGTACCAATGCTTTCTGGCTGATGTTTTGGTCACTTTTGAATGTTGGTTGTGCTTTCACACTCGTGGTAGCATGAGACGGACTCTACAAACCACAGAAGTTAGTAAACAATCATCGGCCTTCATATTAGTGATGCGGTCACTAAGCAGCCGGTCAATATGCTGTGCCTGCAACCCATATGCCTACTCTGAAATATCATAACAAGAACCAGGAGAAACAAAGAGTAAGTATGGCATGAAAATAGATTTTTTATTTAATACAAATATAACATTTCAAGTGTTCAGTCAGAGGCTGGAGGCGCTACCAGGAGACAGGCCAGTACACCAGGAGACGTGGAGGAGGCCGTAGGAGGGCAACAACCCAGCAGCAGGACCGCTACCTCCGCCTTTGTGCAAGGAGGAAGAGGAGGAGCATTGCCAGAGCCCTGCAACATGACCTCCAGCAGGCCACAAATGTGCATGTGTCTGCACAAACGGTTAGAAACCGACTCCATGAGAGTGGTATGAGGGGCCGACGTCCACAGATGGGGGTTGTGCTCACAGCCCAACACCGTGCAGGACGCTTGACATTTGCCACAGGACACCAGGATTGGCAAAGTCACCACTGGCATCCTGTGATCTTCACAGATGAAAGCAGGTTCACACTGAGCACATGTGACAGACGTGACAGAGTCTGGAGACGCCATGGAGAGCGATCTGCTGCCTGCAACATCCTTCAGCATGACTGGTATGGCAGTGTGTCAGTAATGGTGTGGGGTGGCATTTATTTGGAGGGCCGCACAGCCCAAAAGGTCTCAATGGTCCATAAAGAAGACCAATACCATTAAAGAACTGTGATAGTTGGCAGCCCTGTAGGAAATATTACACTGGGACCAGAATGCTTCAAATTTTACCAATGGCCATGGTTTTGCCTCCTCAGTTGTAAGGTTTGGGAATATAAAGGATGTGAAACCAGTTGAAGATGTTTAATTAGAAGATCGTGTAATTAGCAGATGGGGTTGCTGAAAACAAGAACAACCAACAAACATCAGTCAAAATGGGCACTTGGTGCAGTTCTGCTACCATTAGTAAAAGTTGCACCTTGTATTCTACAGATCACCTAACATAATTATAAATTCATCCATCTTATCAATGCCATTGGTCAGTTGCTGATCTCATGACCAGTGGATTGCAGTGAGCCAGAGCAGCTTACATTTGAACTGCAGTGAGTGACAGTTGGAGGTGACTGGCAACAGTTGAGGAGATGTCTGCTCAGCAGAGCGAAAAAATGGAAGAGAAATTTAGGAGAGAAGGAGTGAAGCGACGAAGATCTACCTATGACACATCTGATGATGAGAGGAAGTCTTCAGTCAAGAGGACAAAACCACCTGTCCAGGAGAAAGATGGAGAGAACGAAATGGAGGCACATCAGAAGATGGGAGCCAAGAAGCGAGGAGCCGTCTTCAGCCCATTGGGGGACGAAGAGACATCTTCAAAAGAGATCCAGGGTAGAAAAGGACAAAGGATTTCATCAGGACAGAAAGCCATGGATCTGAAGAAAAAAGAGGATAGCAGTGAAGCCAAGAAGAGAAAACCGATCTTGGCAAAATCCATCAAGAAAGCTCAAGAGGTCCAGAAGAAAGAAGACCTGCAGGACGACCAGGGAGGCTCAGGTAGATATATTATATATAATTAGTTTGGGAAAGTATAAAATTATAAATACTGTACATATTTGATGTGTAATGCTATTCTGTCATCCAGATGTAAAGACTAAGCAAAATTCTTCCAAATTTTCAATGTATCATGTGAAATGGGTAACCAATCATGTAAATAGCATGTTCTTGTTTTATGGTGTCTTATGCTAAGATTACTGTAAATGCTCAGCACAAAGGTTTATAGCCTTGTGTCTGTTGTACTGGGCTATCTTCATCATTCCTATACACATTAAATGGAAAGGTAGTGCACATAAGTGATTACCACTTCATTTAAAGGGGAGCATTGGACACATATTTTCAGGATCAGTATGGGTACAAGTAGTGGGACTTCCAGCAATAATAAAACATATATATTTACTTTGTGGAAAAGTTAAATATACTGTAATTTCTCTATTTATTCTCCCCCTAGGAAGCAGTGGCGTTCAGCCAACCGGCTCCAGAAGCACAGTCCCTGATAACTTCAAAAGGAGATTACTGTTCCATCATGTGCTCAGCCGGGGAAGTTTTGGCATGGTCGTGCTGGCGGAGGATACATCTACCCGCAAACATTTTGCTACTAAGATCATCAGCAAAAGAGCCCTGCTTTCTTCCGGTGATGCTTCTGGGATGGTGGAGCGACGAGTTTTACAGCTGGCATCTGGGAGCCCCTTCCTTGTCCGCGCAGACTTTGCATTCCAGACCAAGGTAAGATATCCATTATTAAGCCCCTTCCCAACACTGACAATTCTCATCTTTGCACTTTAGTTTTTACCTCCCCTTCTTCCAGGAGCCATATCTTTTTTATTTTTCCATCAGCACAGCTGTATGAGGGATTTCTTTTTGCAGGATGAGTTGTAATTTTAAATTCCAAATGTATTGAAATGGTAAAAAAAAGAAAAAAAAAAGCCATTCCGCCATTTGTTTTTTTCTTTTGTTTTTATGATATTCATCGTGCAGTAAAAATAACTGGGTAAAATGATTCTCCAGGTTGGAACAATTACGACGATCCCAAATTTGCATCTTTTTTTTTTTTATTTAAGTGATGAAAAAAATGTGAATAAAATGTGAATAAAAAAACATTTGTCTTGTGTGTCCATTTTCTACCTATAAGTGTTTTACTCTTGCATCGATAGAGCTGTACGAGGACTCACTTTTTGTGAGGTGGAGTGATTTTATTGCATTTCGTTAGGAAAGTGTGTCAGCCTAAAACACTCACTTAATTGTATATTTTGATAGCTTGGACTTTTATGGTTGTAGTGTTACCAAATATGATTATTAATATTTTTTTATATTTAATAAGGGAAAAGGGTTGATTCAAATTATTTTAATTTTTTATTTGGCTTATGTTTTTAACCCATTTTTATTTATTTTTACTTCTTTATTTATTCAATTTTAGATGTGTAAAAAAATGTTCCTGTGCTGAGATAATCTTATAAATGTGCCCCTGCTGTATACTGTGTAATGGCTGTGTCTCACCGTGTAAGCAAAAGAGTATACTGCCTCTTTTAAGCAATGTTTTACCTGAAAGAAATAATTTGTAATCCCGGGCTGTAATGTCTGATTACCTTCTTTTGCTTCCTCCCCTGATCAGGGAATGTGGTACCTTCAGACCATTTTCCCTCATACACAACAGGGGCACATTTATAAGATTATCTCAGCACAGGAACATATCATTATTCAAAGATCTATTTATTAGAAATGTTGATGATTTGTTTGTTGGAAAACCCTTTTAAACTTGTGATTACTTATTCTATTAGTGCAATACTACAGTATTACAATACTACTGCATTGCCATATGCAGACAAATGACGTTCTTCTTAGATAGCACGGCAATAGGCTTTGCTTCACAGGAAGAACCAAGTTGGCAGCCATGGGGGACTTCAGCAGACCCCCAACTGCCATGACAGCCCAACAGCACCCAGCGATCGGTTTAAAGAAGTGGCCACAACTTTTTATTATGCCCCCAATGTATCCCCCCAGGGCCCATAAGTGTCTTTGTAATTACCTTCTGTTGCTGGCCGCTCACAGGCATCACGTGACCCCGCACTGATGTCATGACAAGTAAGGCGTGACTCAGCGCTGGGGTCCATGCGGTGGCTGCTGGGTTGTGGGCGGGGTTTCACCGCACGTCACACCCAGCATCCACTGCGCGCTTTCCTGATGAATGAGGAGAGGGAGAGCACGCGGTGGATGCTGGGTGTGACGTGCGGGGTAACTCCGCCCACAACACAGCATCCACTGGTGGAACGCAGAAGAGGAACCCTCGGCTGCAGCCTGGACTTGTCGTGATGTCAGCGGATGTCAGAGCCGGCTGCAGCCGGGGGTCACGTGCTGCCTGTGAGCGTCCAGTGATAGCCCCGGGGGAATACATTGGGGAGGGGATAATAAGTAGTGGACAACCTCTTTAACAGAAGCGATCAGAACAAGCTCTGATTGCAGCAGTTACAGATGCAGGCTGTGTACAGGCATCTCACTGAAGAATCATGAGCAAAACGCACGTCAGAGTGTGGGGTGGAGGTCACACAGCCCTAATCTGCTCATGCCATACTGGGTCTGTATTTAGCTAACCCCATGTTTATTCTTTCATTATATTCTGATATTTATTCTAATATTGGCCAATGACTTTTGCACTGTGCTCATTATTACGGCCGATGCTATATTCAAGCTATGTGTTAAATGAATTATATGAGATTTTTCCTATTTATTATATTAGATGCACTGTTTGATGTAATTCTGGTATATACAGGTGCATCTCACTAAATTAGAATATCTTCAAAAAGTTAATTTATTTCAGTTCTTCAATACAAAAAGTGAAACTCATATATTATATAGAGTCATTACAAACAGAGTGATCTATTTCAAGTGTTTATTTCTGTTAATGTTGATGATTATGGCTTACAGCCAATGAAAACACAAAAGTCATTATCTCAGTAAATTAGAATACTTTAGAACAACAGATTCAAAAATGTTTTTAAAATCCGAAATGTTGGCCTACTGAAATGTATGTTCAGTAAATGCACTCAGTACTTGGTCGGGGCTCCTTTTGGATCATTTACTGCATCAATGCGGTGTGTCATGGAGGCGATCAGCCTGTGGCACTGCTGAGGTGTTATGGAAGCCCAGGATGCTTTGATAGCAGCCTTCAGCTCGTCTGCATTGTTGGGTCTGGTGTCTCTCATCTTCCTCTTGACAATAACACATAGATTCTCTGTGGGGTTAAGGTGAGGCGAGTTTGCTGGCCAATCAAGCACAGTGATACTGTTGCTTATAAACCAGGTATTGGTACTTTTGGCAGTGTGGACAGGTGCCTAGTCCTGCTGGAGAATGAAATTTCCATCTCCAAAAAGCTTGTCAGCAGAGGGAAGTATGAAGTGCTCTAAAATTTCCTGGTAGACGGCTGCGCTGACTTTGGTCTTGATAAAACACAGTGGACCTATACCAGCAGATGACATGGCTCCCCAAACCATCACTGATTGTGGAAACCTCACACTAGACCTCAAGCAGCTTGGATTGTGGCCTCTCCACTCTTCCTCCAGACTCCGGGAGCTTGATTTCCGAATGAAAATTGGAACTCTGGGACCTTGTGGAGTGTGTCAATGATTGCCTTCTGGACATATGTCAAGTCAGCAATCTTCCCCATGATTGTGGAGCCTACTGAAACAGACTAAGGGACTTTTTTAAACGCTTAGGAAGCCTTTGCAGGTGTTTTTTGTTAATTAATGACTTTTGTGTTTTCATTGGCTGTAAGCCATAATCATCAACATTAACAGAAATAAACACTTGAAATCAATCACTCTGTTTGTAATGACTCTATATGAGTTTCACTTTTTGTATTAAAGAACTGAAATAAATTAACTTTTTGATGATATTCTAATTTTGTGAGATGCACCTGTACATATATATCTGCATATGCACTTTATTTATTTAATATATCGATGGTGATAATTTACTTGTATTCATGTATTTACTGGATGAAATTCAATATATGTTCATCCTAGGGAGAACCACTATTCAATACATGGGCTGTGTCTCTCCATCTCACATGTGTTTTAAATGTTTAGATGTCTATTACATATTTTTTAACCTATTTTTCTATGTCTGATCACTGATTTATCCAAATAAAGAATTTACTCTACTTATTTCTGTTGTATTATTTAATCCTTACCGGCCTGTTGTAGGTTGTTTCATACTTGAATTGTGGTCCAGTGAACCTTAATGACTATATTCATCTATTTAATTGCTGAGTATCTAGCTATACCCCTTTCATTGTAGGTTTGATGTGTACAGGCATCTACCAAGTGTGGTGCAGGCTCGGCTCCTGAACCTGCTCCATACATAGAGCCCTGACATTGGATGTGCTATTACTTCATATGTTGCCAATCGCTTTTCTGTGTTCTTTAAAAGATAGAAGTGGGAGAGCATGATAAAAGGGCTTACCTACCCCCTGAGACCAACTTTGGCTCTTACACTGCTCCATTGGCCATCTCTGCCCAAAAGGGATGACGTCATGATGATCATAACCGCCAATCACCTGACTGCTGAGGCCACTGACTACTGGGTCAGGTGACCGCTGGTTGGAACGTCATCTCTTCTGGTCCAGTAGAGATGGAGCAGAGGGTGGATTGTAGGGTAAGGTTGACTTCATTTATAAGCATCCCTTCCCACTGCTAACTGTCTGAAAAACACCTCTATTATTAGAAAATGTTATTATACTGTATACTATTACCACATTCTCCACTGTCTCATGGTTCCCACTGATTCCATCATCATCCCTATATAATATGACACAATGATACTACAGATTACTAATCAATGTGATGTTTATAGACATGGACAAGTGCACCCTACTGTATATTATAAAGTATTAGCTGTCATCCAAAGAGCACCATGACCTAAAGAATCATGAGAACTTATATACATTACATAGGATACACTGGGGCTGATGTATATACATTACATAGTATACACTGGGGCCGATGTATATACATTACATAGGATACACTGGGGCCGATGTATATACATTACATGGGATACACTGGGGCCGATGTATATACATTACATAGGATACACTGGGGCCGATGTATATACATTACATAGTATACACTGGGGCTGATGTATATACATTACACAGTATACACTGGGGCTGATATATATACATTACATAGGATACACTGGGGCCGATGTATATACATTACATAGAATACACTGGGGCCGATGTATATACATTACATAGGATACACTGGGACCGATGTATATACATTACATAGTATACACTGGGGCTGATGTATATACATTACATAGGATACACTGGGACCGATGTATATACATTACATAGTATACACTGGGGCCGATGTATATACATTACATAGAACACACTGGGGCCGATGTATATACATTACATAGGATACACTGGGGCTGATGTATATACATTACACAGTATACACTGGGGCTGATATATATACATTACATAGGATACACTGGGGCCGATGTATATACATTACATAGAATACACTGGGGCCGATGTATATACATTACATAGGATACACTGGGACCGATGTATATACATTACATAGTATACACTGGGGCTGATGTATATACATTACATAGGATACACTGGGGCCGATGTATATACATTACATAGGATACACTGGGGCTGATGTATATACATTACATAGGATACACTGGGACCGATGTATATACATTACATAGTATACACTGGGGCCGATGTATATACATTACATAGTATACACTGGGGCCGATGTATATACATTACATAGTATACACTGGGGCCGGTGTATATACATTACATAGGATACACTGGGGCTGATGTATATGCATTACATAGTATACACTGGGGCCGATGTATATACATTACATAGTATACACTGGGGCCGATGTATATACATTACATAGGATACACTGGGACCGATGTATATACATTACATAGTATACACTGGGGCCGATGTATATACATTACATAGTATACACTGGGGCCGATGTATATACATTACATAGTATACACTGGGGCCGATGTATATACATTACATAGGATACACTGGGGCCGATGTATATACATTACATAGGATACACTGGGGCGGATGTATATACATTACATAGGATACACTGGGGCTGATGTATATACATTACATAGGATACAGTGGGGCCGATGTATATACATTACACAGTATACACTGGGGCTGATATATATACATTACATAGGATACACTGGGGCTGATGTATATACATTACATAGTATACACTGGGGCTGATGTATATGCATTACATAGGATACACTGGGGCCGATGTATATACATTACACAGTATACACTGGGGCTGATGTATATACATTACATAGGATACACTGGGGCCGATGTATATACATTACATAGGATACACTGGGGCCGATGTATATACATTACATAGGATACACTGGGGCCGATGTATATACATTACATAGGATACACTGGGGCCGATGTATATACATTACATGGGATACACTGGGGCCGATGTATATACATTACATAGGATACACTGGGGCCGATGTATATACATTACATAGTATACACTGGGGCTGATATATATACATTACATAGGATACACTGGGGCTGATGTATATACATTACACAGTATACACTGGGGCTGATATATATACATTACATAGGATACACTGGGGCCGATGTATATACATTACATAGTATACACTGGGGCCGATGTATATACATTACATAGAATACACTGGGGCCGATGTATATACATTACATAGGATACACTGGGACCGATGTATATACATTACATAGTATACACTGGGGCTGATGTATATACATTACATAGGATACACTGGGACCGATGTATATACATTACATAGTATACACTGGGGCCGATGTATATACATTACATAGTATACACTGGGGCCGATGTATATACATTACATAGTATACACTGGGGACGGTGTATATACATTACATAGGATACACTGGGGCTGATGTATATGCATTACATAGTATACACTGGGGCCGATGTATATACATTACATAGTATACACTGGGGCCGATGTATATACATTACATAGGATACACTGGGACCGATGTATATACATTACATAGTATACACTGGGGCCGATGTATATACATTACATAGTATACACTGGGGCCGATGTATATACATTACATAGTATACACTGGGGCCGATGTATATACATTACATAGGATACACTGGGGCCGATGTATATACATTACATAGGATACACTGGGGTGGATGTATATACATTACATAGGATACACTGGGGCTGATGTATATACATTACATAGGATACAGTGGGGCCGATGTATATACATTACACAGTATACACTGGGGCTGATATATATACATTACATAGGATACACTGGGGCTGATGTATATACATTACATAGTATACACTGGGGCTGATGTATATGCATTACATAGGATACACTGGGGCCGATGTATATACATTACACAGTATACACTGGGGCTGATGTATATACATTACATAGGATACACTGGGGCTGATGTATATACATTACATAGGATACACTGGGGCCGATGTATATACATTACATAGGATACACTGGGGTGGATGTATATACATTACATAGGATACACTGGGGCTGATGTATATACATTACATAGGATACAGTGGGGCCGATGTATATACATTACACAGTATACACTGGGGCTGATGTATATGCATTACATAGGATACACTGGGGCCGATGTATATACATTACACAGTATACACTGGGGCTGATGTATATACATTACATAGGATACACTGGGGCCGATGTATATACATTACACAGTATACACTGGGGCTGATGTATATACATTACATAGGATACACTGGGGCTGATGTATATACATTACATAGGATACACTGGGGCCAATGTATATACATTACATAGGATACACTGGGGCTGATGTATATACATTACATAGAACACACTGGGGCCGATGTATATACATTACATAGTATACACTGGGGCCGATGTATATACATTACATAGGATACACTGGGGCCGATGTATATACATTACATAGAATACACTGGGGCTGATGTATATACATTACATAAAACACACTGGGGCCGATATATATACATTACATAGATCACACTGGGGCCAATGTATATACATTACATAGGATATACTGGGGCCGGTGTATATACATTACATAGGATACACTGGGGCTGATATATATACATTACATAGAACACACTAGGACTGATGTGTATACATTGCATAGAACACACTGGGGCCGATGTATATACATTACATGGGATACACTGGGGCCGATGTATATACATTACATAGGATACACTGGGGCCGATGTATATACATTACATAGAACACACTTGGACCGATTTATATACATTACATAGAACACACTTGGACCGATTTATATACATTACATAGAATACACTGGGGCCGATGTATATACATTACATAGGATACAGTGGGGTCGATGTATATACATTACATAGGATACACTTGGACCGATTTATATACATTACATAGAACACGCTGGGGCTGATGTATATACATTACATAGGATACACTTGGAACGATTTACATACATTACATAGAACACGCTGGGGCTGATGTATATACATTACATAGGATACACTTGGACCGATTTATATACATTACATAGAACACGCTGGGGTCGATGTATATGACTCGCCTCCTGGGCCGTGGGGCACTCGGATCCGGGCAATTAGGGAAACGGTGGGAGTAGTAGTGGCAACCCGGTTCCGTGACTCAGGGTGGTCAGGCCAGTGGTGGTCCGTTATGTGCTATTGATAATGTCCGACTACGCCACCCGTGGATTGCGGTTATTAGGAACCGCCGCTGCATGCAGACCGCTGGGGCTGATGAAGTGTGCAGCTAGGGTAGTGTGACTCCCCACGGGAAGAGTGCGGCCCCAGGGCAGTGTAGTGGCTGGTGGAAGTGATGGTGGTGAGAGTCCCAGTACCGGTAGTGCCGGAGGAGCGAAGGAGCACACGGACAACAAGTTACAGTCCAGGGTCTTTACTCACAGTTCGTTTGTTCCGGGTCACTTCCGTCGGCAGTGACCGCCCGAGCCGTGCTGCGTCCACCAGGCGAGGGGCTCGGTCAACTCCCAGGCAGTTCAGGAGCATGGCACAGGACCCCCTTTAATCCTTTCTCTGGCCTGCCTCACCAGTGACCCACTTTTGTCCGGCTGCCGCGGACTTGTGCAGTTAAACTTGGGCCCCGTCCTCCGCTGTCCTATATGGTGCCTTCCTAGCAGGTTTGATGAGGTGTCGCACCAATAGATGATCACGACGACCGGTCTTTGGCTGAGGGTTGTTTCTCCTCCACCAACTTGGGATCCGGTACCCTTAATCTGCCTGACCCTGCACCCTGGATTCTCGTTGGTTCTTAGGGTCCCTTCCACCTTCTTGTTCCTGAGCCCTCCTGTTTCTCTGTCTCTCCTTCTTTGCAGTTCCTTTCTGTTTCTGTTCCTTTCTCTTGGAGCTGAGGTGAGCCAGAATCCCAGCTCCCCTTCACCTCCTCCTCGGCCTCTTCTCCAGGCCCACTTCTCCTTCTCCTCTCAGGCCCCGGCCTCTTCCCTAGGCCTGCCTCTGGAGCAGCACTCAGCCTGAGCTGCTGCTCCCTGTCTTCTCCTCTCCACAGAACGAACCTAGATCTAAGATGGTGCCCACCTTTTATACCTCCCTCTGACCATGAGCCCAGGTGACCAGCAACCAATGGGCTCCTACCTACGCTCAGGAACCGCCCCCTATCTGCCCCTACAGCACTGGGTGTTCCACCCCTCCCTCCCCACTCCAGCAGGGACATGGTCGGTCGTGCCTGCACTTATGTCTAGTGGGAGCACCGTTGAGCTGTCCCTCAGAAATGGGGTGTGTGTGCTGTATGCAGCTAACTGAGCCCTGGTCCATACTCCATCCTTACCCGGGAGTGGAATATCACACCTCTGGACTGAGGTGCAATACCCCTGTAGCGGCCGAACCCTCGGGGCGCTACATTCCCCCCTGGTAAAGCACAGCACGTCCTCGGGCTGGAAAAGAGCAAAAACAGTTGATTACAGGACATGCAAAACTTTTTCAATAAATTTTTACATTTAAAAACAGACATTACGGTTCAACTCCCTTTATGGGACACACTTTTCTTTTCACTAGGCATTATAGAAAACTTTTTCAATACTTCCGGAACTCTTTTGACATTCCACACTATAGAAAACATTCACATCAATATCTAGCAGCATATAAAAACTTTTCATATATAAAACATTTTTAATTAAAGCACATTCTTGGGTTCTTGGCTGCGGTGCAACTTGCAAGCAGGTGCTCTTCCTTTTTAAAGGTGCAACAGTCCATTTTAACTTTGAGGTAGACGTTGCGGTTCTTGTATAAAACCAGTAGGGGGCGCTTTAAGAAGCGCAACTATATACATGGAATTGGCCGTTTCCAGTCCCGGCCGGTGGGGATAGGGGAATGGCTGCTCACAGTCCTCAGCCTGTTAGGGGAAGAGGGACGGCTGCTCTCAGTCCTAAGCCAGATTACTTAGGGGATAGGGGCACACAGGTAACAGTTCGATACTTGTCCCAACGGGGACCACACTTTCAAGACGGGAACAGTCCCAAAAACGATTCGGATGTCCTGACGGGTAACTATGTACACAGGTACTTTGCTACTTACTAGTAGCGGTGTCCTCCATAGGCTCCTTCTTCCTCCTCATATGGCTCTTCAGACCCGTCCGGGTCCTCTTGGCTCTCCTCATAGCCGCGGTATTGTAGCTCCTCCTCGGTGAGCCGGTGGACATGTAGGGCATATGGTCCTTTTGCACCTACGTGGCGGGTGAAGGTGACCACATCACCAGGGTACAGGTCACGGCCACGATGCCCCTCAGGTAGATGACTTTCGACGTCCCTGCGGGTCACAAAGACGTCGCCTGCTGTTTCTGGGCCCCTGATGAAGCCCTAGCCGTTCTCCATGTGGAACTTGACTATGGTCCCGGTGATTCGGGGACCACGGGCAGCTTTGGGGTCTTGGCGGGCCTTACGTTTTTGTTCAGCACTCTGGGCTTGGAGCCGTTCCTCCCTGACGCGTCTCTCTCGTCGCTCCCGCTCAAAGGTCGCCAGTTGCTGATGACAGGCCTCCAGACGACGGACCGCGTCTGCCCGAGTCTCTTGGGAGAACCCCATCAAGTTCTCGCCGGTGGGGTCCCACGCAAATTGGATGTCCTCCAGTGGGCGTAGGGGGACCTCCACGGGTTCTGGAGCCGGTATCAGAGGCTCGCGCGGGGGCTGGGCCTTCCATGGCTGATTGCTGATGACTTCGGCCGGCCACTCCAGGGGCAGTCCATCCGGACCGGTATGATGGGCAATCAAGTCCACACCCAGTCGTGGTATGGTAGAGGGACTTGATCTGGGGGCAGCGCCCGGGGGCACTCGGCCTTGTGACCAGGCCAGGGGTCTCTCGGTCGCGCTAGGTGGTAGTCCCGTCCGGGACAGGGGCGCAGGCTCAGCGATGGCGCCCGGGTCATCCAGGCCTTGCGACCAGGCCGATGACGCTTCTCGTTTTACGGCGCCCGGGGTCAGGGGGCGTGGCGACGGGCGGGGCGTGGCCGCGGCGCTCGCCGCTTGAGGCCTAGCCGGGAGCAGTGGCGGCGCGGCAACAGGTGCGGTAAGTGGGGCTTCTGGTGCTACGACGGGAGGCTGGGGCAGGCTTGCGGGTGCTGGGCTTGGGGTGGTGACGTCCCCTTCACTTGCCTCAGTCCTCGTGGCTCCCTCCGCGGCGTCGCCTCCGGTCCTCTCTCCTCTTGCGCCATCCTCAGAGGCAGGCAAATCCCGGGGTGCGGCTGAGGCCTGTCGCTGGTGGGTCTCGGCCTGCCGGGCCAGTTCTTTTCTCCACTCTGTAAGTGCATCTTGCTGCGCCCGGACCATCCTCCGCTCCAGGTCCTCCAGTGCAGCTTGCGCACGCTCCGGATCTCTGGGGAGCTGCGCCAGGACTTCTGCTAGGCTGCAGAGCGGTTCGGCCTGCAGCAGGCTTCGGGCCAGGAGACTGGTGCTGCTCAGGGCGTCCATTCCCGGGTGCGGTCTGTCTGGACTGATCCAGACCACCCCCTGCCCCGCAGTTTTCTTCTCTTCCCACCCCCATTGGGGGCGGCCCCGGGGCAACTTGGTGACAATCACTTTCAGGGGCAGCCCCCCCATGTTGATAGACATCTCCACTGCTGCATTCATGGCTGGTGGGGGCGGGCCCCTTCTTTGGCGCCATTCTGGGATCTGGCCCACGATGGGAGGTGGCTTCCTGCTGTCTTTTGGTGCACACATAATGGCGTCCGCTCTGCCAGGGCGGGAAAAACGGATGAAGACGGCGGGAAACGGTCCAAGATGGCGTCTGATGGCGGGAATCGGCTCCGGATGGCGGGAAACGACTCCGGACGGCGGGAAACTTCTTTTTGAGGTACATGTGTAATTCTCTTCAGGCACGCAATACCCGTTTGTGGCGGGTTGGTCACGATCCAGCCGACTACGCCAAAGCTGACTAGCCCCCTGGGCCGTGGGGCACTCGGATCCGGGCAATTAGGGAAACGGTGGGAGTAGTAGTGGCAACCCGGTTCCGTGGCTCAGGGTGGTCAGGCCAGTGGTAGTCCGTTATGTGCTATTGATAATGTCCGACTGCGCCACCCGTGGATTGCGATTATTAGGAACCGCCGCTGCATGCAGACCGCTGGGGCTGATGAAGTGTGCAGCTAGGGTAGTGTGACTCCCCACTAGTGTTGAGCATTCCGATACTGAAATATCGGGTATCGGCCGATATTCGCGGTATCGGAATTCCGACACTTAATTCCGATACTTTTACAATATCGAATACCGGAATCGGAAGTTCCCATAATGCCTGCGCTCTGCAGTGTCTCTGAAGGATGACAAGCTGGATGGCAGCGCTCAGCTGAGATCCAGCCTGTCATCAGAATGCCATCCCAGCGGGGGAGAATTCTCCTGATTGTTTAAAAGCCGGCGCGCGGTAAAAAGCCGCCGGCTTTTAAACAATCACACAGCCCCATACTGCTTCCCCGCAGCCTCCCACCCCGATCCTCCGCTCCCCTCGCCACCTCCAATCCCAATCGTAAGTTAGGACCGGGCGGGGAGCGCAGCACCAAGGAGCGAAGGACCCGGGCGGGGAAGCCGGCAGTGAAAAGACTTCACCGCCGGCTTTCCCGTTCTGTGCTGCGCTTTCCCGCCGGTTATTTCAAATAAACAGCTGAGGTATCAGGTGATGCCAATCAGCTGTTCATTTGAAGTAGCCGCGGTGCCCTCAGAGGGTTCATGTGAGTTCATGCTTGACTGCATTGCATGAACTCACATGAACTTTCCCACGGCCGCACAGGTCAGCCTCACCTCCCAGACCATCAGACCGGTCATGATTAGTGTGTGTGCGGGTGTCTGTGCGTGTGTGTGCGGGGTGTGTGTGCGATGTCTGCGTGTGTGTGCGGGGTGTCTGTGCGATGTTTGTGGGTGTGTGCGGGTGTGCGCGGTGTCTGTGCGTGCAGGCAGACATAGGCCGATGTGACACTACTACTCCCATTGGCCTATGTCTGTCCCCCGTCCACTCGTGCCAGCAGGATCAGCTCAATGGGAGCAGTAGTTCCCATCAGCCTGATCCTGCTATATAAATTGCCCTACTGTGTCCCCAATAAATGTTAAATACATGTCATTGGTGGCCAGTGGTTACCTACAATAAATTAGTTCATACATTACCTGTCCCCGCCGATCGCCACCTAAAATAAAGTAAAAAATAAAAAACTACACCTATACTCACCTAGACACCTAATTCCCCAAAGCCATCGATCTCCTGTAATAAAATATAAAATAATAAACCACAACCTTATCCTTACCCCTCCGTAGTAGTCCACGAGTGTCCCACGAAGATCTCCAGTTCAGAGCAGCCACATAGAATGTGACCGCTCTGAACCGCTGCCGCCGCTAGAATGACTGGGCCGTAAGGGTTCGCTGGAGTTCAGGCAGCGCTGCTCCGGTTAGCTCCTTTACGGCCCTGCTGTATCGTGAGAAATTCCCACGGTACAGCACTGCCATAAAGGAGGTCTCCGGAGCTGCGCTGCCTGAATGCACTCCGGTGACCTCAGTCAGTGGCTCCCGCTGCCGGGAGCGGACGTGTTCCCGGCAGTGTGAGCTTGCAGCAGCCATGCACAGCTGTCACCATCTCCAGATGTGACAGCTGTGCATGGGAGATCAGTGCAGGAACGTGGACAGGTAACTATTATTTTTAGTAAACTAAGAATTAAATAAAATTGTCTGTTTTATTTCAAATAAATTATTTTTTTCTGGGTGTAGTGTGTTTTTTCTTTTTAACACTTTGTAGGTTAGTAATGGGGGTGTCTTATAGACGCCCATCATTACTAACCTGGGCTTCATGGCAGCTGGCGCTGACATGAACCCCACCACTATTACCCCCTGCCACCGCACCAGGGCAGCGTGGAAGAGCGAGGCTAAGTGCCAGAATTGGCGCATCATATGGATGCGCCATTTCTGGGGCGGCTGATGGCTGGTGTTTCTAGCCTGGGAGGGGGCCATTATTCATGGCACCCTTCCTGGGCTATTAATATCAGCCCCCAGCTGTCTGCCTAGCCTTTGCTAGCTATTAAAATAGGGGGGACCCCACGTCATTTTTTTGGGGGGTTCCCCCATTTTAATAGCTAGTAAAGGCTATGTATTCAGCTGGGGGCTGATATTAGTAGCCTGGGAAGCTCCGTGGGTTTTACCCCCTTCCCAGGCTTCAAACATCTGCCCCAGCCGTCTGCTTAACCTCCGCTAGAGACTAAAATTATGGGGGATCCCACGCCATTTTTTTTTTAAATAAATCCTTTATTTTAACACTAAATGACATTTGAGGAGTTAATAAAGATGCAGTCCCTAAATTATTATTTATTTTTTAATTAATTTTTCCCAAAACTTTTGACGTGGGCTTCGCCATATTTTTGTATGCCAGCCAGGTACAGCATCCAGCTTCTATGAACGCGCCATTTTCCGGGGCGGCTGCGGACTGCAATTTTCAGCGGGGGGGCAGAAAGCTTGGGCCTCCCTGCGCTGCAGATTCCATCCCCCAGCTGCCTAGTTGTACCTGGCTGGACACAAAAATAGGGAGAAGCTCCACGTTTTTTGTTTTTTTTAATTATTTCATGAAATTCATGGAATAATTAAGAAAAAAAGGGCTTCCCTATATTGTTGTGTCCAACCAGGTACAAATAGGCAGCTGGTGGTTGGGGGCAGCCCGTTCCTGCCTGCTGTACCTGGCTGGACACAAATATAATGCGAAGCCCCACTTCAATTTTTTTTAATTATTTCATGAAATTCATGAAATAATTAAAAAAAATTGATGTGGGGCTTCGCCCTATATTTGTGTCCAGTCAGGTACAGCAGGCAGGAACGGGCTGCCCCCAACCACCAGCTGCCTATTTGTACCTAGCCGGACACAACAATATAGGGAAGCCCTTTTTTTCTTAATTATTCCATGAATTTCATGAAATAATTTAAAAAAAAAATACGTGGGGCTTCGCCCTATTTTTGTGTCCAGCCAGGTACAACTAGGCAGCTGGGGGCTGGAATCTGCAGCGCAGGGAGGCCCAAGCTTTCTGGGCCCCACCCGCTGCAAATTGCAGTCCGCAGCCGCCCCGGAAAATGGCGCGTTCATAGAAGCGCCATCTTCTGGCGCTGTACCCAACTCATCCAGGGCCCTGGTGCGGTGGCTCACTGGGTAATAAAGGGGTTAAGGCCAGCTTGGCATTATCAGCTGGCCCTAAGCCCGAAATTCATGGGGTCACGCCAATATTAGACATGACCGCCATGAATTTCTAGTAAAGTATTTAAAAAAAACACAAACACCCAGAAAAAAGTCCTTTAATTGAAATAAAGACACAATTCTTTATTGTTCTAAATTAAACCATACTTACCATCACGCCCATTCCAGCTGAAGCCAACGATCTCCTGCAATAAAAGAAAAATAATAAAGCAACCTCATCCTTACCTTTCCATGGTTCCCAGGACGGCTTCAGCTCTGCTACATCGAGATGACAGGCTGGACCGCAGCAGAACGCTGCCATCCAGCCTGTCATCCCGCAGACACTGAGAAGCGCAGGCTTGCTTGCGCTCCTCAGTGTCTCGCTGTGACGGCATCCAGATGAGCCGAGGTAATGTCCAATGAACTCAGCTCACCTCATGCACGTCACTGACAGCGTGGGAAAATTCTCCTGCACTCAGCGCTTCAGCGTGAGAATTCTCCCACGCTGTCAGTGACATACATGAGGTGAGGTCATGTCCAATGAACTCAGCTCACCTCATGCACGTCACTGACAGCGTGGGAAAATTCTCCTGCACTCAGCGCTTCAGCGTGAGAATTTTCCCACGCTGTCAGTGACGTGCATGAGGTGCGCCGAGTTCATTGGACATGACCTCGGCTCATCTGGATGCCGTCACAGCCAGACACTGAGTAGCGCAAGCAAGCCTGCGCTTCTCAGTGTCTGCGGGATGACAGGCTGGATGGCAGCTTTCTGCTGCGGTCCAGCCTGTCATCTCGATGTAGCAGAGCTGAAGCTGTCGTGGGAACCATGGAAAGGTAAGGATGATGTTGCTTTATTATTTTACTTTTATTGCAGGAGATCGTTGGCTTCAGCTGGAATGGGTGTGATGGTAAGTATAGTTTAATTTAGAACAATAAAGAATTGTGTGTTTATTTCAATTAAAGGACTTTTTTCTAGGTGTTTGTGTTTTTTTTAAATACTTTACTAGAAATTCATGGTGGTCATGTCTAATATTGGCGTGACCCCATGAATTTCGGGCTTAGGGCCAGCTGATAATGCCAAGCTGGCCTTAACCCCTTTATTACCCAGTGAGCCACCGCACCAGGGCCCTGGATGAGTTGGGTACAGCGCCAGAAGATGGCGCTTCTATGAACGCGCCATTTTCCGGGGCGGCTGCGGACTGCAATTTGCAGCGGGTGGGGCCCAGAAAGCTTGGGCCTCCCTGCGCTGCAGATTCCAGCCCCCAGCTGCCTAGTTGTACCTGGCTGGACACAAAAATAGGGCGAAGCTCCACGTATTTTTTTTTTAATTCATGGAATAATTAAGAAAAAAAGGGCTTCTCCCTATTTTTGTGTCCAGCCAGGTACAACTAGGCAGCTGGGGGCTGGAATCTGCAGCGCAGGGAGGCCCAAGCTTTCTGCCCTCCCCCTGCTGAAAATTGCAGTCCGCAGCCACCCCGGAAAATGGCGCGTTCATAGAAGCTGGATGCTGTACCTGGCTGGCATACAAAAATATGGCGAAGCCCACGTCAAAAGTTTTGGGAAAAATTAATTAAAAAATAAATAATAATTTAGGGACTGCATCTTTATTAACTCCTCAAATGTCATTTAGTGTTAAAATAAAGGATTTATTTTAAAAAAAATTGATGTGGGGCTTCGCCCTATATTTGTGTCCAGCCAGGTACAGCAGGCAGGAACGGGCTGCCCCCAACCACCAGCTGCCTATTTGTACCTGGCCGGACACAACAATATAGGGAAGCCCTTTTTTAAAAAAATTATTTCATGAAATAATTAAAAAAAAATTGACGTGGGGCTTCGCACTATATTTGTGTCCAGCCAGGTACAGCAGGCAGGAACGGGCTGCCCCCAACCACCAGCTGCCTATTTGTACCTGGTTGGACACAACAATATAGGGAAGCCCTTTTTTTCTTAATTATTCCATGAATTTCATGAAATAATTTTAAAAAAAAATGCGTGGGACTTCGCCCTATTTTTGTGCCCAGCCAGGTACAACTAGGCAGCTGGGAGCTGGAATCCGCAGCCCTGGGAGGCCCAAGCTTTCTGGGCCCCACCCGCTGCAAATTGCAGTCCGCAGCCGCCCCAGAAAATGGCGCGTTCATAAAAGCGCCATCTTCTGGCGCTGTACCCAACTCATCCAGGGCCCTGGTGCGGTGGCTCACTGGGTAATAAAGGGGTTAAGGCCAGCTTGGCATTATCAGCTGGCCCTAAGCCCGAAATTCATGGGGTCACGCCAATATTAGACATGACCACCATGAATTTCTAGTAAAGTATTTAAAAAAACACAACACCCAGAATAAAGTCCTTTAATTGAAATAAACACACAATTCTTTATTGTTCTAAATTAAACTATACTTACCATCACGCCCATTCCAGCTGAAGCCAACGATCTCCTGCAATAAAAGTAAAATAATAAAGCAACCTCATCCTTACCTTTCCATGGTTCCCACGACAGCTTCAGCTCTGCTACATCGAGATGACAGGCTGGACTGCAGCAGAACGCAGCCATTCAGCCTGTCATCCCGCAGACACTGAGAAGCGCAGGCATACTTGCACTCCTCAGTGTCTGGCTGTGACGGCATAAAGATGAGCCGAGGTCATGTCCAATGAACTCAGCTCACCTCATGCACGTCACTGACAGCGTGGTAAAATTCTCCTGCACTCAGCGCTTCAGCGTGAGAATTTTCCCACGCTGTCAGTGACGTGCATGAGGTGAGCTGAGTTCATTGGACATGACCTCACCTCATGCACGTCACTGACAGCGTGGGAGAATTCTCACGCTGAAGCGCTGAGTGCAGGAGAATTTTCCCACGCTGTCAGTGACGTGCATGAGGTGAGCTGAGTTCATTGGACATGACCTCACCTCATGCACGTCACTGACAGCGTGGGAGAATTCTCACGCTGAAGCGCTGAGTGCAGGAGAATTTTCCCACGCTGTCAGTGACGTGCATGAGGTGAGCTGAGTTCATTGGACATGAGCTCACCTCATGCACGTCTCTGACAGCGTGGGAAAATTCTCCTGCACTCAGCGCTTCAGCGTGAGAATTTTCCCACGCTGTCAGTGACGTGCATGAGGTGAGCTGAGTTCATTGGACATGACCTCGGCTCATCTTTATGCCGTCACAGCCAGACACTGAGGAGCACAAGCAAGCCTGCGCTTCTCAGTGTCTGCGGGATGACAGGCTGGATGGCAGCGTTCTGCTGCGGTCCAGCCTGTCATCTCGATGTAGCATAGCTGGAGCCGTCGTGGGAACCATGGAAAGGTAAGGATGAGGTTGCTTTATTATTTTTCTTTTATTGCAGGAGATCGTTGGCTTCAGCTGGAATGGGCGTGACTCAGGGGCGGACACAGACTGTAGTGGGCCCCTGTGCAAGAAATTTTTGGGGGCCCCCCCCCTGCCCTTCATAAGGCAACAAAGTTATGTAAACATAACCCCCCCTGTGCATCTCTCACCCCCCCATGTGCAGCTCACCCCCCCGTACATCTCTCATCCCCCCCGTGCATCTCTCATCCCCCCCTGTGCATCTCTCATCCCCCCATGTGCAGCTCACCCCCCGTGCATCTCTCATCCCCCCTCGTGCATCTCTCATCCCCCCCCGTGCATCTCTCACCCCCCCGTGCATCTCTCACCCCCCCGTGCATCTCTCACCCCCCCATGCATCTCTCATCCCCCCCATGCATCTCTCATCCCGCCCATGTGCATCTCTCATCCCCCCATGTGCATCTCTCATCCCCCCCATGTGCATCTCTCATCCCCCCCATGTGCATCTCTCATCCCCCCCATGTGCATCTCTCATCCCCCCCATGTGCATCTCTCATCCCCCCCTGTGCATCTCTCATCCCCCCCTGTGCATCTCTCATCCCCCCCTGTGCATCTCTCATCCCCCTATGCATCTCTCATCCCCCCCATGTGCATCTCTCACCCCCCATGTGTATCTCTCATCCCCCTGTGTATCTCTCATCCCCCTGTGCATCTCTCATCCCCCTGTGCATCTCTCATCCCCCCCGTGCATCTCTGATTCCCCACACTCCTAGTTAATTAATTGTATTTAAAAAAAATAAAACTTGTTATACTTACCCCAATGCGATCCCTGCAGAATCCTGGCGCTCGTCCACGTCGCTGCCACCAGGTTCTCTTGACGTTCGGCCATGTGATGGCGCCACATGCATAGCCAGCAGCTTTTGTTTTGGCCAAAAGATTTTTAAAGTCGCCACCACGATAAGGTAGACTCTTCTGGCCGGGCCCTACTCTAACCTATTAAAATTTTCTTAAAATATCCAATACTCCTTTTAGATATAGTTTTATTTAGTTTTCTTTAAGGGAATGTGTCATATACATTTTTTTAAAAAATTACCAATAATACCACATACAGGGAATAACGCCACACCATGACCAGACCACATATTACCACAACATAGTGACCGAATAATGCCACACAGAAGGGAGAAAAACTGCCACACCATGACCAGACCACATATTACCACCACATTACTAATATTACCACCACATTACTAATATTACCACAAGTGTCATTATACATGGGAGCTCTATACATGGTATGTATAATGTAAGTGTCCAGGTAATCTAGTGATCACCAGTGACATTATACACAGGAGCTCTGTATATAGTGTCAGTGTACAGGTAATACAGTGATCACCAGTAACATTATACACAGGAGCTCTGTATATAGTGTACAGGTAATACAGTGATCACCAGTGACATTATACACAGGAGCCCGGTACATAGTATATAGTGTAAGTGTACATGTAATACACTGACTCACTGGTGACGTCTCTAGGTGAAGTCCTTCAGCTACGCTTTTCTCCTTCATCCAGCACAGACCGCCATCACATCTTCCAGCCAGGACTCGTCTCTGCATAAAATAACACAGTTATCTAGAGCACATTCCCCAACGTCTACATTACGCAGCTGAATACAGACGTGCATCCACCATCAATATATGGTTAGTTATTATGCAACCTACCATTCCAAATATAAATTGTAATCCACCACGGTGCCCCCATTAACTGTAAATAGGCACTTAATATATAATTTAATTAGAACCTCTACTCTTTCCGCCAATTTGTTACCAGTTACACTCCTGCATCCGCAACGCCCCCTACTCTATACTTCCTGCTCCCCGCATTCATTATTTACATGCACCCCCTGCCCCAATTCATTATATTATGTCCGTGCTCTCCCCACCCAATCTTCATTTACTCTCCCCCACCCCACATTCATTATGTGCAGCTCATTATCCCCCTACTCCCAATTCCCCCATGTGCAGCTCATTTTCTCCCAATTCCCCCATGTGCAGCTCTCAAACCCCCCCATGTGCAGCTCTCATCTCCCCCCATGTGCACATCTCTCATCCCCCTCCCCCACATGTGCATCTCTCCCCCTCCCCCACATGTGCACCTCTCACCCCCCCACATGTGCATCTCTCATCTCCCGCCCCACATGTGCATCTCTCATCTCCCCCCCCACATGTGCATCTCTCATCCCCCCCCACATGTGCATCTCTCATCTCCCCCCCCACATGTGCATCTCTCATCCCCCCCATGTGCATCTCTCATCTCCCCCCCATGTGCATCTCTCATCTCCCCCCCCATGTGCATCTCTCATCTCCCCCCCATGTGCATCTCTCATCTCCCCCCCATGTGCATCTCTCATCTCCCCCCCCATGTGCATCTCTCATCTCCCCCCCATGTGCATCTCTCATCTCCCCCCCATGTGCATCTCTCATCTCCCCCCCCATGTGCATCTCTCATCTCCCCACCATGTGCATCTCTCATCTCCCCCCATGTGCATCTCTCATCCCCCCCCATGTGCATCTCTCATCTCCCCCCATGTGCATCTCTCATCTCCCCCCCATGTGCATCTCTCATCTCCCCCCCACATGTGCATCTCTCATCTCCCCCCCACATGTGCATCTCTCATCCCCCCCCCCACATGTGCATCTCTCGTCTCCCCCCCCCACATGTGCATCTCTCATCTCCCCCCCCCACATGTGCATCTCTCATCTCCCCCCCCACATGTGCATCTCTCAGCTCCCCCCCCACATGTGCATCTCTCATCTCCCCCCCCACATGTGCATCTCTCACCCCCCCCCCCACATGTGCATCTCTCATCTCCCCCCACTCCTAGTTAATTGTATTTAAAAAAAATAAAACTTGTTATACTTACCCCCATGCGATCCCTGCAGAATCCTGGCGCTCGTCCAAATCGCTGACACCAGGTTCTCCCGACTTCCGGCCATGTGACGGCGCCGTCACATGACTGGAAGTCAGGGGAATCATGAAGGCGCTGCTGCAGCAGCGCAGCGCTGAGATGTCCCGGACCCGGCTCTTAGCATGGGGCTGGGGGCCCCATGAGGAGAGAGACGCACAAGAGGGGGGCCCCCAATGGGGCTCCGAGGGGGCCCCTACCGGCTGGGCCCCATACTGGAGTCAGGGCTGTCATGCCCTAATGGCGGCCCTGCTGGAGGCTGGAGGGGCCCCCTCTCCCTCGGGGCCCCCGTTCAATGAACGGGCTGCACGGGCGGTAGTTCCGCCCCTGGCGTGACTGTAAGTATGGTTTAATTTAGAACAATAAAGAATTGTGTGTTTATTTCAATTAAAGGACTTTATTCTGGGTGTTTGTGTTTTTCTTTAACTTTGACTATGGGGTTAGTAACGGGGGTGTCTTATAGACACCTCTCCATTACTAACCTGGGCTTGATGTCAGCTGGCATTATAAGCTGACATCAACCCCAGCCCTATTACCCCACTGCCACTGCTACAGGGCAGTGGGAAGAGCGAGGCTAAGTGCCAGAATTGGCGCATCCTATGGATGCGCCATTTCTGGGGCGGCTGACGGCTGGTGTTTCTGGCCTGGGAGGGGGCCAATATTCATGGCACCCTTCCTGGGCTATTAAAATCAGCCCCCAGCTGTCTGCCTAGCCTTTGCTAGCTATTAAATTAGGGGGGACCCCACGTTATTTTTTTGGGGGGGTTCCCCCATTTTAATAGCTAGTAAAGGCTAGGTATTCAGCTAGGGGCTGATATTAGTAGCCTGGGAAGCTCCGTGGGTATTACCCCCTTCCCAGGCTTCAAACATTTGCCCCAGCTGTCTGCTTAACCTCCGCTAGAGCCTAAAATTAAGGGGAACCCCACGCCAATTTTTTTTAAAATAGATCCTTTATTTTAACACTAAATGACAAGTACAGTAATCAACACTGTCACTGTACTTCATATATATGTGACTGACATGTTTCTATCTATCTAATCTATGTGTGATTCTCTATTCTTTCTATTCTAAATTGTCGGGTACAGATGCTGAATTGCCGGCCGGCTTTTTTAAAGAGACGGTGCATGAAAACACTAATATTTTTTTAAATAAATCCTTTACACTAAATGACAAGTACAGTAAGCAACACTGTCACTGTACTTCATATATATGTGACTGACATGTTTCTATCTATCTAATCTATGTGTGAAGCTCTATTCTGTCTGTTGTAAATTGTCGGGTACCGGTGAATGCCGCTGATGAATTGCCGGCTTTTCATGTCATTCTACATTATTCTTAGTTGTTTTACTTCATGTAGAATTAACCTACAAGGAAAGAAAGGGTTTATTTTCATTCCGATATTTGTGTCCCATTGACTTGCATTGGTTTCCGGTATCGGAATCGGCGATATCCGATACTTTTTGGGTATCGGCCCGATCCAATCCGATACGATATTTCCTGATATCGGAAGGTATCGCTCAACACTACTCCCCACGGGAAGAGTGCGGCCCCAGGGCAGTGTAGTGGCTGGTGGAAGTGATGGTGGTGAGAGTCCCAGTACCGGTAGTGCCGGAGGAGCGAAGGAGCACACGGACAACAAGTTACAGTCCAGGGTCTTTACTCACAGTTCGTTTGTTCCGGGTCACTTCCGTCGGCAGTGACCGCCCGAGCCGTGCTGCGTCCACCAGGCGAGGGGCTCGGTCAACTCCCAGGCAGTTCAGGAGCATGTCACAGGACCCCCTTTAATCCTTTCTCTGGCCTTCCTCACCAGTGACCCACTTTTGTCCGGCTGCCGCGGACTTGTGCAGTTAAACGTGGGCCCCGTCCTCCGCTGTCCTATATGGTGCCTTCCTAGCAGGTTTGATGAGGTGTCGCACCAATAGATGATCACGACGACCGGTCTTTGGCTGAGGGTTGTTTCTCCTCCACCAACTTGGGATCCGGTACCCTTAATCTGCCTGACCCTGCACCCTGGATTCTCGTGGGTTTTTAGGGTCCCTTCCACCTTCTTGTTCCTGAGCCCTTCTGTTTCTCTATCTCTCTTTCTTTGCAGTTCCTTTCTGTTTCTGTTCCTTTCTCTTGGAGCTGAGGTGAGCCAGAATCTCAGCTCCCCTTCACCTCCTCCTCGGCCTCTTCTCCAGGCCCACTTCTCCTTCTCCTCTCAGGCCCCGGCCTCTTCCCTAGGCCTGCCTCTGGAGCAGCACTCAGCCTGAGCAACTGCTCCCTGTTTTCTCCTCTCCACAGAACGAACCTAGATCTAAGATGGTGCCCACCTTTTATACCTCCCTCTGACCATGAGCCCAGGTGACCAGCAACCAATGGGCTCCTACCTACGCTCAGGAACCGCCCCCTATCTGCCCCTACAGCACTGGGTGTTCCACCCCTCCCTCCCCACTCCAGACAGGGACATGGTCGGTCGTGCCTGCACTTCTGTCTAGTGGGAGCACCGTTGAGCTGTCCCTCGGAAATGGGGTGTGTGTGCTGTATGCAGCTAACTGAGCCCTGGTCCACACTCCATCCTTACCCGGGAGTGGAATACCACACCTCTGGCAGAGGTGCAATACCCCTGTAGCGGCCGAACCCTCGGGGCGCTACATATATACATTACATAGGATACACTTGGACCGATTTATATACATTACATAGAATACACTGGGGCCGATGTATATACATTACATAGGATACAGTGGGGTCGATGTATATACATTACATAGGATACACTGGGGCTGATGTATATACATTACATAGAACACACTGGGGCCGATGTATATACATTACATAGGATACAGTGGGGCCGATGTATATACATTACATAGGATACACTGGGGCCGGTGTATATACATCATATAAGATACACTTGGACCGATTTATATACATTACATAGAACACGCTGGGGCTGATGTATATACATTACATAGGATACACTGGGGCCGGTGTATATACATTATAAGGATACACTGGGGCCGATGCATATACATTACATAGAATACACTGGGGCCGATGTATATACATTACGTAGGATACTCTGGGGCCGATGTATATACATTACATAGAACACACTGGGGCCGATGTATATACATCATATAGGATACCATAGGGCTGATGTATATACATTACATAGGATGCCATGGGGCTGATGTATACACATCATATAGGATACCATGGGGCTGATGTATATACATTACATAGTATACCATGGGGCTGATGTATATACATCATATAGGATACCATGGGTCTGATGTATATACATTAGATAGGATACCATGGGGCTGATGTATATACATCATATAGGATACCATGGGGCTGATGTATATACATTACATAGGATACGCTAGGGCCATTGTATATACATTACATAGAATACGCTAGGGCCAATGTATATACATCATATAGGATACACTGGGGCCAATGTACATACATAATATAGGATATTCTAGGGCCCATGTATATACATCATATAGGATACCATGGGACTGATGTATATACATCATATAGGATACCATGGGACTGATGTATATACATCATATAGGATACCATGGGGCTGATGTATATACATCATATAGGATACTATAGGGCTGATGTGTATACATTACATAGGATACCATGGGGCTGATGTATATACATTACATAGGATACCATGGCGCTGATGTATATACTGTACATCATATAGGATACCATGGGGCTGATGTATATACATCATATAGGATACCATGGGGCTGATGTATATACATTACATAGGATACAATGGCGCTGATGCATATACATCATATAGGATACCATGGGGCTGATGTATATACATTACATAGGATACCATGGCGCTGATGTACATACATAATATAGGATACCATGGGGCTGACGTATATACATTACATAGGATACCGTGACGCTGTTGTATATACATCATATAGTATACCATGGGGCTGATATACAGTACATACATCATATAGGATACCATGGCGCTGATGTATATACATCATATAGGATACCATGGCTCTGATGTATATACATTACATAGGATACCATGGGACTGATGTATATACATCATATAGGATACCATGGCGCTGATGTACATACATAATATAGGATACCATGGGGCTGATGCATATACATTGCATAGGATACCGTGGCGCTGATGTATATACATCATATAGGATACCATGGGGCTGATGTATATTCATCATATAGGATACCATGGGGCTGATGTATATACATTACATAGGATAACATGGGGCTGATGTTTATACATAACATAGAGCACACTGGGGCCGATGTATATACATTACATAGAACACACTGGGGCCGATGTATATACATTACACAGGATATACTGGGGCCGATGTATATACATTACATAGGATACCATGGGGCTGATGTATATACATCATATAGGATACCATGGGGCTGATGTATATACATTATATAGGATACGCTAGGGCCAATGTATATACATTACATAGAATACGCTAGGGCTGATGTATATACATCATATAGGATACACTGGGGCCAATGTACATACATAATATAGGATATTCTAGGGCCCATGTATATACATCATATAGGATACCATGGGACTGATGGATATACATCATATAGGATACCATGGGGCTGATGTATATACATCATATAGGATACCATGGGGCTGATGTATATACATCATATAGGATACACTGGGGCTGATGTATATACATTACATAGGATACACAAGGGCCGATGTATATTCATTACATAGGATACAGTGGGGTCGATGTATGTACATTACATAGGATACACTTGGACCGATTTATATACATTACATAGAACACACTTGGACCGATTTATATGCATTACATAGAATACACTGGGGCCGATGTATATACATTACATAGGATACAGTGGGGTCGATGTATATACATTACATAGGATACACTTGGACCGATTTATATACATTACATAGAACACGCTGGGGCTGATGTATATACATTACATAGGATACACTTGGACCGATTTACATACATTACATAGAACACGCTGGGGCTGATGTATATACATTACATAGGATACACTTGGACCGATTTATATACATTACATAGAACACGCTGGGGTCGATGTATATGACTCGCCCCCTGGGCCGTGGGTCACTCGGATCCGGGCAATTAGGGAAACGGTGGGAGTAGTAGTGGCAACCCGGTTCCGTGGCTCAGGGTGGTCAGGCCAGTGGTAGTCCGTTATGTGCTATTGATAATGTCCGACTACGCCACCCGTGGATTGCGGTTATTAGGAACCGCCGCTGCATGCAGACCGCTGGGGCTGATGAAGTGTGCAGCTAGGGTAGTGTGACTCCCCACGGGAAGAGTGCGGCCCCAGGGCAGTGTAGTGGCTGGTGGAAGTGATGGTGGTGAGAGTCCCAGTACCGGTAGTGCCGGAGGAGCGAAGGAGCACACGGACAACAAGTTACAGTCCAGGGTCTTTACTCACTGTTCGTTTGTTCCGGGTCACTTCCGTCGGCAGTGACCGCCCGAGCCGTGCTGCGTCCACCAGGCGAGGGGCTCGGTCAACTCCCAGGCAGTTCAGGAGCATGGCACAGGACCCCCTTTAATCCTTTCTCTGGCCTGCCTCACCAGTGACCCACTTTTGTCCGGCTGCCGCGGACTTGTGCAGTTAAACGTGGGCCCCGTCCTCCGCTGTCCTATATGGTGCCTTCCTAGCAGGTTTGATGAGGTGTCGCACCAATAGATGATCACGACGACCGATCTTTGGCTGAGGGTTGTTTCTCCTCCACCAACTTGAGATCCGATACCCTTAATCTGCCTGACCCTGCACCCTGGATTCTCGTGGGATCTTAGGGTCCCTTCCACCTTCTTGTTCCTGAGCCCTTCTGTTTCTCTGTCTCTCCTTCTTTGCAGTTCCTTTCTGTTTCTGTTCCTTTCTCTTGGAGCTGAGGTGAGCCAGAATCTCAGCTCCCCTTCACCTCCTCCTCGGCCTCTTCTCCAGGCCCACTTCTCCTTCTCCTCTCAGGCCCCGGCCTCTTCCCTAGGCCTGCCTCTGGAGCAGCACTCAGCCTGAGCTGCTGCTCCCTGTCTTCTCCTCTCCACAGAACGAACCTAGATCTAAGATGGTGCCCACCTTTTATACCTCCCTCTGACCATGAGCCCAGGTGACCAGCAACCAATGGGCTCCTACCTACGCTCAGGAACCGCCCCCTATCTGCCCCTACAGCACTGGGTGTTCCACCCCTCCCTCCCCACTCCAGCAGGGACATGGTCGGTCGTGCCTGCACTTATGTCTAGTGGGAGCACCGTTGAGCTGTCCCTCGGAAATGGGGTGTGTGTGCTGTATGCAGCTAACTGAGCCCTGGTCCATACTCCATCCTTACCCGGGAGTGGAATATCACACCTCTGGACTGAGGTGCAATACCCCTGTAGCGGCCGAACCCTCGGGGCGCTACATTCCCCCCTGGTAAAGCACAGCACGTCCTCGGGCTGGAAAAGAGCAAAAACAGTTGATTACAGGACATGCAAAACTTTTTCAATAACTTTTTACATTTAGAAACAGACATTACGGTTCAACTCCCTTTATGGGACACACTTTTCTCTTCACTAGGCATTATAGAAAACTTTTTCAATACTTCCGGAACTCTTTTGACATTCCACACTATAGAAAACATTCACATCAATATCTAGCAGCATATAAAAACTTTTCATATATAAAACATTTTTAATTAAAGCACATTCTTGGGTTCTTGGCTGCGGTGCAACTAGCAACCAGGTGCTCTTCCTTTTTAAAGGTGCAACAGTCCATTTTAACTTTGAGGTAGACGTTGCGGTTCTTGTATAAAACCAGTAGGGGGCAGTTTAAATAGCACAACTATATACATGGAATTGGCCGTTTCCAGTCCCGGCCGGTGGGGATAGGGGAATGGCTGCTCACAGTCCTCAGCCTGTTAGGGGAAGAGGGACGGCTGCTCTCAGTCCTCAGCCAGATTACTTAGGGGATAGGGGCACACAGGTAACAGTTCGATACTTGTCCCAACGGGGACCACACTTTGAAGACGGGAACAGTCCCAAAAACGATTCGGATGTCCTGACGGGTAACTATGTACACAGGTACTTTGCTACTTACTAGTAGCGGTGTCCTCCATAGGCTCCTTCTTCCTCCTCATATGGCTCTTCAGACCCGTCCGGGTCCTCTTGGCTCTCCTCATAGCCGCGGTATTGTAGCTCCTCCTCGGTGAGCCGGTGGACATGTAGGGCATATGGTCCTTTTGCACCTACGTGGCGGGTGAAGGTGACCACATCACCAGGGTACAGGTCACGGCCACGATGCCCCTCAGGTAGATGACTTTCGACGTCCCTGCGGGTCACAAAGACGTCGCCTGCTGTTTCTGGGCCCCTGATGATTCCCCAGCCGTTCTCCATGTGGAACTTGACTATGGTCCCGGTGATTCGGGGACCACGGGCAGCTTTGGGGTCTTGGCGGGCCTTACGTTTTTGTTCAGCACTCTGGGCTTGGAGCCGTTCCTCCCTGACGCGTCTCTCTCATCGCTCCCGCTCAAAGGTCGCCAGTTGCTGATGACAGGCCTCCAGACGACGGACCGCGTCTGCCCGAGTCTCTTGGGAGAACCCCATCAAGTTCTCGCCGGTGGGGTGCCACGCAAATTGGATGTCCTCCAGTGGGGGTAGGGGGACCTCCACGGGTTCTGGAGCCGGTATCAGAGGCTCGCGCGGGGGCTGGGCCTTCCATGGCTGATTGCTGATGACTTCGGCCGGCCACTCCAGGGGCAGTCCATCCGGACCGGTATGATGGGCAATCAAGTCCACACCCAGTCGTGGTATGGTAGAGGGACTTGATCTGGGGGCAGCGCCCGGGGGCACTCGGCCTTGCGACCAGGCCAGGGGTCTCTCGGTCGCGCTAGGTGGTAGTCCCGTCCGGGACAGGGGCGCAGGCTCAGCGATGGCGCCCGGGTCATCCAGGCCTTGCGACCAGGCCGATGACGCTTCTCGTTTTACGGCGCCCGGGGTCAGGGGGCGTGGCGATGGGCGGGGCGTGGCCGCGGCGCTCGCCGCTTGAGGCCTAGCCGGGAGCAGTGGCGGCGCGGCAACAGGTGCGGTGAGTGGGGCTTCTGGTGCTACAACGGGAGGCTGGGGCAGGCTTGCGGGTGCTGGGCTTGGGGTGGTGACGTCCCCTTCACTTGCCTTAGTCCTCGTGGCTCCCTCCGCGGCGTCGCCTCCGGTCCTCTCTCCTCTTGCGCCGTCCTCAGAGGCAGGCAAATCCCGGGGTGCGGCTGAGGCCTGTCGCTGGTGGGTCTCGGCCTGCCGGGCCAGTTCTTTTCTCCACTCTGTAAGTGCATCTTGCTGCGCCCGGACCATCCTCCGCTCCAGGTCCTCCAGTGCAGCTTGCGCACGCTCCGGATCTCTGAGGAGCTGCGCCAGGACTTCTGCTAGGCTGCAGAGCGGTTCGGCCTGCAGCAGGCTTCGGGCCAGGAGACTGGTGCTGCTCAGGGCGTCCATTCCCGGGTGCGGTCTGTCTGGACTGATCCAGACCACCCCCTGCCCCGCAGTTTTCTTCTCTTCCCACCCCCATTGGGGGCGGCCCCGGGGCAACTTGGTGACAATCACTTTCAGGGGCAGCCCCCCCATGTTGATAGACATCTCCACTGCTGCATTCATGGCTGGTGGGGGCGGGCCCCTTCTTTGGCGCCATTCTGGGATCTGGCCCACGATGGGAGGTGGCTTCCTGCTGTCTTTTGGTGCACACATAATGGCGTCCGCTCTGCCAGGGCGGGAAAAACGGATGAAGACGGCGAGAAACGGTCCAAGATGGCGTCTGATGGCGGGAATCGGCTCCGAATGGCGGGAAACGACTCCGGACGGCGGGAAACTTCTTTTTGAGGTACATGTGTAATTCTCTTCAGGCACGCAATACCCGTTTGTGGCGGGTTGGTCACGATCCTGCCGACTACGCCAAAGCTGACTCGCCCCCTGGGCCGTGGAGCACTCGGATCCGGGCAATTAGGGAAACGGTGGGAGCAGTAGTGGCAACCCGGTTCCGTGGCTCAGGGTGGTCAGGCCAGTGGTAGTCCGTTATGTGCTATTGATAATGTCTGTAACGGGTCTGGGAGGCGGAACCTCTGAGCTACTATACAAGGGGGCGGTCTTTGTAAGGGAGCGGGTGGCGACCAGGGAAGACGGGCAGGAAGTCACAGCAGGTGACCGGGACAGTCTCTGAGTGAACGGGCTGGAGGTCACGGCAAGTGACCGGGGCAGTCTCTGGATGAACGGGCAGATGGTCACGGCAAGTGACCGGGGCAGTCTCTGAATGAACGGGCAGATGGTCACGGCAAGTGACCGGGGCAGTCTCTGGATGAACGGGCAGATGGTCACGGCAAGTGACCGGGGCAGTCTCTGGATGAACGGGCAGATGGTCACGGCAAGTGACCGGGGCAGTCTCTGGGTAAAGGGTTGGTACGACCTGTGGCGGCTGATGATAGACGTGAGCTCCCAGGTGAGCAGGCGAGAGTCTTTGGATGAACGGGTGGTCACAGCATGTGACGGCGGAGCCTCCAGGAAGACCAACAGACAGGCGGCAGATGAGCGCTCCCAGGTGAGCGGGCAGAAGTCTCTGGACAGGCGGGTGGTCACAGCACGTGACGGCAGAGCCTCCAGGTAGGCTAGCAGACAGGCAGCAGATGAGCGCTACCAGGTGAGCGGGCAGGAGTCACTGGACAGGCAGGTGGTCACAGCACGTGACGGCGGAGCCTCCAGGTAGGCTAGCAGGCAGGTAGCAGATGTGTGCTCCCAGGTGAGCAGGCAAGCTGGTCCATAGACAGACTGACAGGAGTTGGAAGGCAGACCGTCGGACCTCAGGCAAGCAGGCAGGTGGCTGAAGTGCGCTCCCAGGTGAGCGGACAGGCTGGTCCTTAGACAGACTGACAGGAGTAGTAAGGCAGACCGTCGGACCTCAGACTAGCAGGCAGGTAGCAGATAATCAGGCAGGAATAAGACAGCAAGCTGGCAGGAATCTGGCAGGTATCTGGCAGGTAACTGGCAACGGGACCTGAGGGCTGAAGCAGAGTAGAGAACAGTGCAACAACATTGCTCGGGCACCTCCATTTTGGAGGAGGTGCCTTATATATGGTGAAGTCCTCCGGCCATTGGCCGGGGACTCCTTAGGATGGCGCGCGCGGCCCCTTTAAGAGGGAGGGAGAGCGCGCGCGCGCGCCCTAAGCACAGTGGCCGGGAAGGAGCGCGCGCTGCCAGCAGAGCGGGAGGAGGACGCCGGGCACGGAGCAGAGAGGTGAGGGGAACAGCGTCCCTGCCTAGCAGAGGGCAGGGACGCCGGCGCTACAGTACCCCCCCCTTTAGGCCCCCCCTTTTTTAGGCCAGACAGAAATTTAGCTAGGATAAGAGGGGCATGGATGTTCTCCCGGGGCTCCCACGTTCTCTCCTCAGGACCAAACCCCTTCCAATCTACTAGAAAAAAGGTCTTTCCTCTTACCCTTTTGGTGGCAAGAATGTTCTCTACCTCAAACTCGTCCTCAGCAGAAACCGGAGCAGGAGGCGTACCTGTAGACTTGGAAAAAGAGTTAAGTACCACAGGTTTGAGGAGAGATACATGGAAGGAGTTAGGGATCCGTAAGTTGGCCGGGAGTTTCAATTTATAGGCCACCGGGTTGATCTGACTGATGACCTCCAGAGGACCGATGAACCGAGGCCCTAACTTGTAAGAAGGTATCTTGAGTCGGACATATTTAGATGAGAGCCAGACTTTATCTCCAGGACGAAATTGAGGAGGATCCAGGCGTTTTTTGTCAGCGTGTCTTTTCATCCGTTCGGACGACTGAAGGAGTGCGGATCGGGTACTCTCCCAAATGGAGGAAAATTTGCTAACGAGAGATTCCGCAGCCGGGTTGTCCACAGAGGTGGAGACAGGAAAAGGAATCCGAGGATGCTGACCGAAGACTACAAAAAACGGGGATTTGGAGGAGGATTCGCTCTCGTGATTGTTATAAGAGAACTCGGCCCATGGTAGGAGATCCACCCAGTCTGAATGATGGGCATTAACGAAGTGCCGGAGGTAACTGGTCAGGTTCTGATTGATCCGCTCCACTTGACCATTGGACTGTGGGTGGTAAGCGGAAGAGAAGTCCAGGGTGACGTCTAGCAGTTTACAAGTGGCTCTCCAGAAACGTGAGGTGAACTGTACCCCACGATCCGACACGATGTGGAGGGGCAGGCCATGAAGACGGAAGATGTGGCGGATAAAGTCTTTAGCCAGCTCGGGTGCAGACGGGAGGGCTGGCAGGGGAATAAAGTGAGCCATCTTGGAAAAGCGATCAGCGACCACCCAAATGACCGTACAACCGGCGGAGACGGGGAGATCAGTTATGAAGTCCATAGCAATATGCTGCCAGGGGGCAGCAGGCACAGGAAGTGGAAGGAGGCGACCGGCTGGCAGGTGTCTCGGGACTTTGTTGCGGGCGCAGGACACACAGGCAGAAACAAAGTCTATTACGTCCTTGTGCAGGGTAGGCCACCAGTAGTGCCGGGCAATAAGCTGGAGGGTCTTTTTCTGACCGGCGTGGCCAGCTAGTTTAGACGAATGGCCCCAGTGTAGGATCTTCTTCCGATCAGGTACTGAAACAAACGTTTTACCGGGAGGGAGACGATTTAGACTCACGGGAGCCACCTGCATTACTCTGGCGGGATCGATGATATGTTTAGGTTCTTCCTCGAGATCGGACACCAGAAAGGATCGGGACAAGGCGTCTGCTTTGACGTTTTTGTCAGCCGGGCGAAAATGAAGAACAAAATCAAAGCGAGCAAAAAACAAGGACCACCGGGCTTGGCGCGGGTTAAGTCTCTGGGCATGCTGGAGGTAAGCCAAGTTCTTGTGGTCAGTGTAAATTATTACCGGGTGAAGAGCCCCCTCGAGTAGGTAACGCCACTCCTCCAACGCCAGCTTGATGGCCAATAACTCTCGGTCTCCTGTGGAATAGTTGCGCTCAGAAGAGGAGAAGAGTTTGGAGAAGAAGCCACAAGTTACCATTCTCCCGGAAGATGATTTTTGAGTAAGTACCGCTCCGGCTCCAGAGGAGGAGGCGTCAACTTCCAGGAAGAACTGCTTGTTTCCGTCCGGGCGATGCAGCACCGGGGCGGAAGAGAAGGCCTGTTTTAGGGAAAGAAAGGCCTCCTCTGCTTCGGGCGGCCACTCTTTGGGATTAGTACCCTTACGGGTGAGAGCGGAAATTGGGGCAGTTCGGGAAGAGAAGTGTGGTATGAAGAGGCGGTAGTAGTTAGCGAAGCCCAGGAATCGCTGAATGGCCTTCAACCCCTCCGGTCGAGGCCATTTCTCGATGGCAGACAGTTTCTCTGGATCCATTCGTAGGCCGGTCTGAGAAATAATGTAGCCCAAAAACGGAACCGAGGTCTGCTCAAAGAGGCACTTCTCGTATTTAGCGAAGAGGTGATTCTGCCTGAGCCTGAGCAGGACCTGACGAACGTCCCTCCGGTGAGTCTGGAGATCCGGAGAGAAGACCAAGATGTCGTCCAGGTACACCACTACGCAGGAGTAGAGAAGGTCCCGGAAGATGTCATTGACCAACTCTTGAAAGACGGCAGGAGCGTTACAGAGACCAAAGGGCATTACCAGATATTCATAGTGGCCGTCCCGGGTGTTGAATGCCGTCTTCCATTCATCCCCCTGACGGATACGAACCAGGCTGTACGCCCCACGGAGGTCCAGTTTGGTGAAGATTCTAGCCCCCCTCAGACGATCAAATAACTCCGGAATGAGCGGAAGGGGGTACTTATTCTTCACCGTGATCTGGTTAAGGCCTCTATAGTCTATACAGGGACGGAGAGAGCCGTCCTTCTTTTTGACGAAAAAGAAGCCTGCTCCCGCCGGGGAGGTAGATTTCCGGATGAATCCCCTGGCCAGATTCTCCTCAATATATTCGGACATCGACCGGGTCTCAGCAGCGGATAATGGATAAATACGCCCACGGGGAGGAGTAGTAACAGGTCGATAGGGCAGTCGTATGGTCTATGAGGGGGTAGTGTCTCTGCTTCCTTTTTATTAAAGACATCAGCATAAGACCAATAAGGAATCGGAAGTCCAGGTAGATTAGCTGGGGTAGGAGAAGGACGGACGGGATGGACGGGAACCAGACAAGTCTTATGGCAGTCCTGTCCCCAGCGAAGGACTTCTCCGGTCTGCCAGTCAAGCACGGGTGCATGTCTCTGGAACCAAGGTAGGCCTAGCAAGAGGGCGTGGGAGAGTCCAGGCAGAACATGAAAGGAGATACTGTCAGAATGCAGCATTCCCACCTGCAGAGTAATGGATTCGGTGATGAGTTGGATGGGGCGTGGTAAGAGACCCCCATCCACGGCAGCAACAGACAAGGGTACAGCCAGAGGTTTGGTGGGGATGCGGTATTTCTCTACCAGGGACTGTGAAATAAGATTCCCGGCTGCTCCAGAGTCAAGTTGGGCTAGTTCGAAATAACGGTTCTCCCCGCAGATGATTGAGACTGACAACAGCAGAGATGGAGAGGATTTATTCTTGTCTAGGTCGACCTCTCTGAGCGAACCTAGACACAGGCGTTTCCCGACCTCTCTGGGCAGGTACGGATCCGGTGCTCCTTACTGCCACAGTAGAAGCAGCTCCCCTCGGCACGGCGTAAGTCCTGACGGGTTTTGACCATCTTGGTCTGGTCGACCTGCATAGGCTCAGGAGAGTGTACCTGGGTAGAGACGGAGGGAGTGACGGGTTTCTGAAAAGTAGGAGCTAGACGTGGTAACCTCCTCTCACGGGTGACCTCTTTGGCACGCTCCTGGAACCGTAGGTCAATCCGGGTGGCAAGAGTTATTAGGTCATCGAGAGTGGTAGGGATGTCCCGACCGGCAAGTTCATCTTTAATACGGCCGGACAGACCCTCCCAGAAGACGGATACCAGAGCGTTGTTATCCCAGGCCAGCTCCGAGGCAAGGGTACGGAACCGTATGGCATATTGGCCCACGGTGAGACTTCCCTGACGGAGGCGTAGCAGTGATGATGCGGATGAGGTCTTCCGTCCGGGTTCATCGAAGACTTTCCGGAAAGCCGTGAGAAAAGCAGGCAAGTTGGACACCAGGGGGTCTCCTCTCTCCCATAGAGGATTTAGCCAGGCCAGGGCCTCCCCGGTGAGATGGGACATGATGAATGCAATTTTGGCTCGGTCGGAGTTAAACTGGTGGGACAATAGTTCAAAGTGCAGGGTGCACTGATTTATGAAGCCCCGAGCCTGGGCGGAGTCGCCTCCGAAGCGAGGAGGTGCAGAAAGCCGGGGTCCGGGGTAGGAAACCATGGTATTAGTGGGCAGCGGAGCTGCCGGATTGCGAGACATGGCACTGGTGGAGGTTGCTGGTGGAGCAGTCAGAGTGTCCAGGCGAGTATTGACATTCCGCAGGTGACCCAGGATGGACTCCTGTTGGGACCTTTGACGGGACAGTTCATGACACAGGTCCGAGAGCGAGGGAGCTTGGGTGCCACCGGGTTCCATGGCCCGAGCAAACTGTAACGGGTCTGGGAGGCGGAACCTCTGAGCTACTATACAAGGGGGCGGTCCTTGTAAGGGAGCGGGTGGCGACCAGGGAAGACGGGCAGGAAGTCACAGCAGGTGACCGGGACAGTCTCTGAGTGAACGGGCTGGAGGTCACGGCAAGTGACCGGGGCAGTCTCTGGATGAACGGGCAGATGGTCACGGCAAGTGACCGGGGCAGTCTCTGAATGAACGGGCAGATGGTCACGGCAAGTGACCGGGGCAGTCTCTGGATGAACGGGCAGATGGTCACGGCAAGTGACCGGGGCAATCTCTGGATGAACGGGCAGATGGTCACGGCAAGTGACCGGGGCAGTCTCTGGGTAAAGGGTTGGTACGACCTGTGGCGGCTGATGATAGACGTGAGCTCCCAGGTGAGCAGGCGAGAGTCTTTGGATGAACGGGTGGTCACAGCATGTGACGGCGGAGCCTCCAGGAAGACCAACAGACAGGCGGCAGATGAGCGCTCCCAGGTGAGCGGGCAGAAGTCTCTGGACAGGCGGGTGGTCACAGCACGTGACGGCAGAGCCTCCAGGTAGGCTAGGAGACAGGCAGCAGATGAGCGCTCCCAGGTGAGCAGGCAGGAGTCACTGGACAGGCAGGTGGTCACAGCACGTGACGGCGGAGCCTCCAGGTAGGCTAGCAGGCAGGTAGCAGATGTGTGCTCCCAGGTGAGCAGGCAAGCTGGTCCATAGACAGACTGACAGGAGTTGGAAGGCAGACCGTCGGACCTCAGGCAAGCAGGCAGGTGGCTGAAGTGCGCTCCCAGGTGAGCGGACAGGCTGGTCCTTAGACAGACTGACAGGAGTAGTAAGGCAGACCGTCGGACCTCAGACTAGCATGCAGGTAGCAGATAATCAGGCAGGAATAAGACAGCAAGCTGGCAGGAATCTGGCAGGTATCTGGCAGGTAACTGGCAACGGGACCTGAGGGCTGAAGCAGAGTAGAGAACAGTGCAACAACATTGCTCGGGCACCTCCATTTTGGAGGAGGTGCCTTATATATGGTGAATTCCTCCGGCCATTGGCCGGGGACTCCTTAGGACGGCGCGCGCGGCCCCTTTAAGAGGGAGGGAGAGCGCGCGCGCCCTAAGCACAGTGGCCGGGAAGGAGCGCGCGCTGCCAGCAGAGCGGGAGGAGGACGCCGGGCACGGAGCAGAGAGGTGAGGGGAACAGCGTCCCTGCCTAGCAGAGGGCAGGGACGCCGGCGCTACAATGTCCAACTACGCCACCCGTGGATTGCGGTTATTAGGAACCACCGCTGCATGCAGACCGCTGGGGCTGATGAAGTGTGCAGCTAGGGTAGTGTGACTCCCCACGGGAAGAGTGCAGCCCCAGGGCAGTGTAGTGGCTGGTGGAAGTGATGGTGGTGAGAGTCACAGTACCGGTAGTGCCGGAGGAGCGAAGGAGCACACGGACAACAAGTTACAGTCCAGGGTCTTTACTCACAGTTCGTTTGTTCCGGGTCACTTCCGTCGGCAGTGACCGCCCGAGCCGTGCTGCGTCCACCAGGCGAGGGGCTCGGTCAACTCCCAGGCAGTTCAGGAGCATGGCACAGGACCCCCTTTAATCCTTTCTCTGGCCTGCCTCACCAGTGACCCACTTTTGTCCGGCTGCCGCGGACTTGTGCAGTTAAACGTGGGCCCCGTCCTCCACTGTCCTATATGGTGCCTTCCTAGCAGGTTTGATGAGGTGTCGCACCAATAGATGATCACGACGACCGGTCTTTGGCTGAGGGTTGTTTCTCCTCCACCAACTTGGGATCCGGTACCCTTAATCTGCCTGACCCTGCACCCTGGATTCTCATGGGTTCTTAGGGTCCCTTCCACCTTCTTGTTCCTGAGCCCTTCTGTTTCTCTGTCTCTCCTTCTTTGCAGTTCCTTTCTGTTTCTGTTCCTTTCTCTTGGAGCTGAGGTGAGCCAGAATCTCAGCTCCCCTTCACCTCCTCCTCGGCCTCTTCTCCAGGCCCACTTCTCCTTCTCCTCTCAGGCCCCGGCCTCTTCCCTAGGCCTGCCTCTGGAGCAGCACTCAGCCTGAGCTGCTGCTCCCTGTCTTCTCCTCTCCACAGAACGAACCTAGATCTAAGATGGTGCCCACCTTTTATACCTCCCTCTGACCATGAGCCCAGGTGACCAGCAACCAATGGGCTCCTACCTACGCTCAGGAACCGCCCCCTATCTGCCCCTACAGCACTGGGTGTTCCACCCCTCCCTCCCCACTCCAGCAGGGACATGGTCGGTCGTGCCTGCACTTATGTCTAGTGGGAGCACCGTTGAGCTGTCCCTCGGAAATGGGGTGTGTGTGCTGTATGCAGCTAACTGAGCCCTGGTCCATACTCCATCCTTACCCGGGAGTGGAATATCACACCTCTGGACTGAGGTGCAATACCCATGTAGCGGCCGAACCCTCGGGGCGCTACATATATACATTACATAGGATACACTGGGGCCGATGTATATACATTACATAGGATACAGTGGGGTCGATGTATATATATTACATAGGATACACTTGGACCGATTTATATACATTACATAGAACACGCTGGGGCTGATGTATATACATTACATAGGATACACTGGGGCCGGTGTATATACATTATAAGGATACACTGGGGCCGATGCATATACATTACATAGAATACACTGGGGCCGATGTATATACATTATGTAGGATACTCTGAGGCCGATGTATATACATTACATAGAACACACTGGGGCCGATGTATATACATTACGTAGGATACACTGGGGCTGATGTATATACATTACATAGGATACCATGGGGCTGATGTATATACATCATATAGGATACCATAGGGCTGATGTATATACATTACATAGGATGCCATGGGGCTGATGTATACACATCATATAGGATACCATGGGGCTGATGTATATACATTACATAGTATACCATGGGGCTGATGTATATACATCATATAGGATACCATGGGTCTGATGTATATACATTAGATAGGATACCATGGGGCTGATGTATATACATCATATAGGATACCATGGGTCTGATGTATATACATTAGATAGGATACCATGGGGCTGATGTATATACATCATATAGGATACCATGGGGCTGATGTATATACATTACATAGGATACGCTAGGGCCATTGTATATACATTACATAGAATACGCTAGGGCCAATGTATATACATCATATAGGATACACTGGGGCAATGTACATACATATTATAGGATATTCTAGGGCTCATGTATATACATCATATAGGATACCATGGGACTGATGTATATACATCATATAGGATACCATGGGACTGATGTATATACATCATATAGGATACTATAGGGCTGATGTGTATGCATTACATAGGATACCATGGGGCTGATGTATATACATTACATAGGATACCATGGCGCTGATGTATATACTGTACATCATATAGGATACCATGGGGCTGATGTATATACATCATATAGGATACCATGGGGCTGATGTATATACATTACATAGGATACCATGGCGCTGATGTACATACATAATATAGGATACCATGGGGCTGACGTATATACATTACATAGGATACCGTGGCGCTGATGTATATACATCATATAGTATACCATGGGGCTGATATACAGTATGTACATCATATAGGATACCATGGCGCTGATGTACAGTATATACATCATATAGTATACCATGGGGCTGATATACAGTATGTACATCATATAGGATACCATGGCGCTGATGTACAGTATATACATCATATAGGATACCATGGCGCTGATGTACAGTATATACATCATATAGGATACCATGACGCTGATGTATATACATCATATAGGATACCATGGCTCTGATGTATATACATTACATAGGATACCATGGGACTGATGTACAGTATATACATCATATGGGATACCATGGCGCTGATGTACATACATAATATAGGATACCATGGGGCTGATGTATATACATCATATATACAATACCATGGGGCTGATGTATATACATTGCATAGGATACCGTGGCGCTGATCTATATACATCATATAGGAAACCATGGGGCTGATGTATATGCATCATATAGGATACCATGGGACTGATGTATATAAATCAAATAGGATACCATGGGGCTGATGTATATACATCATATAGGATACCATGGGACTGATGTATATATATCATATAGGATACAATGGGGCTGATGTATATACATCATATAGGATACCATGGGGCTGATGTATATTCATCATATAGGATACCAAGGGGCTGATGTATATACATTACATAGGATACACTGGGGCCGATGTATATACATTACATAGAACACACTGGGGCCGATGTATATACATTACATAGGATACACTGAGGCCGATGTATATACATTACATAGAACACACTGGGGCCGATGTATATACATTACATAGAACACACTGGGGCCGATGTACATACATTACATAGGATATACTGGGGCCGATGTATATACATTACATAGGATAACATGGGGCTGATGTATATACATCATATAGGATACCATGGGGCTGATGTATATACATTACATAGGATACGCTAGGGCCAATGTATATACATTACATAGAATAGGCTAGGGCCAATGTATATACATCATATAGGATACACTGGGGCCAATGTACATACATAATATAGGATATTCTAGGGCCCATGTATATACATCATATAGGATACCATGGGACTGATGGATATACATCATATAGGATACCATGGGGCTGATGTATATACATCATATAGGATACCATGGGGCTGATGTATATACATTACATAGGATACCATGGCGCTGATGTATATACTGTACATCATATAGGATACCATGGGGCTGATGTATATACATCATATAGGATACCATGGGGCTGATGTATATACATTACATAGGATACCATGGCGCTGATGTACATACATAATATAGGATGTCATGGGGCTGATGTATATACACCATATAGGATACCATGGGGCTGATGTATATACATCATATAGGATACCATGGGGCTGATGTATATACATCATATAAGATACCATGGGGCTGATGTATATACATCATATAGGATACCATGTTACTGATGTATATACATCATATAGGATACCATGGGGCTGATGTATATACATTATATAGGATACCATGGGGCTGATGTATATACATCATATAGGATACCATTGGGCTGATGTATATACATCATATAGGATACCATGGGGCTGATGTGTATACATCATATAGGATATCATGGGGCTGATGTACAGTATGTACATCATATAAGATACCATGGCGCTGATGTATATACATTACATAGGATACCATGGGGCTGATGTGTATACATCATATAGGATACCATGGGGCTGATGTATATACATTATATAGGATACCATGGCGCTGATGTACATACATAATATAGGAGACCATGGCGCTTATGTACATACATATTATAGGATACCATGGGGCTGATGTATATACATTACATCGGATACCGTGGCGCTGATGTATATACATCATATAGTATTCCATGGGGCTGATGTATATACATCATATAGTATACCATGACGCTGATGTATATACATCATATAGGATATCATGGGGCTGATGTACAGTATGTACATCATATAAGATACCATGGGGCTAATGTATAAACATCATATAGGATACCATGGGACTGATGTATATACATCATATAGGATACCATGGGGCTGATGTATATACATTATATAGGATACCATGGGGCTGATGTATATACATTATATAGGATACCATGGGGCTGATGTATATACATCATATAGGATACCATGGGGCTGATGTATATACATCATATAGGATACCATGGGGCTGATGTACAGTATATACATTACATAGGATACCATGGGGCTGATGTATATACATCATATAGGATACCATGGGGCTGATGTATATACATTACATAGGATACCATGGCGCTGATGTACATACATAATATAGGATACCATTGGGCTGATGTATATACATTACATAGGATACCATGGCGCTGATGTACATACATAATATAGGATACCATGGGGCTGATGTATATACATTACATAGGATACCATGACGCTGATGTATATACATTACATAGGATACCATGGCGCTGATGTATATACATTACATAGGATACCATGGCGCTGATGTACATACATAATATAGGATACCATGGGGCTGATGTATATACATTACATAGGATACCATGGCGCTGATGTATATACATCATATAAGATACCATGGGGCTGATGTACAGTATATACATCATTTAGGATACCATGGCGCTGATGTATATACATCATATAGGATACCATGGGGATGATGTATATTCATCATATAGGATACCATGGGGCTGATGTATATACATTACATAGGATACCATGGGGCTGATGTATATTCATCATATAGGATACCATGGGGCTGATGTATATACATTACATAGGATACCATGGGACTGATGTATATACATCATATAGGATACCATGGGGCTGATGTATATACATTACATAGGATACCATGGGGCTGATATATTTTCATTACATAGGATACCATGGCGCTGATGTATATACTCTACATCATATAGGATACCATGGGGCTGATGTATATACATCATATAGTATACCATGGGGCTGATGTATATACATTACATAGGATACCATGGGGCTGATGTATATACATTACATAGGATACCATGGCGCTGATGTACATACATAATATAAGATACCATGGGGCTGATGTATATACATTACATAGGATACCATGGGGCTGATGTATATACATCATATAGTATACCATGGGGCTGATGTACAGTATATACATCATGGAGGATACCATGGCGCTGATGTATATACATCATATAGGATACCATGGTGCTGATGTATATACATTACATAGGATACCATGGGGCTGATGTATATACATCATATAGGATACCATGGGGCTGATGTAAATACATCATATAGGATACCATGAGGCTGATGTATATACATCATATAGGATATCATGGCACTGATGTACAGTATGTACATCATATAGGATACCATGGCGCTGATGTATATACATCATATAGGATACCATGGGGCTGATGTATATACATCATATAGGATACCATGGCGCTGATGTATATACATTACATAGGATACCATGGGGCTGATGTATATACATCATATAGGATACCATGGCGCTGATGTACAGTATATACATCATATAAGATACCATGGGGCTGATGTATATACATCATATAGGATACCGTGGCGCTGATGTATATACATTACATAGGATACCATGGCGCTGATTTATATACATCATATAGGATACCATGGCGCTGATGTATATACATTACATAGGATACCATGGGGCTGATGTATATACATCATATAGGATACCATGGGGCTGATGTATACACATCATATAGGATACCATGGGGCTGATGTATATACATTACATAGGATACCGTGGCGCTGATGTATATACATTAGATAGGATACCATGGCGCTGATGTAAATACATTACATAGGATACCATGGCGCTGATTTATATACATCATATAGGATACCATGGCGCTGATGTATATACATTACATAGGATACCATGGGGCTGATGTATATACATCATATAGGATACCATGGGGCTGATGTATACACATCATATAGGATACCATGGGGCTGATGTATATACATTACATAGGATACCGTGGCGCTGATGTATATACATTACATAGGATACCATGGCGCTGATGTAAATACATTACATAGGATACCATGGCGCTGATTTATATACATCATATAGGATACCATGGCGCTGATGTATATACATTACATAGGATACCATGGGGCTGATGTATATACATCATATAGGATACCATGGGGCTGATGTATATACATCATATAGGATACCATGGGGCTGATGTACAGTATATACATTACATAGGATACCATGGGGCTGATGTATATACATCATATAGGATACCATGGGGCTGATGTATATACATTACATAGGATACACTGGGGCCGATGTATATACATCATATAGGATACCATGGGGCTGATGTATATACATTACATAGGATACACTGGGGCCGATGTATATACATCATATAGGATACCATGGGGCTGATGTATATACATTACATAGGATACCATGGGGCTGATGTATATACATTACATAGGATACCATGGGGCTGATGTATATACATTACATAGGATACACTGGGGCCGATGTATATACATCATATAGGATACCATGGCGCTGATGTACATACATAATATAGGATACCATGGGGCTGATGTATATACATTACATAGGATACCATGGCGCTGATGTACATACATAATATAGGATACCATGGGGCTGATGTATATACATTACATAGGATACCATGACGCTGATGTATATACATCATAAAAGATATCATGGGGCTGATGTACAGTATATACATCACATAAGATACCGTGGGGCTGATGTTTATACATTACATAGGATACCGTGGCGCTGATGTATATACATTACATAGGATACCATGGCGCTGATGTATATACATCATATAAGATACCATGGGGCTAATGTACAGTATATACATCATTTAGGATACCATGGCGCTGATGTATATACATTACATAGGATACCATGGGGCTGATGTATATACATCATATAGGATACCATGGGGCTGATGTATATACATTACATAGGATACCATGGGACTGATGTATATACATCATATAGGATACCATGGGGCTGATGTATATACATCATATAGGATACCATGGGGCTGATGTGTATACATTACATAGGATACCATGGGGCTGATATATTTTCATTACATAGGATACCATGGCGCTGATGTATATACTCTACATCATATAGGATACCATGGGGCTGATGTATATACATCATATAGGATACCATGGGGCTGATGTATATACATTACATAGGATACCATGGCGCTGATGTACATACATAATATAAGATACCATGGGGCTGATGTATATACATTACATAGGATACCATGGGGCTGATGTATATACATCATATAGTATACCATGGGGCTGATGTACAGTATATACATCATGGAGGATACCATGGCGCTGATGTATATACATCATATAGGATACCATGGTGCTGATGTATATACATTACATAGGATACCATGGGGCTGATGTATATACATCATATAGGATACCATGGGGCTGATGTAAATACATTACATAGGATACCATGAGGCTGATGTATATACATCATATAGGATATCATGGCACTGATGTACAGTATGTACATCATATAGGATACCATGGCGCTGATGTATATACATCATATAGGATACCATGGGGCTGATGTATATACATCATATAGGATATCATGGCACTGATGTACAGTATGTACATCATATAGGATACCATGGCGCTGATGTATATACATCATATAGGATACCATGGTGCTGATGTATATACATCATATAGGATACCATGGGGCTGATGTATATACATCAGATAGGATACCATGGCGCTGATGTATATACATCATATAGGAGACCATGGCGCTGATGTATATACATTACATAGGATACCATGGGGCTGATGTATATACATCATATAGGATACCATGGCGCTGATGTACAGTATATACATCATATAAGATACCATGGGGCTGATGTATATACATCATATAGGATACCGTGGCGCTGATGTATATACATTACATAGGATACCATGGCGCTGATTTATATACATCATATAGGATACCATGGCGCTGATGTATATACATTACATAGGATACCATGGGGCTGATGTATATACATCATATAGGATACCATGGGGCTGATGTATACACATCATATAGGATACCATGGGGCTGATGTATATACATTACATAGGATACCGTGGCGCTGATGTATATACATTACATAGGATACCATGGCGCTGATGTAAATACATTACATAGGATACAATGGCGCTGATGTATATACATCATATAACATACCATGGGGCTGATGTACAGTATATACATCATGTAGGACACCATGGCGCTGATGTATATACATTACATAGGATACCATGGGGCTGATATATATACATCATATAGGATACCATGGGGACGATGTACAGTATATACATCATATGGGATACCATGGGACTGATGTATATACATCATATAGGATACACTGGGACTGATGTATATACAGTCATATGAAAAAGTTTGGGCACCCCTATTAATCTTAAGCTTAATGTTTTATAAAAATTGGTGTTTTTGCAACAGCTATTTCAGTTTGATATATGTAATAACTGTTGGATACAGTAATGTTTCTGCCTTGAAATGAGGTTTATTGTACTAACAGAAAATGTGCAATCTGCATTCAAACAAAATTTGACAGGTGCATAAGTATGGGCACCTCACCAGAAAAGTGACATTAATATTTAGTAGATCCTCCTTTTGCAAAAATAACAGCCTCTAGTCGCTTCCTGTAGCTTTTAATGAGTTCCTGGATCCTGGATGAAGGTATTTTTGACCATTCCTCTTTACAAAACAATTCCAGTTCAGTTAAGTTTGATGGTCGCCGAGCATGGACAGCCTCTTCAAATGATCCCACAGATGTTCAATGATATTCAGGTCTGGGACTGGGATGGCCATTCCAGAACATTGTAATTGTTCCTCTGCATGAATGCCTGAGTAGATTTGGAGCGGTGTTTTGGATCATTGTCTTGCTGAAAGATCCATCCACTGCGTAACTTCAACTTTATCACTGATTCTTGAACACTATTGCCAAGAATCTGCTGATACTGAGTGGAATCCATGCGTCCCTCAACTTTAACAAGATTCCCAGTGCCGGCATTGACCACACAGCCCCAAAGCATGATGGAACCTCCACCAAATTTTACTGTGGGTAGCAAGTGTTTTTCTTGGAATGCTGTGTTTTTTTGCCACCATGCATAACGCCTTTTTGTATGACCAAACAACTCAATCTTGCTTTCATCAGTCCACAGGACCTTCTTCCAAAAAGAAATAGGCTTCTTCAAATGTGCTTTTGCATACCTCAGCCGACTCTGTTTGTGCGTACTTGCAGAAACGGCTTCTTTCGCATCACTCTCCCATACAGCTTCTCCTTGTGCAAAGTGCGTTGTATAGTTGACCGATGCACAGTGACACCATCTGCAGCAAGTTGATGCTGCAGCTCTCTGGAGGTGGTCTGAGGATTGTCCTTGACTGATCTCACCATTCTTCTTCTCTGCCTTTCTGATGTTTTTCTTGTCCTGACACTTCTGGCCTTAACAAGAACTGTCCCTATGTTCTTCCATTTCCTTACTATGTTCCTCACAGTGGAAACTGACAGGTTAAATCTCTGAGACAGCTTTTTGTATCCTTCCCCTGAACAACTATGTTGAATAATCTTTGTTTTCAGATCATTTGACAGTTGTTTTGAGGAGCCCATGATGCCACTCTTCAGAGGAGATTCAAACAGGAGAACAACTTGCAAGTGGCCACTTTAAGTAGCTTTTCTCATGATTGCATACACCTGGCTATAAAGTTCAAAGCTCAATGAGGTTACAAAACCAAAAAAAGTGCTTTAGTAAGTCAGTAAAAAGTAGGCAGGAGTATTTAAAACAAGAAAATGATAAGGGTGCCCATACTTATGCACAGGTCAAATTTTGTTTGAATGCAGATTGCACATTTTCTGTTAGCACAATAAACCTCATTTCAAGGCAGAAACATTACTGTGTCCAACAGTTATTACATATATCAAACTGAAATAGCTGTTGCAAAAACACCAATTTTTATAAAACATTAAGCTTAAGATTAATAGGGGTGCCCAAACTTTTTCATATAACTGTATATATATTGTACATGTGCATGAGTATATACAGTATATGTGTACGTGTATAGTGGTGTTGCTTGAAGTTTATAGACCCCATTGAAAAATTTCCAACAGGAACCCAACACTACAGATTTTTAATAGTACTGGTCTTCTCTTATGGGCCAAAAGGATATTTTGGGCCCCCATAGGATCCAGGGCTAGGTGCGACTGCAACACATGCACCTACTATAATTATGCCTCTATGTTTGTTTATCGACAATCAGACAAGCATTTACCATGTAGCCTATAGTAATTGTGCCCTATTCTGTAGTAGATGTGTAGGTATTGCAACAATCTGGCAATTCACCTATATCTCTGCTCTGTACAGCAGCTGCATTTGCTCCTTGGTCTGGAATACGTGAGCTGCGGGGACTTTTACAGCTACTTACTGATGAAGGGGCAGCTTGACATCCCCAGTGCAAGGTAAAGGTCTATGTAACTATACATGTTTAGAAATATATACAAGTGCTTCTCACTAAATTAGAATATCATCAAAAAGTTCATTTATTTCAGTTCAATACAAAAAGTGAAACTCGTATATTATATAGAGTCATTACAAACAGAGTGATCTATTTCAAGTGTTTATTTCTGTTAATGTTGATGATTATGGCTTACAGCCAATGAAAACACAAAAGTCATTATCTCAGTAAACTAGAATAATTAACAAAAAACACCTGCAAAGGCTTCCTAATTGTTTAAAAAGGTCCCTTAGTATGTTTCAGTAGGCGCCATAATCATGGGGAAGACTGCTGACTTGACAGATGTCCAGAAGGCAGTCATTGACACACTCCACAAGGAGGATAAGCCACAAAGGGGCATTTCTAAAGAAGCTGGCTGTTCACAGAGTGCTGTATCCAAGCATATTAATGGAAAGTTAAGTGGAAGGAAAAAGTGTGGTAGAAAAAGGTGCACAAGCAACCGGGATAACCGCAGCCTTGAAAAGATTGTTAAGAAAAGGCCATTCAAAAATCTGGGGGAGATTCACAAGGAGTGGACGGCTGCTGGAGTCATTGCTTCAAGAGCCACCACACACAGACATATCCAGGACATGGGCTACAAGTGTCCCATTCCTTGTGTCAAGCCACTCATGACCAATAGACAGCGCCAGAAGCGTCTTACCTGGGCCAAGGAGAAAAAGACCTGGACTGTTCCTCAGTGGTCCAAGGTGTTGTTTTCAGATGAAAGTAAATTTTGCATTTCATTTGGAAATCAAGGTCCCAGAGTCTGGAGGAAGAATGGAGAGGCACACAATCCAAGCTGCTTCAGGTCTAGTGTGAAGTTTCCACAATCAGTGATGGTTTGGGGAGCCATGTCATCTGCTGGCGTAGGTCCACTGTGTTTTATCAAGACCAAAGTCAGCGCAGCTGTCTACCAGGAAATTTTAGAGCACATATTTATTTATTTTATTCACTTATATAGCACCATTAATTCCTCAGTGCTTTACAGACATCATCATCACTATCCCCACCAGGGGTCACAATCTAAATTCCCTATCAGTATGTCTTTGGAGAGTGAGAGAACACCGGAGAACCCGGAGGAAACCCACGCAAACACGGGGAGAACATACAAACTCCTTGCAGATGTTGTCCTTGGTGGGATTTGAACCCAGGACCCCAGTGCTGCAAGACAGCAGTGCTAACCACTGAACCACCATGCTGCCTACTTCATGCTTCCCTCTGCCGACAAGCTTTTTGGAGATGGAATTGGGTTTACAAACAACAGTATCACTGAGCTTGATTGGCCAACAAACTCGCCTGACCTTAACCCCATAGAGAATCTATGGGGTATTGTCAAGAGGAAGATGAGAGACACCAGACCCAACAATGCAGACGAGCTGAAGGCTGCTATCAAAGCAACCTGGGTTTCCATAACACCTCAGCAGTGCCACAGGCTGATCGCCTCCATGCCACGCCACATTGATGCAGTAATTGATGCAAAAGGAGCCCCGACCAAGTATTGAGTGCATTTACTGAACATACATTTCAGTAGGCCAACATTTTGGATTTTAAAAACATTTTTCAAGCTGTTGTTATAAAGTATTCTAATTTACTGAGATAATGTTGATGATTATGGCTTACAGCCAATGAAAACACAAAAGTCATTACCAGAAATAAACACTTGAAATAGATCACTCTGTTTGTAATGACTCTATATAATATACGAGTTTCACTTTTTGTATTGAAGAACTGAAATAAATTAACTTTTTGATGATGTTCTAATTTAGTGAGAAGCACCTGTATAAGAGCAGTTCTGTCATCAGTATTAATTGTTCTTTGGCATTCTAATTTATTGTCTTTCATTCTAATTTTCTTGTCTTTCTGTCAGATTCTATGCCGCTGAACTTGTCTGTGGAATCCAACATCTCCACTCAAAGGGCGTCATCCACAGAGACCTCAAGCCCGAGAACATCTTGGTGGCTGAAACGGGCCATATTAAGATCACAGATTTCGGTCTCGCAATTGACAACATGCTAGGAGACCGAACAGCCACTGGATACGCTGGAACACAAGGCTACATGGCTCCTGAGGTGAGAAGAAGAAGGATTTTCTATTTTTCATACTATAATTGTATGTCTGCCTGGATCACACACATAATCCTACACATGCCCATTACAGTAAATGGGGCATTCTGACATAGATATCTCACACATTCACACATCTGACATGCCATACACATTAGATAGACAGCTATTTTTCTCAACCTCCTCATACACATGCATGCTTAGCTTAGCTGATTGTACATGCGTTCTGAATGGGAGGGGGGAGGGGGAAGTATGACCATGCCAGACACAAAGGATCGGGCATTGAAATTCAGCCTAAATTTGAAATTCAACATCAAGTGTTTGACCTGAATTGGGATGTCTCCATACACATTAGATGATCTCTCAGGAATTTGTGAGTCCGGCCCCAATACATGATCGTGCTATATCTTTTGCCAGCATTAGAGACCCAAAGAGCTACAAGTCAGGCAACAAAGGGTTCTAGAGCTCAGAAGAGCAGCGTGGCTCCTTTAAGTCATTAGGGGAAGTAATCATAATATTCAAGTGACATCACAACCACAGGAATCATCCACTCTCACTGTATTACAAAGTCTTACAATTTTTAAATCAGAAACTTTGTTACATTGAAGATATGGAACTTTTTGACCAACTTTTTATCTGTTTTCTTCATGTAGATTTTGGCTGGGAAGGAGTATAACGCCGGAGTTGACTGGTATTCTTTTGGTGTCATCTTAAAAGAAATGGTTACCGATGAGTGTGCCTACCATCAAACACTCAATGATAAATCCTCCGGCATCAGGAACATCACTAAACAGGTCAGTAGTCTTAACACTCATTAGTACTATGATTTATACAATGTTATAGTTGTAGAGATGAGCAAACCTTTTGAAATTCAAATTAACCAGCTTGTTCCATATTTTTCCAAGTACTCAACATAAATGGGTAAACTTGTGGTAACCGTTCTTCACTGCTGTGCTATCACACACTATCTGTACAGTCTTTTACCGTTTTATGTCTTTCTCTCTCAATCTCTACTGCTAAGCTGTGATCTGTGATGTGCTCTCCCTATCCAGATTCACCACAAAATGACTGCTGCATTCCCTGCTTTGGCTTTCATATAGGCTATGATGGCCCCTCCTGATTGTGCTATAACATGAGACACCAGAAAGGCATTATGGTGAAGCCTTGCCGACTGCATCACAGGTCCTGTGAGCCTTTTCTGGCTGATGCCATTTTCAGTAATACTGTATGTAAAATGGCTGCAATCATTTTAGGTGATTCCCAAGAACCAAATCACAAATTTATGAAATTCACCGGGTTCAGCAGATTCTCAAAAACTTGACAAAAATTCAATTCAGATAAAGTTGATTTTTCTAATCTCTGCATAGTAGTCATTATTTTCTCTCCTGCTTACATTCATCGTTTCGGCTTTATCTTTATTAGCTCCTTCAGAAAGATCCTGCCAGTCGCTTAGGAGCCAACGGTAACATCAGAAAGCACAGGTTTTTTCAGCGTATCAACTGGGTCTCTGTGGAAGCCCTGAAACTGCCTCCACCATACGTCCCTGTAGTAAGTATATGAGCAGATATGGTTTCTTAGTATCATAAACTTTGTGTCTACTCTTTTACTAGTTTTTAATCAATACAACTTGTTTAAATGGAGACTGTGATAAAATGTCCTAATTTTAATTTTGTAATTTCTTTTTTCTTTTATAGCCATCTGAGCCTCCCTGTCGTCGTAAACCATTTCATTTGGACAAACTAGAAGCAGCAGAGGTCACAGCACTTATATCAACAAAGGACCAGGCTTTGTTCGAGGGATTTTCATTTGTCAACTTGGAAACCCTTGACCAGTCCCCAGCTCTATAGTCATCAGAGCGAGCGGTCCACCTGAGCCTCCGGAAGACTGAAAAACAGAAGACTGGACATCACTGGAACACTGCAAGAATGAAGGTGACCATGGAGACTTCGAGGGACCCCGAAAGAAGACAAAGAAAATGACGGAGCCAGCAGATACACCAATGAGCTGGCGGTAAAACTAAGCGCCATAATATCTGCGCTTTATTCCAATCATGGCGGAGCCAGCAGATCCACCTACGAGCTGGCGGTAAGTACAAGCGCCATAACATCAGCGCCTTATTCCATCCATAGGCATGTGCCAAACATTTTACACTGACCGGTAATAGGATTTCCTCCTGCTCATGGCAGCTCCAATTTTTGGTGCTGTCTTGGGAAATGATGAAATACTAAGGTGTGTGATGGCCGGCTATTAAGGGGTGGAGGAGGCCGGATTTTTTTTTTTTTTAAATAACATCTTGCACATGTCTATGATAAATTTACCATTACCGGTAGTTGGATTTCCTCATACTTATGACAGTGCTGTCATAGGACTGGGGAAAAAGGTGAGAGATGGCCGGCTATTAAGGGGCGGCAGGAGGCCGGATTTTTTTTTTTTTTAATATTTGTCCTATTATATTATTATTAACATGTTAGCATATAATTACAACAATTCTACTACTAATAGTCTTTAGAAGGTAGCAGGGCCAGACTGGGATTTAAACATAACCTTTGCACACAAACCTCAGAAGCCCACATGACTTCCAAGACCATAACATCAACCTCTTTTATATAAACAGGTTGCCTCCCTCCAAGTAATAAGACATTCCAATAAGGCATTAGACACATAACTCTTTGATGGATAGGGTTGGCCACAGCTTTTATTCCTTTTATTCTTTCAAATAACCATAATGGCACTGTGATGCTGATTAATCTGATACCTGCTGTGAAGGAAGTCGATCCGTTGTTGTTCATCCTCAAAAGTTTTCATCTCATGACATCTTCTGTGCATTTATGGGAAAAACTCACCCTGGTTTGGCTTTCTACGTCTTTATCTAACTGCATTGACCTCCATATCATTCATTCTCTATGCCACTGCTCTGTACTCATCTTGTGCATTTATGCATTTAGTAGAGCTTAAGGGAATTATTTTGCTTGTAACACATCAAATCTGTAGATGCGCTCACTAATTAGACTTCGGTTAGGACAACTTTAATGATAATTTTCCTGCCTAGTGACAAGATTACAGGCTTCTGAAGAAAGGCACAATGCCAGTCATTCAAGGGTTAATTATTTGGAACACTGAGAGGGACTTTCTAGCCAAAGAAACACCAGTAATAAACACATGTTGTAACTATGACAACTGTGCTGATGTCATAAACACACACATCTATGATATAGAAGAAGATTCCAGAACCACATGTCATTCAGCCGTATGAGGCGCCGTACTTTTTGTGTCTGAAGACCTGGAGCTTCATCACTTCACAATTTGTAAGGGAGGAAGGGGACACCGCCCAGCCAGCCAGATCAGCCTTATCGCCCAGCCAGCCAGATCAGCCATACCTCCCACCCAGCCAGATCAGCCAAACAGCCCAGCCAGATCAGTCATACCGCCCACCCAGCCTGATCAGCCAAACTGTCCAGCAAGCCAGATCAACCATACCGCCTTGCCAGCCAGATCAGCCATACCGCCCAACCAGCCAGATCAGCCATACCGCCCTGTCAGCCAGATCAAACGAGCCCTAGCGATCAATGGGGTGACAGATGTTGCAGCCAAACCTCCCTCACGTACGGTACTAGCCGCCTTCACCTTTATGTGTACTTCCTGGAGAGGTCGCATTAGGTTTCTCCATACGGCGCTTATACAGGACACCTGTTTTGACATTCTCCATTACTGTCTGTTTTCCACTGATGTAATATGTAACCTGTGAGACTGTGTGATGTCACTGCTATCATATCTATAGTGGATGTATATTATGTCTCACTGTAAATATGATACAATGTACAAATTCTGGTACAATTTGCTGTTATGTATTGGCATTAACCTTCTAAGCCCAAGGGAAGGGCAGTCCTCCAGCCATGGTTCCCTAGAGGTTTTCTCCACAGGGGGTTTTCCTCTCCTGAGTGCTGAAGGATGATTCTTCGTGAGTCGGAGGTTTGCCATTTTCAGTGTCTTTTTCATAGCAATTGGCGGATTCTAAATTTCAGACACTGAATAAAAAAAATAATAATGATTTGTAATAAAATTTGGTCGATTTAACATCCAATAAAATGTTTTGTGCATTTCTTTCACAATCTTGGGTTGGTGGGATTTTCTTGGGAATCAGGATCCAGCATCTATGATCGAGCCATGAAGCCAGATATGGAGTCGAAGCATTTTTAAAACTGTGCTAGAAGACAAGACGGAGCAGAGATAACAAAGCATTACTACACAATTAGCAATATAACTATCACACTAATTAACCCCTTCAGTGAACACCATAAAGAAAGGGAAAAAAAAGTCTATGCTTTTACATTATACCGCCGAACAAAAAGTGGAATAAAACACAATTAAAAAGACTAATGTAAAAAAAAATGATATCTCTGAAAATGCCATCTTGTCCCACATAAAACAAGATGCCATACAGCTCCATTAGTGGAAAGATAAAAAAGCTATAGCTATCAGAATAAAGTGATGCAAAAAAATTTTTTTTCTATAAGATAGTTTTTATTGTGTAAAAGCTGCAAAACATAAAAAACTATATAAATGTGGTATCGCAGTAATCATACTGACCCAAAGAATAAAGGTGCCTTATCAATTTTACCACACTCAGAACTGCATGAAAAAAAGACAAAAAACAATTCCTGACTTTCTGATTTTTGTTCATTCTGCCTAGCAAAAATTAAAAGAACATTATCAAAACATGTTATGTACCACAAAATCAACTTGTCCCGCAAAAAACAAGCCCTCATATGACTCTGTTGGCAGAAAGATAGAAAATTATAGTTCTCAAAATATGGCTATGCAAAAACTTGTTTTGGCAAAAAAAAATGTCTTTTACTGTGTAACAGGAGCCAAACATAAAAACAAGCTATGAATCTGGTATCACTGTAATCGCACCGACCCAAAGAATAAAGTCGTCTAATCACTTATACTGCACGAGGAATGGCGTAAAAAATAAATAAATCCAATTCTTCACCTGCTGTTGATTTGTTCATGTAGACAGTGTACCGGGTGGTCTCCCCAGGATACAGAAGATCATGGACAAAGAACACAACGAGAGAATTTGTCAGGGAACAATTCTTTTTGAAATGGAGCCTGGGTTCCTCTAACAACACATTATAAAATTTTATGAAACACCTGTGGGTTCAAGGTGCTCACCAGACCTCTAGATAAATTCCTCGAGGGGTTTAGTTTCCAAAATGGGGTCACTTGTGACGGGTTTCCACTGTTTAGGCACATCAGGAGCTCTGCAAAAGTGACATGGCGTCTGCTATGTATTCCATCCAATTTTGCACTCCAAAAGTCAATCGGAGTACTCAGGAGAAGCTGCAGAACAAATTGTATGGTTTATTTTCTCCTGATACCATTGTAAATATTGTAAAATGAATGTTTTTGTAGGAAAAATTAAAAAGTTAATGTTTTCCTTCCACGTTGCTTTCATTCCTGTGAAGCACCTAAAGGGTTAATAAACTTATTGAATGTGGTGTTGAGCACTTTCAGGGGTGCAGTTTTTAAAATACTATCACTTTTAGGTATTTTCTCTTATAGACCCTCAAAGTCAGTTCAAACGTGATGTGGTCCCTTAAAAAAAAGGGTTCTGTAAATTTTGTTGAAAAAATTAGAAATTGCTGATAAACTTTTCACCCTTCTAACTTCCTAACAAAAAAAATGTTTCAAAAATTATATACATGTAAGTAGACATATGGGAAATGTTATTCATCAAATAATTTGTACAGCATGACTAACTGGATATTGTAACATACCTGGCGGCGTCCTTGCATAGTGGTCCATCTCCCACTGTGCAAGAGCGGGCACTTGATCTCCTGTCCAGAATGTCTCTCTGGCTTCCCTCCATGCTGTCTGTTTGTGTCTGTTTCTGCTGCTTAAGGGCGGCGCCCGATCACTTCCTGCTTTTTGTACCTGCTGTGGGTCACACCCCTTGTGCGTCCTCAGCCTATTGCTGTCTGTCACCTGGTATATAGCTCAGCTGCTCCAATCATTCCCTGCCTGAGCATAGTGTTTCATTCAGTGTGTGCTTGCACTCTGAAGGTGCCAGGTCCCGTTCTGTGTTCTCTTGTCTGCCTATCCTGGAGGCTGTATTTCCAGGCTTGTCTGAACACGCTCCTAGCCTGTTTCTCCTGCCTTCTGGGGGCCGATTACCTAGACCCGCTCCTGTATCTTGTCTGTCCTGTCTGAACACGCTCCTAGCCTGTTCCTCCCGCAATTATGGACATCTAAAAACAAGATTAACCTCTAGTCCTACAGCACAAGCCAAGGTGCCCCAGGACAACCCACCGACAAGGTGACCCTCAGTGACCTTCACCTCAAAATACCTGAGGTCTAAACCAATTGATTAATACACCGTTCACACTGTCCCCCAACAGACAGCTCTAAAGGAACCTAATCTACAAGGACAACAGTCCAAGCAGGACACCTGCACAGCCAGATCCCGGCAGCATGCTAACTTCCAATCCAACAGCAGGTATCTCACTACTTAATCTAATTTTCAACAAATACTATTCCTTTCATCGTAACCGCCTATCCTCTACCCTAGATACTACTGTAGGAAGCCGTCCACAGAACAACCCATCTACTGTTAAGAAATACACCAATTCACCCTACCAGGTAATCCAAAGAAAACTAATTACAATTCTACTACTATCCTACCAGACCTAACACCTCCTATCACTTTCTCCTACTAGGTCTCCGCAGTTGCACCTCCTATCCTACCGTATTCATCATCCTACTCCAAAGAATCCTAGGAGCACGAGCTTGAATTATTAACTTCTATCCACCTATTTATTTATATATTTATTTAATTACGCTCTCTGTCACACATATACATTCTCTGTATCTTACGGTATATTTTAAGAATATTTTAAAAAAATATTTTTTATTCTATGATCCAATAAAGGACTTTTATCCTCTCTCCCGAATCCGTCTCACTACTGTCAGCGCGAATTAATACCCTAACTAACAGTATACATACCTTTACGGACACCAAGTGGTTCCTTGTCCAAAAATTCACAGCTACTGGAAGTGAACAGCCCGTTAGCGCCTTCTTTACCTAACCTACCCAAATGTTTTCCCCTTTTAAAATAATAAAACTTATACTCACCTCTGGTTCCAGCGGTGTTGACACTCGGATCGCGTACCAGTGTTACGTCATGAAATTCCTGTATCCAATCAGCACTGGCCACATTCTACCTGCCTCCGAACGTATCACATACATCTGGAGGAAGAGAGAGCAGCACATCTATGCGTCACAGGCTGAGTATAGACAGTTATTCACCAACCGGCCGCAGGTTTCCTGACCTGAACTTTTCAGCCTCATATATGCTTATTGGGTTGTAAATTTTGGGTCAAAGCCTCATATATTTTTCCATACAGTATAATGAGCCTCACATAATGCTCCATACAAAATAATGGGCCCCATATAACGCTACATACAGAATAATGGACCCCATATAATGCTCCATACAGAATAATGAGCCTCATATAATGTTACATACTGAATAATGGACCGCATATAATGCTACACACAGAATAATGGGCTTCATATAATGTTCCATACTGAATAATGGACCCCATATAATGTGCTATTCAGAATAATGGGCCTCATATAATGTTTCATACTGAATAATGGACCCCATATATTCCTCCATACAGAATAATGAGCCTCATTTAATGCTCCATACAGAATAATGAGCCTCATATAATGTTCCATACTGAATAATGGACCCCATTTAATGCTCCATACAGAATGGGTCGCATATTATGCTCCATACTGAATAATGAGCCTCACATAATGTTCCATACTGAATAATAGACCCCATATAATGCTCCATACAGAATAATGGACCCCATATAATGCTCCATACAGAATAATGGGCCTCATATAATGTTCCATACTGAATACTGGACCCCATAAACAGTACAGACCAAAAGTTTGGACACACCTTCTCATTTAAAGATTTTTCTGTATTTTCTTGACTATGAAAATTGTACATTCACACTGAAGGCATCAAAACTATGAATTAACACATGTGGAATTATATACTTAACAAAATAGTGTGAAACAACTGAAAATATGTCTTATATTCTAGGTTCTTCAAAGTAGCCACCTTTTGCTTTGATGACTGCTTTGCACACTCTTGGCATTCTCTTGATGAGCTTCAAGAGGTAGTCACCGGAAATGGTCTTCCAACAATCTTGAAGGAGTTCCCAGAGATGCTTAGCACTTGTTGGCCCTTTTGCCTTCACTTTGCGGTCCAGTTCACCCCAAACCATCTCGATTGGTTTCAGGTCTGGTCACTGTGGAGGCCAGGTCATCTGGCGTAGCACCCCATCACTCCCCTTCTTGGTCAAATAGCCCTTACACAGCCTGGAAGTGTGTTTGGGGTCATTGTCCTGTTGAAAAATAAATGATGGTCCAACTAAACGCAAACCGCATGGAATAGCATGCCGCTGCAAGATGCTGTGGTAGCCATGCTGGTTCAGTATGCCTTCAATTTTGAATAAATCCCCAACAGTGTCACCAGCAAAGCACCCCCACACCATCACACCTCCTCCTCCATGCTTCACGGTGGGAACCAGGCATTTAGAGTCCATCCGTTCACCTTTTCTGCGTTGCACAAAGACAAGGTGGTTGGAACCAAAGATCTCAAATTTGGACTCATCAGACCAAAGCACAGATTTCCACTGGTCTAATATCCATTCCTTGTGTTCTTTAGTCCAAACAAGTCTCTTCTGCTTGTTGCCTGTCCTTAGCAGTGGTTTCCTAGCAGCTATTTTACCATGAAGGCCTGCTGCACAAAGTCTCCTCTTAACAGTTGTTGAAGAGATGTGTCTGCTGCTAGAACTCTGTGTGGCATTGACCTGGTCTCTAATCTGAGCTGCTGTTAACCTGCCATTTCTGAGGCTGGTGACTCGGATAAACTTATCCTCAGAAGCAGAGGTGACTCTTGGTCTTCCTTTCCTGGGGCGGTCCTCATGTGAGCCAGTTTCTTTGTAGCGCTTGATGGTTTTTGCAACTGCACTTGGGGACACTTTCAAAGTTTTCCCAATTTTTCGGACTGACTGACCTTCATTTCTTAAAGTAATGATGGCCACTCGTTTTTCTTTACTTAGCTGCTTTTTTCTTGCAATAATACAAATTCTAACATTCTATTCAGTAGGACTATCAGCTGTGTATCCACCAGACTTCTGCACAACACAACTGATGGTCCCAACCCCATTTATAAGGCAAGAAATTCCACTTATTAAACCTGACAGGGCACACCTGTGAAGTGAAAACCATTTCCGGTGACTACCTCTTGAAGCTCATCAAGAGAATGCCAAAAGTGTGCAAAGCAGTCATCAAAGCAAAAGGTGGCTACTTTGAAGAACCGAGAATATAAGACATATTTTCAGTTGTTTCACACTTTTTTGTTAAGTATATAATTCCACATGTGTTAATTCAAAGTTTTGATGCCTTCAGTGTGAATGTACAATTTTCAAAGTCATGAAAATACAGAAAAATCTTTAAATTAGAAGGTGTGTCCAAACTTTTGGTCTGTACTGTATTTCTCCATACAGAATAATGGGCCCCATATAGTGCTCCATACAGAATACTTAAGGGGTGGCAGGAGGCCGGATTTTTTTTTAAATGGGGAAAATTTGGCCTATAGAGAACACAAGACTTTACAGCTTGCACATCCTCCAGATGCAAGTGTAAAATTAGATTTGCAGTCTTAAAAAATTTGATTAAGAAGACCCTGACAATGACAGTGCCAGCAGATCCACCAATGAGCTGGGGGTAAGTATAGGCGCCATAATATCTGCGCTTCATTATAATCATGGGTATGTGCCAAATATTTTACACTGACCGGTAATAGGATTTCCTCCTGCTCATTTTAGCTCCAATTTTTGGTGCTGTCTTGGGCAATGATGAAATACCAAGGTGCTTGATGGCCGGCTATTAAGGGGTGGAGGAGGCCGGATTTTTTTTTTTTAATAACATCTTGCACATGCCTATGATAAATTTACCATTACCGGTAGTTGGATTTCCTCATACTTATGACAGTGCGGTCATAGAACTGGGGAAAAAGGTGCGAGATGGCCGGCTCTTACGGGGTGGAGGAGGCCGGATTTTTTTTTTAAAACATTGTTACTAACATCTTAGCATATTCCGATAATAATTCTTCCATTATTAGTCATTGCATTTCCTTACATTTATGGCACAGATTTAATAACACAGAAATCCACCGCACGTCAGATCATCCATATGTATAAAATTCACGTTCCCACCTATACGCAGTGTCAGACAGCAGGTCAGGAGTCCACATCAGTGTACAAGAAAGATCACACCCCTCAGATTATCTCCAGTAGACATTAATCAGCCTTCCGATCATCCATTACCAATGGTCCCATTCCCATGAGTCTTTTTCAAGCAAGACGTGATAGTGCACAGCAAAGTCTAAAAAGAATCAGTAACATCACAATCCCAATTAATTCTGTGAATAAGTTTATATGTTATTAATAACTAAAGTGCTTTGTCTACATGGTTACATAATACACAAGGACACATACAGATGACATCAATCCTTTATATACAATACAGATAGAAATCCGGTGCATTTAGATTACACAACATATGAGTTACCATGCAAAGTCCTGGGTGTCCAGGTCTCACACTGGCACATGTGTCATAACTTAGGGTATTGAAAATTGTCTATGGTATTAATTAAATGACCAAACATGACGCTGAGTGATGATGGAGAAATTGGCTACAGCAGCCTTTATTAATTACAATACATAAAACATAACAAGAACTTGAAACACCCTTTTTTTCAGAGGAGATCCTGGATGGTCAACCATAACACATTGGGCAGTAGAAGCTAGAACACTCCCCAGTCGCACCGCTCCAACTCGGGGTTGACAAATTGTCATAGTACTGCCCACTCCAACTTTTCACTGTTCCCCGGAAACCATTCAAGGAGAAACTAAACACATCAATTGATTAAGGGTCATTATCCCTCTGATGTGCCCAAACCCTAATTAACCAAGGCCATCCCTGACCTCATCACCTCCAGCTGCCGTGACAAGACAAACACAACAAAAGAATCCCACACCAATCCACTGGACTTGGTCAACAACAAACACCAAAATAAGGGCGGGTGGGAGGGACGTTCACTGGTCCTGGATCCTGACGAGAAGTAGTTGGTCCTGGCTCCTACTCTCCTATATAAACGTACCCTACACTACTCCTCTCCATAACTATCCCCCCAATAAAAGCTAATGCCCCACCCAATGAGCTGGACGTTAACCTACTCCACATTCTTCCCCACTTCTTCATGCCTACGTGCAAAGCCTGCAGTTAACCCTTTCCTTACCTCACAATTTCAAACTACTGTCATGTCCGGGCTTCCACTAGCTGCACCCATTCCAGCCCTATCTCGACTTAGGGTATTGAAAATTGTCTATGTTATTAATTGAATGACCAAACATGATGCTGAGTGACGATGGAGAAATTGGCCACAGCAGTCTTAATTAATTACAATACAAAAAACATAACAAGAACTTGAAACACCCTTTTCTTCAGAGGAGATCCTGGATGGCCAACCATAAAACATTGGGCAGTACAAGCTAGAACACTCCCCAGTCGCACCACTCTAACTTGCGGTTGACAAATTGTAATAGTACTGCCCATACCAACTTTTCACTGTTCCCCGGAAACCATTTAAGGAGGAATTAAACACACCAATTGATTAAGGGTCACCATCCCTCTGATGTGCCCAAACCCCAGTTAACCAGGGTCATCCGTAACCTTCTCACCTCCACCACCAAACCTCCTTTTCTCCTAACAAAACTTGACACAGTTTTATTAATGCGCCCCCTAGCCTTGTTGATCCTTTCCAATTAGAGAGCATTCCGCCAAGAGAGACGAGCTGTCATTTCAGACCATACTATTATAACCCCAGGACATAAATTCCAAATACGAGTTAAATCAAACTTGATGTCCCTGATAAGGTCCCTAGATGGTTCCTAAACCGTTGCCCCCTACATGTAGGACCAGCACATCAGGGACCTGATTCAATCTACAATAATAGTGAAACTGCGGAAGAACTCCACTCCATAACAATCCCCGTATCCCGATCCAAGGAACTTGCGCCTCATTTCTGTCGAGGCCTAAGGCTGTGTGCCCACGATGTGGATTTAATGCATTTGTGCAACGCCATTTCCGCCATGAAAACGCATTAAAAACGCATGTTAAGTTTTCTGCCATGTTTCCCAATGATAATCCGCACGTGCTGTGCACATGCTGCGGAAATTTCCGCTGTGGATTATCATTGCAGAAAAATCCACAGCACAACCATTTCTTGTACGTAATCTCGGTCAAATCACCGCCATTGAACTTGCATTGAACTGCATAACATCCGCATGCATACATGTATGCATGCGGATGCTATGCGGTTCAATGCTCGTATGGTACCCGGATCTGGAGAAGAGGAGACTCTCCTCCAACCCGGGTACCATTAGTAAAAAAAATAATTAAAACGTAAAAAATTTAAAAAAAACATTATACTTAGTTCTCCGGTGGCCTGCTTCATTTCTGCATCGTGGGCACATAGCCTAAGAGCTTACCCTTTGGTTGAATGTCTGCTTGTAATGTCCCCCAGTATTCAAAATAATGACTCAAAATCCAAATTAAGCACATCACTGGATCTGTAGACGGGGAGGTGGGGGGCAATTTACAACATTAGGCCACAGCCCCATTATCAGTATTTGGTATTTGGTCAGTTTTTTTTCTCAGGAGTGGGAGCCAAAACCAGATGAGGAACAATCAGAGAAAGGGTATAATAGAAACAAGTGCACCAATTCTGCATTTATCACCCACTCCTGGTTTTGACTCCCACTCCTGAGAAAAAAATACTGACTGAACACTGACCAAATACGGATAGCGGGGCCATGGCCTTAGAAGCACAAATTAATAAGCCAACCAAATTATAACAATTCACATATGCAAACGAATGTAAGTGTTAAGGGGACGGTTGCAAACGACTTTATTAAATACGGGAAAGCAACCGAACCCGTGTTACTGCACACTGGAACAGGAATAGGGATTCGCACTATCTCCGTTAACTGCACGAGAGATGTGCGATAAATAATGTATCTGTAGCCCTGTTTACAGCACAGGGACTACACAGCAGGCGCTAGGATGCGTGTGTGATACACGCCGGCGTATACGAGCTCCCAGCCGGCATGCTACCGGACTGAGCAGTATCTCTCCACATGGCTTACAAGCGGTTTCGGGAATACTGCGTCTGCAGACTGCTCGGGGTGTATGGCGACCCCTTTGTCGGAGCCAGACTGTCAGACGAAGCTACCTGCCTCCCTCCATCTAAGGCTGCCTATCCCCCCGCTAACCTGCCTGACCGAAGCTAAAGCACACGTGGAGCCCAAAAGGCCAAGAGTTCACACAACACCAACATAGCTCAATGATCAGAGCGCGCCGCCATGTTTGTGGGTGGGCTATTTAAAGATTAAGCCCTGCCCACCGTCGCACTATTGGTGACGTCACCCGCGACCAATCAGGCGGTGTCAGGTCACCGGATCAGCTGACTCCCAAACCACCAATCATGGTCCTCCATGTCATGGGCATGCTCACTGCAGAGAATCCTAGACTTAGGCTGTAGCAGCCCTGTTTCCCTCCGCAACCTATCCTTCATGTTGCTAGGAACAAAGACCCAAGAGACAACCTGTACATCTCGTGCACCAGTTAGGCGTTGGGACCGACGATGATGCTGAGCAGCATCTGCCCTGGCTGGAGCTGAATGGGAGACCACAGAATCCACTCATGATTCTGAACCCATTTCAGATCCAGCAAACACCCGACACCTAACAGTAAGATTGATATATTTTTGATTCCCAGCGACTGATTTGTTTTATCACATTCTCATTAAGTCCCCACCTAGCTGCTACAGTGGCCGCCCCTATTCTAAACGATTGTGATGCATAATCTTTATAATTGAGTCCCAACTTTTTCAGCATTTTACGGAACACTGCCACAAATTGAAATCTGGAAAGAGCCTTCCCATCCTTATGAACAAAGAAAGAACCTTCCGACACTTGAGGCCTTATAGCTACATACTTCCTGACGTATTTGTACTGGACAGAAAAGCGAACCCAATATTTTAAACAAAACCACATACCTCCCTTTTCCCGTCTAATCAGTCTTAGAACGCTGTAGTCTCCAAATAACCCAATCTGCCAAACAGATCACATCCTTGTAAGTCAAACCATCCTGTGAAGCCACTGTAGGGCTAATTAATTCGCTAATCCTAAAAGCTCCCAAGCAAGCAAGGGAAAAAGCTGCACCAAACAGAATTTTCTCAAAATCATCCAAACACACACTCTAGCCTACTAATTATATCTCCTAACAATCCGAAAGAGATCGGTTTCCTTCTATCCTGTGTCCCGAAGGATCTCTTGTAACCCTTCAACGTCAGTTGTACCATAAAGTCTTTTGAAACATCCGTAATGCCCAACAACCTGAACCAAAATGACAAACCTGTCAACTGCCTAGAAATCCCAGCCCCTGACACACCCTGTGAGAAACAATCCCCAATGATATACAAAAACAACGGCAAAAGATCCTGGGCCAACTGCAGACCGCGCCCCTATCCTGACATGTCGGAAGGGAGGCGTGGATGCGCAGCCCGGAGGCTGTCTCAGCGGGGAAGCAGTGATCATGTTGCCGTGGTGATGCGTTCTGAGCCTTGTCCAGGCCGCGCCCCTGTCCTGACACGCCGGATGGTGAGGCGGGTGCAAAGCTTGGGACGCGTCTGGTGGTGACGCGACTTCCGGTATCAGGGTGGGCATCAGACCTGCAGGCGGGAAATAGTTAATATACATATATAAAAGCAGCCATGGGACTCTCAACTCTACTACTACCCCTCTCTGGAAGAAACTACAGCGAAACGTACATCGGGGCCAGTGATTCATCTATTCAGGTCATGTATATCATATTTATTTACTTGATTCATCTTTCACTATAGCACTTTATGTTTGATGTATGGGACTCTGCTACTTTGCACTATGGAAGGCACTTTCTGATACCATTATGCAAAGCCCCCTCTAATCATGCATTTGATTGTCATGTTAGGCGTATCTCTCTCATTAAATTATATTAGACTGAATTTTTTGGGGTGTCACTGTGACATGGATTTTTGAATATTGTTAATAAGGAATTTAGGGTTTTGTCTTATTGAATCTATTGACTTGCCTCTGAGTATGTAAATCCTAGTAAGAATCCTTTTGCTATTTAAAATAGAGCAAGAGCTCTCCCCTGTGGAATCATTTATATTCCACAGAGAGAGGCATAAATACGCCCACAAAAAATCCCCCTTCCCAAAAAGAAATGTATATACATATAATCATATATATATACCGACAAGGGCGAACCAAAGACTTTCAAGAAGTGCTAAGTTAAAATAAGTGCATTAGTGAGTAGATGTATGGTATAAATACTCCAAGATATAAAACTATATGTGCCGCCCATTTCTGTAGCGCCACAAAATGCCAGCATGTGTAATGTGGTTCATATGTATTGCCAGTTATGGTGAGGGTAAGTTCTCTGCTGTTTTTATTATATAATGTACACACATTGTTACTCAATCTCTTACTGGAGCATTGTGCAGTTTTGCCAAACCAGGAAGTTGTGCACGATCCCTCAGAGAGGGGAGGAGGTGCTTCAGTAGTAGTAGCTGTAGTGTGAGGAAGAAGGAGCATCATGGAGTTCTTTGTGCAAGGGAGAGAAGTGTACTCTCTGCATGTACAAGCTGCTCGGTCTTTATATAACAAGCAGGAAAGTGTTTTACCTGGGAGCTCAGCAACTGCATGGAGTCACTGCGGCAAGAGATAGTGAGTGTTCTGACAGGATTCATGTTGCCTGCTCGCTGGAAGGGATCACCGATCCAGTAACTGTTTATCTTGGACCCCTGGGGATCCAAGGAATCGTCTACCAGAGGTATAATTAGCAGCAGGAAGGCTACACAACCTCACAGCAGAGAATCTGAACCCTTACCATGCAGGCCTGACCAAAACCCGGTATGTGAATTGCATAGAAGCTTCTTGAACTGTTTGCAGAACTCCAGTAAAAGGTGCAAATTGGTTATTACCCTGTCAAAAGCTAATTATTTTTTGCTGCGCCATTCCTGCTCCAACTCCCCTGGGAGCCAGCCCTGGTTGGGAAGGGTTAATCATCTGGCACTGCTCATCACCACTTAACTCCCAGGGATTTTCATCAGTGCCTGGCCATACCAGGCCAAACATCCCAACTGGCGTCACAAACCCTTTTTATTATTTTTTTATTAACCCCCACAATTGATAAAGACTGGCGCGCTCCCGGTCGGACCATACCAGCACTCAGACCGCCGTGCAGCAGTACCGTGACCGCAGCGGCCCGACCAGGGCAGCACATATAAATACACAAAATTTCACATATAGTTATCAGGGAAGCCCAGAATAATAAACTGCAAACCACGACCATCTTGAGGCCACAGATCAAACATAAGTCCAATTATCCTATGTCCAAGCACATCCATGAGTGACTTGTGGCAAGAATTATACCACAATTCAGTCCTTTTAGTTCATAATCGATACAGACGGATCAATCCATCACCTAGACCAGTTATTAGAGAGACAAGGAGTTATTCTCAATCAGGGCAGGATCCAAATTTTTTGTGTATGCCAATTTTCTTCTCTCTTGGGGCTTTCCAAATGAGATATAGCGTCCACTAATGATTCCAACAAATTTTACATTCAAAAAGTCAAATGGTGCTCCGTCCCTTCCGAGCCCTGCCGTGCGCTCAAACAGTAGTTTTCCCTCACATATAGGGTATTGGCATGCTAAGGAGAAATTCCATTGTGTGGTCCATTTCCCCTGTTACCCTTGTGAAAATAAAAAAATTGGGTCTAAAGTAAAATTTTTATGAAAAAAAGTTAAATGTTTATTTTTTCCTTCCGCATTGCTTCAGTTTCTATGAAGCACCTGAAGGATTAATAAACTTCTTGAATGTGGTTTTGAGCACCTTGAGAGGTGCAGTTTTTAGAATGGTGTCACTTTTGGGTATTTTATGTCATATAGACCCCTCAAAGTCACTTCAAATATGATGTGGTCCCTATAAAATGGTTTTGTAAATTTTGTTGTAAAAATGATATGCAAATTGCCTCTTCAGAAAAAAAGAGGACTTGTACTCTATAGCGCCACCTATTGGAAGTAGCAATCCTACAAGTCACAATCAACCCTTTAACGAGTCGTGCAATATGACTTAGGATAAAAGCCAAATCAGAATCTCAATTTGCAGACACGGTGTTTCGGGCTGTTGGCCCTCGTCAGTGCAAAGTATGAGATCTGATTTGGCTAGGTGAGAAGCTCTGGACTGAAGTCTAAGGGGTAGCGTTTCTCCTTATGGAGAGTGACACACCAGCTCTGGCACGTCAAGGTAAGGAGGCTAATTCGCCATGCAATGCTCCTCTGGGAAATTTAATATGCAAATTGCCTCTTCAGAGAAAAAGAGGACTTGTAAAACTGAGAAATCGCTGGTCAACTTTTAACCCTTCTAACTTCCTAGCAAAAAAACATTATGTTTCAAAAATTGTGCTGATGTAAAGTAGACATATGGGAAATGTTGTTTATTAACTAATTTATGTGATATAACTCTCTGATTTAAGGGTCTAAAAATTAAAATTTGAAAAATTGCTAAATTTTAAATTTTTTTGCCAAATTTCAAATTTTTTCACAAATAAACGCAAGACATATCAAATAAATTTTATGACTATCATAAAGTACAATATGTCCCGAAAAAGCAATGTCAGAATCAGTGGGATCCGTTGAAGCGTTGCAGAGTTATTACCTCATAAAGTAACACTGGTCAGAATTGTAAAATTAGCCCTGGTCATGAAGGTGAAAACAGGCTCAGAGGTGAATGGGTTAAAGAGGTTGTCCACTACTTTTACATTGATGGCCTCTCCTTAGGATAGGTCATCAATATCAGATCGGCCGCGGTCCAGCACATGGCCACCAGCCGGAAGTACTTACTCACAGAGCTGGCTGTCAACTTATAGTGACCGGTGCTTGATACAGCACATCCTCCTATTGAGTTGAATAGGAGGTGGATGTCCATTACCTTGTGGCGGCCTCTAAAAGTAGACGGCCAGCTACGCAAGTAAGCACTTCCGGCCGGCGGGCGTCGCCACTGATAATGGCTGATTGGCACGGGTGCTGGGTGCCGAACCCCAGCTGTTCAGACATTGATGACCTATCCTAAGGAGAGGCCATCAATGTAAAAGTAGTGGACAACCTCTTTAAATAAAAAAGAACCTATACATGTTTAGTATCTACGAACTCGTACTGAGCTGGAGAATCATATTGGCAGGTCAGTTTTAGCATTTAGTGAAAATGGTAAAGAAAAAAGCATAAAAAAATTGTGGAATTCCACTTTTTTTTTGTACTTTCACTGCAGTTGGATTTTTTCCCCAATTTACAGTACACTATATGGTTAAATCAATGGAGGGAGGGGAGGCTAGGTTCAGAGCTCTTGATGCTGTATCTTGGGTAAGCTGAGGTGGAGATACCGCTGGTGGGTGCCGATCCTGCTGGTGAGCAAAGCCGTGGTAGGAATTAGAAGAATGTAATCCAGCACAACCTTTCAGGAAAAAATCATTTTAAACTGGTTAAAAGAAACTGAACGCGTTTCTGTTGCCCTTAGTCATAGGATGTTAAAACAACACTGAACACTGGTATATATGGTGGAATAAACCAATCACCAATGGATTGTGCTGATTACATTAGAATAGTGTGGCGCCCCTGAGGGTTCGACCGCCACAGGGATGCTGCACTTCTTTAATGGAGTGTAGTGTTCCTCCTCTGAGGTAAGAACAGTGTGATGGTCAGGACCCAACCTCCACATCCAACACCACACTTCTCCCACCAGAGGGGGCTATTATGCACCAGCTGCTGCCTCTACTGGAGTTGGGAGAGAGGGGAACCAAGAGATAGGGGAACCATTTAGTGGGTGAGGGTGGAGGATTCACATTTTTCATGGTTTCATGGTTCTTTGACTGTTCTTCTACTGTGATCTCCCTCCCTGAACGTGGATCCTGTGTGGACCAGCAGCGGATGGAGACACAGCCCTCGTACCTTAGCCTTGGGTCGAGGGGCAGGTTGCAGATAAAGTATGTCTCAACCCGGTCAAGGACCATGACCAAGAAGGCCCGGAGCTTAGGAGTGTAGCTCCACCGCAAAAGGATCCCAGGGAGGATGCAGACGGAGCGGTATACGCCACCTGTCCTCGTTATTCTGATCTATTCAGAGGGATTCCGGCTGCAAGAGGGGTACCGGCCCCCAACACCTGACCTTGCTACTCTACGTCCTGGTCAGGGAAGCCTGGTAGGCCCTGAGGATCCCACCGGGTAACGGAAGAAGTGGAGCTGCCACCCGTACCCTTTTTCTGAGAGAAGTTCAGAGGGAGACCCGGCCTAAAACGTGAGTAAAAACCCTGAAGTTAACCCCTATGGCCTCCGGACTCTTTATTCTGCACTACACCGCACTACGCAGCACCAGACCTCCTTCACTACAACCCTCTCCATTCGGTCCCTCTGCCCTGAGGCCCTGCTCCACCTGTGGGGAGTAGCAACAACGACGGCTGCGATAACACCATGCCTCAGCGGACTGCAGCAGCGCTGGTGGCCTTCACCAGGTGCCACAGGTGGCGTAGTCGAGATCAGCCACTCAACCCGGATAAGCCTGTACCATCCTTTTTTTTAGTGTGATGGCCCTGGGCACGGAGCGGGTCCGGGCCACGGCTGCACCCCATCGACAACATAGGACCCGGCTCCGAGTCCCCCATCTCCCAGGGTAGGGCTTACACCACAGCGTGCGAAGTCACAATAGCAAAAGCTGAGTAGGTCAAGACGCAGCTGTACAAGGCAAAGACACAAGGTAACAGAAGTAAAAATATATAATGAAATAAGGGGGAAATTATAATACAAAGAAATTGGACTATTAGTAAATACAGAATAAATAATTTTTAAAATTCATCCCGTTGGGATATTTAGTGTCTAAACGCAAAATCCAATACGACTCTCTCAAGGTAAGCTCTCTTTGCCAGTTACCACCACGTCTGTGGTTGTGACTCTTTCAATACCAAAAAAATGTGTGAAGTCTCCCTTGTGAACTGAGACAAAGTGCTTTGATGCACCAGAATATGTGTTGATGTTATTGTTTATGTTTGCAATATGTTCCAAAATCCTTTTCTTTAGTTTTCTTCTGGTACAACCTACAGTATATACGTTAATCTGCACATCTGACATTCTATGTAATAGACAATATATTTGGAATCACAATTGATGAAATAGGTAAAATCGGTATTTTGTGGTGTTGTCAAGGAACGTGTTTTATTTAATGCAAACTTGCAAACACTGCACCTATTTCCTGCGCATTTATAGAAGCCTTGGACTGTGGGCCGCGTAGGTGCTGAATTGAGATTTCCCACCATACTGGGGGACAGCATGTTACCTAGTGTGAGACCCCTTCTTACGACACATCTACAGCCTCCGTCAATGATTTTGCGGTAAATATAGGTAAATACTTTAGAATCATTTTTTATATCATTAAATTGGGGACTGTAGGCGGTTGAAAAGGTTATTGAAGAGTGGACATCATTTGAAATTTTGGAATTACGATATCTGTTCAGAATTTCTGATCTAGGTTTTATAGTGATGTCATTCAATGCACGTTTGACGTTTAATCTATTGTAGCCTCTGTTTATTAATCTATTGGTAATGGCGGCGCCCTCCTTGTGCAAAGCATCGTCAGTAGAGCAGATATGTCTCGAATGGATAAATTCCCGATAAGGTATGGCATGTATTGCAGGGACGTCGCTAGAGTCACAAAGATCCGGGCTCCGGCCCCAGAACCCTGGATCTCCTGCGACTGCCGCACTGAACTGTGTCGGTGTCAACTTGACACACAGTTTAAAGGGGGGGCCTGCCATGCAGAAGAACACTGGCCAATGAGCATCAGACTGATAGAAGAGCTGATTGGCCAGTGCTCCTGTCCTCCTGCACTGCGTCTCTGAAGGAGAGAGCCAGCAACCAAGATGCAAGGTCAGCCATGTCTACCTGTGTGCACTCCCAGGGAGAGATAGAGAAGGAGCTCCAGTCTCCATGGTCACATCTTCTCCTGCTCTGGTCTGCAGCCCTGCAGAGAAGGAGAGAGTGGGGGAGATGCCGGGACATTGCTGCTGTGAGCAGGAGAAGCTGAGGAGCTGCACATGTAAATAATGATATCAACCTCTCCTGCAGCACAGAGGAGCGTGTGTGTGTGTGTGTGTGTGTGTGTGTGTGTGTGTATTATGTATATATATATATATATATATATATATATATATATATATAATATATATATGATGTGTACCTGCTGAGCATTTGTTATACAGCATGTGTGTACTAAGTACATGTATGATATATGTGTGTGTCTGTGTGACTATATGATGTGTATGTAATGAGCGTGTGTTGTACAGCATGTGTGCTGTGTACTTGTATTTAATGTGTGTCTAAGTGTATAGGTTTCTATGTCTATACATTATGCAGTATTCTGAATTTGTACGTAATAGTACAGTATATGGCGATGTTTGGATATAGAGACTCATAGGCCCCCATTCATCAAAGTGTTTTCAGCCAGAAATCTGGCTTAAAGCCCTTTGATAAGTTACAAAATTTTTGCACAACTCAAGGTTGTGCAAATATATTGCGAATTTTGGCATTTTCACAATAGTTTCATACAACTCTGCCAAAGTGGAATGGGGATAAGATGCTGCAGCTCATCTAATTGGTGACGAGTAGTGTTGAGCGATACCTTCCGATATCGGGAAATATCGGATCGGATTGGATCGGACCGATACCGAAAAAGTATCGGATATCGCCGATTCCGATACCGGAAACCAATGCAAGTCAATGGGACATAAATATCGGAATTAAAATAAACCCTTTTTTTCCTTGTAGGTTAATTCTACATGAAGGAAAACAACTAAGAATAATGTAGAATGTATTGGGGGAGGTGGGGGAGACAATAAAGGCATAGAGGTTTAGCCCAATCAAATGGAATAGCAGGAATTACTATTTTTTTAAGATGTTCTGAGTTACGGAAATATTAACTATGTTAAGTATTTTTATATTTTGTCAGATATTTATGTTTCACTACTTCCATGCTCTTCACCTTCTTTTTTACTTCTCCCACACTTTCTCCTTCATCATCCTCAGCATCTTTTTGATCCACTTCTTCTTCACCTTCTTCTTCTTCACCTTCTTCGTATTATTCTTTTTTTTACATTCTTCATATTCTACTTCTTCATCTTCTTCATATTCTTCTTCTTCAGCTGACGTTACTGAACCCCAATAACACTGCAGCAAGTGTTGACTGTGCAGACGGCACTTCCGAGCGCCAACTGGCGGTGTTGTAGCTCAGGGATAATACTGAAAACAGAGGAGCCAGAGGTGTAATTGGAGAAACTTTCAAATCTGTAGTAGTGAGAATGTGGACAGAGCAGGAGAAATTGCCGTCCGCACAGCAGGGGAACAGCTGACGTTACTGAACCCCAATAACACGGCAGCAAGTGTTGACTGTGCAGACGGCACTTCCGAGCACCAACTGGCGGTGTTGGAGCTCAGGGATAATACTGAAAACAGAGGTGTAATTGGAGAAACTTTCAAATCTGTAGTAGTGAGAATGTGGACAGAGCAGGAGAAATTGCCGTCCGCACAGCAGGGGAACAGCTGACGTTACTGAACCCCAATAACACGGCAGCAAGTGTTGACTGTGCAGACGGCACTTCCGAGCGCCAACTGGCGGTGTTGGAGCTCAGGGATAATACTGAAAACAGAGGAGCCAGAGATGTAATTGGAGAAACTTTCAAATCTGTAGTAGTGAGAATGTGGACAGAGCAGGAGAAATTGCCGTCCGCACAGCAGGGGAACAGCTGACGTTACTGAACCCCAATAACACGGCAGCAAGTGTTGACTGTGCAGACGGCACTTCCGAGCGCCAACTGGCAGTGTTGGAGCTCAGGGATAATACTGAAAACAGAGGAGCCAGAGGTGTAATTGGAGAAACTTTCAAATCTGTAGTAGTGAGAATGTGGACAGAGCAGGAGAAATTGCCGTCCGCACAGCAGGGGAACAGCTGACGTTACTGAACCCCAATAACACGGCAGCAAGTGTTGACTGTGCAGACGGCACTTCCGAGCGCCAACTGGCGGTGTTGGAGCTCAGGGATAATACTGAAAACAGAGGAGCCAGAGGTGTAATTGGAGAAACTTTCAAATCTGTAGTAGTGAGAATGTGGACAGAGCAGGAGAAATTGCCGTGAACACAGCAGGGGAACAGCTGACGTTACTGAACCCCAATAACACGGCAGCAAGTGTTGACTGTGCAGACGGCACTTCCGAGCACCAACTGGCGGTGTTGGAGCTCAGGGATTACAGTTCAGGTGGTAGAAACATGAACAGAACAGGAGACCTGGATACTGTTGCCAACCAATTATTTATTCTGGAAGAGGACTGGCAAATTCATGAGAGATCCAGGCCTTGTTCATTTTGAGAAAAGTAAGCCGGTCAACGTTATCGGAGAATAGTCGCATGCGACGGTCTGTTAGTACACCACCTGCGGCACTAAAGACGCGTTCCGATAATACACTAGCAGCAGGGCAAGCTAGCACCTCCAATGCATACTGACTAAGCTCTGGCCATGTATCCAGCTTACAGACCCAAAACTTGAAGGGAGAAGAGCCGTCTGGGAGTACACTAAGAGGGCAAGACATGTAGTCTGTCACCATCTGACGGAAACGTTGCCTCCTGCTGACTGGAGCCGTCTGTGATGGTGTAGACATTTGTGGCGGCGGGGACACAAAACTTTGCCACATTTCGGCCATACTGGTCTTGCCTTGTGCTGAGGCGCTGCTTCTGCTCCCTCTTTGTGCAGAGCTTCCTCCACTGCCTCGACGCACTGAGCTGCTTTGTAAAGCACTAGCAGCACTGCTCTCGGTTGGAATGGAGAACATGATGGAATGCACCAGTGCGTCTTGGTACTCCCGCATTTTACGCTCCCGGTTCAACGGTGTTATGAGGCTTTGTAAGTTGTCCCGGTAGCGAGGATCTAGGAGGGTGGACACCCAATAATCAGCCGTGTTGAGAATGTGGGCGATGCGGTGGTCGTTTCTCAGGCACTGCAGCATGAAATCAACCATGTGCTGCAGACTGCAAACTGGCCAAGAAACGCTGTCCCCTGCTTGAGGCGTGATCTCTGCCTGCTCTGCATCACCCCACCCTCGCTCTAGATACTGACTACTAGAGCATTGTGTACCTCCCTCCTCTGGACAGATGTCTTCCTCATCCATTGACTCCTCCTCATCCTCCTCACAAAGTGTCCCCTGCCTAGGCCTTTGTGAGGAACCACGTTGCGCAGACTGTAGAGAAGCAGATGGCATTTGTGACTCCTCATCCTCCGCCTCTTCCAAAACCTCGTCCCTTAGTGCTTGCAGTGTTTTTTCAAGCAGGCAGATAAGGGGGATAGTCATGCTGACTAGTGCATCATCTGCACTCGCCATCCGCGTGGAATAATCGAAGGCACGCAAAACGTGGCAAATGTCCTTCATAGAGACCCACTCAGTGGTGGTGAAGTGTGAACGGCGCGCACTGCGACTTGTTTGCGCCTGCTGCAGCTGGTACTCCATTACTGCTGCCTGTTGCTCACACAACCTCTCCAACATATGTAACATTGAATTCCACCTGGTGGGTAGGTCACATATGATGCGATGTTCCGGAAGACGTAATCGGCGCTGTAGAGCTGCAATGCGTGATCTTGCATTGCTGGAACGCCGCAAGTGAGCGCACTCTATGCGGACCTTGTGAAGCAGTGCATCAAGATCCGGATAGTCCCTCAAAAAACTCTGCACGACCAAGTTGAGCACATGTGCCAGACATGGGATGTGAGTGAGGTTGCCTAGGCCCAGAGCTGCCACCAGATTTCGGCCATTGTCACACACTACCATGCCTGGCTGGAGATTCGCTGGCACAAACCACACGTCGCTCTGCTGCTTGGTGGCATTCCAGAGCTCCTGCGCTGTGTGGCTTCGATTCCCCAAAGAAATTAATTTTAATACGGCCTGTTGACGTTTGGCCACGGCTGTGCTCATATCGGTCATCACAACAGGTAACCGTTCACGGGTCGATGTGGCGGTAGACCGTGACGGCTCCTGCAGCGCTGATTCAGAGGAACTGGAGCATGAGGAGGAGTCAATGTGTACAGACTGGATTCCTGCAATCCTTGGAGTTGGCAGAACACGTACAGCGCCACTCTCAAGATTTGTACCCGGCTCCACAACATTTACCCAATGGGCAGTGAGGGAAAGGTATCGTCCCTGTCCATGCTTACTGGTCCACGCATCGGTGGTCAGGTGGACCTTGCTACTGACGGCGTTTTGTAGCGCATGTTTAATTTTTCCCTCCACATGATGTTGCAGGGCAGGGACGGCTTGCCTGCTGAAATAAAAGCGGCTGGGCACGTTGTATTTTGGGGGGTTGCCAATGCCATAAAGTTACGGAATGTGTCAGTCTCCACCAGCCTGAATGATAGCATTTCAAGGGCCAGTAGTTTAGCAATGCCAGCATTCAGAGCCTGTGCTCGGGGGTGGTTTGCCGAGTATGGGCGCCTTTCCTCCCATGCCTGTGCTAACGATGGCTGTAGACTGGCCTGGGAGTGTGAGGATGACTGGGAAAGTGGTGCTGTGGGTGGAATTACACTGTGTCTCTGTACAACAGTGCCAGAGATTCTTCCATGGCGATCCTGTGAGGAAGCCGAACCAGCTGTGTGTGAGCTGGAGGAAGAGGCTACAACACGAGCTGAAGAGGTGGTAGGTGGCGCTGTTGGTTGGCCTAGGTCTTCAGTGTGTTTTTGTAACTCCACCACGTGCTTGGTCCGCACATGTTTCCACATATTTGTGGTATTGAGGTTGCTGACACTTTTCCCTCTTTTCACCTTCTGATTACACAGCTTGCATTTGACAAAGCAAATGTCATCTGCAACTGTGTCAAAAAAGGACCAGGCACTGCAAGTCTTGGGAGCGCCCGCTTTGGATTTTGGAAGAGCCATGCTCCTAATGGGTGCCGAAGTGGAGGCTACAGGCAACCAAGTCTGCCCCCTCCCTCTCCCTCCTTTTTGGGCCGTTCGGGGAATCTCTTCCTCAGAGCTGCTCCCACCACCTTCCTGTCCCTCACGCCATGATGGGTCAAGGACCTCATCATCTACACCACCCTCTTCAAACAACTGCTTCTCCTGGGTAGTCCCGACAGCACAGTACGCACCAGAAAGTGGCACCTGAGTCTCATCATCAGATGCGTACTGAGGTGTGCTGCTGACCATAGGCACTGGCCCACCCGCCTCTTCAGATTCAGAGAGACAAAACGGTTGCGCATCACTGCATACTACCTCTTCTTCAAATTCTAGAATTCTGCTTGGCTGGCCCCCTCTTTCCAAGCCAAGAGATTCAGAGAACAGAAGTAGATATGGCTCCTGTCCAGGGCTCTCTGACTGCCTGGGCAATTTGGCAGGTGGTGAAGAGACAGATGGGTGCTCTTCAGTGCTCAGGACCTGAGAGGATCTGGAACTAATTGAAGTCGATGCGTTAGCTGCCATCCATCCGACAACGGCTTCAATTTGGTCCTCGCGCAGCAGTGGGGTACGGCTAGCTCCTACAAAGCTGCGCATAAAGGACTGTTCCCTGGTAAAACTGGGGGATGCTGAGTCACTGGTACCCACAGCAGGCACAGAATCCCCACATCCTCTCCCTGCAGGCACAGAATCCTCACGTCCTCTCCCTGCAGAAACTCCACGCCCACGCCCACGCCCACGACCACATGCCTTACTCCCTGCCTTCTTCATCTTGGTAGACTGATAAAGATAGGCAGAAAAGTACTAAGGGCTTAGTGTGCTTATTCCTGAACAGCTGCTAACAGGTATAAGAAACACTAATTTTATAAAGTGTGGACTAGACTTTAATATGAGCTAATGTGGCCTACACAACTGTAAAGTGGAGTGTTTGGTGAACTTTATTTAGGTTTTTTTTTGTCACAAAAAGACACTGGATGTGCCTAAAGATGTAATAACGATAGTATCACAAACTTTTTGTAGCTATTACAATGTAGGAAGGTAACCTACAATGCAATAGATGAGGCTGCAAAAAATAGGCTAATACTAATCTGGCTGGGGCTGCAGGGCCCAATGCTGCAGAAAGGCTCCTCTATCTACTCCTATATAGTGTGTTTGGAACCAATTTAGCTGAATACGGATGGAACCACCACACTAATAGGAGATATCAGGAAAAATTATGAATTGGCAATAAAGGACAATGTATGAGGCAGTGACACACACTGAGTGCACTACAACCAGACGGGGTTGAAGCACACACTACAGGGTGAGCTGCACTCACACACCAGACCTTGCAGACAGCGGTGAACAGTACAGATGCAGAGCACTGTGCACTAGCGCTGCAAGACCAAAAAAATTTCTCTATCTACTCCTATATAGTGTGTTTGGAACCAATTTAGCTGAATACGGATGGAACCACCACACTAATAGGAGATATCAGGAAAAATTATGAATTGGCAAAAAAGGACAATGTATGAGGCAGTGACACACACTGAGTGCACTACAACCAGACTTGGCTGAAGCACACACTACAGGGTGAGCTGCACTCACACACACAGACCTTGCAGACAGCGGTGAACAGCACAGGGAACTGTGCGCTGGGCGGTTTGTCAATTAAGCATTAAGCATGTTATCTTCAGCACAGCCTGTTCCCACTTGGCCAAGGCAGTGCTGCAGTGCTGTCAGCTTGTGACTGATGTGGTCATTTCGGAGATGGAGGAGGAGGTGCAGGAGCTGAACAATGTGATTAAATTGAGGTTAAATTGGTGACGTTGTTTTTTTATACTAAAGAAAGATCCTATTGTTTTGTTTTTTTTACGCTATTTTTTAAGACAAATGCATTCACAGGGAAATGTCATTTTAACATTTTACAACCTTATCTGGCAATGTGGTGTGTGACACATCATCAGACACATCTTGTTTTATTTATGATGGAGGGACTCAAAGTCATAAAGCCTATTTTTATAGGGCCATCAGACGGCCCTTACTATTCTTAAAAGGCCAGCAGTCTGCCCTCGCTATTGTTAGAGAGCCATCAGCCGGCTATGCTTTGTTGTTCCCATTATTAACAAGTGGGTCTCCTATACTGTTATTGGGTATCCAGTGACTGCAAGGGCTGCCAAAAATTTGGACGCAACCCAATACCCCTTTGAAGAGACATAGAGGAGGGTCTCAGTAAAAAAAACGTTCCCATTATAAAGTAGCGGGTCTCCTATAGTGGTAATGCCCATGCTGTGACTGCAAGGGCTGCCAAAATTTGGGAAAAACCCCACTAAGAATTTAAAGACACATAGAGCAGGGCCACAGTAATGACAAATTCCCATAAGAAAGGAGAGAGTCTGCTATACAGTTTTAGGGTATGCAGTGAGTCCAAAGGCTGACCAATTTTAGGAAAACCCCACTAAGAATTTAAAGACACATAGAGCAGGGCCACAGTAACGACAAATTCCCATTAGAAAGGAGAGAGTCTGCTATACAGTTATAGGGTATGCAGTGAGTCCAACGGCTGACCAATTTTAGGAAAAACCCCACTAAGAATTTAAAGACACACAGAGCAGGGCCACAGTAACAAGTACGACATGTTCCCATTAGAAAGGAGAGAGTCTGCTATACAGTTATAGGGTATGCAGTGAGTCCAACGGCTGACCAATTTTAGGAAAAACCCCACTAAGAATTTAAAGACACATAGAGCAGGGTCACAGTAACGACAAATTCCCATTAGAAAGGAGAGAGTCTCCCATAGTGTTGGCCTATGCAGTGAATGCAAGGGCTGCCAAAAATTTGGAGGCACTTCAATGCCCCTTGGAAGAGACGTGGAGGACGACCACATAAAAAAATGTTCCCATTAGAAAGGAGCAGGCCTCCTATACTTGTAATGCCCATGCACTAAGTGTATGGGCTGACAAACATTTACCCCTGGGGGTATACATGAACATACTGTATAAAAAATTTTTTTTACGGGCATCATAAACACCCTTTAAAAAAATTATGTGGATGTTGCATCACGGACCACAGTCACCCTGGTGATATGGTGGTGGAGGATGAGAAGGTGGAGGACAAGAGCAAATAGACAAAATCAGGAAGTGTATACCCATGTCTGGGTGTGAAAGGGTGCATGGGAATACACCTCCCAAGAAAAGACACTGGATTTGAGTTTATGTTACGCTGCTATCATTCGGTGGTATTGAGAAGTCTGGCCCAATCCAGCCCTTGTTCATTTTTATAAGAGTCAGCCTGTCAGCATTTTCAGTTGACAGGCGGATGTGCTTATCAGTTATAATTCCACCAGCGGCACTAAAAACCCGCTCTGATAAAACGCTGGGGCAGGCCAGGACCTCCAAGGCATACAGAGCCAGTTCATTCCACGTATCCAGCTTGGATACCCAATAATTATAAGGCACATAGGAATCACGGAGGACGTTGGTACAGTCGGCAAGGTACTCCCTCAGCATCTTCCAAAACTTTGCATTCCTTGTGAGAGTACCCCGTGCCTCAGGGCCTGTGTGATGGGAGGGTCTGAGAAAACTCTCCCAGAACTTTGACAGTGTTCCCCTGCCTCTGCTGGATTGGAGTTGTGTCTCTCTCGCCTATACTCCTTGGTTGTCCAATGAAGTGTGCCCTCTGTTGCCAGCGTTTTCCGATGGGAATTTTTTTAATAGTTCCGCAAGAAGGGCCTTCTGGTACAGCCCCATTTTTGTAGACCTGTCCGCCTCAGGAATAAGAGATATAAAGTTCTCCTTGTAGCATGGGTCTAGAAGTGTCACCAACCAGTAATGACTGTTACCCAAAATTTTGAGAGCGCGAGGGTCATGGGAAAGGCAGCGTAACATAAACTCAGCCATGCGTGCCAGACTACTAACAGACAAGACTTCCGTGTACTCACCAAGAGGATGACTGACCATGCTCTCTTCCTCCTCCTCTCTGTCCTCTGGCCATCCAAGCTGAACAGACGGTATGACAGCTGTGCAGGTAGTACCGTCTATAGTGCATGAAACCAGCTCCTGTCCTTCCTCCTCCTCTTCCTCATTGTCACCCAATCCACGTTGGGATGAGATGAGGCTTGGCTGTGTGTAATCACCCTGTATGGTTCCTTGCTCCATCTCATCGTGCTCCGCCTGCAATGCATCCTCTTTGATTGTGAGCAGAGAGCATGTGAGCAGAGAGCATTTCAGAAGACAGAGAAGCGGGATGGTGACGCTAATTATGGCGTCATCGCCGCTCACCATCTTGGTGGAGTCCTCAAAGTTTTGGAGGATGGTACATATGTCTGACATCTATGTCCACTCCTGAGGTCTTATATGTGGAGTCTGAACTGAATACCGATGGCCTTGTTGATGCTGGTACTCAACTACTGCCCTCTTCTGCTCACAAATCCTTCCCAACATCTGCAGTGTAGAGTTCCAATGTGTGGGGAATATCACACACCAGTCTGTGAGCCGGAAGCTGCAAACACTGCTGAAACACGGCAAGGGCGGCAGAAGCTGTAGCTGACTTTCTAAAATGGGCACACAGGCGGCGTACTTTAACAAGCAGATTCGGCAGCTACGGGTAGGATTTGAGAAACCGCTGAACCACGAGGTTAAGCATATGGGCCAGGCATGGTACGTGTGTGAGCTCGCCTCGCCTCAGAGCCGCCACCAGGTTCCGGCCATTGTCACACACGACCATGCCTGGCTGTAGGTTCAGCGGTGTGAGCCACAGATCTGCCTGCTCTTTCAGAGCTGTCCACAACTCTTCAGCATTGTGCGGTTTGTCACCTAAGCAAATTAGCTTCAGCACAGCCTGTTGCCGCTTGGCCGAGGCAGTGCTTCCAGCTTGTGACTGATGTGGTCATTTCGGAGAGGGAGGCTGAAGAGGATGAGGAGGCTGAGGAGGATGAGGTGCAGGAGCTGTAGATCGTGGGGGCAACCCTGATTGACCTAGGGCCCGCAATCCTTGGCGTCGGGAGGACATGTTCCGTCCCAAGGCCCGACTGGGTCCCGGCTTCCACTATGTTAACCCAGTGTGCTGTCAGCGAGATGTACCGTCCCTGCCCACAAGCACTTGTCCACGTGTCCGTGGTTAGGTGGACTTTCCCGGTAACTGCGTTGTTGAGGGCAAGGCTAATGTTTTGGGACACGTGCTTGTGTAATGCGGGGACGGCACACCGGGAGAAATAGTGGCGGCTGGGGACCAAGTACCAAGGGACGGCCGCCACCATCAGGTTGCGGAATGCTTCAGTCTCCACGAGCCTAAAAGGCAACATTTCGAGCGCAAGCAGTCGTGACATGTGAGAATTTAGTAGTGTGGCCTGTGGGGTGTTGGCTGCATATTTGCGCTTGCGTTCCAAGGACTGGGGTATGGACAACTGAACACTGCACTAGGACAAGGACATGGATGTGCTTCCTGATGCTGCTACTTGAGAGTGCGCAACGACAGGTGCAGGGCAGGAGGCATCTTCGCAAGCACCATGGACAGGGGATTGGCTTGCATGCACAACAGCGGAAGAAGCAATGGTGCCACCTGCAGACACTGTTCCTGGACCCTGGGGTTCGGCCCACAAAGTCGGGGGCTTTTCTGCCATGTGCCTGATCATGCTGGTGGTGGTCAGGCTGGTCATTTTGCCACTCCTGCTGATGCTGGCCTGGCAGGTGGTGCAAATGGCCTTTTTGGGGTTATCGGCAGAGTCTTTAAAAAACAACCAGACTCGAGAAGACCAACAGTTGTACTGGCAACTTCCTTTGTGTTGGTGTTACGGGGAACGGTTGCCTGCCTTCTGTCTACGACCACCACACTGCTTCTTCCTGCCTGTTGGGGTGCTCTGCCTCTCTCCCCCTGTGTGCTGCTGTCCTCGCTCTGCATGTCCTCCTGCCAGGTTGGGTCAGTTACTATATCATCCACCACCTTGTCTTCCACTTCCGCACCCTGGTCCTCCTCCTGACTTTCTGGCAATTGTGTCTCATCATCGTCCACCTCTTGTGACACTTTCCCACCGTCGCCTTCGTGTGACCGTGGCTGCTCAAATATTTGGGTATCGCTACACGCGATCTCCTCTTGCCCTGCTTCAAGAGGACCGGGCGAGAGGCCCGAATCTATTAATGGAAAAGTGAAGAGCTCTTCAGAGTGTCCAAGTGTGGGATCAGTTGTCTCTGGGCACTCGGCATGGTGGGAGGAAGGAGGATCAGGGTGAGGAATATGTGGTCCAGACTCACGGCTACTGAGACTTGACCGTGTGGAAGACAGGGTGGTGGTGGTGGTGGCTAAGTGACTAGAAGCATTATCCGCTATCCAACCAACAACCTTTTGACACTTCTCTGGGTTCAATAGTGGTGTGCTGCGGTCCCCTAGAAATTGGGTCAGGAAGGTCAGGCGAGAAGATGTGGGTGTTTGTTGTGGCACAATTTCAGCTTGCCCACGGCCTTGTCCCTTGCCCGTCCCTCGCCACATGCCTTGCCCATTTTAAGTGGAGGACAGTATCTCCCACGCTCACTACAAATGACTGAGTTTGGAGTGAACTTATATGTGATCCGTGTGATGGAGAAAACAGAGTTTTAAATACCTGGCCTGTAGGTAAGTAGTTTGAACAGCAAACTGCTGTGAATTGCTTCACTGACACACTAAAGGAAATTTTTAATGGAGGCCAGAAATGGCAGTATTTTCTGACAACGTATATGTGATCCGTTTGACGGAGAAAACACAGTTTTAAATAGCTGGATTTCTAGAGCTGTAATATGGAAAGGACCTGGCTGTATTCTGCAGTGCCAACAAGCAAATGGCGCAGAAAAACGGTGTTCTCTGGATTGCTTTTTAAGCAAATAATGAGGATTAAGATCCAAAGAAAAGTATTCCTGGCCCCTGAGACCTGGGCCTTTGTATATAAATATCTAACAGCAGCAGAAGGCAGAATTGGAATGGAGCCTCTTGTGCTATGTGCACTGCAGTCTGCTATAAACCCTGCCTGCCTATATACCCTGCATGCCTGATATCTCTGCAGATGGATTAGTTAGTCCTCAAAAGGACTGTTTGTTAAGATGGATATGTGTAATGTACGTTTTTTCTCCCTACACTACCTAATACACAAGCAAATCTCTCCCTGACGCAGCAGCACCTCTCCCTACACTGTCTAATTCCTGAGTGACTGTGATGAACATGGCGGCACCAGGTCTGATATAGACCTGATGACGCTGTGCGGCCAGCCAATCACTGTAATGCCACAACCAACATGGCTACGGCATTACAGTGAGTGGCAGGCAATCCCTGCATGTTGATTGTCGCTCTAAAGAGCGCCAAACATGCAGGAAGGGGACCCGAGCTCCCGCCGAGCAACCCCGGAAATACTCGGCGAGCGTCGAGCATCTCGAGTAGTGAGATGTTCGGGCAAGCACCGAGCAGTAGCGAGCATGCTCGCTCATCACTAGCAGCAACAGCTCTCACTTCCTCTGGATGTCTGATTTGTCCGCAGGAGAGGAGAGCAAAGCCAGCGCTGATTGTCCGCAGGGATTACATGACATAACAATGTCATGTGATACCTGGGAGATCCAGTGCAGATACATGGCTGGAATGGGGCCGGCACTGGAGGTGACTATAGGTGATATTATTGTACCGGGGAAAACATAGGGATTCAGAAGGGGTTGTCTGAGTAGTGTACAACCCCTTTAAAGAGAATTTGTTATGTAAAAAAATGCTATTAACCTTCAAATATGGGTTTCATATGCAGGTTAATAGCATTCTAAAGGTGTCCTGCCACCTGGAGGACATTATCCTTAATTTCTCCAATTTTCAATCATAGAGGCGTGCCTACAGTCACCGCTCAGTACATAGTGAGCGGTGGCTATAACCATGCACCATCACTGACTGACAGCCGGCTTTGTACTGATGCACTGTTGAGTCAGCTGTCAGTCGGTACCGGGGGCTATGTATTGAGTGGTAATCGAAGCCGCGACGGCCGCTCCTCTATGACTGAAAACTGGAGGCCTCTGGGACAAATAAAGTTCAAATTAATCTCATATCTGTAAGGTTAATAGCATTTTGGGATGTGACAGGTTAGCTTTAAATTGGTTGTGCCCCCAGTGTGTTGAATATAATGCAAGCATACTTACTTCCGGACCAGCGCAGATGTCATGACATTGTTTATGGCACAAGAGCAGCCTATTACTGTCAAAACGTACTATGAAGACTGCAGATCATCAAAGTCCTCTGATAGTCTGCAGCGCTTATGTCCATAAAAAATGTGATGAGATTGCTGGGGAACACAGCAATCGGAGCGAAGGAGTGCCATTGGTCCAGGTAAAGGGTTTTCGTCCTGAAGAAAAAGTCTGGAATGACTTTGAAATGCGTTGACTAAAAAAACAAAAATAAAATATACAATTTTATTATCCCACAATTTTGTATCTTCATTACCTATCAGCAGCGTGGATAAACCAAGTTTTGGCTCCTTTTTTTTCCTTATCTCTGGTCAGGAGACCCGTGAATCTGCAGCAGCTGTTCATGCGTGTACATAGTTGTGTGTGACACAACCTTCCCAGGTTAGCATAACATTTTTCCTCTTGTTATTCTTGGATGTGATTGGTGTAACAAGTAAAGCAAAAGTTGGCACAACCTGTCCGTGTTCTACGACTTGAGTGAGGACACTCATATGTGGGTATGTGGGTTGGTGATTTTTTTTTGTGCCAGGACTGCATCTTGGCCCCAGTCCGGTCCTGCTGAGCTTACTCAAGCAGGTGGTGAAATTAAGTCATAGCACTGCGCTGCTCTGCAGACCCGCCATTGAAGAGGAGATGGAGGCTGTGTTGCCAGGAATCAGGATTAGGTATGATCTATCTTTATTATTTTTTTATATTATCCGGTTGTGGGAGCACATACTATATATAAGGGGCTGTGGGGGCCATCATACTATATACAGGGTGGTCCAAAAGTAGGTGGACAGAAAGTGTAATAAGGATATGAAGGGGGAGATTTATCAAACACTAAATTGCAGCCGCCTGTCTGGATCATCCTCCAATAAACCATCAATTAGACGTGGACGATAAGTTTTCCACCCAATAGATTTCAGGATTCGCATGATAGAAGCTCGTGAAATTCCCAATTCCAAAGAGGCTCTTCTGGTGGACTTTTTTGGACTCTGAACAAATGTTTCAGCAACAAGTTGTTTATTATCTTCCGTACAGACTGTTTTGGGTCGACCAGTTTTTGGAGAATTAAGAATTGAGCCAGCGGCATTGAATTTGTCACAAATGTGGTAAATGGTTTGTTTCTTTGGGGCTTGAGTACCAAATGTTTCAACCCAATTTGCTCTAATGGTTTCAGCATTTTGAAATTTCCAATACTCTGTTAAAATCCATTTTCTTTGATCTGTATTTAAATTATTTGCCGTTATGTGTTATCTGAATTATCTGAAAAGAAAACAGATTTGGGGGAGATCTATCTGTGAAAACTAGATCTGTGAAACAGGCTCAGTTGCCCTTAGCAACCAATCAGATTCCACCTTTCATTTTCCAAAGACTCTGTGAGGAATGAAAAGTGGAATCTGATTGGTTGCTAAGGGCAACTGAGCCAGTTTCACTTTACACCATGTTTGATAAATCTCCTCCTTCATAACCTTTATATAAGGGGATGTGGGTGCCATCATACTATACATAAGGAACCATGGGGGTTATCAATACTATATATAAGGGGAAGTGGGTGCCATAATATAATGTATAAGGTACTGTGGGGGCCATCATACAGTATATAGGGAGCTGGGGGTCATAATATAGTGTACAAGGGTGTGTGGAGGCCTTCATACAGTATATATTGGGCTGCAGGGGCCATCATACTGTATATATGGTGCTATGGGGGCCGTTATACAGGATATAGGTAGTTGTAGGGGCCATCATACCAGTTATAGTGAGCTGTGAGGACCATGATATAGTGAATAAGGAGCTGTAGGGACCATCATACAGTGTATAGGGAGCTGTGGGGACAATCATACAGTGTATAGGGAGCTGTGGGGACCATCATACAGTGCATAGGGAGCTGTAGGGACCATCATACAGTGCATATGGAGCTGTGGGGATCATCATACAGTGCATAGGGAGCTGTGTGGATCATCATACAGTGCGTGGGGAGCTGTGTGGATCATCATACAGTGAGTGGGAACTGTGGGGACCATTATACTGTGCATGGGGAGCTGTAGGGACCATCATACACTGTGTGAGGAGCATCATACAGTGCGTTGGAGAGCTGTGGGGACCATCATACAGCACGTGGGGAGCTGTGGAGACCATCATACAGTGCGTGGGGAGCTGTGGGGACCATCATACAGCATGTGGGGAGCTGTGGGGACCATCATACAGCGTGTAGGGAGCTGCTGTGGGGACCATCATATAGTGCGTTGTGAGCTGTGGGGACCATCATACAGCACGTGGGGAGTTGTGAGGACCATCATACAGCACATGGGGAGCTGTGGGGACCATCATACAGTGTGTGTGGTCCATCATGCAGTGTGTGGGGAGCTGTGAGGACCATCATACAGCATGTGGGGAGCTGCGGAGACTATCATACAGCGCGTAGGGAGATGTGGGGACCATCATACAGTACGTAGGGAGCTGTGGGGACCATCATACAGCACGTGTGGAGTTGTGAGGACCATCATACAGCACATGGGGAGCTGTGGGGACCATCTTACAGTGTGTAGGGAGCTGCTGTGGAGACCATCATACAGTACGTAGGGAACTACTGTGGGGACCATCATACAGTGCATAAGGAGCTGTGGGGACCATCATACAGCCCATGGGGACCATCATACAGTGCGTGGGGAGCTGTGGGGACCATCATACAGCACATGGGAGCTGTGGGGACCATCATACAGCACGTGGTGAGTTGTGAGGACCATCATACAGCACATGGGGAGCTGTGGGGACCATCATACAGTGTGTGGGGACCATCATGCAGTGTGTGGGGAGCTGTGAGGACCATCATACAGCATGTGGGGAGCTGCGGAGACTATCATACAGCGCGTAGGGAGATGTGGGGACCATCATACAGTACGTAGGGAGCTGCTGTGGGGACCATCTTACAGTGTGTAGGGAGCTGCTGTGGAGACCATCATACAGTAGGTAGGGAGCTGCTGTGGGGACCATCATACAGTGCATAGGGAGCTGTGGGGACCATCATACAGCCCATGGGGACCATCATACAGTGCGTGGGGAGCTGTGGGGACCATCATACAGCACGTGGGGAGCTGTGGGGACCATTATTCAGCACGTGGGGAGCTGTAGGGACTATCATACAGCACGTGGGGAGCTGTGGAGACTATCATACAGAATGTAGGGAGCTGTGCAGACCATCATACAGTACGTAGGAAGCTGCTGTGGGGACCATCATACAGTGTGTAGGGAGCTGCTGTGGGGACCATCATACAGTGTATAGGGAGCTACTGTGGGGACCATCATACAGTGCGTAGGGAGCTGTGGGGACCATCATACAGTGCGTAGAGAGCTGTGGGGACCATCATACAGTCCGTAGGGAGCTGTGGGACTATAATACAGTATTTAAGGGGCCACTCAGGACATTATTTCTTTTAAATGGATGCAGTATTAGTTTTGATTGTGTCTTTGAGGGGGCATTATTACTTTTGGGGAGGGGCATTGTTTCTTAAAGGAATACTCAAGGGTATTTGTTGCATGGAAAGGACACTTCGGATGTTATAACTTTCAAAACAGCATATCGAGCATTATTACTTGCTAGGTAGCATAGTGGGGTCCTTACTACTTTCTATGGGACGCTATTATTTTTATATGCTCCCGCTATCTCGCACATTATCTTTGTAGCACAAATTAGTGGAAGGGTAATCATAGTAATGACATAATATTTGAAGTATTGGGTGTTACGGATCCGGGTGGTGGAACCTCTGTGCTGCGGTGCAAGGAGGGACCCAGAGGGGCGTAACTAGGTATCAACTCGGAGCGACCAAGGTCGTACGGCGGCTCAATCGACTCAGTGACCAGGGAGGGTCCGAGCAGAGGGACCAGGTGCTACTCTGGGGACGACCTTGTAAGGGAGCAGGTGACTCCCACGGTACAGATGGCAGGGAACGACCGGTATTGCAGATGGGCACAGCAGGCAGGCTGACGAGTAATCCGGGTAGATGGACTGGCAGACATGGCAGGCGACAGGCGGGAGCCTCTAGGTAGGCTGTCAGGTGGTCACGGCAGGTGACAGGCAGGAGCCTCTAGGTAGGCTGCCAGGTGGTCACGGCAAGTGACGGGCAGGAGCCTCCAGGTAGGCTGAGAGGTGGTCACGGCAAGTGACAGGCAGGAGCCTCCAGGTAGGCACGGCAGGTAGCAAGCAGGAGCTTCCAGATAGGCACGGCAGGTAACAAGCAGGAGCCTCCAGGTAGGCACGGCAGGTAACAAGCAGGAGCCTCCAGGTAGGCACGGTAGGTAGCGGGCCAGTGCTTCCAGGTAAGCAGGCGGGCAGAGCCCATAGACAGACTGGCGGACTGAACGGAAGACAGACTGTCGGGCTGGAGAGTAGTCAGGCTGGCGGACTGGTAGTCAGGCTGGCGGGCAGGACTAGTAGTCAGGCTAGCAACGGGACCTGAAGGCTGAAGCAGAGGTAAGTACACTGTGCAACAACTATTGCTCGGGCACCTCCATTTTGGAGGAGGTGCCTTATATATGGGAGGACCTCCGGCTATTGGCCGGGGACTCCTTAGGACGGCGCGCGCGGCCCCTTTAAGAGGGAGGGAGCGCGCGCGCCCTAAGCACAGTGCCCGGGAAGCTGCGCGCGCCGGCATCAGCAGGAAGAGGAGCGCCGGAGGACGCCGGGCGGGGAGCGCGGCGGTGAGAGGGACGGCGTCTCTGCCTGGCAGGGGGCAGAGACGCCGATGCTACATTGGGGTTACTGTTCCACACCAGAAGAGAAGGCAGCATGGGGAGGCTGTGCAGGTTAGGAATAGATGGGGACGGTGCTGGAAATGTGAGGAGTCAAATGTATCTATGTTGTAATCTCTGCAGACGAGTCCTGGCTGGAAGAAATTGTTATGGTGGTCTGGACCAAATCAAATAGACGAGAAAAGTAAATGACTCAGTCAGAAAGAATGACATTTGTAAGTCCCTATAGTGTACAGTTGAAACCAGAAGGTTACATACACTATATAAAAAGACACATATGCATGTTTTTCTCAATATCTGAAATGAAATCAGAATAAACCTTTCTCGTTTTAGGTCAATTAGGATTATCATATTGTTCAAATGTCAGAATAATGAGAGAGAGTGTGTTTTAAGGTATTTTTATTACTTACTGCAAAGTCAAAAGTTTACATAGACTAAGATTACTATGCCTTTAAATAACTCTGGACTGCCTATGTGATGATGTCATGTGTTTTGAAGCTTCTGAAAGGTTTTTTTTTGCAACATCTAAGTTAATTAGAGACATACATGTGGACTTATTTTAATGCGCACCTGAAACACACTGCTTCTTTGTGTAGCATCATGGGAAAGGCTAATGAAATCAGCCAAGATATCAGGAAGAGAATTGTGGACTTGCACAAGTCTGGCCCATCCTTGTGTACACTTTCAAGATATCTGAAGGTGCCTCGTTCATCTGTACAAACAATTATACGCAAGTACAAACAAGATGGGCATGTCCAGCCATCATACCACTCAGGAAGGAGACGGGTTCTGTGTCATTGAGATGAACGTACTTTGGTCCGACATGTGCATATCAACCCAAGGACAAAAGCAAAAGACCTTGTGAAGATGATGACGGAAGCTGGTAAGATTGTGTCAATAACCACAGTGAAATGAGTACAGTATTAACATGGGTTGAAAGGCCACACTGCCAGGAAGAAGCCATTACTCCAAAAGAAACATAAAAAAGCCAGATTCATGTTTGCAAATGCACACAGACTTTAAAGGGGTATTCCCATCTCCAAGATCCTATCCCAATATGTAGTAGGCGTAATAATATTAGCAAATACCTACAATTAGAAATGTAGTATAGTATTTTTGATTCACTATCTCTCCTCATGTGCAGGCATTGCAGGACCTTAGGTATCCATGGTTACGTCCACTGATAAAGTGACAGCTAGCTGCTAGTGGTCGTAACCATGGATACCTAAGGTCCTGTATTGACTGCACATGACGTAAGTCGCATAGCGAATCAAAAATACTATACTACATTTGTAATTGGAGGTATCTGCTAATATTATTATTATTACACCTACTACATATTGGGATAGGATCTTGGAGATGGGAATACCCCTTTAATTTTTGGAGACATGTTCTGTGGTTTGATGAAACTAAAATTGAACCTTTTGGGCATAATGACCATTGTTACATTTGGGGGGAAAAAGTGAGAAGCTTGGCAGTCTAAAAACACCATCCCAACTGTGAAACACGGGGGTGGCAGCATCATGTTGTGGGGTTTTTTGGAGGGACTTGAGCACTTCACAAAATAGATGGCACCATGAGAAAAGAAGATTATGTAGCAATAATGAAGCAACATCTCAAGACATCAGCCAGGAAGTTAAAGCTTGGGAGGAAATGGGTCTTCTGAAGCATACTGCCAAAATGGTAACAAAGTGGCTTAAGGATAACAAAGTCAATGTTTTGGAGTGGTCATCACAAAGCCCTGATCTCAATCCTATTGAAAATCCATGGGCAAAGCTGAAAAGGCAGGTGTGAGCAAGACGACTTACAAACCTGGATCAGTTACACCAGTTTTGTCAGGAGGAATGGGCCCAAATTCCAACCAACTATTGTGAGAAGCTTGTGGAAGGATATCCCAAACGTTTGACCCAAGTCATTCAATTTAAGGGCAATGGAACCAAATACTAATGAAATGTATGTAAACTTTTGACTTTGCAGTAAGTAATAGAAATGCCTTAAAACATTCTCTCTCATTATTCTGGTATTTGGCAAATATTAAACATCATGGTAATCCTAATTGACCTAAAATGGGAAAGGTTTATTCTGATTTCATGTCAGATATTGAGAAAAACATGCATATGTGTCTTTCTATATAGTGTATGTAAACTTCTGGCTTCAAGTGTATATATCTCTACTGTAATCACTGTAATATGGTTGTCAGGACCGGTATCTACCACTATATGGTCACCATACGGTGGTAATATCAGTCTTTTCAATAGCGTTTTTTTTCACTAATTTCGTAACATCTTAATGCATTACAGTCATGCAGGGCTACGTGTATGGCTGTATTATTGGTCTTGTACAGTGTGTGCTATGTAGAGGCAATGATCATATTATAATATTATATACTCACTGTGTAGTGTGTAGTGGTAATGGTAGAGGACATTGTGTAGCAGTATTATTTTTGCCTTGTATAGTAGTAATTTTGGTAATACTGGTCTTTGTATAGTGTATTTTAGGTTAGCAACAGTGGTATATTGTAATTATATATGTATAGATCCTCTTGCATCTAGGTTGTATGGGGAAACATGTACTTTGGGGCTTTGGCCCCTGATCTTTTAGGACCCTAGCAACTCCCCTGATGTATTATATGGTGTAGGTAGGAACTGGAAGACAGTAAGATGGTATTTCCAGAAATGTCCTTTTTAAAAACTGTTGTCTCCACTTTGTGTGTGGAAAAATTGCCTGACAGTAGTACATCCAAGAAGGGGACTTGGCTTGAGGGACTATTGACCGTGAACCGCAAGTTGTGATCATTTGAATTGAGATATGACTTGAAGTTTTGAATATTGGAGGTATCACCATCCCAAACAATCAAAAGATCGTTTCATAATTGCGAAACCACATTATATTGTCAAAAAACGGATTCCTATCAGAAAAATAAAAGACTCCTACCACCATGTCATATATAGGATAGCAAGAAATGGGGAAAATTTGGAGCCCATCGGGGCGCCTAATATCTGGAGAAAAAAAATTAAATAAAACATATAAAAAGTTATGACTTAAAAGATATTCCAATGCAGAAAGAATGAAATGTTTCAGATTAGGTAAATAGACACTATACATGTCAAGGTGGTACTGGATGGCAACACGTGCAGTACAACTATACAGTACAACATGTATAGTACAATTATACTTCTGTGTGACCATGTTTCGGGTAGGAGCACGCGACCTCTGTCTCTCCATCCGAGAAAAATGGTTTGATTATTCTGATCAGACTTTTATCAGAGTATGATCAGAGTGGCAATAGTTTTTCTCAGAGGTGAAAAAAAAATTTCTTCATCTTTTCCATTCGGTTAGTCAGTCCACAGATCCATAGGCTTGCATTGCCAAGTTTGATCCGACACTCGGATCAAAATTGGACATGTCACTGACTTTTTTCCTCAGACCTCTTAGTCCAAAGAAAGAATTGTGCAAAACATGTCCATAGCCCCATAAAACAACATGGGTACGAGTGTTATCTGTCAAAAACCACGGATAGCACTTGTCCAACATAAATGGTCGTGTACACGAGCCGTAGTACAGAGTACATGTTTTTTTTGTGCAGAAAAGTACAGTGTACTATGCTTAACTGCGCTTCAAAAAATATTAAAACGCTATTTATACATTCCTATAGGAGACTTAATAAAACCAGCACTATAGATTTTTCTGTAAAAACTAAAAGAGGTGAAAAGGATTTTATTTTATATGCAAATGAGGGCTCCTTGGTGCACCCTTGGTGTGGCCAAGGACTTGGTGTACTAACACTGCCTAAAATACCTTGCAACGCACCTCCCCTTAGCTCGACTGACAATGTTCTCTTGCCCAGAGCAAGTGCTACTTGAATTTAATTACTAGCCCTGCGCACGCTCTCATCCCCCGCTTATGTCTCCATCAGCTGACCGCTACTGTGGGATCCTTGTGTGTAGTGAGTTTGGACTGCAGACAGGAGAGGGGGGATGAAAACCCGCCTGCACTGACACAGTGTGCGCACTAGCTGGGCTCCTGCAGTGTTGGACGCGCAGGGTTAGGGAATCAACTCTGCTCAAACACATTCTGTCAATCAAGCTAAGAGGAGGTGTGAGAGTTTTGAGGGTGACAGACTTTCTTTAAATATAGTCCATTTACAGTGGTGACCGATTATCATGAATGAGGGTTCCTAGGAACATGTTTGTTTCCCAATAACCCTGCAGGCGGAACAAAACACTCATACGTTGGGTGAAATAAAATAATTTTTAAGGTTGCTTAAAATCATCGTTCTCATCAACACATCATTTTTGGCAGCAAATCTCTTATTTACACAGGACAATCTATTACCATTTTGTACATGAAAGTGTGGCCAGCCTACCTTAATGACCAGTGTAAGGTAGTTCTAGGTTAGATTAATGCTGCAATTTTAAAAAGATGCAATTGTATGTCAATTATATTCTGCTTTAGAAGGACTTGTTTTGTTTTTTTTACAATTGAGGTGAATAGAATTTTTTCTTCTTCACCAAAGATGGCATCATATCTTTGGTGATGATGTGACTGATAGAGTCTGTTTGATGTGTTGAGTTCCCTGTATGGTGAATTTTATAAAAAAATTCTATTTTGGGATGCTGATGTACCTCTCCGGGCTAAGATAACTAGTGATAAGGTTATATGATCTCATATTACTGACCACTGCAACACCTAGCGGATTGCACTGTTACAGAGAGCAATAGTTATCTGCTATTGCATACATGTGGACGATCCCAATAACACAACCAATTTTCATCTTTCTGAAGCCTTTTTACCTCTAATTTATCAAGCAGCCAGTGGTAAATATGATACTGATGGGCTGTGACTCATGAACTACTGTTGTGTGCTTCTCCCCCAGGCTAAAATTTGCCAGCCATCCCCTGGGCATCTGATTGGTTCCAAATTTATTCTGCAGCAGGACAAAGACCCCAAACATTCAGTAAGTGTCATTAAGAACTATCCTCAGCATAAAAAAGAACTAGAAGTTGACCTTCACAGAGCCCTAGTCTCAACATCATTGAGTCTGCGTGGGATTACATGAAGAGACAGAGGGGTTTGTACAAGCCTACATCCACAGAAGATCTGAGGTTAGTTCTCCAAGATGTTGGAACAACCTTGCTGCTGAGTTCCTTCACCACCTGTGTACAAGTGTACCTAGAAGAATTGATGCTTTGATGCTGTTTTGAAGGCAAAGATTGTTCACACTAAATATTGACTTGATTTAGAGTTTTCTTTTCATTCACTTTGCACTTTTTTAATTGATAAAAAATAAACATTTAACACCTCTGAAAGCATTCTTACACTGCAGCAATTTTTCCACAGCTGCCAAAAACATTTCCACAATTCTGTATACAGTATATATAGTGATTGAAATTAAAAAGTTGAAAGGAGATATGTTTCATGTCCCACCCTCGTATTATGCCTGGAATATTGTTTTCCAAGTGAACAGTGAACGGTCTGGGCAACTTTTTAACTAGGACTTTGAGATAGTTTGATTTGGCGCCCCACCAGCATTCCCCTGGCAGAACAAGTTGTTTACTGGCTATTCACAAAGAAGACCATTGGTGCACTGAGGACATTTCCAGCAGTCATACAGTGCACTTACTTCAGGAAGAATCTACAGAGAAGAAAATATGTCTGATTTCACAGGGAAAAAAGAATACCAGGAATTATTCAACCCAAGGGCATATCTAGATTCGTATTTCCATCTGGGCGCAGGGTCTATGGGAGATGAATATTTACAATTTGTACTCAAGCAACTGGCGGAAACATTTAATTCAGGTGGGTAAGATCATGGTTGTTGTTTCCCAGGTAATGAAATATTGATGGTCTATGCTAAACTGAACTTGAATGTTCATAGGAGGGATGGCTACAAATATACTGTTTGGTGAGATGATCATTCATTCAAATGTTCTATATTGCTTGACATCATTGACAAGTATTATACGTTATTATACTCAAATTGGATCGTTTTGTAACCTTAAGATTGCCATAGAAATTTGTTAAGCGAGATCAGCTGTTCCAGAACTGTCTGTGAGCGGCTTTCACCTATATCCTTCCTGAAAACAGATCCATGCTTGTCTTAGCCAAATGTACAGAAGTATGAAAAGTGGGGGGAGTTTTTTTTTCTTTTATTAAAATTCCACAGGATTTGTATCAGTTATTTAAATGGGAACTGTACTTTCAACAAACTTTGTATAAACCAATAGTACAAGCAAATATAAGAAATGTCTAAACTTTTTTTCACCTCTCCCTATCTCCTGAACACACCATTCACTCTGAAGAACAGATTAAAAAGAATCTGTGGGGCGTGGCGTGGCTATGGAGGAGTGAGGACGTGGAGCAGTTCAGCTCCTGCCTGGGTGATGTCTGCAGACCCAATTAAGAAACACTATTTATCCCTAAATGTCAGCTCAGAAGTGTCCCAGCTCTGGCCAAGCTAATAGACGTCCTTCAGTGGTGCCTGCGACTGGTATTTCCCGATATCTGAGGAGTTCTACGGGCCTCACACCAGAGCTAGCAAGCTCTCTGACTGGAAAGAAGATGGAGGATGAAGGAGCAGCATTAGCTACATCAGGGACTGTGAGTTGCATAAATAATACTGTTGGGACTTATATGATACAGGCCTCTAAAGATGATAACCAGGGGCAGAAGAAGACATCTCATGCTTTTTATTCACAAGCAGTGAGCAGCTGCTTGTGACGCGCCCCCTGGGCCATGTTGGGCAGCGTTGCGCATGCGGGGAATACCCGGAGCCGGATCTGATAGGGGTAGTAGTCCTCGTGGCGGTGACCCGGTCCGTGCCCAGGGTGTCAAACCAAGTGGCAGAACTTAGGATAAGATGTTATAGAGTTCGACTACGCCACCCGTGGATTGCGGTCAGTGGGGACCGCCGCTGCACTGCAGACCGCTGAGGCTGATGTTATTTGTGCAGCTGCGAGTGGGATGACTCCCCACGGGAGGAGTATTGCCTCAGGGCAGCTATTGTGGAGATGATGATGGGAGTGATGGTGTGGGTGTCCCAGTACTGATGGTGCAGGTGCGGCGATGAAACACAGAGGCTTGAAGTGCAGTTTCCAAAGCTTTACTCACAGTTGTTGCTCCGGTCACTTCGGCCAAGAGTGACCACCCGAGCCGTGCTGCGTTCACCAGGGGAGGGACTCGGTCAACTCCCAGGCAATTCCGGAGTGTGGTTCAGGGCTTCCCTCTCTTTCCTTTCTCTGGCCGTCCCCACCAAGGACCCACCTTTGTCCAGCTCCCTCGGGCCTTCTGGTGGCGAAACCTTTCCCGGTTTCCCTGACCCTATATGGTATGCCTTCCTGGTGGATATGGTGAGGGGTCGCGCCAAGACTTGACCACGACCTCCGGTTTTGGCTGAGGATTAGTCGCCTCCACCAATTCGGGTTCCGGTACCCTGCTCTGCCAACCCTTCACCAGTTATCTCGTGGGATCTTAGGGTTCCCTCCTCTCTTGCGTCTCTGGGCCTTTCCTGGTGTTTCTGTTCCTTCTCCCTCTTACTTCTCTCTCTCTCGGCTTCAGGCTTCCACTTCAGGCCTGGTTCTGGAGCTGTGCCCGGACTGAGCCACAGCTCCCTGTCAGCCCTCTCTGGCTGAGCTCCTCTCCTCTTCTCCTCCTGCCTGAACTGAACTCGACTCCACAACAACCCTGATCTAAGATGGTGCCCACCTTTTATACTCCCTTCTGACACCCGAGCCCAGGTGACCAGCACCCAATGGGCTCCTACCTATGCCCAGAGTCCCTCCCCTGTCTGCTCCTACACCACTGGGATATTCCTCCCCCCTCCCCACTCCAGCCAGGGACAGACGCTGTCGTACCTGCACATCTATCTGGTGGGAGTACCGTTGATCTGTCCCCCGGAAATGGGGTGAGTGTATTGTATGCAGCTAACTGAGCCCCGCTCCACACTCCATCCTTACCCGGGAGTGGAATATCACACCTCTGGTTCGAGGTGCAACACTCCTGTAGCAGCCGAGTCCTCGGGGTGCTACACTTGCACAGGGTGAGAGATTTATCATATGGCATTCCTGACACTCAGAGGGCCTGGCAGGCAATGTATCTATTCAGGCACAGATTGTATAGGAGGATCTTAAGGCTCAGATATGAGCTATTCCCACAAAAGAAGATATGGAGATCTATATCTCTAAGCTGGAAGCATCCTATAGTGCTGAGACTGCTGCTATTAGAGGGGAACTTCAGCAGCTGTCTGAAAGGGTGGCTAAGGCTATGTGCCCACAATGCAGAAATGCTCAGGATTTTTTCCTGAGCGTTTCTGCATCTCCCTGGCAGAAAAAACGCATGCGGATTGTACATGCGGGTTGTACATGCGTTTTCCTGCCAGGGACATGCGGAAGTGAAGCGTTCTTCACATGCATTTCCGCATGCGGGTTGACAAGCGCTTTCCAAGCGATTTTAGCATCACTTGGAAAGTGCTTGACAACTTGGTCACACTATATAAATCCATGCAACCAGCATGGATTTATATAGTGTGACCCGAAAGAATGTCAAAAAATAAAAAAATAAATATATACTTACCTTCTGATGGCCCCCGGAGTCTTGCTTCACTCCATTCTCCCTTGCCGGCAGCGGTACACTGAAGGACCTGCCGACGTCAGCGTCGCGTGACCCGTCACATGACTATGACGTCAGCGCAGGTCCTTCAGTCCATCGCGATCTGCCGGCATGAAAGGACGAGTGCAGCGGGGGACCGCCAGAAGGTAAATATAACATTTATTTTTTATTTTATTCTTTTTTTTTTTTACAATTTTCTATGGTACCTGGGTCCGGAGGAGAGTCTCCCCTTCTTTAGACCTTGGTACCATCCGCACATTAGAACGCATGGAATGTGCATCTACATATACAGTGATGAGTAATCCATGCGATCTAATGCAAGTCAATGGCTGCGAAAATGTAGCACTTCCGCAAAATAATTGGTAGTGCTGCGTTTTTTTCCACAATGATAATCCGCAGCGGAAATTTCCGCAGCATGTGCACAACACATGCGGATTATCATTGGGGAACATGGCAGGCCTTCTACCATACGTTTTTTAAGCGTTTCTGAAGCATTTTTGTCGCTGCGGAAACGCTTAGAAAATGCATCGTGGGCACACAGCCTAATAATGAAAGCCATACAGAGGCCATCTCTCAGAGATTACACACACAAGAACAGACGGCTGCAGCTCTCTCTCAGAAATTGGAATACCTGTCTGATCTGGTGGATGATATAGAAAATAGAGGGAGATGCAATCATATCAAAATTAGAGGCCTCCCAGAGTCCGTGGAACAGAATAAGCTGAAGGAATCTTTACGCTGTATCTTTAATTCTATATTAAATTTACCACGCGACTCAGGGATAGAATTTGACAGGGCTCACATATCCCTGGGTCCCAAGTCTGCTGATACAAACAGACCTAGAGATGTCATATGCCAGATACACAGATATAAAGTGAAAGAGAACATTCTTGCTAAAGCCTGCACATTGGAACCTATCATCTTCAATGAACAAGTTATTCAGATTATGCATGACCTGTCCTGGCGCACACTTCAGAAGAAATGTGCTCTGAAGCCCCTGCTCGACATACTGAGACAACATAAAATCCTTTATTACTGGGGCTTTCCTTTTACACTTCAAGTGAGACAATCTGGAACTGAACATGTTTTGCGAAGTCTGGGAGATTTATCAACGTTCACTAATGGACTGGGAATTCCATCTGTCCAAGTGCTTCCATTAGAGTGGCCGGGTCTTCCTAGAAGCCTTGGAAGGAATGATGCACCTAGCCCTCAAAATAGGAAGACACACAATTTTGGCATGAGAAATGGAGGTCGCAATATGGAAGAAAGATGAGCATCACCTCCGGATTGACTAGCTTCACTATTCTCACTCATTGTTCTCTTTGATACGGATTACTGCTTAGCAGTTGGGGAATCCTATACAAAGTTGATATAAGCACACATGCTTAGATATTGTTATATATGAGTTGGGCATTCAAGTTTTGGAAGATAATAAATGTACTATTATGAAAAACGAATACTAAGTCATTATGGGTCTGTGGATTGAGCCTGAGGGGAAGCTACGCTCCATAGAAAGCGCGTTTCCACTAAGGGCATCTACATTCCGCTAGACGAGTGTGGAATTTGCTATTTTTCCCTAGTAGTCCTCCTCTTTGAGGACTTTCTTTGTGGTTGGGGAAAGCTCCCAACTGATTTCTTCTTCTCTCTTTTTGCGTTGTTTCCCTCCTTTCCTATATTTTTTTTTCCTCCGAGGCGAAGGAGTTATCATTATTCAGATAGAGAAACTGTGTTTCTCTTAAATCCCCCCCCCCTCTTTTTTTTCTTTTCTCTCTTTCACTAATCCTCCCTCAGACCTAATCCCTGGTCCTCAAAATTAACAGTCAAATTCTGTTCTCTAAATGATCGAGGCCTCAATGTTCCTCAGAAACGTTCTCAGATTCTGTACTCTATGCACAAACAAAGGGTTCATATCCTCATGTTACAAGAGACACATTTTAAATCTGATCAGGTGCCTAAGATAAAAGATAGCTATTATAACAACTGGTTTCATAATACAAATCCTGAAGCAAAATCCAAAGGGGTTTCCATCGCAATCCATAAATCATTAGCATTCTCCATAATGGACACACTTATTGATACACAAGGCAGATACATATTTCTCAAGATAAAAATTGTAGATTCAATATACACAATTGCTAATTGGTATCTGCCTAATAACGGTCAGAATATTGAATGCTGCGCATTCTTAACGGCATTGTGTAATTTCTCAGAAGGTACAGTGATTGCAGGAGGTGACTTTAATTTTACCATGAACCCAAAAGTAGATACCTCTTCGGGTAGGGGAACAGTCCCGGTGAGACAGCTTTGATCTTTCAAAAGGACCCTCCACGCCCTCCGACTGAGTTATGTTTGGCAGATAAGGAACACTCAAGGTAAGGATTACACGTATTTTTCGCATCTACATAATTCATATAGTCGCATACACGTCTTTCTTTTGAGCTATCACGCTTTGTCCTGGCAACCCGAGATCACAATCGGAGATATTTTGTGGTCGGACCACGCTCTGGTTTTTCTGACAATATCTCTTCCATCCCTAGCCCAACACTCTTGGACTTGGAGACTTAATTATAACCTTATCAAAGATATTATGTGTGAATCAGAGTTAAGGGAGTCTATTGACTCTTTCATTCAAATTCATGCTTCTAATCAAACCTCAATCCCGTTACTTTGAAATGTGTCATGAGAGGGATCCTGATAAACCATGGCTCAAGGTTAAAGAAAGAGGGCTCGGAAAATAGAAGAATTATTAAATCAAATTCACTCCCTTGAAATTTTGCATAAACAAAACCTCTCTGCCTACACTCTTGTTGATTTGACAAAGAAAAGAGACGAATTAAAAGAAATTTTAGGTACAAAATATTTGCAATCCAGGGAAAAATCAAAATGTTTCTTCTACGATTTTTCAGATAAATGCAGGAGACCATTGGCCAGATTGCTTCACCCACGTATGACAGCTATATTTATCCCAAATGTTAAGGGGAAAGAGGGCAGGGATGAACATAATCCCCAAAAAACTGTAGATATTTTTTGGTCTTACTATGAGAACTTATATAATATTAAGAATCAATTTGCAGACATGTCCCCCTTAGACCGATCCAATAAGATTAAAGAATACATCCAGGAAACGCCTCTACCCATGTTGAGCAGTTCAGTGGTGGAAGCTCTGGAAGAGGTGATATCCATAGATGAAATTGACTCGGCGATACGGGCCTCCCCGTCAGGTAAATGCCCGGGCCTAGACGGCTTTACGCCGGCATTTTACAAACAGTTTAGAGAGCAACTCTCTCCAATAATGGCTAAAACATTTAATGCAATTGATGGAAACACTGGATTTGTCCCCCAAACTCTAGAGGCACACATCAGCGTACTTCCCAAGCTAGGCAAAGATCCCTCAATAATTGCTAACTTTAGGCCAATCTCTTTATTAAATATAGATATTAAACTATTTTCAAAAATACTGGCTGATAGGTTAGCTCCTTTACTCCCCTCTATAGTCAACAATGATCAGGTAGGCTTCATCAAAGTATGAGAGTCTTGGGACAGTACCATTAAGACACTACTCATTATCTCCAAAGCAAGAAGTGGCTCCACTTCATTAGGTCTTCTATCTATAGATGCAGAGAAAGCTTTCGATAGAGCTCACTGGGGGTTTATGGAGGAAGCCTTGAAACAGATATGCTTGGGCCCTTGTTACCTACAGAAAATAATGGCCTTGTATAAAAACCCATCAGCATACCCATAAGAGTAAACAATTCTCTTTCTGCCCTATTTGCAATTAACAATGGAACCAGACAAGGGTGCCCCTTGTCTCCATTGTTATATGTAGTGGTAATGGAGCATTTGGTCAATGCCCTCAGAAAAATAGTAATATTCATGGATACAAAGTGGGATCTAAGTCTTATAAAGCAGCTCTGTATGCAGACGATTGGCTTCTTTACATATCCCAACCACAAAGAACATTTCCAGGGATCCTAAAAGAATTTGATAGGTTTGGAGCAGTTAGTAATTTTGAAGTCAATTACTTTAAAACAGAGGCCTTGAATATATCTCTTCCACAGACTGAAATCTCACATGTTATGACTAAATTCCCATTTAAATGGCAGAGAGAATCATTGAAATATTTAGGGGTTCATATTTCCTAGGACCCTAATAAATTATTTGAGCTCAACAATCAAGTTTTATTGCACAGAACATATGGAGATCTATTGAAATATGCTAAATTGAAGCTATATTGGTTTAGAAGAATGAATGCCATCAAAATGGATTTATTACCTCGTTTTTTGTACATTTTTCAAACAGTTCCGATCTCTCCACCTCATAGCTTCTGTAATGCACACGCCCGGACTGACTGGCGTGTGCGTGTTTATGTAGTGATTCCACTGTGCCATGAACCAGAGAGTGCCTGGAGGGGCGTAACTAAGTATCTGCCCGATCCGACCAAGGTCGCACGACGGCATACGACGCCAGTGCACCAGGGAGGAACCGAGCAGAGGAACCAGGGTCTACTCCAGGTCAGACTCCGGACACGGCTGTTGACCCACACCGGGGAATACAGGAACAGGCAGACTAGAGCACAGGCTGGGTAGGGTCCAGTACAGACTGGGAGACAAATTCGAAACCGCAGACGCGGTAGACAGAGCTGAGCAAAGCGAAATCCGCAGACGCGGTGGACAGAGCTGAGCAAAGCGAAAACCGCAGACGCGGTGGACAGAGCTGAGCAAAGCGAAATCCGCAGACGCGGTGGACAGAGCTGAGCAAAGCGAAAACCGCAGACGCGGTGGACAGAGCTGAGCAAAGCGAAAACCGCAGACGCGGTGGACAAGGCTCTGTTCACACAGAACAGACTAGAAGGGAAAGGCAGAACCAGATACCCACAGGGTACTTGCAGAGAAGTAGCGAGTGGACCACAAACTCACAAACGGAAGTACAGTGACAACAAGCAGGAGTTAGGTACGAGTACAGACTCTGCAGAAAAAGGAAAGGAACGGACATAGAGAAAAAACAGGTAAAAGATAGGAGAGAGTTCAGACTGGAACTGAGTGTACGGAGGAGACCGACACTGCAGCGGGATACAGGAGCGGGTCTGGGAATACGGCCCCCAGAGAGGCGGGACGAACAGGCAAGGAGCGTGTTCAGACTGGCCTGGAAATACAGCCTCCAGGAAGGCGGAACGAACAGGCAAGGAACGAGTACAGACTGCAGGTTAAGGTACACAGATAGGACACAGTACAGACATGGAAACAGATACTACAAGACAGGTAACATAGACAGGACCTGGCATGTCAGAGACAAAAGCCAACTGACAGGGCAAGGTGCTCAGGCATGGGTTAATTGGAGCAGCTGTTTTAAATACCAGGTGACAGACAGCAATAGGCTGAGGACGCACAAGGGGTGTGCCTGCAGCAGGTACAAAAAGCAGGAAGTGATCGGGCGCCGCCCTTAAGCAGCAGACACAGAGGCAAACAGACAGCATGGAGGGAAGCCAGAGAGACATTCTGGACTGGAGATCAAGTGCGCGCTCTTGCACAGTGGGAGATGGACCACTATGCAAGGACGCCGCCAGGTATGTTACAGCTTCTTTCGTAAACTAAGGTCAGCTTTAATCAAATTCATTTGGGGTAAGATTAAATCCCGCATAAACATACGGGTTCTCTCTTGTCACAAATCATTAGGAGCAGCCGGCTTTCCGAATTTCTATAGGTACTTTCAGGCTTCTACCTTGATGAGTATTTTAGATTGCCACTTTAATGCAGACTCTAAACAATGGGTAGGGGTGGAACAGGAGGGCTCAGAAGTCCCTTTACGACATCTACAATGGTGCCAAGAAGACTCAGTGACCTTGGCCAAAAGCAATCTAACTAGGGAAACACTTAAAACATGGCATTCTCTGAGGAAAAAGGTGTTTCCAGGTAGAACTATTAGTCCACACACATCATTTTAAAACCCTTCCTTCCTACCCAGATATTTGCGCAGATCTTTCCTTGGTCGGAGGGCTGTGGAGGATACCCGATTGTTTCAGATTTTGGAAAATTGCATGATACCTACTTTTGTATCTTTACAAACAAAATTCCCAAATGTTAAAATAAAGTGGTTTGAATATTTGCAAATGCGATCCTTTCTAGTAGCACACAACCTTAACGTATATTAATTCTCAAACTACACCTTCTTTGAAAACATGTTCCTTCAGGAAAGTGGTCTGACTCATGCTATCTCTATGATACATGAGGGATTGGGCAGAGAGGAGGGAATGGAGAAACTGGCATTTCAGCGAGCATGGGAGAGAGATTTGGAGGTTAGTTTATCCCCTCTTGAGTGGGCAAAAGGGTTCCTCTTCACACATAATCTCACTAATGCTGGGACTGCACAAGAAAAGAACTAAAATATACTTACACGATGGTATCACTACCCATCTAAACTACATCTAATGTTCCCTACAATTTTGGAAACATGTTGGAGATGTGAAAATGAAGTGGGTTCTATGATGCATATATGGTGAGAGGGTTCTAAAATTAAACCATTTTGGGAGAAGGTATTTGACAATTGCCAATTTATCACAGGAAACAGAGTATTAGGGTCTCCTCAAATAGCCCTTCTGTCAATCCTCCCTTCCTCAGTACAAAAGAAGGATTTACTTCGATTTTGCTTAACAGCGGCATGGACGGTAATTCCACGGTTTTGGAAAGTTAAAAATCCCTCTAACATACTAGATTGGTATAAGGAAATGGAGAGTCTATGTAGAATGGAAGAACTGTCTGCAGAATGTAATGGAACCAATGATAAAATTAGAAGGGTTTGGAGCGGATGAATTCTGTTCCAGGAGTCAACTGATTTTCATACCGTTCTAATAAAATTCAACAGATGCTTGCGATTGGGTTCATAATTAGTCACACAGGCATAAGGATCTCTCCCCTCCCCCTCTCCCCTCTGTCTTTTCTTTTTTCTCCTTCCTTTTCTTTTTTCTTCTTATATGGACTTTTCAGATACAAATCAGGATGGTCCTATCTCTAATGTAATATGCCAACAGGCCTCAATAGAGGGGGCATAGCAGGACCGAGGCCTGACTGTTTAAAAACCTGCCCTTTGAAAACTATATATACTAAATGCACAGCCCAAAAAGGGAGGGAGGCTGGCCCACCCTGTATGTACAAAGTACAAAAAAAGGCAAAACCAAAGAAATGAGCTGGAGCACATGTTGGTATAAGTGCAACGTGTAGGTGAACATTCACACTGTGGCCATTAACGTTCATAACCTAGGATAAAAACAAAATGAGCAAATAGCCTACACTAAGTAAATAAGTAAACAGTAATAGTACAGGCAAATAATATAGGGTACTTAGTTGATATTGTTGTGATTAAAAAAGCGTAAAATCCATCCCACAGCGACAAGGTTTACCTATTGGGGGACAGTCATATCTCTAATGTGAATGTAACTATTTAGAATAAGCTGTCTTGTGTGTACATGATGAATAACACTATTTCTGACCATTATGTGACTTATATCCTGTATTCTCACCAATTTTCCCCACTCCATGCGCTATATATAATTTTCAATTCACTGGTAGCTGGGGAGAGGAGATAAATTGCAGTGATTTCTCCCATAGACAGCACAGAGAGGGGAATGCCAGCTCTTCTTTTACTTTTTAACTCACAGAGACAAGTTACCACAATATGGAGGATATTATAGAGCAGAGCTGAGCTGTCTTTATCTGAATCACCTCTGGCATCACATAAAACACTTGCTATAGAGCTCTACACAATGTTTTTATATATGACTGTCTGTTCCCTTCCCTGATCCTCACTTCTTTCCCCCTCTCCATAAAGGACAACTCCTGTCCATCTCCACTGAGCAAGATAGACTTCAGCGTGGGTGGCAATTTAAGAGGCAGGGGGGATAGTAAGATAGTAAGAAAACTCTGAGAAGTTGAGAAGGAACCTGAATTCTCTGATAAGATATGTCAGGGAAGTATTGAGAAATATTGAAAATCTGTCATGGATATTGACCATTCCTCCAAAACCCCTCTTCACCTCCTCCTTTATCCATCTTTTGAGAGCTGACAGTGCAGAGATGACAATCTACAGTGTCTCCCTGTAAGTTATCACCCACTGCCAAAATAGCTTACACAAACAAATGGCAGCCAAGTGTCATAACTTCGTTAAGATGCGAGCATCTTGTCCCTGGCAGACACAGGGGGTAATCAGTGGCAGGATTGCACTAATTTGTGTGTAACTGCGAAAACTTGCTTCTCGAGCTTCACAAAGAAAATCTCCAGACACTTCAACTCCGAAACGAAATATGAAATATTGTATGTTCCATAATTCTGATGGGACCCATATGTTTAGGGGCAGAATCATCCCAGGAATATATCCATAGTTTTCCATGGCTGTAAGCACAATCAGGGAGCTGTAGCGCAAAAACACCAGGATAGCAGACTGCAACTATGCGATGTGTTGTCACGAAGGTACAATCATAATAGAAAATATGATATCACTTTTGGGCTTCTGGGATCAACGAACGATGAGTTATCACAAAAAAACAGGTTTTTAATACAGGGTGGAGCCCAGCCCCTGTGATGTCATCACAGGTGGGTATCTCCCTTCAGCATAAAATAGTTTGTTGAGGCTGAAGCCGTGTTCTTTGCCCGGGAGTATATGTCTATCATAGCGGAGGACCCTGTTCAATAACAGTTTAAACGGAGCGTCTCCCCTCCACCTATATTGAATCGTCGCAGTGATCTTTATAGAGTAAGTTGTCTTCTTTTATCCTGTTTATTTTATGTAACTGCTTATGTATTTTAATGTCTCCTTTGTAACATCCTTGTATATATTTTTCCTAAACACTGCCTCCCTTTTGGATTAAATATAAAATTGAATAGTTCTGTTTCTTTTGTCCAGTAATCATTCCCTCCCTCGAAGCCATATACACTACCAAAATGCAGGCGTCCGGCTAGGCCTGTATTATATTTCAAACGCGGCCGATGCTGGCAGCGAATAATATTAATAATCGGGCTATCGTGCAGCCGGCAGCAACCGTATGGAATGTACACACATATTCCTGGAGCTGGAATTCGGAGGTGTGATGCAATATGCTTTCTGCGTGCTCGCCTATGCCCAAAGAGTGAGTAGTCTGGATCGTGTGCTCGCGATTCCGTACGAAATACTGACAGCGTGACAGCACGGTGAGATATTGCGTTATCTCCCCATTGTCATCCCTGGGGGTGATCCCTGACAAGATACAAAACAAAGTTTATTATAATAGCCTGTACTATTAATTTCTGCAAAATTTGTTGAAAATATAGTTCATTGTTAAGTGCTATGGGCGTGACAGAGAATTTTTGGAGCTTTTGCCTCCTGATGTTGTTTCTCCACCCACCACTTTAGTTTTATTGCTAACTCACTGTCTCATTGCCTGGCATCTGACATTACACAGACAGTGAGCTATCAGTCAAGTTAAAGAAGTTGGTGCTAGGTAGGGAAACAACCTCATGAGGCAGAACCTTGGTAAGTGCACGATCATGCCCAGAGCACATAATGCCCCATTTGCAAATTATTAAAATGCTGATTTCTCAGGAATACAGCAGTAGATAAAAGATATAAAGGTGTTGATAGATTTAGCTTTTAAAAACTTGTATGCCCATATATGCTCTTTGAGGGGGTGAGGGAAGGGGGTCAATCTCTTGCTAATAGATTCTACTTTACTCTTTCTTGCTCAAGACCATGTGGGCTACCAGCACAGTTAGGAATCAGGTTATATATCCTATATATTTATGAAGAGAAGCAAAGTGAAAATCAGAGGGAAACATGAAAGGTGTGCTAACAAGTATTACCTCACCTAAGAGCTGTGTTCACATTTACACTGCCTTTTATGGCACTAATCACTACTCTCTTTTGCTATTCCCAAACCCCAGCACTCTCCAAATAATTATCTTACATTCCCTTTTACCTCCCCACCTGACCTCATCTGCATAACTGCTCCTCTACCTCACATCCCTCCACAAGCCAGCCACTCTCCTTCTCCCTCTCTTTACTTCTCCTCACTGTTGGCGATATATCTCGCAATCCTGGACCTGTGGGTATCGGCTGGACCTCCACAGCCTATGCCCCCCACTGATTCTCCCTCCTATCACTCCCCACCTACTAGAAACTACCGCAATCTGTCCACCATAAAACCCATTTCCTTGACCCCCCACTCTGCTGCGCCCTTTATCCGGAGCGCTTTGGAACGCCTGTTCCATGTGCCATAAGCTCCACGTCATTCACAACCTCTACCTTTTGCAATATATCCTCCCTGGCCTCACTGAAGCATGACTGACACCATGCGACACATCCTCACTTGCTGCACAGTAAGGCTATGTGCCCACGATGCAGAAATGCTCCGAATTTTTTCCTGAGCGTTTCTGCATCTCCCTGGCAGAAAAAAACGCATGCGGATTGTACATGCGTTTTCCTGCCAGGGACATGCGGAAGTGAAGCTTGCATTTCGGAATGCGGGTGTCAAGCACTTTCCAAGCGATTTTAGCATCACTTGGAAAGTGCTTGACAACTCAGTCACACTATATAAATCCATGCAAACAGCATGGATCTATATAGTGTGACCCGAGAGAATGTCAAAAAACAAACCTATACTTATCTTCTGATGGCCCCCGGTGTCTTGCTGCGCTCCTGTGCTGGCTGCCGGCAGATCGTGGTACGCTGTACTGAAAGACCTGCCGTCACATGACTGTGAAGTCACCACAGGTCCTTCAGTCCTGCGCGATCTGTAGGCAAGCACAGGGAAGGAGTCCAGGGGCCGTCGGAAGGTGAATATAATCTTTATTTTTTATTTTATTCTTTTTTTACAGCTTTTAGGGTACCTGGGTGTGGAGGAGAGTCTCCTGTCCTCCACATCCGGGTACCATCCGCACATTAGAACGTGCCAATTATGCAAGTACAGATGCAGTCTTGCGGAATTGGCGCGTTCTAATGCAAGTCAATGGCGGCGAAAATGCAGCACTTCCGCAAAATAATTGGTAGTGCTGCATTTTTTTTCGCAACGATAATCCGCAGCGGAAATTTCTGCAGCATGTGCATAGCACATGCGGATTATCATTGGGGGACATGGCAGGCCTTCTATCATGCGTTTTTTAAGCGTTTCTGCAGCGTTTTTGCCGCTGCGGAAATGCTTAAAAAACGCATCGTGGGCACACAGCCTTATGGTGGCCTTCATTTCATCCACACTCCTCACCCTGGCAATAGACATGGTGGAGGAGCAGCTCTTTTCCTTTCCAACAACTGCACCTTCAACCCAATGCCACCTCTATCCTCCCTTTTCCTCCCCTCTTTTGAAGTGCACTCTATGCATATCTACACTCCCTCTACAAGAGGCCTTCATATAACGACCCTTTGGCCCGGCCACTGCCTTTATTGACCACTTCTGCACCTGGCTTCTACACTTTCTCTCTGCCGACATTCACACCATCATCATAGGTGATTCCAACATCCCGACTGACACCCAGTCGGCAGCATCCAAACTCCTGTCACTCACTTTATCCTTTGGTCTTACTCAGTGGTCCTCCGAAGTCACCCCCACAGAAGAACATACATTAGACCTTATCTTCATCCGCCTCTGCTCCTTATCTAACCTCACATCGCCCTCTATCTGACCACCATCTACTCACTTTTTCATCCCTGTCCTCCTCACCTGCCCTCCATGTCCATCAACTAGCATACCCCTCACAGAAACCTCACACATTTAGACATTCTCTGACTCTATTCTACCACTGTACTCCATATCTACACTCCACGACACAGACAGTGCCACCATTTTCTACAACGCCACACTGGCATCAGCTATTGACTCGTGCATGGTAGAGTGTGATGAACTAATAGACAACCCTGGCACAACAACCTCACTTGAAAGCTTCAGCAGAAGTCCAGGGTTGCGGAGCGGCGCTAGAAGAAAACACACAAGATTACTTCACTGCATTCAAACTAGCAACTTTCACATTCAAGTCGGCGCTCACCTCTGCTAAATACGAATACTTCACAAACCTCATCGTCACAACCTATTGTTAAGTTATGGTACTCTCCATTCTGCTTTCAAACATGCCATGATCATCTACGACCAGCTATTGTCCCATATCTCTGCTCCCATTTGCCTCCAAACTCCTCGAGCAACATTTCCATGCTGAACTTTCCTCCCACCTTTCATCTAACTCACTCTATAACAACCTACAATCTGGCTTCTGTCTCCACCACTTCACCGAAACTACCGTAACCAAAGTTATTAATGACTTGCTGCCAAAGCTAACAAACTATTCTTTATACTCCTCTTTCTAGACCTGTCTTCTGCCTTTGACACAGTCGACCACGCCCTTCTACTACAAATCCTCTCTTCCTTTGTGATGAAAGACCTTTCCTTCTCCTGAATCTCCTCATATCTTTCTAACTGCACATTGGCGTCTCCCACTCCTATACTACCTCCTCATCCCACCCTCTCTCTGTTGGTATTCCTTAAGGCTCTGTCCTGGGACCCCTAACTCTTCTCCATTTATTTCTTTGGCCTGGGACAACTCCTAAAGTCCCATTTCTTCCAGTACCATCTATACGCTGATGGCACTCAGATCTACCTCTCTGGCCTGGACTTCAACTCGGCTGTCCAGAATCCCAGAGTGTCTATTAGCCATATCCTCTTTCTCATCACACTTCCTAAAGCTCAATGTAGACAAAACTTAACTCATCATCTTTCCTCAATCTCACCCAACTCCTCTACCTGATCTATCTATCGCAATAAATGACATCATGCTTTCCCCTGTACCAGACGTCCGCTGCCTTGGAGTAACCCTTGACTCTGCCCTGTCCTTCAAACTGCACATCCAAGGTCTTACCACCTCCTGTCGCCTCTAACTAAAAAATATTTCCAGAATCTATCCTTTCCTCACCTCTGAACCTACTAAAATGTTAGTGCATACCCTCATCATCTCTTGTCTTGACTATTGCAATATCCTCCTCTGTGGCCTCCCTGCTAATACTTTCACACCTCTACAGTCTGTCTTTCACTCTGCTGCCCGACTAATCCACCTCTCTTCTCACTACTCCTTCATTTCTCTCTGCAAATACTCTCATTTCTTCATTGGCTCCCAATTCCCCAACATATCCAGTTCAAACTACTAACATTGACCTACAAAGCCGTCCATAATCTGTCTCATCCGTATACTAACTACTAATCTCCCAATATCTTCCAACACGTCATCTCTGGTCCTTTCAGGACCTCCATCTCTCCTCCACACTTATACTTTCCTCACCCAATCGCCTCCAAAACGTCTCCGAATATCCCCCATCCTCTGGAATTCTGTGCCCCAACATGTCTGATTATCTAGCACATTCTGAATTTTCATATGGAACCTGAAAACGCATCTTTTCAACAGATCTTACAGTCTGCAATAACCCACCTCACCACCACTGAAGCTGCCGCAATCCCCTATCCTACTATCTCCTTCCCCATTATCCTGTAGAATGTAACCCCTTCTCATGTACAGCATCATGGAATCAATGGTACTCTAAAAAAGAAATATTAATAGTAATAATAATATGCAACATTAAAAAAAGTAAAAATCTTTTTGAAAATACATTCATCATAAAACCCTGATTTAAACAATAACTTATCTTTTGATGACACAATCCCGTGAATGGTGATGCAAATGTTTAAGGGTATGAGAAAGTTGTAAAATATTAAGCTACAGATTAACAAACTTTGTTATGTTTGTTTTTTTCTCTCATACAAGGTAAAGTGAAGGGTGAAACGCTGATTGACATTGGAACGGGGCCCTGCATATACCAGCTTTTATCAGCTTGTGAAGCCTTCAAAAACATCGTTGTCTCCGATTTTGCGGACAAAAACAGGGAGGAATTTAATTTATGGCTTAAGAATCAGCCTGAAGCATTTGACTGGAGCCCAACGGTGAAACATATATGCCAGCTGGAAGGTGACAGGTAGGGAAAAAATACCATGAAAAACCATATATTTTCAAAACGACCTTCGCTGAGGATGATCAAACCCTCAGAAATAAGAATATAAGTTTCTAAAGGAAAATGTAAGCAGACAAATATGCTGGTAAAGGCAGCCTATTCAGTGCTGAAAATGGTCTTCTCCAAAAAAACACTTGAAAACTTGCTCAAACAATGCTTAACCGGTTCCCGACCACCCACTGTACATAAACATCGGCGCTTGCTGGGCTCTGTGCAGCGCCGACGTTTAAAAACGGTGGGTGGTCCCGCAGCGCTCAGGACCCCCAGGGTCCTGCTATCGCTGCGGTACCGGTTCAGAGCGATAGCTCTCACATGTGGCATCATGGGGACCTGATTGGATCAGGTCCCCATGATGTTAACCTGTTCCTATCTTCTAGATGCCGCGATCCATATCGATCGCGGCATTTAAAAGATAGTGACAGCCGGTGGTCGGCGATCGGGACCCCCCACATACCTCAGCAGCGGCGGGGATCCCGGTGCTGTGCCCTCTGACATCATCGAGACCTGATTGGCTCAGGTCTCGATGATGTCAGCGTCACACCAGCCAATCAGAGAGATCACCAGGGAAGTTTGTTTAAGCAACAAACTTTCCCGGGCGATCTGGCTGATAAAACACTGTTTCTCCTCCGATCTCAGTGAGAGAGCAGAGGAGAAACAGTGTGACAAGAGCTGCCAGCCTTGCCACTGTAAAAGTGAATAAAATAAAATAAAAAAGAAAGAGTTAGTGTTAGTCAGTCCTGTCAGATCAGTCAGTCAGTCCTGTCAGATCAGTCAGTCCTGTCAGATCAGTAAGTCCTGTCAGATCAGTAAGTCCTGTCAGATCAGTCAGTCCTGTCAGATCAGTCAGTCCTGTCAGATCAGTCAGTCCTGTCAGATCAGTCAGTCCTGTCAGATCAGTCAGTCCTGTCAGATCAGTAAGTCCTGTCAGATCAGTCAGTCAGTCAGTCCTGTCAGATCAGTCAGTCAGTCCTGTCAGATCAGTCAGTCAGTCCTGTCAGATCAGTCAGTCCTGTCAGATCAGTCAGTCCTGTCAGATCAGTCAGTCCTGTCAGATCAGTCAGTCCTGGAAGATCAGTCAGTCCTGTCAGTCAGTCAGTCCTGTCAGATCAGTCAGTCCTGTCAGATCAGTCAGTCCTGTCAGATCAGTCAGTCCTGTCAGATCAGTCAGTCCTGTCAGTCAGTCCTGTCAGATCAGTCAGTCCTTTCAGATCAGTTAGTCCTGTCAGATCAGTCAGTCAGTCCTGTCAGATCAGTCAGTCCTGTCAGATCAGTCAGTCCTGTCAGTCAGTCAGTCAGTCCTGTCAGATCAGTCAGTCAGTCCTGTCAGATCAGTCAGTCCTGTTAGTCAGTCAGTCAGTCCTGTCAGATCAGTCAGTCAGTCCTGTCAGATCAGTCAGTCAGTCAGTCCTGTCAGATCAGTCAGTCAGTCAGTCCTGTCAGATCAGTCAGTCCTGTCAGATCAGTCAGTCCTGTCAGATCAGTCAGTCCTGTCAGATCAGTCAGTCCTGTCAGATCAGTCAGTCCTGTCAGATCAGTCAGTCCTGTCAGATCAGTCTGTCCTGTCAGATCAGTCTGTCCTGTCAGATCAGTCTGTCCTGTCAGTCAGTCCTGTCAGATCAGTCTGTCCAGTCAGTCAGTCCTGTCAGATCAGTCTGTCCAGTCAGTCAGTCCTGTCAGATCAGTCAGTCCTGTCAGTCAGTCCTGTCAGATCAGTCAGTCAGTCAGTCCTGTCAGATCAGTCAGTCAGTCAGTCCTGTCAGATCAGTCAGGCCTGTCAGATCAGTCAGGCCTGTCAGATCAGTCAGTCCTGTCAGATCAGTCAGTCAGTCCTGTCAGATCAGTCAGTCAGTCCAGTCCGGTCCCGTCCGTTCAGTCCGGTCCGTTCAGTCCAGTCAAAAAATATAAAAATACAATGGCCCGTCAGACTTATACTGCAGAAGAGGTGTATGCCCTGCTGTGTTCTGATAGTGATGACAGTGCAATCTCAGATGGAGATATGGATTTTGAGGGCTTTAGTAGCGGTGACACTGAGAGCTCAGAAATGAGCAGTGATTCTGGTCCATCCTCAAGCCCAAGGACCAGTACAGCAATAGGGGCAAATAGCGCTACTGGAGAAACATCTCCAAATCAGGGAACACTGCCCAGTACAAGCGCTGTCCCTACTACTAGTGAATTGGCGCACGCCAGTGTACAAGGGGCTTTGCCACATGATCTAGCATTTCCCAGGTGGGAGGCTTCGGATTCGGCTGCTCCATTCAGCCCTGATTTCAACGCCACTCCTGGTATAAATGTGGAGGTGGAAGATTTTGGACCAATTCATTTTTTTAATTTGTTTTTTTACAGACAGCTTGCTAGAGCATATTGTCGTGCAAACAAATTTATATGCATCCCAATTCATAAGCCAGAATCCCCGATCTTACTATGCTAGGGCAAATTTATGGACACCAACTAATGTCCCGGAAATAAAAAAATTTTTAGGACTTACATTTGCCATGGGGCTTGTTAAAAAACCGAGCATTCGATCCTACTGGTCCAACCACCCTGTTCAAGCCACCCCTATGTTTTCAGTCGTTCTGCCTAGGACCAGTTATGAAATGCTCATGCGGTTTTGGCATTTTAACGACAATAGTCAATGCCTGCCCAGAAATGCCCCAAAACATGACAGGTTATATAAAATTAGACCCATCATTGAAAATTTGTCAGAAAAATTCTTAAGGCTCTACACCCCAACACAAAATATTTCTATAGATGAGTCCCTTGTAAAATTCAAAGGAAGACTGCACCTCAAGCAATTTATCCCATCTAAAAGGGCAAGGTTTGGAATAAAGATCTATAAAATGTGCGAAAGTTCAACTGGATACACATCCGCTTTTCGCATATACGAGGGGAAAGATAGCCAACTAAACCCACCAGGATGCCCTACTTATCTGGGGACATCTGGAAAAATTGTTTGGGAGCTGATAAGTCCATTTTTTCAAAAAGGCTACAATCTATATGTGGACAATTATTACACCAGCATACCCCTATTTAAAAGTCTGGTTGAACACAACATCGGGGCTTGTGGGACCATTCGTAAAAACCGTCAGGGGTTTCCACAGCCATTGGTCAACCAAAAGTTCCAAAAGGGGCAGTCAGGGGCTGTACGCAACGGAGAGCTGCTTGCCCTGAAATATAGGGATAAGAGGGATATTTTTGTCCTCAGCTCGATCCACACAGATGCCACAAGGGCCATTGTAGAACTAGGATCCACCACTCCGAAGCAAAAAACTGTGTCAGTCATTGACTACAACAAACACATGGGGGGTGTGGACCTTGCAGACCAGGTTCTACAGCCATACCAGGTATCAAGAAAGTCCTATACCTGGTATAAAAAGTTGGTTATTTATTTGTTTCAGGTGGCCACATACAATTCTTTTGTGTTGTACAAAAAAGCAGGAAATTCAGATCCTTTTCTTGATTATCAAGAAAAGGTAATTGAAAATCTTGTCTTTCAAAGTGTTAGCCCCGCTCATCCATTAGAATCTGAGGATGTGAAAAGACTCACTGAGCGACATTTTATTGCACTTATTCCAGCAACGGAAACAAGAAGGAACCCCCAGAAAAGATGTTGTGTATGTACTAAGAGAGGAATGAGGCGTGATACCCGCTACTATTGCCCACAATGCCCATCATTGCCAGCCTTATGCGTCACTGACTGCTTTAAAATCTTCCACACAGAACCACGTTTTTAAACTGTAAAAATGTATCCCAATTTGTCATTCAAACATTTGGTTCATTTAGTGAATGACACATTCGAGTAGAGCTCACTTAATTTCCAGGGGGGGTTCTCCAGAATCTATACCTTCCATTGCGTGCTTGTTTCTGGAAATCATCCATTGTGTTAAAATTGTCACTAAACCCATAGATGAATTCCTAGAGGGGTGTCATTTCCAAAATGGGGTCACTTGTTGGGGGTTTCCTCTGTTTAGGCACCTCAGGGGCTCTCCAAATGCAACATGGCGTCTGCTATCGATTCCAGCCAAATTTCCATTCCAAAAGTCAAATGGCGCTCCTTACCTTCCGAGCCATGCCGTGCGCCCAAACAGTGGTTTTGCACCACATATGGGGTATCAGCGTGCTCAGGAGAAATTGCACAACACATTTTGGGGTCCATTTTTTCTGGCTGCCCTTGTGAAAATTAAAAATTTGAGGCTAAAGTAGCAGTTTTGTGTTCAAAATGTGTTTTTTTATTTTCACACTTCAACATTATAAAATTCTGTGAAGCCCCTGGGGGTTCAAGGTGCTCACCACACATCTAGATAAGTTCCTTGAGAGGTCTAGTTTCCAAAATGGGTTCACTTGTTGGGGGTTTCCACTGTTTAGGCACCTCAGGGGCTCTCCAAATGCAACATGGCGTCCGCTATCGATTCCAGTCAAATTTCCATTCCAAAAGTCAAATGGCGCTCCTTACCTTCCAAGCCATGCCGTGCGCCCAAACAGTGGCTTTGCACCACATATGGGGTATCAGCGTGCTCAGGAGAAATTGCACAACACATTTTGGGGTCCATTTTTTCTGACTGCCCTTGTGAAAATTACAAATTTGAGGCTAAAGTAGCAGTTTTGTGTTAAAAATGTGTTTTTTTATTTTCACACTTCAACATTATAAAATTCTGTGAAGCCCCTGGGGGTTCAAGGTGCTCACCACACATCTAGATAAGTTCCTTGAGAGGTCTAGTTTCCAAAATGGGGTCACTTGTTGGGGGTTTCCACTGTTTAGGCACCTCAGGGGCTCTCCAAATGCAACATGGTGTCCGCTATCGATTCCAGTCAAATTTCCATTCCAAAAGTCAAATGGCGCTCCTTACCTTCCAAGCCATGCCGTGCGCCCAAACAGTGGCTTTGCACCACATATGGGGTATCAGCGTGCTCAGGAGAAATTGCACAACACATTTTGGGGTCCATTTTTTCTGGCTGCCCTTGTGAAAATTAAAAATTTGTGGTTAAAGTAGCAGTTTTGTGAAAAAAAGTTAAATGTTCATTGTTTTCTTCCACATTCCAAAAATTCCTGTGAAGCACCTGAAGGGTTAATAAGCTTCTTGAATGTGGTTTTGAGCACCTTGAGGGGTGAAGTTTTTAGAATGGTATCACTTTTGTGTATTTTCTGTCATAAAGGCCCCTCAAAGTCACTTCAAATAAGATGTGGTCCCTAAAAAAATGTTTTTGTAAATTTTGTTGTAAAAATGAGAAATCGCTGGTCAACTTTTAACCCTTATAGCTTCCTAACAAAAAAAAATTTGGTTCCAAAATTGTGCTGATGTAAAGTAGACATGTGGGAAATGTTATTTATTAACTTTTGTGTGACATATCTCTCTGATTTAAGGGCATGAAAATTCAAAGTTTGAAAATTGCTAAATTTTCAAAATTTTCGCCAAATTTCCAATTTTTTCACAAATAAACGCAAGTGATATCAAAGAAATTTTACCACTATCATGAAGTACAATATGTCACGAAAAAACAATCTCAGAATCAGGGGAATCTGTTGAAGCGTTCCAGAGTAATTACCTCATAAAGTGACAGTGGTCAGAATTGAAAAAATTGGCTCGGTCACGAAGGCAAAAACAGGCTCTGGTGCGAAGTGGCTAAAATATCCTTTTCATTAAAGATTTGTTCACATTATGTCTTTTAAACTCAGGAGAACACGCTGAGCTTTTCAAGTAGAAGACACTTCAAGAAACTGGCATTTTTTTCCCCCCGAAGTGTCTTTTGTCTTGATTGGTCAGTTGTTTTTTGAGCATATGATCGGTGATTTTGGCAGCTGACGATTTTTTGGAAGGTTTTCTCATGATTTTTCAGGAGTCTTTTTTACTATCATTTTCCGATAGTTTTTATTTTCACTCTATAGAAACTGCTAGTGGTGTTTAAACAAAAAAAGCTCAAAAAGATACCGAGGTGCCTTCTGGGCTTTCCCATTGACTCATATTGTAAAGTACAGAGTATCTTCAGAGCGGAAAATACCAGAAGAATGGACACGTCACTTCTTTTAACCACTTGGCAACTGTTGAAACCTGAAGCGTTAAAAGACATTAAAAAAACTGAACAGATGAATAGGAAATCATTTTCTATAAAAATGTATCTATTCATTCTATGGAGCATTGTGTCTTTCCAATAATTTTTATTGATAATTTTTATAATATGGGGAGGGGGAAATGTAAAACAAGGTTGTAACGGTCTGGGAGGTGGAACCTCTGAGCAACTATACAAGGGGGCGGTCCTTGTAAGGAAGCGGGTGGCTCCCAGGGAAGACGGGCAGGTAGTCACGGCAAGTGACAGGGACAGTCTCTGGGTAGAAGGGCAGGTAGTCACGGCAAGTGACAGGGACAGTCTCTGGGTAGAAGGGCAGGTAGTCACGGCAAGTGACAGGGACAGTCTCTGGGTAGAAGGACGGGTACTCACGGCAAGTGACAGGGACAGTCTCTGGGTAGAAGGACAGCAGGCAGGTGGCTGGTGAGCGCTCCCAGGTGAGCGGGCGAGAGTCTTTGGACAGGCAGGTAGTCACGGCAAGTGATGGCAGAGCCTCCAGGTAGGCTAGCAGGCAGGTAGCAGGTGAGCGCTCCCAGGTGAGCGGGCAAGAGTCTCTGGACGGGCAGGTGGTCACGGCAAGTGACGGCAGAGCCTCCAGGTAGGCTAGCAGACAGGTAGCAGGTGAGCGCTCCCAGGTGAGCAGGCAAGAGTCTCTGGACAGGCAGGTGGTCACGGCAAGTGACGGCAGAGCCTCCAGGTAGGCTAGCAGACAGGTAGCAGATGAGCGCTCCCAGGTGAGCAGGCAGGCTGGTCCATAGACAGACTGACAGGTGTCGGAAGGCAGACCGTCGGACCGCAGGCTTGCAAGCAGGTAAACGGATATCAGGCAGGTATCAAGCAGGAATCTGACAGGTGACTGGCAGGTAACAGGCAGGAATCTGGCAGGTGACTGGCAGGTAACTGGTAACGGGACCTGAGGGCTGAAGCAGAGTGAAGGCTTTGCAACAACATTGCTCGGGCACCTCCATTTTGGAGGAGGTGCCTTATATATGGTGAAGTCCTCCGGCCATTGGCCGGGGACTCCTTAGGACGGCGCGCGCGGCCCCTTTAAGAGAGGGGGAGCGCGCGCCCTAAGCACCGTGGCCGAGAAGCAGCGCGCGCTGCCAGCAGGGCGGGAGGAAGACGCCGGGCACGGAGCGGAGAGGTGAGGGGAACAGCGTCCCTGCCTAGCAGGAGGCAGGGACGCCGACGCTACAAAGGTGAAGATGAGGGAAGGATGGGAATAAGGTAGGGGGGAACTACGGGGAAAAAAAAGGGGAAGGGAAATAAGGGAGGACACAATAAAGCAAACAAATATGACATAGGGAAGGTGTAATGACAAAATATAGTTATACAATATCAATAACCAGAACTAAAAAAAGATCAGGGCAACCAGTTTCATTATAGATCAAGACCCATAATATAATACCTACAAAGCACAAATTTGGAGTCATAAAAAGATCCAAACAATTACAATATTTAGAAATAACCATGATTTTATTAAACATTCATTATACAAACATGATAAAAGGACTGTGTTCATTTGCGCAACAGAACAGGAGAAAAGTTCCTCATGAAGTTAGGACGAGGTCCAGATATAGGCTCACAATCAGTGCAGTGCAAACCATGTGAAAACAGGGAGGAGAAGGGACAGAAACGGATCACTGATCCGTATATACCTGACACGTATCCAGAATCACAGGTGTGCATGAAAGGTACAAATCATGCACATGCTTTACTAAAGTCAGCCTGTATGTATTAGACAAAAACTATCACACTAGAATGATCAAAAATAATTTGCCCAGGGCAAGTAGATCTTTAGATATAGTATTACCGTATATTCCGGCGTATAAGACGACTTTTGAAGACTGAAAAATCTTCTGTCTAGTCTGGGGTCGTCTTATACGCCGGTAATGCTTTTGAACTTTCAGAAATTGACATGCGGGGATACTCTGGGGGTGTTAATAAGCTGCCGTGGCCGTATCCCTGCCATGTCGGAGTTAATATAAGGTGGAGGGAGTTAAAATACGGCGGCGGTAGGTCCAGACAGTCAGCGCTTCTGTGCTGAAACTGACACATCGCTGCGTATTCCCAGCTCCGGACACAGCGCAGGGCTTCTGTGCCGACAGCTTTCACTTGTCACAGAAGCGCTGCGCTGTGTCCGGAGCTGGGAAGTTCGCATCGCTTCTGTGACAATATATGAAAAGCCGGCAATTCAGCAGCGGCATAAGCCGGCACCCGACAATTTAGAATAGAAAGAATAGAGCATCACACATAGATTAGATAGATAGAAACATGTCAGTCACATATATATGAAGTACAGTGACAGTATTGCTTACTGTACTTGTCATTTAGTGTAAAGGATTTATTAAAACAAATAATAGTGTTTTCGTGCACCGTCTCTTTAAAAAAGCCGGCCGGCAATTCAGCATCTGTACCCGACAATTTATAACAGAAAGATAGAGCATCACACATAGATTAGATAGATAGAAACATGTCAGTCACATATATATGAAGTACAGTGACAGTGCTGGTTACTGTACTTGTCATCTAGTGTTAAAATAACGGATTTATTTTAAAAAAAATTGGCGTGGGGTTCCCCTTAATTTTAGTCTCTAGCGGAGGTTAAGCAGACGGCTGGGGCAGATGTTTGAAGCCTGGGAAGGGGGTAATACCCACGGAGCTTCCCAGGCTACTAATATCAGCCCCCAGCTGAATACATAGCCTTTACTAGCTATTAAAATGGGGGACCCCCCAAAAAAAATGACGTGGGGTCCCCCCTAATTTAATAGCTAGCAAAGGCTAGGCAGACAGCTGGGGGCTGATATTAATAGCCCAGGAAGGGAGCTATGAATATTGGCCCCCTCCCAGGCTAGAAACACCAGCCGTCAGCCGCCCCAGAAATGGCGCATTCATAGGATGCGCCAATTCTGGCACTTAGCCTCGCTCTTCCACGCTGCCCTGGTGCGGTGGCAGGGGGTAATAGGGCTGGGGTTGATGTCAGCTTATAATGCCACCTGACATGAAGCCCAGGTTAGTAATGGAGAGGCGTCTATAAGACACCCCCATTACTAACCCCATAGTCAAAGTTAAAAAAAACACAAACACCCAGAATAAAGTCCTTTAATTGAAATAAACACACAATTCTTTATTGTTCTAAATTAAACCATACTTACCATCATGCCCATTCCAGCTGAAGCCAACGATCTCCTGCAATAAAAGTAAAATAATAAAGCAACCTCATCCTTACCTTTCCATGGTTCCCAGGACAGCTTCAGCTCTGCTACATCGAGATGACAGGCTGGACCGCAGCAGAACGCTGCCATCCAGCCTGTCATCCCGCAGACACTGAGAAGCGCAGGCATGCTTGCGCTCCTCAGTGTCAGGCTGTGACGGCATCCAGATGAGCCGACAATGAACTCAGCTCACCTCCTGGACGTCCGTCACTGACAGCGTGGGAAACTTCTACTGCGCATGCGGGGAGCAGGAGAATTTTCCCACGCTGTCAGTGACGTGCATGAGGTGAGCCGAGTTCATTGGACATGATCTCGGCTCATCTGGATGCCGTCACAGTCAGACACTGAGGAGCACAAGCATGCCTGCTCTTCTCAGTGTCTGCCGCATGGCAAGCTGAACGGCAGCGTTCTGCTGCGGTGCAGCCTGTCATGTGAATGTAGCAGAGCTGGACAGGTCCTGGGAACCATGGAGAGGTAAGGATGAGGTTGCTTTATTATTTTACTTTTATTGCAGGAGATCGTTGGCTTCAGCTGGAATGGGTGTGATGGTAAGTATGGTTTAATTTAGAACAATAAAGAATTGTGTGTTTATTTCAATTAAAGGACTTTATTCTGGGTGTTGTGTTTTTTTTAAATACTTTACTAGAAATTCATGGCGGTCATGTCTAATATTGGCGTGACCCCATGAATTTCGGGCTTAGGGCCAGCTGATAATGCCAAGCTGGCCTTAACCCCTTTATTACCCAGTGAGCCACCGCACCAGGGCCCTGGATGAGTTGGGTACAGCGCCAGAAGATGGCGCTTCTATGAACGCGCCATTTTCCGGGGTGGCTGCGGACTGCAATTTGCAGCGGGGGGGGGGGGGGGGGGGGGGGGGGGCAGAAAGCTTGGGCCTCCCTGCGCTGCAGATTCCAGCCCCCAGCTGCCTAGTTGTACCTGGCTGGACACAAAAATAGGGCGAAGCCCCACGTCTTTTTTTTTTTAATTATTTCATGAAATAATTTAAAAAAAAAGGGCTTCCCTATATTGTTGTGTCCGGCCAGGTACAAATAGGCAGCTGGTGGTTGGGGGCAGCCCGTTCCTGCCTGCTGTACCTGGCTGGACACAAAAATATGGCGAAGCCCACGTCAACATTTTTGGGAAAAATTAATTACAAAATTAATAATAATTTAGGGACTGCATCTTTATTAACCCCTCAATTGTCATTTAGTGTTAAAATAAAGGATTTTTTAAAAAGAAAATTGGCGTGGGATCCACCATCATTATAGTCTCTAGCGGAGGTTAAGCAGACGGCTGGGGCAGATGTTTGAAGTCTGGGAAGGGGGTAATACCCACGGAGCTTCCCAGGCTACTAATATCAGCCCCCAGCTGAATACCTAGCCTTTACTAGCTATTAGAATGGGGGACCCCCCCAAAAAATGACGTGGGGTCCCCCCTATTTTAATATGTTTATGAGTGACAGTTTTCCTGCTATATACCTGCATGTCATAAGAATTTAAATTAAAAAAGGACCATGTTAAATTCAAATCTGTTTTTTTTTAATTTTTACCGGTGTTTGGTATGCGTTGGAAAAGGGGTAGTCTTATACGGTGAATATACCCTAAACTCTATATTTTAACAGGAAAGTAGGGGGGTCGTCTTATACACCAGGTCGTCTTATACGCCGGAATATACGGTACTTAAATTTTCAATGTTGAGGGAAATCATAGAACTAATATTTTTGGTGACTGAAATACCTAAGTAGGGGAGATTTCTTTCTACCCAGGAAAATGAAGAAAGGTTTTTAACTTTATCAATGGAATAGTCATTGAGATTAAAATGCGGAATTTTAGATTTCCTTTCATTGATCTTAAAATACGAAATTTTTGAGAATGCGTTAAGTATTTTGGTGAGTTCGCAAATAGAATTAACAGGATCAAAGAGGGTCAATAAAAGGTCATCTGCAAATCGGCTGATTTTGTAATGTTGCGAAGGAATCGAGATTCCAGAGATTTTCGGATTATCCCTTATTGTTTGAGCTAAAGGCTCCATTGCGAGAGCAAAAAGGAGAGGGGATAAAGGACACCCTTGTCTGGTGCCGTTGGATAATGTAAATCGTTTTGAAAAATGATTGTTTACATAGATACTAGCGCTAGGATTTGAGTAGAGAGCTGAGATTAATAGAAGTGATTGATCGTTAAAGCCGAATTTAACCCCTTAACAACATCTGACGTACTAATACGCGTCTGTGCCCTGGGACTTAAGAGCCAGACCCAGACCCGATCGCTGCCGGGTGTCAGCTGATTGTCACAGCTGACACCCGATACTATGTGCAGGGAGCGGTCCTGCACCGCTCCCAGCACATTAACCCCCGCGATGCTGCGATCGAAGTCGATCGCAGCATTGCGGGGACAAGGGGAGGTGATCGCAGATACTCACCTCCTCTTCCGGCTTCCAGCGCTGTCTGCAAAGGCTTCCCGGGTGTTGCCATGACGACCCGATGTCGTCATGACAACATCCGGGTCACCAGACAGCAGGAAGATTGTTTGGACATGCGCAGTGCATCTCCAAACAATCTTCTCCCTGTCCGGCGCTGACAGCCTGCATGGCACAGGGATGGTGCTGCATTCCTGTGCCATGCAGGCGATCAGAGAAAAAAAAGTAAAAGTCCCAGAGTGGGACAAAGTAATAAACTATATAAGCTTCCAGAAAGTGAAAAAAAATAAATAAATTGCAAAAATATAAAAAAAAATAAAAAAAATAATCCACCAAAAATAAAAATATAATGTACCCATCAATAAATATGATTATTAAAAAAAAACAAAAAAAACAATAAAAAGTACACATATTTGGTATCGCCACGTCCGGAACAACCTGACCTATAAAACTGTCCCACTAGTTAACCCCTTCAGTGAACATGGTAAAAAAAAAAAAAAAACGAAGCAAAAAACAATGCTTTATCACCATACCGCCAAACAAAAAATGGAATAACACGCGTTCAAAAAGACAAATATAAATAAAAATGGTACCGCTGAAAACGTCATCTCGTCCCGCAAAAAACAAGCCGCCATACAGCTCCATCATCCGAAAAATAAAAAAGTTATAGCTCTCAGAATAAAGCGATGCTAAAAAATATTTTTTTCTATAAAATTGCTTTTATTATGTAAAAGTGCAAAACATAGAAAAACGATATAAATGTGGTACCACTGTAAACGTACTGACCCGAAGAATAAAGCTGCCTTATCAATTTTACCACACGCGGAACAGAATAAAAAAAAACAAAAAAAACAATTCCTGAAATGTTGGTTTTTGTTTATTCGGCCTCCCAAAAATCGGAATAGAAAGCGATCAAAAAATGTCACGTGCCTGAAAATGGCACCAATAACAACGTCAAGTCATCTCGCAAAAAACGAGCCATGACATGACTGTCTGCCAAAATCTGGAAAAATTATAGCTCTCAAAATATGGAGATGCAAAAACTAGATTTTACAAAAAATGCGTCTTTTAGTGTGTGACAGCTGTCAGTCATAAAAACCCCATATGATTCTGGTATTGCTGTAATCACACCGACCCGAAGAATAAAGTCGTCTAATCACTTATACCGCACGAGGAACGGCGTAAAAAATAAACTCTCGGGTTAGGGTTGTGCTAGGGTTAGGGTTGAGTTTGGGGCTAGGGTTGTGCTAGGGCTAGGGTTGTGCTACGGTTAGGGCTGGGGTTGGGGTTAGGGTTACGGTTGTGATGGGGTTGGGATTTTTTTCAAAAGTAAGAAAAAAAGATGACGATATGGCGACTAGTGTTGAGCGCAAGTGCTCGCTACGTGAGTTTGCATCGGGTGCTCTGGTATGCATTGAGTATCGTGGGTATTTGAGTGACATGCTCGAGTCTCTGCCCCATATGCTTCGCGGCCAAAAAAACTTTACGGGGGATTGCCTGCCATGCACGAGCGATCCCCGCATGTTTTTTTTTGGGTGTCTAATAACCGTGAAACATGCGGAGCAGGGACTCGAGCATGTCACTCGAGCACACGCTGTACATGGTGCATACCTGAGTACCCGATGCAAACTCAAGTAGTGAGCACTTGCGCTCAAGACTAATGACAACTTATTCAATATGATGACCTAATGTAAACAAATTCTGTGTCGTACCTCTGGGTTCAAAATGTTCACTATACACCTTAATAAAATCCTTGGGGGGTATAGTTTCCAAAATGGGGTCACTTGTGGGGGAGCTCCACTGTTTAGGCACATCACGGGCTCTCCAAACGCGACATGGTGTCCGCTAACAAATTGAATGGAAAATCGTCTCAAATTGTTAGCGGACGCCATGTTGCGTTTAGAGAGCCCCTGCGTGCACAAACATTGGAGCTCCCCCACAAGTGACCCCATTTTGGAAACTAGACCCCCCAAGGCACCTATCTAGATGCATAGTGAGCACTTGGAACCCCAGGTGCTTCACAAATTGATTCGTAAAAATGAAAAAAAAAACACTTTTTCATTTTTACGAATCAATTTGTGAAGCACCTAGGGGGTTCCAAGTGCTCACTATGCATCTAGATAGGTGCCTTGGGGGGTCTAGTTTCCAAAATGGGGTCACTTGTGGGGGAGCTCCAATGTTTGGGCACACAGGGGCTTTCCAAACGCAACATGGTGTCCGCTAACAACGTGAACCGACAATTTGTTAGCGGATATCATGTTGCATTTGGAGAGTCCCTGCGTGCCCAAACATTGGAGCTCCCCCACAAGTGACCCCATTTTGGAAACTAGACCCCCCAAGGCACCTATCTAGATGCATAGTGAGCACTTGGAACCCCAGGTGCTTCACAAATTGATTTGTAAAAATGAAAAAAAAAACACTTTTTCATTTTTTTTTTTGGTTCCAAAATTGTGCTGATGTAAAGTAGACATGTGGGAAATGTTATTTATTAACTATTTTGTGTGACATATCTCTCTGATTTAAGGGCATAAAAATGAAAATTTTGAAAATTGCAAAATTTTCGCCAAATTTCCGTTTTTTTCACAAATAAACGCAAGTGATATCGAAGAAATTTTACCACAATCATGAAGTTCAATATGTCACGAAAAAACATTCTCAGAATCAGGGGGATCCGTTGAAGCGTTCCAGAGTAATTACCTTATAAATTGACAGTGGTCAGAATTGTAAAAATTGGCCCGGTCATTAACGTGCAAACCACCTTCAGGGCTTAAGGGGTTAAGGAGTGTTGAATTTAAATAGTTCCAGTTCAGTCTGTCAAAAGCCTTTTCGGCGTCAAGGGTAAGGAAGATTGCAGAAAGCTTTGAGGTATTGATCATTTTAATAATATTTATAATTCTCTATGGAGCATTGTGTGATAAGTTTTTCAGGTGTTTTCCCATGTGGAATCGACCTGGAATAGATATCTGCACATACCAAAAGGCTATAGTCTTTTTGTAGAGCATTTAGAGGAGAAATTAGCTATGTGCATACGACAGAGTGGAAACTCCAAGTTTTGAGGAGGGTTAGAGAGTTTAGGCTACATTCACATGTTCAGTATTTGGTCAGTATTTTCCATCTATAATTGTAAGCCAAACAGTCAGTAGAACAGTCAGAGGAAAAGTATAATAGAAACACGTCACCACTTCTGTATTTATCACCCACTCCTGGTTTTGGCTTACAATACTGAGGTAAAAAACTCACCAAATACTCAACGTGTGAACGTGACCTTAGGCTACATTTCCTCGATGAACTTTTGGTGAATTATTGTTGTTGCAAAATTTCTGCAACATTTCTACACCTATTATGTAAATTAAGTTGTTTGCGTTTTTTCATAACATTTTTGAGGTCTTGTTTTTACATGCATTTTTATCACATTTTTGACGCTGTGGTTTATGTCTATTTTTGGTATGCCATGATTTAATTAAAGCTGCTTTGTTTTTAATTCTTCCAGGTGTTTGGCTGTGACAAAAAAACAAGTGTAGTTTACATGCGTTTTTACTGTTTGTGCAATGAAAATGCTCTAAAAACGCATATGCGTTTTTACCTGTGGATATTCCACATCTAATGCAGTTCTACGGGGACAATCTGCTCATAAAACTCAGCGTACCCGCAACAGAAATTGACATGTTACAGATTTGAAACACACACCTCACTTACACCGAGTACAAAAAAGCATGATGGGCAGGAGGTTTCTATAAAACCCATCCCTTTTTGCTGCGCAAAACAGGCAGCATCTTACAGTTCCAGCAAAGAACGCAGTGTAAAAAACTCACCAAAAACTCATCGTTGGCACACAGCCTTATAAGTAGAAACCGCTTCAGGAAACGCTCCTGTTTTGTTTTTTTTTCTTTTCCTAAAGTGATTTTGAAGCGGTTTTGGAAGAGTTTTTTTGCCTTTTGATTGAACAGTGCCTAATATGTGGTACATGCATACAATGTCTTTTTCAGGTCGATTCTTCTTAGACTGGTGTTGTGCACGCTAGATTTAATGAAGGGCTTACTGGAGTATTCCACGCATCTTCTCAATGGCATCAATCTCTGTGCACCTAGCCAGAAATTCTACTCCAATCTGAGACTGGAGCAGCATTTCTGATGTAATACATCAAACCAGCTTTTTTACTGAATTCGATGGCTGGCGGTAGCCATACTCCATCTCTCCTCCTCTCCAGCTCCACTCATTTTGCCGAAGTTTGTTCATAGTGGTGTGAAAGTGACAAAAGTTTTCTGGCATTGACACTTTGAAGAATCGTAACCTAAGTTTCTAAATTCTAGATAAACCAATGGGTAACATTTTTACGTAACAATTTTTCTTCTGTTACAGAATAACTTGCCAAGCAAAGGAAGAACGACTAAGAAAAGCTATAAAACAAGTCTTAAAGTGTGATGTCTTCAATGCTAATCCCTTAGATCCGGTTACTATTCCCCAAGTCGATTGTGTTCTGAGTTGCCTATGTCTGGAGGGAGCATGTAAAGATTTTGAATCATATGTCACTGGTCTTAAAAACATGACAACATTATTAAAACCGGGTGGATACTTAGTTCTCACAGGTGATCTAGGAAATTCTTACTACATGGTCGGAGAGGTGAGGTTCTCAGGCCTAACTCTTAATGAGGAATTTCTCAGAGAGGCTATTACTGGTGCTGGATATGCTATTGAAAAATTTCAAGTGTCTATGAAGAAGGAAGATTCCCTAGAGGACAAGGCAGATTTCGCAGGTCATTACATTATTGTTGCTCAGAAAAAAAGAAATATGTAAGCAGTGTACTTAGAGGGGCTTCCACTTGTTAAATAATCTGATTACTAATGCAGGTTGGAAGCACTGCTGTGTTTCATCATTCCTTAAAGTCGGCTCAGTTCCAGTACAGTTATGAGTCATTTACATTCTCCGATCTTCATCTGAACACTGAATTGGCACTGGTCAGCAAGTAGAGAATGTGACAACACTCGACCCACACTTATTTTTAGTTTTCACAGCTATAAAGATCTAATGAAAATTTAGGTGGAAGACCTCTTTAACCACTACCTGACCTATGATAAAAATAGAAATTATATTAGGGTTCTGGTTCTAGCATCATGACGTACAATTTTGTAAGGTTGATCTCTCATGTGCTGAAAATCCACCTACAAAATCAACAGCAACAACTTGCTTGACTGCACAGCCTTCCAGTTTCAACTTCTGAGACTGAAGCTGGCAGTTATCCTGGCCGTTTAACCCCTTAATGCTATTTGACGTACTTATCCATCACAAGCACATGTCATTTAGTGCTCCATCTCTATACGGATATGTATGTCATGCTGATCGCACAGTATAGCTTCTGTAGTGCTCATTTCAGCTGCAGATAATGACAGCCAGGCTTTTGCTGTAACTGCTATGATCAGTTTTCTCACCGATTCCAGAACTTTAACCCCTTACATATGTCTCTGTCAATGGTTAAGGTGGCACATGAAGAGTTTGACAGGGGACGAGCGCTCCATCTGTCAACCCATCGCCACCCCTGCAGTCTGATCGCGGTATGCCAATGGGTTGCGAAGGCAATCGGAGGCTTAACAATTGCCTTTGGGTCTGCCATATGCCTGAGCTCACCAGATCTTTTAAAAGGACTCTGTCAGCACAGAATGACCGTTCAAACTAAGCCTCGCAGGGAAAATCATTTATATACACCTGCGCACCTGCTTGTTTTCCCTCAATCTCCACACTCTCCCCTTATTTGATTGACAGCTTTGGCTTCATACAGCCAGAGAAAGCACATTTTTGGTTTTGGAAAAAAAGATTATGGGTCAAAACTAAAGATCAGAAGGTAGATAAACGGTGTGGAATATTCCACACGGTATACAAAAATAGAGAGTGAGGTCAGCTCACCAACGTAATGAAGATCAATGCAGGGTAAACTCGCAGTGCTGCCAAATGTAGAAATAGGAAAAATTCCAGCATCCAAATCTTCATAAAATCACTCTTTATTGTAGAAAAAAAATAAAAAAGTCTGTAACCAACTGGATTACAAGCAAACGCGTTTCAGACTGCTGTCCTTAATCATTACATATGATGCAATTGGACTGTGATCGATTTTAGATTTTGTTACCTCCTAAATATGACTCTCGGGTGGGGAATGAGTTGTTTTCTCAAAAATGTGTCTTTTTAATATTGTCCAATGTTTATTGAGGATCTTCTTAATGTCATTATGTGCTGAGTTGTGTTGTGTAATGAAGCTGCAAGAATACACTTGTTCAGACACCGCAGTATTAGTTCTAGTGTGTATCAGCGACCCCTGCATCAGTGTTTTGGCTTGTTTAACCCTGCTGTTCTGTTTGTATTTGGCTATACACTTGTACTGTTCCTATTAAAGTCTGCTAATTTCGACATTTATCTACTCTAAATGTATTATTTGAATACCAGTTGCATCATTTAACGGTATGTGAACATGGTTGGTCAAAAATAAATGAAAATCAAAACTTTGCTTTGCATAAATATTTACTACCACTAGAACATGTAATATTTGTTTTATCACATGAAGATGGACAAATGCTGCATTTTTTCCTTTTTAGACTTTTTCGAGTGCTGGTGGAGGCCGCAGCTTTGCGTTGTGGAGCATGCTGCTGGATACGGTTTACTATGGCTGCTGCTCCTTCACTTTGAGGTTTTATGTTTCTTCCTAAAATAGATGGCACAACAAGTGACTTTCCTAATTCTTCCAGAAAGAGTCTTCGTTTATATAGTTTATTGGCGTTCCAATCTGGGTTTCGCCATAAAACAAATGCATTGTAGGCAGATACATCAATGTTATAAAATAAGACCATTGGCCACCGATTGTTACATTTGCTTACATACAGTGGTGTGAAAAAGTGTTTGCCCCTTTCCTGATTTCTTATTCTTTTGCATGTTTGTCACACTTAAATCTTTCAGATCACAAAACAAATGTAAATATTAGACAAAGATAACAGAAAATGCAGTTTGCAAATGAAGGTCTTTATTATTTAGGGAAAAGAAATCCAAACCTACAGGGCCCTGTGTGAACCACCCTTCTCCCTTAACTGCTTCCCAACCACCCACTGTATATAAACGTCAGCGCTCTCTGGGCTCTGTGCAGCGCAGATGCTTATAAACGGTCTGCGGTCTAGCAGCGCTAAGGACCCCCAAGGTCCTGCAAGCGCGGTGACTGCGGTACAGAGCGACAGCTTTGACAGGTAACATCATCGGGACCTGATCCAATGATGTTAACTCTTTGCTATCCTCTAGATGCCGTGATCCATAGTGATCGCAGCATTTAGAAGATAGTGGGAGGAGAGGGGGTCATCCACTCTCCGGCGCCCCCATGCTGAGATCTGCCGTTGTCATAGCAGCCGGAGATCACTTGATGACCTCCCGGTCAGCCATGTACAGTGGCCGGCTAGGCTCAGCCAGCAGCTGAGTCTAGCAGGACATCAGACAGTGTAAAACTGTCAGATCTCGTGCAATGCAATACATTTCTATTGCATTGCATGAGACCAGTGATCAGAAAAATAAAAGTTTAAAAATGTTTTCAAACTATTAAAAAAAAATAAATCAAAGTAATTAAATAAAAAAAATTAAACCAATAAATCCGTATATTTATGCAAAAACAAAAAAAGTACACATATTTGTTATAGCTGCGTCCAGAACAACCGGATGTATAAAACTGTCACACCAATTAACCCCTTCTATGCACGTCACAAAAAAAATAAAAAAATGGAGCAAAAAATGATGCTTTATCATCATACGCCAAACAAAAAATGAAATAAAATGCGATCAAAAAGACAAATGTATATAAAAATGGTACCGAAGAAAACGTCATCTTGTCCCACAAAAAACAAGCCATACAGCTCCATCAGCTGAAAAATAAAAAAGTTATAGCTCTCAGAATAAAGCGATATTATTTTTTCTAGAAAATAGTTTTTATTGTGTAAAAGCGCCAAAACATAAAAAAAACGATAATGTGGTACGGCTGTAAACGTACTGACCTGAACATGGAACGGCATAAAAAAAAAAACCCTCAAAAAAAATTCCTGAATTGTTGTTTTTTGTTTATTCTGCCTCCCAAAAATCGGAATAGAAAGCGATCAAAAAATGTCACGTGCCTGAAAATGGGACCTTGCGGGGATTGCTTGACATGCACATTTTGTGTGTCTAACAACCGTGAAACAAGCGGGGCCTCGAGCATACCACTCGAGCACCCGCAATACATGGTGCATACCCGAGTACCCAATGCAAACTCAAGAAGTGAGCACTTGCACTCAAGACTAATGACAACTTATTCAATATGATGACCTAATGTTATCAAATTCTGTGTTGTAAATCTGGGTTCAAAATGTTCACTATACCCCTTGATAAAATCCTTGAGGGGGCTAGTTTCCAAAATGGGGTCAATTGTGGGGGGGTTTCCTGTTTAGGCACATCAGGGGCTCCCCAAACGCGACACGGCGTCAGCTCTTGATTCCAGACAATTTTGCGTTCAAAAAGTCACACAGTGCTCCTTCCCTTCTGGACCCTGCCATCCGCCCAAACAGTGTATTTCCCCACATATGGGGTAGAGGCGTAATCAGGAGAAATTGCATAACAGTTTTTGGCGTCCATTTTCTCTTCCTACCCTTGTGAAAATAAAAAAATTGGGGTCTAAAGTAACATTTGTGTGAAAAAAGTTAAATGTTCATTTTTTTCTTCCACATTCCAAAAATTCCTGTGAAGCACCTGAAGGGTTAATAAACTTATTGAATGTGGTTTTGAGCACCTTGAGGGGTGCAGTTTTTAGAGTGGTGTCACTTTTGGGTATTTTCTGTCATAAAGGCCCCTCAAAGTCACTTCAAGTGTGATGTGGTCCATAAAAAAATGGTTTTGTAAATTTTGTTGGAAAAATTAGAAATCGCTGGTCAACTTTTAACCTTTATGACTTCCTAACGAAAAAACATTTTGGTTCCAAAATTGTGCTGATGTAAAGTAAGACATGTGGGAAATGTTATTTATTAACTATTTTGTGTGACATATCTCTCTGATTTAAGGGCATGAAAATTCAAAGTTGTGTGAAGTTTTCAAAATTTTCACCAAATTCCCGATTTTTTCACAAATGAACACAAGTCATATCGAAGAAATTTTACCACTATCATGAAGTACAATATGTCACGAAAAAACAATCTCAGAATCAGGGGGATCTGTTGAAGCGTTCCATAGTTATTACCTCAAAGTGACACTGGTCAGAATTGAAAAAATTGGCCTGGTCACGAAGGCGAAAACAGGCTCTGGCGCGAAAGGGTTAAAGCATAAATTAACTGTGGTTTATCACACCTTAGGGAAGCTGAGTTCAATTTTCCTAGCCACATACAGGCCTGATTACTGCCACGCCATCAAGAAATCACTTAAATAGGACCTACCTGACAAAGTGAAGTAAACCAAAAGATCCTCAAAAGATAGACATCATGCTGTGATCCAAAGAAATTCAGGAACAAATGAGAAGCAAAGTAATTGAAATCTTTCAGTCTGAAAAAGGTTATAACGCTATTTCTAAAGCGTTGAAAATAGAAGAAAAAGGAAAGCGCTGCTTGTGCACGTCAACAGCGTTGGACAAATCACAGTGAGTAACGTTACTCACCTGGATGAGTTATGCGGCTCCAGGCAAAACTCTGGGAATGACAGAAACGGCTCTCCAGTGGCTGCAGCTCCGCACGCTGAATCCAGACCATTATCCAGATGATTAGAAGCAAAGAATTAAGACAAAACTGGGGGCTCAAAATAGCGCTGCCAAGGATTCAAAAATTGGAAATTAGTAACGTAAAAAAATATTTATTTATTAAAATGCTAGGCATTTCTGAGCTGATATAGTTCCTTCATCAGGCTTATACATGCAAATGGTAATCTTCAGATCAAAGCAAATATAAATAAACCAAGTGAACTTAGAGACAATTGGTTAAAACAACACAGTGCAAACAAAGACTCCTGGTGGGGGAATGCATTCCCCTTTTTAAGTCCAGCCAACTGGTTTGGTGGCCTAGTGGGTAGGAGTTCTTGTATTGTACAGATTTGCATGCAGATTTTATTGTTTTGTTTATTGCTCTATGTAACTGTAAAAGCGCTGATATATATTTCCCAAGCTACTGAATAATAGAATTAGACTTACCGGTAATTCGGTTTCTAAGACCCTCCACGACAGCACGGGTAATTCCCGCCCTTTCTAATTCTATTTTCTCCAATCCCCTCCACGATAGCACACCTGGAGTAATACCAAAGAATGAATCTTAGGGATGGACAACAGCCTGAAGGACTTTCCTTCCAAATGCTAAAGCTTTATTTGACATTACATCTAATCTATAATGTTTAGCATAGGTATGGACAGACGACCACGTAGCTGCCCTGCAAATCTGTTCGATGGATGCACTAGCCTTTTCAGCCCAAGAGACCGACGTAGCTCTAGTAGAATGAGCTTTCAAGGATTCCAGAGGAGGCAAATCTTGAACTATGTATGTTTCACAAATTGCTTTTTTAATCCAATTTGCTAACGTATTCCCTTTATTGGGGCCTCCATATTGAACAAATAAGTTCTGATCCTTCCTCCAAGTTTCAGTCTGACTCAAGTAGTGGATTATAGTCCTTCTTACGTTCAATGCGTGGAATTCTTCTTCCTTGCTATTTGATGGATTTTGACAGAAGGACGGGAGAATTATGGGCTGAGACATATGAAAATCAGACGACACCTTGGGAAGAAAAGAAGGTTCCAACTGGAGGATGATCCTGTCCTACAAAATACGACAATAAGGTTCTCTGATGGACAGGGCTTGGATTTCACCCACTCTCCTGGCTGTAGTCAGAACTATAAGTAATGCCGCTTTCCAAGACAATTTGTTTATGTGTGCTTCGGCTATTGGCTCGAAAGGATGAATAGCTTGGCCTCTAAGAACTGTGTTGAGATCCCAAGGTGGAACTATTTTAGCTCTTGTTGGATTTATCCAAGAAGCAGCTGTCATGAATCTCCTAATTCATCTGTTCTGGGCCAAATCAGTATCAAAATAGGAGCTTAAAGCCGAGAATTGGACCTTAAGTATGCTTGGTCTCAATCCTTTAGACAGACCGTTCTGCAGGAAGTCCAAGATTCTGGCCATGTCAGATTTCTTGTGACCAGACTCCTTGAAAGGCCACGTGGGAGACTGCTGCTCCCCATCCCCTTTTGCTTGCGTTTGTTTTGACCGATAAGAAGTTGAATCTAGGTTGAACCTTTCTCCAGATTTCCTGGACAGAGCCACCACCTTAATGATGCTTTCTCCTTCTCTGGCAGATGAATCCTGCTGGTGAGATCTGTCCCAACGGGAAAGGATGTAGTTTTGAAGGACCCTTGAGTGCGCTTGAGCCCAAGGTACCACTTGAATAGATGAGGTCATGGTCCCGAGGACGGACATGGCGAATCTTATTGAAACTCCGCTCCGGTTCTTCAGTGCATAAACTTTCGACCTTAACTGAATTTGTGTTTCTCTTTTGGCAGAAAAGAGGCTTGCTGCTGAGAGTCCAGGAGAATTCCCAAGAAAGTCTTCCTGGTGGAGGGAATCAGATCTGACTTCTTGTAATTTATCAGCCATCCCAATGATTCCATAATCTGGAGGGTCATCTGAAGGTCTCTTTCCAAACTTGAAACTGAGGGAGCCATCACTAAAAAATCGTCTTAATAGGGGACGATGCTGATATTCTGCCTTCTTAGACAAGCTACCATCTCTGCCATGATCTTTGTAAATAAACGGGGTGCCGACGAAATTCCAAAGCAGAGTACATTGAATTGAAAATGGAGTACCTTTTGGTTCTGACTTACGGCAAATCTGAGGAATTTCCTGTAGGCCGGGTGAATTGGCACATGGTAGTATGCCTCTTACAGGTCTATTGTTGCCATAACAAATCCTTTCCCAATCAATGGAATCGTGGACCTTATAGACTCCATCTTGAACCTTCTGTATTTCACATATTGGTTGAGATGTTTTAGATTGAGGGTTATCCTGTAGGAACCTGAAACCTTTTTCAACAGAAACACTCGAGAATAATGACCTTCTCCTTGTTCCATGCGAGGCATTGGTGATATAACTCCCGAGTTTGAAGATTCTGAAGACCTGTCATTAGGATCTTTTGTAATCTTGCAGAAGGTAAGGACGTTACTTCTACCCTTCTTGGAGGGTAGGTAGCAAAGTCTATTTCGGCTCCTACCGCAACCATGTCCAGGATCTTTCTGTCCGAAGATATTAGCTGCCATTGTGGAAGGAAGCTTGCAATCCTGCCTCCTACCTTCTTGGTGTCATTGTCCATCTTGCCTTGAACTTTGAAAGATATTCTTTCCTCTTCCCCCTTTTGGGTAACTCCAGCGACCGGTTTTACCCTTGCCTCTATACTGAAATGCTTGCTGCTGTTGCTGCTGAGGGGGGAGAAATTGTCTCTTCCTGAAGTTCCTTGAAATCTTCGGCTCTGGCAGAGACCTCTTGTCGGATGCTTTCTCCAACAGCTCGTCCAAGACTGCTCCAAACATATACTCTCCTTTAAACGGGATGGAACAAAGCTTAGACTTTGATGGGTTGTCCCCACTCCGCATCTTCAACCATAGAGCTCTTCTTGTGGAATTAGAGAAGGCTGCCGATCTTGCCGCAATCTTGACAGACTCGGCTAAAGCATCAGCTAGGAATCCAGTGGCCTTCTGTAGCAAAGGAAGAGATGCAAGGAGGTCCTCCCAAGGAGTACCTTTCCAGAGATGTCCCTCTAGTTGTTGTAGCCAGAGGAACATGGAACGTGCTACACAAGTTGAAGCGATATTAGTCTTCAGTGAAGCCGCTGATGTTTCCCATGTCTTCCTTAGCAGACTGTCCAACTTCCTTCAGCTGGGACGAGTCTTCAAAGGGAAGGGTTGTTTTCTTCGCTACCCTTGCCACTTGTACATCCACTTTCGGAATTTCCGTCCATAGTTTAGCCGTATTTTCATCCAGAGGGAATCTATCCTTCATTTCTCCGGTATCACTAAGTCTTTTTTCAGGTGACTCCCATTCATCCATTATCAGACTCCGAATGTTGTCATGCACCGGGAACACTAACTTCTTCTTGGATTTCAGACCCCCAAACATCTCGTCCTGAACTGTACGGGTCGTCTTTTCTTCCACCTGCATAGTGTCTTTCACCTGCAATAACAATTCTTCCATATTTTCGGCAGAAAAGTAATACTTCTTATCCTCCTCATGTTCTTCACTTAGAACCCCTTCCTCAGGTTCCTCCATGGATCCCAATTCTTCTGAATCAGAGGTATCCCTAACCGTATACTTTCTCCTTTTCGGTGGAGATGGACCCTCAGCTCTGGCTTGCAAAAATGACTGCGAGAAGGAGGCTAGGGAAGATTGTATTTCCTGCCAAACCATTCCCCTGACTTCTTCCATAAGGGAAGGCTGTTCCTCCTTCACAATGCTGTTAGTGCATTTCTGGCATAGGGGTTTCTTATGCCCTGAAGCAAGCTTTTTCCTACAAATGTCACATTTGCAAATGGTAGCGCTTTCTCCCACTCTCAGTGCAAGATCCTTGTCTAAAATTAGAAAGGAGAGATTTTAAAATACAATTTGGGATCCTGCTCAAAAGAGAGTGGGAAACAACCTTGCCCCTAAGTACTTACTGGGGCCGGGTTAGCGCTGGGCTCTGCAGACGCAGGCTTTGAAATAACACCCTCCATCATAGGTGGATTATAATGAGGGCAATCTGGGCTACAGCCCGGGGCCCCAAGGCTCCGGGGGTCCCATACCCAGACTGCCCTCATATAATCCTTTGTGCACCGACAGCTGCAGCTCGGTAGCGTCTAGAGTGGAGTTGATTTTTTGAGGGGATGATGTCACCGGAAGGGGCGGGGCTTCTTTCAATCCAGTGACGACCCAATAGCAGGAGGCAGCGTGGAGCTGGAGCTGTGGCTGCATGATGGAGCTGTGTGCAGGTGGGAATGAGGACACAGGACTCAGTGTGAGAGGGATGAGGATGAATTTTGGGTGCAAAGAAGTGTGGATGATGGTATTGTATGGGGACTGCATGATGGAGGGTTGCATGGGAAAAAGGCACTGCTACTTGTATAAGGCTGCTTATGGGGGGGCTTTCACAGGAAAAGGGCTTATGTTATATGCGTGAGGCTGCATGGAGAAGGTGATGATGGGCTGTATAGAGAAGAGGGTGATGATGAGGGTCTGTGTGGAGAGGGGGGGATGATGATGATGGGGGCTGTGTGGAGAGGGGGGGATGATGATGATGGGGGCTGTGAGGAGGGGGGGAATGATGATGATGGGGGGAATGATGATGGGGGCTGTGAGGAGGGGGGAAATGATGGGGGCTGTGAGGAGGGGGGAAATGGTGATGATGATGGGGGCTGTGAAGAGAGGGGATGATGAGGATGATGGGGGCTGTGAGGAGGGGGGATGATGATGAGGGTTGTGAGGAGGGGGGATGATGATGATGAGGGGCATTGTGGAGAAGGGGGCTGTGGAGCTGTGCGGGGAACGGTGGTTGATGCTGGATGGCGGCTGCAAGGGAAAATGGGTAATGTCACTCTTGTGAGGCTGCATGCATTGTGGCTGCGTGGGGCTGTGGGATGTGTTGTGAAGGGAGTGATGCTACTCACATGGGGCTGCATAGTGAAGGGGATAATGTCACTCATGTAGGGCTGCATGCTGAGTGCCTGTGTGGAGAAGGGGGTGATGTTACTTGTGTGGGGATGCATGCTGGAGCTGTGCAGGGAGCTATGTGGGGCTTATACTGTATATAGGTAGTTAAATGAGTTCTCATACTGAATCTAGGTAGCTATCTGGGAACTCATACTGTACATAGGGAGCTTTGTGGAGGCTCAACCAGTATGTATGGGGCTGTGTGGGGGCTCATACTGTATGTAGGGGCTATATACCTCACGTGTCTATGAGGTATATGGATGTTTTGTGACTTAATTACACTGTCACTAACTGGCCATTTAATCTGAAGGGTTACTAGTATCTATATTTTATAAATATTTATTAAATATTATCTGATCACCTATTGAGAATGCCTGGTCAGTTAGAGTAGTAGTCGGGCTACAGAGGGGCAGTCTATGAGGAGTGGGGGCGCCATACCGTGTAAACTTAGGGTGCCAACCTCCGCTGTCAAGAAGGGAATTGTGAAGGGCAAAACTAGTCCCCAACTCCCCACATTTCTGCTCTTTTTTTAGATCACTTTTTCTGTGCTATGTGTGTGTATTTATGTCTGTATGTTTTGGGTTTTTTAAACTAAATAAAGAGAGAATTTTTCAAGTTTTTTTTTAAGTTAGGGCTTACATGTATAAGGGCCCCATAGGTTGATCACTTCGGTTGTTGATTGAGGGGGCTCATATTGTATATAGGGGGATGTCAGGATACTTAATTCTGCTCAATATTAAGTCATACAATTATGAATAATAATTTTTTACTAGATGGAGGCCCGATGCTATGGCATTGGGAGGGCGGTAATATCATGAGGGGGCAGGCTTTGCAGCGTTGAGAATCTCTCCCCCCATGTGCTCACCCACCTATCCACTCTCCCCCCCCCCCCCCATGTGCTGACTTCTCCCGTCTGTGCTCTCTCCTTTGACCTGTCTACCCCATGTACTATCCTTCTTGTCTGCTCTCTCTCTCCTTCCTGTGCTGTGTTCTCCCCTCATGTGCTGTCCCTCTCCCCCTTGCGCTTTCTCTCTCCCCTATCTGCTGTCTTCTCCTCTCATGTGATCTCTTCTTTGACCTGTGTACCCCATGTGCTCTCCCCCTTGTCTGCTCTCTCTCTCCACCCCTGTGCTGTCTTCTTCCCCCTCATGTGTTCTCTCGTTTGAGCTGGCTCCCCGCGCAGTAAATCAGACCGTCGCCATCTTTGTGCAGGCAGATAGCGGCGGTGACATTAAAATTGCGCATGTGTTCCTCCTGTACAAAGATGGCGGCGGTCAGCGAATCATTCAGCTGATCCCGGAGGCGGCGTGAACGCGACGGTATTCCGCTGGTGGTACCGTACGCAGCCTCTTGCACGGCGTATACAGTGTGTGTGTGTGTTGTGCATACGGTGTATACAGTGTGTGTGCTGCGACGGTGTTCCGCTGGTGGTGCCGTACAAGAGGTTTCCATATTGAGACACCCATCACTTGGGTGTCCCAAAATGGCGGTCGACAAACTTCCACCGCTTGGAATTCTGGGATCCGGACACATCTGGATGGAACAGGATGTGAAGACATTACAAGGTAAGTAGATTATAGATACTATGGTAATATTGAGCAGAATTCATTTCAGCCTATTGGTTCGGCCTCCAGAACAGTCACGGTCTCTCACCCCTGCTCTGTTAGGTATGGCGCTGTACATAAGAGAAAAGTTTGCGTGTGTTACTAACATGACCTATCACTTGATCTATCAAATGGGATCATGTGACATGTCACGTGATACATCCGGTATCTGGGGGGCCCAAGCCTTCTAAACTGCCCAGGGCCCTGGCTACTCTTAATCCACCCCTGCCCTCCATAGCAGCAGAATATTCTGTCCTACCTTAATGGTGTCTTCACATCTGGGTCTTTTATAGAAGAGACCAAGATCCAGCGCCAAATTTCCACCTATCAGGTGAAAGATCCTCCATTCCTGTGCAAAAACAGCGGTTTCCAATTTGAATTTCCTGCCGCGGTCCCATGCGTTCCACGGTGGAACGCAACCGGAAGTGACGTCCCGCAGGCCGAATACCCGACTTCCGCCGCATCCTGCATGTGCGCCAGAACGCTGCCATGGAGGACAGAGGAGACTCTGGGCTGGGGAGCTACAGGAGACCCCCAGCCCCAACCCCACTCAGCTTTACCCGTAGGAGCAGGCGAGTGAGGAGGTCCCGCTCCAGAGGGAACGGGAGCTGCCAGGGAAGGAAGGCCGGAGGCGATCGCTCCCTGCAGCTCGGCACAGGTAAATTTAATAGGGCCCTGCTCGCTGGCCGCAGCCACCCTAGGTGACCTCTTCATCCCATAGGGACAGGAAAACACTGGGGATGGCAGCGTTATTTCCCTTGAAGAAGGTGCTGTGAGCACCGAAACGTACGTAGGGGCATTTTACCAAGCGGTGCAAACACACAAGGCAGGTAACTATTATACTGACGTGCTTACATTATGATTTGCTACTATTGCAATTACACAATCATGTATACGTATTAAGGTCAGAATAGAGACTTGGGCACATGATCTTCAGAGTCATGGGGTTAATTATTAATTATTTTTAGTATGATAAAAATTTGCCTGACAATATAGACTGACCATAGCATAATATGTGCATGACTTATATCCTTCATGCACACCTGTGACTCATGATTTGCGTTAGGCATACACGGATATGTGATCCGTTTCTGCCCCCTCTTCTCTGTTTATATGTGTTTTGCATTGCACTATGTGTGAGCCTATATCTGGACCTTGTTCTAACTTTATGAGGAATTTTTCTCTCTTTCTCTGTTGTTCAAATGAACAGTCTTTTATCATGTTTATATGATTAATGCTTAATAAAAATCATGTTTTTTTTTCTAAAATTATAATTGGATCTTTTTGTGACTCTAAATCTGTGCTTTGTAGGTATTATATGGTGGAGAGGTTGGAGTGTGATTGATTGAGTGTGTGGACAGGTGTGTTTTATACAGGTAACGGGTTAAAACAGGTGCAATTAATACAGGTAATGAGTGCAGATTAGGAGGGCTTCTTAAAGAAAAACTAACAGGTCTGTGAGAGAATTCTTGTTGGTTGGTAGGTGATCAAATACTTGTTCAACGCAATAAAATGCAAATTAATTATTAAAAAAAAAAAAAAAATCACACAATGTGATTTTCGGTTTTTTTTTTTTTAGATTCTGTCTCTCACATGTGAAGGGTACCTATGATAAAAATCACAGATCTCTCCAGTCTTTGTAGGCTGGAAAACTTGCAAAATTGGCAGTGTATCAAATACTTATTTTCCTCAATGTATGTATGGAGATATATATATTACTACATTATAACTTATTTATGGGTAGTAGAAAATCAGATACAGTGTAGAGAAGTGATTTTTTTTTATTTCAGTATTGATGACTACATAAATTCCAGATTATAAACATGTTTAAATAGTCACATTTAATAAATGCAAACAGTGAAAGGATTAGAGATCTTGCAACTTAATCTATACAATAAGTTACACAATGTAGGTGTCATACTGATGGAAAACATTACAAATAAATGGAGGATGAACTGAAACAAAACATTTACACAAAAGAAATCTGAGAATGCCATTGATATCTAGCGTCCATCCAGTGCTTTATCCCGTGCAATCACAGACTCATCAAATTTAATCATGAGAGTGGTTCCTTTGTGCCAATGCGCAGTTACTTTGGCTGGAAATCCACTGCAAGTCAACAGTGACTCTACAATGCCAGCGGTGAAAGATGCACAGTTTAGAGTACTGTTCTCCTTTGGTACAGAAATGTACGAATTGATGAGAGGATCCTTTTCGATAATGTAGTAAGTTTTGTCGTCATCATTTGCTTGCTCTAGCTTGTCTGCTTCTTTACCAAATAGAGCTTTCCACGCGACAACTTTTATGAAAAGGAGTGCACTAATAACTTTGGTCTCTCGTTTTCCATTCTTCTCTCTCATCACTAGCGGATCAAGGATGCGACATCCAACTTGCTGGCCAAGTTCAGACAGTTTCGCTTGGAGCTCAGAAACAGAATAAACACGATTTTGGCAGTACTGGACTATTTCAGAGAACAGAAGTGCAAATGCACTAAGGCTCACCTCTGTCTTTGGTCTAGCAAGTGAACGCTCTAAAATAGTAGACTTTCCTCGGCTAAAGCGGGAGTCCATGACCTGTAGAAAAGAAATAATGCTTGAAAGATCACCATGCAAAATGTACAGTTTTATTTGAATAGACTTTGTCCCCAATTCACCAAGACCAGCACTGGTCACACCACCATTCCTTTCACGTCCCACCTGTGCCCATGGTGGAACAGCTGGGTGAAACTGGTGTGAAAACACCCAAAGTTACAACATTTTTGCGCAACATTAAGTTGCAAAAAAATGTTTTGCAACTTATCAAAGTGTTTTACGCCAGATTTCTGTTCAAAATACTTTGATGAATGGGGGACCACTATGCTTTTAATAGATATATGAAAAAAAAAAAAAATATCAAGAATTACTGCATTTAACAAAAACCTAATTTAAAATAAGACATTTTCTGAAGACAAATTCCCGTTAAAGAAGCAGTCTGGAATTTTCTTCTTGTCTGAACGTAATGAACAAAATAAGTAATACTGCCCTTGTTAATTTTAATGCTTACTTTTCGCCATGATTTCAGAGCCCTTTCAATCCTCAGCTGAACCACCTGACCCTCTCTGACGTCTCAGATCATACAGCTCCATCAGTATGGATGAGAAGTCAGTCGCTCTATGCATCCTGCGAGAGCCTTGTGCGGGTATCCTACAAATGCATACACACTGACTACAGTGTTTACTCTGCACTGAGTGGGTCATGTTATTCTATTGCAGTTTTCTGCTGCACTACTAAATATATATAATGTAAAAGTACAAATAAAAGTCTGTCTCTATGCAGACGTAGGAGCCCCAAACAAGTGTCATAGAAATGCATATAGTAACGGACTTCTGGTCCTCACAGGAGATGCTGTGTGATCCAGGAAGTCAGGTTCATGTCACATAGTAAGGCTGAGGACCAGAAAACAGGCTGAAATTCAGGAGTAAAGTTCTCAGAAAGAGTTAGGGGCAGTAGTATTTACTACCCAAGCAAAAAAATCCACTATGATGCAACATGTGTTGTAAATGGTTTCTTGAGTCCACGTTTTGCTCACCACTGTGTATGTGTTATGCTTTTACACATCAAAAGTTGCATTGAAAGGCATTTTGAAGCATTTCCCAAATTCGTACATGGCAGTAATGGTGCAGCAGAAATCTGCAACAGAATAATAGGACTCTTGATGGATGCAGTGTAAATAATGCACTAGGATTGAGAGCCATATCACCATAACATTTGGGGAAGAGGATTTGTCAATAAAGAGCCCATAAACTATAGACAGCTGTCGGGCGAACGATGGTTCGGCCAACCGTTCAGTTAACAGCTCTCTCTCCAGACTCCTCCATACACAGGAGTGCTCAGCTTAGCCCATTGTTCTCCATGAGAGTCGCTACAGGCTCTTCTGGCAGTGGCTTATCACGTAGGGAACAAATGGATTATCAGTCCGAAATTGGACATACCGGATCCTTTAGGGAGTCGGAACGCCTCTGATAGCAATGGCTTCAACAAACTTTTCTCTAATATGTGTAGCGGCCTTAACCTTCATGAATTAGAGCATTAGGACACAGACTGCTGGTGGTAGGTAGGGAGTGCCTGTGATTTAGGTTTCTACAAGAACTTCTGCTGGACAGCTTTAGTTCATATCGGCTCAGCATACATAGGAACCTATGCTTCCTGGCTAATTGTACAGCTGTTTGGAGAGCATCATTTAAGGAGTTATTCTCATCTACGCCTTTCATAATAAATCTGTCTAGACTATGACTATTGGAGGTGAGGAAACAGAAATAGCGGACAGCGGCTAAGCTACGTTGTTTCTGTAACTCCCACAGAAATGTACCAACAGTCCTGTGCTAGCTGCTCAGTATGAGAGCTGACCCTTAATGACCAGCCTGGTATGGGCCTTAAAAAGGACCTTTCATCAGTTTGAACATGTTAAACTAGCAACAACATGACATAGGGGCTGCAGAGATGAGTATAACAAAGCTGAATTTATTATATCTATTTCAGAGATATTAGCTTGTAAAGTGTAGAATATAATTTATGATAAACTCAACTGAGCGTTACCAGAGATTTTTTTCTGGAGGCGTGTACTTCCTCTCCTGCATAACATTGACCAATCATAAACACACAGTAACATAGTGAGAAAAAAAAGAGCCCACCCCCCACAATATCTTACAGCAGGTTTCTCAGTGTGAGACATGTAACGACAGTTTAACAGGCTCAAACTGGTGATGGGTCATCTTTAGGAATCTTTCACATGTCAGTATCTCCCTTACGAGTGGTGACCATTTCCACACGTACCAGAGACACTGAAATACGCAGACTCATTCAAATGAATGGGTTTGTGCACACCTCAGTGTTTATTCACAGACCATGTGCTCTACACGGAGACAAGTCCGTATTTTTGCGGATACACAGTTTTTACATTGCTGTTCAATAGCTTAATTTTTTGTGCCATGTTTGTAGCACTTTTTCAGGCAGTTTCCAGGCAGAATCTTCCTGAAAGAAATGCTGTGTACACATACCCTTTTGGCTGCGTGCCCACTATGCGTTTTTCAAGCGTTTCTGCAGTGGAATTTCCGCAGCGAAAACGCTTGGTAATACGTGCCCCATGGTTCCCAATGATAACCCGCATGTGCTGTGCACATGCTGCGGAAATTTCCACTGCGGATTATCATTGCGGAAAAATAGGCAGCATGTCCATTAATTTTGCGGACACGCAGCGTAATTGCCATTGACTTGCATTGAAACGCTTAATATCCGTGTCAGCACATTTGCACACACGGATATTATGCGATCCTATGTGCGGATGGTACCCAGGTCTGGAGAAGAGGAGACCATATCACCTGTTAAAAAAAAGAATTTAAAATAAAAAATAAAGATTATACTTGCCTTCCGATGGCCCCCGGTCTCCTCAGCGATGCGTCCGGTCTGTTGTATGGGTCGCGGTGGTGTGAGGCTCTGCCATGATGTAATTTAGTCATGTGACAAGTCACGCGACCGCTGACGTCGGCGGTCACGTGACCTGTCACATGACTCAGTGATGTCATTGCAGGTCCTTTCACACCGCTACGACCCATACAAGAGACCAGACGGAGCGGAGAAAATACTGGGGGCCATCGGAAGCTAAGTATAATCTTTATTTTTTTTCTTTTATTAAACTATTACTTGATCACAGTATATAAATCTATGCCGGTTGCATGGATTTATATAGTGTGACCAAGTTGTCAAGCACTTTTCCAAGTGATGCTAAAATCGCTTGGAAAAGCGCTTGATAACCCGCATGCAGAAATGCATGCAAAAACGCTTGACAAACGCTTCTACCTGGCAGGAAAACCGCATGGAAAATCCGCATGCGTTTTTCCTGCCAGGGAGAAGCAGAAAAAATAAGAAGCATTTCTGCATCATGGGCACTTAGCCTAAGGCTGGAGATACCAGGAGTGCTGCGGCAAGAAGAGGCTGCAAACACTGCTGTCCATTAGGACAAGTTTGTCAGTGTAGCAAGACATTTTGATGCACTATAGATATTACTTCCCTAGATAAAAAAAAATCATGATTTCTCAATTAAAAAGGTATTTAGGGATTTATTTATAAAGGCATTTCCTTTAGCTATTTTTTCTCTATTTACTTCCTTAACCCCTTCACGACCTTTGAAGTATTTATGTCAAAGGTTGTGTTCCTGCCAAGCACACATCTTTACTCGCACATGACGACTGATTTAATCAGTCATCATGTGCCTTTAACAGCCGTGAGTGGAGCGGTGCTCTGTCTGCAGCTGGTAATCAGTTAAATCCCGCTGTCAATCACTGACAACAGAATTTAACGCGCAGGCAGGAAGCACGTCATACATCCTGCCCATTGGTGCCTGTCACGTGATCACGGGGAGCCGATGGGTTGTCACGACGGCCAGGGGTCAGAAGACCCCCCATGCCTGTCATTACGATCCTCTTGTAAACCCTGGCCTGTGGTCCGCATTCATAGGAGATTGTGATCTTTGCTATACATAGCAGTGCTCAAGCACAGGCAATCGGACACAAGTCTCCTATGGGGACTATTAAAGTCAGTAAAAAGGTGAGGAACAAAAAGTTTTTAAAAATATGAAATTTATAAAAAAAAAAAAAAAACAACAAAAGTTCAACTTACCCTCCTTTTCCCCCCATTAAAAAAATAAAAATAAAAAATACACATTGGCTAACGCTGTGTTCAGCAATGTCAGATCTATCAAAATATAAAGTAAATTAATCTGATCGGTAAACGGCGTAACGATAAAAAAAAAATCAAAACGTCAGAATTATATTTTTTTGGTCGTCACAACACTGCAATAAAATGCAATAACGGGCGATCAAAACATCGTATCTACCCCAAAATGGTATTAATAAAAACGTCAGCTCAGGGTGCAAAAAGTAAGCCCTCACCCGGCCCCAGATCCTGAAAAATGGAGACGCTACGGGTCTCAGAAAATGGTGACATAAGTGCCAGTTTTTTATATTTATAAAAAATATATTTATATTTGGTATATGCGAACTCATACTGACTTGGAAAATAAAATTGCCAGGTCAGTTTTACCATATACTGAATATGGTAAACAAAAATCCAAGAAATAATAGTGGAATTGCACTTTTTTTGCAATTTCAACGCACTTGGAATTTATTCCCTGCTTTCCAGTTTATCACATGATAAAATGAATGGAGTCATTCAAAAGTGCAATTCATCCCGCAAAAAAAAAAGCCCTCATATGGCTATGGGGACGGAAAAATAAAAAAAAGTTATTGCTCTTGGAATAAGGGGAGGAAAAAACGAAAGAGCAAAAACGGAAAATTGCAAAATCATGAAGTGGTTAAAAGGAACCTGTCACCAGATTTTTGCCACCTAATCTATGCGCAGCATAATGTAGGCAGAGATCCTGATTCCAGCGATGTGTCCCTTACTGCACTGCTGTATGTAGTTTGAAAAAATAAATTTTTTTATCATGAGACAATTCTCACTAGAGGACTAGTAAACCTGCAGCCTTGTAGTCCTCCATATTCAGGTGTTCTGTATAACGCCGCCCAACTTTCTGCCTATGCGCAATGTACACATAAAGTGGTCAGTGGTGTGGGTGGCATTATACAGAGCTCAGCATTCAAAGAACTGCTAGGTGTATAGCTGATACAACAGCGAATTTATCAAATCTGCAGCAAGCAGCTCAGTAATTGACACATCGCTGGAATCATAATCTTTGCTCCTATATCATGTGGGGGAGCAAAAACCTTGGGGCAGATTCCTTCTTTGGAGGGGTTTTCTGGTCAGGATATATTGATGGCCTCTTCATAAAATATAGACTGGACTGAATGTGACGTAGCAAGTCGGGGGCCACTACACAGTTGACAGAGCCGTCTGTTCTGGCCACCACTGAGAAAAGATGAGAAGTGGGTGCTAGATTCCCATCGATTTGATATTCACAGCCATTCCTTGGGATAAGTCATCGATATAAGAAAAAGCAGTGGTGCATCCTATTAATATACTCTTATTGTACAAGGGGTTTCCCACCTTAGGAGATGAGTTTTATTTTTTTCTTACATAAATGCAGGTATTTTGGAGCAAAATTTATTTTAGCAATTGCGTTTCATTAGAAGGTCTGCGTCATTTCGCTTCCCTTCACATTGGATGTCGTCTGTGGTCCTAAATCAGCTGAGAGGAGCTCAGATGAAGAGAGACAAGTGTCACAAACCCTCCTGTCAGTGTGCGCTCATGGGTGATGGATGCTCAGTTAACCCTTTGTGCAGCCAGTAACAGACAGGTAACACAGAGTCCACAGAAGGCAATAAAAGTATCGAAACCCAATTTTATCCCTAAATATATCAATTAAAGAAGAAAAAAAAAGATTTCCCCCAAGCTGGTCAGTCCTATTAACCATATTTCAGACATCCCCCACCCAAAACACAGCTCTGCATCACTAATCAGTGAGCATGGAGTCAGTGTATGATCAGGCCCATGGATGCTGCTTACAGCATACAACAGTCACCCAGGCTATGGGTGCAGGCTGTAAGGAGGCTGCTTCCTGCACAACCATTATGGTGGGGGAGGGAACAGATCAGAGACAGGTGACACGTTACTGACAGCTCTCTGTATGGAGCTCCCCTTTAACATGACACTCCGCCGGATTCTACATTGTTAGGTGGACCTGCTCTGTTCAGCAGCCACAGAAAGGAAACCGACTGTCAATGCGGTGCTCTGACTCGTTGCCGCTTACCTCAGAGCTATGTGTCAGGCTTCTAGCAACAGTCTACCCCGAATACATCCGCCAAATCAACCCGGAAGTAAACGCCACAGCAGATGGAGAGACGGGATCCCGCCTCCGGAAGTAGCCCAGCAAATCAGTAATCCACTGACAAATTGCTGCGGGTTGTGGATCGTGACGTCACACCACTAGCATAAGACACGATCTGTGATTGGTTGTAGCGAGGGCTTGGCGCTCGAGAGCAAGTTCCGTGTAGTAAGAGATTGTCAGACTCAGTTCAGTCCTGCAGAGAGCGGAGGGGTCGCAGCTGCTGCCAGACTAGCAGGAGGAAAGTAGTAGCCAAGGGCTAGTTGTCTCCCCGAAGTAGTCACAGACACGTCCTCCAACTGCTGAGCGTGTGTGCGAGGTGCACATAGTACCCCAAACAGGAGCAGTGAGCCCATACCTCCCACACTTACCACTATTAACCCCCTCCTGACTGGGCAGGTTTTCATTTTTCCTTCCCAGAGCCACAAGCTTTTCCTTCATTATTCCGCAGGCAGACGTTGCGAACCGTCCAGAAATTCCCAGACAGACCGTAAAAACAGGACAGATTTTTTTCCCTGTTTGTAAAAAAAAAAAAAAAAAAAAGTTTTTGTCCATGATTTTTTTTTGAAGATTGTTGTTTGTCGGTGATTTTTTTTATGAAGTTATCCAGAAAAAATGTAAAATCAAGTTGGCCACGCTGCGTATGAGCGCTGGTATTTTTGCAGGACAAGTTGTGGTTTTGAATGACGCCGTTTGCTTTACCATATAATAAGAGTGAAAAATGGAAAAAAAATCCAAGTGTAGTGAAAAAAACCCCAATTGCGCCATTGTTTTGGGGTTTTGTCTAATTGGTTTTCATTGTAATAATGACGTGGTTGCATGACCAGTACGGTTACAGCGATACCAGAAAAATGGGGAAGAAAAAAACAAAAATTTTGTAATAAAAAAAGACTGGTGTCACAATTCTCCATGACTTTATTTTTCCTTGTTTTTGCATGGTAAGCTGTAGTTTTTATTGGTGCCATTTAGTAGAACATGTGATGTTTCTGTTAGGTCTTTGAGTGTCGGTGCAGCAAATGAAATCTATACATATTTCTGTATTGAGGAAAGCGGGCGTGATTTAAACCTTTTTTTTTCTTCCATTTTTGGAATATTTTAAAAACATTTTAATACTTTGAAATTGCAACCTCTTAGGCTATGTGCCCATGATAAGGAATAGCAGCGTTTTGGATGCAGTGAAAATAGACCGTGTCCAATACACGAGTATTACTGATTGTGGACATGTACCCTGAAAGAAAACCTTCCGCTAATCTAGGGCTGGCCTTTTTATTCAACAAATGATACGGCAGCCCAAGACTGGTGATTTGTTTTTAGTTGCTAAACATCACCTACTTACAAAAGTGCTCCTGAGTGCCCCCAGAGTGGGATTCTATAACCCCTTTTAGCGTTCTCCGCTGTGAAAAATTGCATTTTGCAGTACCCCAGGCCTGCATTGTACTTTACTAGGCTCTTGACAACAAGAAGAGCCACAGAGGGTTCTGAGATCCCGCTCTGTATGCCAGGATCTCACAATCCGGAAGTTTGGGCCCTTTGGGAGGTGGGGGGAGGTTCTTTTAGAGGCAGATGATGGCCATATAAGGCAGCTTGGCACCTTCTGTCAATGCTTTCCCTCAGTCCCCTGAGCTGAGCACACTCTTTACATCTGCACTTGACATAGAGGATTATTGAGAACCTGTCAGATGTCACAAACTAGTCCTCAGTACCATTTAAAACAATAATCCAACATCCCAATGATAATACCCATGATAACCAAAACAATAGTTGTTATTGTCACAAAAATCAAGTTTTCATGCCATCCTTGGCATATGCAGATGGACCTAGCTAGTCGAGGCTGCGTCTCTACTCTGAGAGCTGTTTAGACGTATTTCTGTCCTGCTGCCCATAGTCACCTTCCTTTTGAGCATGTGCAACGACCCTTCCGCAATAACTTCACTGCACATGCACAGAACAACATAGTTATCAGCCCCATTATCTGAATGCAAGGAAGCGTGTGAACTTGTGCTAATTGTGCAGTAACACTTTGTCATCTCTGCTCCGTCCTGTCTTCCAGCACAGGGTTAAAAATTCTCCGACTCCATATCTGGCTTCATGGCTTGATCATAGATTCTGGATCCTGATTCCCAAGAAAATCCCACCAACCCAAGATTATGAAAGAAACACACAAAACACTTTTATTGGATGTTAAATCGACCAAATTTTATTATAAATCATATTTTTTTTATTCAGTGTCTGAAATTTAGAATCAGCCAATTGCTATGAAAAAGACACTGAAAATGGCAAACCTCCGACTCACGAAGAATCATCCTTCAGCACTCAGGAGAGGAAAACCCCCTGTGGAGGAAACCTCTAGGGAACCATGGCTGGAGGACTGTCCTTCCCTTGGGCTTAGAAGGTTAATGCCAATACGTAACATCAAATTGTACCAGAATTTGTACATTGTATCATCTTTACAGTGAGACATAATATACATCCATTATAGATATGATAGTGATATCGTATAATCACACAAGTTACACATTACATAATCAAAAAGCAGACAGTAATGGAGGAGGTCAAAGCAGGTGCCCTGTGCGAGCGCCATATGGAGAAGCCTAATGCGACCTCTCCAGGCCTTATACATAAAGGTGAAGATGGCTAGTACTGGACGCGAGCGAGATCTGGCTGCAACATCTGTAACCCCATTGATCGCTAGGGTTAGTTTGATCTGGCTGGCTAGGCGGTATGGCTGATCTGGCTGGCTAGGCGGTATGGCTGATCTGGCTAGCTAGGCAGTATGGCTGATCTGGTTGGCTGGGCGGTATAGCTGATCTGGCTGGGGGGTATGGCTGATCTGGCTGGCTGGGCGGTATGGCTGATCTGGCTGGCTAGGTGATATCCCCTTCCTCCCTTATAGATTGTGGAGTGATGAAGCTCCAGGTCTCCAGACACATCAAGTACGGCGCCTTATATGGCTGAATGACCTGTGGTTCCGGAATCTTCTTTCATATCATAGATGTGTGTGTTTATTACATCAGCACAGTTGCCGTTCCCTTTCAGTGTTCCAAAGAATTAACCCTTGAATGACTAGCATTATGCCTTTCTCCAGAAGACTGTAAAATAATCTTTTCACTAGGTAGGACCATTATCATTATTATATTTTAAAGGTTCCCTAACCAAAGTCTAATTAGTGAGCGCATCTCCAGATTTGATATGTAACAAGGAAAATAATTCCCATACACACGTGGTCAAAATTGTTGGTACCCCTCGTTTAATGAAAGAAAAACCCACAATGGTCACAGAAATAACTTGAATCTGACAAAAGTAATAATAAATTAAAAATCTATGAAAATGAACAAATGAAAGTCAGTAATTGCTTTTCAACCCAGCTTCCACAGAATTAAAAAAAAAATTAAACTCATGAAGTAGGTCTGGACAGAAATGATGGTACTCTTAACTTAATATTTTGTTGAACAACCTTTTGAGGCGATCACTGCAATCAAATGATTCCTGTAACTAACTGTCAATGAGACTTCTGCACCTCTCGACAGGTATTTTGGCCCACTCCTCATGAGCAAACTGCTTCACTTGTCTCGAGTTTGAAGGTTGCCTTTTCCAGACGGCATGTTTCAGCTCTTTCCAAAGATGCTCAATAGAATTTAGGTCAGGGCTCATAGAAGGCCACTTCAGAATAGTCCAATTTTTTCCTCTTAGCCATTCTTGGGTGCTTTTAACTGTGTGTTTTGGGTCATTATCCTGTTGCAAGACCCATGACCTGCGACTGAGACCAAGCTTTCTGACACTGGGCAGCACATTTCTCTCTAGAATCCCTTGATAGTGTTGAGATTTCATTGTACTCTGCACAGATTCAAGACACCCTGACATGTGGTTTGTCAACATGTAGTTTGGCAAATTCCAGTCTGGCTCTTTTATGATTTTTTTTCAACAATGGTATTCTCCTTGGTTGTCTCCCATGAAATCCACTTTGGATCAAACAACGACGAATGGTGCGATCTCACACTGATGTTCCTTGAGCTTGACATTCACCTTTAATCTCTTTAGAAGTTATCCTGGGCTCTTTTGTTACCATTCATACAACCCCTGGATAAAATTTATGGAATCACCGGGTTCGGAGGATGTTCATTCAGTTGTTTAATGTTGTTGGGAAAAAAAAGCAGATCACGGACATGGCACAAAACTAAAGTCATTTCAAATGGCAACTTTAGGGCTTTAAGAAACACTAAAAGAAATCAAGATTAAAAATGTGGTACTCAGTAAAGGTAATTTTTTACAGACCAAGCAGAGGGAAAAAATTATGGAATCATTCAATTCTGAGGAAAAAATTATGGAATCACCCTGTAAATTTTCATTTCCAAAACTAACACCTACATCAAATTAGATCTGCTTGTTAGTCTGCATCTAAAAAGGAGAGCTGTTGCATCAAGTGGACTGACATGAATCATGGCTCCAACACGAGAGATGTCAATTGAAACAAAGGAGAGGATTATCAAACTCTTAAAAGAAGGTAAATCATCATGCAATGTTGCAAAAGATGTTGGTTGTTCACAGTCAGCTGTGTCTAAAATCTGGTCCAAATACAAATAACATGGGAAGGTTGTTAAAGGCAAATATACTGCTAGACCAAGGAAGACATCAAAGCGTCAAGACCGGAAACTTAAAGCAATATGTCTCCAAAACAGAAAATGCACAACAAAACAAATGAGGAACGAATGTGAGGAAACTGGAGTCAATGTCTGTGACCGAACTGTAAGAAACCGCCTAAAGGAAATGGGATTTACATACAGAAAAGCTAAACATAAGCCATCATTAACACCTAAACAGAAAAAAACAAGGTTACAATGGGCTAAGGAAAAGCAATCGTGGACTGTGGATGACTGGATGAAAGTCATATTCAGTGATGAATCGCGAATCTGCATTGGGCAAGGTGATGATGCTGGAACTTTTGTTTGGTGCCGTTCCAATGAGATTTATAAAGATGACTGCATGAAGAGAACATGCAATTTTCCACAGTCATTGATGATATGGGGCTGCATGTCAGGTAAAGGCACTGGGGAGATAGCTGTCATTACATCTTCAATAAATGCCCAAGTTTACATTGATATTTTGGACAGTTTTCTTATCCCATCAATTGAAAGGATGTTTGGGGATGATGACATAATTTTTCAAGATGATAATGCATCCTGCCATAGAGCAAAAACTGTGAAAACATTTCTTGAAAGAAGACACATAAGGGCAATGTCATGGCCTGCAAATAGTCCGGATCTCAATCCAATTGAAAATCTTTGGTGGAAGTTGAAGAAAATGGTCCATGACAAGGCTCCAACCTGCAAAACTGATCTGGCAACAGCAAACAGAGAAAGTTGGAGCCAGATTGATGAAGAATACTGTTTGTCACTCATTAAGTCCATGCCTCAGAGACTGCAAGCTGTTATTAAAGCCAGAGGTGGTGCAACAAAATACTTGTGATGTATTGGAGTACAGAGCAGTCCCATAGAGAATGAATGATATGGAGGTCAATGCAGTTAAAGAAGTAGAAAGCCAAACCAGGGTGAGTGTTTCCCATGACACAATACAGCGTACACTGCAGAGGAATGGCATGCATGGGTGTCATCCACAAAGGAAGCCTCTCCTAAAGCCAAGGCACAAAAAGTCCACTTCCAAGTTACCAGGGCCCATGCTGAAAAATATGAAGACGGCAGGGACTCTATTCTCTGGAGTGATGAGACCAAAGTAAGTGTTCTTGGAAATTGTGGCTTCAAAACTGTATGGCATCACAAAAGTGAGGCTTACAAAGAAAAATGCATGCTGCCTACAGTGAAACATGGTGGTTGCAGTGTCCTTATATGGGGTTGCAAGAGTGCTGTGGGTATCAGGAAACTACATTTCCTTGATGGTATCATGACTTCACAGATGTACTGCTCTATATTGAAAGCGAAGATGCTACCATCACTCTGTGCCCTTGGTAGATGTGCACTTTTCCAACAAAACAATGATCCAAGATACGCACCTAAGGCCACTGCTGCATTTGTGAAGAACAGGGTGTGAGTGATTCAGTTGCCAAATATGTCTCCTGATCTGAACCCAGTTGAACACCTATGGGGAATTCTGAAGCGACAGGTTAAGCATCACTCTTCATGCCTCATCCAGGCACTAAAAGAGGTCATTCTTGAAGAATGGAAAAAGCTAGATGTTGCAATATGTCACCAACTTGTTTATTCCAGGGCTAGAAGACTTGGCGCTGTCCTTTAAAAATCAGGGGAGTCATACAAAATACTAGATGTAGTAGTTTTTGATGTGGGATGTATTCATTTTTGCATCAACTAATTTGAGCACATATCAAGATTTTGTAATGAGAGTTATATTATTAACCTTAGTTTCGTGTTAGAAATTAAACATTTTTCTGTGAAACTCATTCTTGTCAAAATTTTGGACATTGTTCAGTGACGGATTGATTAAAATCTTACTTTTCAAAGGGGGTGTACTCATTTATGCTGAGCAGTGTATATTGTGCTGACATTGTCTAAATAATTTGCCAGGTATGTTCATTCTATTTTCATGCAGTTCTAGCATGGATTCTACACCAAAGTCTGTGTGAAATCAGGATTCTAATAATTTCAATAAGAAATGTGCATTAGTTAGATAAATGCATGCTTTCCATAGTTGCTGCAGATTTCCAGCACCGTACTATAACACTAACCAAACAGATAAGATTATGAATTTTCCATGCAGAAAATTGACAACCAGTATGGAGTTTGTTTCCTATCCATATTTCTCACGGATAGAACACATACCCAATATAATCTGTGTGGCGGTTCACATGTCCTATTTTTTTGAGGACTGTGTGGAGTCCGTTTTTTATCCTAGTTATGGCTCAAATTTCTCCAATCAAGTCTATGGGTGCATGAAATCACTGACAACACCCATTGTCATCCGTGTGCTGTCTGTTTTAAACACTGTTATCATACGATAAGCTTTTCAATATGTGTATTTATTTTGCCTACGAGAAAATTTGATGAAACTCTTGGTAAACACTGACCAAAATCTGACATTCTTTTGCTTACATGAAAGTCACTGTCATCTGATTAGGGCCTAACGTCTGTTGACATGTCAGGTCTTAATCTAATTTTCATCTGATTTTGGTCAGTGTGTCAGTTTTTCTCTTCAGTGTGGCATGTTTTTTCTCATATGCAAAGTAAAAAGCTAAAGGTTTCCTAGCCTAGCCTGCCCTATTTTTAGACACTGGAAAACAGGCAGTACTAGCAACATGGTTGGTTCTGACCATTTTCTTAATGGACTCATTGACTCCAATAGGTGATCTTTATCTACAAATAAGATGAAAATCGGACCTGTCTCAGTTTTCATTTGCAGATCGATCGTCCACAAAAAATAAAGATGTAAACCTGTCCATAGTCTATATAACGGAACATATTCTACCCGTTAGACAACAGAGAATACATAGAATAATATTGGGCATGTGAAAGGGACGCAAGGATGGTTATAGGCTCCAACAATACTATTTTATTACTGCCCCTCAATGGACCTCCAAATTCATAGGGCCCTCCAATAAAAAAATTCTAGCTGTCTAGTATTGATGTGATTTATTTAAATTACAGACCTATTCACGGAAATGTGAGTTTGGTGTACAAATCAGACAAATCTTGATTCTGTGACTTTTTGCAAACCGTCAGTCTGCAAAAAAAAAACAGACGTCAAAAGAGGCATGTGCTATCCTTAAACAGGATTTAGCACTATAAAGTAAGGTCAAGGCCATAATGGTGCTGTGATGCTGATTAATCTGATACCTGATGTTTAGGAATCTGATCTGTGGTTGCTGAATAATCATCTGCTGGTTCTTCTTTTGTTTCTTTACGGGTATCTTCTTCTTGTGTTTCTTTACAGATCTATGGCCAATCTTCAAGAAAATAGCGCCGCAACACATGTGCAAATCGAGATTTCAGCTCAATGACTCAATCCCCTGTTGTGTCTGTAAACATGCAGCCGCAGGGAGACAAACATATTAGCAGAGGACGCTGAAGATATTCAGATAAGACCGAGCATGCTCCAGTAACATGTTATCCAAGCACGTTTGCTCAACACTAGTCCTAAAATGGTCCCAAATCCCCGTCTATATGCTTAATTATCATATTCCCCCCCTCCCCTGCAGGTCACAGGGACTGTGGTCACTGACTTCCCGGGCATGCTCACATAGAGCGCACTTTGCTTCATACCGGCCCCGTCTGCCTGTGCACTGCAGGGGAGTCAGGGAGCACAGAGCACATCACAGGGCCCTGTGACGTGCAGGGGAGGGGGGAATATGATAATTAAGCATCTAGGCGAGGATTTGGGGTAATAATAAGCACAAAGGTGGGGATTGCTTGGCGTCCCCCGGTCGCCAAGCCTGTACAAAATAGAATTGATTAAAGCGCTTTTCTCTGCAATCAAACCTCTACTATGGGCCATACAGGTATGTATAGATTTACATTTATGTACCCTGTATGCCCATAGTAGAGGTCTGATATCTCCCAGGGGGTGACAGATTCCCTTTAAGCAATATTGTATGTGGCTGGTGAGGTTTGTGCGCCAAGGCTGTATTTTAATCCTAGTCCGGCCCTGGTTTACGCTATTGAACAAATACACAGCCATAGTCGGGGTGGTAACAGAGAATGTCGGAATCACCTTTTCTCCACATGTAGTAATGTCCCCTGGTCCTTAGTATGGTCTTTGGAAGGAATAAGTCATGGTCTAGACCTTTGTACTGACCACACATATATTTATACATGTAAATGACATCCCCTCTGAGGCGTCTTTTTTCTAGGCTAAACAAGGCCAAATTTTCTAACCTCTCATTATAGGAGAGGCCTCCATCCCTTGTAATAATCTAGTTGAATTGATTGTAATTTCCAAATAGCCTTCTTAAAATGTGGAGCCCAAAACTGGATCCTAAATTCTAGATGTGGCCTCACCAGTGATATATAAAGGGGTAACAATTCATTGGGATCACAGGATTTTCTCTCTCTTTATATACACCCTAAAATCTTGTTTGCTTTTGCAGCTGCTGGCTGACATGAAGTGCTGCTACTCAGCTTATTTGTAACCAGAATGTATAATTTACAACCTCTTGTAATTTCTTCTCCTTTAACCCCTTTATGACGTGGTACGTAATAGTACGCACCATGTGGTGACCCCTAGTTCAGCGCGGGCTCCGGCACTCACATGATCACGGGTCACCGATGGGTTGGCATGACAACCCGCGGTCTGCAGCAGACCCCTGTGGTTGTCATGTCCAGACTGCTATGAGCGCCGCCCAGTGGACGGCGCTCATAGCAAGTGAGCAAATCTGCTCATCGCCTGTATGTAGAGGAGCCGATCAGGCAAGTGCTGCTTCTAGTCTCCCATGGAGACTATTGAAGCATGCAAAAAGTAAAAAAAAAAATGTTTTTAAAAATATAAAAAAAAAAATAAATGTTTAAATCACCCCCCTTTCGCCCCATTCAAAATAAAACAATTAAAAAAAACCCCACATACACATATTTGGTATCACTGCATTGAAAATCGCCCAATCTATCAATATAAAAAATTAATTAATTCGATCAGTAAACGGCGTAACGAGAAAAAAATTCTAAATGCCAGAATTACGTTTTTTGGTCGCCGCAACATTGCAATAAAATGCAATAACAGGCGATCAAAACATCAGATCTACCCCAAAATGGTATCAATAAAAACGTCAGCTCGGCGCGCAAAAAATAAGCCCTCATCTGGACCCAGACCGCAAAAAATGGAGATGCCACGGGTCTCGAAAAATGGCGCCATTTTTTTTTTTTTAGCAAACTTTGGATTTTTTTTTCACTACTTAAATAAAGAACCTATACGTGTTTGGTGTCTACGAACTCGTAATGACCTGGAGAATAAGAATGGCAGGTCAGTTTTAGCATTCAGTGAATGTGGTAAAAAAACAAAAAAACAAACAACTGTGGAATTGCACTTTTTTTGCAATTTCACAGCACTTTGAATTTTTTCCCGTTTTCCAGTACAAGATATGGTAAAAACAGCGATGTCGTTCAAAAGTACAACTTGTCCCGCAAAAAATAAGCCCTCACATGGCCATATTGACACAAAAATAAAAAAAGTTATGGCACTGGGAAGAAGGGGAGCAAAAAACGAAAATGCAAAAACGGAAAATGCTCCGGTCATTAAGGAGTTAACAAGTTTTTTACCCATATACAGTACAGACCAAAAGTTTGGACACACCTACTCATTTAAAGATTTTTCTGTATTTTCATGACTATGAAAATTGTACATTCACACTGAAGGCATCTAAACTATGGATTAACACATGTGGAATTATATACTTAGCAAAAAAGTGTGAAACAACTGAAAATATGTCTTATATTCTAGGTTCTTCAAAGTAGCCATCTTTTGCTTTGATGACTGCTTTCCACACTCTTGGCATTCTCTTGATGAGCTTCAAGTGGTAGTCACCGGAAATGGTCTTCCAACAATCTTGAAAGAGTTCCCAGAGATGCTTAGCACTTGTTGGCCCTTTTGCCTTCACTCTGCGGTCCAGCTCACCCCAAACCATCTCGATTGGGTTCAGGTCTGGTGACTGTGGAGGCCAGGTCATCTAGCGTAGCACCGCATCACTCTCCTTCTTGGTCAAATAGCCATTACACAGCCTGGAGGTGTGTTTGGGGTCATTGTCCTGTTGAAAAATAAATGATGGTCCAACTAAACGCAAACCGGATGGAATAGAATGCCGCTGCAAGATGCTGTGGTAGCCACGCTGGTTCATTATGCCTTCAATTTTGAATAAATCCCCAACAGTGTCACCAGCAAAGCACCCCCACACCATCACACCTCCTCCTTCATGCTTCACGGTGGGAACCAGGCATGTAGAGTCCATCCGTTCACCTTTTCTGTGTCGCACAAAGACACGGTGGTTGGAACCAAAGATCTCAAATTTGGACTTATCAGACCTAATCACAGATTTCCACTGGTCTAATGTCCATTCCTTGTGTTATTTAGCCCAAACAAGTCTCTTCTGCTGGTTGCCTGTCCTTAGCAGTGGTTTCCTAGCAGCTATTTTACCATGAAGGCCTGCTGCACAAAGTCTCCTCTTAACAGTTGTTGAAGAGATGTGTCTGCTGCTAGAACTCTGTGTGGCATTGACCTGGTCTCTAATCTGAGCTGCTGTTAACATGCGATTTCTGAGGCTGGTGACTCGGATAAACTTATCCTCAGAAGCAGAGGTGACTCTTGGTCTTCCTTTCCTGGGGCGGTCCTCATGTTAGCCTGTTTCTTTGTAGCGCTTGATGGTTTTTGCAACTGCACTTGGGGACACTTTCAAAGTTTTCCCAATTATTCAGACTGACTGACCTTCATTTCTTAAAGTAATGATGGCCACTCGTTTTTCTTTACTTAGCTGATTTTTTCTTGCCATAATACAAATTCTAACAGTCTATTCAGTAGGACTATCAGCTGTGTATCCACCTGACTTCTGCACAACACAACTGATGGTCCCAACCCCATTTATAAGGCAAGAAATCCCACTTATTAAACCTGACAGGGCACACCTGTGAAGTGAAAACCATTTCCGGTGACTACCACTTGAAGCTCATCAAGAGAATGCCAAGAGTGTGTAAAGCAGTCATCAAAGCAAAAGGTGGCTGCTTTGAAGAACCTAGAATATAAGACATATTTTCAGTTGTTTCACACTTTTTTGTTAAGTATATAATTCCACATGTGTTAATTCATAGTTTTGATGCCTTCAGTGTGAATGCACAATTTTCATAGTCATGAAAATACAGAAAAATCTTTAAATGAGAAGGTGTGTCCAAACTTTTGGTCTGTACTGTATATATATTGTCTCCAAGTTCCAGTTTCTAGCACTTCAAGTATAAGGCTGTTATGTGGTACAGTATCAAATGCCTTTGCAAAGTCCTGATAAATCACATCAATTGCATTACTAACATCCAGATTTGCACTTACCTCCTCATAGAACCCCAACATGTTGGTCAGACACGACCTATTTTTCATGAATCCGTGCTGGTTATCATTTATTATATTATTCTTTGCAATATAACTCTGTGATGTATCTGTGTTTTCTTGCTGCTTATACCTTCCCGTTGCTCTTTTTATCTTTTTCACTTTATATCTTAATAAACTTTAACCTTAAATTTAATTGTGATGCACCTCTTTCTCCAATATCTCTTTTTGAATTATTTAGCATGTTTCCTATCAGTAAATGTTATCAAAATAGTATCTGTGATTTACTCATGAACTATACTGCTGTCTGCTTACACTACATGTACTGTACACGCTCTACCTTTACTGTCTCAAAGGGATCTGTCACCTTCCCCATCTGAGAGTAGTATGATGTAGGAGCGGAGACCTTGATTCTAGCAAAGAGTCACTTACAGATCTGCTTGCCATCCTTTTATAAAATCACTGTTTTATCTGCTGCATATCTACCAGTTATCTGAATGCGGAGCTCGGTATAACTATGTTCACACCACTGATTGGCAGCCATGTACAGTGTATACAGAAATCTGCCAATCAGTTGTCGGTGTGGGGTTATACAAAGCTCATGTAGGCAGCAGGTTTACTAGTCCTCTAATGCTAATCTCCATTTTATCAAAACTACATTAGGCAACACTGCACAGGAGTGTGTCAGGTATGACAGTCGCTCTGGAGCAGGCTGCAGAAGGTCACTGTGCTTGGCATTGCAGACGCCTTCTTGATCCTCTCATCTCTTTAGTATTGTTATATGCTTCTTCCTTTAGGACCCAGCAGCGACCTCCACCTTCTGCTGCTGATTGACACACCATTGCTTGGTAGTTAAAAACTCTCAGTTTCTCCAGAGAGGCGCCGGTGATAGTGCTATGTACCTCTGTGTGGGCTTGGAGCACTAGCAGTTGGCTAGTTTCTTCTCTGGTGCCCTTGGAGGGCAGTTGGAGTTATCTCTCTGGTGTCTGCTTAAGCTAAGTGTATCCCCCTTTGTTTGTCTACCTTGTTGTATTTAGTTTGTAGTGGGGCTTGACTAGTGCTCACCCTGTCCCCTCCCTATCTAGGGCCAAGCTCTAGGGACATTCAGAGCTTAGGTTCCTGCTCATCGATAGGTGTGGAACCTATATAGGGTGGGTATGGTAGGCAGCGTGATGTTAGATCTGCCTAGGGTCGCCACTCCCCCTTTCCCTAGTGTTTGGGCGTCCTTCCCCTCTTCCCTTCGTGTGCACTTAGTCTTTCCCTCACCTTGTGTGACAGCTGCTCTCAGATTAGGAGGCAAAATCCTGGTGACAGGTTCCCTTTAACTGTTTTGCTGTCTGCTTGTGCCACGATAAGCGGCTGCTTTGGAACCAGGTGAAGGCTGCCTCTTTTTTTACAAGTTCCTGTTGCCAACATAAAAAGTGAATCAGCAGCAAATCTTAGGTTCTGTGCACAATGCTTTCAGCCAGAAAAGCTCCCAGCTTATACGTTAAACGTTCGGCTAAGCTCACCGATTTTTGTCTTGTGGATGGAACGCATGACTCCCCTCTTTTATTTTTACAACTGTAGACTAAGCTTTTCTACACAGTGGGCCATCGAAAAAATAATGTATACTGTGCTGTAGACTTTTTCTTTTCAACTGGACATATGACACTTCCCTCAGAAGTATAAATCAAGAAATCTTTCCAAGTAAACCCAAAAGGAATGCTGGAACACACAGTGTACACAGAGCCTGACTGAGTTTTAAGTGCTTCTTTTATCTGGACAATCGATAAGCTCCTACTCAAATGCAGAAGAAGCTTTAAACCCATGGGATACATTTCCAAAAAGGACCATACCAACTTGGACTCCACTGAGATGAGTTTTTCTTCCTGGAGCAGGCGAAAACTTACATCTGAGATATGCATGGAGTTCATCAAAGTAGTGTACTAGTCGTAGAGTCAAATAAGAGACCATCCATTTATGGGTCATCCAGAAAAATGAGTTATTATTTGCAGCGACTTTCACTTTAGTGAGCAGGAGACCCTCTCCCACCAGACACACATATACCCCAATACAGACGATCAATTAAAAAAGTGTTTGGTAAATGAAATGTGGAATTAGAACTATGAAACCAAATTCAGAAGAAATATATTTACAGATTTATTTTGTGTAAAAAAAAAAAAATAAAAAATCAAAGTTAGTGAATTACACAGTTACAATTATCAGGTTTTCACATTCATGCTTTGAACAAACGTCCAAACTTTATTTCACTTATTTATGTACAGTAGAATCCCTCTTAATAATCACGCACAGAAAATAGCATTAGTTTTCGACATAGATAAATTTATATTTCAAATACATACAATACCAATGTAAAAAAAGGATATTTCTCTCACGATCATCATTTGCTGTATACTTTAAAAAGCTCTTTCTGTTGTATATTTTCTTTTGCCCTAACAATAAACTGCTGGTTTATTTAAGTATGAAATTAAATAAAACGACTTAATCACAGTATTTAAAAAATAATTAAGAGGGTCGCTGTCTGGAATTTAGCACCATGTATATAAATATATATATAGAGATGTGTTTATGTATATAGGAAATTGTTTTTTATTTTACAAATAATAAAAGGCAAAGAAAAGAACTGAAATAATAAAACATATACAGTTTATATATAGATTGTTTTCATCTATGTTATACCCCGTCTGATTACGTTCCACACCAGAACTGGATGGTCGGATCTAGAACAATGCCATTCCAATCACTATATACAAAAAAACAAAGCTTAACATCACATTTGCTAAAAGGAAAAGTAGTAAACGGCAAACACTAAGCAACCAACATCCCATAGGTACCTGAAATGGTGTTACAGATGGGACAACAGTCATCCCGTCTTACAAAGGTTATCGATTAAACCAAACGTCACGACAAAAGGTCGAAACGGGTTTAACAGCATTTCCATCATTACATATGTACAAATCAAAAGTGGGTTATTAATTAGAGTTGTTCGATATTTTATTTTCCATAGACCGATGCTATTCTAGAAGAGAGGAACAGTAATTGCAATCACTCCGTGAAGTAGATTGTAAGCTATGGCTCATTGGAATATGGCGCCTGAGGCAAAAATTGTAAACAAAATAAAGCAGAATACATCACACCATATATATCCCCTCAATGCAGAGAGAATCCCATTTGCATATATCACAAGTGTATTTTTTTTAAGCAGCTGCTGAAAGGAATCTATACCATAACACACAGTGATACCCAAAATCTGTCCTGGAACGCGCGTCAGGATGCATCCTATACACAAAAGTATGTAATAGTCCCAAGGCAATGTATATACGGAACAGTCAGCGTTGCCTGGGAATTAAAAAAAAAAACACACTCCAAACTGCGACTAATAGGCACACACAAGAATAGACACTGTACCCCGACATACTACAGAGACATCAACATATTGTAGAGACGCGACTGCTGATGCCAATCTATTGTTAATGCTCCATCAATAATTCATCACTACAACAAATGCAGTCATCCCTTATGGAAGACCTGTCATACCTTCTGACATATTTGTTTTAGGACATACTTGGATTTCCTTCTTTTGATAGAACTTGGAATATTGCCATTCCGCTCTTATTTCTTGCAGAAATGTATAATTAAAATGAGATTTTTTTTTTCTCAAATGTATATTTTAATGTTCCCATTCATCAGAAAGAGGCCAAAAGTGTGTTCTGTCGACCTCTGGCAGGTGTATCATCTCTAAAGGTATGGGAAAGCTCTGTAGAATGTACTATTCTACACAGGGGGCCACTGAAAAAAAAATGATTACATATTTTTACAATGGGTCCCTGTGGTGGACAGATGCTAAGGCAGTGTTCCGCAACTCTGGTCCTCAAGAGCCACCAACAGGTGATGTTTTCAGGATTTCCTTACTATTGTCCAGGTGATAACTGCATTACCTGGGCAAGCAAGAATTCCATCACCTGGGCAATACTAAGGAAGTCCTGAAAACATCACCTGTTGGTGGCTCTTGAGGACCAGAGTTGGGAACACTGTGCTAAGGCATCAATCATGTCTGTGGTCACTGTCCTCTGCAAATGTGCCCAACAGTGGCCATAAATGCAGTGTGACACTAGCCTAAACTGACAGCTGGGTGTTACCCTTCCCCTTGTGAATGGGTAACTGTAACAAAATTAAGAACATTTCCAGTAAGAATAACAGGAAGGGAAGACGACAGAGGTTCTATGAAAACATGCTCAATAATTGGAATTTTATAAGGAAAGGTATTACTAGAAACAGACTTTTTGGGATATAGATTCCAGAAGAGCGAACAAGGGTACGCATCCTAAATTGAACATTTCTCTCCTTTTTCAGAAGAAGAAAAAGAATTGCTTGATTTTATCTACATGGCCATGAAAAAAACCCAACCAAAATATCAATGTAAATGAGTATGGTATGTCAAATTAATTACTTAATTTATTTTTATGTTTTGGTCTTCTAGTTGGATACTGGAGCTTGTTTTTAGAGTACAGCTATAATCTAACACTAAGTACATTGTTACTTGGGCTTTAAATTGAATCTGTCACCAGATTTAACAATATAAACTGTATGCATTGTTAAATAGAGGACCTTTTGATGACGGTGAATTTACTTTGAAAATTGGGTGTCAGAATTCATGTACAGTATAATCAGGATGTTAAGATGAATGTTTTTTGAGTCTAGTTATAGAATGAAGTAGCTCATGAGTCAAAGTGTATTTAATGTCCACCCACCCAGGCTGACTGACAACTGCAGCTGGTACAGAGCAGTGTGAGATCTCAGCAGGGAGGAGGAACACTGAGGAGGAGTCACTCAAGCTGGGTTTACTTCCTAGCTAGATTATACAGCCTTTCGGTCATACATTTTTAAAGTAAACACTGAATCCTTATCAGATCTGAGCGATTTAATTAGTAATGCATGTAGTGTGTTCTGCGAAATCTGGTGACAGAACCACTTTAATTAGGATCATATAAACTATTCACTGATACTTACGTCAGGGGCAAGCCTGATAACCATGACAAATAAAGTCATGTCTTTTAATAGATATGTTAGTACACAAATGTGCATAATTTGTAAGTATAATGGATATTAAACCACTAATCAAAAATGTAAATCAGCTGCACTAGTAACACAAATGCAAACTAATAAAGTGGTGTCTTGGGTGGAGTGACCCTTTATTGTTACATGTTATTTACTTTAACTCACAGGTTATAGATGTTACAATAAATGTCCTGTCCTGTTACCAGATCTTCTTGCATAAACCAGTATAGCATACCCTTATTACTACTCTTTTAACCAATTACGTAGCTCAAAAATCGTAGTCTTTATTATATTTTATACTGCAGTCGCACAAATCATTGTGGACCTTTGTGTTATCCTACAGGAGTCACATCAATCCACAAGTATATGGGAAGTGTTTATAGATCAGATCCCATAATCGGAGCAGGTTGGTAAGAGTTGCTTTTTGGAAAGTGACTGGAGGATGAAGGATTCCTGAATTGTAAGGGTCTGTTCCATATGCAGTTGTCATTACTTTGTAAATAATCCATAAATGTAAAAATAAACTTGATTCATCGCAAACAGAGGCAAAACACAAGCCAAAGTTCCTGGTTTTGAATGGATCAGTCTGTTTAGTTTTTAATGACTCAGTTTTTACTATAGGAGTCTTGGAACAAGCAGGGTGCATGCATAAAGCTAGAAGACAGATCTGATAATAGATAAAATAATGGTTATGCTGTTATGACCTGTTTACCATAGACTTCAATGTTAAAAAAAACAAAACAAAAAAACAGTTTTTATCTATTTTTTTGCAGGACAAAAAACTTGTGCAGACTATGCTTTTTGATCCAGCTAAAAAAAACGGATAGCAGCTGGAAATGAGGCAAACGGAAGACATTTTATGACACTTTCATTCCTATTCAAATGAATGGGATCTGTACTTGAACATTTTGTTTCTGTTTTTATGATCCAAAAAATGCAATTAACCACTGGACATGTGAACAGAGCCTAAGGGGAGAAATAGAACGGAACTAACTGAAGCATGTGTAATTTTGAACATTATATTAAAAGTACATATATAGACATATTCAACATTAAAGTTTGAGCAGCTTGGTAAATATATTGTATTACTTCTCTCTTATAGTTCTGGATTTAGGCTGTGTTTCCATTTATATGTAGCATCAAGATCAGTTTTCTTGTGCTTCAACTGATCATAGCTGATGGCAAAACGATATCAGTTGTCATCGGGCTTTTCTTTACTATACTAGTTGGTCAGCAAGAATAGTTAGCAAGATCGAAAAACACAACAAGTGCACAGGATGAATGAGAATGATTCCACAGGAAACTATAGGATTAGTTCACACACCAGTCTCCCTCCGGTGTCTGTGTAGCACAGTGGAGGGGAGTGATAAAAGCCGGATAAATGGAAATAAGGCAATTGTTCCCCAAGTCGTTAATGGAAACGATTAAAGTTTGTAGTCAGACATATCTATAACAGCTTGAATTTGTGTAATGGAGTGGGAAATATAGTTTTTTTTCTACAATAGAATAGAATGTCTGGCCTAAAGACTATTCTCCAGACTGCAAATCAGCTTGACAGGCTCTGTACAGATATGACGTTCAGCTCTGCAGAATTGTGACTACAACTCTGGGAAAAGATACAGTCTGTAAGGGAGCATTTATACTTGCCGATTACCGCCCTGTCTAAACAGGCTGTCAATCATCCGTCGAATGAGCAAAACGCTTGTTCGTAGGGTAAATAGTTTTTTTCAGCACATTGTCCTGCTGAGAACAATGGCAATTTATGAACACAGAATGATCTACTACTTACCGATCATTCTGTACTCACAGGAAGTGAGGTCGACCTGTTTAAACAGGCGGTTAAACAACTACTGATCGGCTACATAGAATTCAGTCAGCGTTCATTTAATGGCACCCATCGGCCAGTGTAAACGAGCCCTAACACAAAGTAACAATGTATTTTGTTGTCCAAAGTTTATTGAAAAAAAGGCAATCTGTACTGCCGTCTGAAGGCTGGGATACCAATGTTTCAGTTTTATGTATTTTTGTCAAGTGAAATGTATATTGTAGCAGATAAGTTGTTACACAATTTACATACAACTATAAAACAGATGAATTACATTGCTGTGCTCAAGGTTCCTCCTGACTTTGTCCTTTATGGATAGAAACCTCTATGTCTGCTCGTCCCAGTGTTTGTGGAGATTATTGCTACAAGTTCAGATATTCAACATCAAAAACTACACCATTCCTGAGAATAAGGAGTTATACTATTTCTGGAAGTCATATATGCAAATATGAGCAATATTTTACAAATATTTACGATAATTCTCTACATTTCAGACTAAGCACTGGAGAGTATATTATTATTATTATTAGTAGTAGTAGTAGTAGTAGTAGAATAGAAAGACTCTTATGTAGATTACAGAAAGTAACCTACTTAACATACTCTCCAACTGTACTACTTTATAGGGGTATTCCATGGCTTCTGATAAGTGTATAAGTGGTAGGCATCTTTATAAAAGAAGCGTTACTTAACAATGGGATCAGACCATGCTCCAGACTGCCTCTACATTGGTATTCCCCGAGACTGGAAGTTATGGCATTCTGACCACCAGTCACTTGGCTGCTGAGGGGCTACTCATTGCCTCCAGGGTCAGTTGAGTAGTAATCAGGACTTAGTGAAGATGGTCAAAGTGGACGTACTTGAGAAATTTCTTTTATAAGAATGCCTTTCATATGTAAAATCTGATCCTTTATACTAAATAGGGGTCCAACTTTTATTTCTGACTTAATCCAAAAATAATAATAAAAAAAAAATGGAACTGCCTTCACTTAATATCTACTTTTTTCTGGCACCAATTTCTGATAATAGATAGTTGTAAGGCTATGTTCACATGACCAGTAATCCTCCGTGCATCCAGCAGCAATCCAATGACAAAAAAGTTGTGCAGACACACCGGTTTTGTCTGGATAATAAAGACTACAACTGGATATATATATTTTTTTTAACACTTAAGTCTATGAAAACGGATCCATTAAATAGCCATCTGTTTTTCTTTCATTTAAAAAGGATCTGTTTTGCTTACTGGATCAGTTTCAAATGGAAGAAAACAGGATTGTCTATTTAATGGATCCCATTTCCATAGACTTCCCTGTTAAAAAAAATGGATCCAGTTTAATGTGTTTCGGGGCCTTTAGACAACTCAATGAGTGATACAGGCTGCCACGTGAGGTGGTGAGTTCTCCCTCAATGGAAGTCTTCAGACGGAGGCTGGACAGACATCTGTCTGAGATGGTTTACTGAATCCTGCATTGAGCAGGGGGCTGAACATGATGACCCCGGAGGTCCCTTCCAACTCTAACATTCTATAATGCTATGAATTACTTGTTTGTTCTACTAAAACGCATGAGATAGCTGCCAGACATCTCTGGTCGTGCTTTATTTCTCGTATTAAAGGATCAAATAAATCTAAAACTCAAAATCCATCTACTCCCCAACATCTGTAAGGATGGCTCCTATACAAATTAGATTTTAGGCCAATCAAGGTGAAACCAGTGGGTTTAGATGACTAGTATCCCATGTGTTCAGCCACCTGTATTTTTCTAGACGTAAAGAGAAAAGGATCTCAGTGCGGGTTAGATGGGGATGAAGGAAAATCATGTCTATGGTTTTACGATCATCCTGTTGGAATTAACTTCAGCTTTTAGTAGACAAAAACAAAACAGGAAAGGGGTAATATTAGCTCTTAATTGAGGATTCTGAGCAAAGACTGAAAACTGTATTCTACTCAATATCTACTGTAACCGAGTAGTAAATAAAAAAAAGAATAAAATAATTAGGATTTGAATATTGGGACACACACTATTAATAAAGACTTTTAAAGATCATCTTTGCCATATTAACCACACTTGAATTCTATATTTACATTGCATTAGGGTAATAGTATCCAGATACATAATGTATTTTACTAAAATGTTTATTTTTTCCTTTTTTTTTTATTTTTTTTATTTTTTTTTAGAAAAATAGAAGTTGGCTTCTATAGTTCATATTCTTCTACTTTTAGGTATACATTTTCACAATAACAGCAATATTCTAATACATAAATGATGTAAGTGAACCAGTAGATTGTCTCAGCTATGTCTTATAAAGAATTCACTGGTTAACATATGCCCGACAAAACAAAAGAAAGATGAGAATTCTCCAAAAGAAACCTTCTCGCTCCAAGACTGGAGTAAACAATTTGTTCTTTAGATAATGATATCAGTAATGTGGAGTTTTCATATCAAATGTAGTATGCAAATTGTCTCCAGAGAGGAAGGAGACTAGAACTCTAGCGCCACCTGTTGGAAGCAGCGATTCTAAAAGTCACTATCGACTCCTTAACAAGCCTTGCCATATGACTTCGGATAATTGAGATTTTGGTTTGGCTTTTATCCTAAGTCATATGGCAAGGCTCGTTAAGGAGTCGATATTGACTATTAGGATTGCTACTTTTTGCTAGGTGGCCTTAGTATTCTAGTTTTCTTCCTCTCTGAAGAGACAATTTGCATGTTTAAATTTCCAAGAGGAGCATGCATGGCTTATAAGTCTCCTTACTCTGACATGCCAGGCTTGGCTTCTCACTCTCCACAAGGTGAAACGTTATCCCCTAGATCCCATATCAAATGTAAAAACACTTATGAAGCTTGCATTTCTTAGCACTTGCCTATTAAAATTTCTCAAATTGTAGCAACCGTGACCTGGTATTCCAATGTTAGTAATACATACATCACCACAAAAACTTGGACAAAAATTACACTTGTGCATCCTTCTAGCAAAAGCCCTTCTAATTGCAATGATATAAATAGGGTTTAGACGTTTATCAGTAATTGAGGAATGTCAAAAATGTAAATTTGCTTTTAAAATAAATTCTAGTCCTGGATTGAACAGCTCCATACCTTTACAAATCAATTAGTTTTAGTGAAGTGGAAAAAACTATATTGATGACCCACACAGCAGCCATCTCATGCCAGGAATAATGGAAATTTACACCCAGTAAAATTTTTGCACTGTGGTAAAACTACGCATATGCGGACATGTTTTATATAAAAAAAATAAGGATATTAAGAGTGACCTGTCAGTGGGTCTCCTAATCATTTATATACAGGAAATTATATCCAGCTTATTCCGTGGAAACGGGAACTGTGGTAAGCACTAAGTGGTTAAGGAGCTGAACTTAATACCTCGATTTATTTTTAAGGGAAGCGATCATCAGAAAATGATCTATTGGCTATGTGCACAACGAGTCTTTTTTGCTAAGTTTTTGTAGTGGAAACTGAGCAGAAACTCCACAATTTTGAGCAGTTTTGCATTTTTGAGGAAGATTTAGTGACATTCCACTTAATTTCGGCTCCAAAACCTCCTAAAAAAATCTCTGTATGCACATAGTCATTGTTTAAATCAAGTTTTTGTGTTGCATGCATTTTGAAAAAAAAATATTATTTTTTCATTTCACAATATGTACTAAAAAAAATTAAAAATCTTGCCATTTTTGCACTGACTACTGGGGCTATTTCAGACTCACAGATTCCTGTCCTTTCAGAAAGAGTTTTCAGTAAACTCCTCAGGCTCAAGAATACAATGACAGGTAACACCCCTATACACAGCAGATAACAGAATCCACCAATCACAATAGGTGATGTCACAGCTGACCCTGCTCCCCCTCCCTTCACAATGACCTTTATACACGCTCACTAGATGATTCAACACAAAAATTAGGGTCAGAGTCTTTTCATTGCTGCTAATGTATGTGTGAATTTCCTGAAACATTAAATATGAGTTTCAGTGTAAAAGAATATACAATTTCTATTTTTTATTTTTAATACAGATTGTGAGATGGGTAAAAACTTTGGCACAATATATTATATATATATATATATATATATATATATATATATACACACTGTATATACACAGTACAGACCAAACGTTTGGACGCACCTTCTCATTTAAAGATTTTTCTGTATTTTCTTGACTTTGAAAATTGTACATTCACACTGAAGGCATCAAAACTATGAATTAACACATGTGGAATTATATAATTAACAAAAAAGTGTGAAACAACTGAAAATATGTCTTATATTCTAGGTTCTTCAAAGTAGCCACCTTTTGCTTTGATGACTGCTTTGCACACTCTTGGCATTCTCTTGATGAGCTTCAAGAGGTAGTCACCGGAAATGGTCTTCCAACAATCTTGAAGGAGTTCCCAGAGATGCTTAGCACTTGTTGGCCCTTTTGCCTTCACTCTGCGGTCCAGCTCACCCCAAACCATCTTGATTGGGTTCAGGTCTGGTGACTGTGGAGGCCAGGTCATCTGGCGTAGCACCCCATCACTCTCCCACTTGGTCAAATAGCCCTTACACAGCCTGGAGGTGTGTTTGGGGTCACTGTCCTGTTGAAAAATAAATGATGGTCCAACTAAACGCAAACCAGATGGAATAGCATGCCGCTTGCAAGATGCTGTGGTAGCCATGCTGGTTCAGTATGCCTTCAATTTTGAATAAATCCCCAACAGTGTCACCAGCAAAGCACCCCCACACCATCACACCTCCTCCTCCATGCTTCATGGTGGGAACCAGGCATGTAGAGTCCATCCGTTCACCTTTTCTGCATCGCACAAAGACACGGTGGTTGGAACCAAAGATCTCAAATCATCAGACCAAAGCACAGATTTCCACTGGTCTAATGTCCATTCCTTGTGTTCTTTAGCCCAAACAAGTCTCTTCTGCTTGTTGCCTGCCCTTAGCAGTGGTTTCCTAGCAGCTATTTTACCATGAAGGCCTGCTGCACAAAGTCTCCTCTTAACAGTTGTTGTAGAGATGTGTCTGCTGCTAGAACTCTGTGTGGCATTGACCTGGTCTCTAATCTGAGCTGCTGTTAACCTGCGATTTCTGAGGCTGGTGACTCGGATAAACTTATCCTCAGAAGCAGAGGTGACTCTTGGTCTTCCTTTCCTGGGGCGGTCCTCATGTGAGCCAGTTTCTTTGTAGCGCTTGATGGTTTTTGCAACTACACTTGGGGACGCTTTCAAAGTTTGCCCAATTTTTCGGACTGACTGACCTTCATTTCTTAAAGTAATGATGGCCACTCGTTTTTTCTTTACTTAGCTGCTTTTTTCTTGCCATAATACAAATTCTAACAGTCTATTCAGTAGGACTATCAGCTGTGTATCCACCTGACTTCTGCACAACACAACTGATGGTCCCAACCCCATTTATAAGGCAAGAAATCCCACTTATTAAACCTGACAGGGCACACCTGTGAAGTGAAAACCATTTCCGGTGACTACCTCTTGAAGCTCATCAAGAGAATGCCAAGAGTGTGCAAAGCAGTCATCAAAGCAAAAGGTGGCTACTTTGAAGAACCTAGAATATATAAGACATATTTTCAGTTGTTTCACACTTTTTTGTTAACTATATAATTCCACATGAGTTAATTCATAGTTTTGATGCCTTCAGTGTGAATGTACAATTTTCAAAGTCATGAAAATACAGAAAAATCTTTACATGAGAAGGTGTGTCGAAACTTTTGGTCTGTACTGTACCCAATATATATATCTTCACAAAAACCTGGTTTAATTAGTAGGTAATTTTCTGATGATAGCTTCCCTTTAGTGACCCCATACAAGAACTGTCTTGGAAAAAATTCACATTTCTCTCAGGGCAAAGTGTACTTAATGGGTTCCCCCATTTTTTTTTTACTTTGTACAAGGAACATATTGCACTGTACACTATAAAAAAGAAAGTTAACCAGGTGACAGGTACATTTTAAAATCAATATTTTAGCTGCCATATATCTCAGTGCAAACAGAACTCTGAAGAAAATAATTAAAATTTTGTAAAAAAACAAAACAAAAACATTTCAATATTTATGCATTTATAAACTGTACATGCTTTTTCTGTATACATTATTGCTCATTTTTCCTTGTCACAAAATCAAAATGTGAAGGAATTCCCTAGTAGTGGAGGCACTGAATAATATACTTTACGCCAAAATATAATAAGCTAAATTTTGAGGCATTATTGTACTTAAGATGGTCTCAAGAAGTCTCTGAATACTTAAATTACAGGATACACTAGCCTTGCTCCACCAATGTACAAATCCTGAATTACTTAACCGACATATGTAATAATAATGAGAAATAAAAAAGCTTCCCAAATCCGAGCAGTGCAGGTTTCAGTCTGCATTAAGGATTTGATCCACAGTTCGCCATAAACTTTACAATGTGCTAATTGTTAGTTTACATTCACAAATGTATGAACGTGGGAAACCTCAATGAAGGTATCTTACTTAAATGACTATCTCTGTAATTGATGTCCTATATGTAGTGATGAGCGCAGGTGCTCGTTACTAGAGTTTGCCTAGGGTGCTCGGGTATGCACCGACTATCGTAGGGACTCGAGTGACATGTTCGAGTCCCCGCATGTTTCGCAGCTGTTAGACAGCCACAAAACTTGCGGGGATTTGCCGTGTACGTCAGACTCAAAACATGTCACTCAAGCACCCGCGATACCCAGTGAGTACCCTAGCACCCTAGGCAAACTCAAGTAACGAGCACTTGCGCTCATCACCATGAATATGTCATCACTGGGGGGAACAAATTTAGAAAGTGAAAAATACCATTTTAAACATGTTTGCTAGTCTAACTGGAACAGCGGCTACCGGGAGAAAATGAAGTTATATTCTCCCTGCCAAGGTTGCGGAGGTGGAGTTGGTGTCCATTTTGGTGGAGTTGGAATCGGAGTTGGAGTCAGTATAAAGTGGACCGACTCTAAAAATATATAATAAATTGGGTACAGTAGTACAATGCAGGATGTGCTGTAAATGTTTTCATAAGAATTTGGGAAAGTTATGAAAGTGTCTGTTCTGTTCCTGATCTAAGGATCTCGGCTTTTAGTTGAGATGAATCTGTGCTGCACTTTATGTACACGCTCAGTAGTGAGATGAATCTGAGCTGCACTTTATGTACACGCTCAGTAGTGAGGCAGTGAGATGAATCTGAGCTGCACTTTATGTACACGCTCAGTAGTGAGATGAATCTGAGCTGCACTTTATGTACATGCTCAGCAGTGAGCAGTGCTGTGGAGTCAGAAGTCAGTGAAATTGAGGAGTCGGTGGTTTGGCTTACCGACTCCACAGCCCTGCTCCTTGCAGTCACTTGCTTCCAGTCATCGGGGCGGGCCAGTGGCAGTAACAGTCAGCATGCACTACTGGTGAGCGCACTGCAATCACTCCTCCCGCACCTTTACTGATAGCCTGCTTGGCACACATGCCATGTAGTAGGCTTTCAGTCAAGGTGCAGGGGAAGTGATTATAGCAGCGCTTACTGTACAGTGAGTGGTGACTGTATACGTCCCTTCATCGTCCCAATAACTGGAAGCAAGTGGCTGCAGGGAGAATATAACTTCATTTTCTGGGTTTAAAAGATGTCCATTTTTACAATGGGTAAAAAACTACAGCTGCTACGCTATTCAGACAAAAGAAAAACTGACAGAGTAGAACTGATGTGTGAATAGAGGCTAAAATGAGGGTTCCTGATGAGAAGACCATTACTACATAGTGTGAAATTATCATTTTTTCCAAGTTTTTCATCACTCCTGACATGTATGAAAGCATTCTTTAAATGTATCATCAATTGAATTGAAGTTATGAAAACATAGTCTGCATAAAAATTGTTTTAAGTTTATACACAAGTAAAGAGATTTTTCACATAACCATGGACAAAACTCCATCAAAATCACAACCAAACAAAAAGCAGTATTTTATGCTGCTCTCTCTTCAACAATATATTCTATACAACTGAACATGCTTTGTGTGCGCTTTTTACTCATGCTGAGCTGGCATGTATGTGGAGGACATGAGCACTGTATTCCCACCTATAACTGTTAGATGCTCAATCAAAGCCTATGCATTGAGGATTGAGTGCAATTAAAGGGAAGTCAGACATATCACTATTAGGCCAGGTTGACTTACGTATTCCAAGATCCATATTCGGATCGCAATGCCTGGATTGACTGCAGGTCTCCTGACCCTCACTTACAGGCAGATATAAGGCTGTAAGTTCAGATCTGGAGACCTGCTGCCTTGTGGGCCGTACAAGAACCGTGAAATACGCTCAGGCGAACCCAGCCTTAGCCATAAAGAGACCTTCGGTGTACATTACACAGGCAGCAGCAACCTGAAGGAACATTGCAAGACAGTCACTGATCTCAGCTTCCGGGACTCCTGTGGGGAATAAATGAGGAAAAAATGGAGACTGGGATAAGAGTTGTCACTATAATGAAGGGGTATTAGCAAGAGCTAAAGGGTTGTCTGCTACAAGTAGGACTGTGAAGTCAATAAGCCAAACCTCAAACTCCTCAAGTGGAGGGGATAGGCTGGGAAACAGTCAGTGCAGAGCGCCCAGGACACCTCACATGAAGGAGACGCCCCCAAAGGCCTGTGCAGCGCAAGGGGGATTAAAGGTTGCTTTTCTCAATCATGGAACCAGTATGACGTCCACCTCGATAGTTTAAACTGCCTTATCCCTCTTAGTTCAAAACTGCTGACGTACTCCTCGTAATGGTAACGTAGACTATTATCTTCCCACATTAATCTTTCCTAAGGAGGAAACTTATTATGTTTTAAAAGGACTGAATATATTAATAAGACTATAAAAGTGTTTCTCAGTTATGGTAAGAGGTCACATTGTCAGGTCACCATGATGACAAAACTAAAGAGGACAATGCGGAAACAGGGTTCTAAATCTATGCATAAGTAGATTCATTTTCAATTTAGTGACAAAAGCTCCTAAATCTCCCAATATTTCAGTCTCACATATTTAAACTTCCAAATCTTCTGGGTGAATCATACAGCCTTAGGCTACGTTCACACATTCAGTATTTGGTCAGTATTTGACATCAGTATCTGTAAGCCAAAACCAGGAGTGGGTGATAAATACAGAAGTGGTGACGTGTTTCTATTATACTTTTCCTCGGATTGTTCTATTCCAGATTTTGGCTTACAAATACTGATATAAAATACTGACCAAATACTGAACGTGTGAACCTAGCCTTGTACACATCAATGTCTCTTCTGAAGTGCGAATGTTCTTCACCTTCGGTTGTTCCTGCCCACAAGACTGAGGCTTACTATGTGCACGCCATAGGTACGTCTGGACCTGCATAGCACAATATATTGATGCAATGGTGTTTTAGATCCCTGTGTGTCTCCAGGCCAGAAAGGTAAGAAACTATTGGAACAGCAGATCGTTTAGCCAAACTTTGGTCATGAGAGTAGAAGCAGTCATGATAAATTGAGCCCTGCAGAGATGGCATAGTGATTTTCAACCTTTACATCTGATATAACTAGTCCTCCATCCAGCACAATGCTCACACATTATCAGGGATGCTACAGGATGATGCTCTGGTTTTCTTTGTTGCATTGCAATCTTAGGAGATATTTGGACTATAAAGATTATGCAAGGTGGGCCATTTATATGGATACACCTAGATTAAATGGGAATGGTTGGTGATATCAACTTCCTGTTTGTGGCACATTAGTATATGGGAGGGGGAAAACTTTTCCAGATGGGTGGTGACCATGGTGGCCATTTTGAAGTTGGCCATTTTGGATCCAACTTTATTTTTTTCAATGGGAAGAGGGTCATGTGACACATTAAACTTATTGAGAATTTCATAAGAAAAACAATGGTGTGCTTGGTTTTAACGTAACTTTATTCTTCCATGAGTTTTTTTACACATTTATGACCACTTATAAAATGTGTTCACAGTGCTGCCCATTGTGTTGGATTGTCAATGCAACCCTCTTCTCCCACTCTTGACACACTGATAGCAACACCGCAGAAGAAATGCTAGCACAAGCTTCCAGTATCTGTTGTTACAGATGCTGCACATCTCTTATCTTGATGGTATGATGTGGTATATGGGGTACTAAGATAGTGGGGCCATTCTTCATCAATGGAAACCTTAATGCCACTGGATATCTGATATTGCTACATGATGATGTGTTGCCCTCTTTATGCACTGAAGATGGCACGTTCCCTGAGTTTTTCCAACAAGATGGTGCACCACCACATTATGGGTGTCAGGTCCGTGCATTCCTACATGAACAGTTTCCTGGAAAGTGGATTGGTCATCATGGGCCAGTTGAATGGCCACCAAGGTCTCCCAATCTGACCCCCTTAGACTTTTATCTTTGGGGTCATCTGAAGGCAATTGTCTATGCTGTGAAGATAAGAGATATGCAGCATCTGAAACAACGGATACTGGAAGCCTGTGCTAGCATTTCTTCTCCGGTGTTGCTATCAGTGTGTCAAGAGTGGGAGAAGAGGGTTGCATTGACAATCCAACACAATGGGCAGCACTTTGAATACATTTTATAAGTGGTCATAAACTTGTAAACAACTCATGAAAGAATAAAGTTACATTAAAACCAAGCACACCATTGTTTTTTCTTATGAAATTCTCAATAAGTTTGATGTGTTGGATCCAAAATGGCCAACTTCAAAATGGCCGCCGGGTCACCACCCATCTGGAAAAGTTTTCCCCCTCCCATATACTAATGTGCCACAAACAGGAAGTTGATATCACCAACCATTCCCATTTAATTTAGGTGTATCCATATAAGTGGCCCACCCTGTAGAATAGCCTATGAAACCAAACACCCACACAAAAGTTCAAGAGCGAAAGGAGAGCAGAGATTATTTTGTAATATTGCAATGAAGGCCAATTTTGTGTGTACCAAACTAATATATTACCAGACTACATTACTCGGTATATTCCCAGCAGTGAAATATTGACTGCAAACAGTCATCGATGAGATCTTAGGGCCAATGACTGCCCTCTGTAATCTACGAGCATGGGTGCTTCCATAATGAAGGCATCATTTACAAGCTTTCCATACAGGACAATTATGAAATATGCAGGCTGAGAATGGTTTTACAAATGAACACAAAAATAGATATCTGAAAACTTGTGGTATTCAGTGCCTGACACAAAGCAAGGCACATTGATCTATGTGCTTATTGGGTGATGGAATGTATTGGTCTCTCGACCCCAGCCCCACCTTGCCATATTTCTCTCAAGGCTTTTTCTTACTGTGCTTTTCATGCATGTTTCTTATTTTAAGTGTACATAAGGATACCTTTTAACACCAAAATTCTGTGCTGATTAATTTTGAAGAAATCTTTGTAGTTGTGGGAGGTTTTTTTCAGATACAGAGTTCCAAATTGCAGTGCCAAAGAGTGACTCTTCTAGAAGGTGCCAAGGAGCTAACTCCATACTGTTTGTACAAAAAATTCAATATGGCAGCTCATAGTAAACTTCTAAAATCCTGGCTTTTATTACATAAAGGGAATCCGTCATCAGGTTTTTGCCACCTAATCTGAGAGCAGCAAAATGCAGAGACCCTGATTCCAGGGATGTCACTTACTAGGCTGCTTGCTGTAGTTTTGATAAAATCACAGTTTTATCAGCAGGAGATTATTACTAGAGAACAAGTAAACTTCCTGTCAGGTAGTCCTCCATATTCATTAGGTTAATATATACCTGTCCCACCACTGATTGGCAGCTTTCTGCCTATGCACAGTGTACACAGAAAGCTGCTAATCAGTGGTTTGGGCGGGGTTATACAGAGCTCAGCATCTAATGAAGTTGTAGATCTGCAGCAGATAAAACCATGTTTTTATCACATTTACAACAATAAGCCCAGTAAGTGACACATCGCTGGTATCAGAGAGGATATCATGCTGCTCTCACATGAGATAGCAGAAACCTTGTGATCGATTTCGTTACTAATTCTCTATAATAGAAAATATTATAGTATCTTCCTGGCTACATTTTTATTCCCTTGTCCCCTCTAAATGTGTGTGTACTGTAGGGCAAGTGCATTGAAAAACTTAGATTGTCAACTTCTCAGGGTTCCAGCACTGCTCCTCCGCACCCATCATTTGGTCATTATTCAGCCTCACACAGTATAGCTTTCCCAATCTAAACCCATGAAACTCAGAACGAGATTCCATAGACTTACCTTGGGAATGCAACTTCTAGTTCCCACAAATACCCTTTTGTGAGCTGGCAAGTTGGATTTGAGGTCATAAGGTCTACAAGAGGACAGGAGTGCCACTGGACATCGGAGAAGACAGCAATCGGTCAATGGAATTAGCTAGGAATTAGGAATACAATTTGTCTGGGAATGCTTCTTTAAAGGAGGACCCAATTGACTAAAGTAGGGTCTTGTTGAGTTTCTGGCATTATGCTAGAATCAATAGCGCTTGGTTATTTTTTTTTACTGGAATTTTTGAAACAATCTGCAATGGAGGCTCCTAACCTGAACGATCGACTGTTGTTCAGTTACAAAAAAGGGTGCTTATGGGTGAACATTCACATTTATAGTCAGAGCTATGTGGTATTCAGTCTAAAGAAATCAGTCACTTCCTAATGAAAGAGAAGTAAACAATTGTCTTATAATATAACTAAAAGCACAGAAAAACATTGTTAAAGTAAGATCTTTGTATGTGCCTTTCACCATTTTACTTTAATAGTTTTGTCACTGAAACATGAAAAGTAAAAATAATAATATAAAAATATGGCAGAAAAGCAAAGACATTGGTCTGAACCATAATAATGAGGAAGCAGGTGCATTCCAATCAATTAAATTGAGCTTAAAGCTCAAATAATTAATTATAGATGGGCAAGTTTTATATGATCAACATTCTGAAACATTTAAAAAAACAAAACAAAAAAGCAACTAACATAAATTTCCTGGTCACGGAAAAAAAAAGCTACCCAGTGTGTACCAAGTGTAATTTTTTTTGTTATTTTTTTTCTGCAAAATATCACCCTTCCTAAACAAATATATCTAGCCCTGCTAAGTGTACCAAAAAACTAAGAATTTTGTTGCAGTGCCCACAATGCACAATATTTGTAAAATTTGAAAATATTAAAATTCTTTTCAAAAACTTCAAATACAACACAAAATCGTTAATGTTATTTAATAAACTGTAAAATCTTTTTTTTTTTTTTTTTTTTTCTTCTTCACCAAAATATTTTCTTTGTCACTTCACAGAGTGTCCCTGCACAGGAGTCCATTTGTGTTTTATTTTTCAAATAGTTTTTTTTTCTTTTATATGAAAACATTCTTAAATTATGATCAAGAATCATTCAATTTGCATCAAGGTTCCTGTTTAATGTAATAGCTGCCAGATCCATTACTTTCCTGATCTGAAGCTCCTTGCAGAAATGAATAGTCCTCTCCGTCAAGAAACTCCTCCTTTAGCTGCAGCATTGGTACTGAAAAAAGAAAGGAAAAGTCACAGCTATTCTTTTATTATACAATGTAAATATCATATTGAGAAACTGTACAAGTACAAAAAAACTATTTCAGACTCTATGAATTTATTTTACCGGCCTGGTATTCTCAAAAGTCCTCACTACCGGCCGCCAGCAGCCACCACCAGAGGTAGCTTACTGATTATGTAGAGTATATGAACTCTGTCGCAAACAAGCTGTGTTATGAGACATTAGGAAATTCATCAGCACACAGTTTTGGACCATGTTAGGTTAAAAATATGGCCTTCAAGGTAGGCCATTCACTTTAAGCATTTGAAAAATAGAATTTAATTTGGTGGTCTAGTTTAGAAAACTCACCTTCAAAGACCCTACTAGGATTTTGTAACTTAAAAGAGAAGAATCCTATCTTCAGGATCCTCACACAACTTGGCCAAGGTGGAGAGTCCATAGACTTACCTTGAAAAAGTGACTTCTGGTCCACCTATAAACCCCTGTGTGGGACACTTGTCTACTTTTTGGCCATGTGGGCTAGAAGATGACCGGAGTAGCGCTAGAAATTAATGAAGCTTTTGATTGGTAAGCAGTGTACTTACACTAAAGAGCATATGCACAATAGAGATGGTGCTAATTGATTTGCAGAACCTGGTCCATTGGCCAAGTCAGTAATATGTGGCCAATGGACTGTTGGATGGGAACCCTGATAATCGCCTCCTATCTTCTGGAAACCAAGGCTCCTCTTTTGATTAGCTGGCCTGGTGCAATGTCATCATTATGGCTTGACACACGTGATGGTTGTGCCAGGCCAGGTAATCAAAAGGAGAACTTCAAATGCTGGGAGGGAGATATGAGGTGAGGTAGTTCTCAAGGCTCCTGTCCGAATGCCACAATTTACTGACATGGCTGCTAGATTGGGTCATGCAAATAAATTCACAAAAACTCTAATGCACAGTCTATTGATTTAGATGGGGACTGTACAATGACCAATTAGAAATTTCTCCTGTTAGATGCTGCACGGAAATTCAACACTTACTGCTAGATTGTCCCACAGATTACAGTTGCTTGCTGGGGGTCTCAGTAGGATGACATTTTTTCATTAGCTTAGGGTCTGTTTAACTTTTGGAAATTGTCCAAAACATACAAGCACTTGAACAATTCAGACAAGCCGATAATCAAGAAGCAAGCGTTCATAGGAATATTTGTTCCTGGCTATTAGTTTGTCTAAACAGACTGCCAAACACCTGATGAAAGAGCAAGCCGTTCATTTGTCGCTTAAGAGGATTTTTAAGCAAGCTTAGAAGTCATCAATATCAGCAGTACATTGTCTTCTAAACAAGTGATGTGCTGCCGACAGCATGATGTTCTATGTGCACAGAACGATCATCTTAATGATCGTTCTGTGCACACTGGAGTGCAGTCAGCCGGTCCAAACAGCCCAATAAATGACCACAGATCGGCTTGCATGTAGCCAATCAGCAGTCATTTAACCAAGGCAATTGTGTAGGGTAAACCCGGCCTGAGAATCCCATGACAGAGAGTATAGATTGGTAGCAATGCTAATGGAGCTACATCTCTCACACCTCCAACACCCCGTTTCACCCTTCTCCTCACTGTGGTCATTTTTATTAATCATTTTGTTTTTTTTCAGTCTCGCCCAAGAAAAATCATTTTATTTTTTTACCGACATATCCATGTAAGGCCCTGTTTGTGGGACAAGTTTGAACACCACCATTTAAATTTACATAACGTACTAAAAAAAGTTAACTTTTTTTTTTTTTGCAGAAAAATGGAAATAAAAAAAAAAACAAAACATCAAACAATTCTGCCATTGTTGGTAAGTTTTTATTTTACACTTCCAGCAAAAAAAAAATGATGTCGCTTTTATTCTAGTATGCCAATATAAAGCTTATCTACCATCTTGAGGTGCATAAGACTCTTTGAGGTAAGTGAAAAATCACGCAAGATCTAATATTCTACTTTTATGAACTTGGTGATACTAAATATATATTTTAGATTTTTAATATACATGATGGGAAATTTAGAGAATCGCTTTTGTGCCCCCTTGCACAATACCCAATACTTTTGTCCTATGTTGCCATTTTAACTGTGTTCTTTAAATCCTTGCATACATGTTCATCATAGAAGCCCAATGATGGCAGTGGAAGATAGGCCCCCACTGCTACTAAAAGCCATCCGGACCCTGCTATGCCGTCATGCTCCCCTTTCCCCAACATAGATGCAGTGATTGCTATTGACTGTGGTGGGATAATAAAGCTGCGCTGTCTGCATATGGAGCAGGCTCAGATGAAACCCCATACATGTGACACGACTTCCGTAGCACAAATACAGTGGATATCAGGATGGGGTTCATTTTATAACCAAGTGTGTTAAAAACAGCTGCTGATAGTTTTAGTAAATTATGTTTTCAAGCTTTTCTTCGTATGATTCTTCCATGTCATCACCACATGTACAGTATGTCTCATCTAGTGAGATCTCCGTTGGTATGATCTCTCCCCCTTCCAGTGGTGGTTAGCACCTATCTGATGGTCAGGGTGTATGGTGGCTTATGGAACGATACCTACCATTGCCACTTCTTCCTTATTCATAACAGCTGGTTGAAATGGGTAGGTGGTGATAAGCATGAACAATCTAGTGCCCATCCTATAGGCTGTCCTATGGAGCAGGGGGGTTGTTTTTCCAACCTAACCCAATGTTGAAGTGTGTAAAAATAATGGTCTGTTGACATAAGTTGAGGATCCATGTCAATTGAATGTAGGTAGTTTCTGCTCTTGTTCTTGGGAGCAGGCAAAGGCATTTACAACATGGAATTGATTGCCAAGTATTTTACACTTTTTATTTTTGTAACCGTTTTTACACCTTTTATGGATGTCCTTTAGTTCTTTACCTTTGTATCTATTAAGCTCTGTACATTTGTATACATTTCTAAAACATTAAAAGTTTTGCTTTACTGGCCTAAAGAACACTTAAAGAAGTTGTCCACTACTTGTAGAACTCTTCCTCATACCCCACACTTGGCGCTGATAAAATAAAAAAGCTTATACTCACCTCCTGCGTAATGCTGTTCCAGCGGTGTCGGCACTCTTGTTCCCGGGGCTCTCGTGTGGTGGTTATGCGAGTCCGGCGCCCAATCAGCGCTGGTGTCACTGTCCCCGCTTTTGGACAAATTGAACATCAAGAGGAAGTCAAGACTGCGGCTGCTCACATTTCTTCCTGATGTTCGATTTACCGAAGGCGGGGACAGTGACACCAGCGCTGGTTGGGCGCCAGGCTCACGTGTCATAACAACCACACGAGAGCCCTGGGAACGCGAGTGCCGACACCACTGGAATGGTGCTGGCATGGGAGGGGAGTATAAGCTTTTATATTTCATCACCACCAAACTTTTAGATCAAGAAGGGGTTGTCCTAGTAGTGGACAACCCCTTTAAAGAGGACCTGGAACTTGCTCAAGAAATAAAAAAAAGTTAACCAGGTACAAATGTCTGAGCCAGCCCTCACAGTTCTGATGCTCTTTTGCGTTTTTTGCTGCATCTCTTTATTACAGATATTCACGTGTTGATTTTGGAGGCACTATGTAAAATTTTTGTTTCTAGACCAACTGGACATTTCTTCAGTCTCGTCTGGGACAGTGCACTATCACTCCTTCTTCCCAGACACTGCCAACAAGCAGCTGATGTAGCAGTCTGCCTAAGGCCTCGTTTTTTCCCAGGATACAACTCGTGCCAGTTATAATCTGCGGTGCTGTTTATTTACCTGTGTTTTTCATGGACCGTGTTTCCCACGGACAGTGTTTCCGTGCGAAATACAAAGAGACATGTCGTTGTTTTTTCTGGCAGCACGGATGGTAAGGACCAATACAAGGCTATGGGTCCGTGATAAACCTGTACAGCACACAGATGGAATCAGTGCACAGTCCATGTTGTGTCCAAATTTAACATTGCAAAGTATTGGAGAAGTTTTGTCATTTATTTCTTTATCCATCTGTGAAAAAAGACAGATACTAAATACTGACGACACGGGTACCATTTTTTCACGTTGATGTTTAAACACAGATGTGTGAATGAGGCCTACGACACTGAAGAGCAGTGATTGACAGTGTCCAGAAGGGGTGAAAGTGCACGCCCTCAGAGAGGACCGGCGCCGCTTCAGTCACAGCTCAGTACATAGTGCGCGGCGGCTGTAACCATGCCCCAGCTGGGGCGTGGTTACAGCCGCCGCACACTATGTACTGAGCTGTGACTGAAGAAGTGTCCAGACAAACCTTCATGACTGAAAGCCCAAGGCTGCCGGGCTTTCATTGCAGTGGCCGCACGGCTTTCGAACACTATTAACCTGCAATTTAACCCCATGTCTGCAGGTTTATAGCATTTTATTAATAAAGCAACCATACAGGAAAAAAAACCTGAAGCTCATGTCATCAGTGTGTTCTCAGTGCGTCCAATATTACAGTCAAATATTTTGTTACAAATGGAGAACAGGAATCTGTGTTCTGTCTGTTATCTTCTTGAGCCCATAGAGTTGTATGGGCATTTTGATCTGTCCCATTCAAAACGGCCTTTTTTCCTTAGGATTTCTGTTGTGGTTACAGTGTACTAAAAAACCCACCAATGTGTGAACCAGGGCTGTGGAGTCGGTAAGCCAAACCTTCGACTCCGACTCCTCAATTTCCATAACACCGACTCCAACTCCGACTCCCTCATACATGGCCCATGTTTAAGTGATAAATTTACTGTAGCACAGATTCATCTCTGCTAAAAGTCTAGACCCTTAGATCAGGAATAGGACAGACATTTATAGGACATTTCATAACTTTCCCAAATTCTTATGACAAAATATTCCCCACAAACTGCATTGAACTACTGTACCCAATTTATTATATATTTTAGGAGTTGGTTACTCAGCAATTAGTCCTACTTGCTTCTTCTAGGATTTTACTTATTAAGATCAATTAAAACCAATGGAAAATAGAAATAAAATAGTAGCAGCCCGTGACAACCAAATAAATTTGACCTCTCCTTTTTCAGCAGCTTTCTGTTAAGGTAAAGCACCAACCTAATTGGTTGTCAATGGCAACTATGTCACTTACTCTTTACTTCAGAGTGACAACATCTTCCCCAGTGACTTTATTTAAACAGAACCTGCAGCACTATTTTGTAATGAAATGTAAAAACAGGGTTGTAATACTGATTATAATGACACCTTTAGTGAAGAAATCCGCTTTGTGGTTCTTCTTTAGTCACTATTTGAAGTTTTCTGCCAATTAGATTTCGGTGCACAGGGGCCGGACTGTGCACTGGGTCTTCTCCTCCTTGTCTGTAATTCACAACCTCTCTGCCTGCCTCCGGTCTTTGACTGGCTTCTCTTTGTGAAATCTCAGCATTGACCAGTCATTCAGACACCAGAGGCGCCGGGGAATCACAGACAGGAAGCAGGCAGAAGAGCCGGGGCATCACAGACAGGAAGCAGGCAGAAGAGCCGGGGCATCACAGACAGGAAGCAGGCAGAGGGGGCCAGGGCATCACAGACAGGAAGCAGGCAGAGGGGACATCACAGACAGGAAGCAGGCAGAAGTGGCCGGGGCATTACAGACCGGAAGCAGGCAGAGGGGGCTGGGGCATCACAGACAGCAAGCAGGCAGAGGGGGCCGGGGCATCACAGACAGGAAGCAGGCAGAGAAGCCGGGGCATCACAGACAGGAAGCAGGCAGAGGGGGCATCACAGACAGGAAGCAGGCAGAGGGGGCCGGGGCATTACAGACAGGAAGCAGGCAGAGGGGGCATCACAGACAGGAAGCAGGCAGAAGTGGCCGGGGCATTACAGACAGGAAGCAGGCAGAGGGGGCCGGGGCATCACAGACAGCAAGCAGGCAGAGGGGGCCGGGGCATCACAGACAGGAAGCAGGCAGAGAAGCCGGGGCATCACAGACAGGAAGCAGGCAGAGGGGGCCGGGGCATCACAGACAGGAAGCAGGCAGAAGTGGCCGGGGCGTTACAGACAGCAAGCAGGCAGAGGGGGCCGGGGCATCACAGACAGGAAGCAGGCAGAGAAGCCGGGGCATCACAGACAGGAAGCAGGCAGAGGGGGCCGGGGCATCACAGACAGGAAGCAGGCAGAGGGGGCATCACAGACAGGAAGCAGGCAGAGAAGCCGGGGCATCACAGACAGGAAGCAGGCAGAAGTGGCCGGGGCATCACAGACAGGAAGCAGGCAGAGGGGGCCGGGGCATCACATACAGGAAGCAGGCAGAGGGGGCCGGGGCATCACAGACAGGAAGCAGGCAGAGGGGGCCGGGGCATCACAGACAGCAAGCAGGCAGAGGGGGCCGGGGCATCACAGACAGGAAGCAGGCAGAGGGGGCCGGGGCATCACAGACAGGAAGCAGGCAGAGGGGGCCGGGGAATCACAGACAGGAAGCAGGATTTTCCTATAAGTGGCTCCGCATTGGTGGACGTGGCTCATTTATTTTTTTTCAATAGTAACTGAACGGATCATGCATACTTGGGTATCCATAACATCAAAAGTGTTTTCTGGTTGAAACTAATTATTACCCATCCTCAGGCATCCATTTTTAAAGGGATCTATTGCAGTTATTGACTTAGGAAGCTGTATTTGGCCTTTTATAGGCTTTAACTTGTTTAAAAAGAACGGATGTTAGGTGGTTGACAATATAAATGAAAAATCCTCAATTTTTCTAGATTAAAAATGCCTGATTTTCATGTTCTCCTGTGAATCTGGCCTAAGGGTGTTAGCCAATCCAGACACCCATTTGTAGACAGCTGTTTCAAAGCGGTAGCTGCTATATAGCGAATTAGGTTCTCTCAGTGTTACTATATCTTGTTGGAACTCGCTATGGAATACTGATACAGCTTTGATAGCGGAATTTCTATCATATCTGCACATAGAATTGACACTAATAATAATCTTTAAGAGTGCTAATGCACATGAATGCAATAACTTCTATAGTTGTATTTTTTTCATTCCTACTGTCATGCAAACCTTGCGATTCCTCCCTTCCTCCTCAATCTACTGTGTTGTCTGTAAGGGACATTGAAATCGGCTCAGATAGAGAAATCCTGTAGTTGGAATAGTCCTAGGACAAGTAATTGTTGCCAAGATGAAGAGTGATTTGTCGAAATGTGGTTGAAAAACTAAAACAAAGCTACAAAAGTAGATCAGCAGCTCAAGAGCTATGGAGGCATTGTGCAGCTGTGTGGAATCACTAGTGGTGCAGGTGTTGGAGGTCAATAATTGGATATTTCCCTATAGAAAGGCTGAGTTTTCAGCAGCCACCACTTTCAATAAGTAAATTATTTGTGACCTACATGAGGGGAGTTGCATCTACTGAATGTAAACCAGTTACAACTTAGGAATCCGAAGATGCTCCAGCATTATTATGCAAGAATAAACGTATACTAATCCGGATACATTTTCCGTAATCTGCGAGCCAGTGTAGGTATCCAATCTACTTTATCTACAGCAGAACATTTTTTAGTCCAAGGGCCATACTAAAGCAATTCAGGGGCCGCACTAAAAATTAAAAGGGGTATTACCTTCTGTGACATTTATGGCATATCGAAAGTATATAATACCATAAATATCTGCTAAGAATCCTACAAGTAGAATATGTACCCAACTACCAGGCAGCACTCTCACTATACAGAGTTATTGGACGAGGATTTAGAAATAGATTCTGCTTCGAAATCCGCATCAAATATTCTCTGAATTAGTGTCCGAGTGATAATAAGAAAAGCCCCTATAGTGCACATAGTGCTGTGTTTTTCACGCTATTTGGAACATTTCCCAATAAAACCAATATGATGCATGTTCAGAGTATTTTAAGCTATTTTTTTAATCCTCAGAAAAAAAACGGTCTGAATTTACCCCTAAAAAGGAAGAGGTTATGCACGCCCATGGCTCTCTACAATAGGTTTTGGAGCGAGTAAAATACAGTGGAGCGAGCCGCAGACACCTGTCTTACTTCCTACTCTTTTCTCAAATGCAAATCCGGTCTAAAGACCCCCATTCTCCTGCTATAGGAGGTATCCGGAGATGTTCAGGGCAATAATAGAACTTGTCCGTCCTGGCTCCGCAGCTGCTGGCCACTAAGTAACTATGATGTTACTTGTCGTTTTCACTGAAATACAATGAATAACCTTATCTATACAGACAACAATCAGACTTCCAGTCCATGTGACATCAAGCCATACATGTATACCCTACTGTCATAGCCAGACACCAACCTAATAAAGACACACCGCCTTTTCAAAAACTTTATTCCCATACGTACAAAAGAGCACCTTCTAAAACTTGTATTTATATGGTTGACATGTAACATGAGAATGTACTGGATAAAAAAATATATAAATAAAAAAACAACCGTGCAAACTTTTATTATGGTTATTCACATCGGCATTGACAGGCGATTTCTTGGCTTGTGCGTTAGACCACTTTCACACTGGTGGATTATGGGCTGTATTTGTAAGCCAGAAGTGGGGTAAGTGAAGCAGAGAGGATCACGGAAAGGGATGGACACCGAAGGGAAAATTAAACACACCCTGAATATAGTCAAAGGGGTCCGTTTGTGTCCATTAGGACTCGTGTATACAACAGTATATCTTGGACAAGTGTCACCTGTGGTTCTGGTGGATAGGACTCCTACCCATGATATTCTATGGGGTAGTGCACATCAGTTTTTTTTTTCCCCTCGGACCTAGTGGTCCAATGAAAAAATAAAGTTGCAGTATGCAGGATTTGCCTCAGAGAATCTGACAGCGCCCACCCATTCAACTCTATAGGTCCATAGAAAAAAAAAAAAAAAAAAAAAAAATCAGACTGCACTCGGATGACATCAGAGTTGTGTTCAATTTCCACAGACAGAGGTGGAGAGAGAAAGAATAAAAGTGTTCTCTATAATGTCAGAGAATGATCAGCATGATGGGACAGATTTTCTAGGCGGTAGAGAAAACCGTTGTCTGCATCTGTCCTTATAGAAAGGATCAGTTTCCTTCAGGAGTTCAGTGTGTCAATTTCTATAATGGAACAGTAAAGCAGAACTCTGAACACAAGCATGGAGCAGCCGGTGTAAAAATAGCTGAAGACAGCAATGACAAGAGCGGACCACAAAACAAAATTCTATCGATTTTATAAGAAAATAAAAATCTATGTATGGATATACATTTGACACAAGACACTAGAAACAGATGGCTGCATGTACACAGAACAGAACGGATGCTTGGCTGAAGTGGTCACTGGTTAGAACTTGCTACCAGGGAGATTTCTGATATCTGGAATTTAATTTAAAAAGAATTAGCAATAGACGCAAATTACTATATGTATTTTTTCTATCGTGAGAGTTAGCACTTCCTAAATGTCATACTGACAGAGGCCCAAGAAGCCGGCATTAACAATGTAGAGCTGCAATATATTCCTGGCTAACAAAATAGCAGCTCTGTAGAGTCAAAGTGTAAAGGTCCATCTACACAGTGCAGTGTGCAGCCGCTGTCTAGCAACACGTAAACAGGCTACTAAACGACCAGCAGACAGCGGCAGACCGCGATTCAGATGTGCATAGATCATTCAGTGCGGACAGACTGTCATAGTTGTTGGCAGCACAGGAGCTATTTACACAGGATAATGTGCTGCCGAGAACGGTGATCTGTTTGCAAATCAAATGATCATTTCAGCCGACGTGTGAGCGTGATAATTACTCGTCTAAACTGGCTGTCTATCATGCAATAAGTGTTCCTAGGAGCTCTACTTCACAATAAGGGTATGTGCCCACGATGCAGAACATTTCTGCAGATTTTCTGCATGTTCTTGGCAGTAAAAACGCTTGCGGATTTTACACGCGTTTTTACATACGGATTTGCCTTGCGTTTTTCAAATGCATTGGGACCTCAAATCCGCATGCAGAAACACACAAATAATGGACATGCTGCAGATTTTTCCGCAATGATAATCAGCAGCGGAAAATTCTGCAGCATGTGCACAGAACATGCAGATTATCATTGGGGATCATGGGGCACGGATTACCAAGCATTTTGCAAGCGTTTATGGTGCAGAAATTCTGCAGCAAAAACGCATAGTGGGCACACAGCCTAATCGTGCAGGGTAAGTGCACCTTAACTTGATAAGGTTGAATCTAAGCCAAAAAAGTGAGTTCTTAATTTGGATCAAGGGGTGGTGAAAAACAAAACAAAACCAAAAAACACCAGTGATTCTAAGGCTATGTGCCCACGATGCAGAAATGAAGCAGAAAATTTCTGCAGCATTTCTGCATCTCCCTGGCAGAAAAAAACGCATGCAGATTGTGCATGCGTTTTTCCTGCAGAATACATGCGGATTCACATGCGTTTCCGCATGCAGATTGACAAGCGCTTTCCAGGCGATAGCATCACTTGGAAAGTGCTTGACAACTAGGTCACACTGTATAAATCCATGCAACCAGCATGGATTTATACAGTGTGACTGTAAAAATAAAACAAATAAAGCTATACTCACCCCCGAGGCCCCGGCGTGGCTGCAGCGCTCGTTCCTGTCTGGTTCCCGGCTGCCGGCATATCGCGAGACAGAGCGGTGAAGGGCCTGCGGTCACATGACTGTGACGTCACCGAAGGTCCTTCAGCGCTGCTGGCATTCAGAGAGAAGACGCCGGACAGGTGAGTATAAACTTTATTTGTTATTTTATTCTTTTTTTTACAGGTACAATGGTACCCAGGTCTGGATGAGAGTCTCCTCTCCTCCAGAACTGGGTACCATCCGCACATAGAGACGCATAGAAGCCGCTTGTACAAATGTAGAGTCGCGGTTTCTATGCGTCTCAATGCAAGTCAATGGCGGGAGTTCCGCTGCGCTTCCGCAAAATTAAATGACATGCTGCGGATTTTTGTACGCAGCATAAACGCTGAGGAAAAATCCGCCGCATGTGCATAGAACATGCGGAATCCCCTTGGGGACCATGGGGTGCGGATTACCTAGCGTTTAACAAGCGTTTCCGCTGTGGAAAATCCGCAGCATAAACGCTTGAAAAACGCTACGTGGGCACTCAGCCTAAGACCCCACAGGCAATAATGAATGCAGCTCTATAGAGTGAGAGCCTCGCCCAACACCCACTCATACGTTTGCTTCCTGGACCCCTGTCAGTGTGTGCAGGGGGTGGAGTATTGAGTGGGGCTTTGTAAAAATAGAAAAATAAAAACCTATGTACACAGCATAATTTGAAAAATAATCTATTTTTGCATTTCTCTAATTGGGGAATAAGATAATTTTTATGTTCCCTATTTTTGGCTGCTTATCACCAGACTAATGAGTGAAATACTCTTTTGTTGGGTGATCGGATCATTTATTCCAGCATAAAAATAATTGTTGTCTGCATCACATTGCCTGATATACGCCCGTCTAAACAGCCTCAAAAAAATGTCTCTAATCTGGTGAGCCAAATGTATCCATGTATTAAATGGACACCCATCCACTTCAAGATTTACCATGCAAGGCCCTGGCCCCACTATCAGTATTTGGTCAGTATTTTTTCTCAGGAGTGGGAGCCAAAACCAGGAGTGGGTGATAAATGCAGAATTGGTGACTTGTTTCTATTAGGGTAAGGGTGCACATTCAGGATGTGAAGCAGAAATTTCACAGCATTTCTGCATCTCCTTGGCAGGAAAACACTGCAGAAAATCCATGTGTTTTTTTCCAATGCATTGTATAGGCAAAAACGCACAAAGAATGGACATGATGAATTTTTTTCCGCACATGAAAATTCCTGATCATGTGCACAGACCTTGCAAAATGTCATAGGAAGTCATGGGATAAGGTATGCAATGCATTTCTGGCCCAAGTCCGTGCTGAAAAACGCACCAAAAAAGCACTGTGAGCACATAACCTTATACCTTTTCTCTGATTGTTCCTCACCTGGTTTTGGCTCCCACTCCTGAGAAAAAATACTGACCGAATACTGACCAAATACTATAGTGGGGCCGTGGCCTAAAGCCAATAGTTGAACTTAGGTGTGGCTGAAGTAGAAACGAATGGCAGATAGATACTTTTTCTTAAACTTTGTGGCCGCATGACCTCGAAAATTGAAAAATGTTGTGGTGACAGCTGACTCGAAGTTCGGGTTCTAGTACCCGACCGTACTTTTAGTCCAAAGTTCGGTTCGGGTACCAGAACTTGAACCCCATTTAAATGAAAAAGGATCTGAACTTTGGAGCTGTAAATGTCTCTATCTCCATCTCCAAACATTAAAATGGACTACAGGGATTAGTCAGTGTTCAGAGTTTACCACCAGACACTAAGTGTCCGTTAGGAACCCCGAACTTTTAAGTTGGGGTTCACTATTCATTACTGACAACAAATGAGAGTGCATCTGGAGCAGGGATGGATATCTACCTCTCTGAAATCTTATATGTTAGTGTAGAGACTTACACTTATTTCTAAAGAGCTTTGCAGTGAGCTTTTTAGGGATTACGGTAACTCTTCCTGGGGGAAAGTGGCCACTCTACAGGTGTAGCCAATTAAATATTAATTACATGTCAATATGGAAGAATTAACAGATCAAACTGCAAAGGGAATTGTACTGAAGCATTTCTTCTTTCAGGTGTCGCATACACCAGGGTCATAAACATGGTGTAGACAACACGTACACTTCTAAATGAATCCCCTCCTCAACTCGTGTGTCAGTCTGTCAGTTGATTATAATAAGCAATATAAAAAAAATTATCCCAGGCAACAAGCACTTAAAAATAAAAAAAAAAATAGTGGTCAAACACTTAATTGATGGTGGTGGTGCAACCCCCGGTACCCTCGCCATTCAGCTGTTACTGGTGGTCAGAAGCTCTCGGATGCTGCTGGAACACAGCAGCTCTGTCATTTCTTTAGTGGCCATAGCAGATCCACCCACAGGCCATTATAGTTTTGGCAAAGTTGTTGCGTTTCGGCAGCATTTGAGAACTTCTGACCACCAGTAACAGTGGGGGTGCTGGGTGTTGTACCCACACTGATCAGATACTGATGGTTTATCCCAAGGATTGGCCATCAATACAAAAAAATAGTAGTGGCCAGTCTCTGTAAACTCACATGGCTTCTATTGACAAGCATTCACACTTAGAATTTAAATCAGAATTAGTACTTCTTTGTGTCTGGATAAATAACAAAGGCATGGTTTCCTGTACTCTGAATACAGATGGTGGTCCTGGTGAAGCAGCGGAAGAGGGAGGTAATCAGACGCCCCCAAGAGGATACATTAACACCTATGTACTCTGGACAAATTTTATTTTTGAGATTGCCTTTTTTTCCCCACCTTCTCTTAGTCCCAGTAATCTTTTTTTTATTTTTCCTTCGAAATGGCCATGTGAGAGCTTGTTTTTTTTGCAAGAAGAGTATGTTTGAATGACATCACTCATTTTACTATACAATATACTGGAAAACAATTGTAAGTGCACCAAAATGGCGAGATTTTTTTTTTAGGGTTTTGTTTCCATATCCCTCATCATGGGGTAAATATGACCTGGTAGTCTTCTTCTATAGGCCAGTATGATTATGGCAATACTGGTCGGGTTATTTATTCATTTTAACAAATTTGTATTAAAAAAAAACAAAACCTGCTGTTGTCGATTTATTTTACGTGAGGGCTTGTTTTTACAGAGTAGCAAACTTTTTTTTTATTTTTTTAAAGATACCATTTTGAGGTACTACATACATATAATATTTTGATTGTTTTTATTGCATTTTGAGTGTAAAATGCAGCAACTGAAAAAACAAACAAAAAAACATGGCAATTCTAGTGTTTCATGTTTACAATACATGTTTACCGCACAAGTTAAATAAATTTATATTTTGACAGATCAGTCTTTTAAACGACATGGCGATACAAATAATGAAAAAAAATAAAAAAATCCTATTTAGTAACAGAAGGGGAAAAAAAAAAAAAAAGGATGTAATTAGAAATTTTTAACGTGCCTTTTGTGTGATTGCACCGGTGGGCATCTGATCACTTGTTTTATATACTGTAATGCAATTAAATTTACTAAATAAATATAATACATAGATATCTATATCTATATACACACACACATACATACATACATACATACATACAGTCTCCTAGGAAACCTTCACTATGGCATCCCTTCAGCACCCCGTAATCATGTCCATGTCTTGGGTGGGCAGACAGGCGCATGGAACCTGTGCCATGAATGCCGCGGTCAGATTGAAAGCAGCATGAGGATGCTGGGTATGGTGTGGACTCCTCGTGAGCCCCCTCGATTCGTCTGCACCCATTGCATTACATAATAGTACGCCATGTAGTGGAAATGGGTTAATGTACTATTCTAAAGTGAATACATCACTTTAAAGTCCCAATTAACTCCTTAAATGGGTCTGAGGATTAGATAAAATATGGCTTCATGTATCCAAAAACAGCACCATGCCTGGAGATTGATTGTGCCCGATACGGCAACTTGACAGACTGTAAATACCTAGTTTACACGGTCTAAAAATTACAGTATTAGAAAAATAAGGGCTGTTTTTTTTTTTTTTGAATTTTGAAAGAAAAAGGACACAGTACACATGTGCTCCCAGTGTCCACATTACAGTGCATGTTGTATGTACATTTCCTGCAAAGGTAATTCTTGTCTTGGTGTTCCAGGAGCCATAACTGAATGAGACCAGACAGAACCCCCACAAAACAGCAGGGGCTATTACACCTTTTCTTACTTTAATCCATTAAAACAAAAAGTCATGGGTTTGGACAACTCGAGTGATAACGGACATAAGCCTAGGTAATGCTGTGCAGGACGCTGCAGCCATACAAGTGTGAAACAGAAGCATACATGGGTATAAAATGCTGTTGTACAATTTAGCATTAATACGTTTCTTCACTAGAAATAAGGTCCCAAACCCTGAAGGGTCCTACACTCTTATTCCTTCCTCACCATTATTTATAATGAGCACCTTTGTCTGCAAACTTAGTTTTCTCCATCAAGTGGTGAAACAATTCATCGCTCCAGAGAAGGGATTTGGACTTTGAATCCAGTGGTAGCAGGCTTCACATGTCTCCAGCCGGCGCTCCACACTGTGCATGCAGATCTTAGGTAGGTGTACGTTCCATCTGAGCACTTCACCTACAGTATACATCAGGAGCTTGGCCTGACATACTCTTACATGCCCAGAGGACCCAATTCCCCAGATAGAGGCAGTGTTCTATCAACCTCAGTTCGGCCTTTATGCGCCAACATATTGTCTAACTGTATAGGAAATCATAGCAGACTGTGCTTTCCTACGAGAGCTAATGCAAAGAAATGTATACCTTGCAGTTTGTTCCTTTACCTTGGGTCACTATGGTGGAAGGATGCCTTGGCAACCATCCTGACGGTGGCCACTGTCAGATGCATATTTCTAGGGCAGGGATGTCAACTCAAACACACACGAGGGCCAAAATGAAAAACTTGGACAAAATCACATATCCAGTATACATTATAATGGACCCCACAAAGTCCTCCATACACTATAATGGCCCCATGTAGCTTTCCATACAGAATAAATGGGCCCCACATAGTCCTCCATACAGAATAATGCCCCCACGTAGGGGTGGTGGTTCTGGTGTTGAGGGCAAAATAAAATCACCCTGCGGGCCAGATTTGGCCCGCGGGCCAGAATTTGACATGTGTGTTCTAGAGCGTATGCATCTGACAGTAGGCAAACGTAGTGTGGACCTAACAGCCGTTTGACTATGACACCCATTCAATGAATGTTCTGACGCACAGTACTGGTGAACAGTTTCAGGAACTTCAGTGGGTGATGCAATAGAAGATCAGCAATTTCTATGAGCCATGCACTTCAGAACTTGGCTACCTCTGCATGGTTTACTGCTTTATGGCGGAGCTGCTCTTACCCAGAAATGCTTCCACAATTACAGCACAGTTGTCCAGCAGATAAAAACATTCGCAAAATAATATATGTGGCAAAGGTGGCATTGAATGACCATGCAAACTAACTGGCAGTAGTATGGCCTGTACTGCAGCTGTGGTTATCTTTGGAGGCTGCTCCGCTCTGTGCTTCATTTTATGAGCCAGTATGAGTACAAGTGTCTCAGTAAAGGCCCCGTCACACTTAGCGACGCTGCAACGATCCCGACAACGATACGACCTGTCAGGGATCGTTGCTGCGTCGCTATGTGGTCGCTGGTGAGCTGTCAAACAGGCAGGCTCCCCAACGATCAGGGGAGCAGCAACATCGTGGAAAGAATCTTTCCACAATGTCCTGCTCCTGGTTACCAGCCTGCTGAAGCAGGAGCAGGCTGGTAACCATGATAAACATTGGGTTACTAGGGGCACACGCACACCTAGTAACCCGTTGTTTATCATGGTTACCACTCTGCTACGGTGAGCAGGAGATTACCGCTCACTTTAGCAGGCTCGTAACCATGATAAACAGCGAGTTACTAAGTGCGCGTGTGCCCCTAGTAACCAGATGTTTATCATAGTTACCAGCCTGATCGCTGCTCCCGCTGGTCACACACAGCGATGTGTGCTGACCAGCGGGAGGGCAATGACCAAAAAATGGTCCAGGACATTCTGCAGCGATCAGCGACCTCACAGCAGGGGCCTGATCGCTGCAAAGTGTCACACATAGCGACATCGCTGGTGAGGTCGCTGTTGCGTCACCAAAACCGTGACACAGCAGCGATCTCGCTATGTGAGACGGGGGCTTTACACTCATTGTTTTATAGTCTTTGTCATAGAAGATAATGACAGAAGATCACAAGGTTATCTTGGGCTGCCATTTACAGAATGAAAGGGCCCCATAGACAGTTAAAACCGGTTTTTGCTCACAGCTTCTAGAATCAACTCTCTCTTCTCCCCAGATTTTACCTAGACGTACATAAAGCCATTATTGGGTACAATTGTGACTCCACAAACTACATCTGGTCTATCTTTGCAACCTATATTTTCAGTCCTTTAGGACCAGATACATTTTAGACGGTTTCAAGTTATCTTATTTAAAACAGGGGAAATACAGACTGCTGGAATACGATAAGATGCCACTGTACCCATAGATTACAAAATGCCATATTTATATGCACCATGACCATAGGCAGATCAGTCATATCACTTTTGTTACCCCATACGAGGGCAGCATAGATTAGAGAGAGATGCTTAGTTAGAGGATACTTTATTTTCTATTATTTGATTATGTATTTTCATGTAAAATGAATTCACTGAAAAATCTCAAATTCAATCCCAGAATAAATAAGAATCACTGAAATAGATATTCATTCATAAAACTCAACCTTTATTCAAAAAATTAATCAACCATAACAATACATACTACCTACCTAAAGTGCACCAAAGCAATGCAGATTCTGAGTATAACTCCAGGAGATAACTAATACAACCCCTGGCAAAAATTATGGAATCGCCGGGCTCGGAGGATGTTCATTTAGTTGTTTAATGTTGTTGAAAAAAAAAGCAGATCACAGACATGGCACAAAACTAAAGTAATTTCAAATGGCAACTTTAGGGCTTTAAGAAACACTAAAAGAAATCAAGATTAAAAATGTGGTACTCAGTAAGGGTAATTTTTTACAGACCAAGCAGAGGGAAAAAATTATGGAATCACTCAATTCTGAGGAAAAAATTATGGAATCAAGAAAAACAAACACACAAAAGAACACTCCAATACATCACTAGTATTTTGTTACACCACCTCTGGCTTTAATAACAGCTTGCAGTCTCTGAGGCATGGACTTAATGAGTGACAAACAGTACTCTTCATCAATCTGGCTCCAACTTTCTCTGTTTGCTGTTGCCAGATCAGTTTTGCAGGTTGGAGCCTTGTCATGGACCATTTTCTTCAACTTCCACCAAAGATTTTCAATTGGATTGAGATCCGGACTATTTGCAGGCCATGACATTGACCTTATGTGTCTTCCATCAAGGAATATCGTCACCGTTTTTGCTCTATGGCAGGATGCATTATCATCTTGAAAAATGTCATCATCCCCAAACATCCTTTCAATTGATGGGATAAGAAAACTGTCCAAAATATCAATGTAAACTTGGGCATTTATTGAAGATGTAATGACAGCCATCCCCCAGTGCCTTTACCTGACATGCAGCCCCATATCATCAATGACTGTGGAAATTTGCATGTTCTCTTCATGCAGTCATCTTTATAAATCTCATTGGAACGGCACCAAACAAAAGTTCCAGCATCATCACCTTGCCCAATGCAGATTCGCGATTCATCACTGAATAGGACTTTCATCCAGTCATCCACAGTCCACGATTGCTTTTCCTTAGCCCATTGTACCCTTGTTTTTTTCTGTTTAGGTGTTAATGATGGCTTATGTTTAGCTTTTCTGTATGTAAATCCCATTTCCTTTAGGCGGTTTCTTACAGTTCGGTCACAGACATTGACTCCAGTTTCCTCCCATTCATTCCTCATTTGTTTTGTTGTGCATTTTCTGTTTTGGAGACAAATTGCTTTAAGTTTCCGGTCTTGATGCTTTGATGTCTTCCTTGGTCTACCAGTATGTTTGCCTTTAACAACCTTCCCATGTTGTTTGTATTTGGTCCAGATTTTAGACACAGCTGACTGAACAACCAACATCTTTTGCAACATTACGTGATGATTTATCTTCTTTTAAGAGTTTGATAATACTCTCCTTTGTTTCAATTGACATCTCTCGTGTTGGAGCCATGATTCATGTCAGTCCACTTGATGCAACAGTTCTCCAAGGTGTGATCACTCCATTTTAGATGCAGACTAACGAGCAGATCTAATTTGATGCACGTGTTAGTTTTAGAAATGAAAATTTACAGGGTGATTCCATAATTTTTGCCAGGGGTTGTGTGTTATATATACACATACATATACACAGGAAAAAGGTCTCCAAGTATTTTTTGGAATAAAGGTTAAAGGGATGGTCCGAAGGCAAAAGAGGGATTTTTGGTACTCACCATAAAATCTTTCTTGGAGCCTTCATTGGGGGACACAGGACCATGGGTGTATGCTGTTGTCACTAGGAGGTTGACACTAGGCAAAAAAGAAAAAGCTCCTCCTCCGCAGTATACACTCGCCTACAGGCATCAAGCTCACCAGTTAGTGGCTAAAGCAGTAGGAGGAACTTAAACAATTAACTACGCAATGCCCAACGTGGCACAACTGCGAAAACTATTAGATGCCCAACAGGGCCCACTGTACCTATGCCCAAAATCAGGGAGGGTGCCGTGTCCCCCAATGAAGGCTCCAAGAAAGATTTTACGGTGAGTACCAAAAATCCCTCTTTCTTTATTGCTTCATTGGGGGACACAGGACCATGGGACACCCAAAAGCAGTCCCTAGGGTGGGAGAACAAAAAAAAGGTAGCCAGACTAAGTCTGACTGCAGGCAACTGCTGCCTGCAGAACCTTCCATCCAAGACTGGCATCAGCCGAGGAATAAGTGTGGACCTTGTAAAACCTTGAAAAGGTGTGGAGCGAAGACCATGTTGCGGCCTTACAAATCTGAGAAGCTGAAGCCTGATGGCTGAACAGCCCAAGAGGCCCCCACCGCCCGGGTGGAGTGAGCCCTTACCCCCAGAGGGGAAGATTTGTCTGAGACGCGATATGCTTCCAAAATGGTAGAACGTATCAAACGGGCGATTGTTGACTTGGAAACAGGGAGACCCCTGCGATGCCCCTCAGGAACGACAAACAGGGCGTCCGAACGTCGAAGGGAAGCAGTTCTAGAAAGGTACACGCGTAGAGCTCTGACCAGATCCAGTTTGTGCAGGGATTTCTCCCGGGGGTGCACTGGGGCCGGGCAGAAGGAAGGCAAAACAATGTCCTCATTGATGTGGAAAGAGGAGACTACTTTTGGCAAAAAGGAGGGCACTGGCCTGAGCACTACCTTGTCCTGATGGAAGGTCAGAAAAGGCAACCGACAAGAGAGGGCTGCGAGCTCTGCAACCCTCCTAATAGAGGTAACCGCCACCTGAAAAGCCACCTTCCAGGAGAGAAGAGAGGCTGAGATGTCCTGAATGGGTTCAAAAGGGGGCTGTTGAAGGACGCTCAGGACCATATTAAGGTCCCATGGATCCACCGGGGGGGCGATAAGGCGGCGCCAGGTGAGCCACCCCTTGCAGAAACGTCTTGACCGGAGGATGGAAAGCCAAGTTACGCTGGAATAGAATAGACAAGGCCGAAACTTGGCCTTTGAGAGTGCTTAGAGAGAGTCCCGCTTCCAGGCCAGACTGAAGGAAGGCCAAAATGACCAGTAGTGAAAAGGACATGGGAGCTAGCTGATCCTTTTCGCAGTGATGAAAGAAGGCTCTCCAGATTCTGTGGTATATGCGCGAGGTTGCGGGTTTCCTGGCACTAATTAGGGTCTGGATGACATTGTCCGCAAAACCAGCTTTCCTCAACACTGCGGCCTCAATGGCCATGCCATTAAATTCAGAGACCGAGAACTCTGATGAAGAATAGGTCCCTGAGAGAGGCTGTCCGGACGGTCCGGCAGTCTCCAGGGGGAGTCGACGAGCAGGTTTACTAGATCTGCGTACCAGATGCGTCTGAGCCACTCCGGAGCTATTAGAATTACCGGTACTCCCTCTGTCTTGATCTTTTTGACGATCCGAGGGATCAATGGTAGAGGGGGAAAAAGATAGGGAAGCTGGAACTGAGACCATGAGATGATTAGCGCGTCTTGAGCGATCGCAAGGGGATCGCAGGACCGGGCTACGAAGGATGGAACCTTGTGGTTTAACCATGACGCCATGAGGTAGACGTCCGGCGTGCCCCATCGTAAGCATATCTGATGGAACACCTTGGGATTGAGAGACCATTCTCCTGAGGCAAGGCCCTGCCGACTGAGGAAGTCGGCCGCCCAATTGTCAACCCCTGGAATGTGCACTGCTGAGATTGCTGGAACAGTGTTCTCGGCCCAAACTAGCACTCGTCACCTCTTTGAAGACGGACTTGCTGCGTGTTCCTCCCTGACGGTTTATGTACGCCACTGCCGTGGCGTTGTCCGATTGTACGCGGACTGGGAATCCTGCAAGAATGTCCTGCCAGTGACGCAATGCCAGGTAAATTGCCCTTATCTCCAATATATTGATTGGTAGGGAGGCTTCGTGGAGACTCAAACGGCACTGCGCTGTGTGGTGGAGGAAGACTGCCCCCCAACCTATGAGGCTGACATCGGTTGTGACCACCTGCAAGTGAAGTGGTAGGAATGACCTCCCGGGTCTGAAGGAAGTAGGACGAGTCCACCATAATAGTGACCTTCTGACATGAGGAGGTAACCTGATGCGTCGATCTAGAGATGACGGGTTCTTGACCCATGCCGACAGAAGGGCCAGTTGAAGAGGCCAGGTATGGAACTGGGCAAACAGGACTGCTTCCATGGCTGCCACCATTTTTCCCAAGACACTCATGCACAGGCGAAGGCAGCGTGGACTCGGGTCGGAGAGAAGGTGAATCCCCCGGAGAGAGTTTGTCTTCTCCCTTGGAAGAAGGACCCGGGCATGGGTCCTGTCGAACTGCATCCCTAGAAAGGTTAAGCGCTGAGATGGGACCAGGGAGGATTTGTCTGTGTTGATCAGCCAGCCTAAACGAGAAAGTGTGTTCAGGGTGATCTGGAGACTGTGGAGACAGTCCCTGAACGTGGGACCCTTGATCATTAGGTCGTCGAGGTAGGGGATAATTACAATCCCCCTGGCTCGTACAATGGCCATGACAGTCGCCATTACCTTTGTGAAAACCCTCGGGGCGGAGGCAAGCCCGAAGGGGAGAGAAGTGAACTGGTAATGTGCGTTCTGGAAGGCAAATCGAAGGAACTTCTGATGTGGTGCGCAAATTAGAATATGAAGATACGCATCCTGAATATCCACTGAACATAGGTATTCCCCGGCCTCCATCGAGGCGATTACCGACCTGAGGGACGCCATTCTGAAGTGCCGTACGCGTACCTGTCGGTTTAGTTGTTTGAGGTCTAGGATCGGACGTAGTGAGCCGTCCTTTTTTGGAATGACGAAAAGATTTGAGTAGAAACCTGAACACCTTTCTTGAAGGGGGACTGGAACTATAATTCCTGATTGCAGAAGGGAGGCAATGGCCTGAAGGAAACCGGGAAGTAGAGATGGATGCGGGTGGCGGGACCTGAGAAATCGTGTTCTTGGTATGGCGTTGAACTCGATCTTGTAGCCTGATGTCAAGGGTCTCGGAACAGAAGAAGACGTCCGCCCACCCTGGGAGAAATGCCAGGTGGGAGTGACCTGTCATGCTGAGGAAAACATGTTGGATCATGATCGGGATCCAGAGGGCTTGGAAGAGCGACCCTTTGCGCGCCAGCTGGGAGTGGGCCTAAAGGTAGGCTTACGTTTGTCCTGCTGTGCTGGAGTACGGTCCTGTTGAGAGGAGGATCCTGGTTGAGGGAACTGACGAAAGGACCGGAACTGAAGGTAACGTTTTCTAGGAAAAGGGCGATTAGGTCTCGGCTGAGGAAGGGAAGTGCTCTTGCCCCCAGTGGTATCAGAGATGATCTGGACTAATTTAGACCCAAACAGTCTGGAGCCCTGAAAAGGGAGATTTGTTAATGATTTCTTGGAGGCCAGGTCGGCGTTCCAAGCCTTCAGCCAACGAATCCTACGTATAGCGGTGATATTGCTGGAGATGCGTGCTGAACAGGTAGCGGCGTCAAGGGACGCCGTGAGGAGATATTTCCCTGCGTGGGCGATCTGATCCGCTAGGTCAGCCAGATCGTCTGGGGAAGCCCTGGAGAGGATGCCCTGCCTAAGCTGTTTGGCCCATGAGGAGACTGCCTTTGATACCCAAGTTGAGGCGAAGGAAGGACAAAAGGAGGTGCCAGCAGCCTCGAAGGCAGACTTAGCCAAGGCCTCAACCAGTCTATCCGTAGTGTCCTTGAGGGAAATACCGTCTGGAAGGGACAGTACCGTCTTAGCCGAAAGACGAGAGACAGGAGGATCCACAGAAGGGGACTCCGTCCATTTGCTGACGAGGTCGTGGTTAAATGGGTATAGCATGTCTAACTGCTTCTTTCCAGTGAAGCATTTGTCTGGATGCTCCCATTGTTTTTGAAAGACACTATCAAATTCTGAATGGTTAGAAAAGGTGCGTGCCGGGCGCTTAATTCTCTTGAAGCAAACAGAGTAGTCCTGAGAAGGGCTCTCGTCATCTTTAACATGCAGAGTGTGATTGACGGCCGATATAAGGCTGTCAACCATGTCCTGGACTTTAGAATATTGGTCCGTGTCGGATCCAGAGTCAGAATCGGATTCCGTGTCCGATCCCGGAGCGACCTCTAGGGAAGAGGTGTGAGATGCAGGGAGCAATTTGGAGTCTGGAGAGCTGGAGGATGAGCTTGTGTGAGTCAGTTTCTGAGAACGTGCCCTCGGTCTGCCCTTAGGAGGGGGCAGGGGTGCCTGCGAATCGTCCGTTGGAACGTTCGGAGCACTGGTGGCCGTGGATAGCATGGGCAAGTGTTCTAGGACCTGCACCAGAGACTGAGATACCTTGATGAGATCAGAGACAGACTGGGACATAGAGACAGCCCACTCCGGAGGAGAGGGGAGTTACCTCGTCCTGGGCAGCAGGGGGGTCTTGGGGTGCCAGCATGGTGGGAGGCCTGCAGGTCGAGCAAAAGGCAGTTGTCAGACACGCGGGGGACTTAGTACTGCAAAGAGCACAGGCGTAGTATGTGACTGTGTGAGCGGGACAGACAGAAAGCTCACTGGGTTTGGGCATATGTGCCTAACCAGAAATACCGCTGAGGAGGGAGCCTGTGTTGTGAGGAGGTGCCAGAGTAGGTCCTACCCGGTCTGGAATGTGCACGGTCCCGTATCCCCCGGAGAGTCCAGAGCCGTGGAGACAGGAGCAGGGCTGCGGTGATGAGGCAGTCAGACAGAATGCTGCTGCCGGAGCCAGACCGAGAGCAGCGTAGAGGGGCGGAGCGTGTTGCCCTGAGCGAGCTAAAGCTCCGATAGGTAGAGGGGATGGGGGCGGGCTTAAGAACTTGGCCGCTGATAGGCCCCCGGGATAAAAGTGGGCTTGAGGGAAGCGTCATAACGCTCCACAGTCCTGATTGGCTGTTTTCTGGGAGGGGCGTGTACCCACCCGAAAGAGTAACGCCCACCTCGACCCGCCCCCCGACAGAGAAAGCGCAGGCAGAAATGCAGTGCAGAAAAAGGACAGAGAAACAGGGAGGGAGGGGGGGGGGGGGGTGGTGGCTTCTGTGGGGGACGCCATTGAGTACGAGGCCCTCGGTTCTCTTCCCGATGTCTGAGAGGAGAGGGGGCGTGGCCAAGTGCTGCAGTAGGTAAGAGTCGGCGGGGAAATGAGATGCTTCCCTTATTAACCCAGGATTTACGGGCCCGTGCATAGCTGAGATGTGAGGGACCTCGGACTGAGGAGGCAGCAGGGAGGGATTGTACCTTTCCTGATGACTGTTCTTGCTCCTTCCCTCTGAGGATGTACACAAGAGGTCCTCCGTGGATAGGGGGGATCCTGGCTTTTCCTCCTTCCCGTACTGACTGGTCCTGGACAGTGCAGGAGACGGTGTCGACCACAGAATCTGGGGGAAGGTCACCGTAGTGACCACCGTCTCCCTCCCAGGCTGCTCCGAGGAGGGGGTTGGGGTGGGGAATGGGCAAGGACTGGCCACCAAGAATCACCCTGAGACACCCGAAGGTGACAGGGGATAGGTCCTGCCCAGCGGGTCCGAGAGTGGGCGATGTGGGGGAATGCCACACTGCTCTCTCGGTCGCTTGAGAATGGGGATAACAGGGGACGCAGTGTTCCCTGTTATCCCTGAAGAGCTGTATCTGAAAAATAAAGAAGAAATGTTAATAAAACACAACAGGGTTGAATCAGTAGGATACAGGTCTACCTCCTACAGACACTAAGCTTAAACTGGTGAGCTTGGTGCCTGTAGGAGGGTGTATACTGCGGAGGAGGAGCTTTTTTTCTTTTTTGCCTAGTGTCAACCTCCTAGTGACAACAGCATACACCCATGGTCCTGTGTCCCCCAATGAAGCGATAAAGAAAGTAAGTTTTATCTAAATCAATATCTATTTGATTCCATAATCTAAATTATTTTCTAATATACTAAATTTAAAAATTCCCTACCGTTCCCCAAAAACACCATCTAACTGCTATTCAATTTCCCCCCACCCCCCTTATCGCAGCACCCGCACTCTTGTTGGCACAGATCTACAGTAATGAGCTGGCAACACATTGGTGTTACAATACCTGGCGTACAGGTCTCTGCGGGGTACTGTAACACCGCCGTGTTGCCGACTCTTTACTGCAGATCTGAGCAGACAAGAGAGCGGGCGCTATCACTGTGCACATCGCACAGTGCAGGGACAGAGCAAGGACCAGCCTCACTCCTGAAACGAGTCTGATGACGCTTTGTTTCAGGGAGGGGGCAGAGGCTGTGGTGGTGAGCTTCTGCCACCTGCTCTGATGACGCTTCGTTTTCGTATCCCAGGACGAAATGAAACACTCAAGTAGTCAGACAGGAAGTAAAAAAAAAAAATTTTTTTTAAATAAAATAATAGAATAGCAGTTAGTGTAGTTAAGGAATTTTTAAAGCAAGTATATTAGAAAATAGCTTTGATTATGGCATCAAATAGATGGATTTAGATAACATTTACTTTTGCCCTTGGACCTTCCCCTTTAAGTTTTATGGATGTATACATGTTCATGTAGAAAGAAGTTTACTGAATTTTTTTTTAAGCAAATTAATTTATTCTCCATGTAATTATAAGCCTGGATGATCATTTTTAGAACTGTGAATTGTGCCATTCCTCCGTGGGTGGGCACCAACACACTACATCACTGTCCAATCAGTGCTGATCGTGTCTGACTGTACAGACACCCTTATTGGTAACATGCAGTTACCAATGTATAACTACATTTCTTGGAGTATCAGAGGAATGGTAGAATGCCGAAAAAAGAGGCGCTCCAAAATTGAAGTTTCATGGGGAATTCAAGTAACTAAACTTTTATTTACTCGTTGATCAGCCTTTACAAAGTGATGCTTCTTTCTAATATACTTTATTATCTTATTCTGCCTCCTTCTATCTCTAAGACCATTTTGAAAGCGTTGGCTTGTCTGCCTAACTCATGTTAAGGATACATACAATTAGACTAATGTCATACAAACCCAATGATATTGATGGGTTTGGTCGACAGTCTAAGGCTATGTGCCCACGTAGCAGATTTGATGCAGAGCGTTTTTGCCTCTCTCTGGCAGAAAAAAAACGCATGCAGATTTACATGCAGATTTACATGCGTTTTTTCTGCCAGAGAGAAGCGTTTTTTCGGCATTTTTACATGCATTTTTTCAAGCACTTTTCCAAGCGATTTTGAGCATCACTTGAAAAAGTGCTTGACAAGTTGATCACACAATATAAATCCATGCAACCGGCTTGGATTTATAAGGTGTGAACAACTTAGATGCTTTAAATGCAGCATCTATAGTAAAAAAAAAAAAAAGAATTAAAAACGTTAAAAAAAAACAAAAAACAAAAACCTGTATATTCACCTCTCTGGCGGCCACCGGTCTGCTCCCGGCAGCGTCTTCTCTTAAGCGTCCCGCAGTGTACTGTCAGGACCTGCGGTGACCTCAGTCAGCTGATGGTCACGCGACCATCACCTGACCGCCGACGTCAGCGGTCGCGTGACCATCAGCTGACTAAATGACGTCACTGCAGGTCCTGACAATACACTGCGGGACGCTGAAGAGAGAAGACGCGGCCGTGAGCAGACTGGAGGAGACCGGGGGCCGCCGGAGAGGTGAATACACATATATAACTTACCAGTAGTGTTGAGCATTCCGATACTGAAATATCGGGTATCGACCGATATTCGCGGTATCGGAGTTCAGATACTGAGTTCCGATACTTTTAGAATATCGAATACCGGAATCGGAAGTTCCCATAATGCCTGCGCTCTGCAGTGTCTCTGAAGGATGACAAGCTGGATGGCAGCGCTCAGCTTACTGTACTTGTCATTTAGTGTAAAGGATTTATTTAAAAAAATAATAGTGTTTTCATGCACCGTCTCTTTAAAAAAGCCGGCCGGCAATTCAGCAGCGGTACCCGACAATTTAGAACAGAAAGATAGAGCATCACACATCCAGCTGCATGTCCAATGCGGAGTTCATTGGACATGAGCTCACCTCGTGCACGTCACTGACAGCGTGGGAGAATTCTCCTGATGAAGCGCCGAGTGCAGGAGAATTTTCCCACGCTGTCAGTGACGTGCATGAGGTGAGCTGAGTTCATTGGACATGAACCCGGCTCATCTGGATGCCATCACAGCCAGACACTGAGGAGCGCAAGCATGCCTACGCTTCTCAGTGTCTGCGGCATGGCAAGCTGGATGGCAGCGTTCTGCTGCGATCCAGCCTGTCATGTGAATGTAGCAGAGCTGAAGCTGTCGTGGGAACCATGGAAAGGTAAGGATGATGTTGCTTTATTATTTTACTTTTATTGCAGGAGATCGTTGGCTTCAGCTGGAATGGGCGTGACGGTAAGTATGGTTTAATTTAGAACAATAAAGAATTGTGTGTTTATTTCAATTAAAGGACTTTATTCTGGGTGTTCATGGCGGTCATGTCTAATATTGGCGTGACCCCATGAATTTCGGGCTTAGGGCCAGCTGATAATGCCAAGCTGGCCTTAACCCCTTTATTACCCAGTGAGCCACCGTACCAGGGCCCTGGATGAGTTAGGTACAGCGCCAGAAGATGGCGCTTCTATGAACGCGCCATTTTCCGGGGTGGCTGCGGACTGCAATTTGCAGCTGGGGGGGGGGGGCACAGAAAGCTTGGGCCTCCCTGCGCTGCAGATTCCAGCCCCCAGCTGCCTAGTTGTACCCGGCTGGACACAAAAATAGGGCGAAGCCCCACGTATTTTTTTTTAAATTATTTCATGAAATTCAAGAAATTATTTTAAAAAAATTGACGTGGGCCTATGTAATATAAAGGTGCCGTCATGCGTTCAGAAAAAACACATTACCGGTAAGTAATATACGTGTTTTCCTGTCACCCATGACGGCACAACAAGAGAATTACAGAGAACTAAGTATGTGAGGGAGGGACCACAGCCTGCAGAACCCTTCTCCCAAACGTGAGATCAGAGGAGGCAGAAAGGTCAAGTCTATAGTGGTTATAGAAAGTGGACGGAGATGACCATGTGGCCGCCTTACATATTTGCTCAATGGGCACGTCCGCCCTTTCTGCCCAGGAAGCAGCCATGCCCCGAGTAGAGTGGGCTTTCAAATTGTCAGGGGGATCTCTGCCTGACCCCGTGTAGGCCTTCGCAATGGCTTCCCGGATCCACCTTGACAGAGTGCCTTTTGAGACCCTCAATCTCTTTCGGGAGCCCTGGAAGAAGATAAAGAGAGACCTATCCTTCCTCCATGAGCTTGTGGATGCTAAATAATGTATAAGGCATCTCCTGACATCCAAGGTATGAAACCTTTCCTCCTTGCTATTTTTGGGTTCAGGACAGAAGGATGGTAGGGCTATCTCCTGAGACATATGAAACCTAGAAACCACTTTAGGTAGGAAAGCAGGGTCTGGTCTCAAAACTACCCTATAGTCTAGCACTAGGTTAAGAGGTGGATCTGCCGACAAAGCCTGTAACTCACTAACCCTCTGTGCTGATGTTAAGGCCACCAGAAGTACTGTTTTTAGGGAAATCCTGGAAATCCACTTGTTACCGGCCAGATTATAACTGTATAAGGCTCCCAAGGCAGAGATTTGGACCTTTAAGGTGCTCACTGCTAGACCCTTTTGTAGCCCACTTTGAAGAAATTCTAAAATGGCTGTAATGGGACCCCCCCCACCCCCAGGGAAACTCCCTGAGATGACAACAAAAACTTCTTCCAGACTCTACTGTAAATCTTGGTAGTGATTGGCTTCCTACTCTTTAGAAGAGTAGTGACTAGATTTGATGAGAAACCCTGACCTTCTAGCAACGACCTCTCAAGTTCCAGGCCGCTAAGTGCAATCCTTTCAGCTGAGGATGGAATATAGGCCCTTGAACAAGAAGGTCGGGAATCTCTGGAAGAATCCAGGGGTTCGTGATGGACATGTTTCTAAGCCAAAAAAACCACGGCCTCTTGGGCCAGAAGGGGGCTATGAGGACCATTCGAGCCTGATCCTCCTGAATTTTCCTCAACACCGCTGGAATTAGGCACGTTGGGAGAAAGGCATAGGCCAGACTGAAATCCCACCTGCACTGGAAGGCGTCTACTACTAGCGGGTTCTCTAAGGGATTCAGTGAGCAGAACTTCTTTGCCTTGCTGTTCTGACTGGTTGCAAACAGGTCGACCTCTGGAGACCCCCACATGGCCACTAGCTGGCGGAAGATTGAGAAATTTAAAGCCCATTCTCCCTGCAATAATGGCCTGCGACTTAGAAAGTCTGCCTTCATGTTGTCCTCTCCTCTGATATGAAGGGCCCTTAACGAGAGAACTTTTCCCTCCACCAGCGAAAATATTCTCCCCGCAACTTGCATTAGTGACCTTGAACAGGTTCCCCCCTGGTGGTTCACATAAGCCACCGCAACCTGGTTGTCGGACAGAATCTTCACGTGATGACCTCCTAGTAGGGGCAAGAAGCTGATCGGTGCTTTCTATACCGCCCGTAACTCCCACAAATTGGAGGACTCCAGACTCTCCTCCTGTGACCAAGTCCCCTGTATCGGGTGGTTGTCCAAGTGCGCCCCCCATCCCCTGGGGCTGGCGTCTGTAGTAATCACCCTGGTGAATTGGGGAACCCAAGAAACGCCTGTCTGGAACGTTCTTGTCTCCAACCACCAATACAGAGACTGAATCACGTTCTGGGGGCGAATTAGCCTGCTTTCTAGATGTCCCCTCAGGATCACTTCGTTTCTTAGTGCATCCCATTGGAACTCTCTTGAATGATATTGGGCCCAGGGTACTGCGGGGATGCAGGAGGTGAGGGATCCCAACAGAGACATTGCCCCCCTGAGAGTCATGGCTGGGTCCGCTATTCTTGCTGAAACTAGATTCTTTATTTTCTCCCTCTTTTGGTCGGGGAGGCGGCATTCTTGCCGAATCGAATCCAGCGTAAGGCCCAAAACACCAAGGTTACTTACCGGTAGCCGGTTTTTCCTGAGCGAGAGGATCCGCCCCACCAAGGACAGGAAACCGTCTGAAATAAAAGGGCGGCACCTCTCCCTCGCTTCAGTTGTTTACAGAGCATTGAGAGGACCTCCCTAAACAGGTTAGGCACATAACCAACACCACAATATACATATACACACCACCCCAAACAGTGCACACCAGGGTGTGAGAAACATAGAAAAAATAAGGGGGGGAAACTACGGGTGCTGTCATGGGCTCAGGAAAAACCGGCTACCGGTAAGTAACCTTGGTGTTTTCCCCTCCCCCATGACAGCACACCTTGAGAGAATTTTGGAGAATTTATGAGCACCCTAGGGAGGGACCACCGCCTGAAGTACCCTTCTCCCAAAGGTGAGATCAGAAGAGGACAGATCCAACCGATAGTGCTTAAAGAAGGTGGATGGTGTAGACCAAGTAGCAGCCCTACATATCTGCTCGATCGAGACGACTGCTCTCTCTGCCCAGGAGGTTGCAACGGCTCTGGTGGAATGAGCCCTCACATTGTCCGGGGCTGGAACCCCTGTGGACGTATAGGCTAAGCAAATGGCCTCCCTGAGCCACCTAGAGATGGTCCCCTTGGACACCCCGTGACCTTTCCTACACCCTTGAAAGGCCAGGAACAGAGAACAGTCTTTCCTCCACGGACTAGTCATGTGAATGTACTGTAGCAGGGACCTCCTAAAATCTAGGCTATGGAACCTGACTTCCCCTGGGTTCTTGGGATTGCTGCAGAACGAGGGTAGCACAATCTCCTGACTACGGTGAAATCTAGATACCACCTTGGGAAGGTACGCTGGATCTGGCCGCAAGGTGACCCTATCCTCAAAGATTTGTGTGTAAGGAGGATTAACCAAGAGGGCCTGCAGATCACCCACCCTACGGGCTGACGTTAAGGCCACTAGGAGGATGGTCTTAAGGGTGAGAATTTTTGGAGAAACCTTGTGTAGGGGTTCGAATGGTTCACTAGTAAGAGCGTTCAAGACTAAATTCAGGTCCCAAAGAGGAACACCCATGGACCTAACCGGTCCTGCTCTGGCACAGGACTTGATAAACCTCGAGATACACCTATTCCCAGCCAGATTACAATTGTAGAGTGCTCCCAAAGCTGAAACTTGAACCTTAAGGGTCCCTGTAGCTAGACTCAGGTCCCGCCCCTTTTGCAGAAATTCCAGGATCCCCCTTATCGGAGGTTTGCTCGATAGCGGGATATCTATAAACTCTAGGAATTTACCCCAAACTCCGCTATAAATCTTGGTTCTAATTGGTTTTCTACTAAGCCTGGTGAAAACCCCTTGCTACTCAATAGTGACCTCTCAAATTCCATGCCGAAAGATGGAACCCCCTGGCCTGGGCATGGAATACTGGTCCCTGCATGAGAAGGTCCGGCCTCTCTGGTAGAATCCAGGGATCTGACACAGACAGTCGAAGCAGAGAGAACCAAGGCCTCTTGGGCCAAAAAGGGGCTATCAAAATCACCCTGGCGCCTTCCTCCCGGATCTTCCTCACCACTACTGGAATCATCACTAATGGCGGAAAGGCATAGGCCTTCCTGAACCCCCAAGGAATCTGGAGGGCATCTACGGCATGGGGATTTTCTGCCGGATTTAGGGAGCAAAATCTCAGCACCTTTCTGTTTGCCCTTGTGGCGAACAGGTCTATGTCTGGCTGCCCCCATAACTGGACAATCTGATGGAAGACCTCCGGGTTCAACCCCCACTCCCCCTGTCTTAGGGTATGGCAGCTTAGAAAATCTGCTTTCACGTTTTCTACCCCCTTTATGTGAAGGGCGCTGAGGGATAGGAGGTTTCGCTCTGCTAGACCAAGGATCCTGTCTGCCACCACCATCAGAGGGCGTGACCTTGTTCCTCCCTGGTGATTCACATAGGCTACTGCTGTCCGGTTGTCGGACCTGACCTGGACATGGTGATTTTGGATGTGAGGGAGGAAGCCCCTGAGGGATCTTTCTACTGCCCAAAGCTCCTTTAAGTTTGAGGATGCTCCCCTCTCGTGGTAAGCCTAGTGACCCTGTATTGAGAGTTCTGCCAGATGACCCCCCCATCCGGAACTGCTTGCGTCGGTCGTAATTACCCGATCTACTGGTCTGGACCATTGAACGCCTGCGGTCAGATTTCCCCTGACTGTCCACCACGAAAGGGAATCTACTACTTCTGGGGAGAGAGAGAGAGCCTGCCTTCTAAATGCCCGTTGCAGGACCTCTGTGCTGACAGGACCTCCCACTGAAGCCGCCTCATATGCCCCTGGGCCCACATTACTGCTGGGAGACAGGCAGTCATAGAACCCAGGAGGGACATTGCCTCTCTCAGAGACATCTCCGGAGCTTGAATGGCCTTCGAGACTAATGCAATCAACCTGCAGATTTTGTCCTCTGGGAGGAAGCAGGTTTGGCGACGAGAGTCTAGGATTAGACCCAGAAAGGTCTGAGTCCTGGAGGGGGTTAGTCTTGATTTTTGGAAATTTACTAAACCACCCCAGCTGATGCAACACTTCCGTGACCACTAGGAGCTGACTGGAGCAGTGGGCTTCTGTTTTCCCTATTATCAAGAAGTCGTCTAAATATGGCACGATGACTACATTCTTGATCCGTAGGAAGGCTGTCACTTCTGCTATTAATTTCGTAAATATTCTCGGGGCAATGGAGAGGCCAAAGGGTAGGGCAGCAAACTGAAAATGCCTCAGCTTCCCCTAAATAAACAGGGCTACTCTCAGATACTTCTGATACTCCGGATGGATTGGGACGTGATAATATGCGTCCTTCAAGTCTATTACAGCCATAAAGCAGTTGTGATGTAAGAGCTTCACTGCCGAGCTTACTGACTCCATCTTGAAAGTCTGGTTTTCTACTACTTGGTTCAGACTCCTGAGGTTGATGATGGTCCTTAAGGACCTGTTTGTTTTTTTTATCATGAATAGTGGGGAATAGAACCCCCTCCCTCTCTGTGTTGCTGGTACTTCGAGAAGGACCTGCTTTCCTACTAACTAACACTTCTGTTTCCAGGGCTAATTGTTCTTCCTGGACCTTTCGTAGGGGGGTAACCACAAAGGTCCGCCAGGGGGTCTGGCTGAACCGGATCTTCAGGCCCCCACTGATAATTTTCAGAATCCAGGGGTTTGTTTTTATCGCGTCCCAAGCTGGAAAAAAGTGGGAAAGCCTTCCACCCACTTCCAGCCTGGCGTCATTGGGAGGATCTCTTCGAACTCGAGGATGGTCCTCCAAACACGTAGCCAGATTCTTTTTTGGACTTGGCTTCCCATCTCTTTTTGTCTCCCGGAGGACGACCCCGGTTAAATTTTCTCCTCCGAAAACTAAATCTTCTTGGTTCCCCCAAAAATCCCGGGAACCCTTTGCTTTTATCGCCTGCTTTTTCTAACAGGTCTTCTAACTTTTGGCCAAACAGGAGTCTACCGTCACACGGGAGGGAGCACAGTTTCTGTTTCGAAGGTAGGTCGCCTGGGCAACCTTTGAGCCACAAGGCCCGCCTGGCTGCGTTGGATAGTCCCGCTGCCCTAGCTGACAGTCTGACCGAGTCAGCTGAAGAGTCGGCCAGGAAGGCCGATGCTGTTTGTATTAGAGGTAGCTCTGCAAGTATTGCCTGTCTGGAGACCTTTTTATCTTTAAGCTGGTCTTCCAGCTGTTGGAGCCACACTATCAAGGACCTCGCCACACAGGTGCTAGCCACCGCTGGTTTTAGGCCGCCTGCCGCCGCCGCCTCCCACGTGTGGCGTAGGAAGGAGTCAGCTCTTTTATCCAGTGCATCCTTTAGGACGCCATAGTCCTCCAAGGGCAGGGAAGATCTTTTCGATGACCTTGCCACAGTCCCGTCCACCTTGGGGATCTTATCCCAAGGTTCCGCATCCTTCTCTTCGAAGGGATACCTTCTTTTGGAGAAGGAGGGTAAAGCCCCTGATCTCTCAGGTCTCCTCCACTCCCGGTCAATGAGGCCCTGAATTTTACTGTTAACCGGAAATGAGCGTCTCTTCTTCTCTCCCAAGCCCGCAAACATGATGTCCTCCCGGGATTTAGATGCTCTCTCTTCCTCCAGACCCATGGTTGATCTTACTGCCCTAACCAGTCTGTCTGTATTCTCAATGGGGAAGCAGGGTCTACCGCCCCCCGATGAGGAAGAGGACGATGAATCCCACTGCTCCTCGGACTGGGAGGAATCAGAGACGGAGGAAACCTCTCTACGGGGTCTTTTCTTCCCTCTAAGGAACCCTTTCAGGGACCCCTGAACTTCTGCATGTACTATGGACTTTAAATTTGCAGCAAAATCCCGGGAATTCTCAGCTATGGTTTTTGGTCACATAGCCCTGGCAAAGTGGTTTCTGCCACTCTACTGAGAGCTTGGCAAAGGGCACATATTCTATGCTTTTGCTTGGCACTACTCTTCTTAGGCTCCTAAAAAAAAAGGAAGCACATAAGAGACTTCCCGTTACTAACCAGTGACATTCACGAAGCTCACTCACCCCCGGAGGTCACAAACGGGTATCGGATTTGGAGGCTGTTGCGGAACCGATGATTCCATTCTGGATGGTCCCGAGGCACTCGAAGCCTTACTCCTGCGGCTGCCACTACGATTACTCGAGCGGCTGTCTGTATACGATGCATCCCTCTGCTTTTTCTGTTGCTGAGGTGGGGGGGTAAGCTGCTGCTCCTGGCTATCTGGATCAGCCATGTCTCAGAAGCGCACCACGCTTCCAGGATAGCTCCCCCCCCCCCCCTTAAATATAGGGCCATCCAGCCTCCTCCGGTCTGTGGGCCCTCCCCCTTCCTCAGGCCAGAGCTCCGTTGAAAAAAAACGGCCTGGGATGCTCCGATGGGCGCCGCCATCTTGGATCGGCGCCGCCTCCTGACGTCACCCAGTGCGCCGCTCCCAGCGTGCCCTGCGCCGTGACGTCAGGCGCGTCACACCCGGAAGCGTTCCACACTGCAGGGGGAGGACGGCGCCGCGGTCTCTGGGACGACAGAGCCTGCCTCACCGCGTGCGCCCCGCTCGGCGCAGAGACCCCAGGGGAAGCTGCGGACGGCGCTTCTGGGATACTGAACCCGGTGCACAGGCCAGTGCCCGCTCTTCCACACCGGGACAGCCCCAGGTAAGTCTTCTTTCTTCCAGACAGGTTCCCCATCAAGGACAGGAAACCAACTGAAGCGAGGGAGAGGTGCCGCCCTTTTATTTCAGACGGTTTCCTGTCCTTGGTGGGGCGGATCCTCTCTCTCAAGGTGTGCTGTCATGGGGGAGGGGAAAAAGATCTGAGTAGTGAGAGGGATCAATTTGGATTTTTGTAGATGTAAACACCATCCTAAGTCTAAGATGGTGCATACCTGATCAACCTGGCCCAGACAGTGAACGTATGTTCTGCCCACTATCAGGAAGTCGTCCAGATACGGAATGACCAGTCTGTCTTCCTCCCTGAGATGGGCTGTAACCTCCGCTATCAGTTTTGTGAATATGCGGGGCGCCACTGCCAGTCCGAAGGAAAGCGCTCTGTATTGGAAGTGCTTGATAATTCCCTGCATATTTACGGCTACCCTGAGGTATTTATGAAAATTGCGATGGATCGGCACATGATAGTATGCGTCCTTTAGGTCCAATACTGCCATGTAGCAGCCACGAAATAGAAGGGTTATAGCTGATTTTATTGTCTCCATCTTGAAGGACGGAATGTTCAGGAACGCATTTAGCCTTCTCAGATTGAGGATGACTCTGTATGAGTTGTCCGGCTTTTTTATAAGGAATAAGGGGGAATAAAACCCCCCTCTCTCTTCTTGTGGAGACACCTCTAGCAGGACATTCTTTTGTAGGAGAACTGATATTTCTTCCTCTAGTGCCCGTTGTTCTTGTAGAGAGGATCTTGGGGCAGTCAGAATAAACTTGTCTGGTGGATTCCTCCGAAACTCTAGCTTTAGCCCTGATTTCACTAAATTGAGGATCCACCTGCTGGAAGAGATCTTTTCCCAGGCTGGAAGGAAGAGAGAGAGCCTCCCCCTCACCTGGGATAGAGTGTCACTTCGGCGGCTTGCGACTATCCTGGGAGGGCCCGCCGAACAAAAATACTTTCCCTTTTCTGGAACGATCCTCCCATCTAGATTGTTCCCCGGACACCCTCCTGCGGCCAAATTTCTTCCTCTGAAAGGACTGCTTGAAGGATGGGATGGAAGGCTTAGGGAACCCTTTCTTACGGTCCCCCGCTTTCTCTAGAACTGAGCCCAGAGAGGTACCAAACAGAAAATCCCCCTCACATGGAAGAGAGCATAGTTTCCCTTTTGCCTGTATGTCCCCTGGGCAACACTTCAGCCAGACCGCTCTACGGCAGGCGTTAGACAGGGCCGCAGATCTTGCCGCTAGTCTGGCGGAATCTGCCGAGGAGTCTGATAAGAAGGCCGCTGCTCCCTTCAATACCGGCAGAGAGGCCAGAATGGAGTCCTGTGACTCATTGCTTTTAATCTGGTCCTCTAACCTGTCCAACCATACCATAAGGGACCTCGCTGTACAAGTTGCCGCTATGGCTGGCTTCAATGCCCCCGCCGACGATTCCCAAGTACCCTTAAGGAAGGTATCTACCTTCCGGTCCAGCGGGTCTCTCAGCATCCCTGAGTCCTCAAAAGGGAGGGAAGATCTCTTAGAAGCTTTGGATACTGCCACATCCAGCTTCGGGGCCTTACTCCAGGAAGCGGTATCCTCCTCACTAAACGGATATTTCCTTTTGAAGGAGGATGGAAGGGGGCCCTTTTTATCCGGCCTATCCCACTCTTTCCTGATAAGACCCTGCACTTTATCATTAACAGGAAAAACTCGTTGTTTCTTGCGATCCAAGGTGCCAAACATAATATCCTGCAGTGACTTCTTTGTTTTCTGGTCAACCAACCCCATTGTGGACCTGACTGCTTTTACCAAGCCATCCACATTTTCCAGGGGAAAACCATGACCTGGCCCTGCTTCGCTATCCGAGGAGGAAGAGTCAGTGGAGTCATCCAACATTCCCTCGTCGGACTCAGAGCCTGAAAGTCGGGGTGGAGTTTTTGCTCTATGGGCCTGGGATGGTTGGGAAAGGGATTTTAACGATCTCTCTACCTCAGACCTAACCAGAGTCTTTAAATTTGAAGAAAAAGTTGGGGCTTCCTCCGCAATGGTCTCTTCAATACAGGACTGGCATAATCTTTTGGGCCAATCATTCGTTAGGCCCCGTTCACACAGGGCACATACTCTATGCTTGGACTTCTCTTTACACTTCTTAGGGACATCCTGCCCATTACCGAGGGAGAGGGAGAGGGAGAGGGAGAGGGAGAGGGAGAGGGAGAGGGAGAGGGAGAGGGAGAGGGAGACAAAACAGAAAAAGTCTACATTAATACGTCGACTTTCACGTAGCTCACTCACCACCCAGTAAACAAAGACAGGGTACCGGAACGGGAGGCAGGACGGTATCAGATACTTCTCCTCTGGAGACCGCGGAATCATCAACCCTGCTGGAGCTATGCCGGCTGGATCTGGAATCCTTGGCATTGCGCGTCCCAGAACATCCACTGCTCCTACTCTGCGCTGGACGCTGCTCCTTGGTACGCTTCTGGTGCAAAGGCTGCTGTGGCTGCGCCATCTCCCCGGGCTGCTGCAGCATGGACTGCAGCTCTTGCAGCTGATGCAGTGGGGAGGGCTGCTGTGAGGCCATTACTTCACGGCGCCGCTGCCTGGCCGGTGATCTACCCTTAAGTACCTCCATTGTGCTAGGGAGATCACCGCCGGCATCCCCGCAGCTTCCGGTACCGCCCCCCACGGGGGTCAGGAGGCCCCGGCGCGCGACTTCCGGTTTCGTCATCTCCCGTCGCGCCCCGTGATGTCACATCCAGGACGCGGGGTTGCCGGCCATCATGCTGTGGAGGTGCCGCAAGACCACCGCCCACACGCGGGGAGACCACATGTTGGCGCTCCCCGCAGCGCTTCCAGGATTCACGGGACCGGCCGCAGCAGAGACTGTGCCCTGCCAAACCAGACCGGCCCCGGCCCAGGTAAGACAACGGTCATTCTTGCGCCCGATGAGAAGAAAGGTCCCCCATCAAGGACAGGAAACCACTGAAGCGGGGAGAGGCGCCGCCCTTTTTTATCTTGAAGGTTTCCTGTCCTTGAAGGGCGGATCCCCTCTCTCGTTGTGCAGTCATGGGTGACAGAAAAATACAGGTTTTGTTTATTTTTAACTTTTTTATTTCTTTTTTTCACCGCGTGGTAGCCGGGATGAAGAGGAGTTCTAGTCTCCTCTTCATCCCAGGTACCACACGCACCGCGATTACGCTGCAGCGTAATCGCGGTAGAAATGGTCATGCTGCGTTTTGCAAACCAATGCGAATTCGGCGCGCAAATTAGCGCATCATGTGCACAGCACATCCGAATTCACATTGCTTTGCATGGCAGACTGTTTTACAAGCGTTTTCGCGGCCGTAAATACGCCGCAAAAACGCTACGTGGGCACATAGCCTAATGTGTATGAGGTCTACCAACAGAAGATTGATTGTAGGAGAAGGATAAGGATAAAGCAAACTTTAGTTCGGACTGCAGGTTAGGCGATAAGTCGCAGCCCGAAATGTCTCAGAAAAAACAGGAGCGCTCTGCTTTAGCTAGAGCTCAAATCAGCTACTGAAACAGCATGAGCTAGGCAGATAAGCCAGCACTTTCAGCTTAGTCTAATACATGTAAGCCAATATAGTTTATCACACACATTCATAACTATCAAAGACTAATCAATTATTTTAATAAAAAAAAAGGGAGAGTTATTCTTTAATAAATAGAGCTCTTAAATTCACTTGACGTGAAGTCACAAGAAAGCTTGTAAATCCAGCTTGCCAACCAGGAAAAGTGATTGACAGCGCCTCCTGTATTCAAATTTATACAAAACAATACTTGAGCATTAACCCCTAACAGATCTGTTTTAATGTTAACTAATGCACAAGTTTTGATTCAGATGCGATATTTATAAAATGCAAAAATCTGACTTACTCTTTTTAGGTCCTTTGTACGGTTGAGACTTGGACTTCTTCTTCTGTTTGGAGACAGTCGTCTGGTTGTCTTTCGTTGCTATAAAGCACAGGAAGACTATTGCTTTAGTAATCAAGTTATACAATCATATCAGCCCATTTCTTGCATGTGTTCACCTACAGATTTTAAAATTCCGCCCTCTGGTGTCAGAAACACCACATTATGTAGATGAAAACAATATACATTTCTGTCTTTAGGAGCAGCTGAAGGAAGATTTTGGAATATAAATTTATAGAGCTGATCAATTCATATGCAAGAACGTAGTGAGCCCCAAACAGTAGCAGAAAAATCATGGAAATTCAAGCTTTCTATAAGCTTAGGAGCTATGTGGCAATCATATTCAGTGATGACAGCATTACCTATATGGCGGTACATACAGAAATACAGCATTCCCAAAGTACGACCACCAAAAAGCTTATACTCCCCTCCCGTGCTGGCGCTGTTCCCGCGGTGTCAGCACTCGCTCTCCCGGGGCTCCCCTGCTCTTGCTGTGACACCGGTGCCCAGTCAGCACTGGCGTCACTATCCCCGCCTCCTGTCGAATCGAACATGAGCAAACGAGAGCACAGCCCGGACTTCCGCTTAATGTTTGATTACACCAAAGTCGGGGACCGTGACGCCAGAGCAGATTGGGCACCGGTGTCACAACAAGAGCACAGGAGCCCTGGGAGAGCGAGTGCTGACTCCGCGGGAACAGCGCCACTACGGGAGTATAGGCTTGTTCTTTTATCGAGGCCAAACATTTGGATGAAGAAGGGGATTGTCCAAGTAGTGGACAACCAATTTAATGCCTCTGCTGTAAATTTATGCATTAAAGGGGTAGTCTGGCCTTAGGCTACAAGTCTGTTATCACTATGTGACTACATTCTCACATGGCGCACACTGCGAGGATTCTGAGGTGCCGGGAGCAGCAGGCCCATGACAGCAAGTATATGATCTGCATAAATGCGGTCATGTGCCGACTAAACGTGTGCGGCCTTACTCAATGCAAATGTATTGATTGAGGCTGGACACGTCTAGTTGGAATGTGGCCAGAAGTATTCAAATTGCATAATTGTGATCACTTGGCTGCCTGCTCCTGGCACCAGAAAATCCTAGCACCACACAGTGTGCGCGATGTGAGGATTCACAAGTCAGCAGTCACCAGGAATGACTGCAGACTTGTACCCAAAGACAGGACCACCCCTTCGATAGTGGTTTCATACAGCAAAGAGGCATATTCTGCAGGACCATCAGGACCCCTGCCAATCAGATGCAAAACAAAGAGCCTCTCTTTCCTTATATAATACATTTTATATGGGAGTAAACCGTAAAAATAATGCTACACGGGATGGTTACTGCAGCATCCATAATTATCCGAACTTTAGAATGAGCATACGATTTTGCATGCTGCATGCAAAATACACATCTCCCATTATTCATATGCACACATCCTTGGCTCAGTAA